>NC_053517.1:31984264-33184264 GCF_016920715.1 Anopheles arabiensis
TCTCTCTCTCTCTCACTCTCGGCTCGGGGCCAAATGCGTGTCCAGCATAAATTTGATTGCCCGAAATACGCGCGGGGCCCCGAGAACCTTAAGAAGCGATCAACTTAACGGTGGGGGGTGTAAAAAAGAAACACATCATGGAAGACTGGTTGTCCAAGAAATTACTTTGTAAATTGAGTACGATAAAACAACTACCCATTGTTGGCGGCAACTCTCCTCGTCGAAGATCGCACACAATCGAGGCGTTTGTATAACAGTTGCCCAATAGGTCGCGTACGCGTCTTGACCATATTTTGGAAGTCCCGTCTGCCCGCGTTCGTGCTGGAATGGCAGTTTCAAAAGTGGTTGGAAGAGGGCCAAAGTAATGAGTCTGTTGCGGCCGGACGTGTCCAAAACCTCTCCTGAAAAAACGGCAGAAATAGTTCGTCGCTGTGCTAAATTTTCACCACAATCCTCATCACGCAGAAGACAATTTTCAGCTTTGTTTGGGGTGTGGAGGGGTCTTATCGTTGGATAAATTGTACTTGCATTGTACGCAGAAGAAACGTACGGAGATGACGAAAGCGGTCCCAAAAACGACCGCAGAGGTTTTTTTCATCTGCATCTCAGCGAGCCTGTGTATGTTTGATAATGGTGCTGAATAATTTACGGTGTGTTATTTGCGTAGTTTCTACCGTTAGCGCTCATCAATGGGGTAAGATGCATCGTAACATCCCGCCACGGCGCAGTTACAGTTTGGGCGTTTGGGTGCAAGCGACAGGACAATTGAATCTTTTTTGGCACCACGAAGTATGTGCTGTGCGACTGTGTTGTGTGCTGTGAAGATGACTTTTTTTCTTCTGCTTCAATATCCAAATCGTTACGAAGGACACAGTTTGCCTGGCCAAAGCCATTGTGCCAGCAGGAGCCGTCTGCTTTGCTCGTCGTCGTCGACACCACACCACATAGCCGGTTGGGTTGTTTGGCGTTATTTACGTCCGCCACCAATTACCGTCCGCCGAGGTTGCGGAGAGCGTGTGCAGAGGAATAAAACACGCTGAGGTCGAGCAGCAGCAGCAGCAGCAACACATGGGCACCATTCATTTTCGGGCGAGTTTTTCATGTCCCATTTTTCGAGACCCTTACCAAAAACACGATGCGCTCAATCGCAGGCGGGAAAGACTGAAAGAGAGAGAGCGAGAGAGAGAGAGAAAAAGACACAAATCCGAATGTTTCGAGTGCGGGCAGAGAGGAGGATGCGGAGAATTAGGGAAAAACGGATAATGACTTGCGCGCGGTGCAGTTGCATTTTTCCCTACACAACCAGCAACACAAACACACTGGGACGTCACTGGGGTGCCCTACTTTACATTTTTAATTTCTCGAGCTTGGAACGCCCTAACGAAAAGTGGCTCTAGGGTTTCCCGACGGGTCTCCAGCTAGGACCGGGTCTTGAAGAATAAGACTCTCCTCCCGGTGGGATGGGACATTGTAGCTGCCAGTATCCAGCCTTTTTTCTGTACATCGTTGTGATGTTGGTGATCCTGAGCCTTCGTCCCGTAACAACTCCCGCACTCGAGTGCGCCCCGCCATGTGTGCTAATGAAGTGCGTACTCAGAGGTCCAAATGCAACGCAAAGCAAAATGTGTACTTCACCGAACAATTGCAGTCACAAAAAGGGGTTAATAACAAATGGGAATGGGAAAAGGACTAATTTTCGGTGAAGCAAAAACTGAAATTCCCACCGGAGTGTCGATTTTGGAGGCAAACATTCCGTTTGTAACGATCAGGATCTTTGTAGGATAATTATATGATAAAAATGAATGTATTGAAGGTGCAAATTACATTATATCCACCGAAGCAAGAGTTTCACCCGCTTGGGTGAACTCGTCAGACACAAACTCGTCAGATAAACTCGTCGCGGCAAACATCCTTTTTATCATCCCGCTATAGTTTAGCTTCGAAGTCTGCTGCAGGTCTAATAAAAACTGTCGGAAAATCTACAAAGAGTTAAATCATTAAACAAAAACAACAATCGCTTGGGCGCTCGCGACTTACGGGTACCCGGTTACAGTTCATAAACATTTAAACCATCCTACAGTCCTGCTCATATTTCCGTGAAGGTTGTCCTTAGTACTAAAATGCGCTAGATCCTCGTTGGTGGCGTTAAAACTTGCCTGGCGGATCAAATGAAAGACCGATCCGATCCGTTTGGTGGTTGTTTGGGTTAAACAGTGTGTGTGTTGTCGTTTTTTTCTGTTAGATCACAATCGTACCCTTGACTGGATAATATGGATGAAACTCCAGTCGCGTAGGCTCAACACAAAGCGTAATCCTTTACCAGGCGATAGTAAACAAGCGAATCATGGGCATTAAGCATGGTAAAGCAAACACACACACCAGTACAGCGGATGTGAGGATAATAAAATTATTATGATGCCTCCATGTCAGAAGCAAAGCGATCCCTTACGAAAGGCAGCACAAACTGCTGGAGGTCTCGAGAGCTGACGGTGGTTTTCGCGGGAAAAACGAGCACTGTTACGCGTACCCCCATACAGACACACGTGCGCATGGGAATTGGTTAATTTTGGGTTCACATTCCTTCGTTTTACTGCATCGAAATTATGATTTGCCATTAATACTTTATTCCCTTTCCTTCCTTGCAGACCGGTGACCTTTACAATGTTGCAATGTGAGGTGAGCTCGATCGGATATGTCCGTACGGTCGCGAAACGGCCACGCAGCTGACGAGAGTAGAATTGTGAACAAACAAATCGCGAACGCGACCGAGTGAAGTGCGCAACGAATAAGGACCTGAAGGGTGGTTTGTAGGCCCTTAATTTGGCCCTATTTTGTGAAGCCGCTGTGTTGTGTTGTGTCCACTCCAAAGGGGAAAACAATGTCCACAAAAATGGCCTCGAACGGTACAGATTGGAGGTGCGTTCTAGCGCTGCTGTTAAGTGTGTGGATCGTGCAGACCGCAACGTACAAACTATCACAGTCCGACCCGGACACGATACGGATCAATTTAGGTAAGTGATGATTGCTATCGTGCATGTTGATTAATGAGAATGTTGCTCTCTCCCTATCCATCACGATTGTTCACGACCCCTCAGTCGATAATAGTGCACCCCATCGTACGCACATTTCGGCTCCAATTTTCGGCACCGCTTTTCGGCGCCATTTCCCCCTAGCCAACTGACTCATTAGCGTTGTGTATATTGTTGTTTTTTTTTCTTGCTTTGTTTTTGTAGCTTTTCTCACTCCCACTAAGCACCAAATTTTCATAATTATTTTCCCGTTTAGCATTTGACACATTCCTTCGCATGCTTGAGTGGTTCGAGTGGACGAGGGGAAGGAAAAAAAATGTCCACCGTCGTTGTTGACTTTTCTTTCTCGATTTTTTCTCTCTCGCTCACTATTTTAAATATGTCGAGTGTGTGTCTGTGTGTGTGTCGAAGGAAGGGCACTTCCGTCAGGCAGAGCAGAAGTACGCATGCAAAACGGGGGTGCAACGCACCTATTATGAGAAGGAAGTAGATGAAAGCGCGTATGTCACATTCCATCAGCTGGGTTTCGGTGTAGAAACGTTCTTTGCTCGACTCTCCGACTTTCCACGAGTCAGACAGACCGTGCGCAGTACGCAAAAGCGGTGCCATGTTTGCTTAGGCGAAATTGAAATTTCCTCTCATCTGGTTGGCAGGCAGTTGGTGGGAAATTCGATACATTGTATGGTACTTGCTTGGTCGGTACTATTTCTGCGATTGCAAATGTACTACACCAAGAAGTAGGACTAAACGAGATCGATGGAAAACACTACAAAATTCTTTAAAATGGAAATTATTTGTACTGTAGCAAAATGTAACCTGATTTTCCCAATTCAGCGCAACCGTTGCAATTTAGATATTCCTTTGCCATTGTGGAAAACACTCAGTGCGTTACGCACACAAGCTTTTGTTTACATCAATGAGCAGATTTCACCAGGCACCGAGAAAGGCTTTGTGGCGGCTCTCACGTTAATCGCCATTCGGTGGCGATCAAGTTTCAGCTTTTCAATGAAAGAGCTGTTTTCTGCCCTTTGCAGATAAGTTGCGCGTTGTTTGCCATTTCGAAAGGATGCAGGATTTTATCACCGGGCAAAATCGTGAGGTTAATGTAAACGATGCGTGCGTTAACGATCAACATGGGTGCTATGAATAGAATTAGATGTTAGAAAACAATCAGGCATGTTCTATTTCACCGACGAGTTGATGACCCTTTTGTATGGGGATATTTCATTTCGGAGGTCATTTAGTAAACTCGTTGCTTACGTTTGTTGGTATGATTCTAGAACAACAACAAAAATCGTTCTTTTTAATCTATCGCAAAAAGAGGCTGGAAATCAAATTTCGTTACACATCAGATTCTCTTATTCAATTAAGAGCTTTATTCAAGTTATTTACTCCTGCCATTCACTTAATGACCCCATGGGACTTTATTTGCTAATGATTGGTTTTAATTACTCTTCTCAATGGACCGCGATGTTGAATTGTCGATCGCAAAAGATGCAATTAGGAGCAGCCAGGGCGTGCATTTCTGTCATACAAAAAGGGAATCTTTTAATTAAAAGAATTTGATTTCGGTACTGAACACTGACCCCTGCGGATAGAAGAGATTGCATGCACGCGATCGCCCCTACCCATAGCCACTGTGCTTGCACATCAAACTTTGACCGCTTGTGGTGGATGCGGGATCATTTTCTGACGCGGTCGCATCGGCCACTTCAATACCTTGGCTGACGTAAGGCAGCAGCGTTTGAACGAAATTCGTTTTATTTTGGCACAATGTGAGTGTCGGAAATGTTGTCCCTTTGCAATAAAACATAGAAAACAGAAAAAAAGGCATAAAACAGCAAGTCGATTCCCGCGCTACCAGAGCATTGAACCTTTTTTTTGTTCTTCTTCTTTAGAATGACTATTTGTAAGCGTTTTCCAGCGAACACGACCGCACCTCGGTGTAGATTTAAAGCGCTGCGAGAGTTTGTTGAATTTTTCTGAGATTTGGTCATTTTTGAATTGAACCGGCAAGTGTAGCGTTTGACCCGCATTCATCCGTCCACGGGATCATCAAGGGTGACAAAAAATGGTGACCCTCCTTCGTAGCCTTCTCCCCTACATTTCACCGCCGAGGGGGTGGAAACAATCGTGTGCAGTTGTTCTTCAGTCTTAATTCATGCCATTCAACTGTCAAGTTAGGCAGTGTTGTCGAATGGGGAAAGGGATGGGGAAGCAAAACACACAAAAAATCACACACAGAAAAAAAAAGAAATCCGTGCAACAAAGCTAGCCGGCAGATTCTTTGCCGAAATTTAATTGCAAACAGGCGGGAACGACGAACCCTTATCATCGGGCAGCAGCGGCAGCGGCAGTTCCAATAAACTGGGGACCCGCGAAATCGGTGACGAATCTGTATCACCACGTACCACCAAACCATCCAAACACCAGCCCCGTTTCGTGACGGGTCACTTTTCGCAATGTGTTGTGCACAAACCCTTGAAGGTCATGCGTCCCAGTGTGCGATCGACTAACCCTGTTGTGATCCCCGGGCGCTGTGGCAGCGTTGACGCGATAGGCTAGAAAGTTAGCTTTTTCTTGCTTCGCTGCTATGCTCTGCGTTTGGTGAAGCACACACACCGAATAACCGAAAACGGCAACCCATAGGCCGCAACATCCCAACAATGTGTCCCATTAAGGGGCGTGTGTTTGTGTTTTTGCCCTTTTTTGCCATCATTTTTCAGAAACGTGAAAAATGATATTTTGTTGCCGATTTAAATGCTGTAAGAGGTGCCCTCTTGAGGGAGCTTGCTCTCCTTGTGTTGCCCTTCCTTCCCTTTCGCTCTTTCCACATTTTTATTTCGACCTGACTTTACTCTACGTCCTTCGGTCGCTTCACGATCACTCCCGGGAGTTTGTGATCAGGCGTCTTGCGACCTGATGTCTTCGAGACGCCAGCATAAGCAGAGCATAGTGGCGGTGGGTGACATGAGAGCTGCGTCTGGCGCATATAATAGAGACCATAAATTACTGCTTTCCCGACCCGAGTTTGTCACGCGCTCAGCTCCCGGCGTAGCCACAGGAAGACAGGAAATAATAAAATGACAAAAATTAAATGAGATCGCGAGTTAAGAAGTACAACAACAACAACAACAACAACCACAACGAAAAAAAATCAACAAACAACGAACCATAAACGAAGCTGGGTGCGTTCAAGAAGATCTGATCGGGCCAATTCCCATCAAAATCACTCACTCCGTCTCTGGGAGATGCAGACTTCGTCATCTGGGATGTGTCGCATAAAGCGATTTGCATGACTCGTCGATCGAGTAGGCTGGTGAGATAGTACTAGGCTACGCTCAGCCGTAGTTCTTTGACCCTACGGGTACTGCAAGCTGGTTCGATCTGCCAAGAGGGCTGTCTGTGTGCACTTCAAAATAGACCACCCGCGCTTCCGCGAACTACGACCATTAGTGGCGGGCATCCACCATCAACATGCCATCAGCGTAACTTTGCAAGGCATTGGATAACTTGTTAGCTTATTAGTGATGCTACTTCCTATCAATAATAGCCACCGAGTGAATTGAATCAAAAGGAAGGTTCAGTGAGTTCTGCCAACTTCCTGTGGGATGCTGTGCCCCGTGCACGATGAGCCCTTCTCGCTACTGGCAGCCATCGTTGCAACGTATCGAGGATTAATTGAACCTTTCACTACTCGCCTGTATCCCGCACGACGGACCCAGCGTGGTAGTTGCTTTCCACATACAGTATTGTAATTTTCCCCCCATTAAACTGACGCATCGGAATGGTTCATTTAACTGCCGCCTTGCCTTGGGGGATCCACTTCTTTCACCCACGGTCCTCGAGTCGGCATACAACTCCGGCAGCATCTTTTTGCACTGGGAGCGCCCTATCTCTAGTGGTGCCGGGCCGTTTTTTTATTGCGTTTGTTCACTCGATGTTTACATCGTTCGCTTTATGATTTGTTTATACGATCGCATCACTTTATTAGATGTGATCTTTGCCCTGCACTCACCGTGTTCCTGGCTGGCAGTGTTGTTGTGTGCGGGGAACCCGGGACTTGAAGACGAAATTTTGGCGTAGCTTCCTTTCTGCAGAAGTTGCAAAGCAGCACAGCTTCTCGCTCCCTCAAGGTGGTACTGCGGGATTGATGGTTCAACAAATTTCGGCACACACGATTCAGCCACACACAGCCACAGTAGAAGATCAGTAAGATGAGGGAAAGAAACAATCCTGCTGAACTTGGCAGACAGCAGCAATGTAATACATTATGTGTGTTTTCGTGTGTTTAAAGTATTTGTTCGTACATAATTTTACGGATCCATTCCTCTATCTTGCTGCTGACTCACACACGGTCGCTAAGCGGGTGATACGAGATGATGATACTGTCAAATCTCTGCAGTACGTTACCGGAGTTACCCAACTGCCGGCTGGCGAGCCCTAGCGTATGTGCAGAGAATCGGCGCTGTTGTGTTGATGCGATCTTGGTTGGCTGACTTTCCTGGAAGACGGGCACAACCGCACATGGTCGCTGCCGCCTCCCGAAGCATCCGAGTACAGGGGGTTGGCGGGAAATCGACTCCCAACCAAGATGGCGCCAACCCTCCAGCGTCTACCGAGGCGAGACGTTTTGGAAAGATGCTCACGATTAGATGGGTGACGATTGACAGGAGAAGAAACAGATTCTCCAAGCAGCATTCTCTTGATTGATTCGTCAAAACCAGACACTCGCTGTGCGAATGTTGGCCATTTAGCAAAGTACGTAGACGGGTGGGATCAGTGGAGTTTCCTTTTTTTCTCCTTTTCCACTCAGTTTTGACGTCTTGGTACTGGGAGATGTGTTGAAAATAGGTTGGATGAATGTAAACATTTCTCGAGAATAGATTGTCTACATTAAATGAATCATTCGGTAATTGGAAATGGAAACTAGACCAGGTTCTTTCTCTTGCCTTACACACTCGTAGTTACTGTGCCTCAAAATGCTTCCAAACTGTGTTTAAACTGATTTAGTTTCATCAAGGTTACTGAAAAGCGCGCCATCGTTCTGTGGGGTTGCGCGTTCCTTCCACACATCGAACACCAAGAAAACAGCGTCGCATTGTTCTCCGCATCAAGATAATCTTCCAGCGCATTCCATTCCAAAGGCAAGCGGTTATAAATGAATCTCGATCGCGCAAAACATACGCGTCATAGCTTGAAACACAGTGAGCGCTGGGCAGTACGTGGCGGGAATACTACCAGACGCTCAAATATGTCGATTGCGACGTGCGATCCGCTCGCGAACCTTTTCAAATTAACGGTTACCGTCGCGAGCCTCAAATACAAAACTTTCCAAAAAAAAACAAGGAAAAAAAACAAAAAGCCTAATGAAACGACTGATTTTATCTTTTGTGTACATTCCTCAACATTTTTCCCGTTAAAGCTTACCCAAAAAAGTAAAATATACGGCGTACTTTGTACCAAGTGTTCATGTGGTATTTTACTTCATGCATACATCCCGCATCGTGTATAATCCTCATCACGCATCTTATGCCGCCAAAGCAACTCGATTTGATTAGGCGGTGTGCGCAAACGAAACCAAAAAAAAAAAAAACAGGGACGTACACGAAATCTTTTGAATCACTTAAAATAATTAACCGAATGATATGTTTGTCGTCAGATAATTAGCCTGCCTCCGGGACAGTCATTTATGCGGCATATAAATCTTGCCTATTACTCCATCTCGTCTCGTCCTCTCGCCTCCGTTAGACCCAGCTCACTTGACATTCGCACGCACGGTAGAAACGATGGGGCGATGGGCGGATAGAAGTTGGGACAACTGGCCCCAAAATGTTACTCCAGGCCGGTGACCGCGAACTGTGGCTGTCGCAGCCACGATGTCTAGTGTCCGGCTAGCTGTCACTCGAGCTGTCGTCGCGTTCAGCGTGGTACGAGATGGGGTGTACTCTACACACCCAGCCTCACAGAGGCATGCACTGATCTAAAGCTCAGTACCATGGGATAAATACGATCTCGCTGAAGAGAGAGCCGTTGAAATGTCGTGCAGAGCGGAGAAAAGTGACCTAATCATGACGTGATGCACTTAAGCGAAATGATGGCAAAAAGTTATCTTCAAATTAGCTTCAAGCTTTGCCTAATGGAACCGAGCGGTGGAAGTTTTTCTTCGAAGTATCGCGATGATTCGGACGCGTAAATGTAACAAATTCAGCCTGGCTAGTGACACTACCGTGTCGCCGACCGTCTGCTAAGCATACTAACTAGGCCTTTCGTCTTCTCGCTGGGGTTGAAATCCAAATGTGGATCGCTGCAAAACCAAACGCTTCGATCGCACACCGTACGATTGTCGCATGTCAATCGCTTCCCCTTGCCATGTTGGGAACAGCCATTAAGCGTGTAATGTGCACACCTGCAGTAAACGATCACACTAGCTCACGCCTTAGCAACCGACCGAATGTTCTATCAACGCCATCGACCGGAATTCACTGCCCCATCTCCCTTTGCACTGCCACACGCTTCAGTCAAGAGACTTCCACACTGGTAGGTAAGACAAAAGTTAGTGCCAATAGATTGCTCTCCCCAATAACGTTCAACGAACGGATCAGTTAGCAATTGCCGTTCGAAGCTGTTTGGCTTCTGTCCCTGTTTACATTGGCACTTTTCGGGTTTGCTGGTGGTGAGGGAGACGCATGGGTTTGCGATACCACACGTTTGGAATGTTTATTTACCTTGGTTTAATGGGAAGGTGTCGAAAATAGCGCACCTCCGCACCGTACGTTGCAGATGATAATAACGCTGCCGCTGCTGCTGACGATGATGATCATGGTGATCGTATTTGCTGTTAGCAGTAACAGCAAGGAATGAAGAAGGTGTGCAACGAGCAAGGAATGAAGAAGGTGTGCAACGAGCTCACGTTGCTTTGTAAAGCTTCTGCGGACAAATTTCTGGGTGGGGAATTGACGCAGCACGACCAATTTTGAACAAACGGTTACAAATGCCGACTCCCTTACGGTTTCGAGGAATAGGGAGCTTCCGGTGGATGATTTCACCTGAGCAGCCCCACCGAGTCGCGGGCAGCCCCGAGATGGAATTGGGACGCGGCTCGTACACCCTGAGACTATTATTGTGGACCAAGGTTACTGGCGATCCCAAGATGGTGATATGCTCGCTTAAAAGGGCTGCCTGTTAGAGTATGCGCTCGACGTTTGTTACGTAAAGTGATCGAAAGGGTTACCGAGCTGATTGTAGGTAACCATAGTACGTGATTGCGGAAGGGGAAATAGTTAAATAGTGCGATAGTGGCAATAAAAGGTACTGATTGTTTTAATAATTTTGCATACATAATGTTTTAGTACAGTTGAAAACACATGAACGATATTCTGATGTCAGCTCTCTTATATAAAAAAAAAAACTACCATGGCATATAAATAAGAGTTACAACGTTCATGTACCAGCCTGTGAAAGGTCAAACATTAAAGCAATTACGATGTAATTTCTGTACACAATTCATTCCTCATCGACACTTTTCACTTAACATTCGACCCGACTATGTGATGTGTTTGTAAATAAGAAGTAATCGTAATGATCGCACCGCGTGCCAAAGGGGCAAAGATTAATAGAACTGCTAATTGAACTACCAATAGCATCAAATATGCTGGAGACTCGTTCGCCGGTTTCCCCTGCCAATAGATTGCCTTCGGCAACTGCACCAGTTGCTTAGCACAGACACAAACTGTTGTAAGGATAGTTCAAAATGTGTAGGTGAGTGTGTTTATTTGCGTGTGGTCATGATTGAAAAGGAAATACTACTTCCTGCATATACCACCAACACCGGAACAGTAAGCAGTGCCGGAACGCAATGGAATATGTTTAAACCATTCCCAGCCAGAGCTATGGTGGAGGTAGGAATAAGTAATACTGTATTTCCGCTGTTTGTATTCACTTTGAAGTACGTGAACAGATAAGCTTCCGCGTCAGCAATCAATCCAAAGGTAGAAATGAAATGGAATTCGCGGGGTCTTTACTGCCGGAATGCTATTCCCGTTTGAGTTGGATGATCTTGTAGCACGAAACTCCAGCACGATACGCACTGGTTGTGACGTAGAAGGAAGGTATGGCAATGCTGCCAGAAGGCAAACAGCGCGATGCGTGGACAAATTTAGCACTGCCATAAATTATTTAATTCGCTACCATGCCCGATGCAACGGCGCATCAACGGCAACAGTATGGCGGCCACTCCATCACCAACCAACATAACCAACATCTCCGTGCACGGCAAAACTCACACGCACATGGAACCTTCGTTCGTGTGCATGAGCGATAGCGTGATTTCGGTGGGCAAAAAAGCATATTCAAATCCTTCCTATCGGTCCACTCTCCACACTCCCGGGAAGGTCTCCTTACCTCGTGGGTCGAGGTCCAGCACCGCCGGAGAGCAACCCGGAGGAATGAAGACGCTGGTAATTGAAGCTCATTTCCGTCTGGCCAAAGGCAAAACTCTCGTCGATTCGTTCGTGGCATCTCCCAGCAGCGGTACAAGACCATTCCCCATTAGATGTTCTTTTTGCACAGCCGGCCAGAGCATCGATCCACAGAAACCGCTGGGAATGGGTTTGGGCGATGCCCGAGTGTTGTCACCGCGATCCCGCAAAGATGTGGTACACCCGTTGCTTGCGTTTCTCCACTCCCCACCACACGGGTGAGCACTTAAGCCATGAATGACTGCAAGTGTACCAGCCGAGCCACGGGCAAGCGCAGAAATTATGAATGAACGCGAAATTGTGCGACAACTAAAATAACCTACAACGCAGCATGGCATCATGGTACAAGAACCCGCACAGCACAGCATAGCGATGCACACGAAAATAGAACAGGTGCAGCAACCTTTACAGTGGAGTGGCATATATCATTAATTAAACGCTACAATGCAAATGTTTCGTTCCAGCGATTTGGTCGTACTGTGCGAAAGAAAGATGAATGACTAGGCAGGGAGCGACCGCAGCACCGCAGATGATGATCGTTAAGCGAAGAGTATTGGATCGTGGGTTTCGTTTGAACGTTCGCTTCTGAGCGACGATATCGATCGAATGCAATGGCATACAGAGACAGCATCTGTGCGCCAGATGGAACCGATCGGCTGGAAGGGGTCGATCTGCATCTCGATCTTCCAATACCTCGCGAAGAGCACGGAGCGCTCATACATAGTTGCATAAGAGATATAGCTTCTCCGCACGTTTTATGGCATTGTGTCTGGTTTGGAAGATATCGTACCGAAGCGGACCGGAACTAGCAGGAATTTCTCGTTGGAGTACTGCTAGAATCCGTTGAACGTTGAAGCTAACATCCGAACTGCTCTGAGCAATGCCGCGCCGTGGACAGTGCCTAGACATCAATTAGCCACAGAGCAGTTGGAGTAGTTCCAAGTCTCCCCGTTCTGCAACACGTCTGCGGTGCAGTCTTGTCTTTCTTCTGCAAGACGAGCGTTAGCGAACCTTTAGTTCCGAAGCTGACGATACGTTCAATTGCAGCATTCGAACACACGGGGTATGTAAGCCTTCACTGCCGCCGTCACCGTAGACCCAGGAACACGTATGAGCTATAATTAATATTTTATTCTCGAGTGCTTCAACTCAAGAGTTCGGTTCGGATCGTTCGCACGAAGGTCATCACCACTTTGATCGGGGCAAGCAATCGTTGTTGTTGCTACTACGAATCGGCACTCAACACTAGAAAACCACAAGGTGTATTCGTGCACCATATGTAGGTTTCTTCGCCGTCTGATGATCGATAGTGCAGAGGAGGTAGCATGGGTTGATGGTTTGTGACTACCAGACGGTTACATCTTTTCAGACTCTGCTACTAAACCAGACTGCATGGTGTCTAGGCAGAATATGTTCTACACGTGAAAAGTGTATATCTCTTCAAACCCCAAATGCATCTACGCATTATTAAGAATCTACAAATGTTGTACGTTTTACGAAAAAAATAAAAAATATTCTACGTACATAATTGGAACGGCGTTTTTGAGTTGGATCGCATTGGAACACATTGACCCGCGTGAATTATTGGAATCAAAACCCCTTGTACGGACTGCAGGCTAGACGGGGACCCATCATTTAAGCGTTGTGGTTGTGTGACAGCAGCGTTGACAGGGCCAGCCCGTCCGTCAGGAAGCGGTGTCGCTCATCACGCGCGTCAGCTTCACTCGCGCACGTGCGCACCCGACGGTCGATAGTGAACGCGCAAAAGCCCCTTCAGGTTGCGCACATGTCACTAATTAAAGCCCAACCAATTGCCCAGGAATGTATCTGCGGAAGGTTGCACGATTTAATTAAAATCGCACAACGCGTAAAACTCATCGAAATTGTATCATCTAGCTGCGCATGCATCGTGATTCGTGGTGTGGGTTTATTTCGTTAAAATCGGCATAAACGTACGCTAAGCTTCTAGCGTAAGCATCTCTTCACGGGTTAGCTGGTAGCGTTTTTGCATTTGTCAATCTCAGCTCGCTAGTGGCATTTTCACTTCCACATTTCCTTTAAACGAAGATCGAGTTTGAGGCAATAAAAATCTTTCGCAAGATTTAATATCTTCATCCCGCCCCGAAATCCACACACCACACGCTAGGCGGCCTACCGTTTGGTTGAAGCTGGTAACGGCACAGCGGTAGTGGTAGTTTTTTCGTTTTTCTGGTCGCATCTGGTTTTGGAAGACCGGGTAGAAGCCGCAAACGTAACAATACACCCTTCGGCAGCATCTCCTGCTCGTTCCGGTAAGCGAACGCTTCTAAACTCCATCTCCTTCCCGATGCGAACCCCGGGCCCGGAACCGTACCGTTGCAGCGAAAGGGTTTCCCGAAAATAATCAAAACGGAAACATGTGCAAACTATGCTATACTATGCGTCTAAAACGCCCCTTCTAAACGAAACTCGACGCTGGCTTGAGCGTGCAGGTTGTGGCAGGGACAGGACACCCGTGTTCCCGAAGATGCCGATCTTCATCAACGCCGTACTCATCATGTTCGTCTTGTCTCGGTTGTTTCGTTGCCCGATGCACGCTCGTATACAAAATCCTTTGGCAGGATTGTTGCTTGATGGCAGCTTTAATTTGAGTTTACTTTTTTTTTGCATCTTCTATTCCATTCCCTTTGGATTTGCAAATCTGCCTCTTGTGAGTGTCATCTGGTGTGCGGTTTGTTGGTCCGAAAAAAAAACCTTTTATTTTAACTTTGTGGGGAACGTCATACGCTCAACATTGTTGACGAAGTCCCAATTGCAACACATAGCTATTAAAATCAATCTAATTCTTGTTTTTTTGTATGCTTCTTTATGTTATGTTCACAGGCAATAAAAAGTTAGTAAAGGAGACGGTCCCACTCTATTCGAAGTTGATCATCAAGTGCAACTTCGACAGCCCGGCGTGGTATAAGAACGGCAAACTGATTCCGGTGGATCATAAGCGTGCAAAATCGTAAGTAGTACAATTATCACAATTATAAATTGATAAAAAGCTAAAATCTAATTATTAGTCATGTATTTCTCAATCTGCATCTAAAACAGTACTGTAAGAGTCATACCTTGATAAATATACTATGTATGGCGTTTGAGGGTACGAAAAGATTGCCAGTGTTATAAACGCTTCTTTTCGCTGTAAACGAAGCGAATGTGTAATACGCTGCGTCTAGCTTTCGTGGAAACTCCCGGAGGAAAACTCGCCAGATGGCGGCCGGTATTGGTCTAAAAAACTGTTTACCTTTTCTCGGGGCGCACTCCGACAACGTACATGGCGTTCCGTTTGGAAAAGTGGGGCCTTTTCCGTCGCTCTGTCTGTTTAGGTACGGAACCGAGAACCTCGCCCTAGC
Organism: Anopheles arabiensis; assembly: GCF_016920715.1. Taxonomy (NCBI): domain Eukaryota; kingdom Metazoa; phylum Arthropoda; class Insecta; order Diptera; family Culicidae; genus Anopheles; species Anopheles arabiensis. The sequence continues at coordinate 31,999,154 of NC_053517.1, forward strand.
AGCGCAAATGGAAAAATGGTATGCGTGTGTGTGTGTGTGGTTGTGTTTGAAATTTCATTGAGCAACTTAAAATAAACACAAACGCAAAGAGTTTTTTGGAACTTTTGGCAGTATCATCCGTCGCGAGATGGCTTGTCCGGCAACGAAACGGGAAAAACAGTGATGAAAACGGTGCACCGTATGTGTGTGTAGGAACAAAAACAGACCGGCCAGCAATGGTCGTGGCTCTGAATGCTGCGGTCTCTAGCGGGACGCGTGCTAGCGTTGATGCAGGAGCACACACTTGCCGGCCGCGTGGACCACGTTGTGGAGTGTGGGAACTGAGGAGGAAAGAAAAACTGTTAGAATAATCCATCCCGGCGGAGTACGCCAGTACGGGTCGGTTGGATCCACTCAGGTAGTACATTAAGCTCTAATGTGTGTACATTAAACAGTGCCTTTGATGGGTGTTGCTGCTGCTGCTGCTGCGGTTGCTACCGCTGCCAACAGAAACACTGAAATTCCACTGTTTAAACGGATTCCTACAGCCAAGACGCCTTGCCAACGACGGGTCGGATTCCTTCGATCAGCTCATCGAAGCGCTTGATTTCAATCTGCATACCGACGATCGATCTGTTTTGCTCACTTCCAATTCCGGCAGCCGTGGATGTATGATTCCGGGTGAAGGCAACCGCGCTCGGTTAGCAACGGCACATCAATTTGTAATCCATTAAGAGCAATTACCAGTGTCTTCCGCGACAGCCGTTTTACCAGCAAACTGCATACAAACAGTTGCAGTGATTGTTGTTGGCGTGGCAGAGTTGAAAGCCAGGAACACTGGGGATTGGCTTTCCTTCGACAGTCTGTTTGAAGGCTAGCTCACCAGCAACATCCGTTAAATGGGCACAATTTTCCACTTTACAGCACAGCACTTCAGCCGCGAGCGTCGTCCTTGAGCTCGGATCCAATCTCAAACTCCACGGATTCAGTTTGGACAATGTCCGTGTTTCTAAAAATACGCCTTGGAAATGAAACGTGAAGGTGAGGAGAAATTATGAGTGTCAGCAGCAGCAGCAGCAGCAGTTGCAGCAGTTTTTTCCCTTAATGTTTACAAACATGCGTTCCCGTGTAACCCCATCCCGCGCGGACGCGCGATATAGTGCAGCGCGCGCCTCATCAACAACAGCGCTCTGCATTGTATTGCATCTGGACCTTCTACCCCGGGGAAGAAAACCATGGCCTGAGATACCCACGTGCGCATTATTGAACAACATGAACATAAAAAAAACATCTCCATGGTGCATTTTCATCCCACATCTGCTCGATCGCTTGGTTTTGATGGCTGTGGTAGAAGGAAATCCATCTATATACATGGGGCAGATTGAAGCATTAAACAACGGCTTGAGAAAGATAAGAAAGAAGAGGGGAAACCGAACAATCCCAGGAAAAGTTATTGGAAAAGCCTTCAATTATCATCTTTCTTCTTTTGGTTTGGAAGCATTGCCACTGGAAGCTAGAAATAAGTTCCACAAACAAACAGAGCGCTCACTGTTCCCCTTTTCGTGATTGCGTGGTGTATAGTATATTGCCACGATCGAGACTAATTTTTATTAGATTGTTGAAAAATAAACAAATCCTCGTGACACTGAAGCCACCGAATGCGATGGATAAAGAAAACTGCGTAATTTTGTTTTCCTTTTTCCTCTTTGTGGCCGTCCAATCGATCGACCACGTGCCAGGGCACGCGTGGTTCAGGCGTTACCCGCTTGCGTCGATTGACGAAGACATGAGTGGTAGAGATCGAAGTAGCAGCAGCAGCAGTAGCAGCGCGGAAAGAATTCCAGGCCTGTGGATTAGTACAGTCAATCGATTGACACTTGAATTAACTGCGCCGGCACCGAGGGGAAATTTGAAAAAATGCAATTTATGACACGACACGGGGTTCTTTCTTCTTCCCTTTCGAGGGCCGCCTGTTGTGCGATTAGTTGATAGACATGGGTTTCGAATGTTGCCGACCGGTGAGAGCTTAACGTGATTGGATTCGTTGTTTGACGGATTTACGACCGTACCTTGTCGTGTCGATACTTATCGGGGACCACCCTCTCGCTGTGTCCTGGGAGAACTGCGGTGATGGTGTCACTTCACCATAAGTAACTAGTATTTATTCCCGGCCAGTCTGTACCCCATGCGAAGAGTAGTTGAACGGAGTGGAACAATATTTAACAACTGTTGAACATGTGTTCTGTTGGGTGTTTAATTTTAAAAAGACTCGCTTTGTTTAGTTGCCTTTGCTGTACGCACACAGTACTGTAGTTAACGATCAAGGCTGCTCGTAAACTGAGAGAAATCTTTATTTTTGATTTTATTACGATAGTTTAGTACGAAACGGGTCTAAAATGGTGTGCAAGAAAGATGCTATCACAACTAATGCGTCTTGTTTTTTGGTTCGTCTATTTCTTCACCAGGCTACGCTTTGAGCGAGTGCGCAAAACCGACGCCGGTTACTATTCGTGCGGTTCCGAGTTTCACGAATGGTCCAACCTGACCCTGTCCGTGTTCAGTCAGGAAACGGACCAGTATCAGAGTGACGGAGCCGGCATGGCAAACCTGGAACGGAAAAGCCTACACTCACCATCGGTCGCCGCCGCCGCCGTTGCCACCCCCATACTGGACAACGAGTTGAAGGAAGGCCCGCCGCGCATACTTGGCACGCGTGACGAACCCTATCCCTCCCCGGTGGTGCGCGGGGTGGGCGAAGCGTACCGGCTCAAGTGTGACGCCGTCGGTCAGCCGGCACCGCACGTTAGCTGGCTCAAGGATGGGGCCGAGTACCGGGACAACTCCTACAAATCGACGATCGTGTTCAAGCAGCTGCTGCCGACGGACGCCGGCACGTACGTGTGCAACGTGTGCAACGTGTACGGGTGCGTCAATGCCACCACCGTGCTGGAGGTGGTCGAATCGGGCGAGCACGAGCCCGCCTACATCCAGCACAACACGATGGAGAGCCATTCGCAGCTGCAGGGCGATCCGGCCACCCAGGACACCCAGGTGATGATGCGCGCGCTGGGCCGTTACTATCCGGCCGGGGCGACGGAAAAGCGGCCGCAGCATCACACCTACCAACCGGAAGACGCGGACATGGATGAGGATGAGGATGAGGACGGGGAAGAGGAGGAAGAGGAAGAAGGTCCAACAAATGGCACGGGTGTGCACGGGTCCGACACGACCGAGGACAGTGCCGGTGCGGTCAATGGATCGGGCACACCGCCCCCGGATCGGGCACCGATATTCACCAAGAAAGACCAAATGACCAAGATTGTGTCGAAACCTTCGGGCAATATGGTGAGGTTGCGGTGTCCGGCCGATGGGTATCCGAAGCCGAACATCACCTGGACGAAGGATGGTCGGAAAATCGAACGCGCCATGGGCCAGGTGAAGAAGGTGAACTGGGCGATCGTACTGGAGGATTTGGTACCGCAGGACTCGGGCAGCTACACTTGTGCGGTGTGCAACCAGGTTGGCTGTATCAACTTTACCACCAAGCTGGAGGTGAAAGGTAAGTGTCAGGACACTCCTTGGTTCCTTGGTTCGTTTGGGTTGTTCTCAGCTTTTCGAACAACGCGTCAAAGTTGTTGGGTTTGCTAAACATTATTTCCTTTCGCGCGCCGGCAATCCTTCCCGATCTTCGCCGTCCATCAGATCGCTTCCCAGCACGGCCCCACATTACCGAGCGACCGAAGAATGTGACTGCGCTGGTCAACACGACCGTGTTCTTCAGCTGCCCGATCCTGTCCGATCTGGAGCCGCACATTGAGTGGGTGAAGCTGGGATTAGTCGATCTGGAAAACATGTCCATACCGGAGAACGTTACCAAGCTTAAGGTACCGAGAAAGCAAGAGAGCTTACCTTTATCTTGGTGGATGGTGAACTTGGTCGTTTAGCTCTTAAGGTTTTTGATACATTGGACTCAGGTTGTGGCGTGTTCTTAGGTGTAGCCGGTGTTGGAATTATTTCTGTTCTCTGCTCGTTTATCTTTGTATTGATTACTGACTCTTATGGGTGATGGTTGTAGGGGACATTGCGGGATGGGACATCGGACGGTGATGGAAACATAAACCAACAAAATCCAACTATTCCAATCACATTGCAGATCGTGTTAACCATCGGCCTATCATTACGAAAGCGCTCTCGAACGTGACCCTCGTTGTCGGTGGAAATGTCACGATGGAGTGTATGGTGCTGAGCGACCTTACGAAACACGTCGAATGGGTCAAGGGTCTCTGCGAAGTGAATTGCGACAATATTACACTTGTTAAGGTGATGGTTTAAAACATTTGTAGAGATATCTCCACTAACGACACCGCAAGCACTAACCAATACGTTAACCAACTGTTTGTTTAGGTGTGTTATATTCCTTGACGTTTGGGTGCACTAACATTAAGCAGTTCTACTTCACTAACAGTAACTAATCAACTGGATGAAAAATGACCTCTTTCTTTTGTACCTTCATCGTTCGACATTGTTAACACTTCGCATCCCATCCAATCAACAGCGCGATCCGGACAATCCCGAAGTGTTGACGCTGGAAAACGTTACCCACGCCGACGAGGGCTGGTACACCTGCATTGCGGCCAACAGTCTCGGCGCGACGAACGAGAGTGCCTACCTGCAGGTGCTGGATGAACTGCCGCCGGACGACACCCCGACCGCACATCCGGTGCGCACGCACTCGACGCTCATCATGGGCATGACGATCTTTCTGTGCGCTTGCTTCACCGTGCTGGCCGTGATCGTGATCATCGTCTGCAAGAAGCTGAAGCGCGAGAAGATGAAACACCGCGCAATGGAGCACGTCAACCAATGGACGAAGAAGGTGATCGTGCTGAAGCAGCCGGTCGTGGAGAGCAGCATACCGGGCATGTCAGAGGCACTGGTAAGAAGGAGTGCGAGAGATCTTGGATCGTCGCCCTGGGTTGGCGGTTAGATTCTTAATCGCTATTTCCTCCTCTTTTTAGCAAATGCCGATCGTACGCATCGAAAAGCAACGTTCGACGCTGGTGCAGAGCGGTAACTGCGATCCGACCATGATCTCGGAGTACGAGTTTCCGATCGATTTGAACTGGGAGTTTCCCCGCAACAAGCTACATCTGGGCAAGAGCCTGGGCGAGGGAATGTTTGGCAAGGTGGTGATGGCGGAAGCGCACGGGCTGGTCAAGGGCCATCCATCGACCGTGGTTGCGGTGAAGATGCTGAAGGGTAAGTGTTCAATGGGGTTAGTAGATGAGATCGATTGCTATAACACTACGCCATTGCGTATCACGTAACAGAGGGACACACGGATGCCGATGTGAAGGATCTCGTCTGCGAGATGGAGGTGATGAAGATGATTGGCAAGCACGTGAACATCATCAATCTGCTCGGCTGCTGCTGCAAGGATGGACCACTGTACGTGATCGTCGAGTACGCGCCGCACGGCAATCTGAAAAACTTCCTGCGCAGCCATCGGTTTGGCTCGAACTACGAGGCGACGAACGAAAAGGAGAAGAAAATCCTCACCCAAAAGGAGCTCATCTCGTTCGCGTATCAAATTGCACGCGGAATGGAACATTTGGCATCGCGAAGGGTATGTGTTAAAGATTCAAAGTTTTCATGTCCTTACTGGAATAACTTACTTATTTTCTTTCGTTTTTTTACTACAGTGCATTCATCGAGATTTGGCGGCGCGTAACATCCTCGTGAGCGACAACTACGTGATGAAGATAGCCGATTTTGGACTGGCGAGAGACATCCACGATCAGGAGTATTACCGTAAAACGACGACCGGCAAACTGCCCATCCGATGGATGGCACCGGAATCGCTGGAGGAAAAGTTCTACGACTCACAGAGCGATGTGTAAGCATTGGGATTGCCACTGTGGTAGATCGCGTGTTACTAAACTTTGTTTTTTTGTTTCCTTTTAGATGGTCCTTTGGTGTGCTGCTGTGGGAGATTATGACGCTGGGAGGCAACCCTTACCCATCGATACCAACGTGGGACAACTTGCTGGAGCATCTGAAGAAAGGAAAACGGATGGAAAAACCTCCACTGTGTTCAATTGAAATGTATGTGGTTGTGCTTCGTTCGCTCCTATCCATTGCCAACCTTTTACTTATGATTGAATATATTCTTTCTTTTATTTTCACGTTTTGCAGATACCTTTTCATGCGCGAGTGTTGGCACTATCGACCAGAGGAACGACCCACGTTCAGCGAAATCGTACAACACCTGGACCGGCTAGTAAGCATAACGTCCAACGAGGAGTACCTAGACCTAGGGCTACCGCAGCTAGAAACACCACCCTCTAGTGACGATAGCGACGACGACGTGGAGGAGGACGAGGAAGATTGCGACGATCAGGCGGGCACGGAGCACGAGCGTGTTCATATGTATCGATTCAACAGAAGCTACAACAACGACTGTATCTACTAAGCTACACTGTGCCATCAGCGGGTAGGGATCCTCAAGATTAGTCTCACCGATCACTGAGCAGTCCCAGCATAGAATATTTATTTTATATCAAACGATTACGGTGGAGCATGTATGGAGCCTGGATGTATGTGTGTATGTGTGTGCGTGTGTACGAGAGGCCGGTCCTACTGCCCTCAGCATGGATGTCCCGTGCGTGTTGGGAATGCTCTCTGTCTCGCTAGCCGTTAAGTTTAAACAAGACTGTATTTATTTGATGTAACGTAGAGCAGCTGTTAGTCTGGTAAGGAAACAAAAACAAACTAAGGAGGGAAAACTAGTCAATAACTGCGGATCCTTTCGTGTGCAGCACATCCAAATCTTATATTGTGTAATAACCAGTTCACCATGACCACGTGGAGGCCATTACGTGTTAATTAATAGTACTATCGGTCTGTCGACGATTGTTTCGCGTGCGCCGGTTTCGGATGGCTGGACAATCCGACGAAACAATCCCAATCCGAGCTCTTAGCGTTAATGTTTTAAGATGTGTTCTGGCAGGCAAACGATTCAGGACGATACGCATAGACGTACCACGCATGTGAATAACTGTTTCTTTTCAATTGGAATTCTATGGTACATGGTTCTATGGTATCGCTTTTAACGGTAGTGAAGCACAGGTGACAATTTTATGAGACACCCCATGGATGTCGTAGGCATTATACGTAAGCGTAGATCACTTGATAACACAATCAACGAGTATTATTGTAAATAGGGCGGTAGATGCAGGAATCCAACGAACAATTGTAAAAATCGAAACAAACAAATAAAGTCTAAGAAAAGCCGAACAATGCATTGTAGTTGTTTTTTTTGCGTATCTGTAATTCAATGATTTTATATGATTGAAGCAACATTTTGTGAGCATTAAGCAGCTTACAGCGATAAATGTATAGATTGCATTTACGAAATAAAATTATTTTTATATTCATATGAAACAAATTAAAAAATATGTTTATATTAATAGAGCTTTCTCCATCGTGCTACGATTTCGCAGTATCTTCAATAATGTTAAATATCAAATATCAAATTAGCTAGCTTATAATAAATGATATTTTGCTGAATTCGTTAAATGTGTTCTTCATCTTGTCCTCCTTAAAAGGAAGAAAGGCTTATTCAGAAGATTTAGTTTTCCCAATGAACAACGTTTTAACATTAATGAGAGGTAAATATATTAGAAAACACTGACAATAATTTAAAGTTTTTTTTAATATTAATAAAAATCGATTTAAATTTAACGGCTTTTAGAAAAAAAAAAACGATGCGCAAAATTTGACCGTATAAAAAGAAATGATTGTGCCCAGTGTGCAGAAATCGAGCAGAACTGCTCGAAACAGCCGAGAAGCTGCTCGAACATCCGAGCTCAAAAATAGCAGGCACGAATAATCGAAAACTCGCCAGCATAACCAAGATGGCGGGTAAGTGCGAGCGTCCGTGTGCTGGGAGACGGAAAATTGGTCGTACAACTTTCGGCAGCCTATCTAATCCATTTTCGCACCCATGTCCACAGAACTGTTCGCCAAATACACATGCACCAACTGCCAGGAGGATATTTCGGGGATCCGCGTCCACTGCGTCGTGTGCACGGACTTCGAACTGTGCCTAGCGGTAGGTGTTGATGCGAAGAGCAAGAAGATGATGGGGATAGAAAAGGAAGAGGAGAAGTGGGAGAAAGAGAGCGAGAAGATTGCTTCTGGGCTTGCATTGATTGCCAGTGTTTTGTTTACAGTGTTTCGCTGCCGGAGCCGAAATCGGACCGCATCGCAATGACCACTCGTACCAGTTCATGGACTCGGGCATTCTGTCCATCTTCCGCGGCAAAAGCGGCTGGTCGGCCCGGGAAGAGCTGCACCTGCTCGATGCCATCGAGCAGTACGGGTTCGGCAACTGGGAGGATATTAGTAAACACATCGAAACCCGCACACCGGAGGAAGCGAAGGAAGAGTACGTGTCCAAGTTTCTGAACGGCACGATCGGGCGGCACACATGGCAAACGGCGGTCGACCAGCGGCCGATCCTCACCGATCACACGTCGGACGATACGGGGCCACTGAGCCAGCTGCTGATACAGAAGCTGCCGCCGATGGACTGTACCGCAGAGGAGGCGGCCGCTCTCGGGTACATGCCGAATCGGGACGACTTTGAGCGCGAGTACGATCCGACGGCCGAGCAGCTTGTGTCGACGCTCTCGCTACAGCCGGACGATGAGGATGTGGACATGCTGCTGAAGCTTGCCCAGGTGGACATTTACACCCGCCGGTTACGGGAGCGCGCCCGAAGGAAGCGGGTCGTGCGCGACTACCAGCTGATTGGCAACTTTTTCCGCGGCAATATGAAGCGCGCCCGGCAAACCCGCGACCAGCGTGAATTCCGCGAACGGTTACGCACGTACTCGCAGTTCTACACCTCGCTGGAGTTCGAACGGCTCATCTCTTCGCTGGAACGCGAGCGAGCGCTTCGGATCCGGCTGTCCGAGCTGAACCGGTACCGCTGGAATGGCATCCAGCGCGTCGACGAGTGTGTGCATTTCGAGCAGCATGTTGCCGCGGCCCAGTACCGCAACACGGGACCGTACGGACACGGGCGCACGGTAAGCATTGGCGTAGCTTTCCGCACCGGTATGCCCACTGATGTGAGCCATGGAAATGGGCGTTGGGTATGGGAACGAGGCCACACTTTGCTACTGATGCTCACATGCACGCAATACCATCTCACCCCCGGTCCTCCCATTTCCATCGCATCCATCGCAGCATACCGGGCCGGTTCCGATTATACATGGGAGCTATTTTTGTGAATATGATTTTTTGTTGCCTACCGCGAGTAGCTAATCGGTACCTCTCAACTCTCTTTTCTCTCTGTTCTTTCTCCCCCCCTTTCCCCACTTGGGTCGCCCCGTGTCAATCTTATGATTTGGCCTGTAATGCCCTTTGCTTTGCACACACGGTGGTTCCGAAATAGCTTGCATGTATAATCGGTCCAAACGGTCAGTCGATCACCGGTTGTATACGACAAATTTTGACAGGACAACCGAAGCAGAGGCGGCTCTGGAGAGAACGCCAAAGGGGCATCCTCGGCGTCGGGCAGCGGAACGGGCCCAATGGTGGGGGCGGGCCCGCAGACTGCGACCCACGGGGCATCGGCAAGAAGAAGCGAAGACGCCCGCGGCTCAAATTCCACCGACCGAAAGCCCACGCACCCCACCGACGACCGGGGCTGCTCCGACGACTCATACAGCAGCAAAAACTGCTTGGATAGCTTACAGCGGGATGCAGTGACGAACCCGGGCGGCCATCATCAGCCGACGAGCGGTCAGAAGCACCACCACCACCACCATCAGGCGAACGCCGCCGGCGGGGTAGGAAGCCTGGCAGCCGATCCGGCCCAGCAGCCCGGGGGTCAACTGCTAACGTCTAACGAGATCCAGCTGTGCAGTACGCTCAACATGCCCGTCACGCGCTATCTCACGCTGAAGACGGTGCTGCTTAGCCGGCCCGCGCTCGACCACAACATCAACTCGGTTGCGGAGAGCATCGTGAAGAAGTATCTGGTCAGTCGCGGCTGGTTGCAGACCAGTCCACAGAACTAGAAATATGGGGGGCACCAAGCGCTTTTTTTACCACCTCGTACGAACATACACACACCACACAACACATCAACACACAAAAGGAAACATTTTAGTTGACGTTGATTGATCTCATTGCACTGCAAACAGAAACGCACCGCTAATAGTGCGGGATGCGGTCGTGTTGTCTGACGCGATGTTTTTGAGCTGCTTTTATTTGGTAATTATTTAGCTGCGAAGCTCTACATTTTTAGTTGGGATGTGTGTAAATTACTCGTGAACGAATTGTAGTTCTTTTAAGACAAAATCCGTTTTTGCTTCTCGTGGGAACAGCGCGCGGTATATTACGCGCGCGCCGGTATTGTGTGAACGATGCCATAGTTTCGTTATCGAAAATAGTTCACATTCCCACTGCGTGATAGTAGATGCTTTTCGATTTGCAACTAGATAGAGACACGCATTCGATATTGAGCGTCAGGCGATATAATAGTGGATTTAGGTGCATGAAATAATTCAATCTCTACTCTAGAATAACAAAAAAAAAAAACAACCAATTGTGTACAGTACGAAAGGGTATGAAAATGTTCTTATTTTATTAATCTTAAATAAATCGTTACAATTTAAACTAGAAATGTAGACTTTGTGTATGTTGTTTAATGTTTTACAGCTTCTATTGGTTATGCATTTATTATTGAAGTACTTGGCACTATTTTATGCATTTCGGGATGCCGATGAAGAAACAGCGCCCCGAACTGTCTTGGAGCGAGGTCTAGTTTTAGTAGCAGTTTACTCAAGATGATTAACAAGCGGCTCCATAGCTCAGCTGGTTAGAGCGTCGTGCTAATAACGCGAAGGTCGTGAGTTCGATCCTCTCTGGAGCCATCTGAAATTTTTGGTCTCACGAGCCGTGGCATCTATTTTACTAAACTTGACATTGACATTGAAAGAGTGATGTTGACAGCTTATTTTGCCTTCTAGTTAATTTATTGAAGCTGCATTTCGAATAACAATCAGGACCGCCTGTCCCTGCTGTTTTATTTCTGCGCCTAATTTCCCTTCATGCACACGCACACGCTCAAAAGCGCCTGATAGACGGCAAAGCTGGTGACGTGTCTGCGCCACTGAAGCCGTACTGTCAAATCGAGCTGATGAACAGTGAACAATCAGGGGTTCTTCGGACCTGCTGTAAACACGTACCAATTGTAACGGGAATATCGTTAGCATAATTGTGCGCAAAGTATGCTCTGTTGCTGCTGCTGCTGCATCACACAGGTGTTAATCGTTCACTAATCCAGGTAAGCATCGAAAATCAAGTGAAAAGCTGCGTGCGTGTGTTTTTCCCCCCTCGATGCGTGAGCGTCCCTTTTGCGTGTGTATGCAACAAGTCTGACATTTACGCCCCAGAGAAGAAGAACTGTGCCGAGGGCTTGGGTTTGTGTTGTGTGTTGTAAGAAGCGGGCGATGCTACATCGAGCGCTTATTTTTTTTCGGTGTGTCCTCCCGTGATGTTCTTTCATGCGTGCGATTGGTTTGATTGCAGGCGCATAACTTTCCATCAGAACGAACGTTTGCATACCGATGCTCTCACGGATTCCAGAAGGGATTCCAAGTGATCGTCGCCGTACTCTGCTTTTTTGTTGCGCACACCGCGTCGGGTTGTTGCTGGTGCATAACGAGAAGTGAAATCTAATTGAACGGAGCATACCTGTACACACAGCGACGACTACGACCACGACCACGACGACGACGTCAACACGGCTACGTTGCCCCACACAGAAAGATGGTTGGTCGACGATCGCTTGGAGGGATCCGTACAGGGGGTACGAAGAAGGAAGAAATACTGTTAAACGTTCAGGTGAACGGCGATGACGAGATCGATCTGGTGCCCGTCACCAAGCAAAAGGATTACCGACGCAGCGCATCCGGCGTCGACGATCGGGAAGGCGATGAGGAGGAATCGGACGAGCTGTCGGACAATCCGGACTCCGACCCGGACCTGCTGGAGACGGAGGACGGCCGGCTGATACTGGACATGAAGCGCAGCAAGCACTGTGGCAAGTGTAAAAAGCTGTTCAAATCGTCGGCGGTAAGTAGCGGCTAGCGATGGCCAGGTTTAGTTGAAGTTCGATTCACGATGGGTTATCGTTGTCCCGTTACCCCTTTTGCAGGAAAAGAAAGACCACAAATACAAGTGCCCGGGCGTGGTGGATGAGGTGCAGGACGTTATACTGAAGGAGCGCAAGGCGGCGAAGCACGCGAACCCGGGCGAAGAGTTCCACAAGTACTGCAACCCGAACCCGGACAATCCGTGCTACTGCTGCGGGGAGGATGTGAGCACCGCCCACGTCGGCCACATTCGGTGCAAGTTTTGCCCGAAGTCGTTCAAAGCGTACGAGTACATGGAGCGGCACCTGAGCTCGGTCCACTCCGAGTCGGACGCGTTCCCGTGCGGCTACTGCAACGCCAAGTGCAGCACGCAGTCGGTGCTGGACGAGCACGTGAAGACGCACGACGAGGGCAAACCGTTCGCGTGCATGGCGTGCGGGAAAGATTTCACCCGCCGCTACCATCTGGACCGGCACGAGAAGCACACCAAGTGTGGCACGGTCACGAAAGAGATCGCGGTGCTGCCGTGCGAGGTGTGCGGGAAGGAGTTTACGCGCATCGACAATCTGCGCGAGCATTTGCGCTCCCACATGGGGCAGGGCGCCCGGAAACGCGACTACCAGTGTCCGTACTGTGCGAAATCGTTCTACGGCTCGTCGCTGCTGAACATACACATCCGGACGCACACGGGCGAGAAGCCGTTCCCGTGCGATCTGTGCCCGATGTCGTTCCCGTCGACCGGTGCGCTGCGGAAGCATCGCCGCAAGCATACGGGCGAGCGGCCGTACCGCTGCGACGAATGTTCGGCCACGTTTGCGGCGCGCGAAACGCTGAACCGGCACCGGAAGACGCACACGGGCGAGAAGCCGCACGAGTGTGACCAGTGCGGCAAGCGGTTCATCCAGGCCACGCAGCTCCGGGCGCACGCACTGACGCACAGTGGCGAGAATGCGTTCCAGTGCAGCGAGTGCGACGCGTCGTTCAACCGGAAGGCGCGGCTGAACGACCACATCAAGTTTACGCACCGGGGCGAACACCCGCACGAGTGTGACCAGTGTCCGAAAACGTTCCTGCGCAAGGAGGATCTGGCGCGCCACCTGCTTATCCATTCGGAGAGCAAGCGTAAGTAATGGGTTAGCGCAAGGGCGATGGAGGACTAGGTGCTATAAATAATGTTTTATTTCTGTTTGCAGCGTTTGAATGTTTGGTGTGCAATAAGTTTTTCACCACCAAGCATGCAATCCAGCTACACCAGCGAACGCACGACGAGGACAATCCGGTACAGTGCAAGGTTTGTTCAGGGACGTTCAAGCGGGAAGACTGCTTGCTGCGCCACATGCGCTCGAAACATCGGTAAGTGGGATCTGGTTCCATTTTTCCCTTTTGCTAGTTGTTAAGCGGCCATTTTGATCAACCCATGCACTTCTTCCTCCGACAGTGACTACTTGGACCAAATCATCGAGGACACCGAGAAGGAAAAGATGAAAAAGCTGATCGCCAAGAGGGACGCGGAAAAGGAGGCGACGGTCGAAATTGACGGCGCCGTCTATCAGATCACAACGATGGAGGACAATCCAGCGCAGACGGTGGAAGTGTTCGAGGTGGTGGAGATTCCGTCCAGCACTGGAACTGCGACGCCCATCGCGCTGCCTCCAACCACCTCGGTCCCGTACGACCTGCTGCCGATCACGGAGGATACGGAGGTCATTTTAGGTGCAAACGAGGAGGTGGAATTTATTGACAAATTGAAGACGCAATCCACCATACTACCACCTGCAGTGGTAGCCGCGAAGAGTGTGAAAAAGGAAAAAGATTCGCTGAAGGAAGTAAAGCTGCTGCCGGCCCCAGCGATCGTGACTGTTGCAGCCGAACCCTTACGTACAAAGCCAGCGGAGCCAGTGGTTGTTGCGACCGCTAAGCCGAAGGAAGCAAAGGTTGTGAGCATTAAGGCCAATGAGGTGATCTCACCACCGAAACGGCAAAGCGTTCCGAGCGTCTCGAAACCGGGCGCAAGTGCTACAACCGCACAACAAAAGCCGGAAACTGTAACACCCCGTCCGGCAAAGGAGCTACCGACGAAGGCGGCAACTCCTTCCCCGAAGCAACCGAAAGAGCAATCGAACCTACCCACCGTGCTGGCGGTGGAAAGTGTGAAGCGTGTCAAGCCGGAACCACAAGTGTCACCACCGCCAGTAGCACTACCGCCGGCAGCTCCGCGTCCGAAAGAAGCAAAGACAAAGCCGCTGCCGGTGGCGGAGGAACCGAAAGCGAAGCGCAAACGTGAATCGAAATCGTCCACCACGCCGAAGCGTGCGCGCGTGATGGACGAGGACAGCATACCGATCTTCCTGAGCGATGATATGCTGGAGCAAAAGATATCGGAACTGCTGCAGATGCTGATGGGCGACGACATGCTGACCAGCTTTGGCTGGCCGGACGCACCGGTGGAGGAGGTGCTGGGCCGCGTCATCCGGGGCTGCGGACATCAGCCGGCAAAGGGCGAGGAGGTCGGCGACCACACGACGCGCATGCGGGAGAACACGAAAATACTGTTCTCCGTTACGATGGACGACGAAGACATTAAGGCGCTGCTGAACAATCACACGGTCGATGAGGTCATCATGCATGTACTGAAGAACAAATGATGATGATGGTGGTGGTGGTGGATCGGTGGCTTTCCGCCCAAGCGCCAAGCGATGTCAGCGTGACCTGTACGTGTTAGGGAGCGTCTTTAGTAGAGAGGGTTTTCAACGACATACGGTAAGGTGCAATTGGTTAAAGTTTTACGAGAGTTTTTACTACCTTTTAACATCCAGCAGCGAGATTTACAACTTTGTGGCCTTCCAAAGACCTTATTGCTACACAACTGTAAGGTTATTGAGAGTATTTTTTTTATTATTATTCACCGAAGATTATACTATTGGATTGTATTGTAGAGGGATACAATAAATGTGAACTGATAAACAATTTTTTTCTTGCTAGGGGAAAAGGCGGTCTTTTGAATGTATCGAATTTTGCACGAATAAATTGCACGACAAGGGAACATTTTCTTCCCTTTCCATAGCGGCACGTTCTGATGCATTTACGCTTTGGCATATAGCTTGTAGGGAATGCAGGTTCGCTACATAAACTTCAGCGCGATCATGCCCGCTAGAATGACCACCTCCATCACGATGATCATGATGAGAATGAGCTTATTGTACAGCACATTCCTTTTCATCGCACGGATGATGGCGCCGGATTTGCTCAGATCATCGTTGGCATTTTCCAGCCGGCGCTGGCTCCGCAGCAGAGATTCTCGCTGCACCTCAAGCTCGTTTATTACCTAGCACAAGAAAGAAGGAAACTTGTTGGGAAGAGCCGTGGACACATCCTCGGGGAGTACATTCGGTACACGGCACACTCACCTCATGACCCGTATGTTCCGTCTCGATGGCGATCTGATTCGATCGGGCCAGACTGGCGGAGGTGCGCTCTAGAATCTGTCGTCCCTGCAGGACCTGCTGCCGGTGTTGCTCGTTCCAGTCGTAATCGGCCATTGCTACTAGCCGAGCCGTGTGGTATTGGCCACTAATTCGAGACTGACGAAGTGCGTAAAAGCGAAATGTTTTGTTGTTTGTTTTGGAAGGAATGTTTGTGGGAATGTCCGTACTGCGTTTTGTGTATCACCCTGTGCTGTCAAGTCGGTTTGAAGTTTGAACGTGTCGGAGTTTTAGTTCGAAAAACTGTTCGAACAGCTAAAAACTACAAATCGCGATTTTTAACGGAAAAATTGAAGAATTTCACTGAAAATCCTTCTTAAATAGCTCAGCTAAATGCATCAATTAATATCACAACGAAATTGTATTTAAATCCCATTTGCTATGCGGACAATGGGACATTCTGTCAATTCATTCCGTCACATTGCACTATGGGCCACTTCGATTGGCCACAAAACGCAATAGAATCCGCTGCTGTCATCGCGCACCGAGACCGCACCGTTCGCAACCGTGGGCCATTGTGCTTCGCTTGGAAAACACTCTACACGCAAACACTCTCAGGACAGGGTCCCGCAAAAAAGGTGTGTGCACTGCCCTGCGGAGTAGTGAGTCTCTTTTTCATCTCTTCCCCTCGAGGCAACGATAGAAAACGGTGCTCGGACGTGTGAAAAATCACAGTCGAAGTGGTTCGCTCTGCTCCCGCTGGATTCCTTCCGTTGCGTGTCGTGCCGTGAGGTGAGGCGTGGTAGTGTTTTTTTTCTGTATGCTACAGTCACGAACGAAAAAAGAAAAGAAAAGATATTCATCGCCATCAGCTCCGTGAGTGCTGCTGGGAGGTGTAGAAAACGGGGGCGATGGTGCAGTAGCTGTGCCAGTAGGAAGAAACGACCAGGGAAACGTGTGCAAAAATGCAGCGTGTGTGTATGTGTGTGTATGTGTGCGTCAGCAATTGGGCGAGTTTGCTCCCATTTTCTGTGAATCTAATTTTGAGCGGGTTCTTGCCGTTTTCGTGTATCACCGCCACACCTCGGCGGACCGTGAATAGGGCAGAAGTTGGAAAAAGACGAACCATTCCTCTAACCCCCCCTTCGCTGCCTCTGCATGCATCATCCCGTTAGCCCGTTGGTCGGTTGGACGGACGGGGAGTTTCGCTTGGCTGGATCGGCCGCCTGCCCTGTGTTGTGTTGACCGACCGTGCGCGGATGTGAAAGGTGGAACCGCCGGAACGTTGTGTGCGAAGAAAATGCAACAAAAAAAGGGAAGGGAGCCATTTTCTCGTAGCTGGTGCTTCTGTTTTCTTCTTCCTCCGTTGCCGTCGCTGTGAATTTTAAGGGGGTTTTTTTTTTAAATGGAAAATGTGTCCAACCCATGAACGATAGAGAATTATGTGTTCAAGTAGGCGGTGGTGGTGGCGACGACGATAGTGTGGAGAAGAGAACCGATTTCCAAAAATAAAACCCCTACATGCATGTGGCTGTATGTGTGTGTTCTCCTTTACACGTTTGTGTGAATGTGTGTGTGTGTGTGTGCGCATGCATGTGGAACACTTGTGTGCTGCATATGCAAGTATGCGTTGGATGGTAGCTTGTTTCTGCTGTCGAGGTGTGAAAAAATAAACTCCAGAACTGTTGGGACCGTGCAAAGATTGTGCTTTTCCACGTGAAAAATACACTTTTCCTGCCGCCGCACGTTCGGCAGCTGTGCTGCACTCTGGTCCGTAGCGACACTGGCGCCACCACCGCTTGCATCCATCGCCGCGTTGCAACGTGCGCCTGCTGGCGGCGATAGTGGTAGTGGTGCTGACACCGTACAGTCATTCCGTGTGGACGACAGGGATCCGTGTGGGAAAAAAGCGGGAAGCCGCGCGCGTGAATAAAACCAGGTGCGCGTGCGTTGTAAACAGAAGTGTGCACAGCAAAGTGTGTGTGCGTGGGGCACTGAGACAGAAAGAGAGAGAGATATATAGAGTGGGTTAACAGCACTATAAACACAGGACGGTGATAGATCGTTGCAGTGAACACACACAAAAAACACAAGTGCTAAGTTCGTGCCTGTAATTACGGATTAATACACATTAAAACACTTTTTTTTTTTAATTTGGTTTCATTTTGCTCTCTTCTTTTGAAATAAATGTATATTTTACTCAAATCTTACAGGATCCAATCGCCGACAGCTCGAGTGATGTAATGAGTGTATGAAGATTCTCAACCCCACAGCAGAAGAAAATCAACCAGCAAGTGAGCAAGAAAAACCCCAGCGGGAACACCGCATCATCGCCGGCCTTTTTTTTTGGGGTTGTTATTAATAAAACAGCACAACCCCGGTGTGAGGGTTTTCTCCCCCCCCCCACTCTCCTGTGTGTGTGTGCGTGTCTGTGTGTATGGTTGCTGGTGAGACGATTGTTTTTCGCGTACGCAATCAGCTAAATTCGTCGTCCGTCACCGGGCCGCCCTATCCCCAGGGGTTTGCGCACGTGCGTTCTTGTGTGTCAGCCAATGTGTACGTGAGTGTGCGTGTGCCCGTACCGTGTGCCTGCGTGTGGATAAAAGAATTGTGGTCCCGAGAATTTTAATCTCCACCAAACCATCCCCCGCGAGAAGGTCTAGCAAAAAGGGCTACACCCGAGCAGCAGCCGCCCCAACCGCATCGTATGCGTGTGCGTTTATTTGAGAGGGTTAGAAGAGCAGTGTGTGTACGTGTGCGCGTCATCGTAATGTGATGGAACTGTTGCGCGTTGTGTCAGTGCTGTAATACGTGCTCAACCATCCAAGTAGTCAGCTTTTCGGCAGGCAACAGAGAACACTTTTGACGGCGAACCCGAACGCAATTAGGGAAGCGAGGAAGGCCGCGACGCTAGAACGACCCGTTTTTCCGTCGAACCGTTTTCCCGAAGTGTCCAAATTTACGCATTGTGTTCCGCAGAGGCTGAAAACTGTTGCGGGGGCAGACAGAGAGAGAGAGAGAGAGAAGGAGAGAGTATAATTTCATCGCATCACCCGGTAGAGGTTCAAACATCCACCGGCCAGTTAAGCAGAGCATTGTGTGATTTTGTGAGCGCTTGTGAGTGTGTGTGTGTGTGTGAAATCGTGTCAAGAAGGATTTCCTGCGGCGGAAAACTAAACCTCGAGAGCGGACACCGCTGCGCAAACTATCAAAGCTTCGTGACACACCCGCCACCCACCGGGACCGCTGCGCTACTACAATGGGCGACTACACGCTGGATGTGGACAATCTGATTCAACGACTCCTAGAAGGTAAGCGAACACACAAACCGACAGCATAATCTATCCCTATCGTTGCCCCCCATCCTTCTCGGTTTCATTCAAACCTGCCCCCCCAAAACAACAATGTCCTTTCCACCCCTTTTACACAACATACATACAATTTGCGCAAGAATAAACCCCGTTTGGACGGGGGAGGACGGAGGGATCAATTATCCTCCCGGACCATCATTATCATGCATTTTCGTTAAGGGGGGTTCTTTTCGTAACACCTCGTGTCTCATCACGGTAAACTCCACGAAAAAAGGAAAAAAAGAGCGCCTTTTGGGCCAGTCGTGTCGTGGGGGAGAGCCGTTGAACATGAAAATAAAGGGGGACATAGCAGCTAAGGTCCATACTCACTACATATACACACACAAACACACACACACACACAAACACCCCTTGGAACGTCCATTTGTTGTTCACCCAGTGTTGTATTGCTAATGTGGCGTGAACACGCTGTCTCTCGTATGTTTTAATTCACTTTCCTTCACTCACTTTTTACCTCTTTGTTTTTTTTGTCCCTTTGTAATCGCTTTATCGATTGGACTCCACTCCTATGTGTGTTTCACCTGCAAAAGATCTTTGTTTTGGTGGAGCTTTCGCTTTGCTTCATTTTCAGTCTACTCAAAGCAGCTTCATTTAGCGTTTAACTTCTCTACCCTTCAAGTCTTATCCCCAACCCCCCTCCATGTAGTGTCTCGTGTGACGTGATACGCTTTTTGTTTTCGTTTCCTTTATCGTTCGACTTCAGTTTGTCATTTCAAACGACAATAGTCCTTTGCATGTATTATCGTTTGTAGTTCCTTTTGATTCAAATTCGATTTCTGTATTCGATTTTTGAAATTTATTTTGTTTTTTAATTAATCGTAACGAGAGCATCACATCTCCACCCAACATTCTTATAAGCTGAAGGTGTGCTTTTGTTCGGCAAGAGGGAACCCGACCCGGACTCCATAGTAACCATAGGAGATTGGTGACAGTAATGTGCACAAACCGATGAAGCGCCAATCATACAGTTGGAGCGCAATCTGACCCAGAAAAGGTCTTGCAGGTCCGTTCGCAGCTCGCTCAGGATGGCTGCGACGGTTACGGGTGGCGTGGTTTGGAACCGCAAATGACGTGTAAAGCGTCAATAGGGATTCCAATTGTATGGCCGTTTCGTCACGCTGGCACGTTGAATTTCAAAGGTCTTATAAGCAATTTGATGTTCATTCGTATTTTGAAAATCTAATAAGAGTTCTCTGTCACCAGAAATCTATTCAATCTGGACGATTAAGACACGTTTTTTTTTTGCGACTACGCTTGGATAACAGGCACTACCAAATTTTTGTGTGAAAATCGAACGTATCAGAAAGTAAATGCATAAAATATGCAGCTTGGACAAAAGTAATGCCACAAACGCGAATACTCCACCGTTCCCGAGGGTCTCCCCAGTCACGTGGGACTTGATGCATCCACACCCACACACACTCACAATCCCCAATCAAGTGCTTAAAAGTTTAATAACAACCAACAACCCCCCTCTTGTTGACCGTGTTCACACCGAAAATAAAAGCTCGCCCGGGGGTTACTTTGTTGGGTTGACGGGGGTGGCGGCGGACGGTCGTTTGTCGCGTTTCCCAGCCCGGGCCGACCAATGGTCGCGTCCCACCACCTTATCGCACCGCCTAACAGGCCACCGAAATTAATAATTAAAATGCTCGTTAGGTTGTCGATTGATGATGGAACGACCGATTGGCAAGTGTAGCCGCCTGTCCCATCAACCCTCCCCTTCGCCGTCCCGTTATCGGTCCGATCGATTGAAGTGCCAATATCGGGCGTGTTTGTTCGTTCGTTTGATGATGGGTGATGATGATCGAGGAGCGAGGAGGGGAGAGCTGTTGATGGATGGAGTCGAGCTCTCACGTTCGTCCTTGGGGCGCGTTGCTGTCCGTCCTTCGTCGATTGGCCCCCGCGCCTGACCCTTTGTGGGCACGTGTTTGTGTGTGTGTGTGTGTGTGGACTGTGCTGGAGATTATCCGTTACTGATCCTTCTTCCAGCTCGAGTGTGTGTGTGTATTAACTTTGGCTAAAGCTTTACTTCATTACACGCCTGTTATTATTATCATGGCCATATTTTTAGCTTTCGGGTTGAGGGTTTATTTATCCGCTCCCTTGTGCTCTAGGAGCAGGCCGTGTGCGATTGTGTGTGTGTGTGTGCGGTGTGTATTTTTGTAAATGTAAACAATCCACGGATCTTCGGGTTCCGTTTGGAAAATCGCCCAAAATTGCACCACCTTGCCTCAAGACTCGTCTCAAGAGAGGGGGAAGCGTGTTTCGTTTTCAATCGCGAAAAAGAAGGAAAAACAACACGGTAAACCCCCCACACTCGTCTTGTCGTTTTGTCCCCTGCCACCGGCGTGCCATGTGGCCCGTTCTTCATGTTTTTGTTCCGTTCGGTGTGTGTGTGTGTGTGTGTGTGTTTGAGCCTTCTTTGCCGGCGTGGGGTGACCGTGAAGTGGTGAAGCATATCTGTTTTATTTTGTTCTTGCACACGTCGGTCCTGCTGTTCGAATGGCGCTCTGCCTTTTGGCGCTAATGTGTGGCATGTGTGCGCGGGAAGGAAAGGAAAGGGGGGAAGGGAGAGAGGGTTAGAAAGCTCTATTATTGACTTCAATTGATTGGGGAATATTTTTATCGCCCGTTCGCCAATCGATATTTTGCGACAGCGCGTTCTCGGTGTGATGTTATTTTCGGATGTGGTGCTCTCTCTCTCTCTCTCCCTCGTTGGGGCGCCACTGGGCGGTGGTGGTGGAACGCGCTACTTTGCGCCGTATGTTGCGCCGCAGCTCGGCATCGGGTTATGTTCTGGCTGAGAATGGGTTGTATATGAATGCTTGATCAGTTGCCAGCCCTGCCAAGGTTTCGTGGATGAGCCCTGCTGCTTCAAATGTGCTTCAATACTTCATCTGCATAAAGAGAGAGAAAAAAGAAAACAAGTAGTCATGTAACGGGATGAACTGTTTTGGGTAATTTGGATTTGTTTTTAATCGAATGTATTTGTTGTCGGGTTTAGTAGAAGCTTTGTTGCCCCTTGAGCTCGGATGACTACAGTGTGGGCATTGTGGATGTTAGTCATCGCGCTAGTATTCTAGTTCAAGGAACAAAAACAAGATGTGTTAGTTGCTGTAGGTCCTATAGGATTATTATTAATTAGAGATGGGTAACCCTGATTCAGATTCATGAATCCGAATGAAGCTTTAAAGAGATCCCATCAATTTGAATTGCATGTATTATGATTCTTGTATGTATTAAGTTTTTTTAATCTCTACAGATTTCTGAATTTATGAAGATCATGAATTTCGAAACACTCTACTAGAGTAGAGTCGTTGGACGACTCATCATCTCTAAAGCTTCACAAATATCTGTAGAACCTCTAAGGATTAATAAATCCCTTACTCTGTTCATTTCACTTCACTACGATATAAGTGATTGGAAATCAGCTTGAAATCAGTATCACCGCACGTTGACCGCTACTAATTCTAGGCTTTATGACTCTTTTAAGCTTTATAAGTCTTTAAAGGTACATCAGACGTTAGATATTCATATAAATCTGGATAAATCAAATCATAAGATATTTATGAATCTTTGCATGCATAGTTCCACGTAATTACTTGCTCACTAATGACTCTTACGAATGATTTTTACGAAAGATACCTCAAGCACCACACTAATCAGTAACAGCAGGTTCCATATGAAAAAAAATCGTACGCAATTATGTGTTTCTAGTGCGTGGGTGCCTTTCGTTACCACGTCTTCTACAGTTGCTGACCCAAATAATCCCGTTGATCATTTGGAGCAACAAATGAAAACAAAAAAGAAAACGAAGAAAACATATACTTTGCTTAATAGGAAATCTTTACCCGGCACATTGTACGGCTTCAAAATTCTAGTGCATGAAAAAGGGGAAGAAAAGGAGAGATGCTAAAAAAACCCCCCACCACCACCCCGTAATTAAGAATCATTCATTGGCAAGGGTGATGAATGTTTCGCTATCCGCCGCCCGCGAATCCGTTAGATCCCGGAGGTGCTGGGTGTTTTTTGTTTTATTATTTCTCTTCTACCAAGATGCCTCGGGGCATCGTGAATGATCTTTAAGAGAGCGGCACAGTGGGCGGAAGAATTGTGGTTACCGAGGGGAAAGAGTAACAAAAGGTGTGTGGAGTGTGAGAAAAAACAAAACCACATTAAACGTGTACCTTGGCGGAGGGCCGCCGCTATGAGTCCGCAAAAACCAGATGGAGGTGGTGTTGTAAATTCATTTGGCCACGCGAGGGAAGATGCAGGCAGAAAGGCACCGAAGAGCGTCTTCTCGAATGGGTGATGATCTGATTTTGCTTCCACTCCGGTACACCCTCCTCCGGATTCTCATCTCCTCCTCCTACTGTGTGTTGGAAGTAGTCGTTGTTTCGATTCATTCTATGATAATTTCCTGCCTGTTGTTTCTTTTCTTCGTTGGGTGGATGATGTGGTTTGCGGGCGAGTTTTGTACCGTTCGGAGGTTTATCTGCTGTGCATCCATTTTGCTATTTAGCATGGATGGATGTGATGATTGTGTTTCTTCTGCCCACTTCCGCACCCGATAGTCGGGGCAGTTGCCTATTTCTTGGTGGGTGATAGGAATTAGAGGTTTTTTGTTGTTTTGTTGTTTTTGTAACATCCGTACCCCGTTCAGTTTTGGACTTGTCGGTTGTAGAATACCGGTAAATGGTAACAACACCCACCTGCTGCTGGCCAATGGTCTGTGTCTGTGGATCGTGGACTCTCCACTACAGTCGATGGCGAGAATGCATAATGTGGGTAAAGCCAAGAAACGCTCGCTTGAGTAGAACACACCTACAATCTGGTGCTTTTCGAGAGAAGGTAGAGAAGCAAAGCTTGTGCGCGCGATCATCCGCTTCGGTAATTTGATTGCGGTTTAAACGAAACACGTTTTTCCTTATTTTGCATTTTACGGGAAGTACCAAGACCAACTAACCAACACACACATCACAAGTACAACGCTGCTGCTTTGATGGATGGAGTTAATTACTTGTGCGGGGTGTTGTGCAAATTAAGTGTGACTCAGATGGCGGCTTTTTAGTTTGTTTCGATTAGTCATCGATCACCACACAATAATAGCAGAGTAGTGCCCCCCCCCTCTGTATAACTTCTGTAACTGTGTATACTTTTCGTTGAACCCACCCCATTAAAAAGATCCGATCCAGAATGGGTATTGAACGCACGATCTGTGGCTCGTTGGAACAGGCACTTGGCACTGCACCACGCACCGCCCAGCTAAGCTCATTCGTTAGTAGGTAAATGTAAACGGTTTTAGCACAGCAGCGTGCAATACTATCATTTTCAAGATCACGTCTCGACTCGCACAAGAGTGTCGTATTGATTTAACGAGCACTGCTGCTGTGAAGGTGGAGTGTTGCAGTATTGAATAAGATTTGCCCACTCGGCACAAGTACATTAATCGGTGTTTCGCATTTTCACTTCCCTTGCGCCAAAAACCATCCGATTGTGTAATGGCTAAATGGCTTCACGGCTTCCGTCTCTCTTGCCTGCTCATTTCGCGAAAGAAAACACTTGAAGCGGATCGTAACGGACTTGGCGCGAAATGAAATCTTTTCTCCGTACCCCGTGTGTTCTCACGGCGGTACTTAAGCTACCTCCTCCGGGGGTCCCTCTTCGTCGCACGGTAGCTTTCCGAGTTTGTGTGTCGCCTCGTCCGATCTGGGTCGCGGTGTTCCGAAACGGCCGTGCAATGCTGTGTTGCTGTCGGACGAATCGGAACACTCGGAAAGGAGAGTGAGAGAACTACGTCAACCTTCTCTAGGCGGTGGTGCGCACGACTGCTGATACATTCTAACTGTGGTCACATAAGGAAAGTGGAGCGATAGAAATAACAACAACAACGACGACAAAACGCCCCGGAGAGGCCACAACACCATCCACTTTTGCTACCGCGGCGGCTTCGAATGACACTCGATAAAAGTCGTTACTGCATGACCATTTGTGGGTGGTGTGGCGTGTGGTCGTCCCGTCTCGTTCGTTGCCGGTGCTGCCAGCAAAGCATCAGCAAACCCGGGGCAAAACGCGCACAGGGCTAGGAGGTATAGCAAGAGCTGAGCCCCGGAGTGGTTGGAGGGGGAGCCGTTTTAATGCTGTTTGGCTGTTTCCGTCCCATTGACTTCCAGTGGTGAATTTTGGAGTGGTTTCGTTTGGAAGGGGTTTTGGCTTCACAGTGGTTTTTAGGTGCTTTTTGGGCCGTACACGATGGGATTATGGCAATATTTGTCAAACTTTGAGTAGCTTTTGCTGTGCATTACTAGTGCTGTATCTTTGTTACTGTGTGGATATCGAAGTGAGGCTTTTATAAAAAAAAGGTAAAATATTACAATATAGTCTGGACGTTAAAACTAGACTAATGAAGCAGATTCTTCGTTCAGATTATTCGTTATTCTGAACCACATGGTTGTAGATGTTTTTTTTGTCTCTTCAAAGAAATCATTCCTACCTAGGCGTTGGTGCTCTATATTCACAAAAATGCTAATATTTAAATGCACAGATCCTACTTACTTGCCTTTCACTGTCCAGTGTTCTTCTTTGTTTGTGTGCTAGAAGATTGTATCCCACTTTTTGTTGCCAGTTGCCGAATTGTCGGTCGGAAGCTTCGTTATCTAATTTGTAAACATACAATTTCCTGCCATCACCATTCTCTGTGTACAAAAGTGCTCGTTAGCATAAATCAAAACAGTTTCCAACAACACGTGCACATGAAAGGGACCGATGCCTTGGGAGGGGAGCATATTTTCCACCATCCTCGCGACCATTTGCTGCGTTTGATAGACAGACATCAGCAGTCTGTCCGCACTTCTTCACAGTGTAGAAGCGAGGAAAATGTCATGTTATACACACACGCTATAATATTCGAACTCACGATATTACCCTTTTTATGTATGGATGAGCAGCAGCAGCAGCAGGTGTTGGGGAATGGATGATATGCGAAGAAAATCAGCGATGAGCTGTGTTCTCCTTGACAAACGCGCTGGCATTTGGAGTGTTACTCTCAGCGTGTGTGTGTGTGTTTGTGTGAGGAGCGCGTATTTGTTATCAGGTGCGGGTGTGGATGTTGCATTACATTTCATTTCGTGTCTCTTTCGTTGTTGAAGTCATTTTTCCCCCCTTTTTCTTTGCCACTCTTACTTTGAGCTTCTTGTGATAAAAGAAGTCGCTTCTATTCAGTCAGCGTGGAAAATGTACAATACATTCTGGTTGTTGTACAGTTTTCCACTTCGCAACTGACACTTTCGACCGTCGACGGTAACAGTGTGGGAAAACAGGTCGTGGTTCGGTTAGTAGCGCGTTCTGTGTTGTTCCAGGCATGGTTCTAACCGAGCACACAATGGGAGAATTTTGCAAAACGAAACCATCAAAATCAGCGCACGAAATTGCTGAGATTGTATTGCGAATCGCGGCATCATAACGCGGATAAATGTGGATGTTCTATTGATTATTGATGAGGCTACCCTATGCAGTGCTGAAATCATGTATAGTTAGAATGCTAAAGAAGTTGTGTAGCATTCTCAATTCAGTGTCTTATACTTCTGCTTTGATTCTGCTTTGGTTGAATTATTTTTTTAATAATGGGGGCCTTCACAATTCTAGTCAGTTTTTTGTATGGAGTTTGACAGTTGGAGGCTGAAATCATGTAAAAACACTCCATACAAAACCACACAAAAAAACTAGCCTGCGATTTTCAGTCTAGAAAATTTTAGCCTAAAAGCTAGAATTAGATTCGAGTACCTGCTCGAAAACACGGTGTTGTTTACATTTATCCCAAGGTGGATTAAAGAAATCAGGTGATGGAATCTGGAATCAAAGTGTATGTGGTCCAGGTGGTTTCATAGCATTTTTTGTAACCAATTTTGAAGATCACTTTTTTACAGGACGGGTGAAAGCTTGTGCTCCAACAAGCTTTCTGGAGGCTTGACGAACACACAAAACACTCTTAACATCTTCATTCAGAAGTGTTAAAACCAGCCTTCTAAATTCATAAACCTTGGGATAAGCCCACCTGCATATTATACTCACTTAGAAAGCTGCTCGAAAACTGCTATACAATGCAAACAGCTGACAGGCTGAAATTTCAGCCTACGAGCTTCAAACGGAAAGGGCCCCAATATCAAAATTTTGGAATGATTTTTCTAAGGAATGTCTTTTTCATAATCCTCCAGTAATCCGTCAACATCTATGCAGATTTCATTCATACAGCCAAAGCAATGCAGTCAGGCGTTTATTAGTTCCCGATCTCCATTGTGTATGTCTTGTACATTTGCATCAGGTTGTTTGATTGCATCACAAAAGTAGTTCGCGCCCGGATGATAAGTAATCGACAGCTCGCAGTTGTCATCACCATCCCTCATCCCTCGGCGTACTGATCCTATTTTTAGCAGAAGACGAAAAAAGCATCTTTTAGCTGCTGTTTATGGCATGGATTTGGAGTATACACCACAGCGCACGCCGACCGCTGATGATGGCGGTAGCCCCCAGTGCCAATATTGACATAAAGTGCTCCATAAATACAGACACACGGAGTCGATGGTCTGGGAATGGTCACAATGTCCGCTGACAATGGTCTAGCAAACCCTGTGGGATTGGATAGGGGAGGTAGCTTTGCTTATTTACGTTGACGGATCAACTGATCGAATTGTTGCCACTGGGAAGTGGAAGAGGGTTGTAACCAAGAGCACAGCACAGTATCGCAAAGAAGCGATCAAACATCGCTTGGATACACAGTCTGCGTTAATGCGTTCCCCTCCACCACGGCTAGTGTATGATGGGAAACTGTGTCCTAGGACTATGTGTATGTGTAGGTGGGTTAAGGGCAATTCTCTATACCACGCGTTGCCCGTTTGGCGTTGTCGTTGCTGGGCGCTGGAAGTTAATGTCCACCCCACAAATGGTTCACCGTGCCAAGGAAAAGTGTTCAATATTTTGTTGCGTCTTTTTATTACACCCCCAGCGAACGGGTATTTTCTTTTGGTGGGTCGTGTTCTTGGCCCAGAAGTTCTTTTTCTTCTTCTAATCAACATTTGCTGTTTAGTGTGCTGCTTACAACATCTGTATTAATACTACGTACAGATTTGTTTATTAGTTGCTTTTGCTTCCTATTTTTGGACTGGCACACCACCACACAGCGCTCTGTACAGCGCTGTCACAGCAACACAACATACCAACGCCATGGTCAGCCATGGTCCATGGTTGATGGACCTTGGTCAGGTCAAAAATTTGGAATCGCTCCAGTGTGTGTGTGTGGTTGTTGGGTGTTTTTTTTGGAGCGCGCGTGTTAGGGCCGTACCTAGCCTAGGTAAAGCTAAATTCGACATATTACGAACCTGTCATAATCTCCCCCCCACCCAAACCCCTCGATTCAACTCCCCCTGGGGGAGCAGGAACTGTGTGTGTGTGCCCTTCTGCGCGCATCGAAACATGTCAATGGGTAATGGATTTCTATTTTTAACGTGTCTGGTTGCTAATGTGTGAGGAAACACCCCTTCATTCACTGCTCCCTCAATCGTTTCCCCCTTCTGTTCAAGCAATCGCGCACACGCACACGCGAATGTTTTTGTGGATGCCAGTAGCCAGTGCCCGATTTCCACCGTTTGCCGAATAATATTTTTTCTTTCCGCTTGGGAAAACTGTTTCCATCTCTCTATCTTATTCTTTCTCGCTGTGTGATGTCCTTAACTGTGTCGTGCTTCTTCCACACACGCATCACACACCATGTCGTAGCATACGGTCAACGCAGGCGACTCTACAGCAACATTATAGTATGGTGGTTATGTGGCAAGGTTCGTTATGCTTTTTCAACCCAATGCTCAATTTTCCGGCATCCAATCTAAATTCTTCCCATTGAGCGGAAGGTTTCATCGCGTTTTGATGTATGGATTGCTTTTCCACCTTGCCGGCAGGGAACCGCCCTCACCCTTCTAATAGCGTGTGGTGTATGTGTGGGTGGGTACGGTCGTCAGAACCGATTTTGCTGGCAAACAGCATTATGCTACGCTTCTGCGATGCGTCCAAAAATAGGTTTTTCACCATGCGAAGTTCTGCAGTTAGTGCAGGGCGCAACGAGTAGGTTCGATGTGTTTGAAGTTTTCTGGCTGACGGCAGACATTATTCCAAGGTTTGGTAGTGAATTTTTGGCACAAGTTCAATGGTGCCTTGGGGGGTATATCGCTCATAGCTCTACCGTCAGTCGTCTGTGGGGGGCGTTGGTGCCAGCGTGTTTCGGTTGTTGGGTGGGATTAATTTGTATTTAATTTTAACTACATTTATACCACTGGAGTAGTGATGGGAAAAATGAAGATTTCGTCCGAATCGATTCCGGTTAGCTCCGAAGTTTTCTGGAATCGATTCCGAAGGTTCGATTCCGTAGGTCCGGAATCAGTTTCCAGAATCGATTCCGGAATCAGTTCCGAAATCGGCTCCGGAATCGATTGCGGAATAAACTCCAAAATCGGCTATGGAAATGGGCTATGGAATTAGAATTTGCTCCGGAATTGACTCCAAAATTGGTTTCGGAATCAAAACCGGCTCCGGCATCGGAATTGGCTCCAAAATTTCAGAATTTGCTTCGAAACGGACTCGGTTTCGGCATCTCCATAGGAATAGGCGTTTGGGTGCAATAATGCGAAGTGATAGGCGCAAAATTTCTGATTTTTAATTCCATTTCTAGAGTCAATCCTGATTCTATTAACGGATCAAATTATGATTTCAAAGACGATTCCGATTCTGGAGCTGATTCTGATTCCGGAGCCGATTCTGATCCCTATATCGATCCCGGAGCCGATTCCTATCGCGGTTTTGAAATCGGCTTCGGAGTCAACTCCGGAATCGGCTCCGGAATCGAATCCGGATTCGGAATCGGTTACAACATCGGAATCGGCTCCGGAATTGATTTTGAACACGGAATCGGAATTGGGTAGGTCCGATTGCGAGCTCTCACCACTAAACTGGAGCTCTCCCGTAAATGAGAAACGTGCAGATTTTAGAGTATTTTATCACTTTTTTTTAATGAGTGCATAAAAGGATTTGGCTGGATTTGTGTTAAGAAAACGATTAAATCCCAAAGGATTGCAAAGGTATGTGCATTCTTGTGCGAAACAGCATGTGTGAAACACGTTTTGAAACACACGCGTTGGTGAAATACGTCTTCATCGTTGGCGCTGCTGTGTTTGCCAACGTGCTGAGGGAAGACCCCGTGCGGCTACTGCTGCTATCTTATCGCATTCTTGAGCCTTGAGCGAGTTTACCGCGATCGGTTGCGCGCTCATTTTTCGTGCCAGACGTGCAATGCCTCGTCGCCAAGATAAGGACGGGGGGAAGCTCTAGCATGATGTGTTTGCAGGGGGAATACAAAAGAAAAAGGGCAACAGCATTTTCTCACCCCAAACAATTTTACATTCAAATTCAGTGTGGAGATTGCTCACTCACCATGCTTTAGAACCTTTTTTTTATACTTACACACACGCCAATTCAGGGGTAAGGGGATTTGTTGTTTAAATTGCTCTAATTATATAACGCAAACGTGTTTGCATGTTTTGGTATTAATAAGAGCTCCCCCACGCCCCAAAACGTGACGCGTTTCCCGCGTTGTGTGTTGCGCTATTTCTGCATTAGATCATCCATACACACACATACTCACACACAGACTGGCACAAACGGTTCCGTTCTGCGGCTTTCCGATGAACTGGTACACGCCTTAGCTCATCAGCGGTTTGTTTGCTTTATATTAGCTTGCCTGATGAACTGCAAAACAAACAACATATGACACGGTGGTGGGGGGAGGCTGTGTGTAGTTTGGATTAGAAGTTCCACATTCCCGGCACTCGCCTGCGGTTGAGTTTCCCGCCAGAAGAAAGTAACCTTTGAAGGTTAATCCGTTCACGCCCTTAGCTAGCCGCTTTGGCGGTGGTGGCGATATAAGCATATTTTCGCTTTTTAGCGAAACCTCTTTTTATCCAGAACGTTGCTTGTACGCAAGAAGGTGCAATGTTTTGCTCTTTGTTTTGGACTTTTTTTTTGGGTGATTCATATCACTGCCTCGCCCCAAATTCACAGACCAATGAATAAATCCATCCAGCAGAGGACGAGAGGACCAACAGGCGGCGCTGAAGCGCAGAAGAAGGAAGTTCGTTTGCCATTAGCCTAGTTTTCCAACTTCCTGTGCTGTGCGCTCGCGTTTATGGCGCTGACTGACCCACAACCCCTGCAGAACTCGCGACACAGCTACCCTTTTTCCATTCCCGTGCTTATAATGCATAATTACATTACAACAGGCAGTAGCGCGCACGAACACACACACACGCACCCACATTGTGCGCTTTATTTGTGATTTTCTTCCCGTCCTAGGGAAACCATCACCACGCCCGGTCGGTCCTACTGTGTGTGTGTGTTGCTCCTGCCGTTGGATTGGCGTTCCCGATAGCGGCAACTAACTTTTCGATCGAGAATGTCCTTGACACGAAATGTGCACGCTACCGAGTTTACGACCATGTAGAGGCGCCAGCCAGTGTTTGTTTGCTGCAGCACTGGTTTTATGATGGTCCCGTTGGCTCGGCTCCCTTGCGAGAAGCAACAGAAGGTGGTGTGAAAAGGTGGTTGATCTGTGTGTGTATGGTTTATTATGAGGTGTAGGGAAAACTCAACAGTTTACCCCCTCCGTACAGGAGTCACGAAGTGTTGGTGGTGGTGGGTTTGGGTAGAGAGGGGCGAGCGACATCGGGGGCAAATCGACTTCCTGAGGTTGTCCTTCCTGGCGCTTCCGTTTCAGTGCCGCCAACCTGCCTGCCCGCCGCCGATGAGAATCGTTCCGAAGAAAGTGATTCCAACAGGAGTCGATCGATCGAAAATGTGTATGGCATAGCACGGCTGAGGGTGGTAGGAGGGTGGTGGTGCACCTTATAAGCTGCAAAACGGAATGGGAAGAAAATGCTTCCTTCCACATAAATGCAGTTGGTCAAGGTGTTGGTGTTGTATTTTTTTCTTATCGGAAAACCGTTGGCACGGCGCGCTTTCCTCTCTCTCTCTATCTCTCTCTCTCTCTCTCTCCCTTTCTCTCTCCCTTTCACTCTATCTCTCACACTCGTACTTGTTGCTGCTAGCGCATTTTGCTTGAATATTTAACACCGGGAACAGTCGGTAAATCAGATTCTCGCTCACGAATGGGAAACGATGGAGAGGGGCATGCAACACTCTTGCAGCCAGCAAACTGCTCTAATGCAATTTAAAATGTCAAATGACGTTTTTCACTCGACGGCCGCTTCTTCCTGCTCTGGTGCGCAGCAAACGACAGCAGCAGGAGCGGAGCGAGCGGTTGTGCCATTCCTTATCTATTACATCCGGGGTGGCTGGGTTGGGGTGCGAGAGGACGATAAGGAGCTTTTTGCAATGTGTCCCAGCTTTGTGGGTTGAGAAAATCGATAGATGAACGGTGTGTGTGTGTGTTTGTGTGCCACAGTGCACGTGGGGCCTACTCGCTGCCGTGGTAGGTACACACTGTTATACAAACTGTTATACACACTCCGTGCCATAGCTGTAGCAGCACGCCACCGTCTTTGTTCAATAGACTCTTCGGTATAAAATGGGAAATTGAAAGACACTTTTGCTCAAATTATGAATGATGCTTATTTCACCCCAAAAGTGTAATTATAGGCCACCTCTTTCCATGCACATTTTCAATTGTGTTGGTGTAGGATATGCAAACATGTTGAGGATATGAAACCCACTAAACCCCCCGAATCAACAAGTGGCAATTTAAGGGAAAATAAATGGGAAAATTCTTGCTTGTATTTGTAGTTCTAAACCTCATTTATCGTCATTTGTTTTTCACCAATTCAAACGGGTTGGTGCTATCGATCTGTTACTTAGTGTATACCCTACCTTCTACTGCTTCTGGCAGCGCTGTTGAAGCTTCTAGAGGTGAGTTGAAGGATGGTTACTTCCTTCGGCTTGCGTTCCCATTTTCCAGCGTGGTGTGGTGGCTGGACACAACGAACTTTAAATTGTGTGGCTGCTTGTGGTTGTGGTGGTTAACCGCGAAGTATGCTATACTTGTACTGTGGACAGAGCGAGAGAGCGAGATAGAAAGAGGGTGGGAGAGAAGGGGCGCATGATTGGCGAAATGCTGGGTGTGGGCACGGGTTTTCCCCGCGTCACTGGCGAAGATGGTTTCTTCACCGTTCCACCCCTCAGTGGTTGTGTCATTTCAGGACGGGGTTTTTGTGCGTTGACCATGACACTCACCGTTGAATAAGTTGTGACAAAATTGTAGAGAGGAGGATGAGGTGAAAGGGGAGGGAACTGTTCGAGGGCGTAGAAGGGACAGCTGTGTGGCAGAGACCTTTCGCTCGAAGGGAGTAAGAACATAACTCTAAAACCCAAGCAACTGGCAGCAGCTTTTCCCTTCATGCTCTCCGTTCTGCGCGCGCTTCTCGAGGGCTCTTCAAGTTGAGATCACGTTTTTCTCACTTTTCAATGGCTTCCGTTGAAACCAGTAAAAGCTGTATCGGGGGGCGGTGAAGGTCTGCAGCTTATGGTGCGGCGGGCTGGGTAGTTGCTGTTGCTGCCGAGAGGATTTTTTTGTTGTTCCTTATCCTAGTAGAGTTGCTGTCAGGCCCGCAGCCGAGCAGGACTTGTGCATCGATTGGAAGATTTATCGGGAAAAGTACTGTGGGTGGGTGGGAGGTCGGAGGAAAAACTTTCTTCCTGTGTGGATGGAGGTACTCTCCATCACAATGGAGACGCGTGCACTGCTTGTGCGCTGGAATAATTAATTTTCTTGCTGATTGAATTTTCTGCACTGATATCGGTTGGGTTTCAGAGAGGTACGCTCTGCGCTCTGCGTGGCAGGACAGCATTATATTAATGTTGTTGCATAGGCTCTTCCGAACGTACTGTGCGTGTGTTGTGTCTGTGTATGGTAGATGAGCATTTTATATAAACTATATTGAGATGAACTCTAGCAAATGCCGTTCGATTGATTGCTAAAGCAATTCCACTGTTCATAGAATTTCAGTGATGAAGCATCAAGAAAGCAAAATCGATTTAACAAGATGCGATGCAAGCCATTGTTTTTATTGAGGCTCTATCATCTCCCCCTCCCTCTTCTTGATATAATATTTCTTCTCCTGGTGGGTGGGAAGATGAGGTTATTGTTTTATTTCCACGCCATTTCTCCCAGCGAGGGAAAAAGTTACCACGGGGTTGCAAAAGGGCAACGTTTGCACCGACGAAAGTAGTTTTCAAATGCGTTTTAATGTATTTTTCTGCTGCCAGCACACACACACACACACACACACACACACACACACACACACAAATTTAACCAGAACGCTCTGTAAATGTATTAGCCCATGAAGGTCAAAGAAGAACCAACGTGGGAGGTTAGGCCGTAAGGGGTGGTCCAATTTATAACAGCAGTAGCAGCAGCAGCAGCGCGCTGTATCAAAGTTGTTTGGGAAAAGTTTTCGAAGGGTAGATAATTACTTTCAAACTTAGCCTTTTTTTTTGGGCTGTGTTCGTGAGCCTAGGGTGAGTGGGGGGTGTTTGATTGCTGTTGCTGTGAGGAGAGATGGGTCTCGTGTGCGAGCTTTTTCGTTGGAAGGGAAGCGAATGATAAGCATGTGTAAAGTGAACGTACGGCGGCGGGAGGAGTGCCCTTGGGCCGGGAAATGCCGGCGGTCTCCTGTTGGGGAAAATCCATTAAATGTTTAATCTGTTTTGTTTAAAAAACATACACACATACACAGCTAACTGGACGTATTTTAGCCGCGGAGGTTCATACGCCCCGTCGGGCTGGTAAAGATTTAACATAGGGGGGGACTGTGAAATGTGCAATCAATAACAATTTGCCTTTTAAGCAATACAATCAATGTTCTGGAATGTTTGGCGTATCGATTTAGTTTAGAATTTTGGGAAGTTTTTATTTTTAAGCAAACCACAGGATTAAGCAGAAGAACAAATTGAATTGTTAAACAAAACATAAAAGCAAGTAAAAAAAGGCAACAAGAACAGAGTAATCCAATTAAAACCTGTTACTGTATGGGGCCTGATGTGGGATGTCTTGTTTGTACGGCACAAACAAAAATCTGGTATCACACAAGGACGGTACATGCCCATGATGCCCCACACTAAACAAACTCAACAGCACTAAAAAAACAAGACCGTGAAAAATGTATGTCACGGGGTTTCTTTCCACTTCCTGTGTATCCTTCCTCTCAAATCCTCAAACTTTCGTACAGGACAGGGGCGGGCTAGGGTGCCAATGTCTAGATGATGGTCCTCAATGATTTAACTAGATTTCTGGTGATGGTGTAAACATATGCTTCTAAATTTAGCATCCCACGAAACGCGGCGAAAATGGGGCGGGTGGTTTTTTTTTCAGGTCATTGCGCATTTTCAACAGACACCGCACACTGCCCGCTTCTTTGATGTGTGTTGGATTTAGATCGTTACATATTTAGCCAGTCCCAGAACTTAAAAGCGAGACGGGAGACCCTAATGCTGTGTCGGAGTGTGGGAGTTTGGTTGGGAAGGGTCCATCTACCTAACTTCAAATGATATTTTGTTTGATCGCCGCTAAAATGATTCTGTTGTGTGCAAGAATAAATTGCCTGGTAAAGCGATGCGATGGCATTTCAGGGTCAAATGTTGTTTTGCTTGCGCGAATCGGTGCCGTATCTCGTAATATTGCATGCGCACATTGACCTGGAACCTAGAAAGAGTTTCGGTAGAGAGGAAAAGGAAGAGTAGATGGAGGTCGGCCTTAAATCAGTACCACCATATCGCGCCTTGCGCCTATTTCATCGACCCGGAAGAGGCGACGGGAGAAAGTGCGCAGAAATCATAATACATTGATCAAAAACGACCTTCCAAGTGCTGGCAAGAGAGACAGTGCTGAAAAAACAAGCACCATTTCGATTGTTGTCGGTGCAAACTAGTGATGTGCTCTTTGGAGCGCACCCACGACTCCGATGCGACTCCGGCTATTGTTAGTCCGATTCCGATTCCGACTCCGGCAAAATCCGAGTTGTCCGGAGTCGTACGGAGTCGTCCGGAGTCGTGCGGAGTCGTCCGGAGTCGTCCGGAGTCGTCCGGAGTCGTCCAGAGTCGTCAGGAGTCGTCAGGAATCGTCCGGAGTCGTCCGGAGTCGTTCGAAGTTCCTCGGAGTTGTGCGGAGTAGGAGTCGTCCGGAATCGTCCAGAGTCATTCGGAGTCGTCGGGAGTTGCCCGGAGTTGTTTGGAATCGCCCGGAGATGTTTGGAGTCGCTCGGAGTTTGGAGTCGGAGTCGACCGGAGTCGGAATCATTCAGAGTCGTGTAGAGTCGATCAAGTGTAGAGTCAATCGGAGTCAATCCGAAATGGAGTTGGTCGGTGTAAACAGGAACCGTCCGGTGCAATGCGTTTGTGATCAGGCATTTCATTTAGTTGTGTTTTTTTTTTCTTTCACTTTGCACGTGCACTTCGTATACAGGTCTTTGTGTTGAAGGCTGACTCTGGCCGACTCTGGCCGACTCCGGACGACTCCGGACGACACTGGACGACTCTGGACGACTCCGGATGACTCCGTACGACTCCGGATGACTCCGTACGACTCCGGATGACTCCGGACGACTCCGGATGACTCCGGACGACTCCGGATGACTCCGGACGACTCCGGACGACTCCGGACGACTCCGGACGACTCCGGACGACTCCGGATGACTCCAACTCCAACCGATTCCGTATGATTCTGAACGACTCCGGATAATGCTGGGCGAATCTACCTTCTGGAGTCGGTTCCGAAATCATCGGAGTCCGATCGGAGTCGACTCCGGATTTTTGCCAACTTCACCCATCACTAGTGTAAACATGTCACTCAAACAGACTGGGGGAGGAAAGGTCGGTTGGAGCAATTTTTCATCACTTTTGATTGCCGCCAGTGTGTGTATGGGATGATGTCGGGGCCATTTTGCTGCAGTAGTTTGCAGTTGGCTTTGTTTGCAATAGATGCCATCATGATATGATGCTAATGCAGGATGGAGAAGTGATGCAAAGATGTATTGAACTATTGTGTCAAGTCGCGACACGTGCATTTGAGTACTACTGGGGGATTACTTTTTTTTAGGTTGAAGATTTATGGAGCTTCTGTTGTGTGTCTGACCCGTGAAGCAATCAAATTTTCAGTAGCTTCATGCGAAGAATAATGTCATTTTGAATATTCTTCAATACAATCGATGTTGATCTCGCTTTGCTTTTCTTGCAATAACCAAACACACTGTTCCTGTAATGCGCGCCTGATAGAGAGCGGAGGAACGTTTGACAGGCGTTACACACTGAACTTCATGACTGTATCGATTAGCCAGAGCTCACCCCGTGGTGACGATAAAGTGAGATAGAGAGAGAGAGAAAAATCATGGAATATCATGGAACCATGTCAAACAATTTAAACTAACACACAAATACCCATGCCTGCGCCACCACGTCATGTGTCTTGTTCGATCGGCTGCACGTGTCGTGTGTTTGACTGACGGAGCTGGACGTAACCTGCACTGGTGTGTGCATTCCCGGGGTGCATTGTTGGCACGATACATCAAAATGCAAAATGCAAAAAAGAAAAGAAAACTATTAGCACTTATTTTCTCACACGGTTGGCGGCTCAATACAGTGTGCATGGAAGTGTGCAAGTATGCACCGGCACAGCAAAGGTTTTGTTTGCGATGGTATACACGTTTGTTTGAACTGAATTTAACTAGCGTGTTTAACATTAATCAAAAATATCATTCGAATGTTTCGTGCAAATGTCTGCTAAAATACAACTCCGTTGGATACATCCCTAGAGACAAACGTCGTGCTTTTTACGTAACTTGTAAGTTCTCCGCATGGATTGGTTATACACCGACGGAGAAAGGTTCGTCGTCTGTGTATTGTAATGTAAGCCGCATCTCGCTCGCTTCGCTAGGCCGCGTTCGTTACAGACCCAGCTGTACTTAGTTAGGGTGGCGGCCTTTCTGCACTCAAAGCGGGTCGTCTCGCACAAGCAAAAACGAAACGCCTCGACACAACTACGTCACGGTTTCGTAACCGAAACATCGTCCGGCTCTGCCGCATCCCCTTGAATGTTACATATTTATCACCTTTTGATACGGTAAATGATCCGGTTCCGGTTTCATTTTCACCAAGATGTTGGCGTGGCTCAGGGAGCGTCAAAAATATGTCTTCCGGATGTGTAAATTCCGGTGTGGTGTGCACGTCGTGCGCCGCCGCGCGAGCCGCACGGAAAGTCATTGACACAAACACACCTTTTCAGCACACGGCCTGTAAGCGGGTTTGGGCGTTAGATACTGCCAAGGTGGGGCACCCTCCGTTTTTGTGGATGTGTGATAGAAGGTATAAATTGAATACTACTCGAGTTAGCTTTTGCTGCCCGCGCCCGGAGGCTGTTTCCATTTGGGAAGGCCTCGCCACGGAGCGTGCCTGGAGTGAAACATTTCTTTCTTTCACGGGCACACTTTGCTTCCGTTTACGGCACACAGTCTCTAGCGGCAGCAGCATCATCATCGCGCACCAGTGGGAAACACGGCACCGACGGATATTTGATAAACAAGGTGTTTCGAACATCATCCCAGCGGGACAGGTCGACCCTTGCTGGTGGTGAAGAAGTAATTTCTTTTTTTTTTATGGAAAGGGTGATTTAGGGAAATTTCTTGCTGCGGAAGCAGCAGCAACACAACTACTACTATACAACGCGCAACAAATTGGTACGACAGGTGACGACGAAGGTTGACGATGATGTTTAAAGCGTGTGAAGAGCACGGGGGAAATTGGTTCGCTGGTTCAATTTGAGCGCAATAATTAGGTTGAAAATGAAATCCTCTCCCCCGGTTCGTGCCCCGTGCCTCTGGTCCGGCCGTCTGACGGCAGCAGCAACCATATTTAAACCACCGGGCACACGTCGGGAGGGGGTGGACAGAAAAAAAGATGGCGTTGTGTCCGTTAGTGATGGTGTCGCAACGTGTCGCCGGTTTTTCCTTTGCTTTGCGCTCTCTATATCTCGTTTTACTACTGTGTGAGCTGGGGCACCAGAAAGATCTGGCACTGCTCTGGGGTAATAGTATTATATTTTGCAGCAGCGCTAACGTTTGACCGGCGGCGGCGGCGGAGGTGGCGCTTCGTTGGACAGGAAATTGGGTTTTGAGATGTTTCCACGGTTGGCGCGTATTATTGGAACTTCTTGTTTCAACGAGTGGAAATAACCGACTGATTTTATTCTATAAATTCACCAAAGCCTACTAAACTACGTTCATGCTAGCGAGGTTGCTATGATCTCAACACTCCTCCTCAATCTCGGCTGGCTTTAAACCAAGTCGTAGGCGCATCTGCTCCATCTTAACGCGAGCTAACGGTTTTGTTAAAACATCCGCTACCATTTGTTCGCTGGGACAATAGCGAATATCTATCACACCATTTTTCACTAACTCCTTAACATAATTGTATCTGGTGTCGATGTGCTTCGTCCTGTTACTATCACTGACAGATTTCAGCATTGCTATGCAACTCTGATTGTCTTCATGCACTATTATCGGAGTCGGAACTGGTTCATCAATGTCCTTTAATAGTTTCATTAACCACATCAACTCGCGGCTGGCTTCGGAGAGTGCCACGTATTCCGCTTCGGTTGACGAAAGTGTAACGCATGGTTGTTTTCGAGCTGCCCAACTGATTGGTCCTCCGAGATGAAACACGAAACCGGTATTCGACTTTCGGTCCGTCTTATCACCAGCCCAATCAGCATCAACGTACACTTCTAGTGATCCTGGTGAACCTATTCGCAAACTCCACTCCGCAGTTGACTGAAGATAACGTAGCGTTCTTTTTGCTTCGGTCCAGTCTGCTTCCGTTGGGAGACTCACCTTGCGTCCTAGGATCGAAGCGCTAATGGCGATATCCGGTCTGGTATTCACCGCGACGTACAGAAGAGCACCCACCAGGCTCTGGAACTCGTCGTTTCTAGGCATGGCTTCCTCCTCCTTCTGCTGTGCGTTCGGATACCCAGGATCCATCGGTATCAAAGATCGCTTCGAATTCAATTGTCCAAATCGTTGAGCTATTTTCTTTATATAGTTCTTCTGGTTCAGGAAAAAATGTCCACCTGACCGTCTCACTCGTATTCCCAAATAGTGCCGTATGTCACCAAGACACGTAATGGTAAAATTATTTTTAAGATGCTTACGAACAGCTTCATATTCTGCTTCCGTGTTGCTCATTATCAATATATCATCCACATAGAGTAATATGAACGATTTCTTCTGTTTTCTTGAAGTTTTAACAAACAAGCATGGGTCTGCTACCGATGGTATGTAATCCAGTATCTTCAATACTTCGGTGATTTTCGTATTCCACACCCTTCCAGCTTGCTTTAGACCGTAAAGACTTTTTCTGATTTTCAATACGTCATCTTTAACTCCGTTATTAAAACCTATCGGCTGCTTCATGAAAATGGTTTCTTCTAATTCTCCATGAAGGTACGCCGTCTTCACGTCTATATGCTTCACCAGCATTCCTCGTCGAGCGGCGATACTCAATAAAGTTCGAAAAGTGGTTTGTTTAACGACTGGCGCAAAAACTTCATGATAATCAATCCCATATTTTTGATTGAATCCTTGTGCTACCAGTCGGGCCTTGTAGCGGATCAGGTTCCCGTTTTCATCCATCTTTTTCGTGAAAATCCATTTGTTTCCGATAGCCTTCTTGTTTGGCGGCAAACGAACTACCTCCCATGTGCGATTTTCCTCATGCGCCTGCAGCTCTTCTTTCATAGCTGCCATCCACTTGTCACGTTCGGGGCTAGCTATTGCTTCTTTGTACGTGCATGGTTCCGCATGAAATTGGTTTGCTATGCGCACGGTGTCCTGGTATCGCTCTGGAGGAATACCCTTTGTGGTACGCTCCGATCGTCGAACTGCTGGAACAGAAACTTCCTCGATGACGAAATGCTCCTCCTGATCGCCAGATGATTCCAGCTCCTCCTGCGTTCCAGTTGCCTCAGACTCCAAGATATTTTCACGACGGATGGTATCGAATTCGACATCGCTCTGGAACTCATCGTTAGATGTTACTGATTGAAAACCATCAAAATCTAAATCGCTGCATTCATCGTTTTCATGGTCACCATCATTCTCGGAGAACGTAGTAGTTGGAGTCTCGTCGTTGCCTGTTTCTGGTGCTGCAATAACGGGATCATCATCAGCTTTGTTCATCGCCGGAGAAGAAAATGGGTATGAAACGATACTTCCCTGCGAAGGTTTGGTTTCCCAAACCTCCCGATGTGTCAGAAAACGACAATCTCTGCTCATGATTATTTTATATGTTTCAGGATCGATGAAACGGTAGGCCTTGTGGTGCAAAGAATAGCCCACAAACAACATCTTTTTTGATTTTGCATCCATTTTAGATCGCTTGTTCGGTGGAATCCACACGTATGCCCACGAACCGAAAATCTTGAGATGACTGAGATCAGGCTTCTCTCCAGTCCAGAGCTCAAATGGTGTTTTTGAAATAGGTTTCGTCGGTAATCGGTTCTGTAGATATGTGGCCGTGTTCACAGCTTCTGCCCAATACGTATGCTGCAGCTGTGCGTCCAGAATCATACAGCGAGCCATTTCCACCAGTGACCGATTCTTTCGCTCCGCTATCCCGTTTTGTTGCGGCGTGTAAGCAGTAGTGAATTGTTGAGTGATGCCCTCTTGACGACAGAAACGGTCCAGAGCTTCATTCTTATATTCACCACCTTGATCTGATCGAATCACCTTGGGTGCTCTTCCGATCTGATTCTTTACAAATCGAACATATTCTGCTATTCGCTTTGTAACCTCCGATTTTTCCTTTAGAAAATAGACTACTGTGTAGCGGGAAAAATCGTCTATCATCGTAAGGAAATAACGACAACCTCCGGGCGATGGTGTTCGCATTGGTCCAAACACGTCCGTATGGATAATGTCTAACAGCTGCTTGGATCTAATTTCTGATTTCCTTGGAAACGGTAGCCGTGCCATTTTACCCTCTAGGCAACACTCACACGTTACGACATTTTCGCAATCTTCGATACAGCACCCTGTTGCTAGATCTTTATTCTCCAGGTCCCGAATTGCACCCGGATCTCGATGCCCAAGAATGCGATGCCAAGTGTGTAAACAATTAGATGTATGGTCACTCACCTTAAGTACAGCTTGTTTTGTGCGCAACCTATACATCCCATCGGACATAATTGTATCCGCAATCACCTTGCTGTCTTTTTGGATGTGGCACCCATCCTCATCAAAGATGAACTTGACTCCCTTGGCTGTCAGTTTCCTCACCGATATAAGGTTGGATTCGAATTGCGGAACATAGAGCACATCTGTGAGGAGAACAGTGCTTTGTTCACCCTCTCGAGTTATCCACGTCACTCTGCACGAACCAACTCCTTCTGTGGCAATCTTCTTGCCGTCTGCTAAGGAAACTTTTTGCTTCACTGTACGGTCCAACGAAACAAAGTAGTCTGGTTTGATGCACATGTGTGATGTTGCACCGGAGTCTATGATCCACATATCACGTCCGCAGAATCTTTGTGAAGCCGCGAATGTGAATTCTGATGCTTCTGAATCCTGACAAGCCGTTTTCGCTTTCGGATAGCGACTTTTTCCTGGCCGCTCGTTGGATTTGGTCTCCTCGATGTGTTGTTCCTTCCATGCCCAACATTGCTTCTGCTTGTGACCTGGTTTTCGGCAAAAGTTACACAACAAGGTTTTCTTCTGCTTTTCATTACCAGCCTTAAGCACAGAATCGCACAGATTGTTGCGATTTCCCCTTTTTGTCACTTCGTCAACTAGCTTGGATTTGATCAATTCAAGTGTCAATTCACTCTCTGATCTCGTCTCTAATGCTGTCGTGAGAGTATCAAAGGATGCGGGCAAGCTACGTAGCACCATTGCCACCTGCAATTTTCGGTCCAATTCATGATTTGCCACCGACAGCCGCTCAAACAGTTCCTCCATTTCGAAAACGTGCCGTTCGATGTCCTCGCCATCTGTATACCGTTTGTCGCAGATTTGCTTGAGCAATGACACAACGGAAGTCAACGTTACCTTCTCATACTGGTTTCGAATGGCCTCCCAAGTCTGCTTCGCCGTTTTCGAGTCCTTGATTAGGTTCAACTGACTATCCTCCAGAAGAAGCCCAATCGTCGCACGAGCTTTCTGGTCTCCGGTTTTCCAAGCTGTAGTGTCTGTTCCAGCACTTGATCCGGGAATAGCAGCACTCGATTCGGGGGTAGCAACTGGGTTTGTTCCAACCACGTATTGCCACAAGTCTTCTCGCATCAGCAGAAACTCGACCTTGGTTTTCCACGTTCCGTAATTGCTTCCATTTAGTTTGGCAATTCCTAGTCTCTCCATCTTGAAAAATCTCAATTTATTCTGATTAAAAGAATTTTCTGATCGAACGCTAAGCACCTGGGCCCATAACCTATTGGAACTTCTTGTTTCAACGAGTGGAAATAACCGACTGATTTTATTCTATAAATTCACCAAAGCCTACTAAACTACGTTCATGCTAGCGAGGTTGCTATGATCTCAACACGTATCCCCTAATGAGATTCGCCTTTGGTGTGAAACCTTTCGCTTGTAAGGATTTAAAGCGTTGAAATGTATGCGTGTTAACTCTCCCTAACAGTGTTGATGATGCCTGGAAGTATTCAAAGAAGCCTTCAAGAGCTTCGAAAGGATAGCTAGAGGTAGTTTTGTTTTACTATTTAATAATTATTATTGTCCAATGTGGCCATATATTATCCATCAACATCTGTGTAGCCTCTTCTCTTACTCAACATTCAACTCCAGACCACCCCCCCCAAAGTGCATGTGTAGGAAGGAGTTGATTTTCTCGATCTCGCTTTCATTGTGCTCTGTATCACGCATCATAATATGTCATCTGGCATGCCACTAATTTCCAATAAGGACGGCGCATTATATAGTAATACCATGAGAACATCAATGATGCGCGCCCCATGACTCGGTCAGCCAACCGTCCTTTTCTCCCAACCCGTCCTCCATGTATCAGCTTCATCATTGTGTGTGTGTGTGTGCCCTGTGTTTGGCGTATCTAATTTCCACCCCTCTTATCCTGCTCTCGATAAACACACACAACCCCGTTCGTTGTTTCATATAATATGTTGTGTGATTACTGCTACTTCTCTTCGCACCACACGTCCGAAATTTCGAATTTTCCTTATTTATTTGTTCCGTTTCTCTTTTTCTTTTTCTCTTTCTTTTCCTGCTGCTTTATTAAAACAAAACAAAAAAAAATTACTGGATTTCGCTACGATTCTTGAACGCAACAAACGCAACAACTGTAAAAACCTACAACTACACTACCCTACTACCTGTGTACTGCGCAAACTAACTTGAACTGTTAAAATCTGACGCTCGACAACGACGCAACCGTACTATCGGTAACGGTTTGTGTGTGTGTGTGTGTGTGAAATTATGTGGAAAATTCGTGCAAATCGTTAATTCTTCCCCCATTCGGGTGATGATTTTGTAATTTGCAATGCCGTT
Source organism: Anopheles arabiensis (assembly GCF_016920715.1). Taxonomy (NCBI): domain Eukaryota; kingdom Metazoa; phylum Arthropoda; class Insecta; order Diptera; family Culicidae; genus Anopheles; species Anopheles arabiensis. Next base: position 32,043,715 of record NC_053517.1, read on the forward strand.
GCTACCGTGTGTGGGACTGTTCTTTTCCGTGTCGTTCTGAAAATGCTCACTACATCTAAAACTGTTCAAATATGTGTGGCAATTTATCGTTGAAATTTGGCGTTAATATACAAATGTTTTGTAAAAAATGACAAAAATGCTGTTTAAAAAAAATCATCACGATCAATCTCACACACACCCGCATACAATCGTCTTGCCATTGCGCGCTTCCTGATCCATCCCCAAATTACACGGATCGAACAATTGCTCCATAAACTCGTCGCCGCCCACTCTCACATATATACCTGCCCAATGTATCTCCTTTCTCCTTATGATGCTGTAATGTGCTGCTTTTCTATTGCTTTCTTTTGGCTCACCGCGAACTCTGCTACCAACGCGCACGACGCTACCCCCTGCTGTCTGGCGATGATCAACGGCGCTACACGCATCAACCATCTGTGAATGCAAACCAAAAACAATCGAAATCCCTCCGTGTTTTCTCTCTCTCTCACGTGCGCTGCCCGGCCACGGTGTGTGCTGCCTATCGATTCCCGCGTTTTGTGCCGGCCCACACACCACCCTTCATCGTTTATGTCTCGCGTGTACGCAACAAACAACGCGCACACACATCCTCCACCACACCCGCCGGCAGCCCACAAACTGCAGCAGCAGCAGGCACAAGAGTCCCGGAAAAAGGGCAAACTGAAAGAGATATTCTCCCACGATTTCATGGGTACATATAGAGCAATTACTACTGATGGAATGATAAAAAAAAAAAAACAAACAAACAAACAACACATTCCTTTGTTTCTGTTTGCCTAGTTTCGCAGTTTGCGTCGTTTGCGAAGTATTATGTTCGTTGCATTCGTTCCTTGTAGTAGTTTTTGGTTTGATTTGGTATGATTAGTTGACCGTGTTGAATGGTTGTGTTGGTTTTCACTTAACATTCCCTTTGTCAATTAGGGTTAATATCCTTTGCGTTTTGCCAATTTTAGATTCCCTCCCCCAATACTCACGTCTAGTTTTGTTGATCTGTCCCGTACTGTTCCGATTGTGCAAAACGTTTTGTAGGAGTTTGTTACATTTTTTCTTGTGTTAAAAATGCCTTTCGACTGTTTCTTTGCTGCATTTGCTGACATGTTGTGTCCTACGTCGTGCCAAGCTGTCTTGTATTCTGCTTTCCCTTTCTCTATCTCTCTCTTCTCTCTTGTTCACTCTCTCCTCTCTCTTTTTCTCTCTCCCTCTCTCCTTATCTCTTACTCTCTCTCTCTATCTCTCGCTCTGTCTGTTAGTTTTCCCATAACCGTTGTATTGTAATGAAGAAAGCTATACTTTCGTGCTGTGTTGTTTGTTTTTGTATGTTCTATTTCTACTGTTTTCTTATTGGTACACCCGGCGATTCTGTGCTCTAATTAGACTTTATTTGCCTGCAGTTGTGTTGTTGTTTTAGTTGTCAGTTTAGTAGATTACAGTTGCTAGCTGGTTTGATTATTGTGAAAGTCACTGTGGTGAACATATTAGCTAAACTAACTATCGTCGACGACCTTTCCAATTGATGGTTTAATTTAACCTACACATATGTACCGGTAGAATAAACTAATGTTCTACGATACGAAGCAAAGGTAAGGTGTTTTATTTGTCCCGTTCGACATGCAAAAATAATGTTGCGTAGCCAAGGTCCTACAGTGCGAGTATTGTGTGATCAAACTTTTGATTGGAATTTTGATCTCTTGGATTTCTGAGCTCTTGACACTTGATCCAAAAGGCGGGAAGGCGAAAGTAGCGCATGTATTTTTTTCAAAGATGAAGTATCATAAGGAAATGTGTTTATACAGCAAACGCAGCTCGTTGAAACCGGCGATAAAGGATTTGTTTTGCACAATCCGTGACTGATGAACACATCGGTAACAAACAGCAGCAACAACCTGTTACATATGCATGAATGAATTCGCGAAAACTGGCGCATCTCGCTCGTTCGTCCACATGCCGGATCCACATTTCTTCTCCCCTCGTTCATTGGATATGCAAATGTCCAACCCTCCGCCGTGTGCGCGGTCACTTGAGTCCTTGAGCGAATCCGTGGCAGCGTACCATCTCCAAGACGAACAGGAGCCGCGTTCGTTCAGCTGCCGACTCTGGTGGGTTGCCGTCCGGACACTGCGCAGTGTATGTCCATTACTCACACGTGCCCCGGCCGCCGTGGTGCTGCGTCAGGGATGGGATTGGCAAACAAAGCGAGAGGCGGCGGCGGCGAACGATGGTCGGCGTAGAGACAGCCACTACCACCAGCAGCATTGTTTATTCGGTCCGTTCGCGGTCGGTTGAACTTTCTCTGGTGTGCCGCATGCAGCACCGGCGACGAACGTGCGTTGTTTCGTTGTTGTGTGCTGGTTGTTGCAGATTTAGCTGTCAATGTCATTATCATGGATGGATTGGCGAAGGCAACGCGGTGTGGCGTGTGCGCTTGAAGGGTTATATTGCTCGGCTCGGCCATATTTTATTGCGATTATTATTGTTGTTGCTATCGTTTATGACTTAATTGGATGATCGTTTGGCTAGATAGATGTGCTCCATGGCCGTTACCACGGGCCTCAGTCTAGGGGGGATGTCGTCGGCTGTCGAAGGCATTGAAGTGAGTAAATAATGCGGGTACTATAGGATACATCAATGGTAACTTTCATCGCAATCAATCTTAATCTCCACACTAAGGCTTTTGTGGTTCGAGGCTGGGAACTGAAGGAAACTGTTCAGGTATAAAAATGCGTTTAGTGAAATCTTTCTGCTGGGTAATGACAGGTAAATAGAAAGATAGACTCTCGTTGAGTTCTATCATGAATGAGTTGGGCAATTTGTTAAGATGATTCATTTTCTTAAATAGTTTTTAGGAATGGAATGGGATTTGCAAATCGATATTTTACCAGTAAACCTCTGTATTATTTTAAAATGTCTAAGGGATTTGCTTGATACTCCCCTAAGCGTCAGTTAGCATGTATTAATTGCAGTAGCGAGTCTTCATGCTTCTCACGAACCAGAGGTCTAATTGTTCCGCTACATGCGTCACTGTCTATTAGCCTTACGACTGGAAAGATAACAGCCTCTCGCCCCGTCATGTTGCGTAAACTTTCACACAGAATAAGCTATGTCAAAAGCCGCACATTCCTACCCGTCCCGGATGTGGTTGTTTGGCTGTGTCTATAATTTTGTTTGCATTATCCATCGATAGCTGCTGAAAGCAACGATTCTACGAAACGATACCTTTCGTGTTTATTGCACGAAACGATAATTGTGTTTGGTGGATGGATTGATTTACCTGTCACGCATCCTAAAGAGAATGGAAAGTATCACCCTCACACGCCTAGTTTATCTATTCGGGTTCGCTCAGCCACAACACCATCCTTTTGGGGCGTGTGTAGGTGTGCTGGTGGCTGCTTGGTCGGTTCGGGTTTGCGATCCTTTCTTATCGCACGACCCCCATTCAAATGACGGTGTCGGACGGTGATGGATCAGCGTGTGAGAGCAACCCAGCGCCTAGCTTTGTTGCTTGATGCTCTTTTGCGTAGGTTTGAGCGGTTGATGATTGATTGCAGTGTGGCGGAAAATCTTCAACCGATTGTGGTTCATAACTTTGCTGCCGACCGCACGTATATGCGGGTAGGTGTTACCAGCTTATCCAAATGACCTTTCATTGCCTTAAAGCTAGACTTAAACAAAAAAGGCACAACGATAACATTCACCGGGCGTCTCCATCTGCGCACGCTCAACGTCTTTGCTGGCGTGGGCAGGACAGAAGGGCAGAAGGGACAGAAGGGAAATAGGGCAACTAGAAGAAGAGGAGGAAATAGTATATGTATAAGCGTTTGTTGAAAAAGATTCTGTTTTAGGAAACGTTGTCGAAATATATATTCTTGTAATAATGTGGGTTTTCACAGCCAGAGGGCGGCTTGTGTGCTTTTTTGGTACGCCAGAAATGTGATTAGTGGTTACGCCTTTTATCTATGCTGCTTATAAACCTCACACTTTAGACTGCTACATACTAATCAAACGATTAATATTTGATGATTCAATTAAACTTCCAGTATGGTAGAGCTGCTACGCGTTGCTTCCACACAACCACTAAACCATGGTCGAGAGGGTGGGAGCAGGTTACTGCTTGAAACCGTCCGGATCGTTTGCCGTCTACCGTACTTTATGTTGGTGTAGCTTAGCGGTTGATTGTTTCTGGTGGTTTTCGTTGCGTTCACTAAATTAAGGCTTAAAGCGAATGGTGGAAAGGGTTTTATTTCAAGCAATATGTCTTGTGTTCTATATAAAAGTGGTATGCAACAATGGAGAACGTGCTACTGCTTACTTGATTGATCGTGTTAGCCGCAAGCTGGGCAGTGAAGTACAGTGTTGAAGTACAATTATTTAAATTATTGAAAGGACATTGTAAACAGCAAACAAATATATCTCCGAACAGTTCCCCTCTCTCGCTTGTATGAAGTGTTGTCGTGTTGTGTTTGCTGTATTCTTTTAAATCTGCGAGTTAATCTTAAGCATGCTTTTACTTAGGTGGCATTGTTGGCTCGAATGTGTATCTATTTTGATCTGAAAGTTCTGTCTCGCTCGCTCTCTATACCACTTTACCTCTCCTTCTACTACAGGTCCGCTAAACCCCTGCTCACACCTAAAGTTGTTGTTTTCTAAGCCTTTTAGAAAGGGTTTTATCTTGTTGTCCAATGTAATCCAAGCTCCCGCTCCTCTAGCTCCACTAGTCGTAGTCTGTAAAGCATATAGTGTGTGTTTGAATGATTATTACGGATGTTTTATGCTCTGCAGATAGGTTAACATAAATGTGCATTATATTTTGTGTAGTTTCTTTAATTAAAATCAGTGTTGTAAAAAGTGCGTCACTAATGTATTTGTGTTTTTTCCTCTTTTTTCTATATTTTCGTTTCAGGTCAGTATATTTGCACACTAGGGATATATCTGGTACAGTAATAGTTGTGTAATTGTATGAATGTGTGTGTCTGTGGGTCAATGATTGCAATGTTGTTACGTAAAAAAGGTGTCGTGAGGTAACCTTGGAACGCGCGACGTTCTCCTGCAAAGTTGATGTAACGTTCGGTACTTCTAGGAATCTCTAGGTCAATCTATAGGATTGCATCTCTAGGAAACGTCAACTAATCGTTACCTGTGTTAAACCTACTTTCCATTATGCATGTTCGGCGAATGTGGTTGTGCTGCTTTTCTAATGCTGAATATCGGGAAACAATCGGGAAATATTGAATTTAAATTTGTTTTATATTTAGTATTTATCTGTTTACTTATCATTTAGAATGCCATCAACGGCAAACAATTGATATCTGCTACAATTACAGTACAGTCAAGAGCAGAATCCATTAATTGTGTGTTGTTAGAACATTCCAATACGACTCCGTGGGATTCTGAAGCATTACGTCTGGGTAAGGGAGGCGACATGAGTGCCTTCGTTCATTCCCGCACACATTATGTGCACACTGTGAGCGCCTTGTGCATTTGCGCACAATTCAAACCGTTACGCAAAACTGTCATCAGGGTGAGAATGCGCGTCATCGGTGCATGGCTGCGGCGCGGTGCTTTTGGTGATGGTGTCTGGACAAATTACGATCTACTGCCGCCTTTTGCTACCTTCCAGCTATAAAGTTTGCATGCAAAATGTCGCGCACAGATGGATAAAGGGTGGTTACCGGACGAATATTGGCGCGGAACCGAGCACTTCAGACAGCGGACAGGGGTAGGGGTAGCTCTCCACCTTTTTCTCCCACATCTCGTGTAAAGTTCATGGCCAACGATTCTACTGCCACCGGACACCACCCCGGTAGCGAGTGTTGTTGGTGTGTGTTCCTCCGTGCGTGTGTTTATGTTCACGCGAAGTTGGAGGAGCGTTACGGTTGGGCGATTTAGAACAACTCGATTGTTTATTTACCTTGTTTTGCTATGGTTCGCTCTATGGCAAGCGCTGCTCCCCGTGGACGGCATTGAAAGGCTGTGGCATTTTTGCTCCCGGCAAGGGGATTATATTTCAACAACGAGCAGCAACTATTGCACCGTGATAACATCGGTGCCAGTTGTCGACGGGATGAGATGCGAATCACGAGCGATACACATGGCTGTTGCAATGATTGTCGCATGCGGGGAATGCATTCGTTTTGTCCCATCGTGTCACGTCCGGACGTCATTGCCCTTACTAACTTTATGGCGGTGGGATTGGCTTTAAGCTTTGCTATTTGGTGTGATAATGCGTGATTTCAATCGGTAGAGGTCTCGAAGAAGAAATATCTGTTAATGTAAGAACGACAAATTGGTTAAATTATGGTTAAATTAAACTGTTTCGGTTGCAAAAAGAACAAGGTCTAATAAGATACCCTAAGCTCTGAGAAGGAACTAAATTTCCGTGCGAGGAGTTCGATGTCGATTTGAAGTATATACGAAAGAATTGCGTGATACTAGAGCAGTTAGACGCATGGCGTGTATTTTGCATCTGGTACGTGGTTCCAAAGCTATAATTTGCTCAATCCATCGAATCAGTGCTGCCGGGGTTTGCCTGTGCTGTGCGAAGAATGTAGAGGCGCAAAAGGTGTAATTGTGGGGCGTAGCAGCCGAAACGGGTACGATTGATGTTATATCCGTAGTGCCGGGTACTAGCGCATCTAATTCCTAGCGAACGTGTACTATTTTACCAACACTACTACCTACCAACATCACAGCACGCGTGCTGCCGCTATTGTTACCGGCTGACGGCTGCTATTAATTCGTACATCAATTGCATTCGATTAAGCTCACGCGATGCTGCCGATGACGATTTAAACGGCCCGAACTCTACCTACTCCCTCTGGCTGGCCACCCCCTCCTCGGTGATTATTGTCGACGAACAGCGACGTCACCATTATAATAACACCCTTGAGAGGGGAAGCTTGGGTTGTGGTGATGGGGGGACCCAGCTTCATCAAATACAATCGGGCGTGTGCAACTCCCGGCCACCGTCACGCGGAGTGGGTGTTGTTACCTCCTTTTTGGTCACGTTTTGCTGTGTGTGTATGTGTTTTTTTTTTCTCTCGTTCCGATTGCAACCGGGTTTGTTCGTTGATCGTAAATTAGGTGCAATTAAAATCGTCCGCCCATTGTCAGCGCCCACCCGCAAACGCTGTACCGCCGATGTAGTTCCCTGACATGCGGCAAATTTTACACCCCGAGGAACTAGAATTTTCTCTGGAAATGGGCATGAAATCTTCGCCCCAAATCATTGTTTAGCCTGGTAAGCAGCGAGAGCTGGCTGGGCGGAAAGGTAATTTTGTGGCGGCTTGTTTCGCGAATGAATACATCGTTTCGGTTTGATTAGCTCCTCCTCCGCACACAGCGATCGTTCGGCAAGGGAATACGAATTCGCCTAGCGCTTGTTGCTGTTACTGCATTCGTGCTTTGTGGCAAGGCATTGATCTCGCTAGCTATAATTTAGAAAGCTCTCATTCTCATAGTATTGGCGGTGCAATTTTATTTTTTTCTGTTTTGCTATACGATCACATAAATACATATTTGATTTACTTATTCATGTTTACTAAAGTTTTTTTTTATCGAATATTTATTTTAACAGTTCAAGCTATTTTAATGGTCTGAGCACAACATCGATATTCATGTATGTGTAGAAGGAGCTCTAGCTTAAATCAACCAGATAAAACAGTTGTTAGTAAATAGTATCTGGATTCATGCTTCAAATTATTTGATTACACTGGAAACTGGAATGAAATTAGGCATGTCAACGCCGTATCTTTATGTTTTAAAATAGAAGAATATTTTGCGTTGAATGCGTCTATAGCAACCTTACAATACCTTTCGACCTTTTATGCACTGGTTATACAACACGAAATATTAGTTCGTAAGAAAACTGTTATTTTTTCCTGCTTTGTGCTGGTCTTCTTTTCACTGCACGGTGGTTCCACTTGTGCAAAGTGGATAATTTAATTAAAGCCGCATTTGAACAATTCGTTTTACGCGCTGTGCAAAAGGAAAAGCGAGAATTATATGACTTCCGGGGAAATATAACTATTAATAGCGGCAGCCAAATTAGCTCTAATCCATCTGCTGAATTTATATGATTTCAGCGTTTGGGTCTTCTGTTTCTGTTAGCCATTCACCGCTGTTGTGACGCAGTTGAGCATAGCACAGTTGAATTTTGATAATACATTTTTTTATTATTTTGAATTTTAAATTGTTTCTTTTCACCGCAGTTCGGGGATGTCGTCCAGGAAAATCGGTACCTATGCCAGAGGAAGAAATTCGTGCGCTATGCTTAAAATCTCGTGAAATTTTCCTACAACAACCAATCCTGTTGGAACTGGAGGCTCCACTTAAAATCTGTGGTAAGTAGTGTGCGATTCACTGTCAATGGGGTGCTTAATGATGTGCTATTGTTGCTATGCAAAAAGAAATCCTGTTGCTCATGACTCTGTTTTGCTCTTTGCTTGCCCTCCTTTGCAGGTGATATACACGGCCAGTACACAGACTTGCTGCGACTGTTCGAGTACGGTGGATTCCCCCCGGAGGCCAATTATTTATTCTTGGGAGATTACGTGGACCGAGGCAAGCAGTCGCTGGAAACGATCTGTCTCCTGTTAGCGTACAAAATCAAGTATCCGGAAAACTTTTTCCTGCTGCGCGGAAATCACGAGTGTGCCAGTATTAATAGGATATATGGTGAGAAAGCGAAGGGGAGAGGAGGTCACGATGCTCACGAACGGGTAGAGATTATTAAATGCGTTTCCATTTAAATGCAGGTTTCTACGACGAGTGCAAGCGGCGGTACAATGTGAAGCTGTGGAAAACATTCACGGACTGTTTCAATTGCCTGCCGATCGCTGCCATCATTGATGAGAAAATCTTCTGCTGTCACGGAGGTTTAAGTCCGGATTTGAACGTAAGAGTTTTTGGTTTTAGCTGGTGAATACAGAGTTTTCCAGGAATTATCATAGCTGTGGGACACTTTATTGAGTCTTTCTTAAGCGAAATGAACTAAGTGTAATGAGAATTGGCCTATATAGCACCCTTGTTGGACAAATCCAATAGGAATTTCCAAGCAGCCTGTCCAAAAAGGGTGCCTTATAGTCCAAATTCCATAATTTGAAGTTCACTTCCCTATAAGAAAGAGTCAAAGAAATGTCCCACAATTATGAGAACCCCTGGAAAACCCTGTAATGTTTCGAGGCTACTAACAAGGGTGGTTTTTTTTGTTCGTCTGTAGCATATGGAACAAATCAAACGCATCATGCGACCAACAGATGTTCCCGATACGGGCCTACTGTGCGATCTGCTGTGGAGCGATCCGGACAAAGATGTGAAAGGATGGGGAGAGAACGACCGTGGCGTTAGCTTCACGTTCGGCGTAGATATCGTGGCAAAGTTTCTGCTAATCCATGAGCTGGATCTCATCTGCCGGGCGCATCAGGTCGTGGAGGACGGGTATGAGTTCTTTGCCCGGCGATCGCTGGTGACGCTGTTCTCTGCACCGAACTACTGTGGTGAATTTGACAATGCCGGCGGCATGATGTCGGTTGATGCAAATTTAATGTGTTCGTTTCAGGTACGTGTACAGCGCGTTGCGTATATTTAAAGGCACTCGGCGGAACCATTTACTAATATGCATTATTGTTGATGTTTGCAGATTTTGAAGCCGTCGGAAAAGAAGGCTAAATATCAGTACAGCGGTACTAACAACCAGCGACCGCAGACGCCCCAGCGCAATCAGAATCCAACCAATAAACGGAAATAATAATTTCTCTCCCTTCTCAACCGCTACCTGACGAGACGCAGCAGCAAGAAGAAGTCATCGCAGACGGCCAGTTCGTCCGCAAACACCGCTACCAATGCCACTAACGATTCTACCATTGCCGTTTGTAACGATGAAATGCTTACCGGGACCTCCGTACCGTACGATCCTGCGGCCGAGCATTTGGCGCACTGCCAGGACCACGATCGAGTTAACACAGTGAACGGCAATACGGCATCAGCAGCAGCCGCAAGCGCATCATCATCTACGGGCGCTGCATCAGCATCGTCCGGCGCTGGTGTACCATCGTCTTCAATGACGCTGAAACATGTTCCAATAAAAGCAATAGTATTTTCGGACGAATCTTTGCCAAGTATCGATGGCGGTACGGCTTCGTCGCATTTACGCCCTGCTACACCTTCGTCCCTTCGTCCGAATGCTTCACTGACTGACCGGTGCTTGAAAGCTGCGGAGGAGGAGGAGGAGGAAGATTGTTCCTTGCCTTCCCCACCACCTCCACCGTCGTTACAAACGGTACCAGTAATGCAAATGCAAGCGCTTCACTTACACCAGCCCGTCCCACAGTATCAGCAGGATCTATCGCACGGCACGGACCGTTCCTGCTTTTCCCCACCGCCCACAGCGATCGTGACCACCACTACTAGCCTGTTGCATTCCACTGGAGCGCATGCGATACCGAGTGGATCATCGGGTGCTAGTAGACAGTTACCTGCCTATCCGCCGGCGGTTTCACTACCAAAGCCTACCCCTATTTGGGTTGCAGCCGGAGTTCAGCATCCAGCAGGTGGTAGCAGTAGTGTGATTAGTAGTGGCGCGCTAGCCAGGGAACGGTCAGTGCTGGTCCATGGCTATTCGACCGCATCTACCATCGCCGTTGCTACTGGCAGTAATAGCCCGGCAGTGGTTTCGACTGTGCCTGTTCTGCGCACCTTCGGTGCCTCGGCAGGCTCACGGCAAAATTCCTTTGGCAGCTAAGGGCGTAGCACTGCAAGGTCGATGCAAGGTGCAGTCCCTCTAAGCTACTGAAAACAATTCTTCTGTTGTGGGTGTATGGAAGCAATAACCCTCCCCCTCCCCCACGGTGTACGTTAGTGGTGTACTTCGAAAGACAGTGTAATGTTTGTGCATAGATCAATAATGAAACACATTCTGCGGGAGTGAGGCGAAAACTGTTGCGAAAAGAAAGTCGGTGGAGAATGTTGTTGGCAAATGGTAAACGATGCGGTTGGCAGAGGACGACGATGACTATCGCCCTGTGTCGCGGCATATAGGAAGCGAGTGAGAATGTGAGAGAATTCAAAAGGGAAAGAGAGAGAGAGAGAGAGAGAGAGGGAGAGAAAACAAAAAACAAGATACAATAAGCCCGTTGAGGTTAATGAACACAAGGAATGATGATGCGGGGCAAAGAAACATAATAACGTAGTTTTTATCGCATGATATTGTTAACAAATAAACACACACAACAGCGCACCATCATCGGTAAAGCCGGAAGCTGTTTGCACACTGTGGGCGTGCTTTGTGTGCAGTATGGGGCGAAAAGAAACACTGATGTAAGAGAGCGATGATAAAACAAGCTTACTAAAGCGATAGCAATAGTAGATTGCTAGGGCAAAATATGTGAATTAAGCCGACAAATGTAATATGCCAAAGTGGCACACACAGGGTTAGAAGAAATAGGAAAGACATGCAAGTGTAAAATGTGTGGCAAGGAAATATGGAAACTCTTGATCGTACCGGCAACTCTGCTATCGATACCAGAAGAGATAGAGAGATCGTGCATACACCAAACGAAACAGATTGCATGAAGACATGCTGAGCCACAGCTGTAGTGCCAGCACAACAAGAACAACAACAACAATAAGAAGAAAAATAGCAAAAACAGCATTGCGAGTGAATGCAAAGAGTGAAAGCACACCTGCTTGTAGGGACAAACTAACCAACCACGGTCATAGTGTTAGAGCCACTCATGTGTCTATCTGAAGAGTGCACACACTTTCCAGCCACAGCTGCGTGAAGGTTGTATTCTGTACTATTATTTATGAACTCGAAGTGCAGGGAAAGGGCAAGAGATGATATGTAAAGCATCTGTATTTATAGTCTCGAAACCACGCGTACGGAAACAAATCATGCATAACATATTCAGTGGTAGCGGACGTAATGTTATCATTCAACATTGTGAGGGCAAAATATGATTGGAAATCAATTCCAAAATTGGAAATGAAATCGATTCCCATACATAGCATAGATACGCAGAGAGGGAGTGCTCGAAGTGAGACAGCAGAGCGAGGGAAGAAGAAAAAATTTACGCGGATCGTCACCATTATTGGTATGGTGGTAGAGGACATAATGGTGTAGTACATGGGCGAAAATAATGTGCAAAATGCAAAAACAAACTTCTGAACTGGACTCTGGAATATGTGCATGCGCGTATGAGAGAATTATATATATAAATGTAGATATACATATGCATACCTATACACAAACACCCATACACACATTACTCAATACGCGATGATGGAATACGGCAATGCCGTACATAACATATGAGAGAAAGAGAGAGAGAGAGAGAGAGAGAGAGAGAGAGCGAAAAAGAGAGAGAGATTTTCCGATTATTTTCGGTTGATCGTTTTATTGCCTTCTGGAAACTAAGTAGAAATATATGTTCCACCCAAATCTGCGGCGTGGGGAAGATGGTACGCGCACTGTGAAGAGATTAGTGAGAAAAAGAAATGAAAGATCATCAAATATGAGACCAATATGATGACCCCTATCAATGGTGTAAGGAAAGCATCGGTCAAGTAAATAATTTTGCCCCTGCAAATAAGCTTGTTTATGCGTATGTGTGTGTGTGTGCGTGCGTTGAGAAAGTATTCATACTAGAGATGGCAAAGCATGATTTATTAAAGCACTGTAAATCCCCCCCCGATAACAATTCAAATGCAAACTTTAGAACTTCATCTAAACAAAAAAAAAATGCTTTAACTCCAGCTGCTCGTTTGGCGAAAGGAATCGGTTTTGTTTTTTCAACATGCGCGCAGCATTGGCAGCAAACACAACTGTGCAAGCATTTACACACCACCAAAGGGAAGTGCACGAGTATACAACAGTGATGAAATGCAATGAAGTAAAATGGATTATTTAAACCCCGTTTAGAGCTATTTTCCGTTCCAAAGATGAATTTAAAATTTAGTTATTATGATGATGACGTGTTTGTCTTGGCAAAACTGAGAACAACGGGAAAGAAATAGGAAAAATGAAAGTATGTTTTGTTTGAAAGCTTTCTCTACTGTTGAAGAGAAGATGACCAACTGTCTTGAGTCTTTTATGGTAGTGGAGTAAGGCGAATATTCAATTTTAAAGCTCGTAAACCCCCAGGAAATCAAATCAGGATAGTATGCCGTTGGGGGGTAATAGAGTTGCCGGACGGAGCTGTTTAATTTGCATGTAACCGTTTGGATTTGGCAGAAATGAGTCATTTCTGCGCCATTTTGTCGGACGCAAATGCAGTCTTTTTTTCTAGGTTTTTTGCTGCAATTTATTAGCACCCATGCACTGTTGTACCTCGACTTGTAGTGGTGAACGGCACAGCTTTCTCCTATCGTATTGAACCATTCGAAAACAAACATGGCTCTACCCGTTTCTCTGGCTGTGAACGAAGCACATATACAGTGGAAAAGAATCGGAAAAAAAACAAATGTACTAAAACGGTATGGTAGTGGGGAGCTATGGCGTTCCTTATCCTCCACTGCTCATTGCGTGTGTTTCCACTGGAACCAAAGCCGAACCAGCTATCTATACCCTAGTGTGCACACCGGAAAGTCCATTAATTGTCTCCCGTTTTGTGAACGGTACGCTCGCTCGCTTGTCTCACCCATGAAACTGAACCATTTATACACGTCACCGTTTGGAAGGCTTTTACAAACACCATTTTTACATTCGATCAATCGTCACGAAAGACATGAACAGGAACAGGTGTAACAACAAGTGTGTAGCAGAGAATCTATCTTTTGCGTTGTTGATGCTGAATGCAATTCAGCTCGATCTTGATTTATATCTCGATCGTTTGCCCTACGCGAGCGCTTCTATTTCCGTTTTCTAGTTACAGAAAAAGAATGTCTTTTTGTGTTGCTTTGTCCTTATGCTTAAATCATCTTCTTTAAGTAACTCGTGTAACAGCAGGCAAGCAGCTAATACACGCATGAGATGCGTAACGCGGTTAGGTTGCATTCAAATCGAGCAAAAGTTAGGGGAGGCATATACATTAGTAAGCAGGCAAAGCAGTAAAACAAGTAACTTATTATAATTAACATAATTCGGCAGCAGCATATTGGGCACGGGCCGGCCGTCAGACAGTCGTGCTATCACGCTTGCTGGCAGAGAAAAACGGGGGCCGTACCCTGTGGATGGACGCAGCGCAGCATCCGGGCAAATTATGTTGGAAAGAAGAGCAATGTAATGAATAAAGGATCATTATTAATATTGAAAATGTATGTGCAGCTGACCGGTTGGACTGGTGCTTCGTGTGTCACAAACACGGTGGAAAGAAACAAGCCACATCTCACCAAGAGCGATGTCCCTTATGCTGCTGGAGCTTGTCAACTTTAGAAGACGACGATGGTAAATGTATTCTCCATTTTTTTGAATATTAAAGCACAAGTCACGTTTGGCTCAAGCGCGTCACCAGTACCGAGCGAGTCAACGCCGTAGTCAACCCGCTGGCAAGTGTTTTTGACTTAAAATAATTCGAAACGCAACGCGAACTCGATGAAAAAAAAGTCCACTCTCTCTGCCCTGCGCCTACACAAGCCTCTCCGTGTTGCTGTCGCCGCCGGCAAGCGTCTTTCTCCACAACCGTCAGCGTCAATATCGGCTGGTAGTGACAGTTGCGTGACAAGGGACTCAACACACTGGAATGGAAATGGAATCCCGCCCGCTGCTTTGTCGTCGTCATCGTCGGTGGCAGACGTTGGTATGCAAAATGGAATGCAATCGCACTGGCCGGGAAGAAGGTGTGTGTGCCGGTCGCTCTTTTTCTGAACTAGTTAGTTTGGCTTCGTCATTCATTAGTTGTCAATGGCCAACAAAAGAAGAAAAAAAAAAAATGGTGAAATAATTTTATTGCACTTTAGCTTGCTCGTACCGCAATCAGCAGTAATTTATTTGCAATTACCAACCGTAATGAGCGCTTCAATCAACGGGCGTGTGGTTGTTTGCGTTGTTCATCCGTGCGCCAGGTGAACGTACAATAAATGGTGGTGGGATGGTGCCAGCCGGGATGTTCATGCAATTGAAAAAAGGTTAGGTCTGGTTTGTTAGTATCTATACTTTGGTTTTGTGTGTTTAAAAACCTCCATTAGATTTGAGAAGGATTTGTTATTTTATTCGTTATTTTTAAGTAGTGTGGCTATTGCGATTAGCTTTAATTATTTAATTCATAATTGACTCATATTTACAGTAATTTTTGACAGTTTGTTTGATTTTATATATTAATTTAAATTAACTCAAATCTAAACTTTAATTGCGATTAGATACAGATGGAGCGGTCCCGTGGTACAGTCGTCAACTCGAACGACTCAATAACATGCCCGTCATGGGTTCAAGCCCAGAACGGACTTGCCCCTCCGTAGCAAGGATTTGACTATCCGGCTACGTGGTAATGAATCAAGTCTCGAATGCCTGTATAGACCGGCATGTCCGCGTAGGACGTTACGCCAAATAGAAGAAGAAGATACAGATGATATACAAAATATTGAAATATTTTTGATTATTTTAAGTAATTGTTTCTACGTGATTTCAAACAGTAGTAAACAAGTTTGCAATATTTTTACATGTTTTTTTAAAACTTGCCTTTTATATTGTAAATTATGTTTGCAATAATGTTTATACCGCTTTCTTTATGTTTTCTTTCATTTTTGTTTATAGAGATTTTCCACCATGCGTCTCCACTGATTACCGCAATCAACATAATACGAACGGTAAGTTTTGCTCTTTTTACTATGATTTATCATATTGTTGTTATATGTGGTTGAAAATTTTTGCCCTCTACCTTTAAGTAAAATAAAATGGTAATTGAAGAAAATGAAATGAAATACTATTTCCATACTTAATCTGCCGTCCATTGTTGCTGGTTTCCTTACACTCGCAGCTTGATCTAACTATAGTTACACCACTCATACACAACGCAACATCTGCTCTGCACTTAGTTGTCTCCTTAAACCTTCTTCACCAATCGCTAATCCTGCACAATCAGAAAACGATCCTCATCAAAGCTACGCCAAAGAAAGGCGAACGCCTCTCCTAATCCTTTGGCAGGGATAGGGATCGGCTCAAGCTCCCAGTGGCGTTTCGATCAGCTTCCTTGCCCTTGTTGCGCAACACAAAAAAAGAAAAGGTGTTAATTTCTTTTTGCCTTTTCGGTTTCCGTAAATTCAAGATACCCTCCGTGCATTGCTGTTCGATTGGGGTGAAAGATAAGAAAGTGACAAGAAAAAGAGCCCCGTATAATTACCGCGAAAACTTCTCCATGTCATCGCTGTCAGGCGCTCGAGTGTTGAGTGAGCAGGGTAAAGTGAAGGAGGGCTGAAGGTTTGTGTAAATAATTGAGCAAAGTTTTGGGAGCATTCCGGCAGAATCTTCTTTGTCGCGTTCCTGCAAACAATGCTGCTAGTGATAAATTATTTCCATAGTTTCAAACGTAGGATTTGTACAACTTCAACCCTTGGAAAAAGGGACACTTTTCGATCCAATGCGTCGAGTGTTTTTTCCCCTAAAAAGGCTTTACCCCCTACCCCATTTGTTTTGTTTACCCCTGATAACGATTACAACTTTGAAGTCGCGTTAAAACGATCCATCAGCTAGAGCCGGCCACCGACACACGAACCACTTCGTGCGGATAAATGATTGTTTCTCTAAATGGATTTTCCGACGAAAAAAACGGTGCTTCAAACGGATACGGAAACAAAGAAGAAAAAACAGACTACAAGGAAATGCAGGCTCAAACCCTTCCGACCCCATCGCTGGCATTGGAAAGCGGGGAAAAGTTTACTTTCTAATCCCAACCACTCAACCACTAGCGGTTATATGTTTTATTTACGAAAAGGGGGCACTCCAATACATCATCACTCTGTCAGCATCAGGAGCAGCAGCGTACGTTGTTCGCGTGTGTTTTCGATTGCTGGCGGCAGTCCCCCCCCTCCGATTCACGGTACACGGTGGGGGCAACTGTCCGGATAGTGAACAACCAAGAACCAAGGGTTCGTCCCGGTTTCCGGGTTTGTCTTGACACACGATGCGCTTTGTTTGTGTGTCTCTTTCTCTCTCTCTCTCGTTCTCTCTTCAGTCTGTTTAAATGGGGAATGCGGGAGATCTTGAGTAGTGCAGAAGATGGTGGGGTAAGGTATGGTTATGGCGTGCGAGCCCCCCTCTGCCGTCCCATTTTCGGTCGCGCTCTGTCAAGCAGGCGTGTCCATGTAGCGATGTGTGTTGTATTCACGTGCGGTACACTTCTCGCAAGTGGCCACTTCACGCTGAGGACTATCTACCGGTCCGGAAGCGGGGTGACAGCGGGTGACGGCACAGATTTATGGTTTCCAAACTGGAGCCAAGTAACATCATGCCCTGAGCGATTCCTCTTCGATGGTGTACGGCTGATAAATGTGCAGCATCCATTAGCCTTCACGCGTTGCATTGGCGAAAGTTTATTGCAAGTTTTGCCCATGTATTTCTTTTTTTGCTGTCTGCTGTTGGGTTGGGTTGCTGCACGTGGGCAAACCCATGTGAGTGCGCGTCAGTTGGGAGGTGTTTATAAAGTGCATTAGAAAGACAGACCAGTGCAGATGCTCATTTGCGCAACGCAATTTCCAAAACACTTCAAACCGGGAATGTTCTTTTGCTTGTTTTCTTCCCCGCAAAATGCATTTAAACTTGACACACACACTGCCCATAAATGCAACAGAGAAGCACTGAAACGGAGCGTGTTGTCACTTTGCATTGCAGAACAATGCATTCAAACGAAGCGATGTTACAAATTGTACCCACTTCAAACGGGCACTGTTGTTACCTTTCCGTCGGATCGATTGTATGAATAACAAATGTATTGCTGCAACAAATGCCATCTGCAGCTAGCGCGCGCTCTCTCTCTTGACAATAGGAAAATGATGTTCCCCTTGAGGTGTGGAAGCGTCGTTGAAATGTTGCTGTACGAGCTTGCATGGTGTATTGCGTGGGGAAAAGAACTATTCTCTGCCTTTCTTTTTTATATTTTTTCTTCTTTTAAAGGATATGGAAAGTATTTCGCCCCAACCACATGCAGCAATAAACCATCAGCATAGCACAAAGGAAACTGGAAAGGAACTGTAATCGAGAGTCTATTTTCTGGGGAAATGGAAAACTATAACTTGTTTTCAAATGAGAGGGAACTTTCTTTCAGGGTCTATCATTTTTCTCGTACCCATTTTCTATGGACCTGGCCTATCGTATTTCTGCTACATCTCTTTGCCTATTATGAAGTTCTGTGAGAAATACTAAGAAATACTAAGTTTAATAAATGGCTTTCTGATGCATTAAAACGATCCTTTTTCTACAATTTAATCTGTCCAATTGTGGAATTATGCCTTAACGTCTTGCTTTAATGTTAACTAAACTCTTGAACATTTACAATTCAAGCAGAACAGTACTCAGTTAAAGGTGCCACACTCGTACAACCAAGCTTCTACGGTAGCTCATCGATTTGAGTGCGATATTGAAGGAATTCGGTTTAATTAGCTCAACTCGATTCCACCCAACACCCCGGACCGTTATCTAACTCATCCTGCTAATCTTATTTTGTAATTGAGAAAAGCTGGCTATTGTTATCGGCTCCCAGTTAATGCTCTCCAGTGAAAGCTCCTGTAAGTGGCTCAATAGGGGAATATCGTTTGAGATTAGCTGTACAGAAGGTTTGTAAGATATACTCCTTTGTTATTAATTGAAACTGCTGAAGGTTTTGATTATCCAAGTTTTACAGCAATTGTTTCAATCATTCTTTCAAACTGTATGAAAACTTCGACAATCACCTTCGCATTTTCCAACAACATACAAACTGAGACACACTTTTTATCGCTTCCATTAAGCCACCTAAACAATCACGCCAAACGCACGAGAAACGCATTCTTATCAGACAATATTATAATTCACATATCATTTGCATTGCATTATGAATAATCAACACCGTTCGTCCTTGTTTCGCCCTCCACCCTCCCCAAAACCACTAAGGAAATATTCTTCCCAGCTTCTTCACGGTCGTTCTCTTGACTCAAAACATCTGCTCGCCACCACACACCGAGATAGTGCAGCTGATGGTTATTGTCTTAAGAATTTACCCACCACAGACAAACACCAAACGGTCCTCGAGCGAGCAGACGGCGCACCAGAAGCTACGAAAACTCACCAAATACGACACGATGCTGCGTTGCCGAAAATGCAAATACTTGCTGCAACCGACGTGGCTCGTGAGCATACATACACACATACATCCGAGCGATGCGTGCGTACACGATAATAAGATACGGATGGAGCCTTTTCACTTCATGCTGTTTGCATTTCCCTTGTCCCAACAGACGACAAACGCACGGTCAGAAGAACAAAAAAAACGCCAGCATGGATAATCTCGCTGCAACCGTGAGCAAATATCAACAAACGGGACGGATTTGCGGGCCAATGATGCTTTCGGTACAAACATCCATCTCTCTCCATGAGGTTCTGGTTGAAGTTTTGTTGTGCGACGCGGACGAGGAGACACGGGGCGGTGTTTATCGTTGTTAGCCTGGGTAAGTGATATATTATCACTTTGGCCAGGTGTTGCGTGCTTGCAAATTGTCTTGTTCTTTTGCGTTTTATGAGCTCGTTTTATGGCGCTTTACATGGTGCGTTTACGACGAACCGAGTGGAATTGCGAAGTCTGGCCTGGACTTTGCTGGCGGAGGAGCGTTGTTTAACAGACAGCGTGTTCCATCTACTGTGCCATGTAGTTTCGTTTGACGAATAAATCCATCCGGGATTACTGCCTGGAACAGTGTACCGGTGAAGGTACGAGCGCATGTAATTGAAAACGAAGAGTGATTTAAGAGCTGAATGATCCCGAATGTTAATATGAGTGACGTTGAGATTGTAATGATGATATGTTTAAAGGTTTTGTACGCTCAAGAGATGCCAATGTCACAGTTTCATATTACCATCATTCTTCAAAGTTCCATTCTGGGGCTCAATACAGTTCCTGATGCCGATTCTCTTGCATTATTTTGGCCTCGTTTTGTTTCTTGTTCATAAAGTTCATGTCTCCCTCAAACAAAATCGGAACCAATCTACTACCTTCTGTCCATTTTGTGTATCCAAGAAATGCGTTGATCTATCCGACTTTGAATTATTTATTTTCTGTCACACAAAAACCGATCCATACTAGAACTGTAATCCATTTCCACAAGAGTTCTGTACTCAGCATTGAAAACGATTGCAACGCTCCACATGTCGGCCATGTGGCTGGACTGCTTCACAGGTATTTATACTGCCTTTTTATTGCTTTCACTCTGACTCTTGCTCCTCTAATGGCTAGTTTTATCAAAGACCGAACCCAACATTCAAAGTTAACGTGCACCGGTGAGGCGAGGAGAAGCTATCTGCTCTACAACTCTATTTTGACCAAACGCAACAAGTACAGTACTCGGAGTCCGGCTCTTCATCTGGTGGATGCATTTGCACAGATTGGAAATCACTGCTCGATGCCATCGACTGGATTTGTACCGATCCCACATCCACATCCAACCATTAACTCTCAACTCCAAACTCCAAACTCCAATCCTGCATACGAGTCGTTTTGTTGTATCGCACCACGAACATCCCAACCCACACACATACAGACAGCTGTTCTCGAGCACTTTTGATCTGGCTGCAGTTGCACTTCAAAGTCGTCGGACACTGTGGATGGTGCATGCTCGCAACCATTTGCCACTAAATGGTGATTTGCCAAATGGATTGGCGTACGTAGATTACATCTGATGAGATTACCGCGAGCGAGAAATATCGTGCCCTTGGATGTACAGGATTAGAATCAAGCGCAGATCGAACAGACATTCGCGAATGTTATTGTTTGTAGGAAATTATTCAATATCCTATGTAATGCATTATTCTTGAATGGACAGTTTGATAGACTTTTCCCATCACTGCCACATGCAATAAGGATTTGCGAAAAGACGCGAGAAACACGAAGCTCTGCCATAGTCCGTTAACTGCTTGTCTATGTAATTCAATCGAAACATCGTGCTCTTCTTGTGCTCTTAAGCTTCCATTTTAATTTGTACATTCTACTACTACTCGTGTCACTACTACCGCACTAAGCATTGTCCCATGTAACGACACGAACGTAGAGACGAACGCTCCACAAAACACTACAAAACACTACACGCTTTGTTTCAGAGTTCGTTCGGTGTGGGACTTTTTTAAGCTCTGTAACAACACGAATCGTACAAGTGCTCGAGGGGCTGAGCTTCTCTGCTGGTGACAACTGAACCGAGTAATTTAAAATAACAACACTGACACATTCCCAGCCACCAGCACTGCCAACACGAGCACGAACACCCAAATCTCACTACGAAGACGGGAAAGGTGGCCTCCATTATGCATGGAAGTGAAGTATTGAATGAGGCAAAAGTGTTTTCTTTATTCTATTTGTCGTGTTGATGCTTGCTTAATGGAAAGTTTTGCAACCTACAGAACACGGTTAGTTTTGGAGATGGAGTATTGACCAGCAAATGTGACACGTCAAACACAATCACGACTACTTTGATAAATCCATCATTTCCAGCTGATTGTTCTTTGAATTCTTTTATTTTTTCTAATAAGCCATCGTCGTCGATGGTTCGGTTGGTCTGACGCTTTCCCAATTGTTTTACAGTCCCACCGTGTACGGTTTGCTGCCCTACAATGACCTTCGATGCATGCAGTAAACACCCACCAACAGCTGTTCCGGTGCCCAGTAAAGCGAATAATTTATGATTATGCTGCCATAATTAATCACTTTACCGACGGCACTGGATTACTGGTGGTCGTGTCGTCTGTCGTGAATGATGGTACAATGACGCTACACCGAAACATCATGCTTCACTAGTGTGTCACTCTAATCAGCGAACAATCACGGTGATGAATTTTGACAGCGATTAATCATGCAGCGGAGAGAATCGATGGTGGAGAGCCGTCGCCGTGTCTATCGGTCGCGAATGTTTGCTACTTTCGTCGAGATCTCTGTCCACAGTGGCCCTGCACGTGGGTGATTCAGTAGTGCATACGGACCAAGTAACAAGCAATGAACGCCTTTTGATGCTCTTAGAACGTCTCATATTGCGCGTACAATACGCCCAGAGGTTGCATCACAACGCTCATCAACGTAATCACTCGTATTGATGATAATAGCATGCTCATGTTTTACACTCAATACTTTGTCCAAAGAAAGATTGATCAATTAAGGCTGTAGAACACAACATTTGCACGAGTATGAATCAATGCTAATTACCGTTGATTATGTTCTTCTTCCAACGTATTTCATTCTCTCTCACATGAACACTATTCTTGCGATAATGGCTCGAAGGATGTGCACTTTCCACTTGCCGGCTTGATGCGGCTTGAGGCGTTAGTAATTATTTAAGCTACGGTCTGGCGTTGTAAGGAAAGTTTTTGCACCAACGTGTCGGCTGCTTGCGCTGAGCTGTGAATGCTGTGTGGTAGTGTAAATTGAATTTAGTTATAATTGAACAGACTTGTGACTTGAGTCTTCATGACCGTCTTGTGAAGTTGTCGTCTGGAGGAAGAGAAACTGGTTTACTTGAGTCGGAACTGCTCATTAGAGTACATTGGTTGCAATAAGCTTTCCAACAGCAATTTCGGTGAGCATGATGTACTAAGAATGATGCAGGAATATTTCAAAAATGGTCTTTTCCTTAGTGTTGTTTGGTTTTGCCATGCATCGCTTCATTAAACACTTGTTTCGGTACTTCATAGCATCGGACAACTTTATTCCTTTGAAAAGGGCATTTCACTTCCGTTCAACTCTCTGTCATCAAACACCTAAAGTTCAACTAACACAACTTCCACGAAAATCGACTTCTCAGCTGACTTCACACTGCTCTCACAGTTTTTCAAGATGGTATGCTTGTGTGGGACGATCGTCAGCTTGGTTAAAGCATTTCATGTTCACAGACACAAAATGAATCGGTGCGACAGCTGGAGGTACATTGGGTGAATCGATTTCCACATATGCCCTATGTACTTCCCGGGCATCATCCGTTATGACGCAATCTAGTCTGAAGACTGTTGGCCACAAGTGTCTGCTGCGCTTTTGTTCGGTCGTTTGACCTGTGCTTCTGGCTGACGTTAAGTATCTTTTGATTAAAAATGCTACATGACTCGCTTGTTTCCTCACACAGGCTGGCTGATCGATACGTTTGACAATGACACCGTCGTGCAGTGAGAATCGATGGCTAAGAGGCACTCCAGTAGAACTCGACTAAGGTGGCAATTGTGTTGAAGCAATCGTTCAGACTCATTTCCTAGAACAAAACATTACTTCCATCCATTTGATCAATCGAAATAATTGTTCAAAAACATATCACACATCAACATGATAGAAATATCGTAGTTTCAAGCATTTTCCTTTCGTTCTATTCAACTGCAGTTGAGGAAACGTCGTGCAGAACGATAAAAGAGAACAGCTTCCTCTACTTTTCCCCGCAATAGAAACACATTCTAGCATTGTTTGCATGGCTTCGAGCTCTCCTACTTTACAATAGAAACCACCTCTGCGATGGCCTCGTACAGCAGCACGTAATCCTCGTTTCATGGTTTGGATTTTAATTGAATAAATTCCCTCTCTAATTAGCCGCATTCCACCACACCGTACCCGATCGAACGAGCAGCCCGATCGAACGACGTGGAGCATTTTTCCAGCGCTAATTTAATTCCCGTACGGAAGAGCTCTATAGTCCTGGAGTCAGTTCCGGAATCGTATCATTTGCTTTCTTTATCTTCTGTGTGAATGCTGGCTCTCGACTCACTTTAAATGCGTCCAGCAGCAACGTTGGGTTTACCTATTTTCCGTCGTTTGCATTGTGTAAGGAAATCAATTAACTCGTTACAACAGATACTGACATCTTAATTGTACATAATAAAACACGATAAGGAACAGTTTTCTGCGAGTTGTAGATGCAGTTTCGCGTGCTTTATTCTTGTAAATCTAATCATTCATGTTCGGTTTAAAGTAACATCATTATAAGCTTTAACACTCGTTTGAAAACACCACACTGTCTGCTCATCAACTGGTGTCAAACTGAAGCTTCAACTTTACGCAACTTTATGACCTTGGTCCCCAAATCAATGCTACGGATCAGTGTATTATTTACTTTTTATTCCGTCTCTCTTCAATCTGTTTATGCGCCATTGAAAATCACAAAGAGTAAACACACTTTAAGCCTCTTCTCAAAGCTTCTTTGAGCTTTTCGGTGCAACGTTGTACTCTTCTCTTCTGTACCTTCCGTTTCGTCACCTTAACGACCCTTTTGAACGATGCTCCAATAGATCCGGCCTGAACAGCGGCGCATTGACCGGGTTTTATTAATGTTTTATGTCTTATCAAAATCCCATTAAATCCAACCGCCGCGCTCGGAATGTGCCGATCCGTTAACAGACTGTCGAACTGCTTACGAAGAATGGCAAAGAGACGAAATCAACCCAAAAGTGTTCACCAAATACACCAAATCCGTGCACCAAATATCAACGCCTTATGATGTATTGATTGTGACTCCGCCAATGGAACGAGATGCATCATCAACGACCCCTCGATTGGCAATTAGTGGATATTCAGCTCCCTCTTCCATTTTCAACCTTCTTTTCCTAGCTGAAAATGTTTCACGAAAACGTACCACTTTACTCCTCACTCTGGTGGTAAAGGAACGAAGACAACTGCCAGCAGGAGGAAACATAAATTACCAACACTCAAGCATCTCCATCGTATTCTGCACGCACTTTGGCAGTTTTATAAACGGCTTGTTTACATCTCGTTCGATGGGCACGCTGGCTGTAACAATAACTTTCCAGCGAGGACCCACTGCGAGCTCGCCGGCCGCAACCTGAGCCCTCCGAATTCGCCCGTTGCGCGACGATTCTTTGCCGACGCGCAGGAGCAGGAAATGAATTACCGACAAAAGTTTGCAAATTAAATGTCCAACTTTATGCTTCGCACTGGGTCCAGTTACCCCCGGTACGGCCGGCTGGTTCAGTCATACTTTTGCACAATTTGTTGGCGGAGAAGCGAAGCAGAGAACTATTACGGACGGTTATTGCTAATGAGAATTATTGATTGTGTGTTTGTACGAGCGCGCGCGCAAGTTGCGGTGGAGTCTACGAAATACCGGAGCGCGAGCAGAGAACAATGAAATATTGAAAGTAATTGCAGAATGCTTCCGCACATTGTTGGGATCGTTGTTGAGCGGCAATATTGCGTTGCTTAACTGAAGCAGATGCGGTTTAGGTACATGATTTGACAGTTTAATTGTTGCCGAAAGCACCGTGAACCGTAAACTGTCTAGCTTTGGTTGCAGAAACGCCAACAGTTGGGCGAGTTGTGTGTTTTCGGGACATTTCCTGGCGTCGCAATTTTATCGTGTTTAATGATCACGCGCTGATAATTGGAAATATTATGATCGAATGAATAATGGCTAATTAACCTTTCTTCTAATAACTGTACTTACCAGCCAAAGGTCCTTTGCCTATTACATTGGCCTATCGAACCGCAGCGACAATGAAGTTTTCAATGCGGTTTTTAGGCCCTCGGTCCTTTTCGAGGGATATGTCAATGAGCAAAGAGTCAATGATATTGCAAAGTTCGAAACCTGGTGATAAGGTGGACAGAAAATGGCCCACAAAGGAAACACAGAAAATTACTCGACTCTCGGGCCTATTATACACCGAAAGCCGTCAATTTATATGCAAATGAAAAAAGCAATTTCATTCTGACCTGAAAGTGCGATATTTTCGACCGGTACATTTTACTTATTTGGTGTCGTAGCGTCTTGCAGAGAAATGTTGCCTATGGGTATGTGAAAAATGGTTATTATCCTTGAAGATAATTATTGGAAAATGCCTTTGATAGTTTCGATAATTTGTATCGTGTGAAAATACCTTATAACTTCCTCCACATGGGTAACATGTCTATGCTGATTATCATACCCTGGTTCGACTACATTTCATCGCAGATTGATTGGCTTCTGTTGTTATGCCAAATAAGCAGAAGGAGAAATTGACCAGAACAGCTTTCTTCGGAAATAGCCTTACAAATTTCGCTTTGGCCAGCATTATATAAGAATGAATAGATGAAAGCAATACATCTGGTTGGAAATTTTCATAGTAAGTGTTTTATGATTGTCATGTTAACCTTGCAAGCTCGTGACAAAGCACTCTATCTTTTTGTCATTAAAATGCCTTATTATTGACATCTGATCATCTATTAGCAGATTTCAATCAATCCGTTAGTCAGCTGCGTCAGCATATTCAAGTTAGTTCTAGGGCCATAATTTAAACTTGTACTCTGTAAGCATTAAGTTATTTAGGCATACTGCCCGATAACTTTGATTTAAATAAATAAATAAATAAATAAATAAATAAATCTCACATGATGAAACGGTTACCGCTCTACACTGGAGCGGTGCTAACAATGTAAGCTGCTGACAACACTTTTCCTTCTGAGCTTTTGTGGAAGCCGGCTCACCATGCATGCAGGAATGCCGATGTAAACATATTGTGAAGCCTAACCGACACCTTTCGACACAATTGATTTGCATGTTTTTGCTCCTTGCTTTTGAAAGCAGCTTCATCACGCCTGTATACAGCAAACGTGGAACAGCAAGAGCCTGTTACACTTTGTCTTTTTTATATTTCTATAGCATTTGCGGACCATGCTTTGGTAATATTTCTGCTCGATTTTTTATTTTGAATATTTTCGTCTATACACTACGATGCTTTATTTTATATTTTACTTTATACGGCAATGATGATAAGCATGGTTTGTAAAATAAATTAATAGTACATCGATCTTTTCTTTGAAAGCTCGTCAATCTCAAAAGATGCCACTCAAAACCTTCGACATAGTTCGTTCAATACGAAGCAATGCGAACCCCAATTCACACCTCACCTTATAACTGCGCACTCACAGCTCAAACAACCAATTCAGGCCATTCTCCTGTGCTTTGCGGCAGCTTCAGTTCAATTGTATTGTGTTTCTAGCGAGCAAAATAAAACCATCACTACCCCACCGATACACGCGCACTAGACAATGAAATGACTGCCCCAAAAAGTCACAGTCGCACTCGGTTCGAACGTTTGCTTAGGGCAATAAAAATTCATGGCCCATTTAAAGCTGTCAAAGGATCAAAACTTTTTGATTTATCACTTAACGAGCACCGTTCGGTGGGCTCAGTGGCTAGTCGTTAGGAATAAATTTACTGCATTGCCTTTGCGGCCGCCGCAGTGATGCGAAGAGGTTAGCCAATAGTAGGGCTACTGTGCCGTGGCGAGCACGCACATTAACGGAAGCTTTGCAAAGCCCCAGCCGAAAAGCATTCTCTCACTTGGTCAAAAGTATGCCGCCGGGCACTGTACACGCATGTGTTTGTGTGTGTGTGTGTGGGATGGGGGCATGTTGTCGAAAGTTTCGTCATCTAATTTATTGTGTCGCCAGTTTTGTGAAGCTTAGAAATAGCTCATTTCTGGGTAAATGACCTTCGCACCACAATTCGCACAGTTGTTACAGTTGTTTTGTGCGGTTCTCGATGCTCGTTCGCTTGGTCGACTGTGGGACCATGAGCCGGTAGCCGGTCAAGACTTGCAGTAATCCTGTTGGATATTAGTTTCGTTATGTGAACTACTTCAGATGCGTATGGGTCGTATTTTGAATTATTGGATTTAATAGTAAGTGGTACATTAACCATTATGGAATAAGAATTTAAACCAAGACAATGTCCTTTCCAGTGACATCTTGTAAATAAATGAAGGTAATTGACTGGCTAAATTCGTGACATCAATTGATTCATTTAGTTACAGTAATTTGAAAGCTGTTCGAAAACTGGTTGTAAAAATTTCCTTAAATAATGCAAAATAGTCAAGCGACATTTTATTTAATATCTCGATAATAATGGAATAATAATAGTGTCCTTATTTCATCTCTGTATAATAATCATCTTGGACAAGTTGTCCCTTCATATCCGTGGATCACTTTTCCCGGTTTTATCCGCCCGAACGGTTCCGCTCCATCTTCACTCTTAAGCTGCACTCCAATCAACACCCAAATCGCCGCCGACCGAACCACCGAACAAGCGGAATGAATGACAAAACGTAAGATGATTGTGATCGATGGACACTCACACACACTCACTCCCTCTAATGATCTATTTTTCGTCCCACCGTGACGGGAATGCGCACGGACACTGGCAACCGTCGACGTCAGAGCGCCCGGGACAAAACACCGCCGGGAATCGATCCGGTCCGGTTCCGATGAAATGTGGATTAAATCAACACCATCTTTCCACTCTTCACCGTGTGAGTGTGTGGCTGACCCTGCCTGTGGCTGCACGGAACGCTGTGCTTCAAGAAGCGGCCACTGCATTTGTTTTCTTTGCAACATCCTTCGCCGCCAGTCGAAGGCATTCGCGGCATGGTACGGGAAGGATGCTGCCAACACCCGGCCTGTTGCCGTTTCCTACACCACCGAAGACGGACGTTTCCTACACCACTGTATCATCTTTCATTTTCCGGTGAAGCGAGCCAATAAAGACAGCTGCCCGATCGATCACAAACACTCGATATTTTCACTCAATTCCCTCGAGAGCTTTCGTTCATTCGTCCGTTCGATGGAATGCGAGCTGCAACTATCCCGGTGGGGGTCGTCACAAGAACAAATGAAGCGATTGGTACCATCTTTCGTGGAAATTTGCGATAGAAGTTTTATGCGCGCGTAAATTCCATTTAAACATTTCACAATTACAGCAAGACACGTTCAAACGATACAAACGTTCATTCAAGTGTGCTTGAGTTATATTGAAGCTTTCTGGAAAGTATTGCCTTGCGCTTACAGTTTGATAAGCACAACCCTAGACGACACACAGCGCACAATAGTCCCAACAAACGTCTGCTAAGCTTAAGTAGATAACAATTAGGTATGCAGTCATTTAACTGCTGCCCGGCTTCGAGCCACCGATTGGGGCAGGCCAGTATCAAAAGTTAATATCTTAATAACCAAAAACTCCTTAGCCCACAAAATCGCATATTTACTCCCCCTCCGATCAAGGACGCCATTTCGCAACGCCAACGGACACAAAGCGTAAAATGTTAATTTCATTCTTTCCGCCAAAAGCTTGCTGACACTCACCATCTCATCCCATCCCACACCGCAAACAACAGCTCGAGCTCGTTACACTTCATTTACAAGCGTGATGAAGCTGCTTTCGAACGCGCGAGAGCAAGATAATGCAAATCAGTGGTGCAAAGGAGGCGGAAAGCCTTCGCCATGTGTCTGCTTCCGCAATTCTCCTACATCGATACGGCCAGCAAACGGAAAGCACTGCACAAAAGGCCCTTCTTAAGCCCACCAACGCGTGAAGAAGGATGCGACAGTCACGGTGGTGTGTGAGGTGTCAATAATGGCACAATTTAATGACAAAGGATTAAGCGCTCTAATCCGGAGATTTGCGATGAGGTGGGCCGGTGGGCCGCACCGAAGAAAGCAGAAGATGCTGTGCAATCGTCAAAGCAAGCACGAAAAGGCATATTTGCCTG
Organism: Anopheles arabiensis; assembly: GCF_016920715.1. NCBI lineage: Eukaryota > Metazoa > Arthropoda > Insecta > Diptera > Culicidae > Anopheles > Anopheles arabiensis. Next base: position 32,073,344 of record NC_053517.1, read on the forward strand.
TCGGAAACGGCCTGCTTTCGCTAATGAATTGGAACTTGTTATTTGGTGGATATGAAGCACCTCGTAATGGTTCGATTACTTAAGCCTCCAGCCTAACAGTGCAATGGGTATCGTGTAGGTTCTATTTGCACGTATTAAAACGTTGAATAACAGGGTAAACAATAAAACATATTAACAGCTTACAGTTTCATTATTAACATGAAAGAGCTCTACAAAAACATAATCAAAAAAGTCACACAAACAATAAATAGCGACTGTAACACGATGATGATTTGGACTTTAACCGGCAATTAAGTTGCCCGAAATCGTTATTCGAACCCACGAAAACCGGATGATTGAAGTCGTAGATAATTCAATGAAAAAGTTATACCCGCTTCAGTACCGTTCCTTCCCACGGAGCAACTGCGCTGAAAGTATCATGTCATCGCACGATTCAGTGGCAACCATTCACTGCAGAGCAACTTTCTGCCTAGCTTAAGAAGCCTTAAGCTGGCAAAGGCAAAACCAATTCCCGCTCTGCTGCTTAAGATTTGTGCCGACGGGTGGGTGTGGCCACCCAAAGAGACGAAGTAAAACTATTATACCACAATCACGACGCTTTTGTATTTACGTTCTATCACACCGGATCAATTTATCACACATATACCCATGATTCACGCTGCTTTTTCGTCCCTTTTCGTATCCTCCTTACGCGTCACATGTGCGAAAGCATTAAAGTTGGAGCTCAAAATGAGCGATGCGACGGGGAAGGGGGCCTCCTGCTTGCTCGTGTAGGTAGTGGGTATTGACCTTACCCAACTCATTGCTGCTTTGGCGTTTCGAAGCATGTTCGAATCCGAGCCAACCTCAAGACACTTTCTATCGGCCCACTGATGGGTTCTCTCGAACGAAGATTCTCGCAGCAAAAGTTTACATTGCGGAGATTTCGGAGAAGCGGAGAAAATGGTTCAATCTCTCACACTTTCCTCATCTTGAGCATCTAGAGATTGGATCACATATTCTCGTCTACCTTTTTCAGTGTGTGAATGTATTATCAATGTCCCAAAAATATCAATGATTGTACTTTACCACCCCATTCCACGATGCAACATGCTACGACACCGAATCAGAAAAATGTACGGCTCGAAAATATCGCACTTTTAGGTCAGAATGAAATTGCTTTTTTCATTTGCATATAAATTGACGGCTTTCGGTGTATAATAGGCTCGAGAGTCGAGTAATTTTCGGTGTTTCCTTTGTGGGCCATTTTCTGTCCACCTTATCACCAGGTTTCGAACTTTGCAATATCATTGACTCTTTGCTCATTGACATATCCCTCGAAAAGGACCGAGGGCTTATAAACCGCATTGAAAACTTCATTGTCGCTGCGGTTCGATAGGCCAATGTAATAGGCAAAGGACCTTTGGCTGGTAAGTACAGTTATTAGAAGAAAGGTTAATTAGCCATTATTCATTCGATCATAATATTTCCAATTATCAGTGCGTGATCATTAACCACGATAAAATTGCGACGCCCGGAAATGTCCTGAAAACACACAACTTGCCCAACTGTTGGCGTTTCTGCAACCAAAGCTAGACAGTTTACGGTTCACGGTGCTTTCGGCAACAATTAAACTGTCAAATCATGTACCTAAACCGCATCTGCTTCAGTTAAGCAACGCAATATTGCCGCTCAACAACGATCCCAACAATGTGCGGAAGCATTCTGCAATTACTTTCAATATTTCATTGTTCTCTGCTCGCGCTCCGGTATTTCGTAGACTCCACCGCAACTCGCGCGCGCGCTCGTACAAACACACAATCAATAATTCTCATTAGCAATAACCGTCCGTAATAGTTCTCTGCTTCGCTTCTCCGCCAACAAATTGTGCAAAAGTATGACTGAACCAGCCGGCCGTACCGGGGGTAACTGGACCCAGTGCGAAGCATAAAGTTGGACATTTAATTTGCAAACTTTTGTCGGTAATTCATTTCCTGCTCCTGCGCGTCGGCAAAGAATCGTCGCGCAACGGGCGAATTCGGAGGGCTCAGGTTGCGGCCGGCGAGCTCGCAGTGGGTCCTCGCTGGAAAGTTATTGTTACAGCCAGCGTGGCCATCGAACGAGATGTAAACAAGCCGTTTATAAAACTGCCAAAGTGCGTGCAGAATACGATGGAGATGCTTGAGTGTTGGTAATTTATGTTTCCTCCTGCTGGCAGTTGTCTTCGTTCCTTTACCACCAGAGTGAGTATTCTACCACCAGAGTGAGTACGTTTTCGTGAAACATTTTCAGCTAGGAAAAGAAGGTTGAAAAATGGAAGAGGGAGCTGGATATCCACTAATTGCCAATCGAGGAGTCGTTGATGATGCATCTCGTTCCATTTGCGGAGTCACAATCAATACATCATAAGGCGTTGATACTTGGTGCTCGGATTTGGTGTGTTTGGCGAACACTTTTGGGTTGATTTCGTCTCTTTGCCATTCTTCGTAAGCAGTTCGACAGTCTGTTAACGGATCGGCACATTCCGAGCGCGGCGGTTGGATTTAATGGGATTTTGATAAGACATAAAACATTAATAAAACCCGGTCAATGCGCCGCTGTTCAGGCCGGATCTATTGGAGCATCGTTCAAAAGGGTCGTTAAGGTGACGAAACGGAAGGTACAGAAGAGAAGAGTACAACGTTGCACCGAAAAGCTCAAAGAAGCTTTGAGAAGAGGCTTAAAGTGTGTTTACTCTTTGTGATTTTCAATGGCGCATAAACAGATTGAAGAGAGACGGAATAAAAAGTAAATAATACACTGATCCGTAGCATTGATTTGGGGACCAAGGTCATAAAGTTGCGTAAAGTTGAAGCTTCAGTTTGACACCAGTTGATGAGCAGACAGTGTGGCGTTTTCAAACGAGTTTTAAAGCTTATAATGATGTTACTTTAAACCGAACATGAATGATGATATTTACAAGAATAAAGTACAGGAAGGATCGCATTATGTGTTCCTTGTCGTACTACATAATGCATAATTAAGATGTCAGTATCTGTTGCAATGAGTTAATTGATTTCCTTACACAATGCAAACGACGGAAAATAGGTAAACCCAACGTTGCTGCTGGACGCATTTAAAGTGAGTCGAGAGCCAGCATTCACACAGAAGATAAAGAAAGCAAATGATACGATTCCGGAACTGACTCCAGGACTATAGAGCTCTTCCGTACGGGAATTAAATTAGCGCTGGAAAAATGCTCCACGTCGTTCGATCGGGCTGCTCGTTCGATCGGGTACGGTGTGGTGGAATGCGACTAATTAGAGAGGGAATTTATTCAATTAAAATCCAAACCATAAAACGAGGATTACGTGCTGCTGTACGAGGCCATCGCAGAGGTGGTTTCTATTGTAAAGTAGGAGAGCTCGAAGCCATGCAAACAATGCTAGAATGTGTTTCTATTGCGGGGAAAAGTAGAGGAAGCTGTTCTCTTTTATCGTTCTGCACAACGTTTCCTCAACTGCAGTTGAATAGAGCGAAAGGAAAATGCTTGAAACTACGATATTTCTATCATGTTGATGTGTGATATGTTTTTGAACAATTATTTCGATTGATCAAATGGATGGAAGTAATGTTTTGTTCTAGGAAATGAGTCTGAACGATTGCTTCAACACAATTGCCACCTTAGTCGAGTTCTACTGGAGTGCCTCTTAGCCATCGATTCTCACTGCACGACGGTGTCATTGTCAAACGTATCGATCAGCCAGCCTGTGTGAGGAAACAAGCGAGTCATGTAGCATTTTTAATCAAAAGATACTTAACGTCAGCCAGAAGCACAGGTCAAACGACCGAACAAAAGCGCAGCAGACACTTGTGGCCAACAGTCTTCAGACTAGATTGCGTCATAACGGATGATGCCCGACACGTACATAGGGCATATGTGGAAATCGATTCACCCAATGTACCTCCAGCTGTCGCACCGATTCATTTTGTGTCTGTGAACATGAATGCTTTAACCAAGCTGACGATCGTCCCACACAAGCATACCATCTTGAAAAACTATGAGAGCAGTGTGAAGTCAGCTGAGAAGTCGATTTTCGTGGAAGTTGTGTTAGTTGAACTTTAAGAGTTTGATGACAGAGAGTTGAATGGAAGTGAAATGCCCTTTTCAAAGGAATAAAGTTGTCCGATGCTATGAAGTACCGAAACAAGTGTTGAATGAAGCAATGCATGGCAAAACCAAACAACAACGAAGGGAAAGACCATTTTGAAATATTCCTGCATCATTCTTAGTACATCATGCTCACCGAAATTGCTGTTGGAAAGCTTATTGCAACCAATGTACTCTAATGAGCATTTCCGACTCAAGCAAACCAGTTTCTCTTCCTACAGACGACAACTTCACAAGATGGTCATGAAGACTCAAGTCACAAGTCTGTTCAATTATAACTAAATTCAATTTATACTACCACACAACATTCACAGCTCAGCGCAAGCAGCCGACATGTTGGTGCAAAAACTTTCCTTACAACGCCAGACCGTAGCTTAAATAATTACTAATGCCTCAAGCCGCATCAAGCCGGCAAGTGGAAAGTGCACATCCTTCGAGCCATTATCGCAAGAATAGTGTTCATGTGAGAGAGAATGAAATACGTTGGAAGAAGAACATAATCAACGGTAATTAGCATTGATTCATACTCGTGCAAATGTTGTGTTCTACAGCCTTAATTGATCAATCTTTCTTTGGACAAAGTATTGAGTGTAAAACATGAGCTTGCTATTATCATCAATACGAGTGATTATGTTGATGAGCGTTGTGATGCAAGCTCTGGGCGTATTGTACGTGCAATATGAGACGTTCTAAGAGCATCAAAAGGCGTTCATTGCTTGTTACTTGGTCCGTATGCACTACAGAATCACCCAAGTGCAGGGCCACTGTGGACAGAGATCTCGACGAAAGTAGCAAACATTCGCGACCGATAGACACGGCGACGGCTCTCCACCATCGATTCTCTCCGCTGCATGATTAATCGCTGTCAAAATTCATCACCGTGATTGTTCGCTGATTAGAGTGACACACTAGTGAAGCATGATGTTTCGGTGTAGCGTCATTGTACCATCATTCACGACAGACGACACGACCACCAGTAATCCAGTGCCGTCGGTAAAGTGATTAATTATGGCAGCATAATCATAAATTATTCGCTTTACTGGGCACCGGAACAGCTGTTGGTGGGTGTTTACTGCATGCATCGAAGGTCATTGTAGGGCAGCAAACCGTACACGGTGGGACTGTAAAACAATTGGGAAAGCGTCAGACCAACCGAACCATCGACGACGATGGCTTATTAGAAAAAATAAAAGAATTCAAAGAACAATCAGCTGGAAATGATGGATTTATCAAAGTAGTCGTGATTGTGTTTGACGTGTCACATTTGCTGGTCAATACTCCATCTCCAAAACTAACCGTGTTCTGTAGGTTGCAAAACTTTCCATTAAGCAAGCATCAACACGACAAATAGAATAAAGAAAACACTTTTGCCTCATTCAATACTTCACTTCCATGCATAATGGAGGCCACCTTTCCCTTCGTTCGTCTTCGTAGTGAGATTTGGGTGTTCGTGCTCGTGTTGGCAGTGCTGGTGGCTGGGAATGTGTCAGTGTTGTTATTTTAAATTACTCGGTTCAGTTGTCACCAGCAGAGAAGCTCAGCCCCTCGAGCACTTGTACGATTCGTGTTGTTACAGAGCTTAAAAAAGTCCCACACCGAACGAACTCTGAAACAAAGCGTGTAGTGTTTTGTAGTGTTTTGTGGAGCGTTCGTCTCTACGTTCGTGTCGTTACATGGGACAATGCTTAGTGCGGTAGTAGTGACACGAGTAGTAGTAGAATGTACAAATTAAAATGGAAGCTTAAGAGCACAAGAAGAGCACGATGTTTCGATTGAATTACATAGACAAGCAGTTAACGGACTATGGCAGAGCTTCGTGTTTCTCGCGTCTTTTCGCAAATCCTTATTGCATGTGGCAGTGATGGGAAAAGTCTATCAAACTGTCCATTCAAGAATAATGCATTACATAGGATATTGAATAATTTCCTACAAACAATAACATTCGCGAATGTCTGTTCGATCTGCGCTTGATTCTAATCCTGTACATCCAAGGGCACGATATTTCTCGCTCGCGGTAATCTCATCAGATGTAATCTACGTACGCCAATCCATTTGGCAAATCACCATTTAGTGGCAAATGGTTGCGAGCATGCACCATCCACAGTGTCCGACGACTTTGAAGTGCAACTGCAGCCAGATCAAAAGTGCTCGAGAACAGCTGTCTGTATGTGTGTGGGTTGGGATGTTCGTGGTGCGATACAACAAAACGACTCGTATGCAGGACTGGAGTTTGGAGTTGAGAGTTAATGGTTGGATGTGGATGTGGGATCGGTACAAATCCAGTCGATGGCATCGAGCAGTGATTTCCAATCTGTGCAAATGCATCCACCAGATGAAGAGCCGGACTCCGAGTACTGTACTTGTTGCGTTTGGTCAAAATAGAGTTGTAGAGCTTCTCCTCGCCTCACCGGTGCACGTTAACTTTGAATGTTGGGTTCGGTCTTTGATAAAACTAGCCATTAGAGGAGCAAGAGTCAGAGTGAAAGCAATAAAAAGGCAGTATAAATACCTGTGAAGCAGTCCAGCCACATGGCCGACATGTGGAGCGTTGCAATCGTTTTCAATGCTGAACACAGAACTCTTGTGGAAATGGATTACAGTTCTGGTACGGATCGGTTTTTGTGTGACAGAAAATAAATAATTCAAAGTCGAATAGATCAACGCATTTCTTGGTTACACAAAACGGATAGAAGATGGTAGATTGGTTCCAATTTTGTTTGAGGGAGACATGAACTTTATGAACAAGAAACAAAACGAGGCCAAAATAATTCAAGAGAATCGGCATCTGAAAGTTTATTGAGCCCCAGAATGTCACTTTGAAGAATGATGGTAATATGAAACTGTGACATTGGCATCTTTAGAGCGTACAAAACCTTTAAACATATCATCATTACAATCTCAACGTCACTCATATTAACATTCGGGATCATTCAGCTCTTAAATCACTCTTCGTTTTCAATTACATGCGCTCGTACCTTCACCGGTACACTGTTCCAGGCAGTAATCCCGAATGGATTTATTCGTCAAACGAAACTACATGGCACAGTAGATGGCACACGCTGTCGGTTAAACAACGCTCCTCCGCCAGCAAAGTCCAGACCAGACTTCGCAATTCCACTCGGTTCGTCGTAAACGCACCATGTAAAGCGCCATAAAACGAGCTCATAAAACGCAAAAGAACAAGACAATTTGCAAGCACGCAACACCTGGCCAAAGTGATAATATATCACTTACCCGGGCTAACAACGATAAACACCGCCCCGTGTCTCCTCGTCCGCGTCGCACAACAAAACTTCAACCAGAACCTCATGGAGAGAGATGGATTTTTGTACCGAAAGCATCATTGGCCCGCAAATCCGTCCCGTTTGTTGATATTTGCTCACGGTTGCAGCGAGATTATCCAAGCTGGCGTTTTTTTTTTGTTCTTCTGACCGTGCGTTTGTCGTCTGTTGGGACAAGGGAAATGCAAACAGCATGAAGTGAAAAGGCTCCATCCGTATCTTATTATCGTGTACGCACGCATCGCTCGGATGTATGTGTATGCTCACGTGCCACGTCGGTTGCAGCAAGTATTTGCATTTTCGGCAACATCGTGTCGTCTTTGGTGAGTTTTCGTAGCTTCTGGTGCGCCGTCTGCTCGCTCGAGGACCGTTTGGTGTTTGTCTGTGGTGGGTAAATTCTTAAGACAATAACCATCAGCTGCACTATCTCGGTGTGTGGTGGCGAGCAGATGTTTTGAGTCAAGAGAACGACCGTGAAGAAGCTGGGAAGAATATTTCCTTAGTGGTTTTGGGGAGGGTGGAGGGCGAAACAAGGACGAACGGTGTTGATTATTCATAATGCAATGCAAATGATATGTGAATTATAATATTGTCTGATAAGAATGCGTTTCTCGTGCGTTTGGCGTGATTGTTTAGGTGGCTTAATGGAAGCGATAAAAAGTGTGTCTCAGTTTGTATGTTGTTGGAAAATGCGAAGGTGATTGTCGAAGTTTTCATACAGTTTGAAAGAATGATTGAAACAATTGCTGTAAAACTTGGATAATCAAAACCTACAGCAGTTTCAATTAATAACAAAGGAGTTTATCTTACAAACCTTCTATACAGCTAATCTCAAACGATGTTCCCGTATTGAGCCACTTACAGGAGCTTTCACTGGGGAGTATTAACTGGGAGCCGATAACAATAGCCAGCTTTTCTCAATTACAAAATAAGATTAGCAGGATGAGTTAGATAACGGTCCGGGGTGTTGGGTGGAATCGAGTTGAGCTAATTAAACCGAAATCCTTCAATATCGCACTCAAATCGATGAGCTACCGTAGAAGCTTGGTTGTACGAGTGTGGCAGCTTTAACTGAGCACTGTTTTGCTTGAATTGTAAATGTTTAAGTGTTTAGTAAACATTAAAGCAAGATGTACCAACTTGGGGTGTGTTAAGGCTAAATTCAACAATCGTACAGACTAAATTGCATAAAAAGGATCGTTTTAATGCATCAGAAAGCCATTTATTAAGCTTAATACTTCTCACAGAACTTCATAATAGGTAAAGTGATATAGCAGAAATGCGATAGGCCAGGTCCATAGAAAATGGGTACGAGAAAAATGATAGACCCTGAAAGAAAGTTCCCTCTCATTTGAAAACGAGTTATAGTTTTCCATTTCCCCAGAAAATAGACTCTCGATTACAGTTCCTTTCCAGTTTCCTTTGTGCTATGCTGATGGTTTATTGCTACATGTGGTTGAGGCGAGATACTTTCCATATCCTTTAGAAGAATATAAAAAAGAAAGGCAGAGAATAGTTCTTTTCCCCATGCGATACACCATGCAAGCTCGTACAGCAACATTTCAACGACGCTTCCACACCTCAAGGGGAACATCCTTTTGTCAAGGGCGTTCGCTAGCTGTAGATGGTATTTGATATAATTATTTTATAGTGTGACCAATTTCTAGTTGTTTTTATTTTTATATAACAAATACTGTCGATTGAATGGACCTCACTCGATGGACTCTATTAAAGTGATTTGAAAATGTTGTACTGTTTGGTTTGATATCGACTTAAGATGTATATGTTAGTTTTCTTCTAAAAGAAAGAGGATTTCTTTTATGCTTCAGGCTTTTCCTGAAATTTATTAGACAAAAATAACTTAAGTAAGATAGCTGATATGATCAAAGATAGCTACACTTGCGTTGTCTTGATGATATAAATTACATGTTTATGGTTATCGAAGTGGACATCTAGGTCTACAAAATGAATGTGGGAGGAATTTTCCATGCAGACAATGGAACCCTAATGGAAAAATATATTATACGATCATAAAAAGTTTCACAAATAATACGACAACAATGATTTACTTGACTTTCCAATTCCTTTCTGCTTTATCACAGAAATCTGGCCAATAAATGGACCAGAAAAGGTTTTGTTTTATTTTGCAATCACTGTTTTTTTTTTAATCATTCAAATAATATTTTTGTCAACTCCACGATGCATCAAATGTTACAGGCTATAGCGGGTTTTCAAATGTCTGATGAGCTTCGGGCAGTAGAAAAAATGGGTCTCCCTACTGCAAACATAAACGGTTGTGATGACCATAAATCGAGTTTATGATCATTATTATGTATGCTGATTGTGACACATTACTATCCCTGCCGGTGGATAGGCTAATAACCTGGTTAAGCTTTTGAAAGTTGAAATTTTCCCATAGCATCATTCTCTTGAGCAGGTTTCATCCTCCCTGGAGGCTTTCCTGCTCGAGAGCCCTCTCGTTTACGTTAAATTTGCGGAAAAATCCCCTGCCTGTTGGACTTTCACCGTGCTAACGTCTTTCCCGGACTGACCTTCATCACTTAGTACGGGGCTTGCACAGCCTGCCCGAGGGTGCGTTTACGTCAACGTTCTCGGTAGAGTAGGTCATGCAGCAAGCCGTACCGCTCCGGCCTGGGGTACACTGGCCAAGTAATTTCATGTAACGCTCGAAATGAGTTCTTAACTACGGAAACCAAGAAGAGTGCAGACTGGCAAAAGATGTCCTACACGATGTTGCATCCCGTGACAGTACAGCCAGCCAGGCCCGGTCGGGAGTGAGACGATACTGGATGAACATAATTTTTAAGCAACCCTGTCAAATCCACCCATCGGACGGGAGGCCACCAAGCACGGTCCGGAGGGTTCTTTTGTATCGCATGCCCCCCCCTCCCCCAGTACGGAGTGCCATTGTAACGAGCGAACAGGAGAGTGGGTGTATGCAGTTGGTTAGTTTTACGAGTTGTGATAAAAAGAACGATCGTATCTTTAAGTGTAACCCCGACAAGAGTACCCGCAGCCGCGCTGGTGTGTCGGAGCGTGGGGGAGAGTTTATTTAGAGAGTTACCTTTAGGGTTTTAGGAAGGTGGTACTTCCATGTTTTTCATCAGCAAAATTAAACCCATCGTTCATAGAGCGGGTACCGTGCCGTGCGGTAAAACAGTGTGTAAAACAAGGTTGTCCTGCCTTTGAAACAGCATAAGATATGATGATGGCAGCAAGTGAAGACAATGGAAGATAAAGTTTGTGGTTAACTTTACTGTTATTGGTGACTGAGAAATCGCGCAAGAAACTGGAAAGAATAGGGAAAAGGGGAATGAACAAAAGCAACCAACAAAAGGTGTTTGAAATACGTGGAACTGCCTGCTGCGGGTATTCGCTCTTTTTTTATAGTATTTGCTAACTGCGCTGCTTCATCTAAAGACCAAACTATTGTCTTTTACGGTTTGATAAAACTCGGAGCTTTAGAGGAGTATGAATGAATTTTCTTTAATGCGTCTTGAAGCTGAAGTTTGTGTTTTAAATTGGAATATAAATAATTTAATAATAATAACATGTTAATGTAGCGATTGTACTAGGAATAGTAACACCAAGGTACAAACTACCATGCGTCTCCATCGCGGAATTAAATTAAATTTATTTATTTTTTTCTTATTGAAATTCTCTAGCAATGTTCCCTTTTTCTAAACGAGTTGTTTATGTATGTCGTTGGTTTGACTTTTTAAAATTCAACCAAACAATGATATTTATGTGCCAGCACCGGTAAGCATGGAAATCGGTTGGTTTTCAGCGTTCATTGTTTAGAATACTTTTCCCAGTAGGATTTATTTTCGTTTCCAGTACAGGCCGTCACTCAACACATCGATTTTCTCGCTGCTCGGTGGATCGTTGCATCAAGTGCCACGGTGCTGTGCCGTGGTAAAAATGCAAAAAAAAAGTCGCCATTGGTATGTCGGTTCCATGTTCGCGTGATCGGAAAATAGATGAAACGTGCTCCATTAGCTTCATCAAACTCCCTTCCACGTAACAGTTGACGGTGTCGTTAGCAGTGGCCCAATATCACAGGCAGAACCATGGCAAGTGAGAAAATTGAATGCAAATCTATGCATTTGTGCTCTCCCTCTCGCTCACGGTCGATTTCTATGTTGTCGCCGGTTGAATGGTTCACCGTGCAATCTGGCCAGTTTTGTGTGGCATATTTTTCTTTCCCATTTTTGATTTTCAATCCTTTTGGGTCGATTGACGAGCTTCCTTGAATATGGTAGTAAATTGTCAATCAAACTATTTGATGTACTATTTTATGGGTTTTCGTTTTCATGGTTTTTCCGTTTCTGTGTCGCGCTCTGGTCTGGATGGTGGCGGTGGTGGTAGCGGCGGTGGAGATGTGGAAGCATTCTGAATGTAGTATCGATCATAACTGTTACTGTATACACCAGCTCTGTGCGCGGACGGGCGGGCTGCGGTGGTAAAGCAAATCGCGAAAGGTAACGCTTTGCTGAGTAGAAATGATGATGTTGATGACTTTCCGGTTCGCTGAACAGATGCTGGCGCTTTGATTCGCTTTTGAATGTGGGTCGTTTATAGCAATTTGATTGATTAAGAGTGAACTAAGAATAGGGTTATGATGAGCAATTAAAATTAAATCGGTTGTAGCGTTATTGCACAGGCACAATTTTAATGGAGGTGTGATAGATGCATTGAAAGTATATTATCTTCTAAGTGATTGTCTAACGGATTATTGAGGTTAGTTTTATCTTCGAAAGGTCAAAATACTCAATGAGGGGGGTTTGAAACAAAATATCGTAAAAATATGACTAAACTTGAACAGCACCGCTAAAAGCTAATCGAACCAGCATGCTCAACATGGCAGATGGTATGAGGTGTCAACGAGTGTCAAGCACACAAACCATGGGAATGGGACGTTGTAGCAGCATATTCCACCCGTTTGGTCACATTCAAAACTAAAAGCAATCGACGTACGAATGTACAAAAGTTCATTTCATGAATATCAGGCGGAAAACTTTGCTTGTGCGTCCGTACAATCGACGAGGTGCTGTGCAGCTGTCATGCAAGTTGTGACGACATGTGGCGGTTTGGTGCGGTATTCAAATGCCAACCATCGTGTATATCATTCTAATGATTTTGTTTTCAATTTCATTCGTCATGTTTTTCTAACAAAGTTTTTTCGCCTGAGGATATCACTGGTTGTTTGTTTTTTTTCAACAACATCATTCAGATTAATTTCATTGTAGTATGAAGTGATTCTGGTGCATTATGTCCTTCTCTTTTTCTCAGACGTGTTTTGAATACAAGCGAGGAAAATGTTTTCAGTAATAAGCTTTCCTAAACTAAATGCTATAAATAACAAAACCAAATTTTTACTAATATTATTACATTATTGACTGGAAAGTATGAACTGTGCGATCCGCGCTATAATCCTACAAATCTCTGCCAATTAAAAGTAAGAAAAAGGAGCGATTTTATTACTTGCAATTGCATACATTAATTACTTTAGAACAGCTAGGCTCTGAAAAACTTCCGCTGTTTTTGATTTTTACGATCAATGCTTTTTAACTATTTTTATTTTCTTTTTCAAATAACAATTATACGAACTATGCAAAAAACGTTCTTCGAAAACTCTAAACACTATTCAAATTGACAACGCAGTGCAAAAAAAAAAGAAGTAAATAAAAGCTAGTAGAACAGATGTACCAATTCTGACCTAAGCACCAACATGGTGGCTGCTAGCCGTTACTAAACGTCAACCCGTCGGGCGTTGCAAACCGTCGACAGTAAAAATTAGTATTCATCCCCCGAGATGGGGACGCTGTACTTGTTCTGCCCTTCGAACTCGGGGAATACAAAATTAATTTAACCTTAATCATACACAGTTCGCTTAAGCGACAGGGAGAGATGTCGGAAGTTTTCCGCTGGGTGAAATTAGCCTCTGCTAACTGTGTTATACTTGTTTCATCAGCTGCAATATCTTTTCTCGAGAGATAATTGAATAAACGTAAAGCTTGGGACATATTTCTTCAAACATCCCGCTCATCCAGCAGTAATTACTTTCGCATCATGAATGTTATTTCGGATGCAGAGGTTGGTGAAAGAAATTTGAAGTAGCTTGAATTTGCTGGTTTTTTTGTTTTTTTTTGGTGTCTTCTTTATTTAAATGTGCTTTTGGTAATTTAAGTAGTTTATGCGCACTTTCTCTCCCGAAACATATGTTGGAATATTTATTTATTTATTTAATTTTTGTTTCAAATAATATTAACTTGATGTCAAAAGATTGAATAAATGCTTCATTGATTTTATTTGTTTTATATTGCAAACGCTGAGTATTGCTTAAAGCTATGTTGCTCGTTACATTAGTGCAAAGCTTTCATAAAACCTCTTTTCATGCTCTGAATCTGTCTTGATTTCGTTCAACCGAACATCACTATCGATTTAATCGTCGCTCTTTCATTTTCATCCTAACGCCATCGCTCGATTGATCACAGTTTTAAATGAAGCAAAATGAGGCAGCTCCCGCGCTCCCCCCCCCCCCTCGCCTCTCTTCCTCACCCAGCCGTTTTGCGCTTAATAATGGAATTAACTTTTCATGCTTTCCGTCACGGTCATCCCCAACCAGTCACGAAAGTTAACCAGAGGGGGGAGGGCAGTTGGGGGCTTTCACCTTCCTGTGTTCTCTTGTGTGTTCGAACGAAGAAGAAAGTCCGGCTCTGGTTGGCGAACAACCAAAGCGAGAAGCGCAGAATGGCGAACGTTTAACGGTTGAAGTAGCACGCTTTTCCGGCCTTCAACTGGCCCCTGGCTGGCGCAACGGGGAACGGGAGGAAAAGGATTAGGCGGTCGTGGAGTGGCAATTTTCGCTTGTTGAATAAATCAGTTGTCACTTCCGGCAGATTAGAATTAATGATCGATGGAATGTGAAGGGTGTAAAAAGCGGCGCAAAACGGTGAAACACATAGCGGAGTTTGTGGGCTTCTTTGTGCAGCAAAATTGATTTTCGGCAGCATGATTGCCTGCGCAGTGTTAGTAAGGAATGATCGTGGCCGGGGTAGATTTTGGGCTTCCGAGAGCATGTAAAGAAGATTAGTTTTTGGATGGAATGGCGTGTAGCAACAGTGTTCGACGGATAGAATTTACGTTCGCAAGTATTAATTTTAGTTTGGATTTATACATCTAACATAATCCGCATTCTTGTTTTATGCCAATTAAAATCAGTTCTGTCATGTAGATTGCATTGAGTTAGCAAATAAACGACGTAAGTATTGCATGGTTTTTCGAAAACTAAAGTGATAATCTTTATTAAGAATAGAAAACAGCTACCTATCACATTAACAGATTATTTTAAGATTTAACCATACTGACCGGGCTCATTGTATTAGATTTTAACTGTGAGAGCCATTTCGTCAGATTTGAGACAGCTTTCAATGCACTTTTCATTCCCTTGCCAGCTGGCAAATGGAAACGTCACATTCCATTTTCCGTTTTGTATAAAGATTGTATCCACGCTACCAGCGCCCTCCCGTGGTGGGATTTCTTACATCGGAAAACATTGCGAACGGTGAGAAAGAGTGTTGAACAACAGAGAACATGTTACTCCTACAAAAAGGTACTCTCTTAAGAGCAGTTTCCCTGTCTCCTTCCCATACCATTCTACGCGTGAAAACCTCTCTGCTAGTTAAAGCAATTATGGTTTCTCTTGGGTTTTTGCAAATTGATACGATTTAAGCTGTAAAAAGACTTTGTTGTGTCGTCAATATTTTGATACGATCACAACTGTCTGCCGAACATCTTCTCTGGTTCCAATTTAGCTTTAGCCTACACACATCCCCACACGCAGAACGCTTCTGAAGGTGTTTGTGTGTGTGTGTGTGTGTAAAAGGCTGACACTCTAACCCATGCTGTCATTTCCATCTGACGTTTCCAAACGGAGCTAGCAGATTTGACAAATCGTTTACTTGCAGCTGGATCTCACTCACACACCTACACAGACAGGCACAATTCACGAAAATGCTCCCTTCACAGTTCTATCATTGCACAAATGTCCTAATCATTTCCCGAGAATGCCCACAGGACCATCAAACCATGACCATCTCACGGACACATTAAAACAAAATAAAGGAAACCAGACACACCCGATGTCCCGGTTGCCCCGGGTCTCTGTGGTTGGCTGTGCTTCCTTGCACTCTCTGCTCTGTCCCACCTCTTGTAGATCCTGGTGTTGAGTGGGCAGGAAAGATGTCCGGAGCAAGGAGGGGAATTTGGCGCTGGTAATCTAACCCGGGTCAGAGAAACACACTCACAGGCTGGAGCTACCATGCAGGAAGCACGAACGCCCGAAGACTGACGGGCGAGACACAGCATCATCGGATCGGAACGGTTGAGGCTTGCGTTCGTTAGCGGAGCTCGTCTGGCGGCGTTGGTCGTGTGGCTTCGTGTTCGGGCGGGGAGCATCGGTAATTTCAGGCTCTCCAAGAATGAGTGTGGGACGCGCCGACGCAATTTCTCCATTTTGTTGGGGAAATGAGGCATAGTAACGCTGCAAATTCGTGAGCCAGTTTGGTACACACTGTACGTGTAGTGCTTTTGGGAGCTCGTACCCTCCATTCATGATTCTGTGCAGCACACATCCGGTGCACTTGAACATTGAATCCTTTCCTTCGAATCCAGCAGTGTGAGTGTAACTCAATCCCGTGGAACACTCACTAACATGCATTTATGATTAAATCGTGTTAGGAAGATAAAGACAATAAAACAACAAGCAATACCACCTACTGTCATGGTATTCACATTGAGCGTGTGCTTTTGCATTACTAGCACACTCAATATAACGTTTCTAGCAGGATGCAACACATAATTCTAGAAGGGAAATGGAATACTTTGCTTTGGTTTTGTCTAATAGAGAAAAAAACCTTCAAAAGATCTAGTAAGTATATTAAAAACTACCTCACTTCAACAATAATGTCTGTCAAATGAATGCTGTTTGTATCTCCTACCGAACACTTGAACAGGGCAAGACCGTAGCACTTGAGCACTTTTAAATGCACATTCGATTGAGAAGTGAAGGTCTCGTGAAGATTCGAAAGGGTTCAGCGTTGTTTGTTTCGAACAACCCTTGTCAATCGCACCCGAGTATCACCCGGTTTAACAAAAGAATAGCCTCCGTGCACTCTACTCATCAATCACGGCGAGCCTGAAGCATGCCTGATCCGATCGAAAGCGGTAAACATTCAACACAAAACATCAAACAATTTATCATTCAATGCGAGTGTGGGTTTTATTTTTTAATTATCTGTCGGGGACGATTGTCTTCAGATGCTTTCAGATTGTGCTTTTTTTAATACTTGAAGGCATCGCTAGCTTGTAAAGGACATTTGAAATCGAGAGTAAACTGAAGAGAAACGAATAAAAATTGACTAGTATTCTATATAAGAAACAGCTAGTATAGAGAGAGAGATTGTAGGAGAGGGTCAGCGAGAGAGAGAGAGAGACGGTGAGCACACATGTTTTATTTTTTATCAGACTGCTTTAATCCGTGACGCAGCTAAGCTAGCAGATAAGTATCGCACATCGCAAAGCAAAATCGCACAATCCATCACTTGCCGGTAGTTTGGGGGTGCACAGGTGCGGACAAAAAGATTATTTTGGCATGAAGCTGCGCGGTAAAACGATTACAGCAGAATCCATCATCGTTGCGATCTATATTAAGCGGATGATTTAGGGGATGATTAGCGATGTTAAATATTACCCGTAACTTTTAAGCGGCCAAACGATCGTTAACAAAGCATATTGTATTCCCTTGTGAAACAGTGGAAAGCTTTTGCTCACCTGTTTTATGTGGCACAGAGTATATTTTATTCATTTAAAGAGTATTTTTGATAAAGACTGTTCTACGAACAATGTTCTGGGAACGTAACTGTTCACAACTGAAGACAACTCAGGAAGCATCCAAACGAATTTCTGGCTTGCAGGAAAGATCTAACGAATATTATAATGAAATTAAACTTATGTCCTGCTTAGGCAGCAGACAATAATTTTATAATCTTTATACTCCCTACCTCGAATCTGGTTAGCTACTGGCTTAACGCAGCTAAACTTTCCAACCATTAAAAAATTGAGGAAAAAAAAACACAAAACTTATTACTTCGCTTCGCTGAGAAAGTTATGCCCTCAAAATGAAAACTGCTTACGATTGCAGAGCGGCATAATTCAAATCTTGAGCGAAAACTGTAAACGATGGATTAATTGCTTTCTCTTCTATTCCATTCCCACAGCTCTATTGAGGGAAGCACAGCTTCACCGTGAAGCTAAAGAAACATTATCATCATCATCATCATCAGCATCCACATCATCTGAGCGATGGAGAAGTAACAAAGGTAATAAATAACTTTTGTAACACATTCGATCACTCGCGTGGTTTCAGGTGCGCGGAAAGTATGTAATGAATTTCTCTCGTGCATAAATTTTACCCCCACGGGAAACGTTTAACTTTTTGTTTTGATGTAGAGTTTGAAGTCAAAGTGCGGTGTAAAGAACAAAAAAGTATGGTGATGTATATTATGAATTAAATTTTAAAAACTATTCATAAAATTAGAAAAAAAAACAAGAGTTGCAATCCAGCTCAGCAAGCTTACCGAGAGGAGTGAATGTGCTCTCTGTATATTTGCTTGGTTTGCTGTGAGTGTATTCATCGCATTAAAAAGATGTTTAACGACATTTTCCATTTTGGGCATTTTTCCCATTGCCTGCCAGAACTACGCACAGCCAGCTTTCCTTAATCTTTTTAAGTAATCCAACTTCGTTCCCTCCATTTTCTGTGGAATCAAGCGTCTAACAACGTGTACGAACAATCGACACTGTTGAGACTAATGAGAGCCAAATAAATCACGTAGCTGTTTATGAATGTCAAAACTCCCCGAAACAAAATGTTGCTCAATTACATGCGAATTTTGGAGTTTAAACTCAATTAAGTGACGGTTATATTGAAATGTTCCAGAAATGCAATCAAGACTGGAAGCGTTGGAATCATCTACCGTAAGATGGATAATTCTTTGAGCAGCAAAACGTTCTAGGGATAAAATGAAATTTACAAAACAGTTTGGCTAAGCATAGCCAGACCGTTAGTGCAGTGACAGAATTTGTGAGTTACTGTTTAGCTAGTTTTTCTTTGAGTGTATGGTTTTTAGAACATAACACCTTTGAAAGTATGGTTCGCTTGTTTTGCTCTTAGACTAAGGTTTAAGACTTTATCTACAATTAAGCTTCCGCGTTAGGTTGCTATGAAAAATATTGAAGTCTTGCAGCCTTTCACGATTCTAACTAGTTTTTTTTTAATTCATAGTTTGACAGCAAGCGGCTGAGTCAACACTCAATATAAAACCACACACCAAACTGCCTCAGGTTTTTAGCCTAGATTATTCGTTTTCCATTAGGTAATAAGATGATTCGCCGCATCTTCGAGCAGGTTAGTTCATGTATGAATGATTTTTTATACTTTTTCTTCTTTTTCTTCTACTACTTTAGCACAACAACCGTTGTTGGTCAAGGCCAGCTTGTACTACTACTAGTGGTCTTGGCTTTCAGTGACTTACTTATTACACATAGCAGGATAGTCTGTAGGGGAACTGGGGGTAGTTTCAACACCTTAAGGTTTTCCCCTGATTGCAATACTTTTGCCAATGTAAACTTACTAGTAGACATCGAAAAAGCTTTTTTGATGTATTATGTACCTTCTTACGAGAAACTACGATTCCTGGATTAATTTTGATAACATTTTGATAAAAATAAAAAAGTGTGTTTTTTGTTGCGCCACGACTGCAGTGCGGGTAAGATTGACACCATGATGGGGTAAAATCGACACCTGGTTTTAGCTTTTAAAATAACAAACTCTGATGGCCTGTAATTTTCATTGCAGTTCAACAAAGTATTTCGTACCAATTTTATGAAAAATTAACACAAAACATTATTGAAATATGCGAAAGAAATGAAGTTACAAACAAGAACAAAAATTTCATTACAAATAGCATCGGGCCAGACTCCATATAGTAGAAGATGGTTTACGGATAGCATCTGGTTTACGGAATGATTGGTTAAGATTCCTTTAAAAATTAACTTGGTAGCCATTTTCCAGTAATCTTCTTCTTTTTTTTATAAAATCGAAAAGTGTTCAACATTATTTTTCTCTGCCATCTCGTAAGCCGAAAGTCGAACATCTGTCAATGTGATTCCAAACCAGCGACTATTTTTTTTCTTCAGTTAAGCCTACCCTGCCTAAAGCCAGCCTAAAATACGGTCAAAGCTATAAAAATATTAATTTTAATAAGCTTAAACCATATATTTAGTACATGTTTTGAGTCCGAAACAGTCTATGAGAGAATGATAGCTAAATTCCATAATTATAACTTCCTTGGTTTGTTGACATCTTGAGTTTTAAAGCTTCTACGGTATTTTTAATTGCTTGTTTGTTCAGCTTGATTATTACGTTTGTCGTACATCGTTAAGGGACATCTGTATAAAATACAGGTACTTTCAATTTACAATATAAAAAAAGTTAAAATGCTACAAATAAGCATTACACTACTACCAAGTGGGGTGTCGATTTTACCCCCATTGACCGCACAAGTTTTAGTGACATTTTATATTATATAGTTTAATAGAAAAATTATGCCCTGTGATACAGAACTAATCAATAGTGTTGATAAAACAATACTTTTAACACGGAAACTATAATTTTGTTGAAATAACGGCACAATTCCTTAAGTCCCAGAAGTAAAAACTTACATCGGCTGTCAATCAGAACCACCATGTGTTTATTTTGTTGTTTTTTGACAATTGGCACGTTTCTGATCAGTGAAATGTGACTCAAATATTCGAAACAGTTGACATAAATAATATGTACTAGTTTTTTTCTTCAAAAAGTTCCATAAATACAAAAACGGTAAGGTGTCGAACTTACCCGCAGTGTCGAACCAACCCTGACTTCCCCCTACTGCGTATGGGGATACGCTCCATTCGGAGCTTCAACCCATGACGGGTATGTATGAATGTTTCTGCTGTAGCATAAATATTTGGTTAAGAAAGGTTAAAACATGGTTGGAATCATGTTTTAAAATGTATTAAATGTATTACAATGTAGGTCAAATAGAAAAATCGCAAACAGACCTTATTATCGATGCATATACGATAAAAATTACACTGCAAATTGTATGAACTTAATACTTTGCCGGTTTTTGTTACAGTTAGATACAAATATTCCATCATGATTCTTCATTGTTAAAAAATGCTGCATTATGATGCAGTGAGAGATAAAAAAAAGAAGTAAAAAGTGAGAGAGAAAGTAAAATGTAATGTTTTTATTAATTAAATGTTTAATTCCAGCATTTTCCAGTTTTTTTTTTTGTAAAAAGACTCTACACGTTGCAACAATACACAGTTACTTGCACACAAACTCACATAAAACCATATCGTTAGTAATACTAAATGAAAGCAAGGACCTTCCTTGCTTGCCAAACCGAAACATGAAACATGTTGGTAGCATAGTTTGCAAAAACAAACAGCGATGAAAACACAACTCAAACAATTGCCACCTGTCCTGTGCTTGCTTGCCGGGCACAGCCGCACTCCATCCAGGAGATGGCTCGGGTTTGTTCGATGATGGGTGACGAAATGTTCGCCAAATATCCACCGGGGACGAATTCGAAGCACAAACAAGTGGTTTACGACCAAAATGGCAAACATTTTCGCTCGGCACAAACACACACACACACGTTTCCTCTGCAGGGATTTTAGCTTGGTATACGGTCCAGGAAGAAAACAGTTTTCATACCCATTCCCATTGCTCTAAACACACACACACATTCATCGCTCCCGTTCGAGCTACCATAAGCGGCAGTCTAAACATCGCTGTACAACTTCTGCTAACAAAGTTATTACACTGCGTGCGATAATCGCGCTACTGGGTTGCTAAAATAGAAAAAAAACAATAACAAAAAATGAATTGGTGTGTTGGTGTGACGATGGTTTTGTTTTTTGTGTCGCAACAAGTTTAGCATGCGTTTTACGCAAACGGTATAATCACTAACAGTTCGGTAATGTTGTAAAGAGTAACGCGTAATACATCGTTGTTTATGAGTTTGTTAGGCTTTAGACAAAGACCTGTTAGACCTAGACAAAAGAAAGTTTAAACAATCAAGACACATTGAACAACATAAAGAGACAAAAAGAGATAAAAAAGGGGTGAGGATAACGTGGTATTGAAGATTGATTTTCGTCATCAAATACTCATCATCAATGGAAAGTGTGAATAATTGCCAATATTTTGAGATAACGACTTTATAAATTTGCAAAACTTGCAAATGACATGGTTTTGCATAAAACTTGGCAACAAAACCCTGTTGTGTGTAACGCGCCTCCGTGGGAGACGAGCTACCATTGAGTAAAGTCATACACAACTGGACGAAAGAAAGAGGAAAGCATCAAATAACGTCATTCCAACCTTAGGAAGCATGATTTTAAACAGAAGCCAAAGTTCATTTCTTTTTAATCGCAGTTTCGTAACAGAAATTAATGAACCGCTGCGATAGAGGGCAAAACTGTGCAATTGTATTAAGATAGACATCTGGCCAGTACAAACTTGTGACTCACCTGAACCGTACATTCCCGTTCGTACATTGAAGTGCCCCGAATAGCATCGATGCAAAACCGATTTTCGCGATAGCCATCGAATGGTTGCGGTTTCGTTTTGCAATTTAAAAGACCGCAAATGCCAAACGTTTTCCCTACCAATTTTAAACTTTAAAGTAAAGATCTCTCTCTCTCTCTCTCTCTCTCTCTCTCTCTCTCTCTCTCTCTCTCTCTCTCGTTCTCGTGCATAAATTTACCTTATCAGCGTGCTTTGCGATTTATTCTTGGAGGAAAAGTTTTTGCGGGAAAAAGTTCCAGCCGGACGGTGTATCAAAAATGCATGTCGACATTACAGCTTCATTCCTTTAACGAACCCCCTCAGTTTCGTTTTGAATAATTATAATTCGTCCTGCGGCAGCATAACTTATTTTGCCGTATGGGCACAAGTTGCTCCGCTCTGGGTAGACAATTTTCACCTTTTCCGGTTGCTCTTTACCCACCCAGTATATGGTAACCTTGTTTGCATTCGTGTAGCGCCAGAGTCGGGATAATATTTTTGTGTTTCTTTTTGCCCTCACAATGGGTACGCGAACACCACATGACAAGCGGTGCGAAGCTAATCAGTTCTGATGCACTGCTGTACGAATCCCGCTCGGTGGCGTGTGTCTGATTCATTATGAAGTATATGTACCGGCACAAAAGCATCCAGTAGTACAGGCTGTGGGAAGCGTGACACGTAACCGAAACAATGTCGTATGAAGGTAAATCGGATTTGGGGGGAAATTAAAAATTCTGGGCTCTCCTAAAATCCGTCACCGGAAACTGAAGACATTTTTATTCACAAACAGATACGTGGTTTTTTGTATGGCAAGGGTTCCATAGCAGTTGCATAGTTGAATTAAATATGGAATGACCATAAAGATCACCTCCCCCAAACAGCGCACCATTTCGGCATGGATAGATCGATGAGGGGGAATGGCATAAAGCGGCACCTCGTTTGAGGGAACGCGAAACAGAACGCAGGCAATATTTTCTGACCAATAAACTTCCCCATACAAAAGCCTGCAATCAGGTGCAAAGTTCAATAGAAAAACTTTCCCACATTCGGCACGACATTTGCACCTTCTCCGGGTACGGGCACTGTTTAGATTTGGATGGGCAGGGAACGATATTTCAGTGCAAGCTTGACATCAATAAAGCCAAAAATCGGTTGCAGACTTGATGAAGCATAAAAACACGAACCGAACGGTGCAAATCGGCAGAACAGAGTGTCTACGTGTGTCTATATGTGTGTGTGTGTGCGAGTCTGAGTGTGTAGACATTTTATTTCCCTTCGGCAGCCGAACAACTCACCACTTTACCCCCCTCACATCCCTTCCCCACGGAAAGTGCAGAAAAAGCTGAATGGATCGATTTTTCGGCCCACCACGAAGCTTCTAAGCCCCGATTTTGCCAGTGCACACATATTGATGTGTGTGCAGCCAAGGCTGGTGCAGTCTCACCGTACGGTTGACTTTTCTCTCCGCCGGTGCAGAAGTGTGGCAATGTGCCGGCACAGGGTGGTCCCCCAAAGTGGGGGAGAATGTTTTATTCAATGCGGCTTTTTGAAATATCTATCCTCCGGGAAAGTGTTGGCGCGCGCGCGTGTGTGTGTGTGTGGGCGCAATGTGGGCCGCGCCCGAGTACATTAAGTTTCGTCAACGGGAATGTTGGCACTGTTGAGGCAGAGCAGAGTAGCGGCTGGGTTGGGATTGTGTTTCGCTGATTATGCTTCCTGCGTTCACCTGCACACAGGTCTAAAACTTTGGATGAAATTTTCAGACAAAATCAAAAGCTTTTAATTTCAAAGCACAAATTGTAGTGCTGATCAAGTGCATCAATAATGTATTGAGGATGTGGAAATCCTCTTGTGCCTGCCCCAGATGGCATCGACACGTAGCTGACACGTACAAAAGGGCAAATTGGTTGGCATTCTCTCGCATGGTATGCGAGTCGCTTAAATCTTTAAATCAATTATTGACTCTCAGTGACTGGAGCCGTTCGCCGGAAGTATTTCAATTACTCGTGCCCTGTGATGCACATACACAAACACACAATGCAAATGTTTATCGTGCCCGGTTCACCCCAGTCACTAGTTGGCAGCTGGCAAACGGGGACCAGAGCATCTTTCCACCGACGAACCCGGCGGACAATTGTTTGCATATCGGGACCGAGCCGCAAAAGTGCTGGAATGTTTGCCACTCCTTCTTTTTTCCCCCCTTCAAGGGAATAGTAAATGTGCAGCATACAGGGCGTCACACTCGCATGCGGACACAAAAGACACTTTAGCTCAATAGGCTTCATGATTCATTTTCTTGGAATGCTTGCTTGAATGACAGCACAACATCAAGGCGTCACCATATGCAAGCAGAACCGGTTCATTCAATCTGAAGAATGGCATCGATTCTTCTCGTCAATACCGATCGGGGAGGAGGCGGATGTTTAGTTTTATTTGTTTGCGGAAGCAAGCCGTTCTCGATAGATTTGCACTTCCCTTCTTTTTTGGCTCGACAAGCATTTTAGCCGGCAGCATCAGCTGCAATTAAAGCTGCGATTGAACATTCCGTCGTAAGTGAAGCATTTACTAAACGGGTGCACAATCGAATGTGATTTGCCTATAAACGTACTAAAAGTAATAAAATATTTCTTTGCAATAGCTTAAATCACTAAGCTACGATCTCTGTATAGTCAGGTTTTTACTTTATTGAAGTGTTTCCTTCCAGTTGATAGCGTTTGCTCACAATGATCAAAACACTCTTAGAAGTTTGTTAAACCGTAAGCTTTTTTCCCCTTTTTTAACATGTAAAAATGACCCAATAAAGGTGATAGAAGATTAATAAACGTTCTTACGCTTTCTCAAATTGATTAACTGTAGTGGCATCATAGTGATGTCGTTTTTGCATCTACAGTCAACTGCCTCTAATCTGCTGTTTCTGACCAAATTGTTTTTATTATTCTATTACTAAAGGATAGTTCCGTTCAATCCCATCCCGTCTGCATCCTACGAGAACGTTTTCAAACATAAACCAGTGCCCCTTTTTCAACAAAATTCATAACCCAACATATTTTTTTTCCAAATGATATATCCTTAATCATATTGAAAGGAGGGTCTTTAATTCTAAAACTCGGCAAGGTATTACGTGTTCATAACATAGTAAATATTTACAATAAATATATTAGTTTTACATGCATATCTACTGAGCATATCTCAATGTTTAACGCAACAAACCTGTTTATTTGCTGTGTTTTTGCTGTGCACAACTGAAAATACAACCACACACAACCGATCAATTTAAATCTTGACTTTAAAGGCTTGCTCCGTGCTGTTCGAATTTAATTTTCTACCGGCGGACAGTTTACTGTGAGATGCGTACCGCTTCGATGCATCAACGCCGCGTCACTCCAGCCAGCCGCGAGGCGTGATGGAGACTGATGGGATATCATGGTTCATCGGAGGATGCGCGGATAATGCTCCTGTCAAACGCATTTGCTTCGGCTGTTTCGGTTGTGTGATGTGTTACACGGCAGTATTTGACGCACGTGTAAGTAGGGTGGTTATGTTTTATCCATGATTATTGCGTGTGTACGAAAGTGCGCGATCTACTGTTGAAATGTCTAAACAGCATCGCTGTTCTTACGAGAATTTAAAAAAAAGAAAAAGAACAATATCATACAATGTGCTAATGATAAGCCACTTTGATTATAATAAAAGCCATCGTTTACTTTCAAATCTAGAACCATAATTCTAGTTTTGGGAATACAAACAGTAAAACTGCAAAGACGGGGTATGATTTCTAACCAAATCCAAACTGGAGGATATGTGTTTCTTTTCCCCCCAACGAGTATCCCCAATGTGCACACCTCCAGCACATTGCAAATATGGGTGAACAAATTGCGTGCAGTGCCTATCGTCTGCATGCAATATTTCCTATCATCCTTATTCATGAGGTGTGTGTGTGTGTATGTGTTAGCAGCGGTTTGTTTCAATGCACAATCCTTCATGCTGCCGGTAGGTGCTTTATGGAGACTTTGAAATGGAATGGCCATCCCGCCAGAGCAAACAAACAAAAAAATAAAACAACAACGTTTTCTTCCCAGAAGGCCATCGCCAAAAAGGGTGGCAACAAGCGCGTGCACACTCAAACCTGGGATAGCCTTTTGTGCCGTCTTCTACCGGTGCTACACACACACACACACACACACACACAAAAGGACAAGCCGAAAAACAAGCAAAACATCCTACCATCCAGGGCACATGTTACATGGCTTCGCAAACGGTGTTTCTGTATTGATTTGCCAAAGTTGCGACGAAGTACAGGCTCTCCTGCAAGCCGCCACTTTCATGGGCGTCGAAAAGGGCGCAAGATTTATATGCACCCAAACAGCGGAAACGGTACGGAAACGAATGCTTGCCAAAAAAACGGGAACCTTTACTCACGCGGTGCGATAAAGTAAAGATTGTTCTTGCGAAAGTGTGTTGTGTGCTGTTGAGATTTCTTCTTT
Source organism: Anopheles arabiensis (assembly GCF_016920715.1). Classification (NCBI taxonomy): domain Eukaryota; kingdom Metazoa; phylum Arthropoda; class Insecta; order Diptera; family Culicidae; genus Anopheles; species Anopheles arabiensis. The sequence continues at coordinate 32,099,945 of NC_053517.1, forward strand.
GAGTGGGCCACAGTACAGCAAAAGCATAAAAAATACACTCACACACACAAACTTTACTTCGCTTGCTGCTGCACTTGATCAATGTGGGTTGGTAAATGGATTCCAGGCGAGTTCGGAATTGAATGATGGGAAACTGCACTGGTAGGAAAGTACGGTTTTGTTTTATTGAACCAAAATAAATTGCGAATCGTGAGAAGAACGGCACGAATGGCAGCAATAGCTGTTAGCATACTTTTGGTATGAAGATACCGTAGCTGGCACTCGTGTGCTGCGCTTTAAATTACAATGAAAGCATGCCAAGCGAGCAAACAAAGGTGCCCTTTTTATTGCAAACACTCCTTTCGAATACTTATGTTTCGTAGTAATTAAATTCTAGCCTTAGTCTCAAGCTGAAAGTCTCCCTTTGCTTCACTCTTGGGAGCAAATTATCCTTACACTCCCAAACGATGCATGTGGGGACATTTTCTTAGGCCCTCCTGCTTCCATGGCCCTATCAAGGGCAATATAAAACCAAGCGCCATTTAAAGCAGCCGGGAGGATAGAAACTTTATGATTTATCACTACACGGCCACTTTTGCCAACAATTCACAGAATGTGTGTGTGTGTGTCTCAAAAAAGGGGGAAGGAATGGTGGGGGTCACATGGTGTACGCCCAATTCATAGCCGATAATGGTGGTTTTCGGTGTCGTTTGGTTGTAGCCGCACTGCAACCGTTACTAGGCGGCATTAACGAGTTCGCCAAAGTTAGTTAGCGATGGTCAAATTTATGCCCACCGTGCGTTCATACGTGGACCTTATTGCCGAAACTTTCACCACCTAATTTATAGCCCTTTTGCTCGTTGGGAGGAAAAGGAGGAGAAGTGTGGATTGCTAGAAATAGGCTCACTTAGGAGCAATGTTGTGGGGAGGGAGGGGAGTAAAAAAAACGACAAACTCCTCTGAATGCGTGAGGGATACTGTAGCAAGAACCACTGGCATAAGCGCGTAAGCATTTGACATTGGTGTGCTGCCTTTCGGAATGTCCTGCTGTTAACTGGAAACATTTGTCATGCGGAAACATGTACATTCGTTATCGACATCATCTAGCTGCTGGTGATCATGACGATGCTGATGATGGTCATGAATATTAACTGTACGTGGCCGTGGCTGCTCTGGATGAGAACCAACCGAGGCTCGCTAATCATACGACGCTGTACATTCGTTAGCTTTGAGGTTTTGCATCCTCCCTTCTCATTTGGTAACATTTTTTTTGGGGAGTGGAAATAGGTTAGGTTCATTCTGCAGTATTTTGTATGACTGCTGTTTAATTTTACTGTCCGTTGAACGTCGCAGTATTGTTCTTGGAAATGGTTTCACAGCCTTTTGCACGCAGGTGGTTATTTCGAGGAATGTCTGCAGTTTGATGGACGTATGTGTTTATTTATGGTTAACAACAAGGACAGCAAGAACTGGTACTAGGTACAAATCTTATAGGGATCGAGCGTCAGTGAAGGTAAAAAAATTATTGTTCGATTCTATCCCACAATATACTCGTCAAAATATAGAACGTTTAAAATGGAATACATCAAAGTTTCATTGTGAGCGTATTAAAACCATTTTGTGGAGCAATTTAAACGTTGGTCGTGACATGTAAAATGGATGAGACATGCAAAAAACCTTCTTTTGATATATTTAACGATACGTTCTTCTTCTATTTGGCGTAACGTCCTACGCGGACATGTCGGCCTCGAGGCTTAATCCACTACCAACGCAGCAGGATAGTCAATCCTTGCTACGCGAGGACGGTCCATTGAAGGCTTGAACCCATGACGTTCATGTTATTGAGTCGTTCGAGTTGACGACTTAACCACGGGACTGTCCCGACGTTACGTAATATGATATATTTAACGTTACGTTGTATGATTTATTTAACGTTACGTTATATGATATATTATTTATTTTAACAAAAATAATGAGAAATATTATGTGGTAAACAAATCACAGCAAAAATCACGATCACTTACTCACCAACTGGGTCTTTATATTGTATTAAACTCATAATGTACAACTCGAACTCGCTAGTTGAACTTCGATTCCCTGCCAACTATTGAATATGTGCTTTTTAGTTGGCACATTTTTCCATACAAAAACTTTTTGATATTTTTCTTGGCATGCCATGAGATTTTTGTGAATTAAAAAAAAAACAGTTTTTTCATAAAAACGCATGCTTTTTTAATTGAACTGTCAACCAACAATCGAGCGTTCAACTAAAAAGTGTACAACTATTGAATTATGTCTGTAATACGTTTAAAAAGTAAAACTATTTCAAGTGACACATCAAATGCATTCAATGTCAGCATTAATCAATGTTAAATACAACCAAAACCGAGAAATTCTGTCTGTACCAATTGCTGCAAGATCACTTCATTTCTTCGACCACTTCCAATTCATTTCTAGAAATTTATCGCGACACAATGGGAAAAGGTGATTGCGTTCAATGTGAAGATGATTTCCTTCTTCGTATCGTGACAAACACACACACACGCACACAAACACATACCTATCGGCCATCGGCGAACACAAGCCACCATTCTGCCAATCGAACAAGTTCCGGGCGAAACGTGCACTAAATCAACACCCGCCTTAGACCGTCTGCACTCTCTTCTCTCCCTTCATCCCACCCCCCTCCCACACCTAGCCCAGCTGGTTCTTTTCTCTCTATCTCTTCCGGAATGGGTCAATGGAGTGGCACTGCGACCTCTTCGATTGCACAGCACTCTTATCGACGGTGCGCCTGTCATCGTTGTTTGACCGAAGTGATTTTCCTCGCCGGTTCCATAGTCCACGGCGTCGGTGGGATGAAGATAGGAAGAATGCTTCAAACGTGCTGCTAGCCTCTCACTCACTGCTTATTTTTCAGCCACAGTTTTACCTTTCATTTCGCAATAAAGTCTGCCTCCGGGACGAAGCGCGTTGATCGAAACAATAATGGATGCTATTGGATCGATCAAAACCACTCGAGTCGCTTCATCTCGACACACTCGAGAACGTGCGACCGCGTCATCGCAGTGGTTGGGGAGGAGAGGGGGGGGAGTGGGCCGCCTAGTGTGGAAATGGATGAAGTAGAGCACAAAAAAATTTAAAGGCAACGTGCTGATGAGCATGATGCTTGAAGAATGTTCTATAGCGAGTGCGACATGGATGTACCGGTTCGCTGGTACTTGCGATGTATAAATAAGATCGTAAAATCAAGACCAAGAAACTGTTCTGCTATGTTCTTTATTATCAGTTTTTCTTGTACATCTGACAGTGCTTCATATTCGGAATAAAAAAAAGATCATTTCATCGTCATTTAACAACGCTCATTAAATTGACAGCGAGCAATTTTCTTGGAAGGAAAACAATACATTTGATCATTTTGTCCAGCAACAAACTGTTCCGGAGTACAGATTCTCGAGATGTTGAGCATTTGCGTATGATTATAGAGGTATTGCAAGTTTTATCTTAAATTATGACATTGTACTGATCGTGCAAGCTGGCGGAAATTTGTGACAACAATTAAACATTTACTAAAAAGGTATATGCGAGAGGAAATCGATTGAAACTCGTTGTCATCTTGTAGCAAATCATTAAACCAAAACAAGATTTTTGAGTAGAAATGCCATCCTTACACTAATTTCAATAAAAAAAATGACATTTTCGAATTCAAACCGATCAGGCGATCACAAACACACCAAATGTTTCAACATTTTACGGCGATTGTTGCCCACGTCATGGCTAGATGCCACTAGTCGATCAAAACCATTTATTCTTTTGATGTCATTATGCCTTAGGCCTGATGTTCTAAGATCAATGAAAAATGATCTTTGTTTGGTAAGCATTTATACAATATGTAAACTTTGTAATAAAATGTACGTCAATATGGTATCTGACACTTAAAAGTCATAAAGCTTGTATGTGGAATGTCAAAATTCTATCCAACATAATGATTGTGGATTCAATTCCTGTCATTGCCCAACAGACTATCGATTTGAGCTTGCGAGAGCAATAATTGAGTGTGCGAACTTCCACGAATCATGCTGTGGCATCACATTCAACGGATCTTTACTTTGTTCTCTTCTGTTGTTCCCAAACCTTTTCCCGAAAGATGGCTATCACCCAAAAAACAAAAAAAAAAGGGAAAAGAAAGGAAGCTTGTTATGTCAAGTATGAATTAGCTAATGTATTTCATCTGTTCGCCGTCGTCACGGATCACCGCAATAGTTCACCGGTTTTCGTTTTCGGTGTTTCACAAGCCTCCCACAAGCATGGCAGTTACAGCGGTTGCGGTCGAATGATGAATCGAAAAAATTTGGCCCCGGGCCTTCCGTCCAAATAGCCGCCCAAAAGCTACCAGACGGGTAAGCTTCCCCCAACATTATCCTGCACAACGCCATCTCCCATCGCTTTTGCCATATGCTTTGTGCGCCTTTTTTATTGTGTGTGTGTGTGTGCGCTGGCGTTTGTATGAGTGTGTCCTAATTTCATCGTTTCGTTTCCACCCTGTCAATCAATGGAGGATTGATGAAATTGGACCGAATAATTTATTGTTTTTCCGCTCTGCATGATGATTCGGTTTGATGATGATGATGGCGGGAAGCGGGCGAAACAGTAAGAAAGGATGAAAAGCAGCTCAGCGCATCAGCGGGGCACGATAAAGGCGTGTTCTACCGATCGCTGTGAAATGGAGGAGGAGAAATGAAGAAAAATCTCCCGATAGGTATCGTCACCGCAGAGCGTCGTCGCGAAGGTGGGTAGTCGTGAACGTGAACAAAAAAACGAAGCAGCAATGAAAGCGTTGGTCATCGTCAACTTATTTCTAATCGAACGGCGGTAATCGATCACGACGGGTATGAGAACGTGTTGAGCTGGCTCAGTTAGCACAATCAAACGATCTTTAGGAGGTTCCGGTGCCCGGTAGATTGACGATACCGGGCGTAATTTGTGGAAACATTTCAAAAGCGATAACAATTTAACGCATTTTATGGTTTTGCTTCGGTGTGAATATACGTCAGCGTGATCGGGACCGTAGTTCGAATAAGACTGTTTAATCAATTGTAGATGAAGTTTCTTGAAAGTTGCAAAAATAAGTACTTCAATTCGCTTTTTTCAATACAAAGTGTGTGATTTTTTCAATCAATGAATCAATTGCTAAAACACTGAACATAATTCATGAGAATTCTTTAATTTCGATCGATTGCTGAATAATAAACGACCCATACACAAAATAAGATAAACATTCATAGATACAATCACATCAAGATGCTCCTACCTATTCGTATTCCATTGCTTCGTATTCCATTTTCATAAATTTAACCACAACACAACATTGTGAGCAATCGAAACAAATCAAATTGTTGTAAAGTGGTTATAAATCTACATTAAGCTGCACTGATAAAGCACACACAAAACCAAAATCACATTCTCGGATGATAAAATGAAACATAACAGCAAATCGATGAAACCGTTGCTGAATGTTTAGTCCATTTTGTGCTACTGTTCTGCCCTCTAAACAATATTTCAAGTTCACTGACGATGCGAAGAATTCATCTTCGCATATTCATCTCTTTCGCCATCCTCGTTCTTCACACGCTCACGTCAGCTTTACTTTAGAGAGCTTTTTGGTCCATGGTTTTCACGTTGCCATACACACACTCACACGCCTTCACTTGGGTTATGGAAAAAGACACTTCTTCGTTGATAGGGATTGCAGTAAACCAGAAATCCGAAACCGTTTGTTTGTATCACGTCTGTGGCCACGATTTACGTCGTCATAATCTGCTTTAAGTTGCAAACAACGGTGGAAAGTGTTCGGGACTAAAACAGGAACGAATGTCTTTCTTATTACATTTTATGAAGCGTAGGTTTTTGCTCTCGAGCGCGTTTTATCTCAATGGTGTCGTCCTTGTTTTTTTTCTTTGCTCTCTCTTAAACTGTACATCTTTTAAATTGTTTCAGTTAAAAATGCTTTACTTCTACCTTCACCGTACAGAATTTCAAACAATGTATGTGTGTATTTTTTAAGCCCTCAAGTGATATTGTCTAAGCTGCACCTGAAAATATGCTTTTAAATAGACAATTAACCTAGCGTAAGCAGCTTTTCCAGTTGGGTACATTTCATGAATGCTTACGTTTGTTTTTCGCCTGCTGCAAAATCCATTTCACATTATGCTCCATACGGTGTGTTATGGAGCTACGAGACACGATAAGGATAGACCGGTGGAAATGTACCCTTTGTTCATCAAGCGTCACTCAATCGTGTGTAATACTATCAACTATCTGATGTTGTAATCAAACAATAACAAACATCAAACTGTTGTAAAAATGTTAAGGATAAGGATGTTAAGGATACCTTTCAAAACAACATATGATTCTACACTACTTTGCACAGCATTTTGCACACTCTATAGACGTATGCATGTCGTCTAGGCCAAGGTCTGAGAGGCTCAGTTTCAACTAAACCATTTGGTGTCACATACGCCCGCATCGAACAAAAGAAACGAATAACTATCCTTAATAATTAAACATTCACCAGGGCCAAATTAAACCAGCAGCAGTAGCACTCCACCAAAAACGGCTCACTGATGAATATCAAAACCTGACTATCGCCAATGCCACCGTTAGCCGTCGCAGGGAACAAAAGAACCCCCCCCCCCCCCCCCCCGAAAGAGGAAACTTCAAGCAATCAAAAACTTTTGTCATTTCATCTTCTTACCTTTTGGCTTGGTGTGCTCATCATGATCCAGCCTTCTCTTCTACACTCTCCCTGCCTATCCGTCAGAAAGAAGCTGTCCCTCACAACTTTTTCCAACGTTTGAGTGGCAGCATTCTTGCGGTAGCAGCCTGTAATTTCACCGAAAACGGGAAGCAGCAACACAAAAAAGAAATCAATGCCTCAGCTTTGGGCCCGCGAACTGCCCGATTTTTTTTTGTTTTTGCCTGGTGCCACCAAATTCCAGCCCCACGGTATAGGGTATGGATGAACGGCAGAGATAGAAAACAAAATCTACGGCCAAGAAACTCTTTGAAATTAAATTTTGAGCTTTGCACGACTTACCGTAACATTGTTTCGGATTTTCATACCTGGCTGGGTTCGGTTCGGTTCCGGCCGTGACGATACCGATGGGAGCGCAATTTTCTAACGATTGCTGGCCTGCCCGACAAAAGACGCCCAGCACGAGTTTTGGGAGGAATGTAATTAGAGACTGGACGCACTGAATGCCGTTGGTCATTATGTAAATGAAGGCAAGGTATTTACCGTGGATGAGAACTGCGCACAGCCCGAGCTGCAGGCTCACGTCGTACGTGGGTACGGGAGGCAATAATACTAATAATAAGCTTCCATTTGTGCAGCTTCCGTAGCTTCGCCGCCATTGTCTGTGCAGATGTTTTGGATGTTGCAATGCCGGTGTTTCGGAGGGCATGCGGAGGTGGATAAGATTTTTTGTCCGAAAATTGTAAGCGACCAAACCTTCAAATTACATCAAGTATTACATTATAATCAACACATGAGACGTTTAAACGAAAACTAATAAACTAACAACTTAACTTGAAAGCTGTAGAAATGGATGAAGGAAAATTTGATTTCATCTTATACCGACTCAAAACCATTTGTTATGTTATGATGGAAAGCCTCTCATAGTCATACTTCACGTGCTCTACCGATACATATACCACAGCAAGTTTCATAAATCAAAGCAACGCTTCAGGATAGAAAATGCCTCCTTTGAAAAGAGACATACGCGCCACTCAACTGCACCTAGTTATCGGTACACTTTTCGCTCTCGTGAAGAAGTACTGTCAACAGAAAAGTTCAACAACGTAGCTAACTGAAAATGGGACTGAATGTTTTTCCTGAATGTTTCTTAGCCGCCTGTTGCCGCTGGCATCTTGGAAAGTTTCGTTGAACGCCCGAAAGCCACAGCGAGGAGCTTCTGAACCTGACAGAGTGATGATGAATTTGAGTAGCTATTTTTCCGTAAAAAGACCATATTTTCCCGTGGTTTGTTTGTTTTTATGGCTTGTGGAGAATTCAGGCTTGTACCAAGTGTGGGTTTGTTGTTTGAAACAAAACAGCGACAGATGCGAGGATTTATTTTACTCATGTGATGTGTGTAGTAATAGAAAACAAGATACATTTTTACATATTGGCCCTACTGTTTGTTGATTTTGTATGGTTCAATAAAGTATTCCTTGTTTTAAATAGTACTAAAACACATATAATTACCTTCGCGTTTAACAATTGTCTATGAGAGACCATGCGCCTCCATACTTTTTTTTTGTCCTTTTAACCATTTTTATTCCTGTTTATGCAGCCTTTTTCCTTCTTTATTTGCAACAATTTATCTACATACCCGCTTTGCCATCCCAATGTGATATGATAAATTGAAAACAAACTTACTCGCTGGACAAGATTGATTTAAATTTCCAACTAGTATTTGCTAGAGAAAAAAAAAACCAAAGCAACAAAGATTTTACGCGTTTGATTAAAATTCAAACCAAAAACACCGATGCCGACCATATTGATAAAGACCAACTTGAACCCGTACCCGTTGTGCTGAAAAATGGAAAAAGTTTCCCGATTGCATCGTATTATGAACTGGCTCAATTAATCAACAGTGTACAAATTGGTCTAATTTTTCAACTAAAAACCACCTCAGCCGGGAATGATTAATCATCAGCGTGAAGTCGATTGCATGCAACACCATTGTCAGTAGCTATTTAGGAGATGAAGAGAATTAAATAAATGAAGCAATGCAGGGGAAAGACAGTGGGATGTTTCTCGTGCCGTTGACGAAATGAATACTCGAACTATTGGAATTACGTGAACAAAACCGTCATTCGTTGATTGTTACATTTCTTTTTATATTGCTAACTTGTTACATAAAATATGACACAATCATTGACGATGTGGATGGAATACGATGTGTATTGAGTCAATGACAGTTAATCTAATATTAATGTTAAAATTGATCGCAAAGTTTCATAAACAATATCATTCAAAGAAGCTTTCAAGCATGCTTTAGTTGGGTCGACTTGTAATAAAATCTGTAGAATTAATTAATTTAAATGATTTAAATAAGCTAATTATTCTCTCAAGCTTGTTTAAGGAAAACTGGAATTAAAAACCATCAACGAATATGCGTCAACTAAAATTCTAAGCATGTTTACCATCTCATTAATTTCAACCAACAATTTCCGATCTTCTCCACTGCTAGTCTCGTTATATGATAAATATTAATTCGTGCGCATTCGAAAATTCAATTCTCGCGTTCAAGCGTTTTCTGCTGAAACATATATCAATCACGTTTGAGTTAAAATATTCGGACACACAACGAGTAACCATTCGTTTGATTTTCAACAGACGCATCAATTGGATGGAGTATGAAAATCATTTCACTCGCCAAAAGAAAAACTTGACATAAAACATGACATAATTCGTAAAGAAATATGACATTTTGAAAACACGATTTGGCTCTTTTTGAAATAAAGCTTGCATGAAAGTTTTCCTATGTCCAAAAATTTCCTAAGTAATTGTTGCACCGTGCCGATGTAAGCCACCAAAAACACGGTCAAAAGCGGATAAGTTCTTCCAAGCAGGGAGAGTAGTATTTTGCAGGATCATCTACGCACGAGCAAACAAGATAATACCTGACACTTTTGCACCGTACTGGCCGCAGCCCACCGATTTCATACCGGCCCTGTCGTCACCCTAGTTCGCTCGTCTAGCATTCTTTTCACCGTGGGCCGCTGCAAAGCAGACGTGACCTAGACCCGTCTGCAAGTGTGTCTAATGAAAATTTATTCCGAAACGTGGTGGAATTTTAATGAACGACAGAAGGAAAATCCTTCTCAATGCTGCTCCGTTTTCCAGTGCCACTGGCCCCATACACCGGTGTAGTACGTTTGTGCTTTGTGCAACGGTTGCGAGAAGGCTGCTCATTCTCACATACGGCTCGCCTCGCTCATGCACGTGACAGTGAAAGCACTGGCCACAGCACCATTTGTGTATGTGTGTTGTGGTCGCTTGTTTTGAGAAGCGTGTGTGCACACTTTTGCCCCAAAATGCTGCAACGCTTTGCAAAATACCCTTCGGTTGCTCCGTGCAATACGTGATTTCGTGTGTGTGCACGTGTTTTGTCGGCCAGGGCGCTACCTTTCACTGCTACACAGGATTCATTCACCATATTTATCGCACTCGGGTAGGACAGGTTTTTGATTTCCAAACTGGGGCGGCATGGGCCGATTAGATCGGGGAAATTGGGACCTTTTCACAAACCTCCGGAAAGATATATCATCACTGACCTCACCGGTCGGCCTGTCACTCTGAACTCCCTTCGCAGGGGTGGGAGCGGTGGAGCGAAATAGGCGATCTAACCCCATTTCAGATAAGAAAGAAGGCGAGCGGAAGAGACGACACGTCTCGACGAATGAATTGAAATGGATTGAGCAGGGTGCTAGTTGGCGAGCGATGCCTTTGGGAATATGCAGATCAATTATGGTAGCAGCGCGTTTGATGGCTCTCCAGTGATTTGAAGAGCCAATGATCTTGGACCTGGCGTTTTCTCTTCAACGGCAAAGCAAATCCGGGGCGAAGGGAAAATATCGTGATGAAATAAGAAATGCGTACGTCGTATCTTGCAGAAAAAGTAGTCATTCCGATCACGCCGCACTTGTACCGGAAACAAATGCTACTCGCGTTCAGAGGGTGCACAGTTTTGAGGAATCATATTCAATTAAGCACAATTGTATTAGATTTTGGAGTGCGGATTGATGTTTACGAAGCTTCTTTTTAGAGACTGTATTATTCAAAATGTAGATGTTTTTATTCTATTAGTTTTTATTTTATTAACATCTAACGCAATTAATAACAGAGGAAACAAAATAGAAGAAGTCCTTGTGAGGCCTTGTATAACATACTTCTCCGATTTGATTTAATTGATTAATTATCATATTTGTTAGATTTTTGTTGTCTACAGAAATTGCTTAATTACGGCTAACAACCCAACCGATACGGAAACGATCACATGAGAATATCTCGTAAAATCTTCACCCATTTTGCTTCATAGCCGGCGTCCTCGAAAGACAAACTTCGATTAAACTTGCCTCGCTAAATGGAATTGTATGTAATGAAGTACGCCATGAAACGATACACTTCCTGAAATTCATTTATTAACCTGGCGGTACGACCTCCGCTATGAGAGAAAACCAACCGACTAAATTAGAACCAATAATTCTCATCATTCATTCGTCTGAATTACACACTCCTATTGCGTGACAGAAACTGGAACACAAAGATGTAGTTATGCGGTAAGCGTTTACATAACCGGACTGACATAATTCCACGAACCGTGCCACCCACAATCCCGCCCAAAGACAACAGCTCCAACCGGTACTGTTAGAGAAGAAGACGAAGTTGGTGTCCTCCTAGGATGCCTAGGACGAAAGTGAATTACCTGTTAATGGCAATGAAGAGCGATATTGATATGCCGAGAGACTTTACCGAAAGCGATGATCCCACCCATCAGCAGCGTGTGGAGGAAAGCTGATGGGAAAGGGCTTTTACATTCGGGAGCAAGTGGCACGGTACCTAGCCTAGGAAGAACAGAAAAAAAAAACAGAAGCCCGGACAAGATTCTATCGCAAGCGACGGATGGTTTAGTAAACTTCGTGATGTCCCAATTCAACTCGTCGGCACCTGGACGGAAATTGAACCCATGTTTTAGGATTAACGGTGAGTGCTTTTCATTAGCTCGAAACCTCCCTAAACATATTGTTGACGGTACAATCCCCAGAGCCATAAGTTTAACCTCAGCACGGTTTGCAGCTCGACGGTCTCGCATCGAGCAGGAGTTAGTTGGTTGGAGCTAAGACGACGTACGTTCAACTTTCATTATTATCGTGCGGCATGCGTTACGGAAGGGTTTGCTTTTGAACTTCAACAAAATCCAACGCGTTGCGCTAATCTGCCGTTTAAAGTGTTTTGCGCTCAGTTTAGTATGCATGTTTAGCAGTTTGTACGCTGTATATGCAACACCATTTTCACTTTAAACGTGTATTTTGTAGCGTGTTTTTTTCCTCGACCAACAAACCCTTTTCAAACATCTCCGTATCACACCGCTCTTTCTGCCTTACGACGAGAACAAAACGTGAGGTAATTTAACGCTACAGTAAATTATTATAATAAATCAATTAATGCACCTATCGTCCCCGCTGTTTTTTTGTTTTGCTTTCATTTACTCTCCGCTGCCTTTCGGTCGCCGCTAACAACGACGGCCAATTGAAAATTATTATGCAAGCAATGTTTGACCTTTGATTCTACCTTTTGCTGCGCGGGTTACACCGCGAGATTGTGAACGTTTGACGAAGGTCTGCATCGAGGGGCGTTCTTTATCATCGCGTCACAATTTGCCATTCCCGGAGCAACCCAGTAGCCGGGAGTAAAGATTTAAACACCCAAACATACACACACACACACACACACACACACACACACACACAAATACAAAAAACAAAAAAATGATTAAATTAGTGCCACAATCTCCGCTTAACGCAAGAGTGACAAAAAGGACTAATTATTTGGTTCACTGTTGTTGAGCATCCTTTAGCTTACCCTTTCGGTATTGAATAAAGTGGAAAGTGAAACAACAAAAAAAAAAAAACGAAAACCCCGAGAAAATGAAAAACCATCCCCATAAAGCAGCGCTTACCGTGGGAGCTTTGTCGAGACATACTTTACGGTGGTTTCTGATGTGTTTTTTAAGACATTCTAGGGATTTGCCTTACTTTTCGCAACCTAATTGGTTCTGTTTTGCTGAGAGAGAGTTCGATGTAAAGTGTGCATTTTACAGAAAAAAAGTTATATTCCATTTAACAGACTTATTCTACAATTATAAGGTCAATAAAATCGAGGAATTGAGGAAATAAAACTGAGGAAAAGCTCAATAAAATTGAGGAAAAGCTTAAAAGTGATCTTCTCCATACAAACATTTAGTAAATATACCTACCAATATATCGCTACAAAGACCGGAATGTTTTTATATAATTTTACACACACTTACATTATAATTAGATTAAACACTTATAGTACACCAATGTCTGCCAGTAAAATTTCACATTCTCATTGCCGTTGCTATGGCACTTGCTATGATGCAAATATTCAATAGTAAAAACCCATATTAACAACTCGCATGTGTCAGTTAAAGCTTCCATGTCTGCCCGAAGTAACTTTAACATTCTGTAAGCATGAAATGACAGCTCAACTCATAAAAGCACACCACTCGTGAATAAGCTGTCTGTAATCCTTTCCGCCGGGTCGAGCGGAAGAAAGAAACGAAGGAAAAAACAAAACAAACCCGAACGCGAATTCTGTGTTGCTCAACATTACGCTTAAGCCGAACCACCTGCAAAACATACTACCAGGCAGAACCGTATCTCTGTTAGAAACGAAAAAAAGCAGAAAACTATACCCTTCCAAGCGATTGCTTTGCCAAATGGATTGAAAAATCGACCGCAAGCACCAAGTACACCGAGCACAATGAGGTGCTCGGCGGTCGTGAACATCTGTAAGTTTTGTACCATTTCCTGTCACACCCGGAGTCTTCATCTTCATTTAGTGCAAACCGGCTGGCCACATTTGCTGCACCTTTGCGCTGCATCGTTGAGCTTTCGCGGCAGATAGTCGCGATGCCAGTGCACATGTCAGTTTTGACCGCAGTCATTTGAAGGAAAGTGTCTTTCTTTTGCGCCAAGCAGTATGCCAAGGTGATTTGGGTTATGTTATCCGGAAGGGAGGGAGATAGAAGAAAGCATTTGCGTCACATGTGCTACACGTAAGAGAGTTTTAATATAGAAGTGTTTCTTTAGACGTTTGGTCTCTTTTGTTCGTATGTTGTAAAAACAAAACGATATCTCAACCTAATGCACTTCCATTGATGAAAGTGTTGCATATTGTGACTCAAAAGTGTTTGGTTTAAATCTCGTTTTTTAGTTTCTGCCTAATGTTTAATACGTTTTCTTGCAATATGGGTAATACCTAGAAATTAAACAGCAATGACGTACACTGCCATAAATAGAACAAATTCGACAAAAAAAGCTTCTGCATGTTTGACGCTGGAAAATAGCTCCAACAGAGGATCAACACACCAAAGCGGCACACCATTCCGTTATCCCTCTTCTCGTAACGGTGCGCATTGCGCGGGGCGGATCCTCAAGATCTACTCTACAAGATTAAATAGCACTCTCCAAGAGCTTTTGGGCAGTAATGCAAAGAGGCTGTAAGAGGCTTTCCGATGCTCGCCCTAGTAGTGAAGTCACCCTTCGCTACGGCAGTTAACCTAGTAACCAAGCACTGCACTTTCTAAATCACGTACGTATCCGCACACGGACCAAACCGGCCGTAGTAGTAGTAGTGTTTCTATCCGGTCGCTGGCCGGACTGTCTATGTTGCATAGATACATTCATTTGAATAAATTAATAATTAAGGACAATAGTACAGCAAGCAAACACATAAAAAAGGGCAACACAAAACTTTCCGGTCGGTATGCTAAAAATAGATATTTCATTACATGCCAAGTGCAGCAGTCTGGAACTTGCATTGCGGAACCCCGGAAAGAAGTGACCGGAACAGCCCAACGACACACGATTTGCATATGAGTTGATAGTTGAGCAGGGTGATTTGCATTTATCTCGTTTGATACATCGCAGCTCCTCTCTCAAGCAACTCAATGAATGGAGCTGTTGTGGAGCAAAAGCTTTAATTCCACTTAAACGAACAACGTTCTAAATGACAATAATGGAGAAGTTTTTTTTGTCATTTTGTTGTGATTGTATGTGATGCTTGGTTTTATAAAATCGAAAACAAGCAAAGATTGTCTCAAAGAGAGCGTGTGTTTTGTTTGTTCTTCCTTCATCCCATCGTAACTAGATCCCTTGTCTCGCTGATGGTTGTCACAGAAGTGACATTCCCAGCAGCCAAGAAAAACAACTTTTAATTAACAATTTGCATGCGCTTCTTTCGTAATACGTTTCCGCCGGGAAAGGTTCAAGTTGGTCACACAATCGTGCAGTTCTTGTTGAAATTCAAGTCGAGTGCTTTTAAGTGCTCCCAGATGACTCTCGTGACAAACGGTGGAAGCAGGTTCCAATTCATCGCATTCCATTCCAATTCTATGCTAGCAGCAGCTGGATTTGGTTGTACTACAATCAGTATCATGGAGTAGTTGAGCAAATTTGATTGTTTTTTTTTTGTGGGTATGGTTCACCTAGAGAAATTATTTCATAAGCCTCAAAGATTAAGCATTAAACCTATCATGCATAGTCCGGGGAATAAACTTTTACTTTCAACTTTTTATTCTCTGCCCCGCAAAGGCTTTCTGGTTTCGGGGAGGTTGACGACGGCTCTCCCTTTATTTTACTGCCCTTCCGATAGTTTCTAAAGAAAGCTTCTCGGTTTGCATTGAAAATATTTCATTTCCTACTTTTTCTCTCCCCATCCCCGTGCTGTGCCTCATCATTATTATCCGCAGTGTTCGGCAAAAACAAAAACCCGGTGTTCCATTATTTCACCGATGGTAGCAGCAGCAGCAGCACCAAGCAGGCTCTAGCTGGACCGTCGTCCCCACCGTGAACTGCCCTTTTGCAGGGAGGAGAGAGAGGGGGAAAAAGATTATTCGGTGCGATATGAAACACTTTCCTATCTCTGACACCTTTGCCTCTTTTTTGCGTGTAGTTGTGTATGCCCGCCAACGTGGCGCACCACCAGCGGGACCTTTTGGATAATTAGGACGTACTTAAGCCGCCGAAAGAGTGCAAAATAGAGAATCGTTAGGGATAATTATCCTCATTAGGGTCGTCGCCGTCGCCGTTGTCAGTGTCGTCGTAGCGCCGAGAGTCTATCGCGCCAGGCAGTAGACCTTCAGGTTATGTTTTATACCTTTGCACCAGAGCAGCAACACCCCGGGACAGTGTGGGACCCTACAGAATGGGGCTATTATCTTGCCCGAAAGCGGATAATACGTGATTTAGAAAGTGCAGTGCTTGAACGGTAAACGTTGCTTTGAAATTTATGAAGATACGAGCGGTGTGGAGTGTCTTGAGCCAGTAGCAACACAGGACACCCAGGGGAAAAGGTTCGTTGCTGAACAATTAGTTACGATAAACATTTTATTCTAACTTCGGGTGATGCACCGGGTAACAAAAATGTTACGAAAGACAATTTACTTTTGTGCGAGACCAGACAGGTAGAAATAAGAGCACTTGAGATGTTTAAAAGTGGTAAAGATGTTAAAGGGCTTAGAAAGGTCGTTATTAGGTTAAACGTACCTATAGTGGTGGTAGTATCAATAGTGGTGGTATTGAACCAAAATGCGATCCATACGGCAAGTTGAAAGTAATTTAGTTATTTATGTTAGTGTGAAATGTTTTTAGCCTTTTACAAAGGGTTTAACGAAACTCATATTTTGGTCAACGTTCTAAATGACCACATAACCACTCAATTACTAGTTTTTCACCATAATTGTTATGAAGTGTTATTGTTTTACTAAAATTATTTGCCTTTTGTCCATATTCCTATAGTGGTTTTAGTTATAAAATCAATAAAAACATGTCATTTTAGGTTTTTTTAGAGGACATTTTTCACATGTCGTACTGTTTTCACTAAAATATGCAACAGAAATGAGTTTTCTGTAGGTAATTTATCAAACAAAGGCCAAAATTCGCTTATTTAACTAAATGAAAAATTGACTTCAAATCAAACACACTCTTCCGGGTGTGGGTTGACGACAGGTGTGATGCAGTACTTTAGTCAATAGTTTCATCAATCAAATTTATACATTTTTTTACGATCAAATTACGCAAGAAATCAATTTTATGGCATTAATCCTTGCTATTCACACGAAAACAGCTTCAAAACTAAGTTATATTGATATTATACACTGTTTTGAGGCATCCTTGTTTACCACCACTATAGGAACACAATGCGACGACTATAGGAACCATACCACCATTATAGGTACAACGAAGCAGTCACAAAAATATGTATTTTTTCATAAATTTGATGTGTTTTTTGGTAAAAATGGTTCTGATTGCGAAGATAAAACACATTTCAATTGCTATGTGTTCAATGTTCAGAAACTGTTCTTCCTGACACTTTTAATCCATTAAAACACATCTGTACCACTACAAATTGCACCACTATAGGTACATTTAGCCTAGTTAGAGTATGATTTTTTGTCTATTTTATTTTTTTTTATTGAGCGCTTGTTTACACTGATGTCTAGGTTTATGCCTGTCAGAAGTCACCGAAAGACTTGGCTGTTTGTAATAATGGGGGGCTACCAAGGCCCATGACAGGTATTTTTGATAAGTGTGCCGAACGGTTTGATGAATGTACAATTCTTTATTTATTTTTTATTTTTAGAAAAGAAAATATAAGATAAAAACATTTTTACCTCGTATCGCTATAGACAGCCTTTATTTTATGTTAAGTTTACTGCAAAATGGCGCAATACTGTCAATTGTTCGTCAAGTCAAAATCAAACCTATTTTTGATGTGTTAATATTTCTACGACTCTGATCCGGAATGGAATTACAAATTTAACGCTCATTTGATACGCCATTGACTGTCAGGATATGTTGAAGCTTTTTTTCAATTTGGAGATAATTTTTACAAAATAATCAGTAGCTTTCAACATTCTGCCAACACCTCTCTTCATACCATCAATAATTCTCTCGTTTACGCCATAATCTAAAGTGGAAGGTATCTTGCTTTTGTAGAAATGATAAAGTGCTCAGCTTTAAAAAAAAAACAAGCAAAACATATTTCTTGATAAATTATGATATCATTGTTTGCTCAACATAGCACACAAGTACACCAACAGTGCCTTTGTTGTGTTTCAAAATATGTGTGTTTTCTCTAACCATTCTACTCGGCTTCCCCTCGGCGCAGAAGTGGCAACGCAATCCAACAATCCCGATCCATGAGCACGTACGTATGCATCGTTTGAATCGAATGCAATGTCCTTCCCGTTTTACAGAGCAGCACACTCAAGAGATGGTTCCCCAGAAGAAAAGAAAGCATGTAAAACAAACGCCCTCAAAAACACCCACCGGGGGTTTGCTAATCCTACCCACCTCCTCCCCCACCCACCGAACCCATTGGCGAGACTGGTTGCCATTGTTTCTAGCTTTCTAGTGACCTCTTTCACCGAGCCGCAACTAATGAAAATGTGTTTCAATGGAAGCTGTTGGCAGCTTACGGTGCGCGTTCGTTGACCGGCAACCCTGGCAGGGGTTGAAGAAGAAGCCATAGAACAGAGCCGAGAACAAAATCCATCAAATACCCAGAAGCAATACCTGGGCCCGTGCTGGTGAGATGCTTCGGAGCGAGCACACTTCACTGCAGTGGTGCCGTTGCCTTTTGTCACCAGCCACCGGGTGCGGACGGGAGTGCGGACAAATCTGCACAAACAAATGTACTCTAGCGCGAACCAAACAAAGGGCACCGGCTCCTTTCGCAGTGAAACAATTCTATTTTTCATGACAGTGTTATTTACATGGATCAAAAGTTCGTTGTTACGCTTGGGAAAATAATTGAAAACTGTCCACTGCAATTGAGGTTTTGGGGTGACTGTGCGGTGCAAACGGTCGATGGTGCAGTAGTCGCTGCTGACTGGAACCAACGAACGGTAGACTTCTTCTGTCCCCTAATACCTGATTATGCAAAAGGGATATTGAATTTGAATGTTTACATTTTAAAACACATAATTCTGCCATTTAAATGTTCTCTTGAATTTTGTCCACCGTCATCTTAAATTTACAAGAATCGGCCCTTTATGTCTGGATTTATCCTTTGATCGTTCAATGATAATAACCGGAACAATGCAGTTCCCTAGGTTGTCATAGATTTGCATATTGACCGGGTGCAAATAGACTCATCTGGTCCTGTCCGCTGGCTCGCTGGTCGTATTTTACGATTGCACCATCCATAAGTGCTCGTCGGACCAATTTATTGACAGTATTGATTTCCAGCGCATGGATAATTCATCCTGATAGTGGCTCACTTCCACTACGTACGTACACGGTGCATATGTGTTTACGTTTGTGGTAAGTGTCCTGTTTACACGCAACCGTCTCTAATTTATGTGCAAACAGTTGGATAATTTATGTGGGTTTATCCCCGTCTCCCTCTGTCAGCCACCACTAGTTAGCTTGGAATTTATTTCTCTCCATCTTGACACGTTCCCTGCTATTAAACATATTAAACCTTTGATACTATGCAATGGTCTGCATTGCTGCATTGAGTGGTAAGGTAAATCAGGTGTGCAATCGTACAGGAGATTCCCTTTTTCGAATGTATCTAATACTTAATTGATTCTATAAAATTATTTTATTTCAGACAGACTTTCTTGCGTGTAATTGGTAGTGACGGGGTCATACGATTCATTTCACGACCCGACGGGTCTAGTCGGGTGCTAGCCTGTCGGAATCAATTCGGTGGGAGTAGCGAGCCCGATTAATTAGCAGGTGCGAGAAAACATAAGTGATTCCTAGCTGTTGGTGCAGCGAGTTTGGGTATTGAACCTACTTTGACCGGTAGATGCAAGTAAGCATAAGCGATTCCGACCCGTTGGTGCAGCGAGTTTGGGTCATGTATTGAACCTACTTTGACCCAACCCGACCCAAACTCGCTGCACCAACGTGTCGGAGTCGCTTATGCTTTCTTGCATCTACCTGGATCGTTGCAACTACTGAACCTACTTGTACCATTTGGGACGGGGTGTAGCGACTCTGAGTTGCTTCCGGATAGCTCCGACCCGGTGGTTTCGGGACGACCCGTCAATCACTAGTAATTCGTATTCTAAATTAACAAATAACTAAACTGTTAATGCTATACACCTTTTTTATTGTTATACTTGGCTTAAAGTGTGCCATATTAAAAGTGGTATAAAATAGCACATTATGACGTCACTAGATAAGCTTTTTCATTGTTTCAATCGATACAATGTATTGTTTCATACGATAAAAAGCTTGAAGCTTTATGTAGGAGAGCACAAGAAGGATATAGTCTTCCGTGCACAGTCAACCAATGCAACCTAATGCTCAATCGCCCCACAAAAACCTATTGTTTAAAAACAAGAACTAGATCTAGCTTTTTAAGTTTAAAAACGCATATTTGAAACGAAACCTTTATTAAGGGAGAAAAATAAAACTGATTTTGTAATAACAAAATAAAAAAAAAACTCAATTACTACTCACAAAACTACATAAATAAAATATAGAAAATGTTTTTTGTGCAATTAATTGTTAGGTTTCATAAAATTACTAACTACAACAAACTATTAGCGTAGCCGTAAGTTTTTTTTTCTTGAAAACTAGCAAAATTAAGGTATTCCCTACGTGAATGTTCAATCCATTCGGCCAGAGTTTTATTACATTTCTTTGCAATTTAATCTCTACCTATCGAGGAAGCGGAAAAGGAACGGAGCCCAACCCGAACCCGAACCCGAACCCGAACTCCAATTGCTGCGAGACACACGAGATTGAACGATAACCCACTCTGCCACCGATCTTAAATCCATTATGTGACAGATCCTTCACGAAATGTGATGGCTTTTCGGGTTGCCCAACCATACAAGCAATACGACACACGCACGAACACACACACACACACACACAAACGCTACTATCGCATGCTTCAGATCCGCTCCGAATCGGGAATATAATCTCAAATTACATTTTATTATGTTTCCCCCGCACTCACGCCGCCCGCTTTCCTCTTTTCCTTTTTCGATCGAAAAATTGTTTTTTTTCCTACCTACCTTTCCCTTACATTACGCCGGCCGAGTGGTCTTTTGCGCCAAGTGAAGCAGTCGCTTTCGGAAGGGCCGACCGTAAAATGGTATCCCACATTCCTGTCTATTTCTCTCCCCCCTTTCCCTTACCCCAGCCCGGCCAGGATCAGATCAGATCGAAGCGGCGCACGGTCGGTTATCTGTCGGCTCGGATCATTTTTGTATTTCTTGTCGATGAAAATCACCGCCGGCGGTAGAAGTATTATTCACTTTTCCATCCGTCGGCTGAAAACTGGCAATTTTCTTCTTTTACAGCATTGAGTGCACAAAAAATTGATATTTCCCCCTCGATCCGATGCGGTGCGGTGCGGTGGCATCGTACTTTGGGTGTGTCGTAAAATTGGACCATCGACCCTTCGCTCGCGTGTTTCCGCATTTACCTTCTTCCGGCGGGGCTTTCAGAATGCGTTAGAAATGGTTTTTTTCTCTCTCTCCAGGTTTTAAGCAGGGCACACACAGCAGGGAGCGTTAAGTTGCTGTGAAAATGCTGTGCAACACTCTTTTCCCTTTGGCTTCAGAGCGGGACGAGCAGCAATTGTGCAAAACAGAAGCACCGTCCAACCAGTTTGACCTTTTTTGCATACACCTTCACCGCCGTCACCGCTGTCCGCTGCCTGGCCTGCCGGCCCTCCCAGAACGGTGTAGAAATAAAGTGCTTTTCCGTCTGGCGGACAGTCGACTGGCCCCGGGGGTTGTGACGAATGTCGATCCTTTACTCGCTCTCTCTGGGAAGGATGATCGATATTGCTTGGATGATACTCCGATTTTCATTTCCCTCCAACAGGGGTAAAGGGAGGTTAAGGAATTTCGGTCTTACCAGGCACCGGTCCGACATGCTTTCAGTGTGACATTGTTAGCGTACGACACGGGTCTCGCACCTCACCGTTCCTGTCCCCGTCACCATCCCTACATTGCTTACTCGCGAGCACCAAAGTATGCAGGGAATGTGTCATCGGTATTGGTTAACCAGCACGGACACGGTATGCCCAGTGTACCCCACCGAGCGATCACCCAAACGTTGTCTTTGACACAACGCAACGAACCAAAGGTCATATTTCATCCGGTCACAAACCCATGAAGAGCATGTGTGGAATAGAAATTACACGTATGTGTGTGTGTGTGTGGGCGCTTTTTTTGTCATTTTTGTTGCTGCTTATCTCGTTCGGTTTTGGCTTGTGCGGGATGGGGAAAAACAAAGGATATTTGGGGGATTTATGTATTCGCATAGACTTGCTTGTGCTTCGGGAGCGGTCTCCGAACGTGTGCGCATCCGGTCCACACGGAAGATGAAGGTAGTTTGCTGGTAAAACATCACCCAGGGAATGATTGAAAGAACATGCCCGCTCCATTGCGCTGCTATCGATGCGTAATGAATCGATTATGAGCTCGAACAGGGATCGAAGACACGGGTGAGGACGAATCGGAGACAGGTCAAAGAAATATTGCACTGCCGGATCAGCGAACGAAACATGCCAGAAGGTTTCCGTGCTTGGGGTTATTGTTTTCTTTTGCTCTGGAAAAACATGAATCAAGACGTTCTTGGTTCAGTTTTTGGTTCAGTTATTTTGATCTTATCGTTTGGGCATTCGTTTGTTGTATTTGATACTGAACATCTTTAACTATCGAACAACCTATTTTGCTTTAACTTGGCATTTATTGTTGATAGAATATTGAGTGAATTTTTTTACCACATTTTAAAATCAAATAATTGTTACCTTATTTTATACCAGAAAGAATGTTAAATGTTGTAAACTATTTACAATTTCATTCATAAGTTCTACATCTTATATAGATTTTCAGAAGAAAAATCGTCAAATTAAACCTGAAGTACAGGCCATTTGGGCCGGTCTGGTGGTACAGTCGTCAACTCGTACAACTTTAATAGCATGTCCGTCATGGGTTCAAGCCCCGAATAGACCGTGCCCCCGTAGGACGTAGGACTGACAATAAGTCACTGAAAGCCAAAGCTCACTTCACTAGAGTGGGTTCACAAGGCAGGCCTCGACCGACAACGGTTGTTGTGCCAAAGAAGAAGAAGAAGAAGAAGAAGAAGAAGAAACAGGCCTCTTCTAATGCATTTTTTTACTATCAATCAACACTTCATCATCAAACCAATCGAACAGTAATCTATTTGCTTCCTTCGTCATTGCTTCATCGTCACTCACTCCGTGCTGCTGCCAATACTAACCTACCAATGCCATACGATATCTCACCCTCCCCAACACGCCTTCGAAAGCTTAACTTCCTCAAGTGTCTGCATCTCCCAAACGATCCCAAGCTAGCTTTCTTATCTTTCTGCGTGTACGCCAACGGGATGTGGTACACTCTAAACCCATTATCCAATCACGAGCCTCAAAAGCCACAACTATTGCGGAAGTATTTCAATTAGTCGTGCTAAGATAAACACGAACCACCACCACACGCTGCAAACACACGGAGCGTGTATCGATGCCCGTACCACACACACAATCGGGCTGGCTTGCCTTTCGGTTCACCCACCCGAGTGAGAACGATTATTTGCATACTCCCCTGATAAAAGACACATGATGGCCACATCTTGAAAAGTGTTGTGCGCATCGAAACGAGCATTTGGAGAGTTGTACCGGCAACGGCAACGGCATCCTGTGCTATTGATATTCTGATCGATTTTACTTCCGTACGCTCTGTGGCAAGCAAAACGGCAGAGCAAGCAGGCTGCACGGTGCCGTTGCAATCGAAGCATAGTTGCTTAAACTTCCTTCATTTTATGAACCAATGGGTTATGCATGAGCTTCACCCATGGTGCCAGCGGTGGCCGGTGGCTGCAGTAAAAGTATGAATTTCAATTTAACCTCCAATAACGACCCAGCCCTCCCTTCACCTGCCACCAGCTGGCTGTGCAGTATTTTAATAGCCTTCATCTTTGCTGGCACGCGTGTGTACTGCTGCTGGTTTTGTGGAAGTAATGGGAAGATTATGCACCTCATGAGCTAAGGTATTAGAGAGTGAAGTGTTTGTTTCGAGTGCATCAGTAAAGCAAGTTATTAGTAAAAATATTCTTTCTCTCTTTGACTCTCTCTCTTTTGACTTTTTTAAAGCTTAATTGAAATACTTTAAAGTAGTGTGTAGTAGTGCGTAGTTAGCTTTTCCTAGATCTCCATTCTTGACTATCTGACTACGGGACATATTTGAGTTCACTTCAGCTGAATTTCACTGATAGCACACTCACCCACACACACACACACACATCCTTTCAAGCGAGAATGTGCTTCAATCGACCTATCATCACCGTATCACCGTACCTACACTTCCCGCCGGCTCACTCGCCGGGCGCATGATTGATGCTAATGGGATTTCACGATTGGTTCTAGCAGGACGAAGCTCAGCCCAGACATCATACGGACCGATTCACACATGCACCGAGACCCACACACACACACATACACACACAGACCCGGCAAACACTCACGTGATGGATGGAAATGAATATTTTCTCGTCAACGGGTTCAACGAGGGGCAGCTTGCCGTGCAGGAAAACCGGTAATGCTGTGGCCATCTGCATAGTGGGGCGGACAGGGCAGGGCATGGAGGGGAAGACACAAATTGCCATCCACCAATACAAATGCACCTGTCATCATCATTATCGAAGGTTGAATCACAATTCGCGCTCTGGTTATTGGCAATTTTCAGGTGAGCAGGATATCCTTATGCCACCGCTGCTACTAGACGGCTGCTGCTGCTGCTGCCAAGTTCGCGATACCATTTCTATTTCACGTGAGAAAGGCTCTTAGCCGGGGCAGGGTGAAGGGGGTGGTGCAAGGTTGCTTCTAGATTGCACATCATTTCAATATAAATGATGCCGAATGGACGACCAAATGTCGCGCACGGTGTGGCGGTCCCAGACACAGGAAGTCATGGCCAAATGCTACATGCTTTGTAGACATTTCTAGTGATACTTTTCTTTTGTATTTCCATGCGTGTCCCGGAGAGACTAGCTCAGTGTTTGCCGGAGTGCTAAGGACATTAGGAAACAATTAGGCGTGTCGCTTTTGGCAATGAAAATCGTTAAAACAGGAACAGTTTAAGCTGGCAGAAGAAGCGTTAACGAAGAATTATGTAGCTGGTTGTTGTAACACAGGCTGTTTCCGAGGTTATTTGAGAGCTGTACGAAGAGATCAGCTTAACTTGCATATTGAATATCGCGGTTTAAAGCCGGTATTTATTACTAAATGGGGTAGTATAGGTTAAAAATGGTGCTTTTAGACACCTTATTATTTATTCAACACGGAAACTTTGCTGAAGCTCTCTTTCACGTGTGTCCAAAACCAGGCGAGTCAAAAACTGTAAACTCAGATGCATTGAAAATGTATACGAACTAAGCAGTGTTTTGATTTGACCTGATAGATTTGATTGAATTTATAGAAATCATTGCTTTTATTGAATGTGATCAAGAGGAAAAAAAATCGAATTGGAAATAACTTTATCATGATATTGATTCATATATGGAATAAGAGACCCTCAAGAAGAGTCTTATTTATACCTGTTTTTACGTGCACGGGACCATTCGGCGATCCCGCGCTACAATCGACAACTGGAACGACTCAATAACATGCCCGTCATGGGTTTAAGCCTAGAAGGTCGTGCCCTTGTATCAAGAACTGACTATCTGGCTGCGTGGTACTGTCTCGAAAGCCTATATAGGCCGGCATGTCCGTGTCGGACGTTACGCCAAATAGAAGAACTTCCCCATTCGAGATTTGAACGCACGTCGAGCGTGATTATAAGAAATTTCTTGGATATCTGTTCTGCTGTGGTTAAGAAAATACTTCAGGTGTATATTCCACCTCTTCCACCTTCTTTCCATAGCATAATTTTACAATCACTTGCTCAACCAGCGTGTACAATGTACATCCTAAGTCCATGCAAAAGTTGGCACACATTCACACAAGCGCAGTTTCCTATCTTTTCGGCGGCCAATGAATTATGGATGAGGCACATTCGATTACGTCGCTGCAACACTGTATAAATTCGACATGTGCAGCGAAGTAAGCACGATTCCATTACCTTACTGTCTTCACGGCTTATTGTTGTTGTTCCGTTTATATGCGCAGCCAAAACATGCATGCTCATGTTTTACAATCAAACCGGTTTCCATACATTTACAATGCACGCCGAAAACGAATGACATTTGCAAACAAGGTAAACTGATATGCATTTAGTAAATATTTTGCCGAAAAAAAAGAAACATTTTGGTTGAACGTTATTTGCTACCTGACGCAAATAATTCGAAAAAAAAACAACCCTTTTGCCCGGTTTAGATTTCACCTAGCTTTATCACAACGCCTGCACGGGAAACCCATATCCATGCAGTGCATTTTTATTACCCCCATTCGGTGAAACACCTGGTCCGGTAGTGTGTTTATTAATGGCGCGCAGAAATGGGGTTGGCCCCTTCGGACGCTGGTAAAAAATGCTGCAAAAAAAAAACAACACATCGTAAGACTTCCCGCAACCTCCAAAACCCAGCGATGCCATAAGTTTTGGCCGCGGGGCGTGTGCCGCTCGAAAGTCACGGGGAAATGAAATATATTGCACCAATGCGCACCACGGCTAGCGCGTTTGGCTGGGTAAAGATTGTAAAAGTGAAAAAATATTTCTTCGCCAGGAGTTCAACTTTTTCGATTTGCCATTTTCCAGCGCGGGCTAAAGCCAGGAGAAAAAGGAAGGAGAGGTAGTAAAGCAGGGGCAAGAAAACAGAAAATGCTGTGTTGCTACATAAACCTGCGTCCACTTAAGCACGTTCTCCAGTTTTGCTGAACCGGACGAACCGCACACACACAACAACAAAGTCGAAGGTTTTCTTCTCTCCCCCCCTCCCCTTCCCCCTCTCAACCACCAATTTTCTATTGCTTTCCTTTGCTATCGCGATAAATCATAACTTATCCAGCGTAGCAGAAAACAACCATTGCACTTTCAGTTTGCCTTCTTAGCCCGCTGCGTTCGGTGCGACTGATCGCTGCCGCACTTTGGTACTAGAAATGCAAATTTGAGCTTTTGAGTTCACGCTAGGGGGGGGGGGGGGGGAGAGCGGAGAAGGTGATGGTGGAGGTGGAGGGGAGATGTTAGCAGAAAGCAGAATCGGCCAGGAAGCGAAACGGTTTGGCAAGTGGGAAACACACAAAACACCACACCGCTGCAATGCAATTTAATTGAATAAATAATGGTCAAAATTTGCAATTGGAATTGGATTTCTGCAACGGATAGTGCAATCAGCCGGTTGACGTATTTAAACAAATTGTTTCTAATGTCAATTTAAGGATGCAAATGGGATGTGTATGACCCCCGGTGGCAAAGTGTTCGGTATTTGGTCTTGTTTCTGACGGCTGAAACATTTTGAGCGCTATTTTTAAGCTCTGCTTTGAGTATTTCTAAACAAGAACGTGTAAATGATGTTGGACAGCTGTAAGGATATTGGAACATATTTGCACACAGCAATCACACAGGTTAATGATATGTTGCGTCTGTCTTTCTCGATGAAAGTAATTTATTCCTAGTTTACAAGTAGCATTTTCGAGCAGATGCGCTGTTGAAGCTATTTTATTTATTTTTATGTTGAAGTTTTTGATGTTTTTAATGTCCCGGTTTTTAATGTAATGGGCCGGTCTCGTAGTAAAGTCGTCAACTCGTACGACTTACCAACATGCCCGTCATGGGTTCAATCCCCAAATAGACCGCGCCGCCATACGTAGGACTGACTATCCTGCTATGGGGGGGAATCAGTCACTGAAAGCCAAAGCCCACAAGTGGGTACAGGCAGGCCTAGACCGACATCGGTTGTTGAGCCAAAGAAGAAGAAGAAGAATGTTTTTAATGTGTTTTAACTCCTAATAATTTTGATTTTTAATTTAATTTTTAATTTAATGTTTTTTTAATTCCTAATAAAAATAAAAAGCCAACAAATAACTTTAATTCTGCAATTGCATCGTTTCCATTTACTTTGACAACTTTAAAGCTGTCAATATCATTCATAACGCAAGTATGATAAAACCATGATTTCAGATGTAGAGCCTTCTTAGAAAAAAAAACAAGCTAAAGAAAAGCAAGTATAGCGTTGCACGATCCCATATAGCAATATAGGATAGTATTTTCTATGGGCGATTCTGCGACCTTTTGCAATCTAATTTTCCCATGAACCATTAGCTCTTTACACCCTCGATAGTGAGAGCAGAAAGAAATCGTCATACAAAGTACGGTACATATATTGTGCGTTCCCTGGGGTCCCTGCTTGAGATGGAAAGTGAATCAAATGATGACAAATGACACTTTAATTCAAATGTTGAAAGCATAATAAACTACCGTTCTGCAACGGAAAACGAACCTTCACGGTATGGCATGGTTTCTTCTATGAGATCTTCAGACCAACAAATAAAACGTGAAGAAACAAGTGATACATTAAATACATCATACGAAAAAAAAACTCACCAGGAAACCTCATTGTATTTCACTGATCAAAGATGAGGGGGAAAAAACATTCCCAGCATCCTCGGCGGTCGGCAGTGGTTTTTGTCGCCACTCCCACTATACGACAGCTCACAAATAATACACCACGCAATGACGGCGAGAAGGAAGACAAAAAAACGATTGTTTCCTGCAGGAAGCGCAAAACTGTGTCCTGCTAGCTGTGGCAGGATATCATTGCACCTGCACCAGGACCTGCATCTTGGGTGAACACTATTAATTACAACCACCAACCGGACACGGGCAAGACTAGACTTGTTACTTGTTCATAAATCTATGTTTTGTGCTCACTGCTGGTGCCGCTACGCCACCACAGCCCCAACCACAGGGCAGTTGAAGCTGCAAAGTAAAAACTGAACTCGCCTCTGCGTAAAGATCACGAACTACACACACATACACACACATACAGTGGGAGAGAGAGTAAGCAAGCGCGATGGCAGGACAGCACACAGACAGGAAATGTCCCAGATATCACGATCTCGGATGCTTGAAGGGCGAGCCGCACGCAGAAGAAGGAGCGGCCTGGAATAGTGGACGACAGAAAACAACAACGAAGTGTACCACCCGTACGCCCGTACGGTACTTGCGAGTGTCTTAGCCAGAGTCTTTCAGCATCAGATAACGCAGCAGCCGGCCACGGGTTTCGCTTTGCTCGAGGGTGTAGTTAATTATTTTTATGCTTCCGAAGAACCGTTAATGTTGCGCGGGAGTGCAAAAACGAAGCGAATGGCGAATGGCGGTCGTTAGTCAGGTGCTGCTTCGCTCCAGTGCCATATGATAGTCATCGGGCTGGTTTTTTATTAGTTTACAAAAACCAACGGGTAGCATACAAAAAAAAGAAGAAGAAATACATAAAAAGGACGTAACGAGAAACGCTGCCCCGACATGCCCAAAGGCTTCATTGTCGTGGCAGTTTGACGGTGGTAGGAAATTCAGCTTTATCTTTTTTTTTGCTTATTAGATTAACAAAACTCGTTTGAAAAGCTTGCCTTCGCATTTTGCACAATTTTAATCATCTAAGTACTGTCAAAGTCGGTAACGTTCATACAATTGCATACTATTGCACTGAATAGACGTAACTCTTCTCGTTTGGCATGCAATTCCCGCAACAACCATCATCGCCACTCGTAAAGTTGTGGCGATAAAAACTTTGCTGACAGAGCCTGGTAGCTGGAAGAAACATTTACAAATTGTTATTTTATTATTGCTAACTGACTGATCCTCCAATCCGGCTCCACCGGCTGACAAAACAACTTTCACCGGATCGGCCACACGCTTCTCGCCATGCCTGCCAGCTAAAGGGCACAATGACAGGAAAACTCCATTACCTTCGCTAGGAATCGAATCGATAAAAGTCTGCGATTCATCAAACGGGAGTTTTTTTGTTTTGTTCTGCAGCTTGTTCTGCTCTGCATGATGTGTATGTGTGCACGGGAATATGCTCTCCAGCCCCAAACAACCACGGCTATCGAGCCCGAATCGGTCGAGACAAATGGTTCACTAGTCCCATGTTCTATCAATCATCTGCAGAGTGCCGGCGAGCAGGCCGGTACCGACCGGGTCTCTCCTGCATAGTGTGCTGTATGTGTCGCTTTATGTGTGTGTGTATGCGTGATTGTGTCCCCGTCTAATACGGCGCAACATCTGCATCAACAACCGGGAACACCGGTGGGGGACAGAGTGCGAAAGCTTACACTCTTAAAGCCAGCCCACTCGATGAACCCCTCACACAGGCGGGTTTTCCCAGTTGGGGGCCGAGGCCGAGGCAATCCGACTCAATCCACCCGGTGACGATCAATGCTCCCGGATCCCGGAGCAGTAAACATGCAGCACAGAGCAGCAGCAGCCGTGTGCCTTTTCGTTTGTAATTTAGTACTATTCATTCCACGATTTTCGCTCTTCATCTAAGCACCTACAGCATAAGTGTTTTGTCGTTCGACATACGAGCCGCCTGCCGGCATAGCACACTGCCGGACCGTATCAATAGCAGTGCCGGTGCACTAAAGCCACCGGACGCTAACGGACGCATACGGGTGGCACGATATTCATGAGCGTTTAGGCCTCCCCACACAGAGCACACGGCATCTGGCAATCGGGGTATGCTCGTCCGAGGCAGCAACAAAAAAAAAACACGAGCGAAAGAAAGAAACAAACATCCTCCGATCAGGACAACTGGGCCTGCGAAGCAAACGCAGCAAGGGAAGCAGCAGCAGCACCGAATGACACTACTCGTTGTTGTCCGCGATCTGGTGTTTTCGCCCGGTGTGCCGTGAAAATCGCTTTCTGCCGTCCGGACGCTACGACGGCCTGATAAATTGCATATACAAACCATATTTCACATCGATCCCGTACTTTGCTTTTGCCTCCGAAACGGCCCTCTACTGATGCTGGTGGTGGTGGTGGTGGTACTGGTGCGTTTCCCGTACGCTAACCACATCAATAAGCCGAGCGTATGTGCTTTCGGAGACATATTTCTCTAGCCGTGGATTTTCGTGCGCATTGCTCTACTGTCCTGGTTTGGCAACATGCTTTATTGGAATGCGCACGCACAAGCATACACACAGGCTGGAGTGATGTAGTGGTTAGCGCTAGTAAGGGCGCTGAAGTACTCACTCGATCGCTGAGCGTGTATATGTATGTGTGCGCGCGCAATTCAATGCAAACGATTCTTATCGGAGTGTGATTTCTTGTGCCAACAACCAGCAGGAGAGGGGTAAGAGTTGTTTATTATTTTCCCTTCGCTTTTGTCGTGGTTTGGTGTGCCTCTACTGTTAATACGCTACCATGATGGTGGAAACATAATTCATAGTTCTGCAGCTAATGAATATTGAACTGGGGCGCGGGGGTGATTCGGTCCCATCCATCATTGGCATGGAATTCGATCAGTAAGGCCACAAAACATAACACGGGAATGGTGATGGAAACTACAGAACAATTGTTGGCGTTTATGTGCAAAATTTTACAATCCTGACATGCTTCAAACAATGGTCAATTTCAAACAAATAGCTGTTTACAACATTCTTGTTGGCGCAGCCTCACCCCTTTTCTCCCATTTTGCCTCGTCTGTAAACGTCCTTAATCCTCAGTGTTTGCACTCAAGGTCAGAAAAAATGGTAACAGTGGGGTTGCAAATTGACATTTTTTTGGTTGCTTTTATGAAAAAAACGCAATTTTTATCAATAAAGTGTGTACAAATCAATAGAAAGAAGTTGTTTGAAATAGAAACTTTAAATCTTTTGACGGAAATTATATCCAACAGTAATTCCTAACATTCATCTCTGCAAGCCATTTCCTTCCTGCAGTTATATTATATTGGGTATTCTCAGCAAACTTTAGATTACGATAAGTTTTTATTTTGAATTATTTGTTATTGTTTGGTACAAATCCAAAGTTCTTCGAAGTTTTTAATAGTGGTTAGTGATTCAGATTAATTTTAAAGGACAATCAATAGCAATCGATGTCTTGCGAGAGAATAGTGTCGATGCTGGTGTACAGTTGGTAGGAAGTTGGTTGGCTGCTTTCAACTGTCTGTCAACTGCTGAACATCCAACCAACTTCCAGCCTTGAACTGTTAATGTTTGATGCGAAATTTTTCTCAAAAATAAACGACTACCTTTGCTGAACGACACGCAGTTCCTGTAAAGAGCAGGATGTGTTTCTGTTCCTGCCCGGACCATCCCCCATTGATAAAAACGCACAGGTTAGTTTATGCGCAGACTAAGTAGCTTACGTTTGCAGCAGTAGCAAAACATGTTTTGATCCCCCTTTGGCACTAAAACACCTGAAACCAAGGTAACATCTAAATCCTCCATCCGCATCCAGCTGAAACTAACAACTTTGCGGTCAAATGATGAATTGAGCAAATTTTTCGTCCATCCCGGCTAAAACCGCAAAACGGTACGGCCTACGAAGAAACACACAAGTTGGGCGGATGCTGCCTCTGCCCTACCTGTCCTTTTTTTTGCTTGTACCAGTACATGGTTTCCGACCTTCTA
Organism: Anopheles arabiensis; assembly: GCF_016920715.1. Classification (NCBI taxonomy): domain Eukaryota; kingdom Metazoa; phylum Arthropoda; class Insecta; order Diptera; family Culicidae; genus Anopheles; species Anopheles arabiensis. Next base: position 32,132,307 of record NC_053517.1, read on the forward strand.
ATTCGGTCGCTTTTTCTTGTACCCTGCTACGGCCGGCTACTGTCAATCAAGCGGGGGATTGAAGAAATCAGGCTGGATAATTTATTGTTTTTCCTTGGCTCGTGTGAAGACATTTCCCTTCATTGATGTAGTCAGCTCACCTTTTGCGGGTGCCGGCTGGCTGGGATGTTGGGAGGTTGGGATGGAACGGAATGGGGAACCATTGCCGTCTCGTTTCTTCGGACTTGTGGATCGTAAGGTAGGTTGCTGGTAAGGATGGTCAACGCTAACGTAACCTTTATCGAAATGATGTTAATCAATTATGTGTTTCAACATACCTCACTGTTTGGTTATACACTGTAAACATGTGTCACCGTACAGATTGGATTGTCAAACTGATGTTTTCTTTTATGCATTAAGATTCGTGTTATTTGTTTAGCTGTATTTGCCTACCAAATCAATGTAACAATTTGCAATTTATGATAAAGTTTCTAATAAATTAAAAACTCCGCTGCTTGCAATCAATCTTGAACTATGTCCATCTATTATTTCACATAATCATATTTTTGCCTCCGCACGATTAGGCAACCCAAGCGTACTTTGAAGCAAACAGCTTCAAGTTCCACGCTTTCATACAATCTTGTTCTCTTTCGAGCTCCGTAACGTCTTGTCGATACAGTGGAGGACAAAGTGTTAACTCCCGAATGCTTCAGAATCGGACGCCTTAGACCACCCGATATTTGAGCGTATAAATCTTACCCTTTCGACGCCCCTAAATGGTGGGATTTGCAGCAAAAAGCTACCATAAACGTAAATCAATACAAAACACTGTCGCACCCTCGGTCGGTCGGTCGGTCTAGGGGTGCAACGCTCTCGGTACGGTGACCGCACTTGCTAGGAACAATGTTTGGATAGCTTAAAATGTGTTTTTACTTGCACGATGTACCAAACTGTTGGAGTACAGCAGAAACTACGCCAGGACATGGAAGTTTGAACAGGGAAGTGGCGAGACGGTCGATTTACAAAGTATGGTTTCCGGTGTGTATGTGTGTGTATAAGTTGCCTCTGGAAGGCGTGGAACAAACATCGGGAAGCGTGGTAAAGGAAACAATCAGCTTTCACTACGCTGAGAAAACATTGATTCCGCTACAACAGTTAATCCGTACTGAGAAATGTAGAGAACATGTTTACCATGTTGGGTCGCCAACCCTGCTTGTTTACTCCACAACAGCTTTTCACACCGAACACCCTAATGCCCGCATCATCCCCTTCTCCAGCGGACATGTGATGGTGTCCTTTCAGTTCACGTAAATCGAACAAAAGCTCGCTTTCTGAAAATCGAACCAGAGCAGAGCAGATTATGGGTATCGTTGGTTCAATAATTTTGGCTACATTTTGTTGTTTGCCAACCGATACCCGAACGCCCGGTACCATATACGTCAACCGTTTTGTTTAGTTTAGATTTACTCACCAAATCTGCAATGAATTATAATGGATGATCAAAATTAAGCAGTAAACACTTAAAGGATGCTCTGCACAATAGTGTTAGACAGTGGGCACAGGAGCATCAAAGTATTAAAATAAACGCTTGGTTTGGTAGTTTTAGCTTGGGAGAAACTTTACCTCTGTCATGCCCGGGGCGCTACACATTCTGCCTGACGCCAATGACACGCTTTAAGCACGATAGTTTCGATAGAAGAACGCAGCATAAGGATGTGGTTTTCTTCGCACGTTTGAGTGCACTACACAATCTGGCACAACACTGGAACTATGCCGTGCTGCAAGTTTGCGATTTTGTTGCACGTCTATTGCGTACGTGTTGAAGGGTCGAAAACTTTTCCTTCCCTTATTGCCCACCCTAAGTGTCTGGTTTATCGTGTTGTCCTTTGAGCATAGAGGGCTTCAAACTTTCTATCAAAGATCTTAATAGTTTCGTTGTTATTTAGTACAACATCAATTGCTAGAGTTTTAGAGTTTGTTTTACCATTTTGCTAAATACTTCCTGCATTCTGAGTTGATGTAAGATAACTTTTGTAACTTTAAGCTGAAAAAACCCTAAAAGGCAATAAGGAAAAATAAAACAACACATACTGAAACACGACACTGTTACCTCACTGTCATCAATTCGGCATTAAATTTTAATACACAAGGTAAATCGGCATTATATTGTTTCGAATTGAAGCGTATATAATGCCAATGCTGAAGTCAACTTCTCTTGAAATTGTCGATACATTCAGTTCCTTGCTTTACGGCTTTTGCTTTTTTGGAATATCTATTTTTTCCCACAGCAATCGGCCTGCAGAGACTATCATTAACGTAACGTAATAGAATGTAAAGAAATTGTCTGGCACAAAAGCGTCCGCATGAAAATGCATCCAACCGTGTCAGTGCTTCGTTCCTGTTTAGGGTAGACTCTCGTAAATAACTTCGTCCACATTGAAAGTATACGGTGCATTCAGGCGGCTAACAAACTACCGGTAAACTAAATAAGAACTTTACGGCCGTTCCCTGACGAGCAGAGAGCTTCAATCAATTTTAATGATGCGCTCCTAGCGTGCAGCTTTATCTCGTACATTGCAGTTTGAAGCCCCGACGCCGAACCAATGAAAAGGCGGGCAACTTGACCTGTTTGCTCCTATGCGAAATGCACACGTCGGCAAAGTATGCCCCACTATAAATGTCAGTTTATTCAAAGTAAGATGATTTTCGAGTGTTGTACTATAGCGATTTGAATGGAAAATTTAACAAAAACGTATACCTTCAGTTTGCAGAAGTACTTCTTTAATACTCCTTAATGTACGAATCACACAGCTTAGGAGTAGCATACCTTTTCAAGTAAAGAAATGACCGGATTGAATGCTGTAAGCTTGTGATCTGAAAGAAAACGTTGAGGAATGTATGAATATACAAAATCAGGCCACATCTCTAACCAATTACTATTAAAATACGTATGTGCTGATGACGGCACGATTATAAAAGCGGCCAATAGCACGAATGTTTAATTAATTTGCCAATATATGCCCAGCTGTGTGAAAATCTGCTTTGACAATGACAACATATCTATGAAAAAGTATGCAAAAATTATAACGATGCAAGAGCAAAAAGACTAGTCACTTGCATTGAAATAAAACAAAAAATTCGTTATGAAACGTGGCGTACGTTCGTTTGGTTTATCTTCTCTCGTATCTCTTTCGATAATCTCTCGTCCTATTAATTCGTCAGAGGCATTACTATATTCTTGAGGCTTGCTACAATAAAAATATTCTTTTGTTTGTTTTGATCCAAATACATCCGGACCCAATGGTCTTCCGGGATGGATAGGATTAGCTCGCGGACCAGATTTCGCCAACACCGGGCACAACTGTATACTCATCTGCCGCGCTATTCATTGCACAATAGTCTAAATAAAACAGCTTCATTGCCTGCAACATTATTCCCTTCTGTATATTTTGACACTTATTTTTAAGTGAGTAAAAAAAAAACAATTTGACAATACAAATCGTGTTAGTGTGTCGCTCTTACTTCAATTACATCGCCTCGTACAACGCCACCGCAGCATACAACCATACCAAATCCCAAACAACTCAATTGCGGTAACACGTGTGCTGAAGAGAGGATGGAGGGAGAGGGGTGAAGAGGATCCACACACACTCTCCCACCCGTTTTGTCAAACGCAAAATAGCAAACTCAATAAGATTATCGACAAATAAACGGGCACGATTCCCCCGGCCTGGGCAACCGTTTTATCAGGCCGTACTGGGCGCGGGGATTGTTTCAATTTGTTTGATAATCTTTTCACATTTCCCATCTGCATATAGATAACGTGTCGAGGACAAGCGCCCCAATCCCCAAAACAACAACACTCGCCCCTCACAGGTCGCCCGGTCGCCAGAAATCAGGAATTTGATTGGCGTGAAAATCAATTTTCACACCGTTCGAAGGGTGCTGGTGGATTTCCAATTCATGCCCCGTTCGCGGAACAAGCGCCGTTATGAGCTTTGCTGCACAGGGTGCTGTTGTGCCGTATGTCGTACCATGTTTAGATTATTGCTTTGTAAGTGGAGGTTTCAAAATTTTGCACAAAAAAAAAGAAGTAAACCCATTTGTTGCAAGAATGTATTGTCACTCAATGTGTGACCGAAACTAGGTGCCGCCCGGTGTTGCTTCATCCAATGGCTTTTGTGGACCTTCACATAAATGTTGCCGACACCGAATCTCACCGTACCATGCTAACTGCAGCATCAGTGGTCTTTAAAGTGGTGAGTGCTTTCCGCTAGTTGGTTTGTTTGTAACTCTTTAATCGCACCTAGCAGAGCACCCATCCCAGACGTCGCGTGAGCATTAGAGACAACAACGTACCCTGCAATAGCTCTCTGCTGACTCTCAGCAGACTCTGTGCCGTTCCGTGCGCTCAAAGTAAAGCTGCACTCGTGGGCCAGTTTTATCGCACTTGCAACTAGTTTCCCCGTCAAATTGGTTGCGTTGCGTCGGCGCATGCCAGACTCGGAACTTTTGGGAACAGGAAACCCAACATTTCCGACACTCCCCGCCCGAACACGAAGCCACACGACCGACGCCGCTAGACGAGCTCCGCTAACGAACGCAAGCCTCGACCGTTCCGATCCGATGATGCTGTGTCTCGCCCGTCAGTCTTCGGGCGTTCGTGCTTCCTGCATGGTAGCTCCAGCTTGTGAGTGTGTTTCTCTGACCCGGGGTAAACTACCAGCGCCAAATTCCACTCCTTGCTCCGGCCATTCTTCCCTGCCCACTCACCGCCAGGATCGGCAAGAGGTGGGGCAGAGAAGAGGGAGGAAGAAAGCGCAGGCTTCCATCTTGTTGTGATTTTTGCCTGTGCTCCCTGTGAGTTTCAAGGTTTGGTAGTTGGTGCTGCGGGCGTTCTCTGGATTCTGGACATCTGTGCAACTGTGAAGGGTGAATTACTCGGTAGAACTCGGTGTACAGGTTTGTGTGTGTGTGTGTGTGGTTGTGGAATTCAGCTGCAAGTAAACTCCATTTGTCAAAACTGCAAGCTCAGTGTGGAAACGTCAGATGGAAATGACAACATGCGTGTGTGAGAGTGTCAGCGCTTTGACACACCTTCCGAGTGGGCTGCGTGTGTGCGTGCAGACTGAGTGGAAAGCGAACGTATTGGATTAGAAGGAAAAAGTTAAAAAGTAAATGGAAAATTGTGATACGCTTTGCGGGAAAACAACACAGCAAGGGTTTGGCAAAGCATTCAAATTGTATTGATTTGTGCAAACCTTAAAACGAAACATCGGTGAATTACTGCGAGCGAAGTGTTTTCCATGTGTGAGCGAAAGTGTGTGTGAGAATAGCGAGTGAAAATGGCAATGGTTTCGCGAGAAAAGGAAAAAAATATATCCTTGTTTTAGAGAGTGAGTGAGAGAGAGAAAGAGAAGTAGGGAAGAGAGCGACAGAGAGTAGACTTTCCTTGTGGAGCAGCGACTGGGTGTCTCTCTCCCGCTAGTGCTACTAACCTATTTCTCTTTCACTTCCAAATCCGCTCACCGGGCCCAGACCCGTACCTAACCCAACACGAGAGGGCGCTTTACGTTCGCTGCCTTCACGTACACAGCACAGCAGGATAAAGTGTGACATTTCATGACGGCACGACACACAGAAACGGAATACGTGCGGGATGCTGGATGGATTTTTCTTCCCCCGAGGTGTTTATGATTCCGGTCGAAAGGCATAGCAGAAGCAACCCGTTTGCATGCCTCTGCGCCCGCGGGGAGAGTGTGGTGCGGTAGTGAAAACATCGGGAACAAAAAGTGAAGAGGGAAAAGGGAGTTGAAAAAAAAATGCTCCACCGCCCAACCCTCTGACCAGCTCTCAGTGTTGTATACGTAGACAAAGCTGTTTACAATGTTTTCAATGAGATCATCCCGTTTGGATGGATGGCAAATGAAGTGGAAAAGCTGACAACAAATGGTTGCAATAGAAAGCAAAAACACGATAATTGTGCCACGGGTTAAATGATGCGATGTGTTCGTACTGCCTGTTTTAATCGCTGCTTGGCAAGTGACATGACGTGCGTTGTCTTTGGATGTGTGTTGGATGTGATGAGTATTGTTTGGGAGGAGTATATAGTGAATATGGTTCAAGAAATGTTGTGCAATGTGATTTAAAGCGTATGATGCTCTTGGATGATGGAGCTTTCGGTGAATGAGTTCGCATAAAACACTGTGCCAGATTGTGCCAGATTGTTTCTTCCCATCTTCCTCGTCTGATCCCTAATCTTTTCCCCTCTTTTCCAACCGGATATGGATAAGAGAGTTTTAATGTGATTGTACTATATTTTCATCAGCTTTGTAGTGTAGTGTTTACCATGAGGGCTCACATTTTTTGATCTAATCCTAATTTTAAGTGCAGGTGTAATGTTGATGCGGTACTGAAAAGTAGTCCAGTGACAGTGATGTGTGACACGATTACGATTGAAGCTCAATGTTGAATGCTCAAAGCAGTGTGTAGTTAAAAAAAGAAACGCAAATAAGTGTAGTTATGTTTTATGATAATTACTTCCGGTTGCAGTAATGTATCAGCTCAGAAGTAAGTTGCAGTAATGTGTGTTGGTATTATGTGTTCATGTTTAAGTATAATTTTAATGACTGATTTATTCGATTTTACTCAGTCACATTCATTAGATTTAAATATCTATGATCACAATCGAACAAAAAACCTAAACAAAATACAAGAAAGCATGGAGAAAGATTGCACTCGTATGTTTTTGAAGGCTCAAGTAACGCGACGTACCTGCCCAAAGTTAAACAGATTATTAAGACACTCGAGATGATTCGAGCAAACTCATAACCATTTTGTATCGCCCCATACGCAACTGGAAATGTGTTCGCACTTCCTTCCACTCACTTGCTAATCGATCAATGTTGAAACCCATCGGAAAAATGACACCCGATTTGTATCACCGTACCCCGCGCCTCGACCCAACCGCCTCCCACCTGCCCGAAAATGGCTTAATCTCTGTGCCGTGTTGCCTTCACCGTTAACAGTAACACCGTCACAACCTACGCACCCGACCATGAAACGTTTCCTCGCTCAGCTCCCTTCCCCCAGCCACAAAAAACCATTACACCAAACCATTCCTAATCTCCCTGGATCGTTCGGGCAAGGTAAGGAGAACCAATAGCGAGGGAACCGAAAGGCTGCGATGGGGAACCGAGGGCACGCAAACGCACCATCAAGCGCACACCTTCCAGTTCGATACCTGAGCATAATGAGCGTGCCAGACTGGGCAAACGCAGGTGAGCGCGTAGCGGGGCGGAAAAACCATGAAATGTTAATTCCATCAATTCGCGGAAAGCCCACACCGGCTGCTCATTATGCTTCATTTACAACCGCGATCGATGGGGCACGGGGAGGGTGTTTTGATGACGGTAAGATCCGCGGTCGTGACGATTTTCCGATGCTCAGTTTTGTGACTTTTGAAAACGTTTGACAGCGAGCGATCTGTCGAGAGCCGGGGAGGGGAGGGGGGGAGAGTAATGTTTGGGGTTTTAGGTGGGGTGGAGTCAGAGGGGATGGACGCTGTTTTCAAAGCTGATACTAAGGCGATTGAAGGTTTATCGGTAGATCAAGGGCACTCGATGTGTGGTTGAATGTTCGGTTGTGTGAAACAAGAAAAATGGCAATTTGAATTACACCGCAAGTGTGTGTGTGTGTGTGTGTGTGTGTGTGTGTGTGTGTGTGTGTGGGGATATCTTATGCATTACAAATTTATCATCAATCTACTCTATAAACCCAACAACTTGCATATGGGGATTTGCTAAACTGGTACAATTACTCAAATTTCCCGACGTAATGCGATATTTACCAACAACCATATGTCGCCAACCACTCCAAATACGATATACGCCACCCTCCCGTTTGCCTACACACATGGCAGAGATTACGCGAAATAAATTCTACTTATCTTCCTAAAGCGACAGATTTATGCGCACGGATGTACCATAAGTTGCCTCCGATGGTTGCCTCCGACGGGGGGACCATTTTTAACTTTTAATCTGCTTAGCTGGCTAACCGTCTTGCATTATGGGGCCATCCACCTTACGACTTTCGAGGATGTTTACTTCCTTATAATGTTCCTTTTTTTCTCTAATCCAAAGCAGAGTTTAAATAAACTAAAAAAACATGCAAAATACGCCCTGCCTTTAGTAGTAACATTGCATCCTTTGTCTACCGTTCATGTTTAGCGCGTGCTTTTAGCCAGTGTTACACAAATGAAAACCACAAGAGAAATCGGGTGTGGGTTGAGAAATGAATTCAAATACCACGCTCCCCTGATGCTTGGCAACGTGACCCGCCGTGTGCGTACCGAAACCACATTTACACCCACAAAACTCAATTTACCTGCTCCGATGAAGATAGAAATGGCTGATAGATGTTATTTTGTATTTTGTTTTTCTTTTCCCTCGGCATTCCCTGTTAAATTTAACGATAATATGGATGTCTTTCTCACTGCTTAATGCACGACGCAAAGCTCACGCTATCACACACACACACTTCTTTGGTGTGCAAATCGATGTTAGGTGTATTTATACTTTAGAATGGACGCTATCTTCTTATCATAACGCAGGAATCGTTCGTTGCCTGTCGTTCGTTGGTGGGAAAATCGTTGTTGATTGGGAGTTAAATTACACTTTCCAACGCGTGGGATGTTGGGTGGGATTACTTTTAACTGATATTACGCCATTTCGCAGCACGGTGTGGATTTGTTTTACGTTTTGCTAAGATTCTCCGCAGTTGAAATGGATGGAATGGTTGGAAGTGTGCCTTCAGGCAGTGCTTTACAACGTTTTACATAAAAAAACATTATTTTTGCTCTTACTTTATACTAGCTTGGGTCCTTTTTTGTTATTCTATCCAAGCATAAAACGATTAGAATTTTTTAATCAAATGCCGAATGTCACACATTCCTAGCTAGCGAGCGGAATGTCGTATTGTTTTCCATTGCATATCCACCGCGTTCAGCTACTTCAGCTTCTGCGAAGTGATTTGAGAACGACAAAATTGACCCCTTTGTCGAAATTCTTCAAAGCTTAACGAATCAGCGTGATAATCCCGTTTTTTTTTTTGTAGGGACAATGAGTACACCAAAACAAAACAAAAAGGGTCAAAATCCATCACAATCCCTTTTGCAAGGGTGCACTGTGTTTGCGTCCGTTCGGTCCAGTCGAGAAGACTTCAAAGTCGGTCCGTTGACTGTCGCCTGTTTGTCCTGCTAGCTTCAATATGGCGCCTAACGCAACAGCACCGTAACGCATTTGACAGGCCTGTTTGCGCAACGTTTTTGGAAGGGAATTTGTCGTTTATTTGGTGTAAATATTGTACCAAAACCGAGTGCACTGAAACAGTGAAACGCACTTGGTACTTAAAGGACTTTGTTCTCAATGTTTAAAGGGGACATTATGTGCGTTACTATTTCCGTTCGGGCTACCTTCCTGCGCGGGATAAACGATACGCTCATTTCAAAACCAAACACGAACCAATCCTTTGCTTTTCGAGTTCCGGTTCGTAGACATAGCCCATGTAGCAACTAGACATAGCCAGGTCTTGTGTGTGTGTGTGTGTGTGTGTGTGTGTGTGTTTGTGTGGGACCCGGGACAAATTGATTCCCTCATTTGTTGCCACACATTCGGTCAGCATGATGATGCTCGTGATGATGTTCATGCATGGGCAAAGGGACAATACTTTAAATCCCGCTCTAAGGTTGTACATTCCGCATAAGGACAGGATCTCTCACACACACACACACACTTCCTTTCTCCCATTACCCTCAAGCAACGTACAAGTGGACCTGATCCTGTGACAACAAAATCCAAGACCCTTTCCAGTTGATGGAAAACCCTCGAGAGACAGCGAACAAGCGGATGGAACTGCTGACGTGGGGGGAACGGGTCCACTGTCGGAAAACAGTCACTACCCTGGATCAGTGAAATACCCTCGGGGAGGGGTGCGAAACACACACCGAGTGACAACGGTGGCCCGGAAAGCAGGGAGAGAGAGAGGGAGAGGATTTTTTGTTATTTGAAATTTTTGCATACTACATACCCGGCGTACACGGGACCCGTGAATCCCGGACAGCAGCACACGCGGGGCGTGATCTGAGTGTCGGGGGATTTCCTTACGAGCGAGCGTTTTCTTCTTCCGCGAGCGAATGGGGGGGGGGGAATGGAAGAGAACAACGGAAACCGGCCAAGTGGAGTGCTTCATTCTAGTCACCGTCCCAAGTGAATGGAGGATCACTTCACATTTCTGTGCAAAAGTCCCGGGGGAAGGATTAAACTGACGTTCGCGCGTGTCCCTCCCCTGCGGCTATCAGTGCTCGTGTGCGGGAAAAGGGAATCTGCACATCCACAAACACGCTTAGAAAATCAGCTATAAAAAGCGCTTAGGAAATCAGCGTCCTCCTGCTTCTTCTTTATCGGCCCAGAACCTTATGGTGCCGTCCGGATCATGCTCCGTCCGGGATGAGTTGCCAACTTCGTGCCGGGCAGTGGCGGTGGGCAAAAAGCATAATCACGTGAACCCTATTATTGCCATCATTCAATTTCGCTCGGCAAAAGTACCCTAACACACTCGGTTCGCGTCCATCGCCACGCTGAGTTCGTCCGTTAGAATGGGTTGAATGTTTTGCCACTTTTTCCACGTTCGAATAAAGCTGCCGCCATCGTTTAGCTCGGTTCAGTGTTGTTTGCTTTTTTCTTTGTGGCGATATTTTTTTTGAAGGGTAGAAAATCATAATCCAGTTTCTTGACATGCCCAGAGCGAATTTAATGCTTTCGCTGTATTATTAGCTAGCTTGAAGTGGGTTTTTCTTCTAAAGATAATTTATTTGCTTGGTGGATTTGGCATTTGAAAATAAAGCATTCGTTTCAAAATGAATCAGTAAATCCTGTGAAAGCAAATCCAGTTCAATTCCAGCTAGCATTTGTTTGTTCATCGTTAATCCTCTCGTCCATACAAAGGGTTAAAGCGGACCAAACTGATTAATATAGGTTGAAAATTTGCACAATGATGCATATTAAGACATTAATTAGAAGTGTTTTGACCTTTTTACCCTAATTATCGTTATCGAAGCAATATTGCTTTTACATCCAAAGACTGTTTATATTTTTGTTTCCATATTGTTGATTACATTAGTTCACTCAATCGTTGTTTGTTCCTTTATTGAAGCAAACACCCAATCCATACTCAGAATAATACTACATAGCTATAAAGTATGCTCGTTAGATGAGCAAACTCGGTTCGTAAATTCCTTACCAGTAGATCGTGACAATAACGCACTGCCGATAAGTCCTACGTTCTACTAGTTCTTCTCCTACGCCAAAGACACCAGGCAGCAATCGATGGTAAATGTAGCCAGTAGTGTGCACTGCATTTATCCCTGACCGACCATTCCCACAATCGGCAGCCATCGACAAGAGCAAAGAGCCCGGTGCCGTTATGTGTCTCTTTGAGTAATTGGATTATCCTGTTTATGATGCGATTCTTATCCGAAATCAGAGCAATTGCTGTTGTTTCTGCAAATGAGCTGGGGGGTGCGGGCCAGTTCGAGCCTACGGTCCGGTACACGGTCCAGGCAGCACACTGCAATGCTAGTGTCAGGGAAACCAAACTTCTTCACTACGATTGACTGATGTACTGATAGTGCTGGCGAATGTCATTCATGTTGCCGTTCAGGGTCGGCGATGGTATCGCACTTGGTTTGTAGTAGAAGTATTAGCTTAGCTCCCGGACACTGGATTTCTTCTGCGTGTGTAGTCACTTCGAGCGACTGGCTAAAGTGATGAGAAAGCAGCATTTGTTGTGATACGTCTTATTGGTGGGGGCTCTGTCTGGAGGGCAAATTTATCGTCCCTACCCAAAGATCGATGATTCGATGTAAAAGGAAATTTGTTTAGAGCGTGACACGTCAGACAATCAGGCTTATATGCTCTGGTAGGCTTGTACAGTAATATGCTCATGATATGGTTAGATATGATAAAGATAGCTGTCTAGCCGACTAAATGGCTTATAAGATAATGTTGAAGTAGGAATTAATTAATATTTGAGAAACCATTCATTCCCAACCATTCATTCCCTTCTCTATTCCCATTCAAGAAAGCTTGTTTTTCTGTTTTGCTGTTGTCTTTCAAATCGTTTCGTCCTGTTGATAAATTATGTTTCTACAAACAAAACCAATCTTAACAACGTACAAAAAGGGAACTTGTTTTGTGCATCGCTATATGTATCTTATATGGATTTTGGCACGAGCCCACAGTATCCTGTCAGTTACAACATTGTATCTGTAATGGTACCGCCTCCATTAACAGGTAATCTTCTACCTACCTGCTGGTGGGTCGTGTAGGTAGCTGTCACTTTTCCTTTTATCCTTCTTTGTCCACGGTACACAGCACCGACGGTGATGACGAGAACCCTCGAAGCTGTGCAATTGCTTGCCCTTTTCTGGTCCATCAGAACCATGTGCCCCTCCTTGCAATGGTCTCGTCTCGTCGGCTTCCCACACGGAACCTTTTGTAACGTTATCGATAATGTCTTCCTTACAGCTGCTTTTATACGCAACCCCTAACACGGTTAGCAACTGGCACCGGATTCAGCTGCTGCTCACGGATAGATGATGGATGTTTTTTTACCGACTTGTGCCGCTTCCCCATTCCCGCACCTAACGACGCAAGCCTCGTGTCGTGCAAGGAGCAAAGCAGCACAGACGGTACACCGCTCCCGAGCGTAGCGTGCCATGTGTTCGGAAGCCTTTCGGATGGTCGCCTTTTCTGCTTGACAACATGGAAATGATCAGTAGTCCTGACAGCGAACTATGGATAATACTTCCGTACGTCAGCTTTTGCTCGCTCGCTGCAGGGTTTGCTGTACATCGACGCTACGCTGCTTCGCACTTTCAGCATGCCCGAAGTGCCGGCACTTTTCACGGTGGAAGTGCCAAACACTTGCAATCAATTATGCATCATGCGATCGCTCGCTGGCTTCGGGGTATGGTGTGGCGAAGTTTGAAAGCAGAGCGGAATGTTTAGGCAAGCATGTTTGGACAGCGGCACTGCTGTGCCCTTTTGCACATGTAGCCCATGCCACACAGGCTAGACATTTACTCTCGGGAAATGGTGAAGGCGTTGCTGCTTGATTGAATCAGAATGTGAACACAGTACCTCGGTATGTCTCCAATGTAAGTCGCTTGGGACAAGGGAAAGTTTCGTCTTTAAACTCACAGTTTCATTAGGAGATTATTGGTCATAGTTCAAAAAATTTTGTTATACAGTGCTTGGAAAAAGATCTTAGCACTGGTTTGGAATTGAAATTACATCAATTTTATTCATTTGCGAACCGTTACGTTTGTTTTGTTACATTTTCTTGTAAATTAATTATCTCACCGTTTATGCTGCCTGTTTCCTCGGTCCGAAAATCTCGGAAGCAATCTAATCCTTTTAGAAACCCCACACTCACCTCATTCCAAGAAGGAATCGAAGCAATGCTTTTATCTTCAAAATAAATTAAAGGTCCCAGCTCTCAGCGGCACTCTCAGCTACTTCAAAAGCAATAAGAAACGTATCGAACGCTTCACCGCGTTTCACAATCGGTGCCCGTCCCGCTTTCAACCGCCAGCGTTAAATCAATCGCTTGCCGCTTTCCCAAAAGAATGTTCACTAATCCCATCTGCGGATGACACAGACGATCGAAATATGGTCGCCGTACAATGCATTGGGTATGTGTGTTATTAAACAGTTGGCACGAACGAAGAAACGAGAAGCGCAAAGAAGGAGAGGAAAAAACCATAACAAAAAAAAGGTTCTACCAACATAAAAAGGATCCGCTTATCCGCTTGTTTTCCTCCGGTTGGTTTTTTTTTCTAGTGAAATATTTTAGCCCCACATATGTGCGTACACGGATGCCCGGGGGCCGTACAAAGGCCGCACATGTACAGGGGATGCTTTTGAAAATCAATGAAAAATGTTCATCTTCGATTTATACGGTCGTTCTAATTCCTTTCCCGAATCCCGCACATTTCCTATCGTATGGGCGAGAGAGTTTTTTTTTCTTTCTTTTCTGTAATGTAATTGTATTTTCGCTTGCCTGATGTGGCACACGTGTGCTGCCTCAGGAAAAGTCCATCTTACGCAGCAGACGTAGAGAACGACCTGTCGTTTAGCAATGCTGCAGAAAATATGAACATTTTGAACCGTTAAAATTACTGCTAGCAAATCCCATCGCTTTCCTGGTTGGGCACTCAACCTCGAAGGGCAAATAAAAGCTTGTTTCTTTAGATAATATTGATCTTCAAAAAAACGTCGTTTATTCGCTATTCACCTGCGCAAAATTCGCAACAAGATTAACAAGCGCAAACATAATTGTAACTTCGGCAATAGGTAGCGCCTGAAGACGACAAGTGTAAACATGGCCAGACGTCGGGTTTGCGCAATGGTTCCGAAAATAAAGAAGGATTAGTAACTGAATTTGCTCAGGTAAAAGCTTTTCCTCGTTAATCTCAGCCAGCTCAGCCAGCGGGCGAAGGTTCGGCGGTGGAACAAAACAGGCCGAAACAGATTGTATTAAATTAATTTTGCATCCGTAGAAACCGTAAACAACACAGGCGCGATAAATAAACACACGGTCAATGGAATTTGGGGGGACTTCGATCAGTAAACCAGGGGGGGTGGGGGAGGCTTTGCGTTTCGCGCACTAACCATAACGTGTTCGGAATGGTTGAACACTTTTAAATTCATTTCAAACACATTTCCATTCCTGGTATTTGGAGGCAATGGAGGCATTTGCAAAGAGGATTTACATTTACCAGTAACACACACAAAAAAAACCCTCAATAAAGCTTAGTGCGGCGTTGATGGTTTCGTTCTAAAGCAAAGCGTTAGGCGTAGCGTTTCTTTGCTACGTTTTAAGGTGACGGTAACCTCACAGCGCCAACGTAACTTCAAAGAGTTTTGCGTTCGGTGGCTTCCAATTTCGTAGAATGAAAAATTCGGCTCTACTCGCAAGCCATTAACTCTTCCTCCGTTGGGCGGAAAGAGTTTGTAAGTGGATTTTCGATCGATTCGGAGAAGTTGATATACCAACTGTATGTACAAAGCGTACCATACTTTAGCTTTGTTTAAATATGTTTACAACCTCCATCACTTTAATTCAAGTCGCGAAGGGAATGGGATTTCGGCTGCATTCCATTAAGCATTTATTGCAATCATCAGTTCCACCGGAGTGAAAGTATCGCATATCAAAATCTCAGTATTACATCATTCTGCATGAGAACGCTTTTTATACATTATTTTTTGCTTCGGACGCATTCAGTTTGCTGGCACAATTTTCCACGCAGCACCCTTGAGCCAATTATTCATTGCCATCGGGAACCGTGGGCCATCGGGGGGTGGCGGGTAATGTCTGCCAACGCTTTATGATTATTATTCATTTCACTTAACCCGGACAGCATCATGGCACTGTAATACCAATCAATTTATTACTTCGTTTTCCACCTTTATTTGGAACAGAAATTTGCATCGTACGGTGCAATTGCATTACGGTGAAAAGACATCGCACAAATACAGGTAAAAGGAATTGTTCTGCCTTGTGCCGTGTTCAACTGCATCACCACCAACTGCGTGGAGGAAGAGCGTGAAAGCTTCTGGGAAGGCATGGCGGGTCACCGGGGTACATCATGTATGAAACATTCCCAAATTCATCGAGCAAAACAAAAAAATAACGGAACGCCATGGAAGCGATGCCATCGCTCGGAAAGCTTCCAGATAATTGATAAATAACGAATCAGAAATCATACCCAGCAAAATGGATTGCTTTTATTTCGTATTTATTTCACGCAAAATTTTAAATTCCATGAATATCATTCCTTTCCTGTAAATGGAACAAAACTTGCTCGCGATCCCCGCCCTAGCTGCACGGTTCATGCAAAAGGCACACCTCATAAACCCTATTTTTGACTCGCTTCCAAAACACTCAATTCCAGCGGCCGCTGGAAGCGCATGGTGCTGTCAGGACCACCAACCAGTCCAACCACTCTAGGTCACCAAAACGACCGAAAACTAAACCCACTGACGAGTCACACAGCCAGCTGCATTCGAGTGCCTCGTACGTTCGTCGGTGGTTTAGCCGGTCCTGGGAGTTGCCTGCGGTTGCCCGAACCACCGTACGTCCATTCTTGCAGAGCCTTCTGTTTGCAGTTTGTGTGTTGTGGCACACACTAACCAATACCACTGACCTCCTGCAAATGAGCTGCCTGAGCGTGCTGAGGTGGCCCAAGAGCGGAGATTTATGAATAGTAAAAACGCACTCGTTATTTCGTTGTAATTAATATCGTACTCCCTTCCTGTGCAGGCTCGTTGCGAGCGTCTGTAGCGTGCTCCATGCTAATGGAGGCTAAAGGCGGCACATGTTGTAGAGGTTTGCTGAAGTGATTTTTCTAGTTTAAATTGTTTACCCTGGCTGGAATGAAATCCAGTGACATGGTTGTGCTAATAGGTTGAAGCATGTGTGCTTTTGGTTTGCTGTTTGTTGATTAGTTGTATACATTAACCGGTTTTTGCTTATTTTTTATTACCGAGCACGATCAATGGGAAATTAAATTTGGAAAAAGGAAAAAATTCGTACAGGCCACACAGAATGAAAAGAGCTACCAGAAGTAACTATGAGCAATTGAACATTTTAGCAAGGTTGACTGTTAACTAAACTAAGTTTTTCTTATTTTATTTTGTTTTATGACTATCTATTTCATGCTTTGTAAATCAAAGGGAATATTCTTCAATTAAAATTAAAAATGATGTTTCTATCTCCGGTTGCAAAAATAACCTATTTTTAACAAAATTGTCATAAAATATAGCGTTTTATTCAATCGAAAAAAACACTATAGAAAAAAGCTAGTATTCATATATAAAGGCCCTTTTTGGAACATGAATTCCTATTTTTTTCCTAATTATGTATGAATCTTTTACTATGGGGATGCATTTTGTGAAAAGCAAGTTAAAATGAATTTAAAGAAAAAAAACAACAAATTTAATAGATGCCAATAAGTCTTTTGGGCTGAAATTCAGCTTTTGAATAGAAAGCTAATACACATGCAAAAATAAACTATTTATTAGCTTTCTCCTTTCCATATTCTTTTCAACAGTGTAAGTTGGGAAAATTGTTATTATTTTCATCCTTATTATTTCCTTTGCTTTGATACCAACTTGGGAATTTAGCAAGAAAATGCTACAATGTAACGCTTGTTTTGTTTTATCTCTTGCTCCATTTCATTTCAGGATCGCCGGACCACGGTCGGAACGTCGACCGTGAATGTTGACGCTACCAGCTACGGCGAACGCACGAACAACAGTAGACGGCAATCAAATCCCAATTATGTACAAAATGAACCAGCACCACGCTACGGTACAGCGGGCACAAAAAACCAGCAAGCAACACCAGCCCGGAAGTGAAAGTTCAACGAAAGTCATCGATGCCCAGATAGCGATCGTGGCGACAGTAGCACAGTAGAGGCGCAACCTTGGCCGATGTAGTAAACCCTCCTCCCAAAGGGGATGCCGTGGTTGGCAGTGTGTCGTCGTCCACCATGGACGCAGCACCATTAAGTATGGCTGTTTATGACGGTCGGGACTGATAAATGATACACACGGTGGTGGACACGGTGTAGTGTGTTGTGCAGTGTTCCGTTTCTCGTACCAATCGGAGGACGTTTGCACATCGGAACCAGCTCGGCCTCGCGGGGCCTGTTTGGAAAGTGTTGCCCCGGTGTGCTGGTGTATTGTTGTCCGTTGCGAGACAAAGAGCGGTCGGGCGCATCTTATCGGTCGTTTGCTGTTGACAAAATGTTTCCCACTGTGAGCGAAGAAAAACGACCGAGGAAGATTATTGCCTGGCGATTTGTAGCAATTTCTTTCGCTGCGCTGTCGTGTGCCGAGATGTTGTGGTGGAAATAAAAGGCGAGCGAGTGTGGATGTGTGGTTATGTTTATGCCGGATAACCTCACAGTGCAGCCAGCATTGTGTAGCGTGTGTGTGTGTGTGTGTGTGTGTTGGGTGAGATCATCCGATTCGTTTCTTCCGCTGCAAACGGTCGTACGGCGTGAACATTCATAACTCTCACAGTGCTAATGAGACAGTGTGTGATGGTATCGCTTGTGACAATCGTTTTCCACCAATGGCAACGGGAAAACGGGAATGGAGCGACGCAGCTAATGAGGCACCGGGAAGCGAACCAGACACCAACACTATTCCGGTGGCTAACAAACAAACAAGCAAACACGTTGCACCCGTCATCTAATGAACCAGAACCCGGTTTTGCGACAGTGTTCACTTCGGGGCGATCGGAATGCGCCTAGGGTCGAATGAAATCATCAAACGGTTCCGTGTCCGGGCAGTCGACCAATGCGCCGGGCCAGTGGTCGGCCCTATCCCGTTTGCAATTAGTTCTAGTGCACCAATAACGACGAGTCAATAAATTGCAGCGGAATTGCTTCGGATTGACGGTGTGGGGCCACATTAAAAGCAGAAAAATGCTCTCAACCAGGAAGCGTACGGCTGCTTCACCACCGTCCGCAGCAGCATCATCATCATCATTACCGAGTCTGGCTAGGTGTGTAGCGATAGTGCGCGCGAGGAAAAAGTGTTTTTCGATGAGCAAACAGTGAATAGAAACGATCAACGAATCTCGGCCGTGGTGCAGGAAACGATTCAAGTGCGCACAGCATCGTCATAAAATGTTGTTTTTAATAGTGCGCGCATTTGATGGTGCTTAGTGTAGATAGGGAGCGAGTGAGTGATAGAAAGAGAGAGGAGAGAGTGAAGAAAAAAACGATAAAAAGTGAAAAAACGACCATCGCTGCTAGTTTTCTCAAGAAACTTCCTCCCAGTACAGCGACCACGCTGCTTCCTTCCTAAGTGATGCCATTAGCGATCGCGTAGAAAAATCGTTTTTGCTGCACAGTGTGTGTGTGTTTGTGTGTCCAGAAGTACTGCACCATTTAAGCTAGTGTTTTGAAGTGTGCAGCAAACGCGCAAAAACCGACCTCCACGGTTCGCTCTCGCAATGTGCATCCGCTTCGAGCACGAGTCACGTAGATCGAGTAATTCTAAAGCATTAGCTGAAGTGCAAACGCTGCCCCGGCTGCAAGTGCGGCGAATAATTTACCCCACAAACAAACATCTCATGTTAATGGGCAGTTGAATGAATGGTTTAACAGCTGGCGTTGGAGTAACATAACGCGCGAAAGTAGCAAAAAAAAACACACACTCATACGTAAGCAAGAAGCTCGCCAATCCATTCACCGTACGCGGAAACACACGCCCAAAGCATACACGCCCCGCTCGAAGAGTTGACCGTCCGATTGTAAATAGTGGAGAGGGTAGATACAGCACGTAGTAAACAAACGCGTTTCGTCAATAGTCTAGCCGGACTAGTAGCCTAACTGCAGCTGGTCGTAACTTGCAACTGTGTCTGGGCT
This sequence comes from Anopheles arabiensis, assembly GCF_016920715.1. Lineage (NCBI taxonomy): Eukaryota > Metazoa > Arthropoda > Insecta > Diptera > Culicidae > Anopheles > Anopheles arabiensis. The sequence goes on from NC_053517.1 coordinate 32,151,790, forward strand.
GGGTGTCGTTTTCAAAGCCCGAAGCGGATAGCGAGCGGAAACATGATGTTCGTGAAATTCCAGTACTTTTGCATCGTTTATTTTTTGCTGGTGCGCTTCCTGAACGGTGCCACGATGGATCTGTACAAAAATTCGCGCCTCGGCAACCGGATCGTGCAGACGCGGTACGGCCGTCTGCAGGGGCTGGTGCTGCCGCTGGACGGATACAAATTTCTCAAACCCATCGAAGCGTTCCTCGGCGTCCCGTACGCCACACCGCCAACTAAAATGAACAGGTAGGTGGGGGTTTCGTTTCTCCGCTCGAGTTATTGTCATACTGTTTCACTTTGATTAATGAAATGACCAGGCGCCTCCATTAGCGCGTTTATCCTTCGTTGCCCGGACACTTTGTTGTGGGGAATGTTTTGTTTTCAATATTGTGAAGTTTGGCTGCATATCATAGAAAAATTAATATACTTTTTTATTACATGTTTCATGGTGATTGTTAAGGAAGTGAATCAATTTTATAGATGAATTTTAAACGATTTTCAAAAAATATTGGGCGTCTCCATTTCTTATCCTTTTTGCTATGGCTTATTTGAATCTTTTCATTATCAACGCCTAGACATTAAAATATATTTACGAAAATAATAAAAAATTACTCACACCAAATGATATAACAAACGTGCATACTAAATGTACTAAAAATGGGACAAAACAAACGTCAAAAAGGATGCAAAATCGTTCACCATAAAACGTCACGCTGATAGGTGAATCCTTTTATTGTTAATCAAAAACTTTTCGGTCACTGCTGTACGCTTACTCTCCCATCGTTCCATGCTTAATAGGAGCAATCTTTCATGGCACTGTCACTTTTATTTTCGAAACTGTTATTAAATTTTACTAAGCCTCTTTTTTTGGCCGTGCTGCACAGGAACTGCTTGGCATAAACCAGAAACGAATGTTTTCATTTTGACATAGATTGAAAAGGGTTTCGCTACTGCAGGGTGGGAAGTTGCTATTTTGCTGTTTTTGTTGTTGTTGTTGTTGTTGTTGGATTTTCTATCCACTCGCATCCCTCCGGGCAGCAGGGAGTCTTTTTTTGCTAGCTGTTTTGCATTTATGCTGCTGAACGTTCTTGAACAAAAAGTGATAAATGATGTAATTTATCAATTAACACCATTCACGGTCCGTTTTTTTTTTTGACACTGTCGTACGAAAACTTGGTAGCAAGTAACATAGACCAGCAGCAGCAAAACCGAAATGGGAAAAATAAAGTTTTGACCGCTTCTTTTTTTTCTCGTCATTCTCAAATTTTACATTGACATTATGCAAAACTCACTACCGAGAAACGATTTGATGTTGCACCAAACAGAGCATTTTTTAATTAAAACTTCATTCCACTGGACCGTGGCTACTAAACTATACAATTGAAAGTCATTTATTGTTTTAACTTCTACTCAAGCATAAGTTTTTAATCCACTTCAGTTTTGGTGCATTTACATTGGAGTATCTACTTGTATTATTTAGATTAACATTAATTACGACACCGACCGTAGTTTCGTCAAAATTATTTCCTCTACTACTGTCAATCAAAAAGCATCTTGAATAAAAATTGCTCTGGTTTCTATTTCTGATTTGTAAGTAATATGGATTCATCATAAAGTGGATTTTGGGCAAAATAACAGTCTCTTTTACACAAATACACAGTTATTGTTCTGAGAATTTGTCCCAAATTGTTATACGGTATGCTTTGTTCATTACATGAAATGAATTGTCAATAGCTTGGCTGAAATAAATCAATAATCCCGCCAAATAATGTAATACTAAATCACACAACGATTGTATGACACTGAATAAAGTGTACCGTAAACAAGAATCAGAAATACTTGAACATTTGTATCGAAAATTTGTATCGTACTTGCAGACAAACCCTGTAAACAGCCAGGTTGACATAATTCAGCAAAGGCATGACGTTAAAGTACTTGTAACACTGGAAGAAATCCTACACGAACTTTTACTCCCCAAAGTTCCAATGCTGCAGCTGTCAAGCTTGTTACAACAGTGATATTGTGCAAAAGTTTAATTCAATCAATGCACCACTCGGCACACGTTATCCCGAGCAAAACTATAATCATATACCACCGTGCAGTGGCATCCTTGCGGTGCGGTTTGTTTGCAGCATCTCTTTTGCGGTAAAAGCTCGAACGCACAACTTTGTTACTGAGAAGCGTTTGTAGAGCGTACAACAAAAAAAAGCATATATATACCGGTAGCTTGATGTTCTGCGAAACATATCGCCCGAAGCAAGACATCGGTTTGATACGTGAAAAGCCATGACATTACACACGCCAAAAAACCCCCGGGAGAAAATCTATTTATAAACTTCTCCTCTCGATGGGCACAATGGAATGGGTACGATCGTGCAGTGAGGGAAGGCAAGCAAAATGTACCTAACACTGTTCATATTGTGTTCAGGGGATGGAAACGCACTGGGTTTTTTTGTTTCGTGCAAGTTCCTAGAACTTTTACCAACAGATGGTTACAATTCGATTGAACCTAGGATTCACATCTGCCGGTGCGAGTGAATCGAAAAGTTGTTGATACGTTTTAAATTATGACTTGGAAAAAGTTTAAAAGTATGCCTGACAGAGCACAAGCGAGAAAAAAACACACACATAAACTACCACATACCTGTGGTTGAGGAAGGATCTTCGGAATTAATCTAGTAGTAGGGGGCTTTTACGATATTAGCCAGTTGTGTTATATGGAGTTTGATACTGGGCGGACGAAATCATGCCAATACTCCATACAAAATATTACGCAAAACTAACCTCAAATGCTCAGCTTAGCTTATTTTAGCTTTAAAATGGAAAAACAAACGCTGATTCGTCGCAGACATGATCAGGCAAGCTCATGAAGGATTGAATTATTACTGAAGGATAAATATTGTGTCAAGAAAGGATACAAATTATTTGGGTCGGTTTTTTAGTTTGAAAATGTATTATAATTCATTTTAAACAGAAAAAAGAAAGAAAAATATTTAAAAATACATCTTTGTTTGTTCACACTTGCTAAAATCTAGTATGGCAGAGCGTGACAGTCAAATGGATACAACCCGGATGCTGAATACTGTTTCATTTACAGGCTGGAATGTTCAGCCTACTGGCTTAAAATATAGCACAGGCCAGTATTATAAAAAAACAATAAAGGCAAAAACATCTGTATCTTAAAAAGGGAAAATTAAAACAACATTTGCTAAACCTTTACATTACCTAAAAATATTGGACTGATGAAATAAGACTGTTAACAGGACTAGTCGAACAGTCGAGTATCCTCAAAGCGTTCGTTTTTATCCTCATCATTACATTCCGTGGCACTTTGCCATACCGTAATTTATTGTCAATCACGAATGGCCTTGCAACAGTCAAATACACTCTTGCGACCTGATTCGGCGTACGAACAAAAAACCACTAGAAAACCAAAACCATAACCCGGGGAAATCGATGAAATAGCACATAAACTAGTTTGATTGACGATTCCATAGCCGCTTTTCCTATTTGTTCCAAATAGTACAACAAAAAAAACCCAAAAAAGAAAAGGCGTACAGTGCTTGGCAAACGTTTGACTCGGTGGTGTGGCGAGGCACATGAAATAAAAATGTGCCATGTAAAGCAGCTGGCCTAGAGTTGCAGAACGGTGGCACCGAGCACGGCTACACCATTGCCGATTTGCATACGCGTTTTTCACTCACCTTTTTACATTTTCCACGCCCAGGCTAAGCCACTACTTCTTCTTCTCGTACCCCTTTTTGCTGGTGCTACTAATGCGAATCAATCGTAGCAACGTTCGTAGCATTGATAAAGCTAATGGAGCACGTTTCGGTTTTATTTGTCACACGCACGAACATTGGCAGCGTGGCACATTGCGCCGTACCGTAAGGCCGCGTGAGTGTGTGTTTGAGTGTGTATGTTGATTTTCCTATGAATTTCGAACGCTTCCCTTATCGGTCACGTTTCTCTCACCTGGCCTTTTCTCTCATTTTGCAAACATGGTAATAGCGCAGTGTGGTAAATCTGTGCCACGGATGACACTTTCAATTTGTTTATTTCTCTTTTTTTGTGAAAGCGAACAGCCGATATAATGCTGCGCTGTCAACGTTTTTCTCTTGCATAGCATTACCGTGGAGCAAATGTGCCGATTGGCACTTACTGGCGGTGGTTGCGTTTTGTTCCATTGGACTAATTTGGGTTTGTGTGATGGTTTTATGCCAACCAGGTGCACATATTGCTTACTGCAAAAAGTCATGTAGCATATCTGGTTGAAACTATGGTCGAAATAATACTAAACATACAAGATTTGAAGTCTAATTGTGGAAACCGTTTTTATCGGATTTTGGTAGATCAAACACACTTAAAACAAATATGAGATTTATATTATTCGTCGTATAGTTTTCATTTTGTTTCTAAAATCTTCATCAAAAAGACAGCCAAAATTTAATTCAGTTTTTGGTGTGGCACACAGTTTTAACTTATTGAAATCAAGCAAACACCATTGTTTACTAAATCACGGGCGAAATTTAAAGATTTTTCCAACCCCAATAAACTTGTGAGTAAACGCTCATTCGTTGTTGTTCGTGTATTGATTTTTTATTAAATCATGCTATTTTGCAAAAAAAGATAAAAATAGATTTAAAATAATGTATTAATGCAGCATTTAAATTTTTTTTATTTAATTGCGTCAGACATGCCGTTATTATCAACATTTCATCTCTTATTGCACCATATCCCGTATTGCACACAAGATCAGACAATCTGGATGAGTTTGAAAACAGTTTTTAAACACTTTTATGAGCTAATTCATGTGAGCCTATAAGTTCACCGAGCATTTCCGGTACAAAATGAAATTGCGCAGCCATAATGTTGATGTGTAAAACGATTTCTTGCGCACACTCTCGTATCGTATTTTTGCTCGAATCAGACGAAAGTATCTGAAACTTAAGAAATGCTCGTTTGACCATAAACAGCGTGTTGTTATTGTTGGTTTGCTAAAGAAAACAAAACCAAAGAAGAAAAAAAACACAACAACAGCACACACGCTTACAGACACACATTTACGTCATGCATGGTGGGGCATAGCACGTCGTAAGAACGGGCCTTGTAACAATTTTCCAGTACGAGCATATTTTCCACTCGACCGACTCTCGCTGCTGCTGCTGGTGCTGCTGGCCTCCATAATAATTTCCCCAAACTGTTCCGCCACCGGGCGGATCGCTACGCGTGACCTCGCTCACAGTTGCGAGACACCATTGGCGGTATTGCTGTTTCGTGGAAAAATCAGACGCCTTACTTTCGCCAGCAATGCCTCTTGTGCTTTGTGCTTTTTTGTTGTTTTTTTTTTGTTTTGCTCTTTTGCTTTCATCGGGCATCATTCTTCTTGTTATTCAATTTGGCACGGTTCGTTTCGTTTTCGGGGTGTTGTTTTTTTTAGCTGTTTTGTGCGTCCAAAAGAGAGGCCACCCGACGGCCACACTAAAATCGTTTTGTTCTTGCTGGGCTGTAAGCGTGTAGCAAAAATAGCTAACATACCATCACACTATTACCATGCAGCTATAAACCGTGGCCGACAATTGCAAAACGGGTGGGCCGTTTGGAAATGTTTTTGTTTTTTTTTTCACACGCTCGCCGAGCACGTGAATCTTGGGCAATAAAAGTTTGCGAGCCTTACTGCAGCGTTTGTTGTTGTTAAAAGTTTGTTTCGCCTGACTTGTGCTGCATTCGTTTGTATGTGTGTGTGTGTGTGTGTGTGTGAGGTGTAATTTTTATCAATTTTCCATGTAATTGGAGAAAAAATTGTACAGTAACGGTGTGTTTGGCTTTACTGTAGTGATGTCATTTTTGGTAGAATCATGCGATAAATTGATGTCAGTTTTATTTGAATATGCTGGGAATTGGTTTTGTTTTTACGGTGAACAAAAACAATTGAGGAGATAAACAGCTATTTTCCCGAGAATTTCCAGAACATCGTGCTCTAAGAACATCAACATCGATGATTGCCAGCGTTATGCTTGTTTGGTACTATTATCCTATTACTCACCGGCTAATACAGCTACGTGTCAATCTGCCTCATCCAAAAGCTTACACAAAAAGCTTACCGTGTTGTACTATTTTTGCTTTTCGTTAGAAAACTCAATCCAAGCAACACGAACAATCTCACGTTTGGACAGAATTACCATTGACAAGGGCAATTCACTGTTTGCAGTACGTACAAAATGTACAAAAATATTGATTATACACAGCAAACTCGGTCGAATGAAAGCTAAAACGAAAGCGATGGAACTTGAAGAAATAGCGTCGACACCGTTCTTCACTCCGTTGGACTGTGCGCTTCGTTTTTAGTCGCGGTCAACGCGGTTCTTGAGAGTTGCCTTACTGAAACGCCCGTCTATTTCATCGACCGTGGAGCACCCTTAATAGCGCTGGCGCCAATGGCTATCGGCAATCGCACGAACGAAAGTGGCCCACAGTAAGCCCTAAGTTTCTCTAAATATATACACAAACACATACATGCACAAATGCCAGCGTCTAAATGGACAATCGTCGAGACCCAAACAAAGGGAAGCGGAAAGCACGAGAAAGCTAAAGGCTTTTAGTCCGCAAAGCTTACCGCTCAGTCTTACCCGCGTCGGTTGGTATGTACTGGAACCAACAAAAAAATATAAAAAAATGGTAGGGTAAATGTGGCAGGCATAATGGACAGACACGGAGTGGCATTTTGACGCGACGAAAAGGCATTTAGCAAAGTAATGGTGCGGGCCCTACAGCCACCAGCCATCGTGTTCCACTTCGGCACAAATTGTATCGCATGGTGTCAGTTTGGCTGACGGTCGATTGGCTTTTGTCGGGCTCATCGAAGTAATTTTTCATTCCGGGTTTACGTCCGTGCAATTTGGCCCCATCAATATAGCTGCACACAATACCGGACTACCGCGCGCGAGGATGAGCATGATTTCACACCCCAAGGTCAGCCCGAGCAGCATGTTGGGCGTTGATGCTGAGCTGTGCGTACGAGTGGTATTATTGGGCCATTAATTTTGTGCAGGCAAAAACGCGGCTGGGGTGAAATGCACACTTACTGTGTGTTACAAATAATTTATCAGAAATCATTAATATTTCATAACCATAAAAATAGAAAGCTGCCGATGGAGGTGCCTGGTGTTTTTGGAGCGTTTGTGTTCGCTTCATAATTTTAGGGAGCAGACTTTTACTTCTTGTTCGAGCTGTACCCCAAACCCAATCACAACCACTTATAGACTCTTTGGTATTGCATTGTTTTTAGTCTCGTCGCTGTGCTATTTTAAGTGCGAGAAATTTTGTGAATTTTTCATGAAGCTTTCACTCAACGTGTACATCTTGCGTATAGAGTGTGAATCATTGTGAATGCCGCTGAATGCAAACGGCACTAATAAAGTCAACCAAACGCCAACAGCTTGACATCGGGGGGTGTCTGTTTTAACAATTCTAAATCAATGTTCGTTTGACTTTCATGTATTTTTAACGTTTCGCAAAATGAGGGTGCTGTGCGCCGCTCGAAGCTAATTGGACGTGATAGACAGATGCATCGAGTCTTATTTACATTCAAATCAATCACAACACGTTGTGCCAATTACACCTGCGTATTGGGTGGTATTTTTATTGTTTCCCTAAGAACAATACTAGTAAAAAAGGAACATTTGAATAAAAAAAATCATACTTTCTACATCCAATGTCGCCGGTTGATGACTCTAGCCTGTGTAATGTGCAATATCAATTGGAAGTTTATGAATTCCAAATCATTGCAATACCTTATCGACCACCATCAAATATTTGCATTCGCAAAAAGAACAAAACAATTGTAACACTTATTTGTTTGTATTTGGTATTTGTTTGTAGTCTGTTTCAATAGTTCATGAAAGCATTCCAGAAAAAATTGATCGCCAGTTATTGGTACGGATTTTTTTCTCCTGAGTTCTCAGCCCGCATTTAACAACACTTTTGCACGCCACCGTACAGTAGCCTAGTGCTGTACTAAATCCCATACAATGCCCATGCATTATTGAAAACATTTCACGATCAAACAACACGCTCAAGATAAAGTTTGCTAACTCAATTTGCTTATTCCCTTTTCGCTACTTGCTCACACTCGATCTCGCACAGGTATGTGTCGAACTCAACAACAACAACAACGGCAACGCGATTGAAAAGTCAAAAAGTGCAGCGAAAGGCAAACGGTGGAAAAAAGTATGCGCCCTCTGTGTGGCCTTCCTTCGCCATCAACCTCATCCTACGGTCACCTTCGCCATCTGGCGTTTGCAAACTTTCCGCCAATCTGCAGCGAAGCTACGTGACGCGTTCGCCGGCGGTAATCGAAAACTTGACGCATCGAAAGTTTTTTTTCTCCTCCGTTTCTCGTCAGTTGCTCCCTGATCCGTCAATCCCATTCACCGTTCCGCTTTGGAATCGATTCGAGCTGGGCTTTTCAGTGCAGGCAGGCAGGCTACTGCTAGGGCTAGGATGAGCGTTGAGAATTTTTCCAATGAAGTTACTCCACTCGCCTGATGTCTGCCGGCTGACAGTCTTCCTTTTTTTTTGTTGTCCTTGGAACATTGAACAAAACTTTGCGCTTAGGAACAGTTTATGAAAGTTGTGTTCTGTATGGATGGGTTTTGTTCGTGCTGGCAGACAAAATTTAGTTTTTTCTTCGCATTCTCCATCGCAGGGAATACTTTTTTTTTCCTTTTTTTACCAAAAGTGTGTAAGCTAATTACCGTTTGGTATCAGTTTTGTCCATAGTGATAGCATTACCTTAACCAAACGATGCCACTATTGACTAGAAGTAGCTTTTTTCTAAAAAAAAGTCTTTTCAAAGTCTATCAAACTTTTTCCCGGCTGCCATGGCTGCCAGCAGCAATGGCCTTTGCGGGTGGCTATTGTTTGATTTGATTTTAATGATAATGGAATCGAAACATAAACAATAAAGCAACAGCGCAGCCAAGGCAGAAGTTAAATAGCTGTCGGTGCGGCTAAGTTTTCAACGCGAGCAAGATACATTTCATTGTTCGGAAGGTCTACAAAATTGATGTTTTAGCATCATTCAATAGAACGGAAATGGCTTGGATCAAATAAGTACGTACGGAGTCATTGTTTTTTTTTTAGAGGTTTTGTTTATCTTTTGGTGCGTATTGCAGGGAAGTATATCAAGCATTAATTGCCAATTAAATCAGCAAACTTCTTTTGCTAAACAAAGAAAACAAACGGTTTGATTCAAGTCCAAGATCACTTTTTCATCATCCAAGAGTTGTATTTAGTTTGGCTTCATTATTATGTTTTACAACTATTTATTAACGAAATAAAGTGCGGATGCAGATGTTATTACTCAGAGCATCACTTCCAATTTCTGCTCATTATAAATGATCCTAAATTACACTCAAGAATGGTGCGTATCCACTCGAGTGGAGGATACAGATATCGTATTACAAAAAAAAAACAATGTTTCTTATGTCTTCATTTACATCGACATCAAGGAATTGTCCCATTGGAGGGTAAAACCCAACCAACATGCTAATCACTCTCCCAATAGAGAGATATATTGATCCATTTTGCCAACGTTCGAACCTTATCTATCTGTGGCTGTGCCTTACCTTACCTTAGCAGCACACTTCAGCAAAACCGAACAACTATTTCAACGATCTCAGTTGACGTCCTCTCCTCGCAAGTGTACTACCCTACGGCTGCTCCAAACGTAGCGAGAGGAACTGGCTACTTCAACACTTTCGGCTGCCGGTACCGAAAGCTGCAACTGTCTCGCAGTGTGGCTCGAAACATAATTAACGTCATGTTTGCACATAAATTAGGACTACTGTGAGCGTGTTTGTAAACATGGCACATAGCTCTGCCACACTCACAGTGTGCCAACGGGCGACCGTGTCTTCCCGCCCTTCCCAATTCCAATTGGGGCTCCCATCCCTTTCTCGCTTTTATGATGAGGTTTTGGACCTGGCTGGGTCCTGTTTGTGTGTGGCAGTGGGATTGTGGACTGTGTAAAATAAATTACCATCGGAATCGAACTTCTCAGCATTGTCGATAAATCTCAAAGCGCTGTACCGGCGTTGTTATTGTGCTTGCGAGAAAGCACAGCAACGGTTCCCGTGTTTTGAGCCACACGCCGCCATGGAATGGCACTCTCGCACCCCCGCACACCGGCCCGAAAAAGCATAACTAATGTGGAACGGGCGGAAAGTGGCCACCCAGCGCCAACCCAGGAATGTAAGCACGAGAGTCGTAACGAGCGTACGCCCAAATGATTTCATTCGGAGATACTGTAGAATTAGCAATTATACAGTCAATCCCAGGTTCGGTCGGTTCTGCCGAGAGCACGGCTGGGTGCTTGAGAGTTTGAATCCAGCACTGAAATGCCACACACATACACGGGCCGAAACTATAACGATTGCACGAACCGCAAACAGAACCGTTGCCAACTTCTAATGTCTACTACCTCAATATAATGGAATCGGTATGTAAATGCCCTTTCGCGCTTTTGCTACTATCGGTCCGAACGGTCGGGTGCCGTGCCGACGCACCCGTTCTTTCGTCCCCGCCGGGTAGTTCAGGCTTTAAGCGAGTGCGAGTGGAGGGAAGAGAGAATGTCGAAAATTATCGCCCCTGTTAAGCTGTGTGACACGCAATCCGCTCGCCGTGAACCGGCACACCGAGTTCGAGAAAAGGTCGTGGTCGTTTTCGATTTATCGGGGTAGACGCCACCAGCCACTACGCCGTCACAAATGTACGATTGCGACGTGATACCATCTTTGCCAGCCTACACATACGCGGCCCCCGTATGGTACGTCTGAGCCGGTGTACGCGCGCGCGGGTTTTGGGCGAGCCCATTCTCACGTATTAAGCTTAATACGGTCTTCGGCATTACTGCCAGCGGGTGATACGGCCGATACGTGATACGAGCGGCCCGTTGGGCGATGTGCGTTCCCTTTCGGTGATATAAATTAAAGTTTAATAATCGCATCAGGAAAACGGGGATGGTCGGCATCTCTGGTCGCTGTAATGTAGTTGAGTACTAGCGAGCGTTGTTTTACAGTGTGTCTGTGTCGCTGCGTTGTACGTTTGAGGTAAAAGCAATGCGACCACGCATCTAACAGGATCAACGCTCTGTGGGGGATTTCAAATTTTCTCGCATGAATTGTTAACTATGTTAATCAATGGTGCACTATTTTAGCTTGTAATGTAAAGTTCTTTCGGGTATGCTTGAATCACTTGGATACAACTTTCTCTGTAAAGAGCTATGCTGCACGGGGAGTACAGAGCAGTAACTCTTTTCAAATAACTCTTTAACTCTATTCAAACTGGAAGTGCAAAGCCTGAACGCTTTTTGTGTGATGGCTTGCGTCTGCCGTGTACATTCACAAAACTTTTTGCAAACGCAATTACTGTGCGTAGAAACGCGTAGAAATACTGTCGAATTGTGACGCAGCCGTGAAGCCGAGAATCGAGGAAATGTGATGCAATTTGATGCAAAAGCTCAATGTACCATTAGTGATGCAATTTGTAGATTTACAGTCATTTAAAGTTTGTCAAGATAAACCAATATTTTCATAACTGCAACACACTGCAATCATTTTCCTAAAGAAAATTACACTTTTTCTACAAACACTACACGTTTTACCATTATGCACATTTTGCTGACTAATCTGCTTGATATCGATATGGTTCCAAGCGTTGTGCTATTGTGTTTCTATAGTGGTGCATGCGGTGTTGGTGGTTAAAACATAAAATTGCTCAATTGAAATTGAAGTTTGAAGCTAGTTTGATATAAATAGCGCTGAAAACTTTCAAAATATCGAATATCGGCACAAATTATTTGTTTGAAATGTATCATTTACAGATTTTGACAGCGTTTGTTTTGCCGTCGATTGTATGTCAAAAAACGTTGCAGGTAATCAAAAAAATTCTAAAAATATATCCACCATGATATTTGTAGTAAAAATACCTTCAACAGCTGTTCTATATAAATAAACAAAGAATGACTATGTGTTTTCTAATATATTGCAAGGATAGTAATTCAGCAGATTTCAACCAATGTTGGTACTATCATCACAACTTTTTGATATTAAAAGTGTTGTAAATAAAGCTGAAAACTCTTAAGCAATACGGCCGAAGCCGTTCTTTCTTAATAAAAAAAAGCTGAAAACTCTTCAACATGACCTTAATGGATACGGTGCTTCCCTATTCGAGATGCAGCACATGCCATACACCAATCTGGCACAGTATTGATCTTCCATAAGCGCCGCTTAAAACCATTTGCTCAGTTTTTCCCCGCACTAAGCAAACGAGACCCGTTTTAGAAAGGTTTGGCAGAAATTTTGTGCACCACACACACACACAGACACACACACTATCACAAAAAAGAGCTCCCGGATTAGGCACCACTCGAGAAGAAGTTTGCGTTACTACCCCGTTTCCGATTGGCACGATGAAGTCAATCCGGCCGTTGTTCGGTTGCATGGTGACTTAATCCTTGGTCTTATCGATTTTGAACATCCGCTCAGATTGGCCAACCTGCAGCTCACTGCTGGAATGAAAGGTAGAAACATGCACAGCACAAAACTCTTTACCTTTTACCATATAAAAGCATAGCGTACACGCAAAAAAAAACGAACTACGAACTCATTTCAATTAGCACGTGTACGTAACACACAGAAGAAGAAAAAACAAACACCATCTGGAACACCGTGCAGCATTGCAAGAAGGGCATTTACGGGGTTTTTTTCCCCCGATTCACACTGCTACCTTGGTCCAGAGTTTCAAGAGAAGGATTCAACCCGTCAGCAACTTTTCATGGCAAACGAAGGGGGAAAACCCCAAACCAGAACACACAGACAAACACACACATACTCCGGGAGAAAAGTGGTTTTTGTAGGTTTCTGTAAATATCATATCTTTAGGATTAGCTGTCCCCAGGAATATGGCTTGAGTTTGCTAGTGTGTGTGTGTGTGTGTGTGTGTTTGTTCGTCAGCACATTATATCCTTCTTTCTTTCTATTTAGCTTCAGTGGTGTAGGTAGTTTTCAGTAGCGATTAATACCACACGTCAGCGACAAACGTGTGTGCGAGACGCGGCCGGGCGGCCATATTACCTGCCCCGGAACCGGTGAGCAGCTGAGATTAAACATAATTTGTGAGTGCTAGTGCCTAGTCCAGGAAGCGAAAGGATGCCATATTTTCATCCCAAAACGCACCGCTCCAACCCAACCTACTCCCCGCTATAAAGTCAGATTGTCCCCCTGGTAGGAAAGTGTTGGTAGAAAAACGTTCACTGCCGAACGATGCTCCTGTCGCACTCGATGTTTCCTCTCCACAATTTGGTTGCCGCTCCATAATCGGTGCCACTTTTCGGTGGTTTGGGGGGGGGGGGTGCCTAGGTTCGTTCGCTGTGTCCCGGAACTCATCTAAAAATATTGTACCCAGGTGCAACATTTACCATGATGTACGAGCTTCCTACGAGCGGGCGGGCGGGGGGGAGCTCTGTGTGACATTTGTTTTCAGGACCATAATCCAACGTGAAGGATCAAATGTATTTGCCAGGCGCACACCTTTTTCACGTACCGCCGAGCCGAGCGGGGCCGAGCACATTCATTTGTCACTTCTTGCAAAACTCGCTTTCCCGTGTTTACCGCCCTATGCCACCTTAGGCCTAGTTGTACGGGAAACCCCTTAACAGCCCTCTCTCTCACACACATACACGCACACACGTACACGGGTAGAGCATTTTGTTTAAACTTTAACATAACAAGCGCTTGTAATGCTTATCCAGCCAGCTGCGTATTTCATTAGCATCAGTTATCCGGGCCAGGCGGGCACGAGAAAGGTTGTGAATAGCTAACAAGCCATCCACCGTGCAAACGATGGTGCCTAGTTTCTAGACTAGTTAACTCTTTCCTGTTCGGTTGCTCGGTGGCCGGTGGCGCTGAACGAGTGGTACAGTGAGGTGCAAATGGGATAACAAACAGCCAGCCTTCCACTACAGCGGAGCACTATAATGATTAGCTTCATCATCATGAGCAGCAGGTGTGCGTGGTGTGAAATTGTTTGAAAATTCATACAAACGCTACAAATTGTGCTTCCTGCGAGATTGAATTTCCAATCCTGTAGCCCGAAAGATGTACCTTTGCTGCACTGTTTGCAGCTATTTAGCGGTTGAAAGATGACTCTTCTACTGACCCTATCGATCATGTGCTTTAGCGGAAAGACGTGTAAGGACAGCAAAAAATGCTTTTACCACCTACGCTACACGTACAAAATCCAGGAAACCATTAATGTAACATAAACGACAAAAAAAAACACACGCTTCCCCAATGTTTACCGCACAGTCATCAATGAGTACACAGCCCGATCAGCACCACGGTGGCGGACCTTCATTAGCGCACCATGACGTGCTCAAGCCGGTTGCGGTGTACCGTCACTGCTCGAGCTCATTACGGTGCTGCTCCCTGTGCCTGTTTCGGTGGCCTCCCAGCACGGTCGGTCGGGCTTATCAAAGATTCATCGACCCACACACACACCACGCTTCATCAAACCGCGCGATGTGGTGAAGCGCTCGCACCAAACCATCATTAAGCTAACCTGCTCGCTGCACCGACAGCGCCTGGCACAGCGCCCGTGACGGTTACAGCACCAGACACACGGGCAAGACACGCCAGCTGAATGGCGTGAAAGATCAAACCCGCTGGGGTCAGATGGTGGTACCAAAATCCGAACCCCTACCAAAGCACCAGCCACCAGTCGCACTCGAAGGTGTATCGTTTGCGCGTGTAATCTGCGCTCAAACAATAGGTGCCAATAGTGATAGTAACGGTAGGACTTTCCCGCACCTCCCTGCGCTAATCATACACATCAGTGAAGACTGTGGGACACGCTGGCATTTCACCTGCGCTATTGTAGCTATGCTGCCTACGGTATCGGTAAATGTATGCACCCTACCGATAGGATGGCAGAAAGCTCAGCTAGAGGGCAGAATAAAATAGGGAGTAAAAAGCATCCCGTCGGCTCCTATTGCCCTGTTTGTTAGTGCATTGTGTTGTTTAGCGAATGCCAGGGAGGTTCATGAAATGCCATCAGCACGGTTCCCGGCAGCACATGTCACAGGATATGCGCCGTGAAGGGGCCATTCCGTTTGTGTGTGTGTGTGCGTTGACGAACGGGAGTCTTTGCGCGCTTTGTGCTTACACATAATGGTTGAGTAGCAGCAGGCCCCCGGTATCTAATCCTGATGTGGAATAAATTACGGGGACCTTCTGAAAAGTGATGCCGATGGCTGCCAAAGGGACTGAGCATCCGTTTACGAATGCGAGCAAAAAAGCACTCTAAAAGACACTTCGTTAAACAAACTACAATAGTCTAAAAATGGCAACACAAAAGCTAACATAAGTACGTGCAATGAAAGCGCAGGTGTAAGAAGTTTTTTTTGTAATAAATGGAGGGTACATATCATGTGTTTCGAACGATACACGAGTACTATTAAAAAAGAAAACAACTCAAAAGCATCCATTTATTGCACAGCATAAAACTTTTAAAAGATATAACTTTATGTCAAATCGAAAAAGTAATAAAAATTGAATTAAATTACTAATCGTTTTAATGAAGAAAAGTTCAAATATCAAACAAACAAAACAAAGGCAAATCAGAAAAATGAGGTCGTGTTATAAGATAAATAACAATATTTATAAGCTTTGGATACTTGTAACAAATTAGAAAAGTCCCATTCTCTTATTGCATCGTTAAAATAAAACACACGTTTCGTTTGCTAGCAAGAATGTCCAGTCCTATTCCTACAAATACACCAAGCACGCTAGCACCACCGTGGGGAACAGCTCCAAAGCGTATCGGAATGAATTTACCATATCCCAAACAGTTATCATTGAACGCTTTCCATCCGCCCGGCCGCAAACGCTGCCCGGCACTACCCGCGCCTTTTTTCCTTGCATGCGATGAAATGTACCGATAGCATTTAGCCCAATTGAATTGAGAATCCTGTGCGCGATTTCGTGTTCCCGGCGCTACACACGCACACGCCGGGGCCGTTCAATAACGCCGTGATCTGTGAATGGAATGCAAAATCAGGCCCATGATACCCTGTGCCGGGACCGGGTATCGTCCACCGCACGATCAATTTCACCACGCGCCGTGTAGCGCAGTGGCACGAAATTCAGCCGGCATTCGCCCGGGTTCACCATTTCGTGCACATACCAAACCGGCCATAGACACACAGCCACACAGCGCCTGTAGGCCTGATTCGCCACAGCCCACGACAGTCGAACCATCTTCGCTTGAATGGTATTTGGCGCGGCAATACCACCGAATGGCTGACCGATACGTTTGCGGGCAGGACACATTCGTTTTGGTTCGCGAGTCACCAGAGAGCCATCAAACGCGGTGGCTTCCATAATTGATCCCTCCTGCCACTCTGTCTTCCCCGCCCGAACCCCTCGAAACGATCGAAAGCCTAGATGCAGGGGCTTCAACAGGGTGTGTGTTTACGTGATTCGACCGACTCACCGAATGGGGATCGGGATGGTGGACGCGGTGGAAGCACCAAACCTTTCCTGTTTTCCTCTTTGTTCCGTGTTATTCCTATTCGGTGGCTTGCTTTTTTTGCTTTTTCCCATTCACACCGGGACTGGGACCACCCGAAGTGCCCTAAGAGGTCAGTGACGATTTATTTACGCTCGGACACTTGGGGTACGTACCGGCGCGGTCCCAAGCTCCCAGATCTAATCGACCAGAATACTAAGCACACGGGAAGGACTCCAGAATGGGCAAATAGAGGAGAGGGGGAGAAAGAGATAGAAGAAAGAAAAAAACACACACACATTCCCACCAAAGAAAGAGCGGTGCGGAAATCTGGCGAAATTCGTCGTGCACGTGCCGGACGAAAATCACGTCCAAGCGCGCGCCGCGTCTTGACGAAATGACGCAGCCTCAAAAGCATTGGCCAATGGCTCAAACGAAACGAACAAACAAAAAACACTCCAGGCTTACCGGTACCGCTCGGTGGTTCACACGTTATGAAAACGAAAATAGGTTTGCCTAGTTTTTCAGCACCGTACGCAGCCGAAAAGGAACACTTTGCGCACGCGGTTGCTGCGAGGGGCGTGTTTCCTTTTTCTTTTGGTCATTAAAATTTCTTCACGTTTGGAATAAATTTTCATTAGACAGACACTTACAGTGGTGTTGACGAAGTCACGTCCTGGGTGAAGGTAGGCACTTCGGTGAGTGGAGCGGTAGTAGTGGTTGCTGCACTAAAGGGAAATGCTAACGTATGCATCGTACAGCGTGAGCTGTCGTTACGTTTGGTGCTACAAAAGTCATTTGGATGGCTTACGGTAGGAGTGCATATTTGCTTTGAAAATAAATCATTCGCTTTGTTTTTGTGGAAAATAGCATACGTCGATGATTCTACGTGTGTATATTTTTTTCTCACTTTGTTTTGCGTGTTTTGCGTGGGCACACTTTCAACATAATCTTTCCCTTATCGATGATCAAAACGATATGACAATGACAAATTAAATGTTGTAATTACGTAACGCTTTGCTCAGTTCAACGATTTGCATATGAATCGACTGGTGGCGAATTATTTCGCTCGTCGATTATGCTATTTCTCTGAGGATTTCATTAATGTTATTACTAAGTTTTATTCAAAGTAGGGTAAATGTACCAATATTGGTGCAATTTGTGCTGGTACAGATGTATTTTAATGGATTTAAAGTGTCAGGAAGGACAATTTCAGAATATTTTAACCCGTAACAGTTGAAATATGTTTTATCTTCGCAATCACAACCATGTTTACCATGAAACACATCAAATTTACGAAAAAATACATATTTTTGTGACTGCTTCGTTGTATCTATAATGGTGGTATGGTTCCTATAGTCGTCGCATTGTGTTCCTATAGTGGTGGTAAACAAGGATGCCTCAAAACAGTGTATAATATCAATATAACTTAGTTTGGAAGCTGTTTTCGTGTGAATAGCAAGGATTAATGCCATAATAATGATTGTTTTCGTAATTTGATCGTAAAAAATGTATGAATTTGGTTGATGAAAATATTGACTAAAGTACTGAATAACATTTGTCGTCAACCCATGCCCAGAAGAGTTTGCTTGATTTGAAGTCTATTTTTCACTCAGCCAAATAAGCGAGTTTTGGCCTTTGTTTGGTAAATTACTTACAGAAAACTCAATTTTGTTGCTTATTTTAATGAAAACAGTACGACATGTCAAAAATGTCGTCGAAAAATATCTAAAATTACCTGTTTTTATTGATTTTAGAACTATGACCACTATAGGAACATGCCTGTTTGGTGTACCTATAATGGCACTATCGTAAAAAACACACCTAAAAATACGTAAATATGGTCAAAAGCCAATGATTTTGAATAAAACAACATCATTTGATAACAATTATGTTAAAAAAAACTAATAATTGCGTTGTTATGTGATCATTTAGAACGTTAACAAAAATATGAGTATCGTTATGAAATCCTAAGGATTTTGGAAAAATGTTGATATCTTTCACAAAATAATGGATTGTTCGGTCAGTAAGAAACGGATTGGCCCCATTTCATTTTTAAATCCTTTGTAAAAGGCTAGAGAACATTTCACACTATCATAAATAACTTAACTACTGTTAATTTGTCATATGAGACGCATTTTAGTGCAATACCACCACTATTGGTACTAGCACCACTATAGGTACGTTTACCCTATAAAGTGTTTGGAATGGACTATCCAAAATCTACTACTCGAAAGTCTTTCAAATGCCAATTTTACCTTACCAGTGTCAACCTTCCGGTCCTTTCTTAGTACAGTAAACTACCTTAAATCTGCTAGTCGATGAGACTTTAAGATTAGCGGAGTTTGCACATCGTAGAAGTTGCTCTTACGTGCTAGAAGGAGTTAGAGGTGACAGTGTAAACACATTAATAACACTTAAAGACTCTAATCGTGGGTCGATTGGTCGTCATAACAAATGGTCACAAAATCTGTTTGTAGCGGAGTGCGTGAAGTTGAAAATCATTTTTAAATTCAGTAAATGAATTAGAGGGTTGCCCATTTGAGAGGTATTGGTCATCTTTATGAGCAATTATGTGCACAGGTTTTTTTAAAATAATAATAAGAAAAATATGAATGCTACATTCAACATTCTGAAACACTCGGGCCTCAAACACGAATGATTTAAAAAATAGCGAATACGCTCGTACATATAGAAAACAAACTCGAAAACAGTTTACAATTTGATACTTAAAGTACTTAAAACTGTTTTCCAAACATGCCCATACAGCTTCCCACCATCGTCATCACTCAGATTGGGCCGCGCTCCAGCACGATCAAGGTTAGCCCCGTTCTTTTGACCTCATTTCCCGTGGTCACGCTCCACCTTCATTCCCTCGGAAACCATCCGTTGTGCCATAGTTTCTCAAAAATGTAAGCATACACATAGCATCGCTTTCAAAGCAGAGGCCGGGGAAAGGGGCAGGACTGAATTTTGCATTGAATGCACCCCCTCTTCCCTTCCCGGCCCCTGCCCCATCAAACCCGATTGCTTTCGGGGTCCAGCTTTGCAGGCATCTATGCGCACCGCAAACTATTCATTCAATGGACGAAAGCTTTTGTTTGTTTCCATTTTCGTCTCTTCACTCGGTGCACATCCAACTGTGTGTGTGTGTGTGCTTTGTGAAGAACGAAAAACGGGTGCATCTTTTGTCGTGCGCATCGCCGTGGTTTGAACGTGCACGCGGGACATACGCGCGCTGGTGCAGTGTGCTCTTTTCTCGCAATGCGGTGCTTCTTTTTCCCGGTGAATAGCACAAACTACCAAGGCCAACACCTTTGCCGAGCCGAGATGATGCGGAACATTGTATGGATGTGTGTGTGTGTGTTCATATAGGCTGAATAGTGTACGCAAACATCTTTCGTACCCCTTCCGCTTTGTGCTGTGCGGTGGATTAACTAATGAAAAATGCTGTGTGGCTCGGTAGTTATGAAAAAAAACACACACACACGTGCAGACCTGTCGAAGCATTATGGAACAGCGACAGGCAGCGAGAAAGTTGGCATTTCTCATTACTGCAAGCCTGTTACACATCCATCTCCGGTGCGGTACAATAGAGCGTAACCTCATGCATGCATGAAGGGAAACCCCGTTTCTATGGCCAATCTAATGAAGTGGAATGTTTCAACGCCTGTAAAGGATGCGCTGCAGCTGCCCTGCACTGCCTGTTTGATTTGTTCTTTTTTAATAGCTTCTGCCCCCACACGCCTTATTCAGGCCTTTTGTTGGTTTGGGTTCTTTATTACATTTTCGCTCAAATTATCTGCTCAAACATGAAGCTCCTTTCGTAATAGTTTGTATAAAAGGTCCACAGTTTCACGGTGAGAGGGTAAGGAAGTCTGATATGTTTTTGCTCAAAAGTAAGAATATGAACTGAATATTGTGGCTCCCTCCAGCAGTCAAGTGTTTGTGTCATTAATTAATGAAACAGCTGTTACATGTACAGTATATTATGTTCTTTGTGTTTTATGATTTTATTAAAATATAACAGTTTTTTTTTTATTTACAATTAGTATGATTTGATAAAAAGTGTTACTTATTGACCTTGTTTAGTTGTCATTTAGAAATAATAACTTGTTTATAGCTTATAACTAAGAACTCTAAACTGTGATTTAAAAAACATAATACTTTACAGCACAAACGAGCAACAAAAAGTTACCATCAGTGTAATCAATATCAAGATCAGTGTAATCCATCAATAATAAGCAATTTTATGAAAGAGTATCTGGTAAATTTTTTTTTCCACTTTTTCTTCTTTTTTGTTAATTTACGTATTGATCAACATTATCGTAATTAATTCTTGTCGACCGTTCAACCATTGAATTACTCCCAAACAGATCGATTGACGGCTATTGCATATTAAAATAAATTTCCCCTCACTCTAAAGTTCGCTCTAAAACACGTGGCTGCTGTAATTAAACGATACCTGCAACCGGCAAGGCACTAACTGTGTCCCACTGCAGTGGCGGTACATTCATTTCCTCGATTACCGCCATAAATAAAAGGCGAACGACTCTCGCTCGCCCTCTCCCCTCCCCAGCCGCAATGATGGGCACATTGATGGAATGAAGGTTATGAAGGAGCGCTCAAAAGGCCCCCAAAAACCACCAAAACAAGCGTTGCATTCTCTTGCGGCGCAACAAAACGTTCACTTTATGAGCTGTCGGTGCCCTATTCCAGCACAAAACCGCCGTTGCGCAACCCACCACAAACACACACACACATGTGTTGGGAGCTTTCATTCCCCGGTGGGAAGGTGATAATAAAATGCGCTCTTTTGCGGCACCCCAGACCGACCAGCTTGGGCCTGCCAAACGTTTGCCGTGTAATTGATGAATAAATTTACTTAATCGTTTCAACTTTTTAATTTCATTGCCTTCGGGCTGCCTTGGGTTGGTGCGCGGTGGAGTGAACCGGCAGGGGGGCAAAAACACCTCCTCCGGCCAAGGCGCAACATCATCATCCCTGCTGGCCGCCGGAATGAAACATTAGTGAAAGTGGAAAAAAACAAAAACTTACCACCAAACCAAAACTCTGCTGGATGCTGGAGGCGAATGCTGGAGTTTTGCCTTATTTTTGCTTGTCCTCTCCTTTCTCCCCGTTCTGCACCAACACCAACAGCAGGGCCAGAGTGCACAGGGAAAGAAAACCCAGGAACCTTCAAGGTATTTAATAACATATGACTCGGTTCGTGCGCGAGTTGGTAGGAACACGGAAAGGGTACAGCCGCTTGCTCGCGTGCTCCATCGCCGTGGACGAATGTTACTCGGCTGTATTTTAAGTGCCAAATAAACATTACGGCTATAACTGTTTCCTCTCGTTTACTTTTACCGCCCATTTCAAACGGGCACGGCCCGGCGGCGGTGTGGGCCAGTGTGGTAAGGAGCACGAGTCAAGTGTGAAGGGGAGGAAACCGAAAAGAGGAAACTAAACTGAATAAAACAATAACTCGCTACGGTTGAGTGAACGTTATCTTTCGCATTGCCTTGGCCATTTCAGCCGATGCTGCGCCGTTCCCGGCTCAATCAGGGAGCGGTGACGCATTCCTGTGGCCACAGTTTTATGCACGACCGGCCCGGCACAGTTCAACCCTTTGTCGTCCTGCCTGCCTTCAAGGACAAAGGCAAGGAAAAGGGCAAAAAGAAAGGAGCGAAAAAACAGGACGGGGAAAAGCATCACCCCGACTGTAACGGGAGCGTGTCTTTCTCGTTGATCCTGTTTTTATTCGTTTGCCGTTTCTCTCTCTCGAGTTGGAAATGCTACGACAGTGGTGCAGGATTTTATGGCATGGAAAACGGCCATAATACGGGCATCCTCCCTGCGCGTCACCCACTGCTTTTCGAGTCCATTCTTTCGCCGAAGTCTGGGCTGGGTCAGGGCCATTTTCTTCCCATCTGGCGTTCCGGGGGGAAAAAAAGGAAAGAACGTTGGTGATCCATGCCGTTTTTCTTTTTGTCCACCCAAAGAGGTAGTTCCACATACACACACAGCACGCACACACACAATCAAGCTTTCCGGTGTCGTTCTAGCGGTCAATAAAAATCGGAACCGAAAGGCGAGTGCCTTTGCGAAGCATCGCACAGAGATAAGAAAAGGATCGAGAGAAGTGAAATAAAATAAAACAAATATAACAAAAAAAAACCTCCGGCAGCGTACGTAATAAAATGCTCGTCAGAGAAAATTGTTTGATGGATGTTGAAGTTTCATTCGTCACCATAAAACGATAAGAAAGCCCTCCGGGGTAGCCTCGACGGTTGATGGTTGTGCAACAATGGCGACAGTATCGTTGGTCAGGATGGATACCGCCAGTGTGCATTTGAAATTTGCTTTTTATAGCTTTAATGAGAGGTCAATGGCAGGTGGTGGAACCAGGTGTTCAACCCAACCGGCAGGGGGGAAATGATCGTAAAAATTTATGCTCCAAAGTACCAATTCGTTGGAGAAAAACAGGATTGGGAGTGTTTGTGTGTGTGCCGTGATTTAAGTAAGGCTCGCTCCAGCGGACACAGCAAATGCATTGTTTGGTGGCAAGCGCATCTTTCTACAAAACTTTATTAAAAATCATTTTTGACAGTCGTATCCAAAGGTGTAATAGTTTCTTACACTACGCTCCGACGTAAATCAAACCTAACAGCCACACACACACACAGTAACTGCCTTCGCAAGCGAAGGAAAAATCAATTTCATAGGATTAATATTTCCGTAAATTAATTACTAAAGCTCCCCCGGGCAGCCTGAACCACATGCAATGTGAGTTCCCTGCTGGATTTCACTCTACCGGCGGAGTCAATTCCAGGGCTTCTTTCTCTCTTTCCTTCTCTCTCTCTCTCTCTCTCTCTCTCTCTCTCGCCTTTTCTCAACCAATCGCACGAAATGGCTCGCTGCGCTTGATTTGCATTTCATATTTCACGTCCCAGTTTCCCCCCCTCCCAGAGACCGGTACCGCGCTACCTGCACCTTCGCCGGCAGCTGCTTTAATATTGCTTCATCAAGCTTCCAGCGTCGCTCGGACCACACCTGCCGACCGGGGAAACCGGGACCGGCGAAAGAGCAACTCGGAAAACTTCAACCCTCCACCCCCCCAAACCAACCAACCTGGCAGATGGCGTCCAACGATCCTCGCCACAGCCACAGAGAGCTTTTGGCGTGGTAACACCTGACGAAGAATGTGTTCCCGCCTGCCCGGACTACCCCCTGCCAACCTTCCGGTGCCATCCGACCGACCGGGTGATACGGATAGCATGAAGCGTTTGTGGAATAAAATTCCAGCACGCTCGGTTTGAACGTAAAATATAACCACAACACACACACACACACCGACGGACAGAGGGAACAGGATGGTGGCGGGCATCAAGTCTTTGGGCGTCTCGGGCCCAATGCAAGTTGTATCTTCGTTGAAGGTTCAGCATGGAGGTGGCGGCTCCGACGCGTTCGCTCCATTTTCCAAACCCCCCCGGCAAACAGTCACCCTCCCCGGGTGGGCCGCAAAGCGCAGGGGCAAGGTGGCTGCAGTAAAATTTTATTAGTTACCCACTAAAGCTTCGCGTGGAAATTCATTTGCCACCCACTGAGGGAAAGGAGCAGCAGCCAGCAAGGCAGCTCCTAACGGTAACGGGCGCAGTTAAAGGAATGGATAGCGCATCGTGAAGAAAGTATCGTTTGACCGGAGACCCAGCAAATGGAGCATTCTATCTCGCTGCTGTGCTGCTTTACCTCTGTTCGGATGTGTTGAAAAATTTGCTAAACATTTCTTACACTAAACAGAAGCAGCAGCAGCAACGGCAACCAGGTGCACAACTAAAGCAATGATGTATGATAATTTATGCAACAGCGTAATTAAACACTAACTCCGTAGGTAGATAAAACTTTACCCCAAAAGCGTCCAGCAAAGCTCTGCCGGGCAATTAAATAGCCTGCAAATTAATTGCCCCACAAATGCGACAGTTTCACCTTGTTTTCGTTGTGCAGTTTTGCTATGCATACCGTCCCGACACGAATGGAAAACGCATATTTTCCAACCCGTTGAGTAGAGCTTGCTTTGGTCCTTAGTATGGTCGAAAACCATTCCATTTAAGCGCAACGTACCAGACTCACTCAACTTGGAGCCAACTTCATTCACTGATGAGTGAGCTTCAATGCAGCTTGTTTCTACAGCAGATTAGATAGATGAACGATTTCAATGAGCAGGGGGGGGGGGCAACCCACTATCCCTGACTAGCTACTTCACTGTATTTTACACAGTTTTCCACGTAATGTTACATGCAAGGGTAGCGAGCGTTAGATACTGTTCGGCTGTGTTCTGTGTAAACACTTGAACTCTGCCTAGTTCTGAAAAACGGGTATTTCTAGGTAAAGTACTCCACTCAGTACTGCCAACCACAAACCACCGGCTTAAAGATACGATCATCCGTTTTTATCACTTCTCATAAAACTACCGGACTGCATATTACTTTTGCCTTGTCAGGATGCGGCACAGGATAAACACTCAGCACCGCTACAACTATTCCCCCTCGGTACACAGAAACCGGGACGCAATTTTTAAAATTAGTTCAGTCCTTTTAGCTGCAACCTACCTTTACCCATTCGCTAACAACTGGAGAGACACTGGTTGACGTTAGGCATTTTCCTCCTGATCCAACAACCGCAAAACTCAAGCTCAAGCGTTTGATAAATTCACACGGCAACTACGGGAACAATCTGATCCTGACAGAAGCAACGTTTGGTGGGCTGAGGAGGTTGAAAATATGAAACAACCAAGGTCGGCCCAATAAACAACATGGACGCGTCTTAAAAAAACGTTTTTTTTTATCATAAAGTGTCCTCATGAAGGGCACGGTAAGAGAAATAAACACAACAAACGCCCGCTCCACCATGAGGGGCTGTACTAGACCAAGCCATTATGCTGAACGATGGTAGCTACGGCTCCTACGGCCTGTCTCCTCCAGTGGAATCATAAACGACGCACCGAACCATTGCTGAAGCATATAAGCCAACTGAATCCATTCCACCCAACAAGCATCACTTGAAGCAGTGTAATGATTCACAATCAGTATAGATAATGATAACCATAAACTTGTTTTATGGGGTCCTCGGTAGCCGTTCGTTTGTACCTTTTTTTCTCTACACCAAGATCCTCCCGATGTCTCATCATGCTGACTTAGTTAGGGAATGAGAGCAGGGCTCGCACACACAGCTCGGTAGTGGCCGAATACTAATAACTCATCCAGCAGGTTCCTCACAGCACAAAGACAAGCCGCTCTACAGAGTTTCCAAATTATAAAGCATAACGACCAGAGCCGTCATTACGATAACCCCTCACCGAGTTGTGGAACTTTCAATAACATGCCATCATCCTTTTTGCATTCTGGCACATGCACACACACACACACACACGCGCACACAGTGTCATTGCATAAGGCACAGGTTTCAAACATAAACCACCATCACCACCACCACCACCAACCGTGGTCATGGTGCAAAATAATGTCAGGCTCAGCAGCGGGTACGTCTTACCATTTCCGTCAGTTACAATTTCGCTACAACTACACGTAACTAGTTCCGGCGAAGTACTCACCCACCGGCATGCTGCCACCATTGCAACCGAACCCCGGCACATCACAAAAGCGGGGCTGTAAAATTGTGTCCGCATTTTTCGCCTTTTCATCCGGGCGAGCCGACGGAGCCACTCTATCTCTCTTTCTCTCTTTACTTCCCGATTTGAGCCTTGTTGCTTCTGTTGGGCCCGGAAAGTTCTAGCTCTGCATTTTTCGGTACAGAAGAAAGTTTGGTGGAAGGGTGGGAGAGTTTTCCCCCGTTGTCTAACAGCCGTGTGTGCATGCGAATTACTTTTCAAAGCTAAAGCTTCACAGCTACGGCCGGCCCGTAAGCTGGCAAGGTACGGCCGGCTACAGTCCAGTGAATATTACGCTACCCTGCCGCCCTAACGAGTACAGTTACCGGGAATTTTTTGGGGAAAACGAGCTCTGTCTCTGTGTGTGTGTACTGCTGCTGCTGCTGTGTGGTTATGCATGGTTTTGACACAGCCCCGGCACGCAGGCAGCTGCTGACCGAACCGTAATTAGGACGAGGCTCTGAGTGAGCTCGAGTGTGTGCTGCACGGGCAAAATTATTTTCCTCATTTTTCTTGGTCAGATACCGGAACCATATGGTACCGACACCTTTGCCCCGCCCGGCTGTCGGATCGATACAGCGCTTGCTCTATGGCTCCCCTCCGTGGGTCTCTGATATAGAAAGTTTAACACCGAGGTGATGCTTGCATTCTTCTTCCGCGCAAGGTGTGCTTAACACAGCAGATTTGAGACAGACTTCCAATGCGATGGTTTGCAGTGTTACATACCACAAAACAAGCTTCAAGTGGTATCACTTTTCTGCAAACGCCTTGTGATTTGTTCAGCATCGTACGGAGGTTTAATTTAAACGTCAACTTCGCTGGAACCTTTCCGAACGAAGAACCTGCTAGCTGAGCCGTACCGCCAAAGGCTTATTGTATTATGCAGCTGCAAAACGGATCGCCATCCTCCATGTGCGTTTGCAGTTTACCCACGTACCGTACCATGTTTAATTTGCTGAGATAGGCTCGAAAACATTCCCTGCAAACATCAATCAAACATAACGCCAGAGTCCGCTCCTGATAAGCTTTCTCCAGTTGGCAGAGCACGGGCTGCTTGGCCCACTGTGTGTAGCCTGCTCCGACCGGCAGCCAGGGATAATTACATCCATCCAGTGAACATTCCGATCCATTTGAAAGATTCCTCCCAGCGCTCGGACGCTCGCAATTCGATGCTACTAATCGGAGGCCTGACGGCCCGGGTCCGTTTACAGCATCTGCCGCAATGCTTTCTTCAGCAAATGGATCCATCCGAAAGGTACACACCTTCACCGTTTGACTGTACCGATGCAGATAATCCTTTCGTAGCCGCAATCCTTTCGGCACATCCAAACGTCTCTGTGTAATGTGTGTGTGTGTGTGTGACCAAAAAGTGCACCCTTTGCCCCCGGGTGCTGCTGCACCGAGCCCCGAATGAAACACCCGAAATGCAGCGTGACAGTTACCACAGCCCACGACACAAAGAGTTGCTACGTGAAGGGTGCTACACGCATCCCAGAGCAGCATCGCCAGCTGACTGACGGATGGGCTGTACTTACCCCTGGGCCTTCGAGAAAGGGGTGGGAGGGGGGGGGTCGGCAATGGTTTCCGTAGGCGTCCTGGAGTCGTTTTCCATTGCGGTTTCGTATTGTGTCAGTCGTAAATCATTATTTATTCGAACATTTGCGTACCCACACATGCGCTCTCTGTCATGGAGCTGTTGCGATGCTGCAATGCTTCGGTGGGATGTGGTCTGTCGGACCGGTAATACTTGGTACTGTCAGGCCGACGCAGCACAACACAACTCAGCTAAAAGCATGCCAACAGTTTGTGTCCGTGTGGGACGGGAAAATGGGAAAGTTTTGGGTGACGTTTTTAGTCACAAAGCATTGTACTTTTATAGCTATTCATTCTTAAACGAAAGATATTTAATAGAATTATTTGATGCGCATAAAGTTGTAGAACAACAGTACACACAATTTCCATTCCGGTTTCCATCGAAATGATGTAGCATTTGCTTCCAATACCTCAACCATCCTACTTCATCCATATGGGCGCGTAGGCTTGAATAACGAATCACGCCAAGTGCCCCAGCGCGGTGGTACGAAAATTCGTAGAACGGAATGGCATTTTACAGGCCCGGTTCGTGAAAACAGCAGCCCAAACCACGCTCCCGTATCATAGCATAGCAAACTTCGCGTACCGCTCCTAAACTGCCTGCTTTCGGGGGCGGGGTGGGAAACTTCACAAAACAATATCATATTACTGAACGCGAACGCGCGCCACGGCGCAAGCTTTTGGGGCGCAAAAACATTCGCCGAATATTCGCGAAACAAAGCACGCTACGAGAATCCACGAAATGTGTCCCCTTGGCGTGGGCTGTGGCATCAACACATTAGTGATCGTGATCGGAATATGTTCGCCACGCAAAGATTCGGTTTCCTCCTCGCCACTAATACCACCGAGTGTGCCATTTAGCGAGTAGTGCCAATTTGAGCAACTAGCAATCAGAAGCTAAAGCGTTGTGCAATATTGGCTTATTCAATTAAAACGTACACTGGGTTGGTTATAATTGTACCAATACCTCTCTGCCTGATGTTGCTTCTTCGATTGGCTTCCGACAATGTTTAGACAATCGACCATACGCCACCGTGCTCGGGCAGGAATGTAATGAAATGCATCAAATTGCCAAGCAACGCACAAATTCCACACGTGTTGCGGCACAAATCATACAATCAAAGCCCCTTCCTGCAACGCTCTCCACGCTCAATCCCCGAAATGGGCCAGTGACTTTCAGCCAAAAAACTTTTCAATATTAAATGCATCCAACGAAAAGGATCGATTCCGGAACGAGAAGTTTCGCCAATCTTATCATTTTCTTTCCCAACCGACTAACCCCCATTCGGCCCAGAACTTTGCTCTCTCATTTAATCGTACGCATGAACGAACGAGCCGAGCTGCGTAGCAACAAAGGTTTGCTTTCCCAAGGGGGGGGGGGGGGAGGGTGGAGTCTGAGCAAAACTTTTCCACTGTATCGTCTGCCCCGAGAAACAAAAAAATCAACCACTTTCGGGGAAGGCTCGAGAAAACTTTCCCCGCGGCGCAAGCCCTTCGCGTAAGCCTTTTGATGAATATATCATGAAACTTATGATTCTCGGGCCATGATCGACGTGTTTCCGCAGGCCGACGACGCATTCGTGGAAGATGGCAAACGGCGGGGGATGAAGGCGATGTTTCTGGTTCGAGTTTTGTGCGCTATGTGCTTCGGTGCTGTGCAAACGTCATGCTTTATTAATGGCGCAAGCAGTGTCCTGTATGCAGCTGGTAAAGCTTGATGTAAGTGGGAATGTTTCAGGAATGCATTAGTTTTAAAACTTAGTTTTTTTTTTAAATAATGTCGTGCAGTCGGGAAACTAATTTTCGGTGTGATCTTCTTTTTTTCAATTTGCAGTATTTGTCATTCATCGAACAAAGTATTTTCTTGAGATGTACATGTTATAGAATGTTGCTTTATAAAATGACCGTTTTCTTTAGACAATACAAAGCACATCATATAACTCAAGACACAAACGTTGCCATTGGCAATCGAAGAAAAGAAAAGCAAAGTACAGTTTTAAAAACATCGGGCCCCGACAATGCGCTCGAATAAATATTTATCCTTCCATCCAGCCCGCAGAACAATCGCGCAATTCACCGCCCGCCATCATTTGCCGCTTTTACTCGAACGAGCATTTTCGTTCCGTTTGGATGGTGTACCGCTCTTCTCCCACCCGTTCCTACGCAATCGACAAAGAACAATTTCCACTCTAATGCTATTATGCTGGCAGGGGGCTTTTGGGGTTGAGGTTAGGACAGGGGTCGAGTTCTTGCAACCCTCCGGTCAGAAAGTTCACGCAGATACCTTCTTTAGCCCGCCGGCTCGAATCGATTTCTTGCTTTACACACACACACACACACACACACACACACACACACACATACTCGGCAGAGGGAATTATATTTTGCTTTCAGCTTCGGTTCTTGGGTAGCTGGAACACACACACCCACACACTCACATCGACGCAGACACAAAAGCTTCCCGTCCACTGCAACAACCCAAACATCCAACCGAATGTGGCCACTGGGCATCGTCTCAATAGAACCATTAAACCGCAATCCGATAGAGCAATTTTAAATCGATCAACCCCAGTCCCGAACAAAACCTCACCTCTGCGGGCGAGGTGAATGATTTGTTGCAAAAGCTGCTTCCCAGAAAAGGGCTGCTTGTGCGAAAGCTTTCGCAGACGCTGTGGTAAGCTTTCGATGGGGGGGGAGGATTTTTGTGTACACAAGCCGTCACAAGGAGTAGGCTACTCTTTTTTATGCTTCATAAATTTACGGTCTCACTTGATTGATTAGGGAAAGACGGTGGGGGGGGGGAGAGGGGGAAGATAGCAACGCCCAACCGTAGCTAAGACGCTGTTGCTATGTGAGTCGGTTATTGAAAAGCGATTAAATTCGGGTCCAATCTTTGAAACGAACCAAATGGAGGAGATAGCTTTGCGGTAGCAGTGCAAACAATAGAACGTTCAAGATACACGATACCACAGCATAAAACGCAAGAAAGTAGAGTAGTAAATCCCAACCAGCAACGCCCGAGAATGTGTTATTACGATTTTATTGCAGCTTCTGGGAAGTAGTGGATCGTTTGTCGCTGTAAATTGGAACCATTGGCGCACACACACACACACGCACACCACGAGCGATTGGTTCAATCTGTGCTCCGAGCTGTAAAACTCCATTAATTATAGCACTAGCCTAGTGCGTGTATCGAGAATCTGGGGAAAACGCACCCAGATTGTGGTGCCGTAAAGTGTCAGCAAACCTTCGCCCCGTTCTGGCATGTACAGCCTTTTTTTTTATTGCACTCTGTTACGAAAGCATTTGGGGCACCGATGGAACAACATGATAAGAGCAGCCCCCCATAGGCCTTTCGGAGTAATTGTGTGTTGCTTAACTGGGCTGAATGAATTACACAAAATGGCACGTCGGTGCCATATAAGGCTGCTACTCGCACAGGCACAGCATATGGAGATTTGTGATCGAAACTAAAAGTTGTTCGGTGTGGCTCACAAAGTAGCACACTGGCTGTCGGTGTCGGTCAGCAACAACAAAAAACTTCTTCCACCCTAATTTAACTAGTAATTGCACTTGTTTTTTTAGTGTAACCATTTCGCACAGTATGCTTTTTTAAACGAATCCAGGAATCCGGGAGCTCAACAAAACCAAATATCGAGGGAAGCAATTTTCGAGCTTCAAATTAAACCTTCCGAAAATTGCCCAAAAAGCCTAAATCGACCATCCGGGAAGCCCTCCCTGCCACGGGGCAAACCGGCAACCCACAATCTGATCCTGTTACAATGGCAAAACAGTCGGCGTATTGGCAATTTCTGATTTTCCCCGTCCCGACAGCATCGGACGCACTTTCCTGGGGGTGGGGGGGGCGTTTCCTTTTTGTGCTGTTCCCGTTTCCCGAAAACCCCGAAACCCCGGAATGATTGTTATCGATGGGGAAATTTAATCATTCCGAGAAGCAGAAATCTCGAACGAAAAAGCCTTATGCCACTTGGCCAAACTGCTGACCAGCAGGCTGTGTATTTTGGCATCGGAGCTCCATCCCGACTGTGCGGGATGGTGCGAACTGGATGGGGTCGGTGGGGTGGCGATCGTGCGGTGCAAAGTGCTGTCGAACTAATTTGAATGCGGGATACTGCTTAGGGCTGGGTCGATTTTCGGTTGAACTGTGGCTGCTAGAGCGAGCGCCATTTGGTTGACCTTCTGCCCTTTCCCTGCCCCCCCCCCCCTTCCTCACCATCCAAACCAGCCCCCGATGGCTTAGGCTAATGAAACGTTTCTTTATTTATGCAACAACCACATTTTTGCAATGCAAAGTATCCAGCGCTCGCCCCGGTGCTGGTGCCGGTGAGTATTTTCACATCGCTTCGGCTAAGAGTTGCTGCCTTCATCCACTCTGATCTCGCCGTGTGTCTCGTGTTTGCTCACCCTGGAAAGAAATGGTCAAATGGCACCGTGTTCGCTTATTAACTTCTAGCCGCGAACGCGCCGATCAGAACGACAGCATGATTTGCCAAAGATTTCATCAGCATCGGCGCAAGGTTGTGATTTACATTTATTAAGTACACCATTAGCTGTTTGTTTTGTGCTTTCGAGGGTTTTTTTGTTTTTGGTTTTATCGGGTGGCGTAGGCGGAATGCTTGCGATGGTATCTTTAAGGCGGTGCCTTTCTGGTGACAATGTAATCAAAACAGACCAAATAGAAAAGCGTTACCGTTCATGATTTAATGTTTTGAATGAGTTTACAGCGAAAAAACCTCCTAGAGTAAGAAAGTCTGTATCGTGACAGACCAACTACAGCGTTTCTGAAACGGATGAATGGTTCTATGGATTAGAATCGAAATCGAAAAATGGCACTAAATATTTGTAACTTTTTAATGTTCGCTGTGATAAGCGAACAGTGTAAATCATATCCTGTGTGCTTCCAGTTGCTGAAACAACTGCAGCTAAACCTTTGTGAACTTCACAGATAAGCTTACGGTTGAAAATATTCTCGCGGGCCACAGTTAAGCCGGGAGGGAGGGGAGAATAGTGCTTTCGATCTGCAAAAAAGAAATTAAAGACTTATTCTTGGACCTATATCGTTATCTTGTCTACATTTATTAGTATCTTATCAACATTTATTCGTAGCCTCCAAAAAAGCTATTCCTGACAAGATGCCTACCATACATCTTTCATTGCGTAGAAATAATGTTCGAGAGGGCTTTATAGTCCATCGTTTAATAAACACTAAACTAAAAGAAAAAAAAGAACATGGAAATAACATTATGATAATAAAACCAGTTCATGAAATTTACACATGCTTTACGTCACTGGTGGGGGCCCTTACTCGGAAATTTTATTGGACCTGGACAGTTCATTGGGTGCGTACAAACGGCGTCCACGGGCCTGCCCACGCCCGAATGCAGAGCCGATTGCATACGATTGTATCTTCACCATTAACATGAGAGGGACAGAGCTTATACCACGAACGTACCCGAAAGGTATGCATGGTTCACCCATCAGGATCTAAAGGCAAGGACAAGGCAAAAGAGACACAGAAAAAAATCCTCACGGCTACACATGTCCTCTAGACGCGTTGTCTATGCGTCTCGCTCGGTATCACAGCGGCATACGGCAGGTAAGCAGTACAAATGCTGCTACCTGATACGCACACATGTTTATCGAACACATCTATTCGGGTTGGCTCGGTAAAGGTCGGGTTTACTCGACGGAGTAGCCGGAACGTAAAGGCGCAGCCTTTTCATGATTTTGTATGACTTCGGCTGTTTTGGACCGTACGTGTAGGCGCAGGCATTAAACCTTGTATATCGCCTTCACACACGACGACACACGAAGTACCCATGCAGTATTTGCACAACGCTAATGACTGATAACAATAACTCAACATTTTAGGACTACATCGGCTATATGGCACAGTTATATGGAAAAATAGACTTTTATCTTTCAATCGACCTTATACAATTCACGCCATTTTAAAGTGCTTGATTTCTTGAGATTTTTGCAGAACCATAGCTAAAGAGTACCCACATCAATGAAATGAAGAAAGTGGTATTCCAATACATGATTTCCAAACTTCCCAGAAAGCTTCAAAGTCAGAAAATGGGTGAAAATGTGGGGAGACTGATTTTAGGATAAAGTCAGGAAACAACTACTAAAACACATGCTGCATGACATCTTCGCGAATACCTTCCCAAACAAGCAACAATGTGTAACTTACCTTACATTTCGTTAATCGAACTATAAGGATCTAAATGTTGAAACCTTCTTCCTCAGTGTATAAACATTAATACATCCGTTTTTGTTATCTTACAATCTACAACCTATTTCAGCTACATTCAAATAACTGCCAAAGTTCTTCTTGATGTTTGACATGTCTGCAATAGAGAGAGATCTTTCCTTTCAACTGTAAAACGTCAGTGACGTAAAACAATATTCAAAATGACAAGAACCAAACTAATAAACGAATTATGATGATGGTCGAACCTGTCTAAACGACTTCCTTTCACTAGAATACGCTCGTTCATTGGACAAATCTCGTCTAAAACTGGCGAGCGTCTTCATAGTCACGTGATGAACGGCTGTCACTAGCTTTTGCACAGCATCAACATTCATGTCACCTGCTGCTGATGTGTATGTATGTATGTGTGTGTATGTGTGTATGTTAAATGGCATCAACGAACGAACTATCACCCGCTCGATCAAAGCAACGAAAGAAAGCGCACCGTTCCAGCGCTTCACAGCGGTTTGGGCGTGTGCGCCTATCTGTGTGTATGTGTTCATCATCAGTTTTTGATGTATGTACTAGGCATACTTTCACCCCCAGCGCCCATCGCTCATCGCGCTGATGAGCCCCCGAGGGTGTGAAAAGCTAATAAATACCTGTCGTCGTGCGGGGGCTTCCCGCTTCCGGGCGGGCAACCATAAATGGGCTTTCTTCGTGGAAAACACAAACACACACGGTGGGGCTTAGCGTGGTTCCTTCGCATCAATTTTCTCGCTACACGACGGCCCCGTGTACAGTGTGCAGGCAGGGGGCAGATGATGGGAGGAGGGATGAAAATCAAACAGAAGGATTCATTAATAGATCTTCTTTGTGTTCAGCCCTTAAGACGTGAGCTGTGCGCGGAAGCCTTGTTTGCTGTTGGCTCCGGGTGAATAGAATATTTTACCCTTTTGTAAACCGAAGCCATGAAACATGTTTGATGCTCAGTTTCCGGCCCTGCAGCGCTGCAATTGCAATTAAGTTTGTATGCCGTGCATTTTTACGCCCCAAAACAGTTGCGCCAGGGAATGGCGATGAAGACATGCAAACTACCATTGCAGCATACAGTACGGCTCATAACTGCGCAGGCACTGTTGGCATTAATCAAGTTCTGTAGCGTATGTGTCAGCCCCCAAAGCCGCTGCTCAGAAATGGCAGACACATTGTTGCTTTTCATCAACATGCAATAAAATCAGATTAGCTCGCCCAGCACGACGCGACGAGACGGGACCGGGCGCGATGATTTCCTCCAATGTGTCGCTACAAACAATCAACCAAGCTGGCCAAGCTTGCCGACTCGCGTCGCGTCGTCATGTTTATGCTGATTCCGGGCGCACACGGCTACTACTATCTTTGCTCTGCTAGGTGAAGAGTTTTCAATTTAGATCCTTTCCTTCGAGCGATCGGGCTGGCGCAAGAGCGATGGTTGGCGGCATATCACATCACATTCTCAAGACGGCAATACCATCCAACGCGCGTGTGTGCTTTTAGTGGGGGGGGGTGGCACTGTTTGCGAGCTGACAGGAATGTGGTGCGCGAATGGCATACGCTTCGCCAAACCCGAATTCCACTTCCCCGTCCCGTGTTTCTGATCTGCGAAATGATGAGAATGTAAGCGTGTGGATAGTGTTTCACCACGCGAAACGCAACTACCGCAAGGTTCTCACACATTTTACGACACATGAGTTAAATTACATCTTTTCGCTGTTACGCGTGCTCCGACCGAAAATGGCCTTTTCTGGCCCTTTGCCTCGCTTGCCGACTGCTGCGCTCCTGCTGTAGGCCAGCTTCCTGTTTGTTGCTTTGTGTGCGCTAGCGAACACGTGCTGCCGTTACTGCTGGTGCTGCTGCTGCTGTGGGCTGTTCTTTCCCGTCGCCCGACCCCGTTTGCGCCATCATTAACGGGTAACCAGGGTGAAACGCGAAACGTGGGCGGTGGCTGAAACCTGGCGCTAGCAACATGAAACTATTTCCCAGCCAGCATAAAGTGTTTCGTGCGTTTCGTGCATTGTTTGCGCAGGGGTTTTCTAGCCCCACCCGGGCCATATTGTGTTTGCACGTGCACACAAACTCACCCACACACACAAACACACACATGTATATAACACACATTTCACTCGTGGGTAGGTTCTGCCTTCCATTCCCCATTCGCTCAGCACCATCCCTCCATTTCGAGGGAAAGTGTATCCTCCGAACTTGTGGAAAACTGTTCGCTGTGTGGCCGTGTGTTTAGGGATGCTGCTCACAAAACTAAGACAATGCGCTGAGGGGAGACGATTCGATACAAACGGTACGGTTTGTTAGCTTAGGAAATTATATTCTGATTATTGCACCACAGCTGCGCTGTAATAAATATGGATGACAAAATGTTGCCGCAAATGAAACTTTCTCATTGCGTGGGATGGGATTTGCTATCGGGGGTCCTCTTTTGTTGTCAGCGTCTATATGTCACCTCGTTTCGGGGCTGAACAGTCAGTCAACAAGGTGCTATAAAAATAGTGTAATTTGTATTGAGTACAACCGAACCCGAGATGACCCAAACAGCCCAGTGGCTAAACTGGGTCATCTCACATCTCATCCGGAACATTTATCGATGCGCTTGGCCAACTTTCCTGCAAACGATTGGCCTATAATGAAGGCAATCGTAGCGTTATTTAAGAAACAATTGGGTCAGATTATTTTGTTTGTATTCGCATTTAGATTATTTTGTGTTAAACATTTATTGTCCTACTTGAAGTGTTATGGTTAAAACAAAATACTCAATGGTAAGTTTTCTTTCTATTGGGGATTAGTATACGATATGTGTTTAAATTACACCGGTTGTGAAAGAGACCGGAAGTCTTATCCGGCGCTACAACCGCTTTAGGGTATTGGCCTGCCTCAGGACTGTCCGAAACCGCTCACGGTCTCGCGCCTTCATCTGCCAGTCCGCTATATAATTCATTCTAATTCATTTCAAATGTTCATCTACTACCTTGCTTATATGTGTAGCCTTCAAGTGTTTTCTAAACTTTATATCCTTTAACTTAATTCTTTTTTTAATGAATGCTTCATTGTTTATACTTTTATTTCATGCCATAATTGAAATATATCATTCAAATAATAAAGAAACCAAAACAATATGATTCCAACTATTTTTGTTGCGAAAGGCACTTAAGAAAAGGAGAAAATGTGGATATTTCTGCTGGAGAAAAATCATAAAATTAGTTTGATTCCTTCCCTTTGACTTGATGCGGTTGTAAAGAGGCCGAAGGTGCATCCTTCGGCTCTATTTATACCGTCTCTACCCATCGCCATCGTAAACCCCGGTTACAAATGGAGGGCACCTTAGCCCTATGCTCTAACCTGGTAAGCCATCAGGAAAACCCTACAACAGTCACGAGCGTAGAAGATTTGTTAGGTTTTCTATGTGTAAACAAACGCTGTTCATAACATTTTTTTTTATAATTTGTTTAACGTTTAGCGGTTAAAACTTTTTTCAGATGTTTATTTGCACAAAATAGGCAAAATAGCATGTTAAGCAACGCTCACAGGATGGAATTTTTCAAGCTTTTTCTAGCTGAAACCATCAAAGGGAGCTTTTTTGTTTATTTAATGTCACGTTCTTTGTCAAGTTCGTAGAATTATTTAGTATGAAGCTCTTCGATCGTTTCCAATCAAATAGTTTCTACTACACTGCTTTACCATAATCACATCAGAACATCATCGGAACCACTAAGAGCATCTTCCAGTCCGCCAAATCAAATTCCACAAAGTTTAAAACACTATCAACCCTTACAGTATCCCATAAAAGCAGCATTCCAGAAATTCCAATTTGCAGCATTGCACATTGTAGCTCCTCGTCCCTCGTCCCATAGCCTGTACACTGCAGCTACGGAAATCAAATATTACTGTAATATTTCCCTCCCGCTTTTAGCATTTTATTTCGCTTTTCGTTTTCACCACACCAAGAGCTTTAGTTGAGAGTGGACTTGAATCGAATAACGCTAAACCCCCGCTTTTTGTGTGAACCCCCCTTCCACCCATCCACCTAAATGGTAACGTTTTACTTCTCTATTTGTTTCCTTTCTATCGTTTACATACATTATGACCACTTTATGTAAAACGGTTCGAACAAGATCCGTGTGTATCGCAAGTAAGAGCGGGCAAGAGCCAACGGGAACGGAGAAAGGCGCTTCGTGCTAGATTGAGCAAAAATCGAAAATGCACAATTCAAACGATCCTAGCCCCGGTTCTTCGCGTCTCTTAACCAGTGCGCTGGTGGGGTTGTTTGTGGAGCTGCCCCACCACCCGCAGCTTGGCTCCTGCCCTCGAGTGAACGAGTGTGGTGGATGCTGAAGTACCGGCAAAGGCAAATCGCCCAAATCCGATCCGTAGCCTTTGAAGCCGCCCCAGCCCGTACCCGGCAGAAAACATATGGTACAGGGTAAAGCATATAAAACGCCTCCCAATATGTTTTACAAACAAGATCAATCTCCTCATGGCCTCGAGCCACACGACAAGCCGAAGCGCTTTGGCGATGAAGATAGTACGGTCTGGCAACGGAGAAACGCTCAAACAGAGGGTTGAGCGGTTGGGAGAGGGCATAAGCTTGAGGAACGAAGAACATACACACACAAGAACGTCAGCGCAAAGATGGTTGCGCGCAAAGCGGACGAGCGCAACGAAAAAGTTTACTCCAATTTCGGGTTGATTCGGGTTGATAGCGCGCCACATAACACTGTAGCCCGGGCCGTATCCACTTAGCCGCTGGCCCGGCCTTGACTTTTCGCCCTTTCGCCATCCTTCAGTTTTATGTTAAATATTTCCAACTCCACTCCCACAGCGCGGTACCGGGGCTGCCGGTTTGCTTTTTCAACTGCAGCACCACGATTATCTCGCACACAACAAGCCACTTTGAGTTTTGGAGCCTTTTTCTTTTGTTCCGTTAAGCTTCTAAGCATGGTGAAGCATTTTGCCCTGCCTTCAACCTATCTTGCTCTGGGTCTCGTTTCGGGGTTTCGAGGAAAAAAAGGAATAAATACACTTCACTCTGCTGCAAAATAGAAAGCATTTAGCTCCAGAATTTACCAACTCCAATCAAAGCCGGATATAATCTTTCCACAAAATACCATCTTTCAAGAAACCGACGCAACAAGGAAAAAATATACAGCGCTGAATGTACGAAACACACTTCACAGCGCTTCACTAGTTCACAGTAAAACAACAAAGAAACCCCCCCCGTGGAACCTACGTCAAAATATCATTCGAAACCGACCAGACCGAACCATTTTTATCCGACGAAAGTTTTTCTCCTTTCACTCTCTATCCCTCTCTCTCTTTCTCTCTCTCTCTCTCTCTCTCCATCTCTTTTTCCCCTTTTTGGGTTAAAGAAGTGCCAAAACCCCAAGCCGGCACACGCTTTTGGGTCGACAACCGTTACAAGCTCGCCGCTGATGCCCGAAAATGATCACGATACGAAAAGAAGGAGAAAGCTTTTTCGTCCGTTTTCCAAATGCATGGGCGAGAGGGCTAAGGGGAGAAGAACACTGACAGCAAAGCGCACCGCGGCACCATCACCATCTTCGGCGCACGAAAACTCCCTTGAGAAAAATAAGGCTCAAGCTTGGCGGGTTTTTATTCTTCCCTTTTATCTCCTCCCGAAACATCTACCATCCGGGCGGAGTGCAATTATTGCGTTCTCTTTATACCGAGTTTTGTGCACCATTTTTGTGAAATATTTTTTGCTTAGCTCGCACCCCCACTCCCCTCCCCCCCTACCCCTGCAATTGGGCACACGCTAGGAGCTCTACACCGCGCCGGAATTCGCACAGCTGGGGCTCAAAATTATTTACTTCCTGCTCCGCCGAATCGGCAGCCGTGCTCGGTGTGTACGAATTTTGCATTTATTTACGAGCGGAGCGCTTGCGTGCGACGCTTTCTTTTTCCATTCGTCCACACTTTCTTTTCTGCAACCCGGTGTCGTTATTGTCTTTCTTTAATCCTTTCGACAAACGGCCACCCCGTTCGGGCGTCACCTTGCCAGGGTATGACCCGGCGGTTAAGGTTTCAACGCCCAAAGGTGTGTGTGTGTGTGTGCTTCGCTGCACAGATTCACTCTTTTGATGTTGACGACAAATTTGACTCGAAAAAGGACGCACCCCTGAAATCGATGGCCGAAATAAGGAGCCCCAAAACCCGGGGTTGGCTGGTCGTAAACTATCCGGGCTGCCTGGTTCGGTGTAATATCGAACAACTTTTCCCGAGGGTAGGGAAACGGAGCAGAGACAAACATGGCACATTTTCAGATAGCATTTCATTTCTCTTGCTCACTCTCTTTCTCTATCTAACTTGGGTGTGAATCATCAATTTGGGAGTAGCAACTGTGGCCGAAATTAGAGATTTGGTTTTGTAGTTTATTGCCGGCACTTGCTCTCTGTGCTGCTGCCCAACTGGCAAGATGCCAGCCCTACTGGTAGTTTGCACATTTTGAGAAAGTGGACACTAACAAGCACACGCTTTCGTTGGGAATAGCTTTTTTTAAACTGTAACCTACCATGCACCTCTGAGGCTTTGCAAAAATGGCTTATCAAGTCGTTTGTATTCGGGGGTTTGTTAAATAAATTAATATTAAAAATAACATACAGACACTTATAATACTTTTTTAACATTAAAAAAACCTTTCAATCAGTGATTTAAGCTTCATCTGCTTTCAATAGCTTGAGTTATCTTTTTTATGAGAGATGTTCAGATTACTTCATCATCATCACATTCACGTCCTTTCATCTTTCTATTTGTATCCATTGCGTTTTACTTACTTTTCCTGCGCTAGAACCACTGGCCTGTTGAAAGAGTATCTGAAACCACTGATTGTCTTACACCTCCGTCTGAAAATCCATTATCCTGGTTTTAATCATTAACGCCTGCACGCCATCTTGTCACCTCAAGCTGGGCCTACCACGTTGCACGGTCTAAAAGAGCTTTTCGGGCTGGGTTGTTGCTCAGCTTTCATGCTGTTATCGATGCTGACCTTTGATCGATGCTGAAATAGAGGAAATCTTGACAGTGCTCATTGCTCTTCTTATTAGAAATTGTTCGTTAAATCATCCCAAAAGCACAGAAAATTGCTTAAAATTTAGAAGAAAACGTATTTAACAAGCCTAGCAACGAACCACCTAAAAATAAAAAAAAAGGAAAACAATATTCAAGTATCTTGCTTTGCTAGAACAAATGCTCAAAAAACTAATAAATCATCAATTGGCTCATAATTCATGACTAGAAGGAAAAGCTTAGGCAGTTACATTTGGCATTTGTCGATTGCCAAAGCGCAGCAATTTTAAATAAACAAGATTTAAGCAATACGGTAAAATTTAATATTGTTCAAGCAAAGATTGAAACTTTAAGAAAGATTTAAACGCACAACAAAATTTATCTTTTTAAGGGTCTTTTTCGTTTTCCTGTCTCCAAGTACCATCCCTTGCTAACCGCTTCCTTGGAGCTTCAAAAATGTGCCAAAAGACCACTTGTAACAGTTTACTCCTTGAAAGTTTCCTGTATCATGTTCTAACCTCTCCCGACTCCCTGCCGTGCTCTCGTTTGCTCATCAAATGAAATATATCTTACTAACTAAAAAAAAAAAAAAAAACAAAATAAAAATCTTCAACAAGCTTTTACACAAGCCGCGCAAGTTTTCCTTTCTTCACTGCGTTCGTAGAAAGCAACGAGATTGCAATGCAAACCTTTATGTTTGGCTGAACAGTTCTTAAAAACATATCGTATCCACGTAATTGTTCCACGAATCAACGGAAAGTATCGATTCCGCGAAACAGACGTTCGATGAAACGAAACACAACCAAGCGAAGACAAAGAAAAAGGAGATGGGAACGAATAAATTTACCCCAAAACGCCTCAAGCAGTTTAATCGGAAACGGAGCCCCTGCTTCGTTCGACCTTGGGTTTATTCTTGTACGCGAAAGTGTAATATTAATACGAAAATTTTATCCAATTGCCCAACCGGTGGACGGAATTTCAGTACATCCAGCTTCCAGGTTTCGTATTTACAATCGACACACCGATCCCAGAGGAAGCGTGCAACACTGCTGTGTTCGCTTTTGCTGTGTTTTGTGTCATCTTTGTGGGGAAAAGCAAAATCGTTCGTTTGGCGTCGAGCACACAAACCGCCTCCCGAAATGTGATTATTTGAGCACAGCACATCACACATTTCGACAAATTTGCTTTCACCTGCAAGCCATTTGAATCGTCAGTCCCGTGCCGCTTTGCTAGAACTGGCGCTGGCAAAGTGCTGATAGCGCCAACGCCAAAAAAAAAAAAAGAAATGAAAAAACGTTTTCCCGCGCTATGACGCGTGCAGTAAATGGGAAATAAAACGAGAAGTCGAACGTAAAAAAAAAAACTTCTATCCGGGCTAGTAGTAATCACATTTCTTTTCAATCTCCAACCTTGTAAAAACCAAATGTGGCCCCTCGAAAAAGGACAAAAAATAGCGCAGCTTTACATTCTAAGCCGATAGACTCCCGGGTGCTTAAGCGAAAGAACGCACCGAGGCATCGACGAGGACGACGACGGACGGTGTGGCAGTACGGGTGTAATGGTAGAACAACATAAAGCTTGCACTAAAGCAAAACCGAACCAACAACCTAGGATGCCTAAAGGAATGGAGGAAAACCGGGGGAGAGCTGGGAAAAGGAATAAAAATCCACACCCAACTGTGTGCGCATTCGCCCCGGCCGCCCCGCGGCTCCTTGGGGTGGTGTTTTCTAACATGTTTTTATCTATCAATTCGACACTCCCAGAAGGTGCGTTAAGTCGGCTGACGGTTCCCTTACCGCGCAAACAACGCACCGACACCGACTGGCTGTAAGGTTTCCGTTTTCTTCCTCTCCCTCTTCACCAGGCCCTTTTGTGTCTTGTGTTCCTCCTCTTGTGTCAAAAGCCTCACACATAATCATAACCATAACACGGATGATGCTGGCAACATCTCTCGCCACACTCGGTGCGGGCTCACCTTTCTCGCCGGGCCCGCGAAAGAAAGCCCTCCGGTAGGGATGGCTGATGCGACCTCGCGCGCCCAGCGCGTGTTGTTGCGCTAATTTTTGCTCTTTGATGCGCCATCGGTGGTGGTGGGGTGGATGCTGGTGCTGGTCGCTGTTTGCTTTTCCCTTTCTTCTTGCTTGTTTTCTACGTCGCCGCTGTGTTGCCGCCAGTCGGTGTCGTTCTATCACAAAACACTTACCGCACCGCTGGATCTTTCCATTGAGGTGCCCGTGGACACATCTAAATTACATCAAGCCGCAGCGGGGGAGCAGGTGGGGGAGAGGGGATGGGATTGGTTTTTGATGATGGATATAAAAAGTGACTTTACCGGTCGACATCGACACTTTTTGTGTGGCGGTGGGTAGGGCCAGGGAGCTAAAATGGGAAAACCTTGGCCACAACAACATCGTCATTTCGCAAATAACATCCACTCAGTTGACATACACACACAGCCAGACACACGACACGGTTGCCTCGGTTCAGATTTGCTCCGGTCAGCAGATGCTCTGATGATCTTCTGCTCACACGCCTTGCCTGGCCTTTCCTCCCACACTGTGTCTGGTGGCCGAGAGCACACACTAATGATGTGTCCCGTGTTCCGGTCGTACACGGCAATGCAGCTAAATCCCGCGCCACCCTGCTCGAAACCGCCTAACCACAGACACCGGTGCGCGCGCGCTCGCGCTACCCGACGGGACATGCGAAAAACATGGACACAGTGGCCAACCTCTCCCCGTACACAGGCGCACGCGACGTTCGATGCTTGCACGAGGGGTATTATCATAATGGTAATAACCGTATAAAAATAATTATTTGCCACCCAAGAGCTTTAGCTGCGGCCTACGCTGATCTAAAACCACTCTGCTGGAATGGTCATTGCGGTCAAACGTCAAACCGACCGAAAAACAACACATTGGGGACGCATACACACACACACGCTGGAGTGTTTTTTCGTTAGTGACGGGTCTAGGATGATTAGTGGCTATTTATTTTGCTTGGTTTGCTTTATTTTATTTTTATATTCAAATAAACACAGCTCATTCAGCTAATTTTTCAATCGAATTGAAAATGTTTTTATGATTTAAAAAAACCTACATGCAGTGGCTAAATGCATTGATGGTTTTTGTAGCATTAAAGCTTTGCCTAGTCTTTATTGAGAACGGTATATTCGAGCCGCTATTGTCGTTAATTATTTTATTTATTTATTTATTTACTTATTTATTTATTTATTAATTTATTTACTTATTTATTTTTAGTTATTTACGTAAACATAAACTAGGCCTGAATATAATATCATAGATATTAATATTTTAACATATGAATGTTGTCATATTCCTAACCTAAATTTATAATTAGTGACCGATTAATTAAAAAGACAAATAAAAAAAATTTATCGGAACAATAAAGGAGAGGAAGAAGATAAAAAATAGATAAAAGATATAATCATTTACAATAAGGGAATCAAAACGCAAACTAGAGAAATTTGTAGTAATTTCTAAGGTTTAGGGTCTCATTAAAAAGTCATATTTAGGTCAATTCATTTGCTTAAATCGCTTTAAAGAGAGGTCATTTGTATAATCATAAGATCATAAGTACAAAATGTTACACTTTTAAATTATGATCCCAAAAATGTCATAGTCTAAGTATCTTAGCGGATGTTATAATTTATAATATACGATTTTGTAAATTGAAATATAAAAAGAGTACAAATAACCTTCATTTATTAAGTAATTATACAGTACAAATTAATTTAAAAAAATGTTTTG
The DNA here is from genome assembly GCF_016920715.1 of Anopheles arabiensis. NCBI lineage: Eukaryota > Metazoa > Arthropoda > Insecta > Diptera > Culicidae > Anopheles > Anopheles arabiensis. The sequence continues at coordinate 32,196,712 of NC_053517.1, forward strand.
TCCTTCATCGTTTGCTTGTCCAAAAGAAGCTCAAGTGCACGGGTTTATAGAATTTACCTCCAACTCTGTTTGATTCTTATTCGATTGAATTTCATGGAACTTTAAACGTCCAAAACATGTTTTTTTATTACTTACTTGCAATTTGTCATGTTCAATGGTGCTCGTAGCTTTTAAGTGATATGAAAGTTTTTAAGTAATATGTAAGTATGGTACATTTATCTTAATAAATAAAAAAAAAAACATTTTAGGATGCCTCAAAATTTGCCGTTCAAAAATACATCAAATGACTGCAAAGCATAACAAATCGTGTACATATTGAACGAGCACATCCCATGCAAAGTCATCCAATGCAGCTGTACCATCAATTCCGTGCGTCACTGTGTCTGTTATGCATTTTGCTTAAATTAATACCGGCATAACATATACATACGGTGGAGCAAAAAACATCCCCCATCAACCGTCCTGCATAGCTTTGGTAATATCCTTGGTGGAGAAGCATTCTTTTTTTTTTGCTTTATTTTACACTCCAGCCCTCCTCCTTCGCGCTAAAGCCAAAAAACCATAAAGCCAGTGACAAAGCTTCATAAACCTCCATAACACTCCATCAATTTGACTGCAGTTGTATCCGCAAACCAGCAACAACCAGCATCAGCATGATGCAGCAGATGGTTGATTGCTTGACAATGCTTGACGCGCGCTCATTCTGCTGTGCGTAAAAATATTCGTTTCATAATCACACCCGGTAACGTTGTCATTGTTGCCAGACATCGTACACAAATCAATCTGACCGAGCATCGGTTTGGTTTTTGTGTGTGTGTCAGTGTGGAAGTTTGTGCGAGGGCAATGTTGCAACAATCGCACAATCGCCAAAAATGAAATTAAAAAATACATACAATTCTCGTTGCTATGGTTGCTTTCATCTCGCGCTCGTGCGCTTGATAGTGCGCAGCAAAATAAAAACGCATTGAAATGTATGTCAATTGAAATTCCATTCATTTGTGCTCTGCTTTGGAACTATCCACTTCACTACTGTCCGAAACTGTCACACTGAGAGAGAGAGAGAGCGATATGATATCTTAGTTGATTGAAAAGGGGTAGAGGATGCACCAAAAAATAAAACGAACTTGCCAAACCAAATTACTCACCATTATGTCGGCGCTAATAATACGCGAACCACCGCGTGATGCAAGCGATGCAAGAAGGATGGGAAGAAACGGTGGGAAAACCGATCTGCGACATGCTGGGGCTGTATTGATTTGTTTCTATGCAAAACGACCAAGTTGCATTTATTTGTATTGCTTCTCTTTAGTTCATCTGCCAATTATCCGACATGGTCGCTAGTTGGCAAGTGTGATGAAACATAAATTTAATAGGTACCAGTGGTAATATTTGTGTTCCCTGTATTGCAGATCGATATTTTGCTATTTTCTCACTTAGCTGCCAAACTCATTCATGGTAGGATAATTAAATTAAAAATACTTCAATTATGTTGTACCGATTGATATCAACACAAAGCATCTCACGTTCACATTAGCGATTGCACTATTGAATCGATGTTTATCGTGCTACGTTAATGCAAAGCGAAAACATCAAAGAACAATTAATTTATGATACATTGGGAAAAAAAGGATTTATCTTTCCCTGAAATAACAGTGGTTTTATGAATAGAAATTAAGTTCCATCAGCAATACATGAAAGGGTTCTGTTGATTGCATCATATTAAATTTCGCAGAATCACGGCATAAGTATGTTAATGTGATTTATCTATTTGAAGCGTACATGCACGCTATCAGTATTGAATCTGAAGCTTTTTTTCTATTATTTTATTGTACGGTTTTTACAGGTTTTTACCTGTTTGGAACTCGAGAGGAAAATATTGATACACATTGTCAAAGATGTGTTAGAGGTAACGACTGTATTAAACTCAAACTACGTCCACTGTTTCATTTGTATGATTATTTAATTTGTTTTATTTTCTTTTCCATCCCACAAACTGTATCTGGTACCTTTAAAATTTGCACTCAGTTTAGTTTGCATCTCCATTTTCACTTTATATCCATTTGTTCCTTTGCCCTTCTTCTATTGCCATTCAAATGAAAATCAAATACATTTGCTTCATTGCCCTAATCACATCATTAAAGACGCTCTTTACTGCTCTCGCTCATACTAAAACCCTATAAACTGTTTACGACATACTTACTTTCACCAAAAAACACCCTTCAAACACCACAACGTGGTCATCATAGAGATTATAATGTTATCAACCCAAAATCGATTCCCAATTTTCACCACCAACTTCACACAATAGCCCCGTGTCGTTCGCCAGCGCAGGAAAACACTGGTGGTAGTAGTAGTTTTTAATGTCCCACTTCATCCCTACCCTTCCAAAAAACAGACAATCCTCTTGACTGCACCACCGCAAAGCCTCCGATAATGCTACTCGTCTGCGGTTCGACAGTTTTTCCCAGACCACACATCCCCATTGTGACAGCTCCGAAAAAAACATTCCCATTCTCGTTACGAACTCGTTCGAAAACAAATTTCAAACCAATCAAAACTACTATTTCGGGGGTTTTCGTTTTGGGGTTCGAATGGGATTTCAGTATATGTATACATGCGGTGCCGGTGATAACCGGGAGCATCTCGAACGACCATTCATTCCCCGAAGGGTATTTCGATTATAATGGACCTCAAAAAAAAAAAACGGGCAAAAGCTTTGAGGGAGAGGCTAAATAGAGTAAAGGAAACTTCCGTCAGAGTGGCGAACAACGTCTTGCTTGTTTCAAATCACCATCCAAATATCCATCCGTACCGTCGAGTCTGAACCGCTTTCAACTTCTTTCTTTCACGATTTCTCTTTTTTGCAGATTTAGTCCAACGCGTACGCCGTCGCCCTGGGACGGCATACGGATAGCGGATAAGTTTAGTCCGGTCTGTCCCCAGCGACTGCCGAATGTAAATAACGAAACAGCAGCTTTAGATAAGATGCCAAAAGGACGACTGGAGTACTTGAAACGTTTGCTACCTTTTTTACAGAACCAATCGGAGGACTGTTTGTATTTGAATGTATTCGCTCCAGTTCATGGTGAGTAACGGATGCAAGGCTCAGCATCCTACCACCCATTTGTCCTTTCAAATATCAACCCAAATGACACGGTTGTTCGTCTTCATTCTCTCTCTCTCTCTCTCTCTCTCTCTCTCTGTCTTTCTCTCCAATGCAGCCACTCAAAGTGACAAGAAACTGCCTGTTATAGTATTTTTACACGGAGAATCGTTCGAGTGGAACAGCGGCAACCCGTACGATGGCACCGTGCTAGCCAGTTACAGTGATTTAGTCGTAGTTACGTTAAACTATCGGTTAGGTATATTGGGTAAGTTCTCTCCCACCCCCTCTGTTTTCCAGGTATTTAAAAATAGCCACAAGGCTGTAGGCTTTCTTAAGGCTGGAGCGAAGCAAACTCGAACCACTAATATTTGCCCCTGCAAACCTTAAAAGCCCGACCATCCCGACAAAGAAGCAATGTTGCCGCCATTCGTTCATCAATCATGCATAGGATGATGAATATCCCTGGGCAAAGTTTTGTGCCTCTCAGCCACTCAGGCTAAAAGATTTATTCTCCCCGAAACCTTCTCCCCCCCCCCTCGGTGATCCACCGGATGCTAAAGAAGAAGATGATGATGATGATGACGATGCGTTCGCAGTGGAAAGGCAGTCTACATTAAATGATACACTACAATCCATTTTTCGATCATCAGAATGACGTTACGAGCATCCTTCTATTGATAGACATCAAACGGAATAGATGCGGCAGTGCCCTTCGGCCATTCGGGTGTATGCACAGTGTGTTGAAAACCATCGCCGGTCGAAGCTTTCATTAGGTTAATCGATTATTCATTTATTATTCATCTCGACTTTGGCTTCGATTTCGAGGGTTGACTTTCGGCGCCCGATTTTTTTCCTCCCTATTCCGATCCTTATCAGCGATTTAGCCGCTGGCATGAATTTATTAGTGGGTTGCTTTGGCACATCCGCCCGCCCAGTGCAAAGTGCTGAAAACCCGATGAAATGGCCCGAAGATTTTGGGTGGTTCAAAGTTGTGACCACTTTCGCTGCCCGCAGAAGACTAACCCCCGTCACTAACGCGCTCTGCTTTCCATTCGTCCACCCCTCTTTGCGGCAGGTTTTCTAAATGCCAATCCCAGCCCACAGCTGCGGGCCCGCGTCGCCAACTACGGCCTGATGGACCAGATGGCCGCCCTGCACTGGGTGCAGCAGAACATCGCCAAGTTCGGGGGCGACCCGGCCACGGTGACGCTGGCCGGGCACGGGAGCGGTGCCGCCTGCATCAACTTCCTGATGACGTCGCCCACCATGGTGCCGGGGCTGTTCCATCGGGCGATCCTGCTGTCCGGGTCGGCCTACTCGTCCTGGGCACTGGTCGAGGATCCGGTCGTGTACGCGCTCAAGCTCGCGAAGGAGGTGAACTGCTCCATCCCGGAGGATCTGATCAAAAACCACGAGCAGATCGTCGACTGTCTGCGGGACGTGCCGCTGGAGGAGCTGTTCGGGGCCGACATTCAGCCGCCCAGCTTTCTGAGCGCGTTCGGCCCGTCGGTGGACGGGGTCGTGATACGGCCGGGCCGCTCCAACCAGGACATTGACGAGCTGCCGGTGCGCGGCACGTCCAAACGGTCGCAGGGTGCGGCCGGCCGGTACGATCTGCTGTTCGGCGTGGTGACGGGCGAGGCGCTGTGGCGCTTCAGTGCGGCCGACATCCAGAGCGGGTTCGAGGGCGAACGGCGCGACAAGATCCTGCGCACGTACGTGCGGAACGCGTACACGTACCATCTGAGCGAGATCTTCTACACGGTGGTGAACGAGTACACGGACTGGGAGCGGACGGTGCAGCATCCGATCAATATGCGCGACGCCGCGGTTTCCGCCCTGTCCGACGCCCAGTTCGTGGCACCGCTCGTGCACACCGGGGATATGTTGGCGCCGCCACCGCCACTGCCCGGACAGGAACCGTCCGGGCCGAAGTGTTTCTTCTACGTGTTCGACTACCAGACGAAGGACGGGGACTACCCGCAGCGCATGGGGACGGTGCACGGCGAGGACCTGCCGTACGTGTTCGGGGCGCCGCTGGTCGACGGGTTTAACCACTTCCCGCGCAACTACACCAAGTCGGAGGTGGCCCTGTCCGAGGCGCTCATGGTGTACTGGGCTAACTTTGCTCGAACTGGGTAAGTACGGGGGTGAATTAAGTCTCCAGGGATGTCTGAAAAACTCGAAGTCTTCTTTTTTGCCTAATTCTATGACTGACCTGAAAAGCCTACTATCATGTTTATTTACCATAACTCATAACAGGGTTTTCCAGGGGTTCTCATTGTTGTGGGACACTTCCTTGACTCTTTACTATTGGAAATGAACTTCATATATTGAAATTTATACTACGATACCCTTTTTGGACAGGCTCCTTTAAATTCTTGTTGGATGCGTCAAACAAGAATTAGAGTGGTGCTATAGAGTCCAATTCCCATTACATTAAATTCATTTCTCGTAAGGAATAGTCAATAAAATGTCCCATAGCTATGGGAACTCCTGGAAAACCCTGTAACATGAACCATAAAATGAGCCATGAAATGAATTATGAGCAGCTGAAAATTTACTCAAAAATGATTAGTTTATATTTTCGATTGGTTTTGATTTGACAGTTATACCAAGTGTAACGATTATGTGCAGTGTGTATCGTAGCTATCAAATGTTCTTCAATGAATGTTTTACGGAGAATGTAAACGAGCAACAAAGTCATTAGTGTAATCTATTTCAACGACCTGAAGATTTGCAACGAAAATTTAATTTTCTCAATTTCATTTCACCAATTAAAATCCCACCTTGGCAGAGCGTATAGTGGGAAGCATTGATATCCTAGCAACTTGATCTACGTATTTGTTCACCACTTCTTAGTTTCGTCTAAAAGAACGAGCGAGTTGATAGAAATTATGCAAACACTCCAATGCAAACGTTTCTTGCACCCAGCTCTTCCATCTTCCACACACGTCCACCGTTTATTACATTCTGCACAAGCAGATCCACGGTTTTATTTCAACCCGAAAGCTCCTCCCCCATTCACTTCCGGCAGAAATTAGCTCAATTAACATGATTAAATCTATTTTTCCACTCCATTTTCAAACCAAAACCTCACCCAGCAACCCGAACGAGCATCACCGGCAGGACTCAATTCTGGCCGCATCCCGCGAACGGAATCGCTTCCGCAGCATCAACTGGGAGGAGTACGATCCGGTGCATCAGAAATATCTGGAAATTGGTAATGCGCACCGAACCTATTTCTATTCGCATTCCCTTTATCTACCGACCTGCGTCTGTGTGTGTGTGTATATGTTTTAATCTTCAACCATAATCTCTGTTGCCGATCCTGGCACCGCTTGCAGGTATGAAACCGCGGATGAAGAACCACTTCCGAGCGCATCAGCTCTCGATCTGGCTGCGGCTAATACCGGAGCTACACAAAGCCGGCATGGAGGACGTGATAGCGAGGCACAATCTCTTCAAAAACCACGACGACATGGACCTGTACGAGGGGCTCGTCAAGCCGGACTCGTTCGCCGGCCGGCTCAACTACCTGGAGGACAATCTCAAGCGGCGAGGTATGCTGACGGGCGGCGAGCTGGGCCACGCACTGCACGCCAACGGTAGGTGTTTTAGCACGAGCTTTCGCACGCTTTCGACTGTTACCGCATTGTTGCTGGGAAGCTCAGAAACTGGCCCCGGTAACCACATTCCGGTGGCTGGTGCAATGAAATTGTGCATGAGCCATAAGCCAGTACAGCACGGCACAGTACGCCGAACGCAATTAATTCGACCCACTAGTAGAGTGCTCAACAATGTTTAGTGTTATTTCTAGGTACAGATTTGCTGGTGCCATGGAGAAGTTTAGCTTTGTTACAGTAGCATTCGTACTAACAAAGGAAATAGAAACTAACCAATGGGAGAGCAATTAAGCATTGTACATTGCACCGCTAGCTATTGGAAATAGTTTTTGGTTGTTTGAGTGTAACATGTTGAATGTTATTTCATCCGAGTTTTACAAGCGGCTTATGTTATTACATTTTTTATTGTTTTTTTCTGCCACTGTTTAACGAAAATCATGCCCTACCATACAGCATTTTATACTGAAGCTGTAGTCAGCAGAGTCTGTGGCGGTTCTTTAGTCGTTTGAAATATTTTGAGCAGTGACAGTGTTGTGGCGATAAGGAAAATGTAGTTGCATGCGTTTAAAAACATTTAAAATCCCTTTAAAAGTATGTTGAAATATTTTGAGCTACATATTATATTATTATATACAAATATTAATACGAAAAGCTATTTGTGTGTTCCAAATTGGATTATTATAATTTCCCATCAAATAAATCTCTCTCAGTCTTTTTTATTGCTCAGCAGTTTCACGCAAAAGATTGTTGTAACAATGCGAAATAGTAATAATTCATATTACAGGATTTTCCAGGGGTATTTTCTGATAGTTGTGAGACACTTCCTTAACTCTTTCTTATCGGAATTGGACTTGATATGGTGGAAATTGGACTCTACAGTACCCTGTTTGGACAGCTCCTATTGGAAATTCTAGTTAGATTTGTCCAACAAGGGTGCTATAGAGTTCAATTCCCATTACATTAAGTTCATTTCACGTAAGGAGTCAATAAAATGTCCCACAGCTATGAGAACTCCTGAAAAACCCTGTTTAAGAGATACATTTGATTGACAATCATGTGTATCGTTCAAAGGTTTATGTAGCTGGGAATCAACCAAAAACCTTGAGAAACTCTATAATTCATATTTTTATTTTTAAAAACCCATTTTATAGCCTAAGTATAAGCTTGGGATTTGTTTGACAAAATTTGACAACCACTGTCCGATTGTTGGGTCGCACAATTTGCATACATTTGGGCTGATTTGCTCGAGAACTTGAACTATCGAATGAACACTTGACATAATTCAATGTGTTTGGTATATTAGTATACTAAACAAATCAGTCTACAGGTTCGCATAAAGATTGTACATTTAAACAGAGTAAAATTTTAAATAAAAATAAATGTATTATGATTCAATGCTTTAAAATACTATCTCTTCCCCATTGCGCCTTCTATCTACCTTATTTCGTCACAACTCTTCACTTCCTGTTTTTTTTTTTTTGCAGTCGTCATGACGACGGCGGAACCGGTCCTGCTAACGACCTGCATGCCAGTGGGCAACTACAGTGCGCTCGTGCCGACGGCGACCATCCTGAACGCCACGACCGACACGCTGGCCGGGCTGGAGGCGGCCGGGTACGCCGCCTACTCAACCGCCCTGAGCGTCACCATCGCCATCGGGTGCAGCCTGCTCATCCTGAACGTGCTCATCTTTGCCGGCGTCTACTACCAGCGCGACAAGACGCGGCTCGAGGTGAAGAGCCTGCAGAAGCAGTACCAGCAGCGGGGCGGCGGCCTGCACCAGCAGGGCCCGTTCGATCCGATCAAGCACGCCCACTACCATCTCGGGCACTCGCAGTCGGCGAACGTGATCGTGGACGTGGAGAACCACGATACCGGTGCGCTGATCCTGGCCGGCGACGTCAAGTCGCCGCACATCTGCACGAACGCGATGCAGATCAGCGTGATGAAGAGTGGTTCGCCGGGCGGTGGCGTCGGCCACGGCGGTTTCGATGGTCGCGGGAACGGTGGTGGTAATGTGGTTGGTGTTGGTGGTAATGGTGTTGGTGGTGGTGGTGGTGGTGGTGGTGACGCGACCAGCTGTAACGTGCCGGCCCCGAACGTGACGAAGATGCCGCTGCAAGCGAACAACAACGCGTACGGTACGGCCAAGCTGCCGCCCCGCAGTGAACACATCGCCATCCCGATCAAAAACTCGACCTTCATCGGTACCGGTACCGGTACGGGCGGGGGGACGTTTGTCAGCGGCATGATGACACTGCCAAAGCCCAGCTCCCAGCAACAGCAGCAGCAGCAGCAGCAGCAAGTACACATCCCGATGAGCTACAACCGGAACGAGTGCATGACGCTGCCGCGGAACATTGGCGGAACTGGACTGAGTGCGTCCTCCGCCGGACCCAATGCAGGTAAACCGAGACTAGATTTCATGACCACACCGATCTGAAAACGGACCACCACTACTAATACTACTACTACTAGTACTACTGCTACTACTACGAGCACCACCACTACTACTAACACCATGACGAGCACCACCATCTCACCTTTACACAAAACCCATTGGCCCAAACTCACCATCATACCACAAACCCAGTTCTTGCCCGCGTTGAGTTGCGTTCCGTTATGTATGCAGTACTCAGGCCCACCTCAATGTTCTGCACCGTTAGACAGGGCAGGCAGGTTCCAGTCGTTCCGTTTCTTCAACCCCTAACCAATCAACCCCCGTTGTTTGTCCCACTATCTCATCCTCATCATTCATTTCTTTCACGAGAAAGACACGGAAAGCCTGGAGAAGGACCCCCTGCCTTCCAATTAAGGGGGGCCCGACGCTTTCCCTTCAACAAAAGCAAAACAGCCGGCAGAAGAAGACATTAGGGCCGATTATGATTCTGCCGCCGGGAGGCAGTGGCAGCCCACGATCAAGCGTCATTCTCGCTCACTCACCTTCTCTCTCTCTCTCTCTCTTTCTCTGTCTTTCCCGGAAACAGTGACCGGAATACGGCACTGCGACCCGCCATACTAAACCGGCTCATCCTTTTGTCCGACTGTGCTGGTCCGCGTCCGGCCGTGTCCGTGTTCGGTCTTCCTCATTATCCGTTATCTGATTGATTGCTAAGGATTGTTAGGATGGCGCTACGGTCGTCCACTCACGGGATTACTTCCCACACCATTAGAGCTGAGAACAGAAGCAGTGGGGGAGAGAGAGCTGAACACGTGTATTTCGATTGTTATTTGAGGTTCGTTATGTTGTGCAACGCCACACCATTCTTCTCGTTCACTGTTACGTTTTGCGTTTTTTCATAACGTTGTGTTGTGTGGAGGGATAGTTTTAGCGAAGCATATTGTTTGTGTTAGTGTGTAAGAAACGTAGTATGAGGAGTAAGCGCGCAGACGTAGGGCCGAAATAGAAGATAGGGGTGGGAACATCCGGGGGAGCGTGTTACATGATGAATCAGAAGCCATACGTGGGAGGGGAAAGCATAAACCTGTACCTAAGGCCGGGTGAGGGTGAAAAACTATATCAGTAAATAAAGACGAAGAGAAAACACATACACACATACACGTTTCAATCAAAACCAGTTTGGCGGGATACTTAGTTGCTCCGAAAGTGATGCGGCGAGCTTTGGTTGGATGGTGGTTTTGTGCTTTGGCTTCGGATTTGTTTTGTTATCCGTTTTGCGGCGTTTACCAACCTACCCCTTAATTATAGTGTCAGCTTTAAGTCGAAGGATAAAATGCTCCACCTTATTCATCATCATGCAAAATAGTAAGCTTAAAAACTTTAGGCAAAGCTCGGGCCATAAAGGTATTTTAAAGGATCCTCCAAGTCAACTTTTTTTGTCTCGTCAGGTATCTTTAAAAGGTCTTTTTGTCATATTTATAAGGCATTTTTGTCCCAAAACTATTGCCAATAAACTTTTCATCATCAGATGAACAGATAAGACAGATAAGAAAAACATTAGAAAATGAATGCAATCTATGTTTATGGTATAACTGTTCAGACATGAACTACAAACTGAACGCTTCCTTCGGTTTAATTTCTCCTTTTTAGGTTCTTGATTTTTTTTTAAATTTCTTCAATACAAACCGAATTCTGTTTGTTCAGAGCTTGGCAGTGGACATGCTTTTTAGTTGAATGTCCGATAGTTAACAAACAGTGCACTATGGGGCCGGTCTCGAACAAACCGCTGTCATAAGTCAATTTTAGTACTAATTACGATATATAATACAGTGAAATCTCCCTAAGATGTAGCCTCTTGAAGATGAATTGTTTCTTTAAGATGAATATTTTGACGGTCCCTTCGTATTCCATACATTTTATGTTTCTCCAAGATGAACATCGCCCTAAGACGAATATCCTTCTACCTGCATATGCGATTTGGCAGCCGGAATTCTCTAAGATGATTTTTTAGATGATGTTTCATAATAACATTGGTCAAAGGGTGCCATGTCTTTCTTATGGTTTCTTGGATACCTCATAGCAACACCTTTACTAGTTTCCCTCAACATGAATATCTCTCTAAGCTAACGGTCCCTTGAAGATTCACCTTAGAGAGATTTCACTGTACATCGAATCTTGTTTAAAATAGTCACTTTATTTACAAGGCAAAATATTTGAAGTAATTGATTTTATCGAAAAATGGCAATTGATTGAACTAAGTTTAACGAAACGTTTTCAAATCCGCTTAGCGCCGCTTCTAAGCCGGTCAGTTCATTTGGTGATGTATCTTCGTTAAAAAAACGCGTAAATACAAGAACTGTGTTACGGTTTCTGAATATATTGTTACAAAATACCACGTGCATACAAATTACTGCGCTTTTTTCAAAAGGTACTAAAAATCCGAACGCACCCCAAGTTGTCCAGTACTGGGCGTTCTGTTTGTGCGGTAGTGCACGTGAACGATTTATACATGGCGCACCCTGCAGAGGCGCGCACTCCAAACATGTTTGAATGCATTTTTGTCGCATTTGAGGTTAAATTCAGATTTTTTTTACTGCTTTTTGGACACAAGTAAAAAAAGGTTTAGAGAAAACAAATGGAAGATATACAAAAGTATGTATATTTTTTAATTCATCACCAAAGTTGAAAAATGTTACTGTTAGTTCAAATTTATGCAGTGTGCAATGAAAAGTTGTTCTAGAAAAGCAGAGAATTGTTCTCCTTTATTTTTCATAAAAATATTTATGCAAATATCATAAATAGGTAAAATTTTGCGAAAATAGGACAAAAAATAGTAAAAAAACAAGTTTGGAAAGATTTTTCATCTGTGACCAGCAATAACTTGTGAAGTTCAAATAATAAAGTTATAATGTAACATATTTTTCTTAACTAACTATTTAAAATTTCTCCCGTCCTTGCTCCGTGTGCACTGGCACTAAACAGTACGCGATACTATAGTAAACCCAGATTACGCAAAGATCGTTTAATTTTCATTGGTTCTTCGTTAGATGGGCCCTCATAAATTGCATTGCCTGCCAAACTACGATTTAGATTTGACAGAAAGAAGCATCGACACTAGTGAACTCGTACTGTGTTACATCTAAAGGGAAAACATCCCTGCATTAGGATAGCTAACGAAATGCCATTGACTCGTAGCGCAAAAGCTCTATGAATAAACCTTGGTCACGGATCAAGAGCATAGAAATAATAGGTTTTTTTTGGTAGAAAAAACGGTTCTTATTCTTCTTCTTCTTTTGGCTTAACAACCGTTGTCAGTCAAGACCTGCTTGTACCACTTGTCGGGGTTGGCTTTCAGTGACTTATGGATTATTCGCCATAGCAGGATAGTCAGTCCTACGTATGGCGACACGGTCTATTTGGGGCTTGAACCCATCACGGGCATGTTGTTAAGTCGTACAAATTAACGACTGTACTACGAGACTGGCTACCGAAAAAACGATTACAATGAATCAAATCTCATTCAAGATTTCTCGTGGAGTGTTACTTTTAAGGTAGAATATTGAATATTGAAACCCCCAACGTTTCGGGAATAAAGACCACCATCGTCCATTTTTTATTATTATCATTTCGGTAATCAATTCTGGATCACCTTTCTTGTTTTTTGTATTGTTGCCGTTGGTCAGCATGCGCCCCCAACCCAACCAGACGGCGACAATGGCTGTCAACCCATTTTAAACTCCCGCCAAAAGCAGTGTCGCCTTTAATCTTGATTGATGGCGGGCATCCGCAGGAAAAGCCACCGCGCATTAACGCTCGCCACACACCCGCTGTTCATCGTTTACCCATTCATCGCATTGTATTGCAATAAACATACGTCCATCATGATGTTCATCCGCTGCCGGTCAATAAGTCCCACGACGGAGGGTCGGTTTCGCCTCGGTAATGCCAACGTGTACAACGGGTGCAACGATGGCCACCCGGAGGGGGAACCAGAACAAAACCACTTAACAGGCATTCATTCAGTTTCACCTCATCTCTCTCCTCCCTCCCCTAGTTTTGCAACTATTTATTTACAACAATACTCCATCGTCAAACAGCGACCGATCAGCACACCGGACGCGGACGGGTTGGCGAGAAGCGCAGCAGGACCTCTTCCCCTTTTACATACACATCTTTTCAAGCCAACCAAACACCCCCTGCCGGGCGGGCACCAAAAGGCATTCCGTGGCACCGCCCAGGTTGTTACTGAATCGCTGAACGCTTTTAGCGCGCGTTAAACAATCCACCCGTGAACCCGACCAGGGGGGATGGGAATCAAATTAAACCTCGCTTACAACACGCATACACGCGGTGTGCTCCACTTTTCAAACGCATCCAACCATCAAAAAGGGGTGGCAAAACTACAAAAAGAAACACTCCTCCCCATGTTCTCTTCCCCGCACCCGGAGTTTCCGCTTTCCGAGCGGGCGCGCGCACGCACACACAAAACGGTGGAAATGATGATGGAACGCCATTTGTTAAGACGATTATTTTCAATCAATTATTCGCAATAATACACATTTCGGGGTCTTTCGCGGGGGAGAGAGGACGTAAGCAAGATGGTGTCACTGTCGTCACGCGAGAACGCCAGAAAACACACACACGCACACATTGACCCGTTTCACAGAGCCACCCTACCACCACCACCACCACCCGAAGGCTTTATCAAATAACTATTTCCGTATAATTAAAGCTTCACAGTTGCACACCGTCGCAGGGCCACACATACACGCGCATTCGCCCTCTTGCAAGCAGAAGAAGCAACATGGGCACGAACGTGAGGGCAAAGGGGAAGGGAAGCAATGGCAGGAAATCCTTAAACGATGCCGCTTCCGCTTCCGGCCGCTTTTCCGGCGACCGCGAAAGATAAAGTGATTAGCGAATGGTTGCGCCGCACCGTTACCGGAAGCGCACGGGGAAGCTCGCGCAAAAGGCAAATTAAATACATCCTCTACGTTTTCCACGCTCCACTCCTCCCTCCCGTCCCCCCCCCCTCTTTCCATGGTACCCTCTACTCCTTGACCCCTTCATTCCTTTGCCCCGTTCCCCGGGGCCGATTGCCGGTTGAAGAGCATTAGCGAAAGAGTGGCCCCGTTTTGCACCACACGGCAGGCGTACTGCTGCTGCTGCTGGTGCTGCCACGCGACATGACAGCAATTTTTAGAAGTGGGTTTTGCCAACCCAACCAACCAGCCCACCCACCCACCACCTTCGCATTCCGAATTTCTCTTTTTCTCTCTGCCCCCTTTCACCCTCAGGGCGGAGTTGGAAAAACAAAAATAAAACACTTGCTCGACATCGGCGTGCCCTGAGTGTGTATGTGTGTGTGGGGGGGAGAGGGGGTGAAGGCCGGGGGTGGGGGGGAGTTGAGGTTAGCGTTGGCAGTACCAGCACTTGGCGGCTAGCTCGTAGCAATTTTAAGCACACATAATTTCCTTTTCCCCAAAGCAAAGCGCTTCGACTAAACGATGGAAGGAGATTCGAAAAAACATCCACACACACACACACACACATACAAAACACAACAACCACAAACATACACACACACATACAAACAAGTCATACGCGAACGCTGGTAAGCCATGGGAAATACAACACCCCTCCCCTCCTGCTCACCTATCACCTTCTTTCTCTACACCCTTTTGACTGAGCTTTGGGGATTAAGCTCGCGCAAAAGTCTCGAGGGCTTTCTGGTGGTTCCATTGGGTGTGTGGCGCAACGGAATGGTTCAATGTGGGTGTGTGTGTGTGTGTGATATCCCGACAAATGTCACCCTGCGCTCCTCTTCCACCTTTTTTTCTTCTTTGCTGTTGTTGTTGTTGTGCGAATTATGATTCTCCTTACCACCCAGCCACTCACACACACACACACGTACAATAACGCGTAATAGCTCTAGAAGCGCAATGGTAGGGAAGGAAGAGAGGGAAAGAGAGGGAGACAGAGAGAGGTTTGGTTTTGTTTTAAATACTTCTCGAGCGATAAAATCGAGACACTCGAGGCAATTCGTACGCTTCCGATGGGTTTCGCGTGAATAAGACATACACACACACATACACACACACATGAAAGGAGCAAATGGAGAGGCTGCAAACTTGTTAGCTTTAAGTGCATGCGATGATCTGCGTGGATTTACGTGGGTGACAAACTCTCCATTCCACTACTTAGAGCGCTTTGGAAAGAAAAGTTCACAAAACATGCATTTGTTTCGGCAGTGGTACATACATTACACATGAAACATTATACCCTAAAATGCCTCTCATTTTCACAGCTGTTTTCCCGAAACGAGTGCTGCTTCATCACAAGGGAATGCTTCATCACAAGCGTTCGGGATTATTTTTTGTTTTCAAATCGGCTTTGCCTTTAAAATAAATAAAACATTCCAAAGTCGCTATTGCGTTTGTGTTCGGCAAATGTATATGACTTCCCACCAAAGAGGCCGGTTGGTTGGATTACTGCTAATGGGATTTCAATGGGTGCGCCGTAGCAGATGCACTGAGTATGAGTTGTATAATAACTTAGTGGCTGATTGAGCTAAAAACACCAAACAGTGAATCCCCTTTGTTTATGACCAGACCATCTGCAACTGATCATGTTAGCACACATTTGTATGACTTGCTAAAACATTGCTGTTTCTCAAATCATACCTACTGTTACGAGCCGAGCTTCTCCGGCAGGCCACGCGAAGGGTTGGCCCTCAGCAAGGTTCGTAGCAAGGGTAGAAACAAGCAGCGGACTTTTGGACAGAGTCTTTGACACTTTGCCCACTAACCAGTCCTTCCCGCTAGCTGCTTCTGATTCAAAGGTTGGAAAGTCTATGCAGTCGGAAGGGAGTGTTTTGCTAGGAAATCCAGAGGCTCTGTCCTATTTAGCATGTTGGAATTAATGGTGCTAACTTTAAGAACTTTTGCGATTGAATATCTTTTTAATGAAAACATGGTCTACTTTTATTTTGAATTTTAATTTTGTTAGGGTTTACATACAATTCTTACTGTGACGTGGAATAATTTGGAAGGATAATCCAATGGTTACTTGGATTAGATGAAGCAAACTGGTGAAGGAGGAAATTTATAATCGCGTGTGTAACTGCTTTGAAAGGGCGAAATATCTGACAAGGTACAGTTAAAGGGTTGGGGGAGATACAACAATCGCTTTCGAAATTCACTTAAAAAGAATATCTTCTTAAGCAGAACATTGCCTATTATTGGAACAAATGATGAATTGTTGACGGAAAATTAACGAAATTGATTTGATATTGAAGTTATGCGTTGCGATTTTGTACACATTATTATTTGTTTACATTACACACTAGCTGGCTGCTGTGATGCGTTATCTGACAGATATTTCATCTGTCAAATAGTTCATTTCGCTGTATATTGCCCCTCGTGTGGCTGCGCGGTAACACCTATCATCATATAGTAGATAGTCAACCGAGTGATTCGGGTAACACATGTTATTGGAAATTATTATACAGCTTATATATTTGGACCGGTATCGTGGTACAGTCGTTAACTCGTACGACTTAACAACATGCCCATCATGAGTTCAAGCCCCGATTGGATCGTACTCCCATACGTAGGACTGACTATTTTGGTATGCAGTATCTTCAATATCAATATCAATCTTCAAAATCAATAAGTCACTGAAATCCACACTTATTAGTGGTACAAGCAGACCTTGGCCGTCAACGTTTGTTGTGCCAAAGAAGAAGAAGAACAAGAAGAAGAAGAAGTGTCTATATCATATCATAAGAACTTGTCTGCACCCTTTCTGTTCATGTGTAGTATGTTTGCAATCAAATGCATCAAATGGAAATGATTCAAAATTATTTCACACTGTAAGAAATACGACGTAAGGATAAGGACCAAAAAAGTGCATTTGTACCAATAAATCGGATGGATAAATAATTACATTATTGAAACCTGTCATTGTTGACGATGCTTTTCCAAAGTGCATTAATCAAATGAATGGTTTTAATTAACTGCTTCCTCGATCGTTACGTTCCATTAACAGAGCATCATAGTAACGTAAACCTTTACTGTAAACAATAGTGAAAAATGGTTATAACAAGATGACAAACATGCGATGAAATGTAATTTGAGCAGTCCTATAACGAAGTAAAATCAATTAACGATTACATTAAATGCATCGTTGCATCGCAAACAAACAAACAATCGCTAACATTGAAAAATCAATCGCGCCAACTAACTACCTTCGAATCAGTTATTACTTACACGATCGAACACACACACTGCCATCCAAAACGCATCCATCCACGAAGTGAAGATAGGAACAGCACAGAGTAAATAAATAAAACATAAAAAGCCAAACAACTAAATACCCACACTGATAGACTAATTAATTACTTTATCGCAAATTTTGTAACACTCCTCGCGCAAACACTATCACCACCCACGGCCACAGCTTCATCATTCCCCACCGGCCGTGCAAACCGCGAAGCGAGATCAATTAATTGATTCAGTTTAATTCGATATGATTTTCCGTCCGACCAAACACAAACACACACACACACACGGAAAGATGGATTATGTGTGTGTGTGTGTGTGTGTGTGTGTGTGTGTGTGTGTGGGCTCCGAACCTCAAAATACTTCATTATTTTGATTGATTTATTGATAAGCGCTCGCGCTGCCCAATTAGTCGTCGGCTGATGGACCAGGTGCAACCGATTCCCACGGCCCCCTCGTGTGGCCTGCTACAATTCGACCGGTCATTTTGGTAGTGCATGGCACACACACACACACACATGGTACGAGTGGCCGACAAACGTTAGCCGACAAACCATGCCCGGGAAAACGTTCCGGCCAATAGAGTAATCGAATTTGATAATTACCAATTAAAGATTATTAAGTTTTCCCAAACACACACACACATGCACACACTCGCACGGTTCGATGCCTGCCCGGGGAGGTGTGTTAATTTTTACTGTTAACCCAATTTACATCCGTCCGGATTAGTTGTAGAGCTTGTTTGTTGTAAACACGGCGGTAACACGGGTTACAAAATTTTCCTATCATGGGTGCTTCCGAGTTCCCCCTTCCCCCTTCCCCCTCCCTCCCCCTTTTTTGATTGGACGCCTTTCTTTCCGCCCTAACGCGGGTGATAGGAGCGGGCTTAATTCGCTGCGTAAACAACTGGTAAAAGCGGTCACCATCGCTAACACGAAACTAATCCCATTCGAATCCAACAGTACCAAAGTACGGCTTGCTGTGTTTTTCCCCCTTTATCAGTCAGCACACACACACACACACAGCACACCTAGCACCAAACACCCGGACCTGACCGAGACCTGACCCGGAACCCGGATTCCGATTCGGCACTCCCCCCCCCCCCCAAAGCCACGTGACTACTAAAACTGTTCTTTCTCCATTGCTCCCTTCCCTCGCACTGTTCTTCTCTTCCCCCTCCCGTTGTGTCATTATGTTCGATTGCTTTTCTAGATGTGCAACAAATTAAATTACCACCAAACGGGACCGCCATCGGCATCCACATGCGGGCGGCCCAGACCTGCTCGAGCGGCTCGCCGGAAAACCGTCCCCCGCTGCATACGGCACACTCCCACCATCACTCCCACCACGGTCAGCACGGGCAGCAGCTTCAGCAGCAGCAGCATCAGCAGCAGCAACAACAACAACAGCAACAACAACAACATCAAGATAGTTTAACACAATTAAAATCCCAAAATCTCAAGAACAGCGGCTGCCCCCCGCAGCTGCCCCATGCCGCGATGAGCGAAATGCGGGTCTGATTGCATACCGATTGCGGTGATTTGGTTTGAGACGGTGACGGTGATGCCAGATAGTGTGGCATTGTGGCCAACTAAAAGCAGCCCCTGTTCCCTTCCCTCTTCTTCTCATTCCTCCCACCCCCCTCCACCCGGTAAAGTGGACCGAATCGATCAAAATGGATCGTCTTCGTTCTTCCAACTGGCACATGTTAATGTTGTGTGCTCTAAAGCTCGCTCGCCACCGCGCTAAACATGTCACGGGCTAAGGGATTAACATAATTCAGTGCTTTTGGGGTGGGGGGGGGAGGGGAAGGGGTGTGCAGATGGCACACTGATATCGGCGCGTCAATCAATCAGCGTTAGGCGCTTAGCGAGAGCGAGCGTTCCTTTGGACTCTATTCAATCAACCGACGAGATAATCGATTTCCCAGAAAAACCTCCCATGATTACTTACTCTAATTGAGTTTTGTTTCGGTAGCGATTGGTGTGTACATTGGTGTGTGCGTGTGTGCGTGTTAAACTCTTTTCTTAAGTGTGTTGATACATCGCGTACGTTTGCAAATACGCCAAACCGGTTTGCTGGGAATGGGAAAACTACTTCTCAACAAACGTTTCACCGCGCAAACAAGCATAACACAACCTCGCCAATCAAAACAACCTTTTGCAAACGTTTTTCCCCGTTTTGGTAAACTTTGTATTAACTTTGCCCATTTTCCAACGCGCTCGATCGAATCGAATTGGAATCGAGTTTTGGTGAGCTCAATTAAACTTGTTTCGCACGTCGTTCTGCGAGGGGGGAGGGATGGGGGGGGGCAGATAGGAAGCAGTTTAAGCTTAACAAACACACACATACACTTGAACGGTTAACAAGTGCCAATGGAATGGTTCCCCATATTAGTTACTGCTTTATTGAGAGTTGCGACAAAGAGTTTCATGTTTTTATGTTCGAATGATGCTTAAAAACTATTCGTTTCAGCAAACCACACTGCGGAAAGTGAGCTGCAAAAACACCTTAAAAAAACAACAATTAACGCGCATTTACAAACATCAATGCGCAAAACCGAACCAATGTAGCAATAGCATTAAACACCCAACATATCTGATGAAGGTATCAAATAGCATCACACGTCCAATTGAGCACCTTGTAAAGTGGCTGCCGTAAACGCTGATAAAAAGTTCCCGTTTTAGTTACACTTTGTTTTGCCTTCCAGCAAACACACACAGCAAACTGTTGTTATGCTTCCATGCTGTGTTTAAAATGCATCCAACGATCTAACTTCCGCCCTAACTTCCATCTGCTGTCGTCCTTTGACAATGTTTGAAAGTGCCGTAACAAAACACGTGCAAAATCACATGCAATCAGAATCGAACCGCGCAACTCGTGGTTGTACGCAGAAGGGAACAGCGCTTTTGAAAGTTGAGAGAGAGAGAGAGAGAGAGTGGAAAAAAGCGCTGCAAGCACTGCACGGCTCTATATGGGTTTTGCAACATTGTAAAGCTGGGTGTAAAATGTTGTAACGAACAAAAACAAACACACAAAAAACCAACTGTACATTGTAACGCTTTAGGGTAGCAGTTCAATTACCATTCATCCACAAAACCGCCCGGCACAACGGATGGGACAGCACACAGAGAAGAGGAAACTAAGTGGACAACCTCCGCTCAGCACTGAACCGCATTCAATAAGCGCGTTGATAATTGATTGATTGCTAGGATTAGGATAATAATATAATAATTAATAAAAAACAGAATTATACGTTCCAATCATTACGCAAACACTTGCAAGGGATGAATGTTTAGCTTCACTGTTCCTCGTTTATGTAGCGGTGCGTGTGCGAGTGTTTTCGTGAACCTGCGTCAGCATTGGTTGTTGATCATCTGTAAAAATAAGAAACCACTGTAATGACCCCGTTCAGCACGCATCAGCGACAATGTTCAGTGTTACTTCCAGTGACGTTTTACACATAAACACACACACATAATTATCGCGGGGGGGGGGGGGATTGGGGACATTGCATTAATCGCGCACGAACGAACTCGTACACTGTAAGCTACCGTCTAGACATGGGAGTATAAGACTTTTAAGGAAACACACACACACACACACACACACACACACACACACACACACACACACACACACACACACACACACACACACACACACACACTAATAGATATCGACCGATGAGCCCGATGACAGATAGGATATTTAAAAAAAAAAACACACTAAGGTAAGACCGTGCACCCACAACCATTTAGAAACAAAAATCGTTTAACATAAAGGCACGAATGCAGCCCGTTTGCGTTTTGCGCAGCATTTATGCATCGTGTGCTAGAGTGGATGAACCCGAGGAGAAGAGGGTTGAGTGAATGGTGGTTTTTGTAAAATACGATTGTAATTAGGTATGTAATACACGAGAAACGATACCAGAAAGTCAAGATTCGAATAAACAATATAAAGAGAACATTCTTCGTTGAAGAGGCTTACCGATGATGTGCACATCCGAAGGGAAAAGGTCTTTTTTTTATTTTTGGGAAGTCTTCAGCGGTACCACGCCATGTAACGAATTGAGCTTGGTTCCAATTCAAATTGCATCATAGTGTGCAACGCTTTCAACAGCGTGTCGGGTGCGTTTGCCGAAGCCTCACCCACTGTTTGGTAGGTTCAGTTGGGTTTTTTTAATCACAGCACACATTGCCAACACAATACTGGCGGCCTTGCCGAAGCACACGCTCATTACGAAGGAAGCTGTTAGCTGGTACGGATCGCTTTACTTTGTCTCCGTTCGTGCACTTCATAGTGCAACTCCTTCCCGGAACCTGGCGAGCAACGAAGAGGAGCACCGTCAGTCTTCTGCCCTGTCCGAGCATTTGGTGCACCATTTTTTGCACACTTTCGAAACGAGCATGGATCCGGTAATTGAAGACTTGGATGTAAGTATTGCCACTGCCCGCCCCGAATGGGTTTCCCCCATAATTGACCCCCTCGATTTTCGCTCCACCCCGATTCCGCCAGGCCCATCTGCCCGATCAGCATCCAGCGTCGGGCATGTTTTCGTTTCCGAGCGACGCGCTTGCCAGCATGACGACGGCGGCGGCAAGCGCACCCTACCGGCAGACGGCGAAAGCACCGCACGATGCGGGCGGCGCACCAATGCGGCGAGGTCGCTCCCGGGGCGGCCGCTCGCAGTCGCGCGGCCGTCGCATGGCAATGAAGCCAGCCCAGGAGCAGCATCAGCAGCACGAACAGCCGTCGAGCCCGTCGCCTGCGCGCCGTGGACGCAGGAGCCGCTCCCGGTCGACCGCGGCGCCGCACAAGCCCTCCCGCAGCCAGTCGAGGCGCCGGAGCCGCAGCCGGGCCCGCTCTCGGTCCCGGTCCCGCACCGCTCGCAAACGATCGCAGAGCGGTGGCCGACGTACCAGCCGCTCCCGCCGTCGCTAGGTGTCGCTGGATGGAAGAATTCGCAACAACGACAACAACGGTGTTTCGGTACGCTCTTCATTTCGGTCGTCTCGTTTGTGTGTGAGTGCTTGGATCAGGGAGGTTTTTTTTTACGTTTTTGGTTGTTGCTAGCATCCACAACAAGCTTCGAAGGTGGGCTAAATTGAAACCACTGTGCTTTACGCGCTCCAAACTTTATCGGTAAATTTTCAATCACTGTACAAATACATTGAATATATTTTGGATAACAGTTTAAAAAGGCATTGCCGTGTCCTTCATTCATTTCCTCCCAACATCTCGCGCTCTTTCTCACTCATCATGCAGCACATGCAAACTTTTAGTAAACATGGGAACCTTTGCCTCTCGGTGCGCTTGTGTGGTGGAGCAGCCAAAAAGTGCAGAAGCAAAAAGAAAAAAAAAACCGAGCGAAGCGTGTTTCACATTGTTCACATTTTAATACCTCGAATAATGCTCGGCATCTCTGACCGGAAGCGCTGGTGGCGGTGTCGGTGGACGTCGTGGCGCTCTGGCCGGTCGGGTGGGCGTTTGCATGCCTGCGTGTTCGCGCCGGGAACGTTCGCGCTTTTGGGGTGCAGATTTGCATAACGAGAAACGAACACGAGCGGAAGGAAGAAAGCGAGAGCAAAAAACAACCTCTCCTGTCCAGCCCGAGGGAAACCCCGAGCTTCCCGCAGCCTTCGTCGATTGGGTGCACTTTTCTCTTACGCTCTTGCTTTCTCTCTCTCTCTCTCACACACACACGGTCTTTTTTTGCTGCCCTCCTGCCCTCGACCTCCTGCCGGCAAAAGTTCCTGCATCGCGCTACGGTAGTAGTTGTAGTAGTAATCCATGAATAAAACATTCACCCGTTTGAAGCTTGCCAGTCGTCTGCCCCACCACCACCAGTGCATCGTTTTGAGTGAGAGTGATATGATAAAATCATGTACAACGACTGGTACTACCGTGTGCGATGACTCGGTCGGTTGGAGTGGAGGAGGAGTGGGCGAACGCGAAACAGGAAGGTTAAGACGGGGATACGATTCCGTTTCGGGCTGATGCTCATTCGCTTCGAAAATGGTGTGGACCACACGACCAACGCCGTTGATGATGATAATCTTCAGGGGCTGGGAGGGGGGAGGGGCAGTGAAATGGAGCACAAGTGAGGGAGGGAGAGGAAGGCCTGCTTGCAAAACAAAAAACCCAGTGGAAGCCAACATCATCGACCCGGGGATCGCTTTCTGCCTTTAAGTATTCCGTTTTCGTTTCGCATGCAAGTGGTGCTGGTGTTCGGAGGGGTGGGGGAGGGGAGAGGTAGGGAGGCAGTCACATCCATCCAGCTTCTCGGGGCGTTTGCTTGTGTGTGTCTGTGCTACTTCACTTTGAAGGATCCGGGGGCCTAATCCCGAACGAAAGAAGGGACAGCAGTGGGCGAAGATCATTGCACAAGCGGCGCTGTCTGTGAGTGTGTGTGTGCGTGGGGTGGAGGGAATGAGCTTAAATTATCATGAACCTAGGTCTCACCTCGCAAGCGCCCCAATGTTCCTTAAGCCACCTCCAGCCCTCCATCGCCGCCACCTTCCAGCGATGCAAAATAATGAGTTCCGGCTCCCGGATAACGGATCGAAAACGAGTACAAGGGGGGGGGGGGTTGGTAGAGGCTGGGCGCGTGGGGCATGATGCAATATAGCAGCCATTCGGGGCCGGCTGGTCGAAGAAATTATTTTCCCGAAACCTCCTCTCGCCTGCCGGCAAAGCAAGAAGCAGCGCCGCACATTCATGGCTTGCTTGATGTATTCTGCTGCTCCGCGCACGCTTTGCTCTCCATTAGCCCCTGGAGGGGGATGATTGCACGCGACCTTCCGGTGATGGTGCTGGTGGTGGATCTGGAAGGGCTGGGAGGAGAGTAACATTCCACCGCACATTCGTATTGTGCTGGTATTTTTTTTTTTGCCCCCCCTCGCTTTACTCAAAGAGGCGGAAAAGCAAAACAGCAGAAGCAGGCCGCCCGGTTTGAACATTTCCTTTGCGTTGCGCTTGCTTCCGTTCTGTTTTCCGTTTTTCCAACGCGCTGGATCGGTCGTGTAGCTGTGAATGCGTGCTGTGCTTTAATATTTGTGCACGAAAGGAGCGCTTCTCTTTGCTTCGGGTCGTGCAGGCAAAAGGGGGACAAGCCCGATCTTACTGTCTGTTTGTAGGAACGGTCAATGGCCAGGGGTTTTTTTGGAACGAAAGTGGGAGGGAGCAGAAACTGGCCTCGGGATGCAGCTGCGCCTGTATGCTGGTGGGGTTGACCGACTTGTTCACCGCACGTATAATTAGCAGCAAACAAAAGGAAAGGAAGGAAGGACAAAAATGGCATACACACGCATTACACGAAAGCTGAAGTAGCGGAAGCAACAGAAAAAGGGTTATATCTACCGACCGGGAGGATGCACAACGCTAGATCCAAGAGTTGAACTCCGTTTTGCACGTTGCCTATTCTATTAAAGGAGCACTTTTTATTATAATTTTATTCCGTGAGTATAGTAAAGCAAATCGATAACTTTACACCAGCAAATGTAATGCCACTGCGCACGAAAATTCACCGGTTGTGTTTATGGCCCTTCTGCGACCTAGGACGATCCAACCTTCGCACGCTTTTAATTTTGTCCCTCGGTCCACTTCGAGAAATGGGAAAGTTTGGCAACATTACCGACACGGAAGTGAACCGAGTACCGCTTCTCCATGCGGAACCATTGCGCGTGAATGGTACCGGCGTTACCGTCCGCGGACCCGTTGTGTTGAATAATTGAACGGGTTTAAAATTTCCAGCGCACATTAACCATGCATACTTTCCATGCGATGGCCGTCCGTTCCGCTCTCCCCGCACCGGTTCACTCTTTACCCACGGTCGTGCATTAACACATTCTTAACTTGATTGGAACGCTCGGCGGAGGTACTTCTTTTTGTTTTAACCTTCGCACTCACGCACTTGACGCACTTCTTTTAAGCTTGCTTTGATTGTGCAGCGGCAGCGGAATTGATTTTGCAGCGGCACCCACCATTCGGCGAACCGGCGCGCCTTCTTCGATCAAGGATGCGTCCTCGAGCACACCCAATCATTGATTGCTCCACAGGAATGCTCTCACGGGACGGGTCGGGCCGCATTTAGAGCGATTAAATTAAACTTTTATTGCCCCCGGTCCCAGTTGCCAAGGACACCCACCGCTAATAGCTAATAGGAGAGAGAGAGAGCGCAAAAGGTGAAGAAAAGAGAAATAAAATGAAAAAAAAAAACAATTGATCGAGTAATAGAAATCAATTTAGCCGTTGCTGCAGGATTTTATTGCCCTTGCGCCACGTGACTCCCTGCCAACGGGAGCAGGAGGGTCATTTTAATTAATTTAAATACATGCCGCACCAATTCCCAGGCGGGATAAAATGGGGACGTTTCGCGATGGGACCAACATCTCGTCGCATTTACCATTACTGCTTCATTATCGGCCAGCTAAAAAAAAAAAAAACTAAAAATATGTAAATGGCAAAATACTGCACAATGTTCACCATTACAATTATTGCACAAGAGTTATTGGCTCAGGTTTGCCGTATTTTACTTTATTCGAAACAAGCATTTGCTCTTATGAGCTAAACCAGAACCAGCAAACAAAAAAATAAAAAAACACCAACGCCAACACCGTCCTTTGCGCATGCAAGCGGAACCTTGCAAATGCTCACGCATACTCCCCCACGGAGAAATTATTCAGCGCAGTAAAAGAAAAGGCATATTTAGATACGCTTTTTGAACGATGGGATGGTTCTTTTTTGTTTGTTTTGTTATTCGTAGCATAAGTAGCAAAGCCCCACCCCATAGAAAGAAACAGAAGCCCTGAAACGGGGAACGAACACACAAAGGCTACGGGTGGAGAAAGCCGCTCCAATCCCACGTTTGCGTGCAGTTTGTTGGTGCGCCAGGCTCTACACCAAACACACACACACGCCCTAGCACATCGTTGCAGGCGCAACCGGAAAGTGCCAAGTAACGCGGTCCAACCGCTCGCGCAACATATTATTTCATTATATTTGCTGTTTGATTTTGCCGCTTCTTTGCGCTACTTTCACACGCGCTGCGTTCATTTTGTTGGGAAGCTTCCTTTTTTGTGTGTGCTATGTGTTTTGTGCTCTTCCTTTTTCTTCGTGTTAGTGTTTTGAGCCCACCGGACGGGACGGGGGGGTTTTTGTTTCGCCTTGCGCTCACCAGGAATAGTAGCGATATTGCGTACACATTATTATTACTACAACAGCCTGCGATGGGGCCTGCGATGGCTTTGGCCCGCGTTCGGGCCCGTTCTGCGTTTCTGCGCTTCTGTCGTCGGCTGTTGGCTCTGCTCTGCACGCGCAATGCTCATAAATATTTAATGATTTATCGTGGCTAATGTTTTTATGTACATGATTTTCTTTCTGTTCTTTTTTACTTTATCTTTTGCCTGATGGTGTTTTTTTCTTTCCCTCTTTGCATGTTTTCATTGCAGTGTTCTTCTTTTTGTACTATTTTCCTTCTTTTTTCGTATGCTTCTGATCCCCTTTCCCCGTTTTTGCGTCGTTCAGGCTGCTTTCGTTGAGCCCATTGATCAAATTGTTTTGTTTTCCTCGCAAATGTACACACACACACACACTTGCTAGCTGTGCTGCTCGACAGCACCCCGAAAACGCTCTATGCCATGCGTATGCGTTGCTTTTGGGTGGAAAAGGATTTTGTTTTTCGCTTCGTCAACTGCGTGAGTCCTTCATTTTGGGGTACACACACACTCAGTTCGATAGACGTAAAAGGACCCTACCTACCTTCGCTCACTCTGTAGCACATTATACATCAAGTAGATTTAAATCAATTTGAGTTGCAAATTTGTCACTTGTTACCATATTTTATACTGCGCGTCGCTGTGTGTCACGCAAATACACACGCCCTTGGCTCGCGGCAGGGCTCGGGGCCCCTTGGGCAGGGTTGGTTAGCTTGTTGTGCCATAAATTGGATCACCTTTTGCTTTCACCACCCGCTATCGACAGCGCACTTATGATGAAAGCACTCTCGCTGTAAACAGAACACTTGCGGAGGGAAAACTTGCTGCACAGCACAACAGCACAACAAGCGAGCAAGCAAAAACGGTTCTCATTCATTAAAATGGTATTATTTCTGCTGAAACGTTTTTTTTTATGTTCACCCTCCTGGTGCTGTAGATGGCCTCATGCAGAGATTCCCCATTGCGGTTACACTCCTTTAACAACCAGCTTCTGTACTGTGGTTCAACAATCGAGCTGCGCCGGCCTCGTTGTTCGTTTTTGCCAGTGTGAGTGTTGACTGGTTTGTTTCTCCATTTTTTTGCTGTTATTGTCGACCGTTTGAAGATGGGCAAAAACTTTTGGGCCCGAGATTTTGGTTTGCAAATAATTAACCACACACACACACACACACATGCAGACAGTCATACAAAAAAGTATTATTTCAGCTGAGCTTCGGTAACGTTACACGTTGGTAGGTTAAAGCTCGAATTCTCGCTGAAGAAGCTGATATGAAGTTCTTTTGGATAGGAACTTGGGTCTTTTTTCAAGCACAGCTCGATGAAATTTACGTACGGTTTTTTGTGAGTTGTTTTGATAGCAAAACATATTTCTAGAGAGATTACACTTGAAATGGATTGTGCTACGTGTAGGTTCGCTGTTCCAGCTTTGCGAGTTCTTATTTAACATTAAAACATAGATTGAAGTGTGTTATTTCGTGTATTTATTCTATAATTCAATGTGTTTTCAACATGTTTGAGGATAAAACAAAGAAATCATTTGTGTTTCCTATTTTCACATTTATTCCTCATTATCTGCGAGCTACATGACCAATTTAAGTGAGATTAGAACTCTTATTCGCATGATTTTAAATTTCCTGACTAAACAAATCATCAAATCTTTTGTTAATATATCTCATTTTATTCGATAAAATCAATAGACAATTATGTTTATGATAACCCGGAGTAAGTTTTAAAAAATATTACTGGGGATCTTTATTTGCGAACTGCTAAACTAAGACTGAAGCTAACTTCTGGATTCGGTGGTATTTAGCTAGGCTGGTGTTTTCGGTGCTGCCAGGTTTGCCGGTCACGTTGTCGTCCACGTTTATGATGATCATGTTGCCTCGGTCCGTCTGAGCATACGACACCACACCTGGTCGTGGGAACCTGCTTCCAGTGGAGTTCCCGTTGGAACCTGACTCCGCGCGTGGAGTAACATCGATGGCTCGCTTGCGACCGTTTTCTTACTCAGCACCTGTATCATAGCGCGTAGCGCATGTGTACATAACTCCTCCCTCCTTAAACGTCGAGCGTCCTCGATCGACTTACCGACGTTTGCAGTGGGATGATGTTGTGAATAGCTTCGGTAGACATTTTCTTCTCTGCATGTTTGGTTTTGTGTTTGTAGATGCAAAATGCAGTTATAAGAAAGCCTGTTAGAACAACAATTAATATCCCTCCTGCAATTGTATGCGTGCGTAAGCGGAGTGTTATTGTATGGAGTTGATGTATGTTACTAATATGCATTGTGTGCAGATCTTGTATACTTGGCTTGTTTAGAGTTATTTCTGTTTTGCTGCCAGTTAAGGGTAGGAAGTAGTCTTCTTGGTCTAACACATCAATATGCGCAGTAAATGTGCTATTTAAGATTTTTACGGTGCAATTGCCGGTTTCAATTAGTGTGGGTACTGCTATTATTTGGCTGTTTGAACATGAATCAATGACTGGCACTCCAAGGGTGGTATCGATTAGAATGACTCCTGGTTTCATTTCTCGTATTATCGTATGCTCGGAGCTCGTGGTGGTGGTACATTTAGATGGATGATTTCTGATGATATTTGAGATACACTCGTCGTTTAGCGGTTGTGGGTTGTTGCAAATCGTGCACTCTTCGTTAACATTGAAAATGGTGTTTTTATGCTTGGTTACAAATTTTACATCCGTCTATTCTTCTATGTCTTCTACAGTTGTACAATGTTATCAATGTTCAGGATAAGATTTACTTGTTCTATTTCAGTTTTTACGATTATTCATTTGATCTGATCTGATCTTTTATCTGATTATTCATTTGATTTTCGATTTTTTTTTTTTTTAGAGTTTGTGTAATTTTGTTCACTGATCTTTCTATTTCGGAATTAATTCTAACTTGAGCGTTAATGTTGGATATGGTTTTGTTTTCTGAATGTTCTAAATTCTGAATGTTCTAAGTGTTTTCTGATCTGCGGTTTCCTGCATTTATTATGCCTCTCTTTTGTTTTCTAGGTCTTATATTTCCTCATTTTTTTTATCAGCTGATAGGATTTTATAGTCTAAGGTGTCCTTAAGATGGTTGGTTAGGCTAATATTATTGGCTAAATTCTGAATATAGTTAAGGTTAGTCTCTATAAATTGTTACTGTTATAAGTTTTGAATTTGTTTTAACTATTTAAAAGGAATTAGTTTTAACTATTATGAGGAAATGAATCATTCCAAATTTCATTTTTAGTTTTTTATAGTATTCAGCTGTGATTTCCGTAAGGATGAGAAAGAATTTAAATGGTATGTTAGGTTTTTCGTTTCCTTTTCAATTTTGATTTATGAATTTTTCTTCCATTTCGGTCTAAAATATTTGTAACTAGGTTATCGAAAACTTTCGTTTCACGATACCTTTCTTCGTGTTTTAAATTATTTCTTTTCCTTTCGAAGATCGTGTCATTGTCTTTGAATAGTTCTGGTTCTTCTCGTGTTTTGTTTAATTTTTCTATGTATTTGGATTTTTTTTTCTTTTTTGTTTTGTGGCATACACTCTATAAAGTTCCTCTTTTTGTTTAATTCTTTCTTGAAGGTCCTCAGGGATAGGATCTTCGTTTTTGAAGCCGAAAAATAGTTCTTTAGGGGATATGTTTGTTTGAGAGTGTATAGAATCATTGTAAATTGAGACTGCCAAATTAATTTTTGAAGTAGTTGATAAATTTTTTGTAGAATCTCGTAGTGAGATTATGTTGTGCAATTCTCTTATTGTTCTATGGGCAATTTCAATTGTTCCATTTGAAGAGGATTGACCAACACTTGTATAATGAGATTCTATATTATTTTCTTCAAGAAATTGTTTGATTGTGGTGGATTTAAACGAACATTCTTGGTCCATCACAAGCAAACAAGGTCTTCCAACGTTAGCGAAGAATTGAGTTAGTGCTTTTAGTATATGTATAGCGTTTCTTGATTGTAAAGGAATCGCCATGGTTAGTCTTGAGAACTTATCGCAAAGGGTTAGAAAATGTTTATCACTAATTATAAAGATGTCCATATGAACGATTTCCAAAGGTTTTTTAGGAGTGGCAGTAATTTGATATTTTTGTTTATATGGGCGTTTTTCATATTTAGCTTTTTGACATATTTTGCAAATGTTAATAAATTTAGTAATTTTAGTTTTCATGTTTGGAAAATAATATTTTCTAGCAATATGTAGTTTGGTCTCAATAATTCCTCTATGGTTTGCATTATGTTGTCGTTCAATAATCAAATCTTGGTCAATTTCATCAGTTACATCTTCTAAAATTGTTTTTGTCCAAAATAGTTTGATCGATTTTGCGCGAGAGAAATAGTTTTTGTAGATAATTTGTAAGTTTTGTAAGATTTTTTCGCTGCAACTAATGCCAGTAACACATTTGGGAGATGCATATTCTTTGATTATGTTGATCAACATAGCTGGTCCAAAAAGAGGCGTTTTTATTGTTATTCTATGATAATTTCCGAAAAGTGTAATTGCTTCTCGAGAATCATTATTATTTTCTTCTAGTATTATTTGATTTCTAAATTCATTTAGTGGTTTTTCAGTTGCTGGGATGAATTCGTCATCATTAGTATCTGCTGAGTGTTGCGTCATAGTGTCAGTATTGTTAGAGGCAGTATTTGCATTTAATTCGGATGTTAAAGCAGGGTTTTCCGTTATGCGGGATAGTGCATCTGCATTGCCATTAAGAGTACCTTTTTATACTTAATTTCAAATTCGAATTCTTCCAAGGCCAGTTTCCAATGAAGAAGTCTTCTATTTAAATCATTTTTCTGTCTTAGCCAAACAAGAGGTTTGTGGTCAGTTCTTATTTCAAAAACTGTTCCGAAAATGTACGGTCGGAAATGCTTTGTTGCCCAAACAATGGCGAGTAGCTCTTTTTCGGTAGCTGAATAGTTGCACTCTGTTTCGTTAAGCGTTCTAGAAGCGTAAGCGATTGGGTGTTCCTTACCATCTTCGAATTTTTGTGAAAGTACAGCGCCAAGGGCGAAGTCACTTGCGTCTGTTTCTAAAATGAATTTTCTGCTAAAATCAGGATATTTTAAAATTGGATCAGTAGTGAGCATTTGTTTACAATCATTGAAACAATTTATAAATTCGTCATTATGTGTTATTTTAGAACCTTTCTTAAGACATTTTGTGAGAGGTTTGGTCAGTTTTGAAAAATCTTTTATGAATTTTCTGTAATAACCAAGGATTCCTAAGAAGCCTTTAATGTGGGTTGTTGTTTTTGGTATGGGCCAATGCAATATTTTTTCTATTTTGTTTGGATTGGGTTTGATGCCATCTTGAGTTACGATGTGTCCTAAGAATTCACACTCTTTTCTTAAAAATTCACATTTGTCTAATTGAACCTTTAAATTTGATTCAATTAATTTTTTCAACACTTTATTCAAATTGTCCAAATGTTGTTGGAGTGATTTACCAAAAATAATAATATCATCTAGATATACGAGACAGTTTCTTCCTACAAGGTCACCTAAAATATTATTCATGGCTCGTTGAAAAGTAGCAGGTGCGTTTTTCAAGCCAAAGGGCATTCGTATAAACTCGAAGTGTCCTTTTTCTGTGCTAAAAGCTGTTTTTGGTCTATCCTTTTTATCAACTTCAATTTGATGAAAGCCGGATTTTAAATCAAGTGTAGTGAAGTACATGCTTCTACCTAACTTGTCCAAAATTTCTTCTATATTGGGAATAGGGTATCGATCATCGATCGTTTTTTCATTCAATTTTCTATAGTCAACCACGATGCGCCATTTCTCCTTTCCACTTGCATCTGATTTTTTAGGGACTATCCAGATTGGGGATGTCCATGGGGATATAGAATGTTGGATAATACCGTCAGCAATCATTTCTTCGATTTGCCTATTCACTTCTGCTTTATGAATATTGGGGTATCTATAAGTTTTTGTGTGAATGGGTATATCGTCTTTAGTTTTTATTCGATGTCTAATAGCGGTGGTGCATGAAAGTTTTTCTTTTTCTTGATGGATGATGCCTAGATTTTGTTTAAGAATTTCGAAAAGTTTATGTTTTTCTTCTTTGTTTAAATGATCGGTGCGAATTAAATTTTCGAGATTTGCTATGTAATTTTGTGGATGATCATTATATGGGTGTGTGCTCATGTGATTTATTTCGATCATTTTGTCTAATTCATATGTTTTTGCTGGTTTAGTCCAATGAAATGTTAATGTGTCGCCGTAATTCCTGGCAAGAACTTTAGCATATCCTTGTTTTGCTTTATAAACGCCTGAAGGAATTATTGCATCTTTTATTTGAATGTCTTTTGGAAGAAAAATGTTTCCTTTTGTTTGAGAAACAGGAAGCTTTATAATTTGAGAATTATTAGCATTTAATGTAATTGAAGGGGGTTCTAATGTTCTTATTTCTAAGTCGATTGTACGATCGGGTAGAATAAGTTTATGATTTTTGTATCAATTAGTGTTTCCATATCGGAGAGTGATTCATATCCGAGTATTCCGTCAAAATAATTGTGACATTTGAAAAGGTAAAATTTTAATTTTTTATCTAGAATAGTTATGAATGTGCATTCTTGTGATTTGAACTTACCATTTTTATTTTTTATGGTGATTGTTTCGCATTTTACTCTTTGAGTTAGTGGAACTAATTCTGGATTTAAAAGTTTTTGTTCGCTCCGCTGTCTACTAAAAGTTTGATGTTTGAGCCATTTAATTTTGTTGTGTAAAAGGGTAGTCCGTTAATTGCGTTTAACTCGGTGGGTTTAAGTTTGCAGTAATTTGAAAATTTACATCTTCTTCATTATCGGTTTCTTCGTCTGAATCGGATTCTTCTGATATTGTTTTTCCGTCATCTTCTTCGGCTGTATGCGAGAAAATTTTGTTTCTCATATTGGACCGTAAGGATTGATCGACATCCATGGGAACAATTTTTGTACGATCTGAAGATGGTTTCATGTTATTGAATGGTCTATTTTCAAGGTGTTTAGGTTGTGAAAATTTATTATCCCTTTTACATTTTT
This sequence comes from Anopheles arabiensis, assembly GCF_016920715.1. Taxonomy (NCBI): domain Eukaryota; kingdom Metazoa; phylum Arthropoda; class Insecta; order Diptera; family Culicidae; genus Anopheles; species Anopheles arabiensis. Next base: position 32,230,376 of record NC_053517.1, read on the forward strand.
GTCGACACTAGGATGTTTTTCGAACCCATTATTGGTGTTTGATTTAGTTCTTTCGGCGTTTTGGAATCTGCATAGAAAGGCGTAAGCTGATTCCAAGTCTTCTGGTTGTGCGGTTTGTGCATATCCAAAATATGTTTTGCTCAGACCATTTATGAACGCAGCGAGGCATTCTTGTTCTAAAAACAGGTTAATTGCCTCCCAATGTGAAGCGTATACCGTATTCTGTCTTGCTACTGATTTCATATTGATCAAAATTTCTTTTGTTTTTCTATAGTGAAGGCTCAAAGATTCGTTTTGTTTTAGGTTCCACAATTGTGTTTGATACGTTGCGATGTTGTTTCGATCGCCATAAACGTTCTGCAAAATATCTGCGACTTCATCAAAAGTAGTAGGGTTTCCGTTCACACAAATAGTATCACGTGCTTTGCCCTCTATCTTATTAATTACGGTCTGTTCGTAGACACTAAATATTTCTGGTGCCACATTGTTTTTGAAGAGGTCTAGTGTTTTTTTAACTGTTGTTAACCAACCGATTAACTGTTTTTTGTTTCCGTCGAATCCGGGAATGACCCTAATTGGATCCGGGATACGAAAATAGTCAGCACTGCGACTCGAGGTCGTTGGCTGTTGTTGTTGTTGGAAGCGTTGTAAACTATCATTTTCCGCTTGGAGTGTGTTAACGCGTTCCTCTAACGAGCGCATAGATTCAATCAATGCGTGTATATTTTGTTCCATTTTCACTGGAATTTTCTTGTCCCTAGTGAATTTCAAAGAACGAACTTTTGGGAAAGGGGTATATTTTGGCATTCAATTATAAAAATTGTTTGTTGCCTACCGCCTTTTTATTATAAGAGTGGGGAACTTATGCTTTAGGATGTAACTCACCTTTTTTATCCACGTGTCGGGAAATTAGGGTTTTCCGTTACCTGTCCTTTGCTTTGTCCTTCCTTTTCTTCTTTGGTCGCTCGTTGTCCACGGGTTGGGTCAGCGATTGTCCTTCCTTTTCTTCCTTGGTCGCTCGTTGTCCACGGGTTGGGTCAGCGATTGTCCTGCGTTGATTAGTTTACCCAGTAACGCTGGCTGGGGAGTCTTGCCGCTAGCTTTTGTTCGAATGTTCTCTTCCAATTCTAAATAGTTGAAACCAACCGTTCGTGCACTTGTTCTTACACTTTATGAAATAATGAAATTCACGCGATCGTCACGAGTCAACCACGGATCGGGCGATGGAGCAAAGTCCGGGCGATACACAGATTTATTTCCGTTATTTCACTGCACTATACTTGAACACTTGTCACTGAACGTGAATTGGGCCTAGCCGACTGCGCCAATTATGTTTATGATAACCCGGAGTAAGTTTTAAAAAATATTACTGGGGATCTTTATTTGCGAACTGCTAAACTAAGACTGAAGCTAAATTCTGGATTCGGTGGTATTTAGCTAGGCTGGTGTTTTCGGTGCTGCCAGGTTTGCCGGTCACGTTGTCGTCCACGTTTATGATGATCATGTTGCCTCGGTCCGTCTGAGCATACGACACCACACCTGGTCGTGGGAACCTGCTTCCAGTGGAGTTCCCGTTGGAACCTGACTCCGCGCGTGGAGTAACATCGATGGCTCGCTTGCGACCGTTTTCTTACTCAGCACCTGTATCATAGCGCGTAGCGCATGTGTACATAACTAGACATACAAATATGCACGTAGTAACAAAGTAACATACTGTTATATTTGCTATGCTTTGTGTGCGGAAATCAATGGCCTCCGCCCAGCCTCCGGCCACACACCCCGTTAAGGTCGGGCATAAAGGCATAGGCAGGAAACGGCGCGAAATTATTACCAGTAGCAAAAGCGAGTGTGACCGGACAAGTTTTAAGTATAGAATTTGCATCAACGTTAGAGATCACTTTCTTATTACAAAACACCCGGAAACAAATTACTACCAAAGTAACAATTCCTGTTTTATTAATATAAAAGCTTTAGAATGGTTCAAAGTATAAATAAAGAGATGTACACACTTTTGAAAGCTTTAGGTTAAATTTGAATTCCCATTTTTAATGATCAAGCTTTTGAGTTTAAAATATCTACGAATTTTGTAAAGATAACGTTTTTAAGTAATTTAAAATACAATTCAAATTACACATCCACCTGTTCATCCACTCCACCATGCTATACTAAACCTTGGGAAATTTTACCTTTTCACTCATATTTTAAACTTCATTTCTAAGGTTTTAATTTTAGCCTCCCTTTCCAGAAAACGGTAAACCGTCCCCCCGTGAGCTTTTCATAATCCTATTTTCCCTTGGACCATTTCCCGACAGCTTCATTAACTATCGGTCGACTGCACGCATTTCCTGTGGTCCGGGAAAACAGTACCGTCCAGCAACAACACACACACACGCGCGGTTGCCAGGCTGCCATGACCCTGTCGCTCGCCGCCGTACACCAACAAGGGTACGTAATTAATTAATTATTTATCATTTATTTTGACGCAAGTTTCACTGCGCAACGGGAAGATTCACTCAAACGGGGCGTGGGCGCATCCTCCCTTCCGCGCTCAACCGCTCAACGTCCTCGCCCGCTTGAAACGAAACCACTTTGCCTAGATTATCATCTAGCCCAACCGGTTATGATCGCAATTTTAGAGAAATTACCACCATCCCACCACCCGGCAAACTTCACCTGGCACACCGTTATCAACGCTCGAAGCGATTGGATAGCCGTAGTGGATGGCTTTATTTTTCGTGGAAAATGGCTGAATTTATAACATGGAAGCTTAATGCCCGGCACAGGCCCGATGGACCGACAGAACGCGAGCCAGCCCATCCCACCGCGGGCGCAGCTGGGCGAAGAGTTTCCACCGAACAACCATGGCGATTGGTGACGATCGGCCGGGGTGATGAGCAGAGGAAACACAGCACCTTTCTGCAACGGTGACCGTGTGGCACAAGCGTCCGCCCGGTGTCCGGTTATTAATATTCAAACGTTTACCATGCACCAACCGTCGCAGGGCCGATCAGAGAGCGTACCGTCGCGTGAGCCAATTGTTGTGAGATAACGGGCTGGAAAATGATAAACTACTTAAATGCGCCGCCTAATCCCGCAACAACATGACGTACAAACACACACGCGCGCGCGCCCTCCCACGTGACTGATGCGGTATTGTAGCAGCAACGCGCTACAGATTACGCGCGACCAGCTTCATGCGCTTTTGGAAAGGAACATTTTGGTTCTTTAGTGCCAATCGAAAGGGAATGTTTGACGGATGGGAGGAAAATCTACTAAAGTATAGGCTGACCAAACGATACATATTTAACAGAACACATCTCTTTTTTTACCAAAAGTTGATTTCTATTTTAATGGATGAGAATTCCTAATTTGTATCACTTTTTGATGCGCCGGTTAATGAACAATGATTGTACAATTTATTGTTATGGAGATTAGAAAACTTTGGTCGTAAAACTTATTGGTCAAAAAATGTCTGTTCACAAAATTCTTGGTCGAGAAATGCATGTTCGCTATAATGATGATCGCAAAGTCCTCGGCTGCAAAATGCTTGGTCGCAAAATTAATGGTCGCAAAAATCCTGACCGCACTTTTTATTCTTTTTATTCTGGTCTATAAAATGTAAAACTCACAGAAAACAAAAATATATAATTACGTTATGCACGTCAAGCCTGACGTATAAACGTGTCACGGCGATACGGGATCAACAGACGTCAGCATCTAAGACGGTTAACAAGACGTTAGAAGGTTACGTGCGACATTGCAGCTGTAGAAAGGTCCTATTTTGATATCTGGTGCTCGATAAATAAAGTCCTTAAATTTCAACACGTAATTATATGTTTTTTAGCCGGTCTCGTAGTACAGTCGTCAACTCGTACGACTTAACAACATGCCCGTCATGGGTTCAATTCCCAAATGGACCGTGTCACCATACGCAGGACTGACTATCCTGCTATGGGGGGGAATCAATTAGTCACTGAAAGCCAAAGCCCACAAGTGAATACAGGCAGACCTTGACCGACATCGGTTGTTGAGCCAAAGAAGAAGAAGAATTATATGTTTAATTAGTGTGCTGCAAATTAGTTGCTACAAATTTTTTTGACAGCTACCGAGCTGGGTTTGTTGGAGGTACATCCACCACTGACCAAATTGTTACTCTTCAGCAGATCCTCCAAATGAAGCAGATCCAGAAGAATCCAGAGATGCATTGTGCAGGACAATCGTGCATACTAAGAGCTTCTCCGACTGCTGAGATCCAGAAGACTTTGAGCCCGCACGAAATGTGAGATATATTGGACATTTCGACTCTATGGACACGAGTCCTGGACCATCCGAGCGGAGGATGCAAACGCTCTGGGCGTGTTTGAGCAATGCATCCTCCGGACCATCTTTGGCGGTGTGGAGTGTGGAGCGTGTAGTTTGAAGGAGAAGGATGAACCACGAGCTTCCTGAGATGTACGGCGAACCGAACATCCTGACCGTGGCGAAGGCTGGCAGGATACGATTGCTGGGGCATGTTATGAGGATGCCGGACTCGTGCCCCACCAAGAAGGTGTTCGACAGCGAGAACTGTCAAAGATCTGGTGTTTACAAGGATGAGAGGCTGCAAAGAGAGAGAGAGAGAGAGAGAGAGAGAGAGAGAGAGAGAGAGAGAGAAAGAGAGAGAAAGTTTAACACTCTGGGCAAAAAGTATTGCAGCAGGAAGAAAGAGAGAGAGCGCATATTGTAGAAGCGGCATTGTCTCTGAGGATCTAAAAGAGAGTGAACGATCGTAAGCCAACATAACGCTTCAGCCACTGTCTTATCTTGTACTGTGCTCTCCGCAGAAAGCTAGTGCAGAATGCCAGTGCTCAAAGTGTTAGTTAGTCCTTGTAATATGAAACATCTGACAACCACCAGGCGCCTCCACCGCACGAATGTTGTAGATATTTATAATTTCACACTTGTCGTCAGAACGTCTGAAAAGCTGAAAATCTCTGGCATGTCTATACATCTGTATTTCTACGTCCAATTTAATTAGTTTACTATAACATACCAATGGAACAGTACATATCAATCATGCTATACAGTTACAGGTTACAGCATGTTCAGTTATTACCGTTTCCGTCCTGAAGCCAATGCTTTCCTATTATTTATATTAAAGGAAAGGGATGGTTTACATATAATGTTGGTTGAAAAGTCGTCGAAATCATTAATTACAATTTATTTCACCCATGGTAACGTTAAATTTTACCAGCAACCATGCGCCTCCACCATAATTGTTCTTTTTCACTACAATATTGAATTTTTCTCGGTACAACAAACAATTTAAGCATCTTTATGACAGTTAATGGTTTTAAGCTTACTTTATCTGACTTTTAATCAATTGTTAATAACAAACAGGAAATTTCTGACACTGATGATCTGTAGAGAGTATTCTAACCGTCTCAATTCTCAATTATTAATGCATTGGCTTCATGAATATGTCTTCTCATCTTCTATCTACCATATTTTCAGCTCAACTCTTTTTACTGTTTAAAAACACTGCACAAATATCACCATGTCCCACACCATCAATGAAAGACGTTTGGCGGGGCCGTTGAATTCCGTCTGAAACCGGGACAATTTGGTCCCATTAATATCTGATCGAAATTAATACCTATTGCATAAAACATACGATCATGCTTGTAGAGAACAAAAAAAACCCCCGAACACAAATATACACAGACACACGCCATCGGTAAGCAAAAAGCTTTGGTCCATTATTACACGTGGTTGTGCCGCGATGATGTTGGGAATGATGTTTGTGGTCAATTTATGCATTAAAATGGCCATCGGCCATTGGAAATGCATATCGATAAGTTGGTGGTTGGGGGGTAGAATAATCAAGCCCGATTAATTAATATCTACTCCCTGAACAATATGACCCTGTTATTGATATGATATGCACGATAGCGAAGCCTAGCACGATAGTACAGCCGTTAGTGGCGTGCGATGCGCAACACTGCAGCAGCGAATGATGGATCGTTTGCGATGTAAAGTACCGATGAATCGCGTAAATTAGAGGGCTCACAAGCTGCCGAGCAAATGATTATGCTGATCTGAATGATATGGAAGTATTGTATTATACTAGTGCGATTATCATTAATACAGTTGAACTAAAGAAGCATAACGTTGAATCGATTTAAAGCAGTGAAAAATTTATTCAATTTTTGTACAACTCGATAAGCTAATGTAATGATATGCTTTCATTTGAATTATGGATTTAGATATTGTTTCTAAAATCACAATCTAGTTCTGTTCAGATTGCACTTGCGCATTTATTGTGAAATTGATATTAAAATGTATGATCGACAACACAAATGCATAACATTAAATCATTGATCTTGGACTTTCTTCGTTAATAAAAGTGCCTAAAGTCACAACACAATTGGATACCAAGGCATTATAGTCTTTTTGTTATTGAAATTGGTTGTCAGTTTTGTGCTTTCGCTGTTGCTGGCTATGGAAATGTAATTAAAGCTTTAAAACTGTAACAAACGCTCTCATTCATTTTAACAGCATTTTCCTTTATCTTTATCACTATCACCGTTCACCACAATTGACAGCATAATTTAATACATTTAGCAGTGGTAAAGTACAGCCGAACCAACAGTTAAAAAACGAGTTTGAAACACAATCCATTTTGGATGAAAGCTTAAACACTCCACCGCATAACATTATCCTCTTAAGCTACGCTTAAACGTGAAAGCTTTTGTCCCTACCATTTGATTGTAGTAGAAATTTAACCCCAACCAATAATAAAGGCAAAAAATACTTTTAAAAAAACACCTACCAAGTGCGATTGGAGTTCTTTATCCATCAATCAATATGATTGGTTAATTTTTTTGCCTCGCCCTTTTTGTTACAACCTTACCAACATATCGATTGATGTTGAATCATATGATTTAATTTATTTTCACATTTGATTCTCACAAAATGTTCCATTATTCCCCTTTGCTCTTGTGTGCTCACACCGCTCTGCACCGCTGCTGGTTGCGTTTGATTGTGGAGTGAAATAAATTTAACCATTCAATAAATTGAATTATCCTTTCGTACAGTATTACACACCCTCACACAGAAAAAGCCCCGTGAAAAATGCAAAAAAAGAAGAAACAAAAAAACGACCGACCTGAAGCTTGTTTGATCAATTCCATTCCAATTTCCATCGGCACAAAGTAACGCACAACTGTTCGTGCACCGTGTAGTTTTGTTGTGTGGTAATAAAAGAGGCAAAAGGTAACACACACCTCACAAAAACAGCTTTAACACAAATAGTTGAATCATACGCAATCCGATAGTACACTTAACATATTGAAAGCATACACAAATCCAATGTAGCAAAAAGCCTCCCCTATCGGAGGAAAGGTAATGAGTACATGAGGATTACCCGCTCTACCCGCGCACTCCGGATCTTTCGAGATTCTCATCGCCGTCCGTATTTGCTTCCGTTTTATGTTCCACCCCTTGGACGGGTTCGGCGTGTACCACGACGTATGCGTACGTACAAGGAACAAGGGCCCAGACATTCATTGATTCAATCACACGCGACAACAAACGGGTGTGCTCGTCGTTTCGTTCGTTCGCACAATCGACTCGACAAACGAACGAACGAACGAATGAACGACGACGAATCCCTTAATCAAATTTCCGCCTTCATTAGCACGGAACCACGGCAAGCCACGACAAACAACTTTATTAAAGCGAATATGCGAACACGAACGCCCAACCATTACCGCCCTGCTGGTGAGGCGGTTTTGGCCCCCCCATTTCTGCTCTGCCATTTTCTTGGAAGCTCAAGCATAGGCCGGCTAGTTCCGCTTACCCGGTGGAGAGGTGTACCGGCGCACAGTGGCTTCATACTTCACTCACGGCTTCTGGCAGTCGTCGTAACAAGAAAGGGAAATTGCTCTTCGCACCCTCTGGATTGGTTCGTCGACTACTCCTTTTTTTTTGTTAGTTGCCCACCCACCAAAGGATGCAAACGAACCACGAACAAGCCTACCTGAACCCGTGAACCCGTGAACGGTGAATGAGCACCTCACTTTTCTGCACTTTTTTTTTTCTCCACTCCACTTGCTTGCTCTACTCTTTCCAGTAACACCGGGTTCCAGAAACTGGAAAGGAAATGATTGCGTTACAAGCCTATACACAAACACACATACACGCGCACACACACACAGCAGTACCCCGCGAGACGTCGGATCCGGACGGTGAAAAGGCAAGTATCGTGCGCTACTCCATCCGATTCCTTAGCATTCCTTCCTGTTTTGGGGTTGAGGCAGGAAGATGCACTGGGAGGGCGAAGTGGGGGGGGGGAGGTACGGCATCCCGACCGAAGCAATGATGGAATACCGTCCGGCATTATGGGTTGTTCAAGCGCGCTTTAGTGGACGTACAAAGCACCCGCACAGGGTCGGAAAGGGTCAGGGCGGGTGTCGGAAGGTCATGCAAACCCCCCGTACCCGGCGGAGTGCGTAGTAAACATGAGGCGTTTATTTATGCTGCGCCATAAACATAATAACGCTGCGTTCGGCATGCGTTTGGTTGATTTTGTGCCTTCCATTTCTTCTGTGTTCCGCTCCACGCTTTCTGTCTTCTATTTCTATGTTGCTATTTCCATCATCACGGCGTACACGTGTATGGTGGTTTTATTTTTTTCGTTTTCAAATAACCCGACTATGGACGTTTTGATTTCTATGTGTGTAAGCGTGTGTGTCTGTGAGTGGAGTTGGTCATTTGCGTCCCGTTTGCTGTACGACGGCTTCCCTTCCAAACCTTCGCTTACTGAGATGTGTTTGTGTTGCTAACTCGCCGTAGCTCTTTCTCTCTCTCTCACACGATCTTTGTATTCGCTTTCTCTTTCCATATGATGTGCGTTCATGTTTTCTGCACACTTTCCCGTGATTGAGCACGAGAAGTATAAATGCAGTTGTTGTGTTTTTATGCTGCACTTTCTACCCACGCACTGAAAATGGCGTAACTTCTTCCTCCTTCGCTTTCTGTTCTATTTTTTTGCATGAATTAATGAAACCAAAGGTTGCAGATGTGGAGAAGCAGCTGTAGAAGCTCAAAGAATGAGCCGTACAGCAAGCAAAGTTACGCCAACACACGTACGACCTGATCGAATGGGATTTTCTAATAATCTCGGGTGTTTTCTTTCACTTCTTCTTTCACTCTCTGTTTTTTTTTCTTGGCAGGTGCGGTACCAGTGTCACAATAATCTCAATACAAGCTAGCTAGGCCTCAAGGCTTAACTTATGTGATTTGGATGATTTACCTGTTTACATGAATTTCACCGATTGGTATAGGGAATTATCTTGATGAAAATGATACAACAACGTCCACGCAAATGAATGAACCGCTGTATCGGGTGTACAGTGACGGGCACCTAAAGTCGGACACCTCATATTTTCACCTTTAATCTGACTTTGCGGCACCCTGGCCAGTTCCCTAGACAATTTATCGGCAAACTTTTTCCACTCATCGTTGAGGACACTCTTCAGCTATGTCCCTGCAAAAAATCAGATCGATATTCTTTTAAATCTCTTAACACCATGCATAAATGTGATATAAGGTATAAAAAATATGCGGTCCACTGAAAGTCGAACAGTTTTCATTTCATAGCGAAATGACCACGCAGCATGCCAATATTGTCCAATATGGTTCTTAAATCATTTGATATCAATTATTAAAGGTCCATCAACTAGTTCAGGTGGTCATCTACATATTACATAACCAAGACCAGGCGCTCTACGGTATTATTGTTATTCATAGTTTTGAAGTTATAAAATTTTGTATAAGTATCAGGAATAAAGTTTTAAAGACGGTTTTGTCAGCTTTTCTACATAATACCTTAATTAATACAAGCTAAAGATGAGGCGCAAATGAATATTAAGAAAATATTTGAAAAAAAAAACCATATGGAGAAATCTTCATAAGCATCCGTTTCTGCTGATATGCTCCAAATGCGTCATTCAAATAATCCATCTGCACACGTTCAAATTTTATAATTAATCCCAAGAAAGCATCAGTTCATTATTTAACCCAGTAAATGCATGTAAATATGTCAATTGAATAGTACATAAAAGAAGACTTGCGACAAAATGAACCTCACTTGCATTAATCTCTCGTCGAAAACTCCTCCTCGCAAACTTAGAACACACCAAAGCGACCAAAGCAAAGATTCCGTCCGGCGAAACCCATTCAGCACCGACTTCAAAATGAGCGCTAATGAGAGCAGATGGTGGTGTGCCCTGGCGAACGGAATCAGCGTACCGAGTTATGTGCTTGTGATCAGACTTAACTTTGAACAGCATTCCAACAAATACAGAACGATCAAAGCGAATGCGTTTCAATGGAAGTATCGAACAGTTTAAATGAGAAGCTCAAACATAACCCCATCCACAATGGCATTCAGTGCCATGATGCACTGCAATGTGAAATATGATCCATAAGCTCGCAATATCGTAATATCCCAGCGCACAGGATATGTATCTCCCCGGGGGGATGATAATTTAATAGCTATTGCAGCACATCTAAAAGCATGAAAACTTCGGACTTCCTTTTTCCGAAATCTACTGGGATTGATTTTTTCTTCTGTGCTCCCCCGAAACCAACGTTCAACCCATATCACCTTCAAGGTTGAAGCTTTAAGATGCGGACGCTTTTTCTTCCGAACATACATAGGGCGAGTGCCCGCCCACCACTGCACACCACCACTCGCCCGTATCCATGCTCGCGTCCCGCCTTCTGTCAGCCACCTGGAACACGGCGATGGTCGTGATCGTAAATCAAATTATCGAGCACTAAATAACCCGTTTGCTGGTGGGCGCTGAAAACGAACGACTCTCGTCCACGAGATACTCCGTGGCAATCGAGGCAATGGGTGTGGGTATGTGTGTGTGTGTGTTTGTGCCAAAGGAATACCGGACCGAGGGCGACCGTACTTTCTAAATTGAATGTTCATACTGTTCCAGCTGTTTCCAGCAGCTTGGCTTCTTTACTGCTGCTGCTGCTGCTGCTTCGTTCCTCGTGTCTGTCCACCCGTTGCGTTGTGCGATTCATTTCACCCGGGTCCCGTAATCAGGGGATTACATTTTCACTATCGCCGAGCACACCAAAACCCCATCCCAGCCGCGTCAGACACGGCGGCGGCGGCTGCGGCTACGGACGGCAGCACGGTGGCATAAACATCGCCAACGAACCTTCCCGCCAGCGTGAACGGGAGCGTTTTGTGGTGCTTGGACGTTGTGCGCCCGCTGGTCCGCTTCGATGAGTTCATCTTTCGACACCAGGTTGCTATGACACGCACCCACCCGCCTACCAAGACACGGGTGAGCGGGCATAACTGTGGCGGTGGAACACACACAGATCAGAAAAAAAGCGAAAGAGCAAGCAAAATTAAGCCATGAGCGAAGCCGAACTGGCCGAACTCCTTAAAACCCCATGCACGAATGAGGAGGAAAGAGATGGGAGAGAAGCGAAGAAGATCGCATTTTCCAGCGGAAGCAATAAATTAAATATCCCAACCCACGTCGTCGCTTTTTGGGGCGAAATTCGAACACATCGGTTGCGCTTTTGCTCTCCCTTTCTCTCTCTTTCTTTGCGTCTTTTCGACTCGCAATGATTCGCCTACTATGCGCCGAGCCGAGGGAATGGGGTTTGGTCCTTCCACTTCACTCCCTTCCGTGCTGCACCTTCCATTACTGGCCGTTTCGATTATCTTCCCATACATTTATCTATTGCCGTTGCCTGTTCCTCTCCATTCCATCGTACAGTAATGGTGAGCTTTTCGCTTAAAAGACGCGGCAAACCTTTTCTCTGCTCTTCTTCACATTCGCTTTGCCAATGTCACTAATCATCCTTGCGGAGCTTAATGCCCCCCGCTCTCCCCGCGGCTGCAGTCTACCCAAGCCACCCGAGCAGTTACCATCGATACGGTGGCTGGTAATCTTTAAATTAAAGCCAACTTTCACAGAGCGGCACAAATCACAGAGCGGCTGCGAAGGTTGCGGCTGCGGCTAGGTACAAGCCTAGCACCACCACCAGCCTATCTGGGCTGAGAGATTCTGTGCGCCTTCCGAACGAGAACGAATGAACGCAATGCAGAAAGCTTTTTTCTGTCGCTTACTTTGTCTTATTTTTAGCATTTTTCCTATTTTCCTATTTTCCCCCGTTACCTCTCCGGTACGGATAATTTATCGATATTGGCAGCGGGACGGTGCTGAGAAGAAGGCCCACCCTCCAGGTGCGCTCTGTTTGGAGAAATTGCAATTAAATCGACTCCAACACGCGGCAGGACAAATTAAATTTACTTATCGAAAAAATATGATGACCATGTATAATGGTATGGGCGAACATTTAATTGCAACTATAGATCAGAGAAGTCAGTTTGCAATGCTACGGTGCCAATGGACACTAACCACTGGCTTTGGTATCACACCGAACGCCCGAAGCTAGTGGCGAAATATTACCGTAATGAACGTAATGTTAATTAAAACCTGTGAACCTTTGTGAACCTGTTGGTTATTCTTGAATTTTATCGAACGAGTTTTATTATTGATTGAATGTCAAGCTATGATTAAACGAACATTTTATTGTTCCCGAGAATAATATTCAAATTATGGAAAACACCATACAGCGAGTCATCCATGTTAAAATATTATATATATGCATGTATTAAATATCCTTTTCTCTTATTAAAATCCTCTTTATTAAATATCCTTAACACACGGTCACAATTAAATAAATCATATTTGAAAACGAAATGTTCCCGTTTTCCGTTCGTTTTTCCTTCCCCACGCTTCCTCAAGGTCAAGCAAAGCAAAGGAAAAAATCATACTCAAAACCACAACACGCTCTACCGTGAAGCAGCGACAGAGAAGCAAAACGTAAAGCCACGAGCTTAAAACTAATTATTGCTTCATGCGCGATGCCACAACCGGTTTCCATTATCCGGTCGATGGAAAAGAAATTAAGACACATTTAATCCCAAACATTGTTCCCCTTTAGAGGCGAGGCATAGGTGGAAGAATGGTGGAAAATGGCCAAAATCAAAGGCCATTCCTCCCTCACACCCATAAACCGAGCGTAGAAGCGACCGAGACAAAGGCTTTCCGGCCCCGTAACGTCAGCCATTGCAATGGTTCCGGTGGCAGTGCCAAAGAAAGTAGTGGAACGAAAAGGAGGAAGGGAAGGAGAGATACTACTTTGGAAGGCAAGGAAAAAAAACACTTCCGCCTTACGCCTTCCCGGGGAACGAAAAAAGAAGAAAAAACTTATCAAAACTGAAATCGCTACAAGACAAGCCGGCTGTTGCAGCTGCTCCTGGTGCTGTCGAGCCTGTTTCTTCCAGTGCACACCCACACCCCTCTCATTGCCTCACTCCTCTTCTCTACCAACCCTGCCATCAGCCAAACATAATTGCCCAAGGAACCGCCGATAATCGGAGCGATGGAAATTGAAGGCGAAGCGGTTTTAAGCAAGCGCTTAGCGAAACATCACAAACTTTTACTTATCCCTTGTCCCGGCCAAGAATGAGCAAGTGTGTGTGTGTGTCTGTGTGTGCACTTGTGTGTGTTTTTTCTTCTGTTGCCTTTGTAGAGACGAGCAGCGGGTAGATAAGCTGAGACGATACATCGCCAAAGCTGGCAGGGGAGCTTTCCGTGGTAAAAACTTTAGCTTTGTTTCCAAACCCGCGGCCGACGCTTTCCATGGCCATGATGAGCCGGTGGCGTAAGGGGGATGGGGTAAGGGTAACAGTCAAAAGTGAAATAGTTTAAATGAAAAACTTTGTATGGATTATTTTGGTTTCTTTTGTTGCACCTCCTTACCCCCTATTCATTACACTACTTGCACACTGTGCACGGTGCACGGCGCGCAGTGGGCTTTGCGGGTTTGCAGATTTTGGTACCGTGGCCATAATGAGTTACGCGTTGACGCAAAGGGGCAGTAAGCGGGGTTGTAATGGAAAGTGCTGTTTTAAATTAAAAAAAAAGAAGACCAAACAACTACAGCCAAAGTAGGTCTCAGCAATTAAAACTTTAATTTCTCATTTTTTGGTCCATTGCTTACTTTTTAAGTGTGGCTGTGTGTTTGCGGCAGCAGCTGTGGACGACTTGCAGGCTAAGGAAGCGATCGTAAGCGGAAAGAATTAAATCGTGTGAAAACTGTACTGAATTGCAGGCGATAGCAATAACTGTTACCCAGCCGGAGAGGACGCTAATTTGGAGTGTTAAAGGTTTTCAATGTTAGCAAGGTTAGTAACAGGAATATTTTTTCCTTTTTGCTACTTTTTTTATTTTCTAGTTGTTATTTCTGGCCTGTTGTTTAAGCAGACACATTTCTAAACTAAAGAGAAAATTCCACACTTTTAAAGGGTTTAAAGTGCAATTTGAACACAAATCTACGACACCTTTGATTAAATACAAAAAAACCGGTCAAAATGTGTAGCTTTCTATCAAATAAAACAATTCAGTTTAAGAAAACTTTAAACCAAAGTCTTTATCAAAGTCTACGTAATACAGAGGTCACTGAATAGCTCGATATTGGTCCACCATATACTAAACTTGTTTTTGACAGTTAGATGAAAAAGTGTTTTCAAACATTTCCACACAACCAAACACTTTTTAAGGAAAATTGTATATTTTCTGCGCAAACTGAATCGATGGATCTGCACAAACTGAAACTGAAATATACTGCTAAATGAACTATTTGACAGTCGAAATATCTGTCAGATAACGCATAACAGCAACCAGGCGATCTGTAATATAAACAAATAACGAGCAAAAAATTGTAACTAAATCCAATAAAGAACTTCAATGATAGGTAATTTGGAAATTTTCAATCAATTTCATCATTTCTTTCATTTTGGGAATGTTCTGCTTAAGAAGATATCATTTTAAAGAGAATGCAGCTGTCAGATATTTCATCTGTCAAATAGTTCATTTCGCTGTATATTTCACCTCATGTGGCCGCGCGGTAAGTTTTCACAATTTTAAACGATATTTGAGAGGAATTGGAGGTCTATTGAATGAACGAAATGTTTACATGCACAGGCACTCTTATAAGTTCCTCACTTTGAGTATGATACTGTATTTGGTTCGGTTGATATACTGCTACTTGCTTGCTGGCTGAACGGATTCAATAATTGTTGCTTATGTATCAGATTTTGCGAAGGAAATGTTTTGTTTGAAATCAGTAATCTTCAGATTATCGTTTTAATCCAAGAACTGGCCGTCACGTATGTTGTTTGGGTTCTTGCTTCGTGCTACGCCTGAGTAAAACCACATACCATTTCTGCTAGATATCGTTTAAACTTCAAGGCATACTAGATTTTGTTATGGAACAAACTGTCAAATTGTGATTTTGTTATGAAACAAACTGTCGAACCTGACATATACATTCTTTTTGATTGAAGCTTTTTCATCTAATTGCCAAAACTTTCTCACACTTTTTGATAAAATGTTCTGGATGACTCGACCTCTGTATTATAGTGGCTTTGGTTTTAACAGTTTGACCTCATTAATTGAAGTTTAATTGCATGCCAACGATTGTTTTTGTGCCTTTTAGTTGACACGTTTGCCCATAAGAATACAGTTTGGAATTTGTCTTATTCGGCAATGGCATTCTTGTGTGTGTGTTTTTTAACCAGTTCCCAGTTTAATGTGTTTTTTAACCAGTTTAACCAGTGTCTGCCAACTATAAATCAAAAAGACTATAAATAATGCGAGCTATAAAGCGTCTAACTATTGAGTACTGACTGTACTCAATAGGACTTTTATTGCAATACAGCGAAGGAATTGCGGCTGCCTCTGAGAATATATATGTTTTAAATTTAAATATTAAAATTGGGGACACAAAAAGCATTCACTGACCTGCACACATTGCGAGGCATTACAGTGGTGCAGCAAATTGCATGCCCAAAAATGCGACGAAACGCAATCACCGCGACGTGCGCCAAGCCGCAGCTGCGCCACACTGCAATCGGAATTGCATTTGTAAAAGGGAAATGCATGCCGGCAGTGTACCGCTTCCGCCTGACATTCCGACCATTCCGGCCATTGCCTGCCGGAGCCGGAGGAGAAGAACAATAACACATCCCAGCCGCACAATCCGTAGCGAATGTGTAATGACAGTGTAATGAGAGCAGCGAGCATTTCGTGGTAATGTTCGTGATGATTTTCGCTTAATGGAAAAGTTCAATTATCCGCTTGGGACGAGCCAGCTGTTGCAACGATGGAACGATTTTCTCGTGAGACAGTATCCAAAAAGATGCCTTTATTGTTATGCATTTAAAAATGGTTACCAAACTCTATCTTGCATGGAGGAATTATTACACCAGAGCAGAAGTCGGCAATAGGAAAGCAATTCTTAATAAAACGCAAAACATTCACACAAAGCAAATACCATACGAAACGGAATTGCTTCCCTTGTTTGCTGCAAACAACCCACGATTCACCGGTATTAAGAAACAATCGATCCTGATAATCCCACACCGGAGTGCCGGGCGGTTTGGATCGGGGGTTTGTAAAACCAACTCAAAAAGGAACATGGAAGATCATGTAATTTAAATACATCATAATGATAACAATCACTGGAAACAGCACGGCTCATTAAACATCTCGAATGCATTGCCACACTCACACACAGACGGAGAGCGTGTAAGGGCGGAGTTAGAGGGAGGTACAGCCTGTTCCATCCGCCTCAGCCATATTTGATCGCCGGAGTAAACACGCACATAAAACATCCGGCCGATGTTGGTGCCGGTCGGTGGTATGCAAGCGAATAAAATTTCACCTCCAAGCAACAGCAACAAAAGCGAGCAATTCCATCAGCTACAAAAATTATACTTACCACCCACCCACCTACACACACACAGAGTGAAGCGTACCTTATCGTGAAAATTATTTTCCCCTTCACAAGCGCCTTTGCTTTCGCTCCCTCTTCGCACAGAGATAACCCACAGAAGCTTTGTTTGCAGCAATGTAAAAAAAGCTCATTTCATTTTCGATTCAACATACGACCCCTCTCCAATCACCACACGCTCCCCACGCCTGCCACGCTGATATACGGGAACTAGAAGAGCTTGGGTGGGTGATGTTGTTTTTTTCATCCCGACCGTATCGCATATGTTATGTGCTTAATCAAAGATGCAAATTTTGCTCCGCGCACAAAGATGTTTCTATTTTATTTTTTATTTTTTGCCCCTTTACTTTCATTCACGTGCGTGTTTTTTTTTCCACCCGTTTACACTGGCAGAAAATATATTTTCTTTTTTGCTGTTATTTTGCCATTGCTGCTGCCACCACCCTCCGGTATGGTAATGGTAACGAACGCGCAAAACAAATAGAAGCGAGCGCGAGCGAACGCTTCCAACCAACCACTCGAACCAGACGCTAAAGGCGTCGGAGGCGATATATAAATAAGAATTACCATCATCATCAACATCATCGTCGTTAGCGCGACTGCTTGGATGGATAGGAACCACGTGACATAAACTGTGCACCTCCGTCCCCTGGCTGGTGAAGTGCATCGCGTGTGCTGAAGTTAGAATGAATGATCTTATCGTGCAGGTGGAAGGCACTGTCATCCAAGCAGCCCGAAATATAACGACACTCTCCAGCACATTATCAATATTAATTATTGTTGACATGTAGCACACACACGCACACACTTCTCACAACAAATCCACCCATCCCTATCGCCGGGGATGCAACTCTGTGAGGGCTCACCATAAAGATAATCCTACGGCACATGGGTCAGTCTGGTGAGCACACTTTGATTACTACACCCGATAGGATATGGCGGATCGGCACCACAACGATGTCGTTAAACGATCTTCTATGACTTTGTTGATGCCCCCTTTTTTTATTAGCTCCTCCTCATCCTCCCCCTCCCCCCTCTCCCCAACCACTACCTCTTCCCCTTCTCATGGCTCTATTTCAAACCGCCTTAGCCCCACGGAACGATCACCCACAGGGGCAGTATATCGATCTTTTTACTGCTTCATAATTGACACGGAGACACTTCACAAGCTGCCGGTGTGTGCCGGTTGAAGATGAGATACAGCCCTACGCGGTGCGGTGTATATATTTTTGCTAGATTGTACCACAAAAAGGGCGTCGTTTTATGGGGTTGGAGCGAAGCGCAAACGAAAAAAAAAACAAAACAAGGAAACGAACGTCCCGTTGCCCCGGAGGCGGTAACAGCGAGTGAGAGCTACTTCGCGACGTTCCCTCCTATCAGCACTCCCATTGGAAGGGAACTTTTATTTAAAAAAAACACATACCACGCATGCACACAAACAACAGAGAATGTTCCTCGTGTGACAAAATAACAAAAAAAACCGAACAGAACTCAGTGGTCGCCAAAGGGAGTGTGACGTTGATGGTTCCCCTTTTTTTCAACCTAAGTCTCAATCGATCTCGCAGGGGAGTCATCCTGGGATGCGTCCTCGCTCAAATTCTCGCAAAATACAAATAATGGATGCAAAAGCTCTTTTTTAAGCTACTGTAGTATTTTAGATTGCTTTATGTTTTGGAAAACTGAAATTTGTGTTATGAAAATTAATGTTTATTTAAGAAGATCTTAACACTTTAAGCGCCGTGTCAGATAAATTCGCATGACGGTTTTGCTCACCGTTCAGCTTTGCATCTGACGCTCAGTGATTCTCTTGAGAACGAATGAGGTAGGAAAGAGAGAACGAGAACGACATGTGCTACGCCGCTTATCACAATGAAATAAAAGAGTGATAACAATGGCACAAGAAATTGTCGCTCTCATCGCTCTCTTACCATGCGCTACGTGCTCACTCGAAAAACTGTAACGTCAGGCCGGCGGTCAAAGTGTTAAATAAACATAACTTTTAAGCCATCTTAAATGTGTCATGCATTTTAGTAAATATCTTCAAGCTGTTATTGTCTAGAATCACCCCCTCCTGTGCGCATTACACAACCTTTGTACTGAAGCTGCAATTTATAACCAGAAAAAGTAAAAATTCATCCGAATATATAGTGTAAGGTGGATGCACTCGGCGTATGTATTGTAATATTTTATAATCGAGTTACGAAATTCATAACCATTGCGAGAATAATCATTGTTTGTGCATGATTAATTGTCAAAATCTTAACGTGCAGCTGTCAATTAGGGAATGGACAATACACCTCGATTAACCTCGGTTGGATCACCAACAAGGTCCTTGAAAGAGAACAGGTCGAAGCGTTTAGAGTAAAATGACAGAAAGCCATGGGAAAATTTTGACAGTTAAAGTGAACATTGTTTATGTTTAGCGATGGACGTTGCTATGGAGCGAATGGAAGTTTTGTTCAGCATTTTGCACTCATTTCCTTTTAGAATATTATCAGAAATAGAATCTAATAAGAATATCTCATGGCTGATTGAATCCATGGATCTCATTTATCATTCGTCGCCGGTTTATAAGTAAAGGACGGTATGCATATTGTATCAGTGTGTGTCGATTGGATGTTTCATTTTACTCTCAGTGTTTCATTGAATGTAAATAGGATTTCTTTTACCCAGTTGGAACATGTTAAACTTTTCGTTTTCCCAGCAGGACCGTTGGAAACGGTAGTGGTTTGTGGTCACGGAATGGCAAACAATCAAAAAGGTTATCAATGTTTCTGAATACAAAGTAAACTGCAATTACCTCTCCTTTATTCTCCAGCAGTGATTGACCGCAAGAAATTTAACCAATATAATCTTCCTAATAGTAAATTTGTCCATTTTTCCGCGTTAACTATTAGCCGTTTGTTTGTAAACACTTTTTCATGAAACTGTCAAAAGCGAGCTGAAAATGGCAACCTAGCAACGGGCTTTGCATCGACCTGTTCTCCTTAATTGATCTTGATCACCGATATGAAATGACAGGTGCACATGAACACACAAATCAATCAAGTTTCCACAGATTATCACGGTTATCTGAACAACTGCAAGGTTTCCTTTACACGAGCCGCTACTTTCCATTATTCAATATTTTAAATTGAACTACAATAACATGTTGTGTTGGAATTGGCAATGAAGCTATCATATTACCAAACGCGCTACACCAACTTCCTGCGCCTCACCACTGAAGAGGGTTTCGAAACGTTTCCTCGTAAAAATGCGATGAAAAATATGATATTTCTCGTATAATTGATCTGAACACATTGGGATTCAATTGTTTTTGCTTTTCGCCACACTTTGCAGGTTGGTATATATGACATATGCCTTTCAGGGAATTCAAATGAAAAATAACTTTTTTGCGTGGAAAATTATTTTCATAATTGGCGTAAGTATGAACAATAGTCGGATCATTGCACGAACAGCGAGTAGGGAGATCAAATTCAATGTCAGCATGATATGTACATCTACCCACATTACACGTAAATACGCAGCACGAACGAAAACATTTCGGTTATTCTGACGCTGTTTCACTGGTGAAGCATTTTGCAGTATTTTTTTTTAACGAAACAATTTCCCCATGTTCCATGTTGCCGGCCACTGGCGATCGCAACCGCAACCACCACGCAATTCGCCCCTAAAAACCAACTGTTTCCGGTCGCTGACGTCGTCACCGTTAACGCTGGAATTATCTTCACTTCCCATACAGAAAAAAACTGGTGTGTATGTGTGTGTTTGTATGCCCTTGCACCGTGAATTGTGAATTGTGTGACGATGGTAGTGATCCATTTTTTTTAAGAGCAGTCATCAAAATTTACGCCCTCACGCCGGCCCTGTTGCTCGCCCCGAACCGGATGGAGCTGGGCACCTTTTTTACGACGCCTTCCCTCTTCCCCCTTTCCCCGGCACACACTCACGCACTCGGTTTTGTTATCTCCGGCTAAGCTCCCTTCCTCGCAAGTGTCTAACGACAATCCTCGCGCCCGTTGGTAAACTGGCCCCCAGCGGAGCCATTGGGTGGGCCGGGCGGTCTCCACAGGATATCGAGTGGTTCTAGTTTATGCGTGTGTTTCCGGTCGGCTCCCCGGCACAACCCTGATCCTTGGCGGGCGTTTCCCTTCCCGAGCTGCAATCGGAAGCCGATAGGCAACGGAAGTTATCCTCCACCATTACGAAGGTGTGTGTGTCTGTGTGGATTCGGAAGCATTAAAGTAAAGGATTACACCCAACCATACTGGTGGCGCTCGAAATGGAACCGAAAGGAGCACCTTAAGGGGCAAAAATGGGAAGCGAGAGAGAGAGAAAAAAGTGCCCAATAAGAAAAAAGAGGGGGAAAGGGAGAAACAAACTTCTTTCGTTCCGAAATTTATGCTAAACAAATTAAAGCCATTAGATTTTATGAGATTGGTTTTTGAGCCCCAGGTCCCGCATCTCACTGCCGGAAAGAGGTTCTCTTCACCTTCGCCTCGGCTGCTGTCCATTCTGATGCGTGCACCACTCAACCCAGCGGTTGTCCTCTAACCCCGAAGGTGGCGGGTGGATGATGGTAGCAGGAAGTAGAAAATATGACCCGTTTCATAAAGAGTTATGGAATAATGACAAGCGCCATGGCCGAGTGGCAGAACGCGGAACACCGGAAACTGTATGTGTTGTTGTTGTTTTTTATCCCCTCTTCTTTCCTCACCCTTTTCTCCGTGCTGAACGAAATTCGGGAGTTTTGGGCTCCGAGCGGATTGTACAATTTGGATTCCAGCCGGACAGAGAGATTGATGTTTATTTTAGCCCCAGAAACCCCCTTCCGGAACGCTCATCATCCCGCGGCCGGCCAGGGGAACGGGAAGATTTCCTCAAGTTTGTCTTCAATTTATTTTTATTACCATATTTTTTCCCCCTAATTCTTTTTTATCTTTAACTCCTTTTGCCGAAATTCGTTTGCTGCAGTTTGCAGTTTCGAGTCTTCTCCGTTCCGGAAAAGGGGTTCGTTGCCACTAGTGTAATCGGTTTGTGTATGTGTGTGTGTGATTTTTCTTCCAAATCGAGCTGGCTTCCTCCATTTGCCTTCCCTCCCTGCCTACCCATCATGCAGCAGATTAAACGAAGCTCATAAATATCGTCTAAAACCACCCGCTGCTTGCACCACCACCACCACCACCACCACCACCACCGTTCATCGTTTGTGCTCCATCCTTTGGATGGTCCGGGGGGTTGATGATCTCTTTGCTGCAGGCGGGATGAAAAACGGAACGCTAGCCCCGGAAATCGGGAAAAAAGAAATATGCCCAAATAAAGGACCACCCCTCTAGCCTTGGCGGAATGGGGCAGGGGGGAGGAGGGGTGGGCGTAAGGGAGGAAAGAAGAAAATAAATAATGCAATTCCACAACCGAACGGGGAGCGCCCGCCGGGCGTTGTAATGCGAGGGTTAAAAATGGAAAACCATCGTCACCGACTCTGCGAGCAAATGAACGCTTTTCCACGGGTGGTTTTTCTTAAAAATAGCGACCAAAACCAACATCTGCCGCTCACCTCCCTTTACCACTGGCTGTCAACACTGGTTGGTGGGAAATGTCAACAGGGGTGGGGGGGGGCTCCCCAGGTGCTCCAGCCAGAACAGAAAGCATCTTGTTTTTGGGTGGGAGAGGATAATTTTATTCTGCCCAATCTCAAATCACACCACAATTGACACTCTCAACAACTCGCTCCCTCCCTTTCTTTCTCTTCAATGTAGGAACCAATTTCTTTCCCTGTCATTCTCTCTCTCTCTCTTCACTCAACCTACCTTGCCTATTTATTGTGATTGCGACAGCATATGATCAAGAGAAGCGAGTAGGTCCGCGACCCCGAAAAAAAAGGAAATCCACCAATCGCAGCAGGCTGGCTTGCGTTTGCAACCAAACGATGATGGACGGCAATGGCAATGGTTGCTACGAGTGTGTAAAGCATTTACCGGCCGTGCGGCGGGAGTACAAGTAGCCCGTCACCGACGCCCATAAGGAATGGATGTGTGTGTGTCTTAGAGCCTCGCCGAGCTCGAGCCCGCGCCCCTTATAAAAGGATAAGTATTATTTATGTGTACGTCATCGGGGCGGTACGGATAAATTGTGACTTTGCCGTTGCCATTAGCGAAAATGTCACCCGTTACGAGACACGCACTTGACTGTAGCGCTTACCTCGGGTCGGGTAATCAGAGCGGAGAGCAGAATTTATGCGTATTATTAATGATGATACACCGGAATGGGGCGGGATTGCGTCTATGATCAGTCTGCAGCGAGTGGGAGTGTGGTTATGGCTTTTGGAGGAGGAGGAGGAGGTAAAATTATACTCGAAGCTGATTACATGAGCTGTGCGCTTTGATTATCCGACAGACCCGATTATCCTACACGTGCGTAGTTCGTAGAGGCGAAGGGACCACCAGTACGTGGCGGTGTGAAGGTTGGAATGATCTTGCTCAAGTGACGTCATTCTAAACATTGCTTCATTCGTTCATTCGTGTTGTAAACACAGCTACGTTTCATTATTCAGGAAAAATGGCCGTATTGCTTAATCGGTACTTACAGGTATTTAAACTGAGATAAAAGTGATAATTTACCTTTTATTTAATAATGAAACTTTCACCTAATTAACTTATGTTCCTTTGCATTCAAGCCAACCATCAAACAGATGCATTTGGGCATGTTGGAAGTAATCAAACTTCAACCTTTCACAACGCCATGCTCAATCTTCAGTAGATCAACATCTGAAAGAGAAAGAGAGAAAGAGAGAGAGAGAGAGAGAGTTTTCATGTTTGAGACCGATCAACATCGATCTGATCGTTCAACACTATCAAAG
The DNA here is from genome assembly GCF_016920715.1 of Anopheles arabiensis. Taxonomy (NCBI): domain Eukaryota; kingdom Metazoa; phylum Arthropoda; class Insecta; order Diptera; family Culicidae; genus Anopheles; species Anopheles arabiensis. The sequence goes on from NC_053517.1 coordinate 32,254,119, forward strand.
GAGCTCAGACTGCAATAGGACGACGGGTTGGCATTGAGCTAACTGTGTCGGTGTTGACCTTTGACCTATGGCAGGTGAAATCTTGGATAAAGTCCATCATGCTGGGTGTGCTAATTGGTCATTTTAGTATTTGACTCCTTCATCTACAATCCAAGGTGCATTCCTTTGCCGCCTGCTCGATCCCTTGCAAGGATTGAAATGCTCAAACTAGTATGAATAAATAACCAACCGTAATAGATCAATTTCAAATGTTGAATTTATGGAAAATTTTTAAAAAGTTCATTTATGCTAAAACTGTAACTGATTGCAGGGGCGGATAGGCGGATAGTGTGTTGTCAAAAGAGGTTTACAATTGATTTAAACTACGTTCAAAACGCAACACACCTAACTTCTCCCAATTATGCACAGGTAAATGTGCGGTACTGCGGATGCATACCTAAACTGTACCGAATTAATTACAAACCGTTATGCCCCCTTATTTTTTGTTGGCATCCCTGCCCCTGCCCCCGACCTATCCAGCGAGCAGGAATTACATCAACGCTGAACATTTCTCTCACCATAGTTACACACTAACTGCATTAGCAGCGTTATTACGCGTATTATCACCACGACCATCTCCCGTGTGTGCATTACTCCATTAAATCATTTGAAGCATTCCATCCCAGCATAACATTTACATATCACAGCTCCACCCCCTGCACTCCTCCCCCTATGTCCATCGTTCGGTTGACGAACCAGCAAAACCACTCGATCAAATCGCTACTGATTTCCGCTCGGTTGAGTCATTAGTCGACTGTGTGGCCCGGAGACTAATTTGCCCTGAAGCTCGAACTAAAAACCCGTTCAAACATCCCCCCCCCCCTAAATGAGCAACATTCCATTGCCAGTCAGCCGCCCAAACCGCCAAGCTTCCGAACCGATCGTAAATTACTCACCCGTGGCCATATCGGTCATTAACGGACCTTTTTTTTCCGCAAACTGCAGGACCTGGCGGGCAAAACGGTACCGTGCCGTTCCCTAGCCAACAACTATTACCAACACCACACTTTCGCCTAGCAATTGACCACCGGCAACCAACACCCGACATCTTCCGTTTCAACTACTTCGGATTCGATTTAGTGATGATTTAGTTGTGGTACGATTTATGAGGTTTGCAGTTAGTCTCTGGGGTTTTTTTGTTGTATATTTAGTTATTGTTGTTGCTTTCGAGGAATTCTACAACCCCCAACAACAAAACCGGTCAACGATGGCCACATTCCGGTGGCGTTAGCTTCCGGAGTTTTTCCGCTTCCGCTCCCATCGCGGCCAGGACCGTACCTGAGGAACGGAGTGTTTTTTCTATGACAAATAGTCAATTAACTCTGAACCTCAAGTCGGCTGATTTATGGTATTGGAATAGCACAAAACCGAAACAGTTGTGCAGTTTGATGTGGGAAAGGGGATGAAGGTGTTATTGGACGTTGAATGCCACCCCCTCCCCCACACCGGTCAAGTAAAAAGCGATACAACATTGCGCCAACAGCACATACGCTCATTAAAACATGCGCCACTGCCATAAATCACGCTAATCCACGCCAAACTTGGCACGCGGGGCCAAGATTTGGTGCACAGAGCAGTGGAAGCGTGGGAAGGGGGAGCAATTGAATCACGACAGGAAATTCATGATCATTTGAACCCGACACTCATCCCCGGTTCCATGGGGACGCTGGGGATGAGGTTTGGGGCATATGCATCCTTCCCCGCACCCGGGCTAATAGACGAGCCGCCATAATTGCTGCTGTTTCGGTGATTGCTCTCGAGTTGATTGTTCCCATGTTAGTTAATCTAAACACACACACACACGCACACACACACACACACACACACACACACACACACACACAATTAAAGGTTATATCAGGATGAGTAACTATCTGCTCCTCGACATGAGGCTGAATTGTTTGACGCTCGGTTCCGCTTGCGGTTCCATCCGCCGGCCGGGTTCGGTTGTGTCTCTAGTGTCGTGCTGTGTGCAGTAACAATTGATAAATAATGTCATTGCTGATGAAAAGTGACCCCACGCCGGGGGGGGGGCTGCAACAGTGGACGGTAGCTACACCGGTCGACATTGTCTCACAATTCCTTCCTAAATTGTTATCATTGTAGTCATGATTGAAACAGTATATTTCCCGCGTTTTGTACTGTTTCGCAAACTCTGTGTGGTAGTATGTTTCGCATAAAGGGTATTGTGTTGTGAAATAAGTGAATTTCAGAAGTTTTGTAGGAATTTTTATTGTATGTAACGAAACAACACTCAACAAAAAATGTCATCCTGAAGGTTGCCTGAAGGCACCGCTTTTCTAGAATATTCTAGTAATAATAATGTAGTAATTGTAAATACCTCATCAGTATTGCATTGTTATCGTGCGGCCACAACGGGTTAATGAACAGTGAAATATACAAGGATAAGGGTGAAATATCTGAAGGATAACGCAAATGGGTGGGGCGAGGAGGGTACAACATCCGCATTCTATAATCACTGAAAAAGAGCATCTTTTAACATTCACGAAATGGAAAGAGTAATAATCTATCGATCGTAAATGGTTGATTTTAAAGTTCTTGAATGGATATACAGTGTCGATCACTTACAGTCGGACATCTCATATTTTCCTCTATCATCTGATATTTGAAGTTTTCTGGACAGTTCCATTAGTTCACTTATTGGAAAACTTTTGATTTTTTGCACCAGCATAGTCAAAGAGAATAGCGTAGTCGATATTTAAAGACGATATGCCGATACTTGGCTTGCGAAACCTTCGAGAAAGCCTAAATGCCAGCACATATCTGGTGTAAAGCATTGGAAAAACTAGGTGCCCGATTTTGGATGGCACCCAGTGGTGCAAAATGTCATGAGCATCACGTGATAATCACAACCGAAAACAATGAACTTATCTGTGGCAGCTTGATGTTCATTGCTGAAACTGCGGGTGCTTGAGTCAAACTCGACACTCTGACTGGCAAGCTGACATTAAGCACCAACACTCATGACTGTAACGAAGCTCAAATCAGCTCACGTACACAATTCAAATGATCAGAGGTGAGACTCAAACAGTTGGCGAACCAATCACATGCTTGGTGACATTTTGTTTAGCGCTCAACGTTTGGTCCCTCACATGGTCACGACATTTTTGGTATTTACTAGCAACAAAATGAGCATGCTTTCTCGCTCTGTCTAGATTGATGGTTTGTCGGGTATCTCACATCTCCCATGACTATCGTCATAATGACCGACAGAAAATGTCGCGAGAGTTGGTTGCACACAATGTCACCAAGCATGTTATGGTCGTACCAGCTGTGTGAGTCTCACCTCTGTTCATCACAGTAGAGCACGTGACGCTGACATTATTTTGTTGCAGTTGGAATTTATCATGACTGCGTCAGTGACATTTTGCCAAACTGGTCACAGCAAAAAAGTCATGACAAAGTGATTGACCAAGCGTTGGTTGCTAAAATGTCACCAATGATGTTTGGTCATACCAACTGTTTGAGCATCACCTCTGATTATCACAAAGGAGTAAAGGAGTGTGTATGACATTGATAGTGACGTTTTGTAGCACTGGTGGCGCCACACTGTAGTCAGCTATGAGAATAAAAGGGCTAACTCTATGCAAGAATTGAACCAACGACAGTTATGTTAATTTTTAGTTCGCGCATTTACTGTATCACCGAACCAGTCCAGTGTTAAAATTATTTTAAAAAGCTACTTTTTTCCACGAAATTAGTTTAAACCCGCAATGCGCAATTTAAAACGTGGCACTTAAAACACAATAGAGTGAGTGAAGTATAGGCTTTTTGTTCCGTTGTCTTCTCCCCTGTACTGCTTGAAACAATTCTATAAAAAATCGATCAACTATTCCCCATACATGGCATCCACAAACAAAGCTTGTATTCTCTCTCTCTCTCTCTCCTTTCTCTCATTTATACCCCCAATTGCAACCCCCCATCACGCTACTGAAGTATGGTGTCATCCGTTCCGACAGTACACGGGCACAGCATGTTTAATAATTTTGATCCGTTCCGTTTCTCGCTATTTATTTGCAGCAATTGATTAATTCCCCAGCAGTTTTGTGAAACGAGCGACGGTTCAAGCTGACCATAGTTCATATCAAATATTGCCATCCTATCAAAATCAATTACTTTCAGCAAAGCAGCGGCTGCGAGGGGCTGCTGCACTGTGCCGGACCAGGGATGCTGTGTTTGTCATGTTGGTCTGTATTTTATTAAATTTCATCGCAAAAAGCTCGCACAGAACACACACACACACACACACACACACACATACGCAAACACAGTGTCATCTCTGTCAGCCATAAAACATTCTCAGTAGCGATATGCATATTTGATCCCCAATTAGTGGTTCTGGTGATTGATTGATTGATTCATAGACAGAACTACACGATCGTGCATCGCTGCATGGGGTAGGTTTGGTGCACGGAGAGGGTTCGTTTTGTGCTGACGAACGACAGTGCAGTGGAAATTAATTGCATGAACTAGCTCTATGCCATATAATCTTTCATCTACTACGGCTTCCACTAAACCACTAAATGATACTGAACGTTTGAACGTTATGTTTGTATTTATGTATGTATTTACGCTGTGTGGTATCTGACTGCAGGCAAGAAACCGGTTCTCTTTGCGGTGTATTACAATGAATGTATTCTCAGCTTACGGTTCAAAGTCTCCCCGGGTGGGGAAGGATTGAAGGAATGTTGTTGGGAAAATCTTTTATTCTACCCACCCAGCATCTTGGCACCCGCTTGGTACCCGCCGTTCCCAACAGCAGACACAGACGGAGGAAGGACGGGTCGCCTTAGTGAAAGCGGGCAGTGCTGTGTGAAATCACTGTTTATTGCGCGGCGCTCGCAGCATACGCACACCGGCCAAGACCACCGGTGACAAGGGTAACGACAGGTAGGGCTAAAGTTTTGCTGAATGCTGAATGCCCTTTAGCTGCACGACCCGCCGCACCCACCACCCGCGGGGGTTGCAGCCATTGTGTTTGCGACCCGGGTCGACCCGGGACGGAACGACGGGAAAACAAAAGGGCGGATGAAAATCCGTTCGTCCACAAAACTGGGCACAGACATTTGCCTTTGTGTGTGTGTGTGTGTGTGTGTGTGTGTGTGTGTTTTTCTCCTTCTTATTCTTCCTCTTACTCTTTGCCATGCTATATTTGCTAGGATGGTGGATGTCTTTCCCTGCGGCTTCCCAAGCAGCGTTGTTGTCGCACAGGCAGCAGGGATTTGAAAGTTTTTTGTGTGAAAATGAAGTGAAATTTATATTCATTTTCGTAGCCCGATTGTGGTGCCGGCCAGCCATTGTAAAGGGGAGGTGACGTGACACAAACACCGTGGTGTGTGACACGGGCCACAATCTGGGATCTGTGGTGATGGAGAAATATTCCTTTCAATTCATTTCATTCATTAAGACGCCAAATGCCCAGCTGGGGCACCTCGGCCCCATGAGTTTGGTTTGGTTTCGACTGTAGCTCAAGTTTATTGAGTTTGAGTAGCGGGGCTTTTGGTGCATCAATTTAGAGCGCACAAAACCGAGTTAAGCCTCAGGGAAATGGTGAATGCAGAAACTAAACGACAACAAGTTTGACGTGTGTCAGAGAGAGGGGTGCATCTATTTTCACTTCTCCGGGTTTTGGTTGTGCAGTTTCTAGCAAACTCTTCGGTAACCGGGTGTTTGGACTTGGTTCGGCTCGCTGCTATCAAAGTCAATTACCAACAGCCATCAGCCAACAGCTCAATTGTGAACGCTCGATGGAGACGCCTGGTGGCTCGTAGAAAGCGTGACATGTATGGAATTTTCATTTGCTGAGATGTTAAAATTAGCAAAAAGGAACTACAAATGAGATTACATGCAAGTTTTCTTGTTTATCACAAATTAACAAAAAACACTGTTTTAGGCCAATTTTCAATAGTAGTAGTAGTAGTAGTAGTAGAAGTAATAGTAATAGTCGTTTATTTGGATTCTTAGCAGTTAATGTAATTATATTTTTACACATTTTCCTTGCGATAATGGGTCGACTCTTGAGCTTTCCTCATTAAAGTTTGCTGTGTATCAATTGCTGGATTTTTCGATTTTGATTTGATGTTGAGTAGTAGCGTTGAAAAAATTTACCAAAAAAAACCACCAATTTAGGTCAATTTCCAATGTTAACATTATTTATTAATTGCAAGAAATTGCAATTTGCAACTGCACATCAAAATATCTTAATTTAAACCATTCCTTTAGTCACACAATTACAAGATGACAAATGGTTTAAATTGGAAATATAAGACAAAAAAGCTAATAATAACAATAAAAAAAATTATAAACTATCTGATAACAAGTTGCCACGGAACGTTTTCATTCGAAATACTCAAGAGACTCGTAAAATTGTTGGTCGGAAAATGTAAAATTGTTAAACATTTTCTCCATAAACTTATAGTTGCAGACTAGAACAAAGTCGATGAATCTTTTTGCAAAGTTTGCGTCCATGTAACGTTAACATACTAATGTAATCAGTAGAATTTAGCATGATTTTAAACAGAAAACCAAAACATATGAACATATTATGTGTCCTTTGAGCAGGTTCTAGGAAGCGAACCAAACAACGTACAAAATGTGTACACAAATCAATGAAATGATACCAAAAGCACTCATTTATTTCAACCGATTCAATGCAAATATTTCTCTGAAATCGTAATCATACGCACAATCACAACCAAAACGCGAACCACCGTTCCCAGCAAGCTAATCGTTCGTCATGCAAATTTGAAATTTTGCATGTGCTTTGTATATATATGTACCGCCTCCCGGTGCTCTCCATCTGCGATCTTTCCACCACAAACCCTCAACTCGATCACCCCTTTTTCCCAAAGCGAGCATGATGGAATGTTGGGCAATAAAATAATTTCCTCAAACGAATTTATAAAACCACCGCCGCCGCCGTTATAGGCCGCCATTTTCACTCTCGGTTTTTGTTTTTTTTTTGTCTTTTTGTATCATATACGTTATCGTGTACGCAGTAGGCTTGCGTGTGCTTGCGGTTCCGTGCGCAACCTAGGTAGAAGCGCTAAACTCTATCGGACCATTTTCGGACAAAACCACACACTCCACGCTTTGGTGGAAAAAACTACACACAGGCAGCAGCAGCGATGTGTGCCCGGTGGTGCACAAAAACCCCAAACAGCGGTCGCTGCCCAGGTAGGCGCCTGAGGTACAGGTGAAAGTTCAGCGAATATGAAACCGTAACCACCATCACCGAGGCCTTTTGCCTTACCGGGGGCGGGACAGGGTACGGTGAGAATGCAAACGATGCCGTTCCACACGGCCTGTGGACTACGGTTTTGTGTGACCGGAGCCACCGAACAGAGAGATCCGATTTGCCTTTAAGGTCGTCTCCCGTTACAAACACCCACGGTCTCACCTGTTCCACGCCGGCTACTGGTCTGGTCTGCCAAAACACACGCGAACAGCAACGCGCTCAGGCCATGCACCCACTGGGTGGGTGAGTTATAATTTATTTGAAAATTTAATAAACCATAAAAGCTCGTTTTCCCGACGGCGAACAACCGATACCGGAGTGCCAAAAACCTTACCCCACCCGGCATCTGCAAACTGCTCTAATACTGGAACCCTTTTTTTGTGGCTCGCAAAGTACTGACCGTGTTTCGAGATTGGAGACCAGTCCAGTGTTCGATCGTGTTATTCATAGCAACTGGTAACGAGACGAGATAGGCTTGCTGCGATCCCCTTACCTGGGCTTCCATTCTCATCGATGCGAGCCGAATTGGAGCTGAGCGATGGATCGTTCGATTGTGTTGTCGTCAAGGAGGTTTTTTGCTAGCTTAACAAATCCCAGCCAGCTGGGAAGACTGCGCGTTTGTGGAAATATTCGTTCCCAGTTGCTATAGTATCTTTTTTTCAGGGCAGTTCTGTAGAATCTGTCGTATACGACAACTGGCAACGGAATGTTTCAGGGCTGCTCTAAAATCTGTCGTTCAACATTGTTTGTTTACATTTTTAAAAAGCTTTCAGTGCACACAATCATAAAATATCTCTTATATAAAACCTCCAGAATGTTTCTTCAATGCGCAAATACATACTTCTGGTAGCATCCCGATGATTTGGCGATCGAATATTGGATAGTTTTTTTACGATATTTACGTGTATGTGGCATGTTTTAAACAAAGAGGCACATATGCAAGTTGCGCTAACGACATGTTTTACAATTCACAATCGTTAATCCGCACTTGATCGTTTGCAGATTATCGAATGACGTTTTGGGGTGTTTTTCAAACTTCCTATTTTTGTCGCAGTTGATGAATTAATTATACCATTTCATACATTTATATGTTGTACAAAGAAAGCTTTTAATTCAAAAAAAAAAGATCGATGGCTAGATCAGGTGAAGCGAGACCTGAGGAACCGAGCATCCTGGAGAATAATGATTGACTGGACCATCTCACGACGATGTGCTGCATAGTGAAAATGCCAACAACAAAGAGAGAGAAAGCCAGAGAGAGAGAGAGTATAATGTAAGCATTGTTTTTCGGTTTTTTCTATATTTTTTTTCTATAGATTTTTTTGGGCAAATTTGTCTACTTTGGCATAACAACATAACAACTGCAATAAAAGCTTTTCTTGTGGCCGCAAAAATACATTTACAGTTTGTTTTAAATTGTAAAGGAAAAAACGGTTTATTTTGAAATTGGAATACTTCACATCGAAAAGCGAATTTGTGGTTAACATAGAAGTGCCTCAGTAGTAGAGCTTTTCGCATGAAATCGTCTACGTGCTCTGTCGATTCGAAATTGGCATCAAAACCATGGCGAGAAATGGATCGATACCATATTGGATAAAATTGCGTGCTCACTCGAAAAACTGTTACGTCAGGCCGGTGGTCAAAGTGTTAAGTAACACGCAGACGAATATTCTCAGTTATTGTCACGTAAAGGTTGGACCCTGGAAGCTTGAACTCACGACGGATGTGTTGTTAAGTCGCGCAGATGAACGGCTGTATCACGGGACCCCAGCTCCAAAGGTTTCCAAATTGTCTGCTACAAATCTCCTTTTGCGAGCCGCGCACCGGGGTGGAACTGGGTTTCCAAGGTTGTCGGTGCTCTATCTAATTTGATACAAATCATTCCAGCTCGAAGATCACCACAACCACCACCGCGCGTCTTTCGCCGGTTTTATTTATGACTTTCAAATATCCCGGCCCCAGCGCCACCGAATAATGTCCCGAAAACGATGAGTAATTGAATAATTATACATGCAAATGTACAGCACCGAGGGCGTGTGCTGCCTCTCGACTCCACCTTTCTCCATTCCACGTTTTCTCTTGTCGTCGCATGTGACTTTATAAGTCAAACATGATGTATGGATGTGTTGCTTCCATCCGTTGGTTTGCTCTTGCTAAAAAGTTGCAGCAAGTAAAAGTTGCGGGTAAGAAAAATAGAAATCTTGCCACGCTTTAAATGGCCACCTTCCCTACATTCTACGCTGAGGCATATCTTACCAAATTTGCACTAATTGTTTGTACCGTTGTTTATGTAGCTCGCACACACACACACACACACACATGATAACATTTCACTTATCTGGTGTAATGAGAAGAGCCAAATTAATTTGCACATGCTCGGCACTTGGAAGAAAAAAGTCACACAAAACCATCGCACCATCGCAGCATGATGGCCGCGGAGTCGTGAAAACGGAGTCGGGCGCTGGGGCAAATGACGTCAAGTGACTTCTCGCGGAGGACAGGCCTGCAGGCCCTGACGGTGAAAAGTCAACCGGTACCGGTATGCTTTTTATACTTGGCGCAAAAAGATAAACAACCGACCGAAAGTTCAACAACCAGCATTGATACATGGGGCGGGGCCTTTTCTGTTGTGCGTATGAGCAAGAATGCGTAAAAGAGGAGTGTAATTGAATACACCAACAGTGAAGTGCGTCCATTGCGTTTGGCTTAAAAATACTCCACTGGAAGGGTATCGCATTTCGTCACAGACATTGGAAAGCAGAGGAATTTGGATTTGGATGGAGATTTTTTTAGCATTTTTCCATTCCATTTGCTCAATACCGCCCGAAACAATAACATATCACTCGTTAGACGCTGACGGATATGTGCTAGGCATGGTCAATGCATTCCAAACAAGGGACTAGATTACAGTGAGCACTTTTGTATTGTTATTGGATTTTAATAAAACATTATTTACCCAGCTTCATTCTTCAATCTGCCTTTGAGCTTGGTTAGTCTGTTAGACTGTGCTAGGTGAATAGGTGCAACATATTATTTTTCTCAAAAGATTCTTAAAAAGCCCTTTTGGGAAATCCTGTGTTCGAATGTAACATTTTCAAAAGCGTATAACTTGTAGTAAGTTTGGAGATAGCTACGGTCGCCATGTAATATGTTTTAGTGATGTGTAAAGTTGACATAAATCCGGAGTCGAGTCCGATCCGACTCCGACGGAGTCATTCGGAATCGCCCGGAATCGCCCGGAGTCCTCCGAAGTCGTCCGGAGTCCTTCGGAGTCGTTCGGAGTCGTCCGGAGTCGTTTGGCGTCGTTTGGAGTCGTTCGGAGTCGTTCGGAGTCATCCGAAGCCGTCTGAAGTCGGAGTCATCCAGAGTCGTTCGGAATCGTCCAGAGTCGTTCGGAGTCGTCCGGAGTCGTCCGGAGTCGTCCGGAGTCGTTCGGAGTCGTTCAGAGTTGTTCAGAGTCGTTTGGAGTCGTTCGGAGTTGGAGTCGTCCGGAGTAGTTCGGAGTCGTTCGAAATCTTTCGAAGTCGTTCGGAGTCGTCCGGAGTTGGCTAGATTAATCCGAAATCGGAGTCATCCGGAGTCGTCTGGAGTCGGCCGAGGTTGGCCTTCGAAACAAAGGCCTGTATAAGAAGTGCACGCGCAACGTGAAAGACAAAAAACACAACGAATGGAAATGTCTGATCACAAGGTTCGACTCCGACTCACAATTCCGGTCGACTCCGAACGACTCCGGACGACTCCGATTCCGATCGAGTCCGGACGACTCCGAACGACTCCGAAAATCTCCGACTTTTTCTTGTTCTCAGACCTCAAAAGGATGCCCAATTCATGAATTTTTGCCATCGTTCTCAATGACTTGTGGCACGGTGCGTTGTCTTGGTGGAACAACACAACACAAAAGTTGCTTGACAAAAGACGCTCTGTCTCACAAACTAACTGACATACAGACGTCAAATTTTGACACGAATCATTTGAAGGTTGGTACTATATAAAAAAATGCATTTAATACTAGCGGCGCCATCTATGTGTCAGATCGGGGACTTATCAGTCAACCTGTTACCATCGCGGTAGGTCAGTGTTTCGCTGACATGTATCGAGGTAGAATAAACCTTTTTTCTTAGCGGACTTTTCAACACTAGATCGTTTAGGCGATCTTAGAAACCCGGAAGGGGTTTCCCTTATTGGAAACGTTGGAGTTTAGAAGCCTTAGCTTGGGAAGGAGGACATAACTAAACTCTTGAAATAATAATATGGAAGGTGAAGTTTTCGGGCAGCGTAACGTCCCATCTTGGCAGTCCGAACGAATCTGTTCTCGATCCGTTGGTCGATCTTTACCTACGCTGCGCTTTTAGCGTTAAGTTGCTATGCGTTCTCAGTTTGTCTATTTTGCTACAGTAACGCTTGAATTGCTTATGTTGCGCGTTTTGGTTGTTTTCAATAAATGTGTCTCAATTGTTTTGTCTACGAACGGTATGGTCTGGGTGTGTTACTATGGTGTGGATTGATTTGCTGATGTGTTATAATGAACGTGTTGCAATGGTGTGATTTGGCTTTCCGAAGTGTGTTACAATGTGTCTATAGCTGATAGTGTGTACTATAATAAGTTCTGTATAGCAGATATGCTACAAACTGTTCAATCAATATTGCGAACAAAACAATTTTCGTGGTCGGAATCAATAGTAATCTCATTACGTTGAACGGGGGAAAACATATAGCAAATAGAAGGCTATTGATTTTTCTTGCCAGCAATTCTTTAAATGTGCAATGGAATTATTTCAATGGCGCTGTATCGGGAAATATTAATTGTCATTTTATATAAATAAAAAAACAGTCCATACAGACCCACACCCAAACAATCCCAGAACGTGTAAGAGCAAGACGAACTTAGCGTCGACTGTGAAGCAGCATGTTCCACGATGCAACGGTCACAGGGATGTACATCACAGCTATACTTCATAGTTTGAGAGTGTTTAAAATCTTTTTAGCTGTGTTTCCGTAGGTAGTTATTAGCTGAATTATACCCTGCTGTTTTTGTTCTACAGCTTGAGAAAGCAGTTCACCTCAAACAACCTGTCGCGACAGACGAAGCTCACATATGTCTCTGAGACATGAACACTGTCCAAATCTGGCGAAACCTTCTTAGGCTCGTTGGGGAGGAAGTTGCTCAGAAGGATTTTGGCCCCCGTATGTGTGGAAGGACAATGGGGGAGCCGTTATAACGACGAGCTATACGAGATGAACGGCTACTTTTATCTGTCGTGCAGTGTATCAAGCTCGTCAAGCTCTGGTTTGCTGGCCATGTTGTACGTATGGAAACGGACAAACCAGCCCGTAAAGTCTTGTTAGGCCGTCCACAAGCACAGATGAGACAAGGCCCAAAATGTGGTAGCAAGATGGCTTGGAAGCGTCCGCCATATAGGCCGGGATAATGGACTGGCAGAGGAAGGGGCGAGGTCGTGCGCGGTTTCGGACACTCCTGAGGCAGGCCAAGACCACAAACCGATGCTAGCGCCCGATACGTAGGTGAGTGGTTATCGATTTGGACGAAACTAGGGATAATTTCATGAATTAAGCAAGAGATGAAGGTCTTTGTAACGTTTACAGTATCTCTATACTGTCCAACACTATGAACCCTCAAAAGACCTAATAAAGGATTGGATGTCATGCAATTGATATTGAGAAGTGCAATTTCACCCAACTCCAAGTTTAAGTTATGATGACAAACTAATAAATCCAACCCGCCCCAAAAATGTGAAACAAAAACTAACCTTCGCAATAAAATGACGCATGTCCACCGCCAGCCCCATTCATTGTTTTACAATTGCAAAGTAATAAACTACCTTTACAGCTTGACAGCTTGATTGATACACTGGCTCGCGACCGTACCGTACGATGCTTACCTACCTTGTGTGTTTTTCTTTTCCATATCAATTGATTTTATAAGAGGGAGAGAGAGATAGAGAGAAAAAAAGGGATTGAGGCACGAATCACTGCAAAACAAACTGCACCTTCCGCCTGGACAAACCCAAAACAAACACGCACACCGTTCTGAGGCCCTTCGCGTACGTGTGTGATTTATGATCAATCCGCTCAGCTGCCGTGATATTCATTCTTTTCCCTACAATTCCAAAAACTCAATCTTGCAACTTCAAAATGGCATGTGTATGTGCACGTAGAAAAAGCCCCGACCGTGCCCGAAAAGTTGGACTCATCACTCAGCCTCTGCCCGGGTGACAAAAGCTCCACAAAGTTGAAACAAAAACAATACCCCAACATTTGGTCCCAGATCCCTCCACCAACTTCACTCCCAGGGCTGCCAGGGTTTAAGGGCACTTGCTTAAAACAACACAAATCATATTGAACGTTTGGCTGGGAGAGGGTCCTCTTCCTCCTCCTCTTCCAAACCACCCATTTGCCTTCCTGGCTAGCCCCAAGCATGTGCGTGCCAAACCATGGGTCGTCGTACTGCGCCGAGTGCAGTCCCATGTTTTCGTGCACTTGAAATAATAAACCACCGCTTTGCTGATAGCGGATTGTGCATGCCCACAGTTCCTGCTGTTGCCCGTTTTTTTCGTGTTTTCACTGTCCGCACCACCACCGCATACGCGAACAGGACAAACAAAACAAAGAAAACAAGGACACCCATTATCACAAACACATCAGTGAGTTTGGTTTACCGATATCGAGAAGTGCATTTTTCCCTGAGTTGTTTTTTTTTCTTCGTCTTTGCGGCCACCTCTCAACTCGCGGCGTCTCGCCAGCAACTGACTTTAATCGTTCAAAATTTCATCCAACTCACCTGCAGAGGGGAGAGTTTGCTGGCGACAGCTTTTGTTGCGGTATTTTGTTATTTATTTACGCCCATCTCTCCGGAAAAGGGTGAAAATCTGAACACATTAATGGATGCATTTCGTCATCGCGCACCCGGGAGAGCCAAGGGTGCGCGAATGAATATGAAACGCTGCACTTGCAAACATGCGATTGAGGGATGTGGCCACATGGACACATATTGCATGGCATTGAAGTGAAAACAACACAGTACAAATTGGTCGGTGGTGTGTGGTTTGTGGATTAACGCTGTTATGGTTTTATACAGAGGGATTTTACAGCGATTCTGACACATTCGAAGCACTTTCTGATGTTAAAGCATGGATGTTTTGTTGGCGATTTTAACAGGTTTTGAATTAACGTCACAAGGAGTTCAAAAAGTGTGCCAAAAGCAAATGCCAAGTGGTGAGAAACCTTCCCATAGTTTGACTTATATCAACTGCAGCTCACTGTAGACTGCAGATATAATTGTGGAAACTTTTGGGCAATTTCCCCGGGAGTTCAGTTCAAATAATCTTGGCAAGAATTTCAATCTGCTAAAATAATAACCCACCACTATGCGCTCTCGAAGCTGCCCAAACTGCAATCCAACACGAACTTCCTGCTACACCAATTCAATGCATTCTTAAACGCATCCCAAAAGTGTCCTTTGCCTTACCTTGGCTATACTTTCCCACTGCTAGAACCGTACCATTACCTACCCAGGATGTATCGGAATCCGGGTTCGGAAGGCGGCAGCATCGCTCCCCATTCCTTCCCACTGACAGTGCACGCCGAACAGTGCAGCGCAACGGTACAAGTACTACGTGCACGATAAGGCTGCACAATGCGTTCCCATCGCGCTGGCAACTGCACTGCTGCACCGTGTCGAAGCTTCCGGAGCGCCTACCGGAAGCGAAAGCACTGTGTGGCTTTTGTCTTACGCTGATAAGCCATTACAGTGGAAAGGGGCCGGGCAGGAAAGAAGGCGAAGGTAGAACTTATCTTCTCCACCTCCTACCCTGGGGTGGCTGGCTGGTGGTGCATGGAGGATTCTACGAATAGAAACGTTGGCCGTGCGGTTAGCGATCTTTACCACACGAAGCGTGCATTCGGTTCACGGTGGTCTCGAGACATGCGACTCAAGATTGCGAGATTCTTGGCAGCTTGTGCATAATTTAAGGTACGTTCGCGAATGGAAACGCTGGAAACATGATATCCCCTTCTTTGCTGGCGTGAACTAAGCCAGCTGATTCTTGACAATGTTATTTTTCTTCTATTGCAGCATCATCCCACAAAAGGAAACAGTTTGGTCAGCATTAACATGCAAAGAAAGTTATGGAAAGTTGGCTCTTTCTGTGTCGTCTTCGGTGTCATCTGTTCTTATGGGTCGGGTGAGCTGTGAATTCTCTTTTTCTGCTTTGTGCTGTAAAGCGTAGTATGGCTTCGCCATACTAAGCGCTGCACTGTAAATCAGATGCAAAACTTCGTTTCAGCAATTGATGCTGATTGATGTGCTAAAGATTGTCTTTCATTGACTTTTCTTTTCAAAATTTAGACATTTTTTCAAACAGAGACCTGTATGAGTTTGTTATTGAACTGTTCGGAGAATAGATTTATAATTAGCCAAACACAGTTTGGTGTATGAAAGATTTAAGGTAAAAATAGTGAAACAAGTTTCAAAATATGGTAATTACAAACAGTACACGATCCGGTTTTAAATTGACAATATTTTTGATAATACTTTCAACACGTCTTTAATAAATATTTGATCCTTTAAATTGGTAGAATCCTTTTCCATACAAATTAACAATTACAACAATTCCACTGACGCCGATTCGCGTATTTCATTTTCTTTTTTTCATTCTCAAACCAAAATTTCAAACGGAAATCCCCACGTGGCATGAAATTATTGCACCGCGCTAGCGACATCTATTGCGCGCTAGCGCAAACAACCAACTCCCGTCCATCGTCGGCTCGGATCGACGGTAGCCCAAACGTCAGCCCAGCATGACAGCGGGCGTCAAGCGAAACGTCAAGCGCTCAACCTCGCACGCTAAACCGTCTGACAGATTGGAGAAAATAAACAGTGAGCACAGAAGGAAAACACACGGATTCGTCTTGCGTTCGGCGCTGTGCCTAGTGTGCCATTATTCTGTGTGAATTAATTCGACAAAGACGTTCTTCATCCGGCCCAATGAGCCGAAGGTAATGTTTAGTGAGCTGCACTGCACTGAGTTGTTGTGCTTTGGCAGGTAGATTTCTGGCATAAGTATGAATGAATTGGAGGGGAATACCTACTCCCGTATGCCCTCATCTCACCTTTACAGTGGTGTGCAAAAGAAGTGAGGAAGAAGTGGTTCAAAAGCGTTTGTGTATGTGTTTGGCGTTTTGGTTCGCTAGGTGGAAAACCCACGAGCATCTTTTGGCATCGAGCTTTCGTAAAGTGCAATTTACTAAGAGTGTTGAAAACAGTGGCACGTTAAATGCCCGCATCTCTGTCGTACTTCTTCTGCTCATTGTGCCCGTGTGTGTGTGTGAGTTGTGGGTGTGGGTGTGTGGTGTATATTGGTGCCCGTTCCGTGTTATTCGTGGTGTGCGTTACTGCACTTTACGGTAGAGTCCGGGCATGATAACGAGACGCGTGTGTGCGAGAGACAGACTGAGAGCAAAAGAGAAAAACGGTGTGTGTGTAATTTTCACTCACGAATCATCTTTGTACAACATGCACGACCGCGACTGAATGGAAAGGGGTGAACCATCCATCATTACGCAGGTGTCGGGCGGAATGACAACGGGCACACAGTGGTGCTCTCGAACACACCAATACACGGGCAGGCGCGTAAGCACGCGCACCTTTACCACCGTTTTCTTTCTCTTTGCGAATGTGTGTGCGCGCGCGGTGCACGCACAGCAGCCCAAAGCAGAAGCAGCAAACCTGCTCTCGCTCCTTCTCTCTGTCTCTCTCTCTCTCTCTTTCTCTCTCACTCACTCTCACACTGTGTGTATCGTATCTCTGTGTCGCCGTGCAGTGATTCCTCTTGCTCGGTCAGTGCTGTGCGCTACCTCTAGCAGTGTGCTTCGCGTGTGTGCCGCGTATCGCGTCGAGTGTTTTGCTTGCAGTGACCAAATACCACACTCACTCACTCTCATACACACAGCCACCCACCCATGCTGGTGAGGGCGCAAATGCAGGGGGAGGGTGTAGAACGTGGTAGAATTTTGTGAATTGCAATCGCCCGCTGGCAGGAAATCAATCGGTACGGTGTAGAGAGCAGCGTTAGGTTAGCGTACCTCGCGGGAGGGGAAAGAAAAATACGTGTCACTGCGTGTGTGTGTGTGTGCATGTGGGGTGGAACGCGCGGGGGTGTCGTGAAAATAATAAGAAACCACCGTCCAACCTCCGGATAAGTTTCGTGTTGGTGCACGGAGCCATCGTGTGCGTAGGTGTGTAGGGAGCAGTTTGCAGCGCGACAGCACCCCCTGTGCGTAGGTGTGTATGTGCATTTGCGTGCGTGCGTGCGTGGGCTTTCTTTCACAACCAGCAGCAGCAGCAGCAGCAGCAGCAGTGAAAACAAAAGAAGCAACTGCGATAAAGTGCAGAAAACGAGATCAATAAGACGGGCTGTTGAACGGGGTAGGAAGGGAAGGATGGGGGTCAAACGGACGAAGAACGGAGAAGCAAAAGAAGCAGGCTGAAACAAAACTAAGTAGCCTGGGCCTGGTTGTGGTAGAAGTGGACGAAAACCGGATAGATTTCTTTGAGCATATTTGAGCTCTAGCGGACGCACACACACACACACAAAAACACAGGCACGCATACACATCGTCCAAAAGGGGAATGTAAGGGGGGGAGGGAAGCAACAGCAGCAATAGTGAATGGAATGTTCTTGTCCACTTGTGCAGCAAAACGGCACACACAGAGTGAGCCTACACACTCTCTGCATCCCTCCCAGCTCTTTGTGTGTAGCGTGCGCTCGCTCGTGTGTGTTTGTGTGTGTGTGTATGTGCCTGTGTGTATTATTTTTTCCCTTCTTTCTTTCTTCATTCCGTTTGCAAGCGCAACGGGAACTTGTTTTTCAAGCAGAAGAATAAGACACACAATCACACACACACACACACACACAGGCGCGGGGTTGCTGTGCTTGCACGGGCAGCGCTTAGCAGCTAGCAACCAGTATCATCAACGGTGTGTAGTAGGCGCGCACACACAAACACACACAGACCATGCAGGGCCCGTGTTCGCGTTTGTTTGTGCGTTCTCGCGGTAGGCTGGCTGACTGACTGGCTGCTCTTTTCTCAGTCTCCTTCGAGTCCCCCGCGCCGTTCTTTCGCTCGCCGTCCTCGCTTCGTCTATAGTGCGCGCGCGTGTGTGTGTGTGTGTGTGTGTGTGTGTGTGTGTGGACGTGAATGATGATGATTGTGTGTTCGCGCTTGGTAACATTCCTGTGTGCTGCCCGTTCATTAAATCCACTCCCGCTGTAGTACCCCCGTCGCTGTGCCGTGAGAAAGCATCGGGGCATGTGAGAGGCAAGAGGTTTTTTTTTTTTGTTGGTGCAATGTGTGTTGGTTGGACCGTCTCCCAAGACAGTCCTCAAATGCTGTGCACTACACACACTCCGGTGTGGAAAGGTGTGTGTGTTTTTTTTTGGAGCGATGAACCGACGTACTAAGAATTAAGCGGACCCCCACCCCTACATTTTGAAGCCTCCATTTATCGGGAATCGATTGTTCAAAGCACAGGTAAGTTTCAGCTCATTCCCGTCTGGTTCTGATCATAATTTATTTTAACTGTATTACACACTGCACCGTGCTTACACAAATTTCATAACTCCCCGCTGTCCGCACCGTGTGGTGGATTGCGTTCTTCATGTTTGTGTTTTCCGTATTATTTCCACATACACACGCGAATTCTGCATCGTGGAACTTCACATCTCACAGCAGAACACAAAAAAAAAACCACAACACACTGATACAAACACGCACACGTATGCCCTGTAGAACCAGAATTATCATTTACGCTCCATCTCGCCGTCTCTCTCTCTCTCTCTCTCTCTCTCTCTCTCTCTCTCTCTCTCATGCGCACCCTTTCTCTCTTTCTTTCGCTCTCCTGTACGCGTGTGTACGCCAGACACCAATGAACGAACGCAGCGAAAACGGTACGGTTACGTGTATCGGTCACGCATTTGAGAATTCGTTGGAATTTTCCCATGATTAGCAGCGTCTTCCCTGCGTTCTTGATGATGGAGCATCATCGTCGTCATCGCCGCCGCCAACATCATCATCATCATCATCATCGCCCCGTGTGCGTACCAATAAACAGCGCATAAGGAGGTGTAGCTCTCTCGCTACGTGCGTTTATGCTTATTTTAGATGAAGAAAGAAGTAGTTGATGGATAAGAGGTGAACGATGATGATGATGACGGTAATGATGTTTGACAAGCCAAAAGGATAAAGTGTTCTTCTTGCTATGTGTGGTGGTGGGAACACATGATAATGGATGATACCATCACCCGACGAGCAGTTTGTGTGTTTGCTATATTGCGCTCCCTACTGCTCCACACGCGTTCGTTTGACGGCCATCGGAATGTTGCAGAACCTGGTGTCAGGAAGGAGCCGACTGATCGAACATGTGCAGATTTTGGGAAAATTGTAATATTATAACAACGTTTGTAGGCAATCCCGCTGATAACAGAATGATTGTGTCCTACCACATTCGTTGCGTTTGTTTTGGGACCCAGTTCATTGACGTTTCCATTCCTTTCTAGCAGGCGATGGAGATGGTGCAGTGGTGCACAACACACACCACACAAGAGCGCAACAGGACTGTTCAGCAGGCAGGGTTCTGTAAACTGTTTGACAGGTCGTGGCAGGTCCTTTTTTGACAGTTCGCGCGATCCAACCAACCACTCAGCACTCAACAAGGGGTGGCCCCTCCAGCGTGTTCAGGGCCTTCAGGGTGTAGAAATGGCTTCCAACATTCCAACATCCCCCAAATGACCATATTTTGACAATTGCAGCCCGGAATTTGACAGAACTCCAGAAGCTACTAGTGTTTTTGGACACTAAAAGTTTGCTTCCAAGTGCGTGTGTGTGTGCGTCTCAGTGTCGCGTTTCTAGACGGACGCACGCGCGCAGCCTCTCGTACCATCGGAGCTCGCGGTTTCTCTCCCTCTCTCTCTCTCTCGCTCTGCTTTTCTCATTTTTCGAAAACATTCTCCGAGCACTCGGCTGCATGTGGGATGGTACAATCCCCCCCCCCCCCCCCCCCTTGGTGTTGGGATGGAGTTGTGCTTCATGCTGCTCTCCATGCCGACCGCGTGTACACTCCCGTCCTAGGTTCACAATGAATTGGGCAGCCCAGGTTCAGAGCAATGTCATCATTTCGAACCGACGAAGAACGTAGTTAGGAGCGTGAGAGAGAATCATGTTCTCTAAACGTGATGTGGAGTTGTATTTTATTATGTGTGTGTGCGTTTTTTTTTCTTCACTTGTCTTTCTTTCCTTTCGTTTTCTCCTCTTCTTTGTTTTTGTGTTTAAATGTTCACTGTCGCGCTTTGCCGCGCTGCTAGTGGCTTTCATTGCTGCTGCTGCTGCTGTTGTTACTAGCACAATCCCGTAGCTTTTCCAAGAACGACACCGAACGCCCCATCGGTTGAAGGAACGTCCGACAGAGGGGGGGGAGAGAGGTGCACAGCATCATCAATAGCATTGCCAAACGGGTTGTGTTTATAAAGGGAGAATGGACGGGAGGAGTTGAGTAGCTTCCCGAGTGCGTTGGAAAATAACTTCCAATCAATGAATTGAAGAGCACCACAGAACTCCTAGCGTGCGCGCGTGTGTGTGTGTTTGCGCTCACTCTACGCCTCCATCAGCGGAACAACATCGCTCGCAAACCAGAAGCTCCACAATTGTTGGTTGTTGTTGTTGCTGGTTCGTTGTTGGTTCGTTGGCTGGCTGGCTGGTATCCACTGTCCGCCCCCCACACATTGCCGGGCAACATGCTCAAAACGGTCGATTACGGTCGTTTCATTAGCTTCGAGCTCTACTCGCTGGAAGCTCTCGGCGTGTGTTTTCATCTACAACACTACTAGGCTAGGGCCCGACACAGCATAAAGCAACATAAAAGCTTTTGCTGGGACCAAAACCATGCTACCCTACCATCTCTGATCCACACCAATACCACTCAGAACGAACCAAAAAAAAAAAGGAAATGAAGTGCTTTATCCCTGGAACACCCACGGGGGTCGCTCGGAAAAAAGGGGGAAAGCTTGCAGGAAAATCGCACATCGACCCTCCCCCACTGCATTTGTATAAATGAGTATTATGTTTTTTAGTAATGTTGATGATAACCGTGTGTGTGTGTGTGTGTGTGTGTGTGTGTGTGTGTGTGTGTGTGTGTGTGTGTGTGTGTGTGTGTGTGTGTGTGTGTGTGTGTGTGTGTGTTCTGTACCATCGACCACGGCGAAGCACCGCCAAACCCATCAACCGTCAAATGTGCATTGATTCGCCCTTTTCCAGGGAAGCGACACACGCGCACACAAACTGAGCACAACACATCCACACTACACGGGGCACCATTTTTGCTCGCCCAAACCACTTCCACCTTCCTGCCTGCTTTTGCGTTTGCTTCCCTTTTTTTCACTACATTTCTTAAACCGTAAACAGCGAATTCGTCCGCAACTCCCCCACACCCACGGTGTGCTACCTCTTACACCCATTGCAACCGGTCCCTGTATGGACTCAGTTTTTTTGTTTGTGTTTTCATAAAAAAGCAGCAAAATTGCCGTTTTACAATCTACAAGCATGCACACACACACACACAACTACAACGATTAGCGGGGGTTCGGGTTACTTTGACCGTTTTGTTTAACTTTTCCTCGCTGCACTGATAGTACTCCTGCTTTTCCTCCACCTCCTATTCCCTCGATTGAGCCTCCTCCTTCTCCCAGACGGCCCTGCACGTCCCGGGCGGTTTCGTGTGCCGTTTTGTATATATGTAGTTTAGTGTGTTCGTCGTCTGCTTATTGTTTTTCGATTCATTTCGCCTGCCCCCCCCCTCCCTCTTCCTTGTAATCGATAGTGCACCACCGCGAACCGCCCCTGGTTTGTGGCCTTTTTCTCCAGCCACCAACCACACGGTCGCCGCCGGTTGCTTCGATCGACAAAATCGTTGTCCGAACACTTGTCAAACAGTGTGCAGCAGCAGCAGCAGCAGCAAGAACAAGAGGGGTTGGCAATAAAAGAAGAAGAAGAAGTAGAAAGAGGGAAAAAATGCACGCACCCACAAAGTTGTGTAGTTTTATTTGATTTATTCGGCTAACAAGCATGTTGAGCTATTTGTTCTACAAACGTGTACAAACGCAAAACAAGAATCAATTTACGATTTCGTTTGCCGATCAACAACGGTGGGGGGGGGGAACTTGCTGTTTGGTTCATTAACCCTGCCCCTCCCCATACGCCTTGCGCCCTGTGTTGTACAATGTTCTGTTGTTTTACTTTTACCGCTTAATTCGCTTGTATGGTTTTCAGCGTGACATTTGTGATTTCTTCCATAGTTTTGTGTTTGCTGATTTTGCTGACTGAAAATAAAACAAAAAACGCGTTCTATTCCACTACAGCGGTCCAGTTGGGGGCAGCAACGTAGTTGTGGGAAGTGTGAATATGTTCTTTGTGCATAACGTTCGCCTGATGACGTAGCCGGCATGATTTCTGATTCGAATTAGAATTTCCCATCTCAGCTGCTGCTGTTGCTCTCCGTGTTTATTGTGATACTATTACCACCAAACGTAATTTCCATCCTCCCCATGGACAACCGGACCGTCCTGCTGCCCTGTTCTATTCAGGGTGTATTGAGTGCTTTTTTTCTCCTCTCATGATTCTTTCTTCTATCTGAGTATGTGTTAATTGCCTATGCAGGGTTCAGGGCCTGTAGCCGGTTCAATGAGTCATCTAAATTGCCCATCATTAGAACGGGAATTAGCACGGCCGTTTGCTGTTGTGAGTAGATGTTTTATTTCTGCAAGATCAACTCTGCAAATCTTGCGTGCTACCGTTTGTTTGAAAATGAAAATTTGCATCATATTCGGTACAAGTATGGCTTTTTTATTGTCTTATATTTATTTTCCTCCTTACATAACAAACATAGTAAGATCATTTTTGAATAACCGGAAAAACTCTGTACACATTGGAAAATCCAAATCGAAACCATACCATAATGTAGCTGGTGTACCACAAGGAAGCGTGCTGTCTCCTCTGTTATTCAATATTTACATAGCAGATATACCAAACACAAGATATTGTTCTAATTTCCTTTATGCTGATGATTTCGCTATCTTGTCCTCAGCGAAAAATCCTAAAACAATCATTAGCCGCTTAAACATCGCACTAGAGGCGTATGCTAAATATTGTATAAACTGGAAGCTCAAAATCAATAGTACCAAGTCAGAAGCAATATTTTTTACAAGGAATACGTGTATGGGAAGACTTCCCCAAAGAGATCTAGTGATAAGACAAGAAAACATACCATGGAAAAGGAGTATAAAATACCTTGGTATGCACTTTGAACAACGTGTTACATTCAAAACACAAACTGAGAATACCCTTATCAAATTAGACAAAATGGTTGAAACTATGTATCCCTTCTTAAACCGGAAATCGAAATTGAATTTAAAAAACAAATTACTTATTTATAAGGCATTTTTTCGGACAGTAATGACATATGGAAGGGAATTGCTCAGTCTCATTATAAAAAGTTACAAATTAAGCAAAACAAAATCCTTAAAATGATTATTAATGTCCATCCACGGTTTAACACAAGAGAGCTTCATAGGATTACAAATATGGCTACAATTAAAGAATACATTAAAAGAATCTATAGAAAATATCACGATAGTTGTGAATCGAGCGAAATTCCCATATTAAATCAATTGGTAGCTTAGCATATAATTTAGCTAAATTTTAGGCTTAGTTATAGGTTATGGTCTTGTTTGTAATATATAATGTAAAGTTAGTGTAAGTGTAGTTTGCATAGCTAGGTTAGTTAGTTTAGTTAGCATATTTAGATAGGATAGTTTCTAAAACAAAATTTGTGGGTTTTTTTTTGTAAATTTTTCCCACGTTACTACTCAACATCAGAACAAAATCGAAAAATCCAGCAATTGCTACACAGAAAACATTAATGAGGAAAGCTTAAGAGTCGAACCCATTATCGCAAGGAAAATTTGTAAAACATAATTACATTTAATGCTTCGAATTCAAATAAACTACTACTACTATTACTACTACTATTGTCTTATATTCAACGACCGCTACTGTACGTGCAGACGTGGCAGCTTGTTTGAACCGGTTGGTTAATTACAGTCCATAAAATTAAAGTTCAGCTAACAATTTGTGGTGGATTCAAATTTTTTGGCAAAGTAATACGGCAATGCCGTCAATGCCAGTGGCGTATTGAACGGTAAGCAAAGTAAGCAATTGCGGGGGGCCCCGTCAATGAGGGGCCCCGGAATCTTTAGTACATAATCCATAACAGTTGATAGAATATGGCACTGTATTAGCAAGGAGGGCCCCGTGGGTTATGGACGTTGGGGCCCCGCGTTAGACGAACCATAAGCACCCCCCCCCCCCCCGGTAATCATGTACAAAGAGGCCTCAACAACTCTTACTGCTTAGGGCCCCCGAGACTGTAAACCCGCTACTGGTCAATCCAGTATGAAAAAAAGTTTGGTCACTAGTGAATGAGCATATTATCAAACTTTTAGGTACTGAAGTTAATTGGTCATAGGTCCGTTCGTCGCTTGGCAGTTTTCCTTTGATTATAAACATTCTTGCTCTAACTCACACAAGAAATGAGCTGATCAATCGCAGTTTTCTTTTCATTATCCTGCTTGTTTTAAAACATGATAAAAAACGTACTAACAGGAAGTAAAACAACTATAATAGCAAAACCCAACTGTTAGCAAAAGTCGCCCGAAGAACAAATCTCGCTTGATTTTCAAGGTTATTTAAAATGCTTAGATGTAGATTTGTTTACATGCAGCAACACTTTGGTACGATTGGGTCAAACGGAACTGGTCCGATCGTGTGGCATTGCTCACCACCTACCCTGCTCCTTCAAGCATCAGTAGCTTACCGTCGCTTACCCCCTACCCGGTTGGATTGTTTACCAATCGATGAAGAAGCGCGACTCACTCACCGTGTACAATTCGACTCAAGCACCGATCCCCACGGAATACAAACCGGTGATAGAAATGTGTGTGTGTGTGTGTGTGTGGTACTTGATTTAAACCACATAGCAACTCGAATGATTGACTGAATCCTCCCTCCCAGCGGTAGTGGGCGCGTGTGTGTGTGCGAGACAAAATTTGTGTGCAATCATCAACCCCAATGAGTATGTATGTGGGTGTAATATACATATGTATGCTAGTCACAATGCTGTACCGTCCGATCGAACATTGCTGATGGATTGAAACCGGCAGAGTACTACAGAGTACCTCACTCAGAGAGTTAGCGTGTAACATTCACAACAACAAACAGCAAAAACGCTACTCCTATTGGATTTCGTTGTCGTTGTCAATCACAGCGTTTACCGACTAGTGTTGTGCTCTCTGCAGCTCTCTGCAGCTCTCTGCACCCACGACTTCAATCTGACTCCGTTTATTGGTAGTCCGAATCCGACTCCGGCAAAATTGGAGCCGCTAGAGCTCCGCCCGGAGTTGAAGTCATCTGGAGTCGGTCGGAATAAGAATCAAACTGGAGTCGGAATCGGTCAGCGTCAGTGTGGACTTCGTAAATAGGCCTTTGTTTCTAAGAATAGCGATTATACTCCGGTCAACTCCGACTCCGCAAGACTCCAGGCGACTCCCGGTGACGTCTCCGGATAATGGTAGTCGGACCTACCTTCCGGAGTCGGAAAGCAGTCGACTCCCGGCTTTTTTTCCAGCTTTACCCATCACTAGTACCGACGTTTATTGTCGCGCAAAGCTTTATGTTGGATTTGGGTTTCGTCGCGGGGCAACAACTACAGTAGCGCACCGAGTGTCGTTCGGAATCGAATGTTTATCATGAGCTCTGCCCTCACACCCTCCCTCAACCCCACTTACCGGGTCCCATTTGGGAGTGTATAAAACCTTGATTTTACTAACCCCTTTCATAGCCGAGCATCATCATTGATCGTTTAGCGCCGGGGAGGGGTTTGTTGTCAATGGAGTATGCTCCCCAAAATAGACTATGACTGTGTGTGTATGTGTGTGTGTGTTTGTGTAGTTATCATGTAGCTTACCGCTCGTTTATTGCTACTTAATGCGAGGATAGTAAATCCACCTCATCACTACCACCACCATCCACTTCGGTACGGGATTTCGTGTTTGTTTCTATGCGGAGTTGATTAAAGCAAAATCGCTCGCGCATTAAAGTGAATCACATCTAGAGCACGATTAGCGATGCGTTTTTTTTTGTTGTCCATGTCAATTTGGTGTGCACCAAAAACAACAAGAAAGTTTGGGAGGTGTTTGATGAAGGTAGGATTTAATTTTCCTATCATCGTTAAGATCTAAAAATACCAATTTGAATCCGCTCCTCGCTTGCTTTTACCTCCTGTATGGGTGATCCCTATGGGAAGCACCGGTTACTATGGGAGACGACATCCTGTCTGTGCTGCTTGATGACGATGATGCTGCTTTGCGTTTGCGCTGACAACGCCGCTGCGTCGAATGGGTGGCGTTGATGAAAAATAAAAAAGTTCGTAGTTCGATCATCGATACAACCGCTCAACCTCCCCGGGGGAGGGGTTGCTCAATCGATGAAATGCGTTTTTTTTTTCGCTCTTACCTGTGCCAGCTGCTGCTCAAATGTGCTATAAATAGGTGCGCTTGTTTGGGCGATTACCCACCCATCCGCGGCAACGTTGTGTTAGGCAACCGTTTTCACATTTGCTTGCGTGGCCGTCGTCGTACCCATGGTGCTGCTGGCTGGGTTTAGTTGTGGACCACCGAGTACATCCTCCCCCGGAGTAGCTATTTGCCTATCACTAGCACCGACAGAGAGAGAGAGTGTGTTGTTGTTGTAGGGCGTGTGTTTCTGCGAACCAGCGTGGCAAAGGTCGCAATATAATTTTGCTCCACGATCAACTGACGCGCGCGAATGGTTTTTCGGCTCCGAATGGTTTCTTCCCCACCGTACGCGGGCGGGGTGGAGTAACATTTCTGATGAGCTGATTTATGCTTGGTTGGCCACTGACGCAAAGGTGACACTCACGGGGACTGGCATTCGGAGAAAAAGGGATGCGCTTGTGCGAATAATGGGTCGAAAATTGATATTTACTTTACACCAACATCCTACGGAATCATTCCGCCTATGCAGATTGCCGGAAATATGGTGCGTCTCTACCACCAGCCAGCCTACTTGGTCGCCAAAAGTTGGTCCTGTTATCAGGTGAAGCAGTAAATAAACTATGGAACCTTCTCGGAAATGTGGCAGTTTCTCCATCGCGCCTGTGCGCCCTCGCCCATACTGAAACCGTTTCTGTCTTGAGTGAATATACCATTCATCAAATGTCAAACTTTTACAATAATGTTTGCCTACCTCCGCCCAGGGTTGAATTGAGTTTGCTAGAATTTGATCCATCCTCCCTGGCGCGCGCTCCGTCCGTAGTTCATAAATTGAATATATTGGAACACCACCAACTCCCAAGCGGGTTCATTTCACTGTATGGAATCAAAAGTCACAAAATTGAAGAAAAAAAAACAATTAGAAAAGGAAGAAAAAAACACAGGACAAATGCATATGCTAATTTACACATCGGCGTGTATAATATGCCACCCAAGTGACTCATAATTGTCGTGGTGTGGGGTTGCATCGGAACAGTGTGTTAAGCGGCGCGCGAGGTCGCCACGGTTCATTGCCATTGGCGGGGTGTGGGAGAGTGGCGCTCTGTTGTGTGGCGATTGACGACGATGGCAAGGGTTTTGTCGAGAACGAGAATGACTTCTAATGACGTTACATCATCGTCCCATTTGATGTGTGCCTGTGTGTGATCGATTGATCTCGCAACCCTTTCCTGCGCGCGTGTCCAACCGTCCGTAGCGCCCGGGGATGCCTCACTTTCATTGGTCACTAAAAAGGGGAGGTTGGAGCGAGGGGAGCGAGGGCAAGCTCTTCTACAGCCGGGTACCATTTACCTCTCGTTCCTCTATTGGTAACTGCTCTTTGCAATGCCAGTGAATCATAGCGGGATATGAAGTCTTTTTTTCACATTAGCTTGTATTTTGTTGCTAGTTTCACAAATGTTTTGCACAAATGTCTAACAATTTGCGAAACATTCAAAAATTCCTCCGAAAGCTAGCACATAATTCAAGTGAATTTGGTTGAATGTTGTAAGTAATATAGATATATCGTTTGCTTCCTCCAGTGCGGCATTACCCCAAGCGCTGCGAGCGACACACCAACTTTTAGGTTCGCTCTCATCAATGTACCAACCTTCCCCGAACAAAGAACAAACGTCCCAGTGGTGTTGAACCCGGTGGTGGAACTTTTTTCGTTTGATTTTTTTTGGATTCTTTGGGCGTTCCTTTTTCATCCGGCCTCGTCCAGGCTGTCGGATGGCAAGGGAAGATCAGTTTCAATTGCATCTCATTTAGAGCCTATATTGTAGGCACAGTGAAATATCTCTAGTCTCGTCAAGAAGAACTGTTTCTGTTATATGAAGATTTTGATGGTCCCGTCACATTTCATACATTTTATGTCTCTCCAAGAAAAATTTCTTCTTAAGACAAATATCCTTCTAACTGCATACGCGATTTGGCCGCCGAAATTCTTTAAGACGATTTTTTGGTGACAGTTCTCAAAAATATTGGTGAAAGGATGTTATTTTTTTCTTCATTAGTTTTCCTCAACAAGAATATCTCTCTAAGCAGACGATCTCTAAAAGATTCACCTTAGAGAGATTTCACTATTACGTCGTTTTGAACGGTTTGATTTGTGTGTAGCATCGCGTGATGTGCTGCAGATCGCGCCATCATGGGATGAACCTGAAACTGTTCTCCAATGAGGCGGGGAGTTATTTTGCACAATAATTATAATTAATCATCGCACGTCGTACAGACAGATCACCCACGCTCTTTGTGTGTGTAGCGCATGTTGGATCTAATCCAAAGGGGTAATAAGGCATTCCCATGGGTGACTATAAATTGGCAAACATGGGCACAATAAATCAAATGTCATCTTAGGAAAGCAATAATTAAATAAGTCTATTATAATGAGACGAAATAATAAACAAAATCATTAAATGGGTGCTTCTGTACTAGCGTTGGGAGATTCAGGATTTGAAAGATTTGAAGATTCAATCCCTAGAAAGATTCGATCCGATCGGATCCCGCTTGTAGGATTTGAATACCTAAAAGATACCTTTGCAATCGGGATTCGTTTGCGATTCGATTCTGATTCTGATTGGGATTGGGATTGCGATTTGATTGGGGTTCGATTGAGATTGAGATTCATTTTGCCCATCACTATTCTGTACCCATTTGATCTAACATTAATATTACTACAAACGATGATGCACAAACCCCTCACTTCTCCCTCTTATACCCAACGACTGTTATAGTCTTGTGGCATCGCAGCAAAATGTGGTGTGTGTGTGTGCCTCGTAGCAAAATTATCAATGAACACATTACAAACACACACACTTACACCCACAACACCCAAAGACGATACTAAAACACTCGCAGGGTTGTGGCGATACAGCGGCGAACGCCTCCTTACTACTACAACCCACCAACCCACCCAACCACTTCCCAACTGTCTGCGACTGTGGAACAGTTCTCGACGGCCATGTGTTTTTCATCACACACAACACAACATACACGAGCCGGCGTTCACGCTTGAAAAAAAAGGGCAGCCAAGACGCAGGCTGGCAGGTGCCGAGTAGTAGTGGGCAGTAGTGTAGCGCACCAGCAACAGCAACCAAGGGAGCTCCAGCAGCTATCTTCGCGCTTTCCGAATTGTTTCTAGCGTGGTTTTTCTTCGTGCCTTGCTTTTAAACGTTTTATGCTTTTATTTTTGAGAAAGCACCACCACCCACATGGCATGGTGTGGTGAAGTCGTTTTCATTCATCTATTTCCAACATTGTGTTCATTGATTGCATTGCTGGTTTGTGGTGTGGATTGGTCGTCGTCGCGGTCGAAGATGGTGCGATATGGAACGTCTTAGACGGTCGTTTTTTTGTTTTGTTACATTTTTCTTTGCGATTTACGATTAAAAAGCATTGCAACCTCCGTTTGAATCACGACGTATATGTGCCGCCATATGACAGCTGTCAATGGTCCGGGACACCGATAAGCAGAATGATTTGCTATCAATCGTGTCCAATCGAAACGCCCTTTATCGTGTTCGGTTGTTGGTGCAAGCTGCTGATGAAACAGGCAGTAAAAATTACACAAACCATGTATCATGTAGTACGAAGCGTTGTGTCCTACCAAATATTGAAAGGTTTAAAAAAAAAAGCGAGGAAACAACTCCTTTTCTGTATCCGGTTTGAGTGTATTGTGGGCTTTACTTTGCTGGTTTAACGCAACGACCTTGTGGTGGTATGAGTTTGATGCACACCAAACAAGCTCCTAACTCTCTCCCCCTTCTCTCTCTCTCTCTCTCTCTCTCTCTCTCTCTCTCTGTTGCCGAACGGTGTAAACAACAATGTATGTGTAAAGAACATAATCAGCAGCTGCTAAATCTGCGTCTGCAAAAAAAAAAATGGCACACGTTTCTTTTTCGTTTGGACCTTAAAACAACTCTACCACCACCGATGGGTTGTTTGTTTTATCTGCATCAATCGATACGTGTGGTGCTTGGCGCGATGATGGTACACGCGGAAAGATTGATGGCTGGGTGAATGGGGTGGAATGATTTCGTCAGCAGCCCCGAAACCCACGGCGAGCGAAGCGTTGAAACAACAGCCCTTGTGTGTTTGTTCTTGTAGCCGGAGGGATGAAAAACACTTGACCGGGAGAGAAGTCTTATTGTTTGCAGTACAGAGATCTCCGCTTTATTGGCTCGTTAAGGCGATCTCGTTTGTGGGAAATGATGCTGAACTGATGTGTGTATGTGTAACATACGTATTAGATGTTATGAGGTTCTGCATAAAAGATGGCAACTTAATGTCTCTACAAAACGGCAATAGTGATGGATGTGTAACTGGTCCGTCCGAATACTCGTTTGCTCGATAAATCGAGCCTTTATTATTTCCCTCGATGTATGTGTCGACGTTCGGCCAGAACGTTGGGATGCTTATGCTGCTTACGTGCGGTTATTTACAAAACGATAAGCAATCACTAGCACATACACACACGCTGACAAGCATCACACACCGAATCGTGATATTGTGAAGGTGAAAATAATGTGTTTCATTCAAACCGACTTTGCAGTCAAAGCCGCGCAATGAAGCAGGGCATCCAACCCAAACTTATCGACCGACGAACCGGGCGATAAACCCTTGACACTGAATACATGGCACACAAATGGTATCGGTATATTACAGGTTATTTTGTTTGTTTGGTTGTTTTTTTTTAATATATGTTTTCCATAATAGCAAACTACAAAATTTCGAGGGATGCATGTTGTATTTTGAAGAATTTTCCGATAGATTTCAGCACGTTTGTTGTTGATCTTTGAAACATTTACAAATTAAATGTCAACCTTCTTTATCGACAAGACTTGCCCTAGGCTGCATTCATCGTTCGTTCGTTTGGTAGAGAGAAAGAGAGAGAGAGAAACCGAAGATTAAAAATGGCTGATAATGATTGGAATGTATTGCAACTAAACGGTGCTACATTTGTCGTAACAAGCGTTAATTAATTGAGCTATTTAGTGGTGTTATGTTTCGTTTAATATGACTTGCTCTGGGATATATTCTCTAGTTTTCGGTAAATAATATTTAATGGAAAGCAACACCTTCCCCTGTACCAGCTGTGGCCATACGTACGGCCTTGAGTGACGTCTGTATGTCTCTGCAGGGGCGATTCGCTCCTTTACGATGTCGGTGTTAGCCTAGCAACAGCGACAACAATCCCTTTGTTTACCTAGAAGGCAAGAGAGAGTGAAAGAGAGAGAGAGAGAGGTTGAATTCCATTCAACAATATCACGATTTCAGTACACGGGGAAGGTAATGGCCGCGGTCGGTCCTCCATGATGCCGTGGTGCAATCGATTGTACGGGAAACGACCTCCTTGCCCAAGTCGTGGACGCACGTTGAAAATGTGTTTTCTTTGGTTGAAAAAGACAAAAGGCTAAAGGAGGGCACTCGTTCTCTCTTTCTATGCGGCTCGCAGGGAACCCTCTACATACGAAGCAAACAAAAAAATCACGATAAGAAAGAATAAATTCACTCCCCAACAGTGCCCCAAACGAGCGTCAAAACGAGAGAGAGAAAGCGAGAGAGAACGAAATGGCGAGCGGATAAAAATCGGAAAGAGAATGATAGCTCGCGAAAAAATTCGCAACCATCATCATCGCATAGAGCAGATAGGGGATGAAGGGCAGCTGTGAAAAGTGAAGAGCAATAACCCCTTCCCCACTTTCAGCCACCCAAAACCACCCCATTCATCCCAAGGCGAAAGCGAAAAAGAGACACGCAATCACAGCGCAAGCATGAATGGATAAAAGCAACGAGAGAGTGTTGGTGGCGGGGTTTAATGGGAAGAGGGAAGAGGGAGGGGCTGTGTAGCTTCTGTTTTCACGACCGAGAACCGTGAAAAGGTTTTCATCAACTTTTCATCTTTTTGGGGGGTTACATGCGGTGACGCGGGTCGTTATCTTCGCGGGGCTTTCTCCTTGCCTCTACACTACACACAGCCGCCACCATCGGTGGATTCTTGTGGCCCTCCCCCTCATCATTGTGTTTGTTGCTGCACCCCTTGCAGTGTGGTTGTAAAGTGTTCGATTTGCGTACTCACACACACACACACACATACACACACGGATGGGGTGTTTTTATAGGGATGTGTAAATGTATGGTGGAGTGTCTTATTTTTCGCTTTTTTCATCGCACTTCTCTCTCTTTCTTTCATAACCGTTTTAGATGCGGTGGGACGCTTGGCACGTCAATGGCAAGGACGCGGATGTTGGCTGTTGTTGGCGTGTGTGTGTGTGTGTGTGTGCGTGTGCTGTGTGACTTCAGTTTTGTGGAGCATAAAAATGTTGTCGCAAACCGCGTTATAATGGCTCGATCATACATTAATGTGGAGCGTATGGAGTAAGATTTCATTTTGCAAGGGGAAGAAAGAGGTATGCCTCAATGGTAGTTTGAGGTTTGTTGAACTGCTTTATAAACTCGTTCCATTGCCTAAATAAGGGTAATCAATTTTAATTTAGCTTGAGGACAAACAAAAACCAACGACAGCATTTACTGCTGTTCCAGCTCAAGCTCCCCATGATCCAATCGGTGGAGATCCGTCACCGACTGCCCCTCTCCACACGCACACACACACACACAGGCGCGCGTCGTGTTTTGGTAGAATTTCGCGAAAATAACTCCCCATTTATGATCTCACTTCACACTGTCGTCGAGAAGAAGATCCTCAGACGTCGCGTAGGTACCCACGCTCTGTGAGGCAATGCTGCTATCCTCGTGGTGGCTTCGGTAGACATTTTTAGCATTCGAGTGGAGTCAAAACCGGTTAGTTTTGGAGCATATTCTCGCTCGGGCTTATGTTAATAGATTCGGCGGCGGTGCGTGCGTAGCGGAGGGCTATCATTTTCGCGTTGCTGCTGTTTTTTTTTTCATTGGTGACCAGTTCCAGCGTGTTCGATCACACATTGATTGTGTGTGTTTGGGTAGGCGATTTTTTTGCGCAAAGTATTGTGATACAAAAAAAAAATATTCTGTGACGGATTACAAGCAAGGAATTTTATTTTCAAAATAACCTCATCAGCTATTATTTTAGATGAAAAAATAAGTAAAAAATACAAAAAAGTGATTTTGTTACTATTTTACTTTACTTGAACCTTCTTCCAATTGATCGAAATATTGCGCAATTTGACTGTTTTAAGTTAAGCAATGAAAAAAGATGATGATTTTTTTTGTTCAATTTGCAAGGATTTTTTTAAATTTTGCCGTTAATGTAAAGGGTTTTCCAAGTCAGTTTCAAATATAAACATTGTTATTCACCGCATCCAAGATGTTTTTCAACAGCTGTCAAATGGCTTATCTGTTTCAAAATGAAAATTCAGTTTCAACACATGATTTTCAACACATAACAGGGAACTGTCAAGCTCAATCCAGTTTGAGTCGTGTTGAAAATCATGCTGTAGAAATTAAAAATTATTGTGATGGAAATGAAATGTCAGATCGATGTGAAACAACATTTTGCCTGCGGTGAATAACAATGTTTACATTCGAAACTGACTTGGTAAACCCTTTAAAACCAATATTACGTAAATTACATAAAATTTTAAAAAAATGCAATGCAAACAGAGTGTTGCAAGCTACATATGTACAAAATGATAAATAATTAAACTAATATTTTTTCTTATAATTCAAAGTTAATAATATTGTTATTTCGTAAAAGTAATAAAAAATAGGACCTTATTAATTATATATTAGTTTAAGAGCATGTAGTTTGAAAATAGTGTGTTAATATTGTTTGTCTTGTTTTTGTTTTTGTTACAAAACATCTCAATATTTTTCCGTGGCGACATACAATGAACTAAAACTAAACTTATCTTCTTAGCTGTTTTGATCATCCAGAAACTACCTCTACCCTCTAACGATTCCTGTAACAACACAATATTCATATTTAACTACCTTTACTACCCCTCAGCGGTCCTGAAGCCTGCTCTAAACCTCGAACGTAACCCCTAATGGCTGGGGTACTCTTTTAGTAATCGGCCATACACCATATCCCATCAGCTGTGTTTGTTTGTTACCGAGCAACTAACGACTGTTCCGAGCAAACTAACGACCATCGGTTTGCACTTCCTCCTCCCCTCTTCCTTCTTTGCCGACTGCAGCCAGTAATCGCTTCACAAATATATCAGCTCAATGAAATTGATGCACACCAACACCGCACCAGCACCACCTCTCTCTCTCTCTCTCTCTCTCTCTCTCTCTTCCTCTCTACACTCCCTTTTGCGATAGAGCGAGCAAACAAAGCGCATACTAGGGACGTGTGACTCTCGCTGTACACGGAGACGCCTCTTCTTCGCGCGCGTCCGATGCAATCGCAGCTCCCTTGTCAGTCTCCGTCCGGCGAACGATGGCCACCGACAGGAGAAGAGAGGAAAGGGGTGGGGGGGGGAGGTGGTTTAAAAGCGAATAAACAGAAGCAAAAAAAAAGCGTTGGAAACGATCCATCTACTTTTAGTCTTGACCGTGGCAACTGTCGTTTTCGAAGTGTACGGGATGATGGGATGATGTTTAGAGGAGAGAGGGAAGAGGGAAAAGAAAGGCCACGACGAGCGAGTCAAACACAGCTGTCAAATCCACTACTCACCTACCATGAGCTACCGTAGGGAGAAGGGGAGGGGGTGGACGAGCAAGATAACAGACCAGCTGCAAGCGGCGAGATAACGACGACGAGACGCGCGATGATCATCGCCCGCGCTGCGGCAACTAACAAGCGTTACTTAAGCGTGTAACGTGGGCGCACACTCTAGCACACGAGTAGCGTGGACAGTAACACAGTCGCGCAAACAAAAAACGCGTCACCAGTACGCGGCGCGGCTCTCTCTGCTGTTTGCTGCTGCAGGCGGTAGCTCCCCGACATTTCAATCAGCCGACCATCATCATCCTTATCGATGTGTGTTTGATGGCGGTTGATATTTGATTAGTGGCGCGTTCGTCTCTTGCCCGCGGCTGTTGCTGATTGTGATTGTTGGCTCGCACTATCTATCGCATGGCCAATTATTGTCGGTAGACTTACTGGTGTGTAAGCCTCCGGTCCAACACAACGGATAGCGTTACACCCCCACGGCGAGCGAAGCGTTGAAACAACAGCCCTTGTGTGTTTGTTCTTGTAGCCGGAGGGATGAAAAACACTTGACCGGGAGAGAAGTCTTATTGTTTGCAGTACAGAGATCTCCGCTTTATTGGCTCGTTAAGGCGATCTCGTTTGTGGGAAATGATGCTGAACTGATGTGTGTATGTGTAACATACGTATTAGATGTTATGAGGTTCTGCATAAAAGATGGCAACTTAATGTCTCTACAAAACGGCAATAGTGATGGATGTGTAACTGGTCCGTCCGAATACTCGTTTGCTCGATAAATCGAGCCTTTATTATTTCCCTCGATGTATGTGTCGACGTTCGGCCAGAACGTTGGGATGCTTATGCTGCTTACGTGCGGTTATTTACAAAACGATAAGCAATCACTAGCACATACACACACGCTGACAAGCATCACACACCGAATCGTGATATTGTGAAGGTGAAAATAATGTGTTTCATTCAAACCGACTTTGCAGTCAAAGCCGCGCAATGAAGCAGGGCATCCAACCCAAACTTATCGACCGACGAACCGGGCGATAAACCCTTGACACTGAATACATGGCACACAAATGGTATCGGTATATTACAGGTTATTTTGTTTGTTTGGTTGTTTTTTTTTAATATATGTTTTCCATAATAGCAAACTACAAAATTTCGAGGGATGCATGTTGTATTTTGAAGAATTTTCCGATAGATTTCAGCACGTTTGTTGTTGATCTTTGAAACATTTACAAATTAAATGTCAACCTTCTTTATCGACAAGACTTGCCCTAGGCTGCATTCATCGTTCGTTCGTTTGGTAGAGAGAAAGAGAGAGAGAGAAACCGAAGATTAAAAATGGCTGATAATGATTGGAATGTATTGCAACTAAACGGTGCTACATTTGTCGTAACAAGCGTTAATTAATTGAGCTATTTAGTGGTGTTATGTTTCGTTTAATATGACTTGCTCTGGGATATATTCTCTAGTTTTCGGTAAATAATATTTAATGGAAAGCAACACCTTCCCCTGTACCAGCTGTGGCCATACGTACGGCCTTGAGTGACGTCTGTATGTCTCTGCAGGGGCGATTCGCTCCTTTACGATGTCGGTGTTAGCCTAGCAACAGCGACAACAATCCCTTTGTTTACCTAGAAGGCAAGAGAGAGTGAAAGAGAGAGAGAGAGAGGTTGAATTCCATTCAACAATATCACGATTTCAGTACACGGGGAAGGTAATGGCCGCGGTCGGTCCTCCATGATGCCGTGGTGCAATCGATTGTACGGGAAACGACCTCCTTGCCCAAGTCGTGGACGCACGTTGAAAATGTGTTTTCTTTGGTTGAAAAAGACAAAAGGCTAAAGGAGGGCACTCGTTCTCTCTTTCTATGCGGCTCGCAGGGAACCCTCTACATACGAAGCAAACAAAAAAATCACGATAAGAAAGAATAAATTCACTCCCCAACAGTGCCCCAAACGAGCGTCAAAACGAGAGAGAGAAAGCGAGAGAGAACGAAATGGCGAGCGGATAAAAATCGGAAAGAGAATGATAGCTCGCGAAAAAATTCGCAACCATCATCATCGCATAGAGCAGATAGGGGATGAAGGGCAGCTGTGAAAAGTGAAGAGCAATAACCCCTTCCCCACTTTCAGCCACCCAAAACCACCCCATTCATCCCAAGGCGAAAGCGAAAAAGAGACACGCAATCACAGCGCAAGCATGAATGGATAAAAGCAACGAGAGAGTGTTGGTGGCGGGGTTTAATGGGAAGAGGGAAGAGGGAGGGGCTGTGTAGCTTCTGTTTTCACGACCGAGAACCGTGAAAAGTCGCCAAAGTTTTGCAAAGCGCAATGGTGGACGGAGTAGCCAATGCAGCAGCGAATAAGCATCATCATCTTGTGTGTGTCGGGGGAGTGTAGTGTGGGCTTGTTGGGGGTGTTGAATCTTGACAGTACCACCCGCGCCCGCCATCTTCCTCGTGTGGGTACACGGTTTTCATCAACTTTTCATCTTTTTGGGGGGTTACATGCGGTGACGCGGGTCGTTATCTTCGCGGGGCTTTCTCCTTGCCTCTACACTACACACAGCCGCCACCATCGGTGGATTCTTGTGGCCCTCCCCCTCATCATTGTGTTTGTTGCTGCACCCCTTGCAGTGTGGTTGTAAAGTGTTCGATTTGCGTACTCACACACACACACACACATACACACACGGATGGGGTGTTTTTATAGGGATGTGTAAATGTATGGTGGAGTGTCTTATTTTTCGCTTTTTTCATCGCACTTCTCTCTCTTTCTTTCATAACCGTTTTAGATGCGGTGGGACGCTTGGCACGTCAATGGCAAGGACGCGGATGTTGGCTGTTGTTGGCGTGTGTGTGTGTGTGTGTGTGCGTGTGCTGTGTGACTTCAGTTTTGTGGAGCATAAAAATGTTGTCGCAAACCGCGTTATAATGGCTCGATCATACATTAATGTGGAGCGTATGGAGTAAGATTTCATTTTGCAAGGGGAAGAAAGAGGTATGCCTCAATGGTAGTTTGAGGTTTGTTGAACTGCTTTATAAACTCGTTCCATTGCCTAAATAAGGGTAATCAATTTTAATTTAGCTTGAGGACAAACAAAAACCAACGACAGCATTTACTGCTGTTCCAGCTCAAGCTCCCCATGATCCAATCGGTGGAGATCCGTCACCGACTGCCCCTCTCCACACGCACACACACACACACAGGCGCGCGTCGTGTTTTGGTAGAATTTCGCGAAAATAACTCCCCATTTATGATCTCACTTCACACTGTCGTCGAGAAGAAGATCCTCAGACGTCGCGTAGGTACCCACGCTCTGTGAGGCAATGCTGCTATCCTCGTGGTGGCTTCGGTAGACATTTTTAGCATTCGAGTGGAGTCAAAACCGGTTAGTTTTGGAGCATATTCTCGCTCGGGCTTATGTTAATAGATTCGGCGGCGGTGCGTGCGTAGCGGAGGGCTATCATTTTCGCGTTGCTGCTGTTTTTTTTTTCATTGGTGACCAGTTCCAGCGTGTTCGATCACACATTGATTGTGTGTGTTTGGGTAGGCGATTTTTTTGCGCAAAGTATTGTGATACAAAAAAAAAATATTCTGTGACGGATTACAAGCAAGGAATTTTATTTTCAAAATAACCTCATCAGCTATTATTTTAGATGAAAAAATAAGTAAAAAATACAAAAAAGTGATTTTGTTACTATTTTACTTTACTTGAACCTTCTTCCAATTGATCGAAATATTGCGCAATTTGACTGTTTTAAGTTAAGCAATGAAAAAAGATGATGATTTTTTTTGTTCAATTTGCAAGGATTTTTTTAAATTTTGCCGTTAATGTAAAGGGTTTTCCAAGTCAGTTTCAAATATAAACATTGTTATTCACCGCATCCAAGATGTTTTTCAACAGCTGTCAAATGGCTTATCTGTTTCAAAATGAAAATTCAGTTTCAACACATGATTTTCAACACATAACAGGGAACTGTCAAGCTCAATCCAGTTTGAGTCGTGTTGAAAATCATGCTGTAGAAATTAAAAATTATTGTGATGGAAATGAAATGTCAGATCGATGTGAAACAACATTTTGCCTGCGGTGAATAACAATGTTTACATTCGAAACTGACTTGGTAAACCCTTTAAAACCAATATTACGTAAATTACATAAAATTTTAAAAAAATGCAATGCAAACAGAGTGTTGCAAGCTACATATGTACAAAATGATAAATAATTAAACTAATATTTTTTCTTATAATTCAAAGTTAATAATATTGTTATTTCGTAAAAGTAATAAAAAATAGGACCTTATTAATTATATATTAGTTTAAGAGCATGTAGTTTGAAAATAGTGTGTTAATATTGTTTGTCTTGTTTTTGTTTTTGTTACAAAACATCTCAATATTTTTCCGTGGCGACATACAATGAACTAAAACTAAACTTATCTTCTTAGCTGTTTTGATCATCCAGAAACTACCTCTACCCTCTAACGATTCCTGTAACAACACAATATTCATATTTAACTACCTTTACTACCCCTCAGCGGTCCTGAAGCCTGCTCTAAACCTCGAACGTAACCCCTAATGGCTGGGGTACTCTTTTAGTAATCGGCCATACACCATATCCCATCAGCTGTGTTTGTTTGTTACCGAGCAACTAACGACTGTTCCGAGCAAACTAACGACCATCGGTTTGCACTTCCTCCTCCCCTCTTCCTTCTTTGCCGACTGCAGCCAGTAATCGCTTCACAAATATATCAGCTCAATGAAATTGATGCACACCAACACCGCACCAGCACCACCTCTCTCTCTCTCTCTCTTCCTCTCTACACTCCCTTTTGCGATAGAGCGAGCAAACAAAGCGCATACTAGGGACGTGTGACTCTCGCTGTACACGGAGACGCCTCTTCTTCGCGCGCGTCCGATGCAATCGCAGCTCCCTTGTCAGTCTCCGTCCGGCGAACGATGGCCACCGACAGGAGAAGAGAGGAAAGGGGTGGGGGGGGGAGGTGGTTTAAAAGCGAATAAACAGAAGCAAAAAAAAAGCGTTGGAAACGATCCATCTACTTTTAGTCTTGACCGTGGCAACTGTCGTTTTCGAAGTGTACGGGATGATGGGATGATGTTTAGAGGAGAGAGGGAAGAGGGAAAAGAAAGGCCACGACGAGCGAGTCAAACACAGCTGTCAAATCCACTACTCACCTACCATGAGCTACCGTAGGGAGAAGGGGAGGGGGTGGACGAGCAAGATAACAGACCAGCTGCAAGCGGCGAGATAACGACGACGAGACGCGCGATGATCATCGCCCGCGCTGCGGCAACTAACAAGCGTTACTTAAGCGTGTAACGTGGGCGCACACTCTAGCACACGAGTAGCGTGGACAGTAACACAGTCGCGCAAACAAAAAACGCGTCACCAGTACGCGGCGCGGCTCTCTCTGCTGTTTGCTGCTGCAGGCGGTAGCTCCCCGACATTTCAATCAGCCGACCATCATCATCCTTATCGATGTGTGTTTGATGGCGGTTGATATTTGATTAGTGGCGCGTTCGTCTCTTGCCCGCGGCTGTTGCTGATTGTGATTGTTGGCTCGCACTATCTATCGCATGGCCAATTATTGTCGGTAGACTTACTGGTGTGTAAGCCTCCGGTCCAACACAACGGATAGCGTTACACCGATACCACCGTGCATCGTACGAGTTGCTCGGAATGGCCATTGGTTCTAAATAGTTCACAGTGGTTCACTACTTGCACGTTGGGCGGACTTTTCAATGTTCTGCTCGTGTGTTTTGTTAGTTAGCACAGCAAATATTGACTAGTTGGGATTCATGAATCTTTCGTTGTGATTCATACATGTGAGTCTTCAGTGATGAGTGATACGAATCTTGAATCGAATCTTGAAAGATTTACGAATTTACAAGGGTTCATAAACCTCTAAAGATTCAAGAATCTTCAATGATTCATGAATCCTTTAAGATTTATAAATCTTTAAAAATTTATAAATAAATTATAGGGATTCATGAATCTTTAGAAACACGTAAGAGTTTCAAAATATTCTATTTGCGAGCTCCCATGGTACAGTGGTTAATTCGCATTAATTAACAACATGCCCGTCTTGGGTTCATGCCTCGCATGGACCGTCTCTGCGTAGCATAATAAACTATCCGACTGCCAAAAACTCTCGAAAGACTGTATAGAAGCCGACATGCCAAAGTTGTTTCGTCAATAAGAAGAATAATAAGATGTTGATGCTCTATGAATCTTTGGAGATTTATGAATCCCTAGAGATTCGTGAATCTTTCGAGATGTATTAATCTGTTGAGATTCATGAATCTTGCCAACCGACATTCAGATTTATTCAATAATTTCAAAGATTAACTCAGATTCATGAGTCTGAATCAGATTTACCCATCACTAACATATACCCTAGTTTTATCGGCCAATGCGATCGCTCAGAATTTAACTACTCTGTTGGACACCCAGATGGCGTCACCGTAATAATATTTATATAATTTGTCATTAATTTATTCAGTGCATTCAGTTAAATTCAAGTTCTGAGGAGATTAAAACAACAAAAGATCACAGTTAAAAGTGATTCTCAAACAATATTCTAAGCAATAATTGCGTTCATAATATATTTGTAACAAGGCAAATTAATTTCAATACGTGCACATAATGTAAAAGAAGAATAACGTACCTTTCTAAAGGTGTTTATACAATGTAGCCATCTATGTATAAACTACATAAATAGTTGCTTTAAGAATTAAATTAAAACAAAATGTCCTGAAACCATGAAATTGGCTAGACATCTTTAATACGAATAAAATCCTTTGACATTGTCAATCGATAGTAATTAAATATACCATCTTAAATTTGCCCCCCAACGCCCACCTACACCCCACTGTGTGGTGGCGTTGGTGTGTTTGCGCACACCACTTTAAACCCAACACAAAAAGCTATGTGTTCGAGTTGTGTTCTACAGCTACAACCCTAACCCTTCATCAGCGCACGGTTCGCAATGTGCGATCGTCTACAGCGCGCGTTCGTGTACCAGTGTGTTTG
The DNA here is from genome assembly GCF_016920715.1 of Anopheles arabiensis. Classification (NCBI taxonomy): domain Eukaryota; kingdom Metazoa; phylum Arthropoda; class Insecta; order Diptera; family Culicidae; genus Anopheles; species Anopheles arabiensis. The sequence goes on from NC_053517.1 coordinate 32,296,753, forward strand.
TTCTACCGAAATGTATCGCTGCTTGTGAATGGAAACACGTTACATTGATATCCGCCGCCACTGTGTGCGCCTTAGTGTAGTGTAAACGTTTCTGCCATCTCTCAGGAGCAGCGCTCGCCTCACCGCTCGGTATGGCCGCCACGTTCGTTTGCGAGACAGATGGCGCTGTTTACCGTGCGCTCGGTGACGCACGTGAGTGCTGCTTACTATGTGTGGTTCGAGGCGATGTCTCAACTGGTGAGTGTGGAAGAGTATGGCAAGAATTTGGGTGTTAAATTCAAAGGAGAATGGGCATTAGATTATGTGTTAAAAATACTAAACATGTAGCCATAATGCCATAACACTACAAAGCTGTCAAATTGTGATCAAATCGTCCCTTCCCGCGCTTTCAAGCTGCAATGTTATAAACATTGCCAACTGATGAACAAATTTATTGCAAAACGGACATTAGTTTGCTTTTATCACACAGTTATTTTTTACGTTTAAGCAGGACGCTCAACTCTCGTTTGCCGCCGACGACCACCCTCTGTTTGGTTTACGTCATCAGCTCAGTCGCTCTCTGGCTGGGCTGGCACGGGCCTGTGGTTTGTGCCAAAGCAAAACAGTAGCGTTAATGGAAAAGCTCTCGGCGGCAGCGGCGGTGTTGTGTTGTGTGTGTGTGTATACAAACGTGGCCGTGCTGCAACGGGGCCTCACTTTGTCCTTTATCTTAACCGTTGACATTGATGAGTTGACATTGAAACCAGCATAGCTTGCGCGCGCGTTATGTTGGTTTTTGATGCACCCCCCTCCTTACCATCACTGCCACGCTTTGCCGCCTTTTTGGTGGTGAATTTCACGAATTTGGTTTAGTGTAGTAACCTTTTGGGGGGCAACTACCGAAAACAACGCGCAGCAAGCATTTAGCGGCGGCATGTTGTGCCTCGCGTTTGCTAATTAACAACGTTGTCTCTTTAAAGAGCTGTGCCTGTGTGCGATGTTGTGCTGACTCCGTGTTTTACCTGACAGAGGTAACTACTGACACAAACCTAAACACACACACACGTGTCACCGAAGATTTTGTAGGCAAATGTTTTAGCCAAAAAAATAAAACGGTCAACATTTCCCGGTCACGTTTAAAGAGCGTCTCGGCTCTGCATACTTTCACAGCGTGAAGAAAGACGTCAGGACCCGCGGGTGCCATTTTTTTGTTGTATTTTCTCGGGTTGGCAGGCAATTTGCGTAATGATGTTAGGTAATGGTATTTACTATTAGCTTTGCTCTAGCACTGGCGTCTGTTCTACCCGAGAGAAACAATAAAACACACCGATATGTATTTTTAAAAGGGAAAATACCAACAAATCTTCTTTGTGTCGACTGAAATGAATCGTTTAGTAGTAGAGGTAGTAGTATACGGTTGAGTGCAGAAACCCGCTTTGCGTGCGCTACATTGATTCATCCTGCTCTGGCACTGCAGCACTGACTGATGGAAAAGGGGCATCTCAAACAAAAGAATGACACACAATAGTGTGGAGCGCCGTTGCGCAGTGAACGGGAAAGAAGTGCAATTAAATGAAACTGAGCCCCAACCGCCATTCCAAACGCGTAAGCCAGAGCTACAAGAACTCGGTCGCAATGGGACACATAAAGCGAGAGAGAGAAAGAACTGGCGCGCGAACGTCCAGATGTCGTATCGTGGTGTTCCGCCGTTGTTAGTCAACCATTTTACCGATCGCGAGAACTCAACCCTTCTGTCTTCCGCCGCCCACTTCTACCACTCCTCCACCCAGTGATATGACATCGCGATCATTTGCCATTTCTTTTGATCCGTTTGCTGTTCGATGGGGTTTGGTTTGTGTAAACTTTGCCAGTGGAAGTTTGTGTTGGCAGCGTAAACATGCCTCTACTCTTTGGGTTGTTTGTAGTGCATCCAACACTCGCAGTTGTCCAATAGAGTAGACGGTGCAAAAGAGTGTGCAATCACAAGAAGTAGAACAGCAAAACGTGGGAATGAAGAAACACAACAACAAAAAACAAACATGAAGAATGCATCACACTGCAATTGATGTTTTAACACACACATCGGTCGTGCATTAATGAGTAATAAAGTGTATTAATGTACCGTTTTCCTTTCTCTCTTTCTCACTCTATTTCCAGATCCAAATCACAGGAGGAACCAATTTTCACCCCGAGACAGTGAGCGACAGTCCAAGGGGGGTGGCTTACACTCGATGTGCAAGAAGAACAGGAATCACGATCCAAGGGCATCTTCTGCATTTCTGTCTCTCGATCGCGTTCGCTCTCTCTCCCTCCCTCTTGTTGTCTTGTAGTTGGCACCTACCCTGTGACGGCTTGTGTAGAGTAGCGTGCCAGCTGCTGCCGGTGTGTGCGGTGATGCTGATGTGTACATCCTAACGGGTTGACGGAAGGAATGCTCTCTTGATTAATTATTAGAGTGTCTCTGCGCGTGGTGGAAAAAAGGCCATCAGGAAATTGCATCGGTTGGGAATGGGAGGAAAATGAAGAACATTCGCCACCAAGCGCTGTGGGCTGGGCTGGCTGCCAAACGGCTACGGTGAGATGGTTGGGAGTAGCTCCTTCGAATGTTGTTATGCGCCGTGGCGATATTAATCCAACCTGACTCTTGATGAACATGTGTGTGTGTGTGTTGTGCTTAGACCCGGACAAGTCGTGTACATCAGCCCTTGCAAACATGATTAAAAAGAATAGAAGATAACGTGATGGTGCCAAAAGAGGCCGCATTTTTTTTTTTTTGCTTTAAACAAAAAATCCGTACCACTGAAGCAACTCGATTTCCATCTTCATTATTTTTGCACCCCTGCATCATAATGACCTGTTTTAGTTCGTATTATTTGCGCTAGTATACGAACCTAAATATTACCATCGCAGATTTGACTAGTGTTGGCCGTTCCGGTCCGAACCTAGTAAAAAAGTTCCGTTCTTTATGTAGGCCGTTCCGTTCCGATCCTTTATACAATATCGTTCCGTTCCGTTCATTCCGTTCCGTTCATTCCGTTCTTTCTGTTCATTCCGTTCCGTTCAATTCGTTCTTTCCGTTCACTCTGTTCCGTTCCGGTCTTTGCCGCTTCAATATTGTTAGCAAGGTGCTATCGTTCGTGCGTTCCATTCTTTGAAAAACCGGCTTTGTCCGGCTGTTGCTTGCTGCATGCAAGATAACTGTTCACTTTTTCTCGCACACAGTATGTGTTGGTTGTGCACTCTCCCATGCTCACAGGAATATTCATCGCAGTTCGTCGCGTATCGTTTATAAAAATCGTGATAAGCGAAGCCAAAAATGGTGTTGCATTTGGTATTATGGTGCAATTTGTAACATCTATTATACTTTTTGTTATAATTTAGCTTGTCTTAACTAGACAAATAACTATTATAAAATTTAAATTTGTACTCATATGGCAGAACGGGCTGAAAAAGATGTATTGTAATATGCGAGTAAGAACAACATAAAATAAAATGTATTTATTTTTTATGTCACGATATCCACTTGATCCTGGCACTCTGCATGATTCCAATATTTGACCATTCGATTCGATGCATTCTGTTCCATTCGACAACCGTTTGAGTGCCGTGATCTTGTAAACGATTTATGTGAAAAAAAAAACTATTTGTTTTAAATAGTAAGTGAAATTCAAATAATTAGTCAATCTCGTGATACAATCTTCAACTCGTACCACTCAATAACATCGGCATGGGTAAAAGCCTCGAATGGATCGTGCCCCCATACGCTGGGATGATTATCCTGCTATGGGCATTTAATAAGTTACTGACAGCCAAGCCTATTAGTGGTACGGGAAGGCTTTGACCGAAAATGGTCGTCGCATCTAAAAAGTTTAAAAAAAGCTACATAATAAATGCATGCTTTATATTAGCACAGCTGGTACAGCTTACTGTGCATAGGTTGAACCCATCTAGATTTGGTGTCAGATATGATTTCAGATTGAAGAAACGCCTTTTCATGTCCTGTAACAAGTAATAAAATCACCCCCCCCCCCCCTCCCTGGATGACAGTTTGGCTTCTAAGCTCTGGGTCGGTTCTTTTGCACCCCAGGCTCACGTTCCGTTCTTTTTGAAAAATGAACTAGTTCCGTTCCGTTCTTTTTTTTTTTAACGAAATTCCCAACACTAGATTTGACACACTAAGCGACGAACTTTTAATCGGATTTGATCTTAAACTTGATCGTTAACAAATGAAGCATTGGTCATGTGTGGATTTTCCCTTGTTTTTTGTGTAAATAGGAATCACGTAGACCTCAAACAAAGAAACTTGAATATGAATCTAGTATGATGCTTTATTTTTGCTACATCTGTTCCAACAATCTCACCAGAGCATCTCCGTCCGTGCCTTACCAATCTACCTTCCATCTGGCTTGCCTGTGCCTGTAATAGCTCACCCAATCCTCGAGGTAGGTTACGGCACAACATCAAAAAAGTGCTCCCCCCAGTGTTAACCAATCTGCGCACTACATTGTAATGTAAATCCAAACTTACATATTCAACAGAGCCTTTGTCCCTCCAGTGTTGATGTGACTCGTCCGTTCTAGTGTGACCCATCATCGGTTTCTCCATCGCTTTTCCCCCCTTAAAACATCGCACACACCACTGCACACACTTGGCGGATTTTTCCGCTGCCGTTTCTTTTTTCTTTCGCTCTCTCGCTCTCTCTCTCTCTCTTTCTCTATATCACTCCATATATATATACCGAGGTTGTTGTATCGCTGTTGGCGTTGGGGCCTGTGCGTTCTCTTTGTTGTACCATAATCCCACCTTGCACCCTTACCACCCCCTTCCGCTCGTTCGTGTCGATGTGTCTATGGTTTGGTACGGTTAAAATTCGCGATCGCCATCACGAATCTTGCTGCTCTCTGCAGCTGATGTCATCGTTCTTCCTCTTTGATTCACCCCATTCGCGCACACACACGCGCCCGAATTGCTTTGGAACGGCGTTGCAGCAGCATGCACGATAAAGGCAACAAAATACGCGCGCGCTCTCTCTCTGTGCCCTTTTCTGTGGTGCTTGCGGAGAATGTATGGGGAGAAAGGCAGACGAAGCAGCATAGAGCATCATCATCCCGTGAGCTGGGTGTATGGGAGCGTTCTGAAAACAAAAAAAAACCGCTGTTGCTTGATAGGGCAATTGAACGTTCGTCGCTTGCTGGGATTTAGTTTTCACTTGACAGGACAGACGGGAGACCGTATTAGTGATGTGATTTGTGGAGCGCACTCACGACTCCGATCTGACTCCGACTATTGTTGGTCCGTTTCCGTTGCCGGCAAAATCGGAACCACTAGTTCCACCCGGAGTCGGAGTCGTCCGGAGTCGTCCGGAATCGTGTGAAGTCGTACGTAGTCGTCTGGAGTCGTCCGGAATCGCATGGAGTTGGAGTCGTTTGAAGTCGTCTGAAATCGTCTGGAGTTGCCCGAAATCGCCCGGAGTCGGAGTGGTTTGAAGTCGTACAGAGTCGTTCGGAGACGGTGTCGACCGTAGTCCGGACGATTCCGGAGGACTCCGAGTGATTCTGGACGACTCCAAGCGACTCCGGACGACTCCGAGCGACTCCGGACGACTACCCTCGACTTCACACGACTTCACACGAATCCGGACGGCTCCAGACAATTCGGAAAGACTCCGGATAATGCTGGGCGGACCTCTATTAGCCGACTCCAGAATGTTTGCCAACTTTACCCATCACTAGACCGTATTATAGACTTCCCGTCTCTCGTACATCCTGTAGTAGGAGATAACCTTAGGAAGACAAGCATGCACAGCGTCGTCGTGTGTGTGAGAGAGAATTGTCGTTTGGGATTCAGATTGAGAGTTTAGTTTCGGCGACATGCCGTGAAAACTGCACGTGATGTATAAATGGTAGCATTATAGTAGTGAGTTACACTAAACATACTATATCCCTTTTTCCCCCGTTTGCTCGTTCCGTTCCTTCCACAGGCCGATGATGTTTACTACGTGAACTGTTGTTTGGTGGCTGTTTGATTATAAAGTGTACAGTGAAACGATGCGTGTGCATAAGTGTGTGTGTGTTTGTGTTTATGTATCGTGAGTTTGTAAATATAGTAGTAGTCCAGCAGAGCAGCAGCAGCAATCCACCAACACCCCCCTCTCCTCTATAGGCTGTTCTTCTCCGGTGCAATAGTGTGCAATTGTAAATACAAACGCGACTCTTCTTCTCCAACCAACAGTGCAATAGAGGTGACAGTTGTAATCGTGCCCAAGCAGCACTAAATGGTTCGATGCAGTGCTTGCGCGTGTGTGCGTTATCGCTCCTTGAAGTGTAGGAGTGCGTGTCACAGTGTATAAGTGCGGCCAGAGTGCGTGATGTGATTAGGTGCAACGGGGAGGTTTTTTTTGTTTCTTCATTAATAACAAAAAAAAATAAGATCAGTTCTTAAGTTATGTGACACACCTCGCGCACCTGTTTCCGCTTTGGCTTATTGTTTCGTTGCCAAGCGTGTGTGTATGTGTGGGGTGCGAGCGTTTTGTTGTGTATGCATCAGGTGAATGTGGTGTCGTCGCGTCGGTGCCGTTGTTGTGTGGTGTGGTCCACCGCTCGTGTGCAGCAGCAGTAGATGGAATCCGCCGCGTGCCCGTGTCTGCCCGCACGGTGAGACCATGGTCCCAGCAGCAGCAACAACAGCAACAACAACAATGGGCATCATCGTCCGGCGATGGACGCGGTGTGTCAAGCCGTAAAGCCCCCGCGCGTGAGTGTTGTGCGGGGTTGTCCGTTCGGCGGGTGTGTAGTGCAATGATACGATAATGGTATTGGTGCATGTCGCATCCTGCGCCACTACGCTACTTACCGTTTGCCGTTGCTGTGTAGGAGGCGCTCGCAGCGGGGCAGCGTCGACACCGAGCCCGAAACAACACAGAAAACCAACGGCCACAGCGAGCGCGGTGGCGTTGTGTTGATGTTGTTGTGTCCCAGCGGAGGAGGAGGAGGAAGGGGGTGTCCCCGGTTGGCGAGAAAGTGGGCCGACGACGTGTTTCCATCGCCAGTTTTTGCCCATGCAGTCGCCAAGACGGGGTTAGGAAGGAGGAAATGAATCAAACGGTCGTGCGTCGTGAATTTCTGTGTGTGTGTGCGTGTTTTGTGCATCGACAAACAAATCATTTTCACGCTTGATGTGTAGCGAAGTAGTAGCAGAGTGAAGCAAAGAAACAGCATCACAAACCCGCGAAAGTGGGGGAGGGGAAGGGCACGCACGCGAAACAATAATACCTTGGCTGCCGCCCCGCGCGCGCGCGCGCCTTTGTGAATCCTTGTGAAGTAGCTTGACAACAAACAAACAAACAAATAAACAAACGTAAAACCCGAACCACGACGCACAGTAGCGACAACTGCTGCAGTACACAGCGGGCGGCACATTACGACAACACCTTTGGGAAGTTTGCCGCAAGCTTTGACAAACACAGTCGCAAGGACGTGTGTTTAGTTCGGGAAGCAGCAGCGAGTCGCTAGGTGGCAGCTTAACCGTCAAATCTGTGCAGTGAAGCAACAAAGTACAACAGCAAGGATAGATACTGCAAGGTAAGTTATGAGTTATTCATAGCAAATTCAAATACATAAAAAGACACAAGAAAACGTTGAAGCAATAAGAGAAAAGGAACATTAGCCATTGGGAAATGGCCTGTGCCTATATTGTTAGGCATGTACAAACAAGTCTGTCGAACGATCGAGTAAAATGTACTAATTGTCGGTGTAGTGATTATTAAAACAGTCGGAGACTAACACATCCCCATAGTCCCGACTCTAAACCTTTGCCATTTTCCTTCGCATCTGTAGGTGTACGTGTGTGTGTGTGTCTTGGCACTGCTTATTCCGACGGGGCTCAGAACCGCATGGTTCTGTGGTGTTGTGTTGCCAAGCAAATGGACAGACACGCTGCTCTGGCCCCCCCAAACAGAGTGCACCCAGAGCCGAGCCACCAGAAGCGACAACAAAAACACGTCCACTCGAACCATCCTGCCCTACTATACCTACTACGGTCAGCGTTTCTTACGCAGGAGGGCGAAGCAATGAAACAGAGAGAAACAAAGATGAACAGAGAGCATGGCAGAAAGGGTTAATGAACGGTAAAAGGAGCGCGAGAGCGCGGGGGGCTCTTGTGGTGCCTGTGTAAACACAGTGCTGGCTATATTTACTTTAAATTTATATTTATAAATCCTCCACCGGAGAGATGTGCGAGAGAGCCCACCCATTTGTAGGTTCTCGGTGTGTTGCTGCTCTGGCCTCTAGGGAAACGGGGCGTTTTATGTTGCAGCAAGTGTGTCTGTGTGCCTGCTCTGATGGAAGCGTAAGGAACACACACACACCCTATCGTGTACACATTGGAGCTCCCCGGACGGGGATGGGGGCACAAGGTGCATCTTCGTCTGCTTAACGGTTAATGATGGTTGGGGCAGGTAGCATGGTGACCCTGCGACGACGGATCACGACAAGCCAAGGGGAGAGAGAATGAGGGAGCTGTGTAGAATGACATCGATTTCAGAGTCGATGGGCAAAGGGATGAAGATAATGTCTAATGCTCACGCCACAGAAAATGAGAAAAGAAAATGACCACAGCATAACAAAGCAACGCGCAGAAGCGCAGGTATCGCGGAGATCGGATCGCGATCCACATGCGCGCACTGCCTTAAGGAGGGCCCCCACATGCTCGATTGCAGCGAGGGAATAAGAGAAACAAAACGCGACAGCTAAAATGAGAAGATGAGCACAATATCAATTAATACGTATCATTGCACGAAAGGATGCTGACACCGTGTGGAGGCTGTTGCATGAACATTGCGTTCTTGTTGCACATTTTTGCACGTCTTTCCCTCCCAACAATCTGGGTTCACAAGTAGTGGAAAAAACCGGTACCGTTTTCCGAAAAAGGAGAAGCATTTGAAGAAATAAATAATGCACATGCAACGGGGGGCAATACTAAACTTGTTTATGGAGTTTGTATTTGCGCAGCACCGGCGAAGTATGCAATATGTAGGGACACTGCGCATGGTAACATGGGCATGGTTGATAATTAAAGACATTGTATTTTCGACGGAGTGTGCTATGTGAATGAGTTGTCATTATTAAGCACACATCTGGAGAACGAACTGCAATGAAAACGATTATAAAATATTGTATTCCCGATGATTGAAGCATCGCAGCACCAAATTGGGAAAGATGGACACTCTGTCATGGGGGGAAGCGAGAGACTGAAATATTTTTCTTTTTTATTTGCTATGTATGAATTTTTGGGACAATTTTTGGGCAAGGGACAATAAAGTTCCGTGTTGCAAGCATTGCCATTGGAAAGAAAGAAAATCCCAGTGAAAACAACAGAAATAAATTATGCTACTCTTTGCTCTACCGCTGATGAACCTATTTCCTGCCTCGACTTCGTCCGGAGCCGTCTGGAGTCGTCCGGAGTCGTTCGGAGTCGTTCGGAGTCGTTCGGAGTCGTTCGGAGTCGTTCGGAGTCGTTCGGAGTCGTTCGGAGTCGTCTGGTGTCTTCCAGAATCGGCTGTATCCATAACTGTCTGTAGACGGAATCGGAGAACGACTCCGAACGACTTCAGACAACTCCCGACGACTCCAGACGACTCCGGACGACTCCGGACGACTCCGGACGACTCGGGACGACTCGGGACGACTCCGACTCCGAACGACTCCGAGCGAATCCAGACAACTCCGGACGATTCCGACTCCGGGCGACTCTAAACGACTCCAAACGACTCCGGACGACTCCGAACGACTCCGGACGACTTCGAACGACTCCGGGCGACTCCAGACGACTCCGGACGACTCCAGGCGACTTCCGACGACTACGTCCCCGGGCGGAACTAGCGATTCGGATTTTGCCGGAGTCGGAATCGGACTAACAATAGTCGGAGTCGGATCAGAGTCGTGGGTGCGCTCCATACAGCACATCGCTAGTATGTATTATTATCACACGCTATTATACCCTAACTGTTGCTGGCCATTTTCCAGCAGTGAATCTCTGCTCAGGTTTGTAATATGCACGCAATCGCAACAGCCGTGTTGGTGGTGTGTTTCGTTATCATGTGTTGCACGTTTAGTGTAATAGAACAATGTATACCAAACACGAACCTTGTCAAAATTGAAATTGTTTATTAAAATGCGTAAAGATGTGGTTTACTTTCCCTTTTTAAATAAATGAGCACCTTTTATAAAACAATTGCCACTCGTTCAATGAATTCTGTCCCATTCAAACTGCCTTTGGTGTTCTTGATGGTTTTGCGCCGTTCGCTGCTGGCATTCACTCTCTCCTGCACCGCCATAACCACCCAACCTAAACCCTCCGTAAGCTTCACTTTTATCATCGCTTGATATAAAAGTTACGGTTTTCTATGACCTTGGCACATGTGTGTGTGTGTGCGCGTGGTGTAGAATGTGTGCTGAAAATATCGCACATACCGTTACGACGTGTCATTCCATCCCTGCATCCAGCCCATTTTTATGCCCACGATGCTGAAGCAAGGAAAAAGAATATCAAAGCTTTGTTTCATTGTGCCAACGGCGATAGGACGGGGCCCACGTTTTCTAATGCGTAAATTAAAGCTCTCTCGCTCATGTATTGAGCGGCCATAGAAGTGGTTTATTACACTTGGAAGCTTACAAAAGAGAGGGCAAAGTGCGTCAATCTTACCCACACACACTCACACACGCGCGTTATCAAGCCAAAATCCTTCTAGGCATTTGCTGTGCGTAAGAAGCGTTACCGTCCGATCACCTTCCTTGCTGTCTACCGTCAAGCTTTTGGTTCCAATGGCTAAATGCGGCACAAAAGCTCTGTTTGATCCCCATGCAGTAGTGCCTTCTACCTCTTTAGGGGAGGGAGGTTTTTGCGATAAATCCTTTTTCGATTGCGTTCGGATGCTTGTGCTTCCCGGCCATAAATAGAGTATTTAGCTTTTTGTAATAACACCCAACACGTTGGCGATGTGTGTTGTTGTGTGGAGTCGAACGTATCAACCACCCAACGAGGAACTTTCGTGGAAGGAATAAAGAAGCTCGATTGCTTTTAACGATCTTCCCACACACACAAACACCCAGGGGAGTGAAGGGAGATTAAAATGTAATATCCTCCCGTGCAACGATAGAACGGTCGTGACCCTAGCCTGTGCCAAGCGAAAGCTATGTTGGCCAACATTTGTAATATACACCCATTGTTAAAAACCACTCCACTTGGCTCCTAACAATTGCATCCAGGCGTCATTTTTGTTCAGTTAGAAAGGGGGAAATTCCTCTCATTATCACGCCAGCGACGAACATTGTCTTTCGTGACAAGATTTCAATCGGCAAACTTATGCTATTGATGTCAGTGTTACTTACTTACTTATCCGGTGTCGGTGTTTGCAATAAAAATATGTTTGCAAACACATTCCATAGCATACACGATTCTCTTATATCATACGGCGAGACAGTTTGGGAAGGAAACAAAAAATAGTACACAAGTAGAAGGGTTTCTTCCATAAGAGATCATGGGAGATGATTGCTGGGCGGTCTCGTGGTACAACTCGAACGACTCAATAACATGCCCGTCATGGGTTCAATCCTAGAATGGACCGTCCCCCCGTAGCAAGGATTGACTATCCGGCTGCGTGGTAATGAATTAAGTCTCGAAAGCCTGTTGGTATAAGGCCGGCATGTCCGCGTAAGACGTTACGCCAAATAGAAGAAGAAGGGAGATGATTGTTAAGATGACAAAACGTGCCCAAAACGAGACTTACTTACTTACTTATCCGGCGCTACAAACAACCAAAACGAGACTACAAGCTTAAATATTTGAGTGCAATAAAGGAGCAGATTGGTAATGTATCGAGATATACAACAAATTCTTGATTTTCGTACTGTGAGCAAGAATAGATTTTAGAGAGCCCGAACTTTACGTACGAATCTTTTAGAATAAAAAACTGGTGACAATGTACCATTTTAAGTTAGTCGTACTTGCTTACCTATTTTGAGGCTTTCGTTTATTATCCTGTGCCTTCTTTCGCCAATCTATTTCTACCTGTCCTTACGGTGACCGTCTTGACCCCATGTTGCCTTGCCTCTCTGTTGTTGTGGAAAACTCAGATGGATTTTTAGGTATAGGTCTTGATGTGTATAACATGGCCAGCCCACAGCGTTTCTTTGTGGTGACTGCTCCAATCTCCCTCTACACATATGGGACCGAAAGTCCTTCTTAGCATCTTCCTCTCCAACGCGGCTAAGAAGATTTCGTCGGTTCTATAACCCGTGATAGGTGAAATCATGACTTCAAAAGTGCGTTCACCTGTGCGTTTTGTCTATGTAGGTCGGGATTTGTTAGTAGGATTGCTGATGGTCCTCTACTGCCTGTGCTTGATCCCAATGAGGTCTATTCCATCAGCGTATTCCAAGATCTAGGATGACTAAAGATGTTTCCCGAAAGGTTTACCCTCGCGTCCCGGATAGCCCTATCTAGCGCCAGATTGAACAGAATAAAGACGAGTCTTACTTTACTAACTTATCCGGCGTTACAACCGCTTTGCGGTCTTGGCCTGCCTCAGGTGTGTCCGAAACCGCTCACGGTCTCGCGCCTTCGTCTGCCAGTCCGTTATCCCGGCCTTAATGGCGGACGCATCCACGCCATCTTGTCACCTCAATTTGGGCCTACCATGCCTCCTCTGTCCTTGTGGAAGGCCTAAAAGACTTTACGGGCTGGGTCGTCCGTTTCCATGCGTACAACATGACCAGCCCACGGGAGCCTGGCGAGCTTGATACGCTGCACGACAGTAAGATCGCCGTACAGCTCGTATAGCTCGTTGTTATAATCGTTATAATCGTTATAATCGGAGTGATCCGGAGTGATCCGGAGTGATCCGGAGTGAACCGGAGTGATCCGGAGTGATCCGGAGTGATCCGGAGTTATCCGGAGTAATCCGGAGTAATCCGGAGTGATCCGGAGTGATCCGGACTCGGAGTCGATGAGTCCGAGAGTTTTCCCGTCGGATCAATCCGACTCCGGAAAAAAATTGTACTTACCCATCACTGTTGCAGTCCAACCTATCTCCCTTCTTGTATATGGGGTAGATGATGCCGAGATTCCAATCACAGGGCATCCCACACCTCAGTAACAATTTGATGAATCTCGTTTCCGTTTCGTAACTTCCTGTTGCTTTCCGTAGTCTTATTATCCATGAGACTGGGTGACTGGCCCTGCGCTCCATCTTTACGGGAAAGACGAGTCTATCCCGTAAACTTTGGCAGAAAAACTCTAGATGATAGCTGAGAGTTTTCTATCAATCTTCACTTGAGAAGTACCCTTGGGTCATAATCATTCAAGCCAGCTGTATCAGTTTGGTCGGGATTTTAAAAGCACTCATTGCGACATACACTTCTCGGGACGTGGAACTGAATGTTGTTGGAATAGTTTATAGAGGCTTTGGCTCCAACGGAGTTCTTTCGCCTCTACTGTGACACTGAAGCAACCGGTCAGAAGTTATTCAGTAGTCAACTATTTTCAGTCCCAATTGACGTTTGGTGCGCATAAACATTACTGTTTCACAGTAAAATGTTGTAGTACTACATACTACCATTCCCCTTTCGAATGGGCTGTTAACATCGATCAGCTTCCTCCTTTACACATCAATATACCCATTAATGCCCTCTAGTTTTTTTTTAATCACCATTGTATTCCACACCTTCCTCCACACAAATGACCCGGATCATGAGAGGGGGAACCAGGCTAGCAATGTTGCCAACAACCAGAAGACGCGCAATGAATGCATAGGCAGTGAAAATCTCGCACCTATTTGCATATCTCACACGAAGCCTCCCTCAATCATATTCCGACACCGGCGGATGTCACTAATCACTGCCGATCGTTTAGCGCGCGATCGTGCTGTGCGGAGGAGAATTGAATTTACATTTACACTCCACCACACCCCACCCACGGCGAATGATGATCGAAAGTAAAACCTCCTCGCATTGCGGTGTGCAAAACCGTTCGGCTTATTTCCCGGACAAGTGGCCGCTACTATCGCGCTACAATCGTTATCGAGTGGTTGCATTCGGTGCAATCTATTTCCAGCCCACAATCAGTCGTGGGAAGTAGCAACGCGCATCGCCCCAGTGCTCGATCGATACGCGATGCTGTCTGGTTGTGAAAATCTCGCACTTAGAAAGACGCCGCCCTCGAGGTGCTTTAATTGCCGCTGGCTCTTGAGCCCCGGGGCACTACTGGCATTCCAGTGCGTTTCGTTTGTCGGTGTGCCTACCGCATAATGTACGATTTCTCCCGGCGCCCATTGAGTTCTCTCTATTGCTATCCGGCTTTGACACTCCGGTCGATCACGGCTGAACCATGGGGAACTCTCTTTATAGTTGGTTAAAAATAGTTTCTGTAAAGCAGTTTGTGGGGTAGTAGATTGATGAGCATACTCTAATATTTTTTTTTTCTTTTTCTTTTTAGACAATTCGGAACATTGATATACTCCGAAAAACGATATTTGTAGAACGAGACAGACGAAAAGTACTGACATCCAGTACACGGAACCGTCGACAAAATTGCACCGTGATCATAATCGCTTTCACAATGGCGGACACTGGTAAAAGGATGACAGTGTTGTCCATATAGTGTAGAAGTCGCCATAAAGCTAATCGAGCGCCTAAAGAAAACAGGTTGCGCCACCAGAAGATAGGAGAAGCGAACACAAAAGCAGCATTTAAAAAAAAAAGCAGAAAATAGCATATATACAAACATTAGCCATAGGAGCGAAAGTGCCAAGCCTTGATGCGGCCCGTTCTGCCCAACCTGCACAGCTGGGGCAAGCATGATACCGCAAAAACAACCGCCGCCAGCATCATCATCAGCATCATCGTCGTCCTCATCGCCATCGCACTGTCAACAGTCCGTGAATGCTAGTGTCACCGTGGCCCACAGCAACAGCTCCAGCATGACAACGACCGTCGTCGCCGTTAGCACCGGTCCCGGAACGGCAGCGACGGTCGGTCCATCCTCCGGGACAACGACGACGGTAGCAGCGGCGTCGTCGGCCGCGTCCGAGAAACCCGTCACCCAGAATGCGACACCACGGCAGCACCCGAAAAAGCGCAAGTTCGATCTTGCCGAGCTGGAGGAAATGGAATCACATCGGCCGGTACCGCCGCCCCCGCTGCCAGTTCCACCGGCCGCCACGCCCGCACTGTCGCCTCCGGGCGGGTCCAACGGAGCGAAACAAGCGACAACACAGCCGATGGACACCGGAGGAGGAGGAGGAGGAGAGGATGATAGAGAGGCCGGGAATCGTGGTGTGCTGTACGAGCAGTCTGCTGTCGCATCGCCACACGCATCTTCTACCGGAAACATCGCGGTATTTAAGAACGGCGAGCCAGAGGAAAACGGAAGCTTTGGTGCGTACCATCATCAGCAACAGCAGCAGCATCACCACCACCACTATGGTGCTACCAATGGTAGTTTTGGTAGGGAAGGTGACAGCCCTGGCAACCATCATGCCACCGACGTACGGACAGGCAACAGCATTTCCACGTATGATGCGCCTGTGCACCATTCGGACCGATCGCACCGTGAGCCGGTGGACAGTCGGGAGCGGATCGTGATGAACTCGGTTAGCCACCGGTCGCAGCCAAGCAGCAGTCCCAGTCAGGGCCCGCAACCAGCAAGTTCACCCGCAAGCAACGGTGCCACGGTGGTACACAACGCACACCAGCACCACCGTGGCAGTCCGGGCGCAATGATCAATCTCACCTCCGTCCCGACCACTGCAACGCTGCTAACGATGGTACCGGCCGGTGGGAAGGCTCACCAGCTGCAGCAGCAGCAGCGTTCGTCGCTCTATCCGCATCAGCTTCACCAGCACCAGCAGCTTGCGTCGGGGCGGCAGAGCCCGGGCATGATGATCGCTGCCAGTAGTAGCATAAGCAGTAACACTAACAGCAGTACCAGTAGCATTAATAAGTGTAGCAGTAGCAACAACGGTGCCACCTTGACCTCTTCCCCCTCTCCCTCCTCCTCCTCCTCCTCGTCCACCATCGCCACGATGAATCGATCTCAGAGCTATACCATTTCCACGATCACGCTGCAGCCGCAGCCGACCGCGTCGACGGCAGCGTCACCGTCACCCGGTGCCATCGAATCATCTAGCCAGCTGCATCAGCAGCAGCAACAGCATCCAGCGATCGGACACAATCGGCAGATACTGCTTGCGGTCGATCCTGCCACAATAAGGCACCATCAGCAGCAGCAGCAGCAGCAGCAACAAATTTTACGATTGCAGCCTTCGTCCGCCACACCGGAGGCGTATTACGTGAGCAGTAAGAAGCTGCACACGATGCCATCGTACGGGTAAGTTTAAGCGACAGACGGCGCAAAAAAGTGTTGCATTAAATAGGGAAGTTCCATACATCGAAGGCGAACCTCTCTCTATCTCTCTCCGATGCACGTTTCTTGTCTTGCACGTGGTTTGCGCACCGCCAAACCACGATTGGAATTGCTAACTCAGGAGTAGAATATAGAATTTGGTCGTAAACAAAAAAATACTATCATGTAACGGAAACGCAATTGGTTCAAATAGAACCTCACAAACTTGCCTCGTTCATTGCATTCGTAGTTTTCGCGATTCACGCCCTACCGCTCCAGATTCGATGGTTCCTTTTTTGCAATGATGATTGTCTGAATACAAACATTACGGTACAGACCTTCGTTAAAAACATTCGGCGTGCTAATTTGAATACTATACGCCTTGAGCGGGATGGATCCGCGGGGTACTTATCGTCTGCTCGCTGTTTTCTCAAACACCGACGTAGTAGAGAGCGACCCGGCCCAATCTCATACATAAACAAAACAAACTGCTCCAACTGCCGGCTCTGCTATCCATACAATTAGAATTTTCTAGTGCGTCTTGGTGTGTTACCCGATTGCTAATCTCATGTGTTCTTCGTTCGCCCTATTTCACAGCTCACCGGGAAGCTACAAACCTTCCCCGACGCCGCCATCGGCCGTTAGCAGCGGGAATGCCACATCGACACCGTCGCCCGTCCATCACCACTCGGGCCCGACGTCGTTCTCCATGCCGCAGCAGCATCACTACCAACATCAACAGCCGGGTCAGCATTCCCAGCAGCAGCAGCAGCAGCAACAACAGCAGTTCCGCCAACAGTCACCACCGGCACCTCCTCCATCGTCCTCGTCCAGCACCACCGCTCAGCTGGAGCCAGTTCAGCTTTCGGCGGCCAGCGGGCAGCAGCAACAGCAGCAGTACAGCACTGCCCCCGTTGCACCCGCTTCCCCACTGATCGACCTCAGCGAATGGATCAATCATCGGGTGCTGGCCCGCCGGAAAGACGTGTACGACTCGGGCCGCATACGGGCGACGGCCGCCCCAGGGACCGTGGTCATTGGGTTTGACGCGCCTGAAGGCAGCCATCAAACGTACGAAGGTGTGCTGGACGATGTGCACCGCCAGCAGGATATCATCGACGACGTGTGCCCGGCGCTGGCCGATCTGCAGCCGGGTGTGAGGGTGTGCGTTAGGGCTACCTGTGTCCATCCGCATCCCGTGACGTCCAACGGGGGGGACGTGTTTGTCGAGGGCATTGTGAAGGAAGTGCACGGCAACAAGAAGCAGTTTTCGGTGCAGATTGCGGGCGGCTCGATCGCAGACAAGCAGGAGGTACGGGGGTGTACACTCAAAATCAAAACACACTTTCGTTACCGAACAATGTTCTAATTGTATTCCTTTCATGTATCCATTTTTCCACAGTTACGAATAGTGAAACGGGTTGATATGCGCCTCCTGAAACCGCCCTGGTGGGACGAGCTGGAAGATGCGCTGGACAGCTATAGCGGTGGCCACACGGTGTCGGCAGTAGATTGTGGCTCGAGCCGGCGTAACACACTCGATCATCATCATCATCGTTCCCATGAGGGAGATAGTAGCACCGGAAAGTTACAACAGCAGCAGCCACCCGCCATAGTAAGCTACGTCCTAGCAACGTCGACCAACAGCGAACATCATCTACACGGCAGTGGTGCCGGAACAGCAGGACAGCAACAGCCCGCCGGCACTGCCGCCACCATCATCTACACAAGTGGGGCACCGTACAAAAACAGCATCAGCATAACGCAGGGTCGTGGTGTGGCCAGTGCCGGCCTACGGTACGATCCATCGCTGGGCGCAGCAGCGGCAGCAGCAGCCGGAACGAGCGATCAACAGCAGCTAAAGCAGCAGCTCCATGTGCCATTGCAATTGCAGCATGTTCTACCATCAGCAGGAGCAGGATCGGGTGAAGAGCAACAGCACCATTACCGCAGCGCTGCCACCTCACCATTCCAGTCCGTGCAGCTCACGATCGGCAGCGCTGCTACGGATCATCGTGATCGGGATGGGGTGGAGACCGCACACTACACCACTGCTGCTGGTGCTGGTGCTCACGCGCGCTCTCATTCGCTGCATCACGTGTCGCATCCGGTGCAGGTCGGGATGTCTCCAGCGCCGGCCCACAGCAGCAGTAGCAGCAGCAACAGCAACACGATCGGCAGTGGAGCTTCGTCAGCATCAGTGTCGGGTGGTGGTGTCGCTGGTGGTGGTCCTCCCAGCAGCTCAGTATTAAGGACGCTCAGTCCGGACGATCTGCGCATCGCGAACCGCAGTTACGACAACGAGAGTGACGACGAAGTGCGCAGCAGTTTTCCCATGGAAGGAGGTACCGACGTCGTTTTTATGCCTTTGATTTCCCCAACTCATACATAGTTCACCTCTCACCCACTATTTCACTTGCAGAAGCGGAAAAATACTCAGGTAGCAGCAAGCGAAGCAGTATGCAAAGCCGTGGAAGTACCTCAAGCTTACTGGACCAACGAAGTACACCTCGATCTCAACCTGCAACCCCAAGGTACTTGTTGTGGCGGTATTGCCACGTCACGTGTTTAGTTAAGGTATTGTAATTCATTCGATTGTTGTCATTCAGATCTCAAGCGGCCACACCGCACCGGTTCAAGAAGGGCGACGTCGTTTCCACGCCCACCGGCATACGGAAGAAGTTTAACGGCAAGCAGTGGCGCAGGCTGTGCTCGAACGAAACCTGTTCGAAGGAATCTCAACGACGAGGCTACTGCTCGCGGCATCTCAGCCAGAAGGGTAGCAATGCGCTCCGGTCGTCCACCAGCTCGGTGACGAATCATTTCAACAGGTAATGGCTGCTGTTGAAAGCTTGAAAAAAGGAGCTATATGGGTCGTTTGGCGATGAGTTAAAATTGATACTCAACTCTTTCCTGTTTCGTTCCTTACAGTAGTCGATCGAGCAGCAAAACACAGCTAGACGAGGAAACATCTAGAGATTCGGAAACTTCACCCCATTACCGTGTGGCGGGACGGTTCGATCAGGACGAAACGGATGCGGCCAATATGCTGGGTAAGTTGAAATACTGTTTTCCGCGTCAGATACCAATGGCAATAGCAAATATATGAAATCAGTTGGAAAACATCCAACTAGCGGCGAATACTGATGTTCTTACTGGAAACTCACATGGCAAGCAGTGTAATGTACAGTCATTATCCGATATACGCTATCGTACGGGACCGAGCGCAATAGCGTATCTCGAGTTTTCGCGTATAGCGGATTCCTATGGAAAAAGAGTTTATAGTACCGGTTCGAGGGTTGAAAAATATCGCCAAAGAGTTTTGCATTCTAGATTTTTGTTATAAAACAGGTATCTTTTGCACAAATTTAGCGCAAAATGCATTAAGAACATTAAGGAAATTCAAAAAGAGCATAAAATATTTCAAAAAATCAAAATATTTGCAAAAAACACATGGAGCTGTCAAATTTAGAGGAATCGCGTACTGCGAATTCACGTATATCGAGTATCGCGTACTGCGGATAATTGCTGTATCAGCACTTGATTATTTTAATGGGATTTTTTATTGTAAAAGAAAAAAATAAGTAGATACTTTTACCGCGTATGTGGAATTTCGCGGTTTTCTAGTGTTTTTTTTTTTTCGTCTGTAACTTATAGTTAAAATGTAATGAATAATTTTGGCTGAAGTAAGTGGCCTTAGTCACTACATTAATTATTTCATTTTCTTTTTTGAATGAATTCAAGAATTTGCGTTTACAGGGTCTTTCCAGGATTCTCATAGTTGTGGGACTTTGCCTTGACTCTTTCTTATCGGAAATGAACTTCATTTGATGGAAAGTGGACTAAGGCACCCTTTTTGGATAGACTCCTTGTAAATTCCTATTTCATTTGTTTCACGCAACAAGGAGTAAATAAAGTGTCCCACTGCTATGAGAACTCGTGGTAAACCCTGTAACGACTGATGTGTCAAATCAATGCAATTTTTGCTCAGAGAACTGTCAAATATAGACACCCGCATATTTCGGGAACCACCTGTTATATACTTTAAAAAAAATCAAACCGAGTTCAAATGTTTTACTTGACGATCCCTGACAAACTGCTTCGAAATTGACCAGGGCAGTTTCTTGGAACGGAAAGCATCATATCATTGAAGAACAGTGTCCCTGCGGTGATGATAGGCGAAAATACCTCGTTCTGCGTGATTTACAACCGAAATTAAATTTCAACACATTTTTCAGAACTGAAATAAAACACTCCATTCACTGCACAAGATTCACGTTCTTAGAAGAGGAGAAAAAAAGCACACTCAAAAGTTCAGTGATTAGTTCAGGTGATCGTAATTAATCGCCTTCGCTGGAAAATACATCCGCCACCAATATACACAACCACGAGCACGAATAACGCGAATGAAGTGGTAGCCTTTCCGTCCGCAAGGCGCGCCTATCCGTTCTCGCACTGGGCGTTTGCGCAACACCAACACACACGCACACGCAGCCAGTCGGACGAACGCTGATCGTTGAATAAACAATCAGTCAAAACGGACAATGGGCTCGAGATTGTGTGGGTGTGTGTGTGTGTGTGTAAATTGTCGTCCACTAGTAGACGCATGCAGGCGCACGGGCGCAAATTTCCAAGAAGGACTTTATTGGCATTTACACACCCGTTGAGCACGGGAGTACACGAGAGAGAAAGAAAGTTTAGTCAAATCGGTACGCCCGCCGGCAGGAATAGTTTTCAAGTGAAAGTCATCCAGCTTCCTTTCGGGCGTTTTGTGTCGTTGTGAAGGCGTAATTCTAAAAATATCTGTATGCTTAAATTAGTCGCTCTAGGCGCGGTTGTGCTGCTAATGTTGGTTGCGAAAGTTTCAGTGCGAAAAGTATGAACTTTATGAACATGAACATGTACGATCTGCAAAGTGGTGCCGAACTGTACATTAAGTGTTTGCGTAAGTGTTGCTTGCACAATCTTAATTCTTCGTGGTGGGTTTTTCTTACGCTGGCAATCGGATAAGACTAGGATAGTCAGTTAATTCTTTGTTTCATTGCGTTCATAGCAAATACCCCAGCATCGATCCACTGAAACGATCGCCATCTTGTTAAGTCAGACTTCGTTTTCTGTGTGTGGGGAGCATGTGTATGAGTGAGGTTTATTTGTTTTATCAAACACTGATATGTCCAGGAGTGATTGTTACCGTTAGGTTTTCAATTATTATACACATTACCATTGGAAAATAGTCTTTTTTGTATTAGGAGAACTGTTCTATCATGAGAACTACTACCATCCAACTAACATGCGGTTCCGTTGATGGTTCCTCTCTTTTTCTCTTTCTCCAACACAGTATCACTTAGCAGTTCCCGCTCAGCGACACCGAGCAATTCGTTCTCCTCGCCAACCGGGCACGGATCGTCCCCGCTGGCAACACAATCGCCGGTAATGATTGGCAACCGGCAGAACCTGTTTCTGCCGATCGGCAGCCCGGCACCGTCCAACGATCCGCACGGCAGTATCGGCAGTGGCGGCAGCAACAAGTACAAAACGAATACTCCGAGCCCGAGCCCAGCGCACGTCATTGGCGGCGGTATCGGCATCGTTGGTAGTGGCGGGCCTGCTGGCAGCGGCCATCACCATCAGCTGATTCGACCGGAGTCGCTGCGGCCAACGCAACCGGCGAGCAGTGGTGCCGGCGCTGCGCCACCACCGACCGGTCACGCGACCAGCGTTATACGTATGTCGCCCCTGTACTCCCAGCATTCGGCCCATCCGTCGGCGATTTACGCCAGCTATCCTGTACATGTGGCAGGCGGTGGAGGTAGCTCATCGGCGGCACAAACGATTAACGCTTCTTCACAGCAACAGACTGTAAGTGTGGAAGCTGTATCGTCTAATGGCGTTGCACAACACCAACAGCAGCAGCAGCATCACCAGCAGCCGTCGCAACATCAACAGCAGCTACATCAGCAACAGCAAGAGCTGCAGCAACAGCAGGAACCGCAAGAGCAACCTCACGCGCTGGTAACGACCAGTCGATCGCAACCGATCTCCGGTCCGGCACAGCACGTTGCGCAATCAGCGTCGCCGGCCGCCCTCCACCATCATACGATCATACAACAACAGCAGCAACAGCAACAGCAACAACTGTCACAGACGACCTCCCAACAACAGCACACAGTGTTATTAACCAGTCAACATCAGCAATCCTTAACCGTGCCAAAAAACGGCATTAGCACGGGTTCCACCTATCAATGGCATGCATTGCTTCCGATCATAAACAGTCCGTCGGCGATCGCCAAGAGCAACCTCCATCCACATCATCAACACCACCACTACGCGCACATGGCGCACTCGCAGGCCTACGGACCAGCTGCTGCCGCAGCAAACACCGCTGCTGGCCCACCATCATCAGCGGCAACGACGGCGGCGGTTGCCTCGCAGCAACCATCGCCGATTGGAAGCTCCTCCGCAACGACAGCCAAGCCGTCGTCGGCGGGCGCATCCTCGATGGTCATCGTGCCGTCGAAGGTGTACTCGCCTACGCCACCGCCTCCTCAGTCAGCCGCCGGGGAGGAGATGGTTTCGATCGACGACGACGACCAGGGAGACGATGATGTCTTTGAAGCAGAGCCCGTGAAAACAGCAGTACCCAGCACGAAGAACTCTACCGCACAAGGTGGAGCAGGAGAGCAGACAAGCAACCGGTATGCGGCCGGTAACGGTAATAATGGTAGTGGTGGTGGTGGTGCCGGAAGCCATCAACTGTTGCGCGGCATGGACATAGAAGCACCGGTCACGGTCACGAACAGTAAGACAAGTTCGGCCGAGAGTGCCGAATCGATCGCAAAGCGACGAACGCAATCATGCAGTGCAGCGCTGCAGGCCGCCGCCGCTGCAGCGAACGGTGGCAGCAGTGGCGGTGCCGGTGGTGGCGGAAGTGGCAGCGGTACGCCGAAGGAACCGCAGAGTCCGCTGAGCAACAAGAAGGACGCTAAAATACGGCGCCCGATGAACGCGTTCATGATTTTCTCCAAGCGCCACCGGGCGCTGGTCCACCAGAAGCATCCGAACCAGGACAACCGAACGGTGAGCAAGATCCTGGGCGAATGGTGGTACGCACTGAAGCCGGAAGAGAAAACCAAATACCACGAGCTGGCGAGCGAGGTGAAGGAGGCACACTTTAAGGCACACCCGGAGTGGAAGTGGTGCTCGAAGGATCGCCGAAAATCATCCTCCTCAGCGAAGGAGGGGATGGTTGGTGGCGGCGTGCCTGCGTCCGGCAGTGGGCCGGGCGGGTTAGCATCAGCGGGAGGTAACAGTGGCCGGGGCCGCATGGATTCTTTCGACGGGAACGATTCGTTCGACGAACGAAGCCCCAAAACGCCGTCCGACGTGGCAATGCCTTCCGTTGGGGGAGGAACGTCGACCGGGGGCGGTAACGGAAGCCAGGCGAACGATATCATTCCACTGACCGTTGCACCGTACAACACAATTGACGAAACACCCGAACCAGCGTCCGGTGTGATGATGATGCTGCCACCGACAACGACGGCCAACCACGGATCCGTGGCTTCGTGCAACACTGGCAGCCAACATAATCCGGAACCGATGGTTGTCGATGCGGCAAGCCGCTCCTCCTCGCCGTCCCACCAACGGTACGCCGAGCCGGAGGGACGGGAAAAGAACGACGAACGGATGGATATATCCATTACCGATGAGCAGATGGACGAGGGGGGTGATGTTGCTGAAGACGATCAGCCGATGACGATCGCGGACGACGAGTCGGTACCGCGAAAGGCACCACCGTCCGCGCAATCATCGAACGATGTGGCGGAGCTCGATCTGAAATGTGCCGAAAAGGTAAGCGACTCGGATGTGGAAGACATCTCCGGCAACGCCAAGGGCAAACAAAACCATGGGGAGATGAGCTCGTCTCAATTTACTGCTAGTTCTTCCACCAAGGTACGATCAAGTGTAATCGATGGGGCGTGTTGTGTTTCCGTTTTAAGTTGTTCTCTCCTTTCTGTTTGCGGGCATTTTTGGCGTGAGATTGTCTCTATTTGTTTTTAGCTTATCAGCCATGATTCGAGAGTTTTGTATAACCCTGCTACATCGACTTTGTTTTGAATTTGTTTACAGGTTTCACAATCGACGGTTTCAAACGACTACCATCACGGCAGCAATGGGGATGTAGCGACAGATTACTCCATAAAAACACTGACGACGGCAGGCAGCAACAATGGTGGCCAACCACCAACAACACCCGGTGGGCCCAATTCCGCTTCGCTCGACAACTCTTCCACATCGTTACTGACGTGCAAACCGAAACCAATCAAAGCGGGTGCGATTGGCAACAGTACTACTACTGTTACTACTACTACTACTGCTACTACTACTGGCGGAAGTAACACCGCTGGTTCCGGTGCAGATAGCAATGGCAGCTGTGGTGGCAACAACAGCGTAACTGCTGGAAATGGGGCCAGCGGACAGGGCGGTACCATGTACCAGCATCATCACGCGCATCCTCACCATCACCACCACCATCCGATCGGGTACGCGTACAGCAGTCCGAAGAACCCGGTTGGTGTTTCACCATTCCAGCCAACAGGTAAGCTCTAGTGTGATATGGAGGATGTAGGTAGGCGGCACTGGAATGAATTCACTATTCCTCATTTCCATCTTTTAGGAGGAGCATTTAAAACGATGCCACAAAGTCCGAAAACCCTGGGCAAGCAGGATCATCCATCGTATTTGCTCTCGCCAGCGCCATCAACGCCGACGGCGTCCACAATTAAGATGGAACCGGCAGAAAATCTAACCACCAGCAGCAGCAACGGCGGTACCACCCGTAGCAATGTCGATACCATCTTCAACTTCTCATCCGCTGCCATAAAGGAACAACATCTGCAGCAGCAGCAGCAGCAGCCAAACTCGCTGTACCACGGTGGGAACGATCAGCAGCAGCAGCACAAATTTCTACTGGCCGTTAGCAGCAGCAGCAGCAGCAGTGTGGCAGAGCCATTGTCGGGCGCGGCGGCCGCAAACTCAACGTTGACCGTTACACCGCCGAGCAGCAGCTGCTCCTCGGAGGGTGGGGCAAGTAGCCTCAGCAACAGCAGCACCAAATGTAAATCGCTGTTAGAGTTTAATCCCACCATTTGTTACACGATCTCGAACGTTAACGGTAGCCATGCGACCGCCAGTAGCAATGCAAACCATAAGCCTAGTACTAACGCAATAGTGATGAGCATGAAGCAAGGTAAACTAATCATGGATGTTGTGAACACTGCTACCAGTACTTGTACTACTACTATTACCACTAACACCGCTAGTGCTAACGAACCTACTAATCATCATCACAAACTGAGCCGTACAGATACCACTACCGAAAGCAATCATCATCCAACTTCTTCTCATCTAGATGTTGTTCACCATTCTAACCATCAGCTTTCATCATCCACGACACATTGCATAAATAATACAGCTAATCGCTCTTCTACTTCCGATGTTGTCATCATGAATGCCATTACTAATAGTATCGCTACTAGTACCACCACCACCACCACTACTACTATCACTAACTCTACTACAAATTCCGCTACCGTTAAGCCTTCCTGTCCGATTGATGTTGTACATAGCGATAAGATCTCTTCTTCATCTACCACCATCACCACAAACACCGTCGCTCATGCCGCGAAAAAAACGTTGAATGTTGTGAATGTTGTAAATGTGACAGCAAATGCATGTGCGGCGGGCCCGCCACCGCCTGCGACGTCCACCAGCAGCAATGGGGCAGCGTTGATGAACGCCGCGGGAACGCCTGCGCAGGGAAGTAGCGATGGTGGTAGTGCCGCCACTACCCCTCCTACCACCGCCTTTATCATCAACACGTCCAGCGGTGGTGGCAGTGCCATTCTACGCCCTGTCCAGCCAGCGATGTCAATGATTGCGAAAATGGCAAACACAACAACACACCAACCACCAAAGCAGCCCCGTTCGGATGCCGATGCACCGGTCACCGGTTTGCAGCCTTCGGTCGTATACGAAACGATTCTGGTCGAACGTCCAGCGCAAGTGAAACACCAGGGATCGACCTTCACGACCGTTCCATTTAACGGTGCTTCATCGACAGTGATGCCGCTAGCCACGAATGGATTGATGTTAGCGTCCGCTTCTACCGCTGGCGGCAACACGCTGAGCAGTGCGGCGTTACCGAGTGGAAGCATTATCGTATTATCTCAAGCATCGCTGAACGAACTTCTGTTGCATGGTTCTTGCACAACGGCAGCACAGCATCAACTACAACAACAACAACAGCTCCATAACGAAACTAACAGCAACAACACAGAGCTAATAGCGGCAGCGAACAACAGAGATAACTCCAAAAAGCTACTACTAACAGCTGGTGGAGGCACTGCGACAATCACTAATCTCATCAGTTCAATCACAAACACCTCAACTATGCCCTTCTCTTCCACCCCTTCCCTCCCATCCTCGTGTAATAGCGGTAGTGTAGTCAATGGGAATATCTGTACCACTAGCATCCCCATCAGCTCTTCCCTCAATGTGACTAATTGTATCGTTGTGCCTGATCATACTTCCTTCACTACCACCTCTTCTACTACTTCTACTACTACTGTCACCACCTGTGCGACTACCATTGAACCATCCAGCACTACTAACAGTGCGGCAAAATTGTTAACATATACCATAAGCAAAAAAGGCATCACCACTGCTACCTCTTCCTCCTCCACCTTCCCCTCCACCGATCATCGTGCTCCTCTTCAGTCCAGCACCTCCGACCCGTCCTACATCAACATCATTGCCACCACTTCCACCACCACCACCACCACCACTACCACTTCTACTGTCCCCACAAACAATTCAACCATCATGAACAACAGCAGCAACACGAAACAGACGATTATAATGATCAATCAAACAACTTCAACAGTTCTACCGGTGCCATCATCCTCCGCACCGTCGTCCGTTGCTGCATTGCCCACATCGCTGACGATGTCCTCGGTTGCATCGTTACATCCGCTGCAGCAGCACCATCAGCAGCAGCACCAGCACCAGGGCGTTGGCGCTACTGGCGGGTTCTCGATGCTGTCCACCATCAGCTCGGGTAGCGGCGGCGGCGGTGGTGGTGTACTGGCAAACACCGTCACCACCAACGCGAACAGTGCCACTGACCTGACGACGGTACTGCCAGCGGCGAGCAGCAGCAGCAGCACCACGACAACCATCCTTGCATCCGCCGCCAACCAGCGTCTACCGGGCCGGCAGAAGCTGATGCTGTGTCCACAGGTAAGCAAGCAGCAGAGTATTTTCCCGTGCGCTTGTTATTTATACAGTAGGAAGCTTCTGGCTGGCTGGGGCTGGCTCTCCTTTACCAGATCAGCTGGCTTCAATTGGATTTTTCTCGCTAGTAAATCATTTTTCAGTAGAGTTGACACTAGATTTATTGCTATCACCACACTGCATCATAGTTTCATTCATCTCATCTCATCTGCAAACCCACGATTCGACTCCTCCTTTTTTCCCACGTGCCACCAAATCCCTATTCCAGCCGATCCATTTGCCATCAACCTCTACTGAATTCCCTCCGTTGCTCAAAAAAAAAAGACTTCCCAAGATGTCCCACACACCTCTCAAAATGATTCAAAATCAACACTGGCTCTGTTGGACGATGTGTTTTATCGCTGGATTGGCGCATTATTTGGCAAACAACAAACAGTCAACCATCATTTCGCGCGTCGAGCCGTAGTTTAACCCATCCAATTCCTGTTTCTCCTGCCTTCTTCTCCCCCCCCCCACCACTGGAATGTTTTAGATTTTTTCTTAGGTATACCCGAAGGCACAATTTCTCCCCTCAAAATTGATTATCTCTGTAGCTACGTAGTATCTTTTACCGCATGCAATGTGCGCTTCCGAAGCACGCACTACACACACATACACACATAGACGCTCCCCGTGTGGATGATGCTTAGATATTTAGTCCTTTTGTTTTTGAGTTTCTTGCGTAGCTTTTAGTGGAGCGCTGATGAACGGGGTGCTACTCCCTGTAGGTTTCTCTATTAATTCACTGTTCAAAAGCACCGTGTTCTTCTTACGTTGTCGATATAGTTAATTCACATTTTGCCCCGTTTCGATTCTTCTGATTTCAACCGAATTGTTGCTTCTCGATGCTGCAGTATACCGTTTGTTAAGTAGTTTGTTAAGTAATGGTGCGTGCGAATTGCTACCGCTTGATTGCTCTTTTTTCTTTTTCGGCTCCGTTGAGCCTTTCCCCCACAGTCTCTCAAGCTCCTTTAAAGTATTGTTTTTTTTTTTTCGCTTTTTGGTTGTACTACTAGCCTAGCCTCCTGTGACTAACGGTTCTTCCAACTGACACATACTTACTTACTTCTCTCAATTCCAGTTTGCCCTAGTCCTTCCCGATCACCAACAGTTTACGCTGACCGATCGCTCTAAGATTTCGTTCGCGAATCTTGCCACGGCGACCATTAAACCGGCCCAGGGCAACACTATCTTTGCCGCTGTCCCCTCCCCCTCGTCCTCCTCCGCATCCCCTTCCTCTTCGTCTACCACCACCGTCGCATTTGCACTAACACCGTCGCCATCCTGTTCCGCATCCGCTACTACTATCACTGGCGCATTGCGGCCAGCCGGCAGCAACGGAACCATCCAGCCGCCGACGGTGGCACACGTGAAACTAACCAACATCCTTCCGACAACAGTAACACCACCTACTTCATCATCCACCTTTTCATCATGTTCCAACACCTTCACCACCACATCACATTCTTCTTCTTCTTGGTCGTCGTCGTCGTCCTCGGCGTCGTCGGCGTCGTCGTCGTCGAGTGTGCTAATCAAAACGCAGTCGGCAACGGGCGCAATCGTGCCGAATGGTATTGGGGCCACCAACGCTGCCGGTGGCGGTGGCATTGGTGGTGGTGGTGGTACTACTACTACGATTAACGCGTCCATTCCCGTACAATATTTGATCCAAGGCAAAATACCGAATCTTCTCATCTCCACAACACAGGGCTACCCGGCACAGATTCAGCAGTCGCCGCATCACCATCCGCAGCAGCAGTACGCCACGATCAAGCAGGAACCGCCGGAATCGCCCGGCGCGAAACACTTGCTACCGGTAACGCCCACATCCAACACTGCCGGATCGGTGTACGGTAGTAACAGCAACAGTGGTGGTGGTGGTGGCTCTACTGTGCCCTCTACGGGTGGTAGCAGTGGTAACGAACGGGACGCTTCGAATGAGGAGGAGGACATGGAAGAAGAGTACGGCGAGGGTGGCGATGGTGGCACAGCGGATGCAGCAGCCGCCGCAGAGAGCAAACAGTTCATTCTGGCACCGACGCCGGCGCAACTAGGTCGCGCTCCGCTACAGCGGCGTCAGATGAGCAGCGGCGGCTGCAATAGCAACAGCAACAGTAACAGTGGTATGTTGCAATCGGAGCAGCAGCAATCGGCGGGTAGCAACAATGGTAGTATCACCCAGCAACAGCAGCAGCAGCAGACACCGATGGAGGATGACGGTGGTGATGAAACGGCGAACACGTCGAACGAACAAAACAGCCACCACGCGCATCACCAGCACCATCAGCACGCCTCGATGCCGTCCGCCCTGCCGACACCGACGTCCGCCTCCATGGAGGACTACCACAGCCAGATCTCGCCGTCCACCGCTAAGAAAGCCTTCTTTCGCAAGGCGAAGCCCGACGATATGGATAAGTAAGTTGTATTGCACAGCGCTCTGGCTGACGGTATGCGTGAGCGTTTGTTTTCAGTGCCTCTGACCCCGAACCATTCCAATTGTCTTGCTTTACGCAGCGTTCTGCGACAGGTTGACTTTGAGAAAAAGTTTAAAACACTACCCCAGTTCAAGCCGGAAGATTGTCACTCACCCAGTGCCATTATGGCGTCGTCACCACGTGTGTTCACGCAAAACTATCGTAAAAAGCAAACCACGACTCACAAAACGCGTAAGTATTATTACACCCAGCGTCAGTTGCATCAAGTAAAAAACTCTGCTTTCGCTTACAGTGGTGCCGGATGAAGATCAGCATAACAATCTGCATTCGGATGGCAGTGCGCCTCCGCTGTCCAGTACTGCCACCCCGTCCAGCTCGTACGTGATCGGAAATCGATTTTTCGGACCGGATTTCAACATGGAACAGTACAAAGGTACTGTACTGAAGCTTCCCCTTCCAATTGGCATCCACTGAAAGAGTCCCCTTTATTACTACACGTTCCACTTTTAGAAATGTCGGCAGAAATGGGCCGGGGAGCGGTGGGAACTGGCGCCGGAATGGGCGGCGGTCCCGGTGTTGACGATCGTTCGCCCCGAACGCCCAAAACGCCATCGCAACGGTCGGTCAATTCGGCGGAAGAAAAGGGTCACCGGAAGATACTCGAGCAGCGGCGCAACCTGGTGGTGCAGCTGTTCAACGAGCACGGAATGTTTCCGTCAACGCACGCCACCAACAGCTTTCAGGTGCGTTATCTCGCTTGCTTTAGGGTTGGGCTTTGGTTGGGCCGCGCCACCGCGCTCTGTCTAGCTTCTAATATGCTCGATACGGTTTGTCTGTGTCCGTTTTTCCACCCCACAGTTGGCACACAGCGACATATTTCCGAACAAGCAGAGCCTGCAGCTGAAAATACGCGAAGTGCGCCAGAAATCGATGGCCCAGCAGCCAGGTTTTACGCCACAGTCCGCTGGTCCGATCACTCCGACCGAAATTAGCGGTGGTAAGTTCGACCAGCCTGTTCGACCAGCCTGTGTGACGTTACCGCTCGAAACGGCAACAGTTTTACCCTGCTTTTGTGGTGTTTTAGGTCAGTCCGATAGCAACCAGCAACATTCGTTGTTGCATCAGCAGCAGCAGCAGCAGCAGCATACTCAACAGACACAGCTTCATCATCAACAGCAGCAACAGGAACACAGCATCAACTAACTCTACTCGATAGTGTGTCGGACGATAGGCTTTAACAGTTTAACAGTTAAAGGTAAGAGCCCAGAAAAATAGCTGACGAGCTGGTTTCCTCGCGTTACGAATGGGATGACAAATAGTAAGCACGAATACACGATATCATCAAAATACAAATCATCAATTACAAATTAGCGGGAATGATGCAACAAAGCGACGGGAAGCGAAGGAAAGGTGATAGTGGTAGGTGGTAAAAATTTAAGCTGCTAAAAGTGAACGAAGTAATATTGTGTGTAAAGAGATGCCAGCGCGCTCACCACACATTTGCGTTTTGTTTCGTGTTCTTGCGCATACAACCTTCACTTTCCAAACGGCAAAGCATGGTTTGAGCGCGGACAAAAATGTTCTTCCGTTTAGCGATTAATGAATTGCCAGAGTTATATTATAGCAAAAGCAGCAAAGCAAGTTGGTTGGTTGGTTACGAACTTTAAGAAACGAGAAAAAAAACGATTTAGATCGCAAACGATGAAGTAAAACTTCATATCCGAGTAGCAAACTTCTTCTTAACTATATACAAAAACAATAACACTCTTTTTCCCGCAATCAATGCCAATACAATAACGCTCTACAATAGCCCCCAATTAATATAATCATCCTTACAGCAATAATAGTGTCGCCATTCCTCCTGCTATATAGTTGCGTTATACAGCATAGGACCTCATCATACGTACGACAGATCGCAGTTACATACAACTGGGGCGAAAGCAAACATTTATCGCTATGTTTTGTTCTTCTTCTTCTGTTTTTCGTACTGCAAACAAATCATCTACAAAACACACATTCGCACACACGCATACAATAGCTTTATGTTAGGGAGCTGCTTAAGTACGTCGTTTCTTATTTGTATCCTTGGCTAAGAGCTGCAGATTGATGTGTAAAGAGAGAAGTAAAGCGCACGCACGCAAGATGTTGCAACTGAATGTGTCTGTTCGTATGCACTGCTCCCTTGTAGGGACAGTTTTGTGGAACAAGCAGATTCCTTATTAGCTCTTGTTTGTTTAGAGAGGACTCCAGTTTATTGTTTTCGTTTATTCTTTATAGTCTATGCTTACGACGCCGCAGCTGGCAGCAACATTCGCACTTGATGTGTGATTGTTCACAGTGCGCGGTGGGCAAAAGTGTACAAAGCAAGCAGCAAGATCGTGATGATGATGATGATGTTGATTGTGTAAATTTACTTTCTGTGAAGAAGTTGTGTGCGTGCGCGCGTGTGTATTACGCCACACCGAATGTGATGTAGTAGATGTGTAAAGCGGATTATAGAAAACAATTGCAACAATATGCTATGCCGTACATTAAAGAAAGTATATCATCCAAAATGACAAGTAGCAATCATGTTTCTATAATTGATTACGAGTAACTTGAAGCAAGCTGTTCAATTGAACGAAAGCAAAGGAATGAAACGAAAGTACTCACAAATCGTCGTAAACCACGTACACACTTTTCGTGTAGACGGGGAAGACAGTCAGCCAAGCCAGCGCGCGGGAGGATCTATCCGGTGATTTTAGTTTTAGTAAATCCTTATCAAAAAGGTAATAGAGAAAGAGCAAACGCGTTCTATAAAAAGAAGTTATTTTCTCCCGATTATTATCTTAAGTTGAGAAGAAAAAGATGTCGGGGAAGGTAGAAACGAAAGAGATATACACAGTGAGGGCTATGGAGCAATATATGATATCAGTGCAAGCGTGCACGACACATCTGGTTGCTAACAGCAACCGAAAGAGGGTGAACGTGGTCGCGTGTTTGTAATATACTGGACATCACGGGAACACATGGGATGTGTGTGAGTGTTTGTGTGTGTTTGGATCCCTTTTAGCGTCTTTTCCCCCCTCCATTGAATGAACTTGATTAGAAACAGCAACAAAAGTATGTGGTATTTGTATTAATGAATTGGATGACAGAAACAGAACAACCCTAAAAAAAAGGGGCCGCCATTATTGTTTCCATTGTTTTCACACAATTGGTATATCACACATTGTTTGTTTGTGGGTGTTTAACAAGCAAAAGTACAACAAATATACTGATCGTAGTGAAATTTGCTGAAATATAGTAAATATATGGAGCGCAGCTTTTCCGTCAGTTCGTCCTGTGTGTATGTGTGTTTTTGATAATCAAATTAGAGGAAATGGCGTACGTGTGTGCACTTTTGTAACCGAGGTATTTTGCCTTTGATGAATTGATACCAGGCACTGTAAGAAGAAAACAAGTAAGATAAGCAGGAAACGCTGTATAGAGGGCGTGAAAAGCGACCAGAGGAAGGAGAAATGTTTTTTTTTGTAAGTTACATTTCTATGATTTATTACTTTTCGGGTTTCATCAAACCAACCATACAGAAAGAGTACAAACGTATTTGTTTACACAATGAACTAAATTATTCCATCCAAATTTGATCGATTTTATCGATACCTTCTGGTTCTGGTTATACTTTTTCGTATTAGTTTCGCATTGCGCTTGTGACTTGTTAGTTCCTTTGTTCCTTTTTTCTCTGTTCTCTTTTGTGTTGCTACTCTTTCGTTGTCTCTTTACTTTCAAACCATTTTGCTTAATATTGACAACAGCGGAAATGGCTGCCTACCCTCAGTTAGAATGCGCTCACGTTTTTACATAAAAGTGCAAACATAAAGATATAATGTTAAAGATAAAAAAAACACACACACACACGCACCCGCACACACAAACACAATCCGACACGCTTTTTGGTGGGCCATACGGAGGAAAATGGAACATGTGTTTTTCACTCTCCGGGTTTATTGATAAACACACACAACACGACGCGTGCACTGCTGTGTTGCACGTTTGTTTCTTTTTAATTAGTAGCGTAAGATCGATAGAAGAGAAATTATGACCACACAGGACACAGATAGACAAAGGCTTGTTATGAGCGAAAGAAGTGGCTGGCGGCAGGAGGAACTGCACGTTTGTTTTATCTATTCTGTTTTTAAATTCAATTGAGATAAAGTAAAGCCACAGAAGCAAATGAAATTGCAAAGTGTGAATGTATTGGTGGAAAAAAGGAAACAGGCTGAAAAAGGGGGAGCAGCAACAAACACAAATGCGCGTGATTGTGTGCCCCTGCATTGTGTAGTATGCATTATTGACACATCAAGAAGAAAAAATACAGGATAATGAATGATATGTGTAAAGTGTGTGTGTCTGTGTGTGTAGAGGTAAACCGCCATTTGGCTATTAGCGGAACGATGCGGAAACAAACCACACAGCAAAAGTAAATCTAGTAAACGAGTGAGCTACTAGCAACCACCCCCCCTTCAGTAGTTGTGCAATTAGGATATAAGAAGGACACACCACAAAATGAAGCTGCATTGTGAAAAGAATTATCATATTGTATATGATTGATTTATAGTAGAAAGCATAATTACTATCTAGCGACAGAGCATGGGCCAGAGCGGTTGAACATATACGATAATACGATGGTACATTTGTTGAACGAGAATGTGTGTGGTGCGGGGGGCGAAATCCGCATATTAGCCAAACAAACACTCCCAGCACCCAGCACAAGTCTACATCATCATTCTGCTAATCCCATCATTCACGCCCCATCCTCCTATCCCCTATCCCATACATTAAGCAACGTTCGGAAAAATTAGGCAAATCACATTTACAATTATACTCTTCTCTACTCGTTCCGCGCAATGTGTGGACGGGGTGGGGACGGATGGGGGGTATATGTTGTGTGTTAGAAAAGTAGGTTTGATGGAAGCCACCGTGGCCACACACGCACACCCATACACAAAGAGACTCAACAAACGGGCGACGATGCTCTGATAATGATGATGATGATGATGATGATGTGCTAACATAAACAAAAACGAACGAATTTCTGAAGTTTTCCTCTTCTCTAACTCACGATGCAAACAAACAAATAAACAAACAAACTGGAATGTTGTATACACAGACACACAAACAAACAAACAAACATGAACGAGCAAGTGAGAGATGCATTATATACATAATAATAGTGGAAATGAAATGACAAAATGATCACACAAATTAAATGGTAAAATAGAAGAAAAAAATATGATAAAACAACAAAAAACAAAGAAACAAACAAACAATGTTAAAATGCCTGTAGGGCGACCTGAGAAATGTAAACATTTGATATACAACAAAATGCGCACTCGCTAACTGATAACAAAAAAGTAAGAGAGGGAAAGAAAGAGGGTATATAAACAAATGATAGCATTGAAGCATAGAATTCCAACGCAGAAGCCGCGCAGCAGCACACTCTCCTCTTTATGTTACGGAGTGTTGTGGCTCTAGTAGTGACAATTTGAGGAAAAAAAAGTCCATAAAAATAACATATTTTTACCCCAAAACAAAAATGGAAAGAAAAGGTTTGTGTTAGTAGTTAAAGTCGAGAGGCCAGGTGCAAGTGACACAAAAAAAAACTCCCAAATACACAAATGTTGAAGAAAAGCTTTTTTGGTGCGTTGTGTTTGTTTGCTTGCATGCATTGCTTTTAGCTGGGTTGTGTTGACACGGTGTAGTTTTGGCACCGTCTTTGCGGATTCTAATATTTAACTTTCCTTTTCACCTTTGAAAGGGGGCTCTAATTTATCCGATTCACAGCACTTTACTCGAGAGTCGTTTGAGGTACAATTCCGCAACGGAACTTTCACATGTTCCTTTAAAAAGTGGTGAAATATTGCGCCTGTTGAAAAATTTCCTCCTTCGTCGACTTGAAATATTTCAAATACAATATTTGTCGACTTTCATTTTATTGACGATTTTTTTTCCTTTTATAGAAACGAACAACACTAAAGTAATTTATGTGAGTTAGTGAAAACTATTATTTACCTGCTGTTGCTCGTACTGCTTGGTGCATATTGGGTCGAACACTCTCTATTTTTATTTTCCACAGCCCATCCAGCGTCAGGGCTGTCAGACAATGTCGACATTCGTTCCACTGCACTGAAATTTTGGCGTCCTGTCACCTTTCATCACGAACATCGGAACGAATGGGCAAAAAACCTCGAAGAAAAACGCCTCAGTCCGCAGGAAAAGCGAACAATTTCTAGTTCAATCGTGTTGTTGTGCAGCATTTTTACATGTTTTTGTATCGCGTGCGTTATCAGACGTCCGATAAAAAGTGATTGTACGCGGGGCGGGCATATTACCATTCGCTAATAATCGTCGTGCAGTGTTCGTCAGCTACGAGCGTCATCGTCGTGCAGGGCAGGGTACAGCAAAGAAGCGGTCCCCATCATCACCAACGTAGTAAACAGCGTACTGACCCAGTCGCTGGAAAACCCCATGGAAATGGTGTCTCTGGGGCCGAAAAAGGATGGAAATCCTAATGCCGAATTCTTTACCGCGCCGGAAACACTGCAGAACTTCGAAACGGTGCGGCTGTGGTTGCAGAAACACTTCAAGAAGGTAAGGGTTTTTTTTGTTCGCTGTGTATTGTGTCCAGTGAGGTGAGCCATTTTGTGTGTTGAAAATGTACGGCGCGCGGGTGCTGCAGTTGTGGCAAGTAATTTGCGCTTTTTGCGCCTGTGTTGCTACTGATGTGCTTGGTTAATGCGGCGTGCCAAGGGAGCGATTCATTCGATGGGAGCAGAAAAATGTGGCCGCAAAGTGCAAAACGGGCGATATTTCATTGCAAAAAGGGTCGTTAGTTTGTGGAGGGATGTAGGTGGAGGTAGGTGGAAGGGGCAAGAATACCGGGTTCGCAGCAGGCTTGGGTAACACAAGCTGTCAAGGGGCAGTTAACCCTTAGCATCGCAAACATTCAAACCCTTGCGGTTCAGTACAGTGTTGTTGTTGTTTTTGTTGAAATGTTTTTAATAATTATTAATGATAGTTTTGTGACTAATTATGGTTTTTAATAATTATTAATGCTTTTCCATTTATATTAGTTTCTTGCACCAGATCCACCGACAAAGGAATCTTTGGCCCATTTAATTATACAATTCATTCAGTATCAGGAAGCGAAGCTTGGGAAAAACTCTCAAGATCCACCAACAACGCGTTTGCCGGTAAGTGGAGTGGACCGTCTTTGGATCCTTGTTTCACTTACAAACAACACAGCATGGTGACCTTCTATCTCGTTCACTCTTTCCGCTTCCGTAGATACGATGCTTCATGGATTTCAAACCGGGCGGTGCCCTCTGCCACATACTTTCCACTATGTACCGCTACAAGGCGGAGCAGCGCTGGCGCAAGTTCGATTTCACCGTGAACAAAAACCCGATGCGCAAGGACCCGATCGGGCAGATGGTGCTGGACATCGAGACGGCACTGATCGAGGCGGAATGCATGCGCCTGCCGATCGTGTACATCCGCCCGGAGGTGGACCGTGCGACGGCGAACAAAATCACCGACATCGTGACGAACCATCAGGGCGAAATAACGGCCGATGAGGAGGAGGCCACGCACATCATCTATCCGGTGATTGATCCGCTGCCGGAGGATTACGCGCGGCCCACGTTCCGGCGCGATAAGCACGTGATGATCCACTGGTACTACTTCCCGGAGTCGTACGACACTTGGGTGCCGAATTCGTTCGACCTGCCCGACAACATCCCGGAGAGTCCGCCGTCGCCGGCCGAGCGCTGGCGCGTGTCCGCCTCGTGGGTGATCGATCTGGACGAGTACAACGAGTGGATGTCGGAGGAGGACTACGAGGTGGACGAGGGGGGACGCAAGAAGGTGCACCCGCACCGGCTCGGCGTCGAGGATTTGATCTCGAGCGTGGCCGGCGGCGGTGGCGGTGGAGCCGGCTCGGAAGATAAGGTTAAGAAGACGCCCAAGGTGGTCAACTCGAAGCGCAAACGGTCGCCCTCGCCGGCTGCCGGCAAGGGTGGCAAGCGGAAGAGCTACCGTTCGCCGGCCGCTTCGTCCGCTGCCTCCTCCTTCCAGAAGAAGCCGCGCGCGGACGACGAAGAGTCGGAGGATCTCACCAAGGACATGGAGGATCCGGCGCCGGAAACGAACATTACCGAGGTGAAGCCGAACATGAGCAGCTCGGGCGCGTCGGGCCCGGCTACGCCGCAGCCCAAGCGCGACCCGGACATGATGCCGATGAAGTACGCCACCGTGACCGATCTGGACGACGAGATGGGCATGAATGCGGGCGGCGCTGGTGGCAGTGGTGCGGGCGGTGGCGGTGGCAGCGGCGGATCCGGAGCGGGCGTGGGCGGTGGCGACGACAGCCAGGCGGGCAAGACGAGCGACAGCAGCAACACGCAGGACTTCCCGACCGGCAGCAAGGACGATCTGGAGGACAACGTGACGGAACAGACGCACCACATCATCGTGCCGTCCTACTCGGCCTGGTTCGACTACAACTCCATCCACGTGGTGGAGAAGCGCGCCCTGCCCGAGTTCTTCAACGGGAAGAACAAGTCGAAGACGCCCGAAATTTACATGGCCTACCGGAACTTCATGATCGACACGTACCGGCTCAATCCGACCGAGTATCTGACCAGCACGGCCTGCCGCCGCAATCTGGCCGGCGACGTGTGCGCGATCATGCGCGTGCACGCGTTCCTCGAGCAGTGGGGCCTGATCAACTATCAGATCGATGCCGATTCCCGGCCGACGCCGATGGGCCCACCGCCGACCTCCCACTTCCACGTGCTGAGCGACACGCCGTCCGGGCTGCAGCCGATCAATCCGCCCAAGACGGCACAACCGTCCGCGGCGAAGAACTTGCTCGACCTGGACAAGAAGGGGGCCGTGCTGGGCGACAAGAAGGACGAGCTGGCACCGGGTGCGGTGGCGGCGGCGGCGGGCGCCAATGGTGGTGCCGCGCCACTGATCGGCCCGGACGGCATCAAGGTGGAGCAGGGTCTCGTGCCAACGGCCGACCCGAACGGCCAGTTCGGCCTGCGGTTGGACCAGTACGCGAAGAAACCGGCCGCGATGCGCAACAAGACGGCGGCCAGCATGACGCGCGAGTGGACGGAGCAGGAGACGCTGCTGCTGCTCGAGGGGCTGGAGATGTACAAGGACGATTGGAACAAGGTGTGCGAGCACGTCGGGTCGCGCACGCAGGACGAGTGCATCCTGCACTTTCTGCGGCTGCCGATCGAGGATCCGTACCTGGAGGATGACAACACGTTCCTCGGTCCGCTCTCGTACCAGCCGATCCCGTTCAGCAAGGCGGGCAATCCGATCATGTCGACCGTGGCGTTTTTGGCCTCGGTGGTCGACCCGCGTATCGCGGCCAGCGCGGCCAAGGCGGCGATGGAAGAGTTTGCCGCAATCAAGGTAAAACCGGAGCGCCAAATTGCCACCTTGACCAGCGGCAAAGCAATAATACGGCTCTTTGGTTTTGTGTGTTTCAGGATGAGGTGCCCGCTTCCATGATGGACGCACACCTGAAGAACGTGGAGAAATCGAGCTTCGGTGGCAAGTTCGATCCGAATGCGGGCCTGGCAAGCAGCGGTATTGCTGGCACGGGCGCCGAAAAGGACAAGGAGGACGAGTCGGCGGACGGCAAAACACCGGCAAGCGGTGGAGCGTCCTCGGCAACGTCCGCTGCTGCAGGCGGTTCCGGGGCAGCGGCCGCTGCGTCGACCCCTGCCACTCCGACCCCGCCAGCTGGCGACGTGGAGATGAAGGATGTTTCGAAGAAGGATGATGCCGCCGGTAAGTTGCAATCGGTTCAATCTAGTAGGCTAGTAGCATCGTGCAACCAAATCGGGCTAGTGCTGCTTAGATCGTACGTGGCAAGACGTGTTTGTGTTAGTATTTTAATACTTACTGCTTTTCTATCCTCCTCTCCCATCGGCATTTGCATGCAACATCCTTTCTCCTTCTTTTTGCTCTTTATCTTCCTCTTTCTCTCTCTTTCTCTCTCTCTTTCGTTCTCTGTTCCGTTTTGGTTCATTAACGTATGACAAAAAAAATGTTCTGAAACTGAATGGTAATGCTTTAGAAAAAGAAAAATCTTCCGATGAGACAACCACTGCTACTAAATCGCCTGATTCCGATGCTACTACAGCGACGCCAGCGGGCGATGCAAACGCCGGCAAACCGCCAGGAGCGGCCAGCGACGCCCCGACCGCCTCCCCAGACGCCCAGAAGGAAAAGGATGGCAAGGATGGTAAAGATGCTGGTACACCCGCGTCAACAGGCACGGATGGCGCGGCAAAGGAGAACGGCGGCTCCACCGATCCGAAGCTGTTCAACGAGGGCAATCTGCAGGCGGCAGCAGCGGCTGCCCTTGCCGCTGCCGCAGTGAAGGCGAAGCATCTGGCCGCGGTCGAGGAGCGCAAGATCAAGAGCTTGGTAGCGCTGCTCGTCGAGACGCAGATGAAAAAGCTCGAGATAAAGTTGCGCCACTTCGAGGAGCTGGAGACGACGATGGAGCGCGAACGGGAGGGGCTGGAGTATCAGCGGCAGCAGCTGATACAGGAGCGCCAGCAGTTCCACCTGGAGCAGCTGAAGGCGGCCGAGTTCCGGGCGCGCCAGCAAGCCCACCAGCGCTTCCAGATGGAGCAGGGCCAATGGCAGCAGCAGCAGGCACAAGCGCAAGCGCAGGCACAGGCCCAAGCGCAGGCACAGGCGCAAGCACAGCAACAGCAGCAGCAGCAACAGCAGCCACCACATGGCCCGGCGGGGCCAGCTTCGGCCGCCTCCACCGTACCGGCGACCCACTCGAATGTGCATCCGTCGCAGCAGCAGCAGCCACCGCATCTGGCCGGCGCCACCACCAATCCGGGAGCTAGTGAGTCCGATATTCAAACCCATGCGCACAGTACCACCAGCACGGTAGAAGCACCGCACTAACATTGCGCTCCCAATTTCTTTGCTCTCTCTCTTCCCTTTTTTCCCCTGTCGCCGTTCTCCTTCCAGATCCGCCAAAGCCGCCATCTACCGCTGGTGGCCCGGGGATGGGCCCGGGAGCGCCTGGACCAGTTCATGCAACCAACAACCCGGTTCAGGCGGCAGCAGCAGCAGCAACAGCGGCACCATCAGCACTGCCGGCGACAGCATCCTTACCACCATCGGCCAGCCAAGCACCGCCGGCCGGCATGCCAGCGTCCAACGGTATCCCCCCTCCTACTTCATCCACCCCCAGCTCTACCCAGCCGCCCTCTACGAATCCTACCGACGGCATTACGCCAAATAGTATAATGCCCACGGGCGGACCGGCTGCACCATCCGGGGCGGCTATTCCGCCTCCCTCGCCACACAGCGACCCAGCGGCGGCGGGTGCAGTACCAGCACCTCCCGGAACCGTCGGAATTCCCCCGTTGGGGGCGCCCCCCTCTGGCCCTGGATCGCACCAGCCGTCGGCAGACCAGCAGCAGCAGCAGCAACCCCCGGCAGCGCCAGTGGCGGCACCGGCTCCTACCGAACCCCTGCCCCCAGCACCAGCAGCGCAAACGACGGGAGAAGGAGGAATGCAACCGGTCACGGCAATGGCGACCACCGCCACCAATCCGTCTCCATCGTCGGACGGGCCGGGAGAGCAGCCGGCAGCACCAGCGACGGCTCCGGACACGACACCGGCGGCGACCGGTGCAAGTGAACAGCAGCAGCAGCAGCATCAACAGGACAGTGGAGCTGCCGGTGAAGGGCCAGTCGGTGGTCCGCCAGCACCGCCACCATCATAACTCCGTAGGAACATCCTCCACCGGAAGCGGCAGCAACAGCAGGAGGGAAACAGCCAGCCCGCGATCAGCAGTCGTGCCGTGGCCGTGCGAGGTCGGGCGCGCGGTGGTGGCGGACGAGCGGCAAGCGAGGGGACGACGGCATCGGGGGCAGCAGCATCACGGTCTGCCCGCCGGCGCGGCAGCTGAAGAGA
Source organism: Anopheles arabiensis (assembly GCF_016920715.1). Taxonomy (NCBI): domain Eukaryota; kingdom Metazoa; phylum Arthropoda; class Insecta; order Diptera; family Culicidae; genus Anopheles; species Anopheles arabiensis. The sequence goes on from NC_053517.1 coordinate 32,338,912, forward strand.
AAAAGAGGGAGTGGGAGAGGAAGCGATCGCAGGAAAGAATTATTAGAACACACAGACATAAACACACACACACATACAGATTGTGTACAGAAAATGACTAAAAACACTGCGTTAGCAGCACAGACGAAAGGAATGAATCTTTTGATTAGAGTTAGTTAGTTTGGGGCGCAAAACGGGGGGAGGGGGAACTAGATTGCTTGATAAGTGTATGTAGGAAAGCATAAATAGTGACGTTCACCTTATCCCCCCCGACTGTCCCTCTTTGTCTCACACGCACGCATAGTTGGCACCTCGCTGCCATAGCAACTTGTACTCTCCACGTATCTCCTGTGAATATGTCTCTTCAGTGTGTGTGTGTGTGTGTGTGCAAATGTTTCTATTCGGAATGCGAGGATTGCATATGTGTCCCAAGTTTTGCCGAAGGGTGCAAAGTGTGTGTGTGTGAGTGTGTTGGAAAAAATGTAATTAACGTCAACCATATGTGTACCGCGCGGAGTATGTCGCAAGTGTCTCACTCACGCACACAGCCACAAGATCGATTAGGACAACGTTTGTATGCTGTGCGTTAATGTTAGTTAATTTAAAACCCACGGCACAGCACACCCACCCCATACATAGCCGCCTTTGTTTTAGTGGTTCAAAGCAACCGTTTCTTTCGGCCCCACACCAACCACCCAACCAACAACACACACGCAAGCAGGCGCGCAATGCATAGTTTCTTCTTGCGCGCTCTCGTCTTGTACGATATGCGTACGCTCGCGTGATCCCATTGCGCGTGTATTGTATCGCGTTTCTTTTTGTTTTGCTATTCCTTTTACCACCATGTCCAGAGTAAGCATAGATGTAATAGTGACGATAACTATATATATTTTTTTTAATGTATGACAAAACAGGAAGGGAATAGCAGGTACGAACAATAAGCAACACATTATGCTTCTAGTAGGTACCACGACACGTGGAACACATGCATAGTTTTTTTTTGTCGCGGAATTTTGAGCAGAAAAGGGAAAAGCAGTTTTAGAACAAGCAGACGACAGTGTTGTACACCATTACTACTATAATAATACACAGCTACTTCTCTACAACAGCCACAGCTTCGGTGGCCCTAGGTGCATTAAGCGAATTACGAATAAGTGAATAATAAATTTAAATTCCCTCTATCGGTATAACAAAAACAGCGTGTGTTTGCGACTACGACCTACCGTCGCTTTGTTACATTTCATTATCATTTGCATTTAAATTCAATTCTTTTTCCAGCAGTGCTCCAAATGAATGATGGGCCACGATGAGTTGCTGCAGTCACTGTATAGTCAGGAAAGAGGCAGGCTCTCTCAGGTCGGCGATCGTCTGAATGTAATGTGTCTTTTTTGCCCTCCTTTTCGGGATGTATTCGTAACAGTAGCTGAACAGCAACATGGCTGAGTTGCTTTTGAGCAAAACACTTAATAATTACTACTGTTTATTGTATCATATCTTGTTGTTTCACAGTCCAAGGAAGGTTGCTGTTGGCTTAGTGTTATTGTATTAGTGTTGTTTTTTTTTTGTCTGCCCCTCCCCTCTCACACTAATTACTCATTGCCGATCATTCGATCTTTGCTTGCGTTTGCTTTAGAAATATGTGTTTTTGTTTTACCTCAACATACATACCACACGTTAATCGAAACCGTGCACAGTAAGATCGAAACTAGGCCGCATCTTTTGAAAAGAAATAAAATCCTGCACAAAACCCATTTCGACATTTTGCCAACACAAAACACCTAAAGACGCTTTAGTTCCTCAGTTCCTCAGTTAACTCGCTCCTTGTTTTACAACATGTCTTACTTGCGTATCGACGGTGTTAGCACACCCAAACTTTGCCCTTTTGAAGGCAGCGCGCTTTCACGACAAGACAAAACGAAACCTAATCGAACACATATACGGCGTCGTATCATCCAACACCGTTGTGGTGGAGATCGATTTCGAACGTGCACATACATAACCAGCGCACGTTTTTAGTAGTTTGTAAACGTATTTCCACTCCCCTTCTGGTTCACCTTATGAGCAATGACTTATCACACTAGAGGCTGGTAATATTTACGTTGCCTTTACACGTGAAACTAAATTATAACGATATTGCCTGATTGTTGCTTCCGATTCCCGCTAGGATTACACTACACCACCAACCTTGTACCGTTTCCGGAGTGATGTGGGACGACGGGCCATTGAGGCTAGGAAAAGCGCCTTGCAGCAGGAAGCTAGTGCAGAAAGCAATCCGCATTCGTTGGCATTGCTAACGATTCTTCTTCCTCTTCATCCTCTTCTTCATCCTCTTGTTCTTCTTCTTCTTCTTCTTCACCATCCCCCTCCTCCTCCTCTTCTTCCTCTTCACCGACAGCTGTTGTGGGTGCCTCTTCCGTACCAGTACCATCGCCACCCTCGCCATCGAGCGTCGTCTCGTCCAGATGGGCTACGACCAGGGGCAGTGCGGCGGTGTAGTGGTACTGCCGCGGCCCATCCACCGGCGTGCTGCTGCTGCTGCTGCTGCTGGTGCGCGGCTGTCAAATGCTGTAGTCCTTGTTGAAGTTGACCTCGATGTCGACGCGACAGATCGGACAGTGCTTGTTCGTCACCAGCCACTGGTCGACACAGTCCTTGTGGAACAGGTGCATACAAGGGAGGCGGCTGGGAATGGGCAAGGGAAAACATGTTAGAGCCATTTTGCTGGCACGCAAAACCTGCACACTGCACGCTGCAGCGGCACTCACCGAACGTCATTATCAATTTCGAACTGCGACAGACAGATCGTACACTTTTCGCTGTCCTCGTCCGTCTCGCTGGCGCGCCTTAACCGTTTGTACTTGTGCGGGAACGTGTGTGTTTCGATCATTTCCTGTGCGTAAGAGGGAAGGAAGTAGGTCATTATTAGGGAAGCTCCCTTTCAATGGGCGGCCGCCACCGTAAAACACCTACCTGCGTGGCACCCCGACTGGTGCAGGAGTCTTCCATGACACGCACGAACCGATTCAAGCTGGACAGCAAGCTGGGCCGGAACTGCATGTGTGTGTGTGTGTGTGTTAGTGTATAAAAATAGGGAAAAACGAAAACCTTTGTGAACACATCTGCACACCTACATCGGCCACAAAACCAACGCCCACTTACCCCAATGCTGAACTGGATTTCCGAATGGCTTCCGAGGAAGTTGCCCTGCGTCGGTATGTGATGGTACATGTGATGATGGACGTGCTGATGATCGTTGCGGCTGTCGGGGGCGGGGGAAAGATTAGAACACACTTAGTACTTTCTAGTTCTATAGCCCAAAAGCCCATTAATAGCTATCACTTACCGGAACAGATAGTTTGCATCGCTGGTAACACGCCGCAGCGGACGATGCACGCGCAGATTCAGCCCCTGGTCGGTCGACGGGGCCGGGTTCGTGCGCGGATGCGTGTTGTGCAGGCTCGCGTAGTACCGATTGTACGGTGACATCGTGTTGGTGCGCACGGAGATCGGAAAGCGAACGTAGTCGGTGGTGCCGTCGTTGCCGGTGGCGCCACCGCTGCCACCTGCCGCGCCGCTGCTATCCGTTGCGGACGGCGGGATCGATGACGGAGGCGGTGGCGGTGGTTGACCCCGTGTGGCACCGGCGGTACTGGTGGCGGACGAGCCAGCGCCGTGGAAATGCCGATGATGGACAATGTTGTGGCGGGGGCAGCTAGCCGGAGGAACTTCTTGCTGATGTGTCCGGTGCTGCTGATCCGAGGAAGAGGAAGTGGTGGAGTGGGCATTGCTGCTGCCCGCGGCAGTTCCCGCGGTTCCCGGTACAACGACGGCCGCCACCAGCGGATACATCCCGTCGTAGTGTGCGCCCCGCGCGCTGTAGCTCGTCATCGGGGCCACCCGGGAGGAGCGATGCTGAAGGGGCGGTGTCGCGGTCCCGCCGTTCATGGCATCGCCTCCCCCACCGCCGGCCCCATTCACGACGGACATCATGCGGCGCTGCGCTTCCGCCGCCTGATGCTGCCGCAGCCAGAGCGACTCGTGCGGCGCGTACGGGTGGCGCCGCTGGATGACCGTTTCAAGCCGGCGGTGCAGCTGCGACGCCCGCTGCCTGAGCGCGGTGAGGCTTTGGTCCAGGTTGAGCGGGGGCGGTGACACGGACGACATCGCCGGCAGGGGGACGCGTGCGTCGAGCGAGGCGGACGGGCCCCAGCTGCTGCTGCTGCCGCTGCTGCCAATGCCTTGGGTGAGCGCATGGTGGTAGTGCGCGAAGCCGCCCGACCTGATCCCGTCCACCGCGTGTGCTGGTAGGACCGTCGGCGGCGGCAGTGATGGTGGTGGTGGTGGTGGTGGAGGAGGCGGAGGCGGTGGTGGTGCTCTCGATCCTCCGGGCACAGCGGTGCTGGCAGCAGCTGCATTGTTGTTGTGGTCGTTGGTCCGGCGCTGTACCGGCGGTGTCGGGGCGAGCAGCTCCGACGGCAGATGGTGGTGGTGGTGGTGGTCGTCCGGTGCGTCCAGGTCGTGGCAGCTCCCCAGCGGATGACAGCCGGAATAGTCGATCGGACTGTCCGAGCGGGACGGGAAGGACGATGGGGCGTGGTCGCGCCTTCGCACCATCACCAGCGACGAGCCGGCATGGTGGTGGTGGTGGTGGTGGTTCGCCGGTCCGCCGGCACTGTTGCGCCACATGCTGTTCGGCGAGTAGTGCACGTTCAGCGGCCGGCCGTGGCCGTAGCCGCCGGCGAAGCTGCCGAGCGATGTGTTGTCAATCACGGAACCGGCCGAGCTGGACCCAGCCGCCCCGGCAGCAGGCAGATCGGTACCGTGCGTCGGTCCTCCACTGCCGTATGGCGGCTGCTCGATGATGTCCTCCTCGTTCGACACCAAATCGACCACATCCGGTGCGATGGCAAGACCAGTGCTGCCACCGCTCACGACGTTGCCTGTCCCGTCCATCTGGCGCTGCTGCTGCTGCTGCTGCTGGGCTCGGGAGGCAGGCGAATAGGAGGTAGATAGAATGGGCGAGGGTGTGATCGTTTGCAGCGTGTGCAGTTGATGGTCCGTTCCCTGCGGCCGCTGACAGTACACGCACTCCTCCGTCGGGAGATGATGCGTAGCGTTCGGATGTGGCTGCAGGTAGTGCGGATCGTTCAGCTTACGGACCAGCATCGGGCAGCGGACACAGCCGCAGTGGCGCATCCCCAGGTCCGTCGGTGCTGCACCCTCCTGGCGCGGGTAATGCCACCGACGGATGTACCCGTGTCTGGCCGCGCTCGCCGCCGAGTAGCTGCTGTGGCTGTCCGGTACGCTCGCCAGTGACGATGGAACCCCATCGAGCCGGCGCTCATGTCGACCGGAACCACCGGCGGACGTGCGTGGGTTGTGCGCACCGGACGGCGGTGTATTGAGGTGGCGCGAGCGGGAGGAGCTGCTTACCGGCGGTGTGCCGGTACGTACAAAGTGCGTGTTGAGCAGCTTGTGCGCGGAGGACGCTGCAGGGCGCGGTGACCGGTGATCCGTGCCCGAGCTGCGCAAATCGGACGGTGCGGCTAACTCACGCCGGCTGCGCTTGTATTGGAGGGCGTGAATGAGATAGCGGCGCATCACAGAGGTACTGCCGCGTTCCATGCGCAGCCGCCGCAACCAGGCGGAGCGTTCCTGCACCCAGCTCGGACGGACGCCGGAACTGCCGCCGGCGTGCTGCGCGGACCGCACCACCTCCAGATCGGTGTCGTCGTCATCGTCCGAATCGTTGGTCAGATCGATTGGTTCCGCCCGGGAGGACGGGTGGCGGTTACGGGTGCGCCGCTGGCGTCGTAGCACACCGCTGCTGCTGCTGCCACCATCTCCGCCATGCCCACTGGCGCCACCGGCCGCGGTACCGGCCACACCGGACGCCGTGTTGCTGTACGGAGCTTTATTGCCACTCGCTTCGGTCATGCGCTCGATCATGATGACGTCATCGTTGTCATCGCTAATGCTGATGCTGCTCGAATCGGTGATCCAATCGAGCTGCAGATCGGGATGGGGATCCAGCGCCTCCGAACCGAACAGTCGACGGGTGGCGTCGGACGGGTTCGTTTGCTCGTCGTTGCCTGCCGGCGCTTGCGATTCGCCGGCCGGAGTTGCTCCATCCGCCCCGACGGAGACCGAACTCGACGCAACCTGCGTTTGCGTGTTGTCCACTGCCAGCGGGTCCATCGCAAAATCGCCCTCCGTCTTGCTCTCGCCAACCGCACCAATGTCATCCTCCACGAGAATAACGTCCTCCTCCATGCCTGTTTTGATGTACGCTCCATAACTATCTCCAACGCCGCCACCGTCGTTACCACCTTCGTCGTCCGTATCGTCGTCGTCCTCATCGTCATCATCATCGTCGTCATCGTCGTCGCTGTAGAACGGAATGCAATTTCTTCGCCTGTTTAGGCGACTCGGCACAAACAGCGGACCAGCAGCTGCTTCGCCACGCCTGGGCCGATTCAATCCGCTCGGCCCCGGTTTGGACGGTTCGGTGGACATGGTTGATTGCAATTGTGACGTACCACTGCCGGCGCCAGCATCCGGTGCGTCTGGGGCGCACACCAAACTGAACGATTGTGACACAACGGGTCCTGCGTTGATGGGCCCGGCAGTATCATCGGCTGCCCCGCTGTCCATGGTAACCGGTGTGTCGTTGTCAAGGGTTACCTTCGCATCCTCCGCCTGCTCCGGTTCGATTTCAACGTTTGGCAGCGGTGGTTTTACATCCACAGGGGCGGCGGCTCCACTACTGTTACAACATTCCGTTGTTGTGGCCGCCACTTCCTGCTTAACTGTAGGCGCACTCTCACTAGCACACCCGGACGGAACTTGTGGTGACGGTGCGGGATGAGCGGGCAGCTCCTCCGACGGTTCCAATTTCACGATGCCCTGTTTCGTGTCCGGTAGCGAAACGGATTCCGTCGATTGGATGACAGAAGATGAAGGAGGTAGAACTGAAGGAGGAGCGGGTGCCATTGCTGCTGCTGCCGGTGCCGGTGTTGATGCAGGAGAGCACGAGCAACACTCACGCTTAATCGGTGGACTGTTTCGCTCCTCCCGATCAGGTCGTTGTGGCGTGCGGGAACATTCCTGACAAAAGCACCCATCACCACCTCCACTACCGCCGGCAGCATTAGAATCAGTGGCAGTTTCCTGTTTAATCGTAGGCCGACTTAAGGAGAGCGCCAGCAAATCGGGTTGCTGTTGAACACGTCCAAACACGCGAGACGATTCAGCGCTGATGCCGGATCCGCTCGGCATGCCACCATCACCTCCATTGGTGGTCGAACCGTCAACGACACCACCACCACCACCACCATTAATGCCCACTTCATAGGGCTCGAGTTTGACTGCGTCCAACATTTGCAGCGGTGGCTCATCCCGGGTCGGTGTGGGTGGTGTCCGACAACCAAACGCTCCGTTAGCAACTTCCGTCGGTGGTTCCGTTTTAATCGTTGCACCACCACCCGTTGACGTACACGGCTCCGGGACGGTTGTTGGTTCAATTTTTACCCCCACACAGCCGGACGAATCGGAGCGTGGGGCCGGGACCGGGACCGTTGCTTCAGTCGGCCGCTCCCTCGTACAGCTCCCATTGCTGTATCCATTCCAGCAGTTGCTGCTCAGTGCCGGTGGATGGTGCTGCTGCTGCTGCTGCTGTGCAACGGCGTCATCGTCGAGGAACCGTTTGCGAGCGCGTCTCACCTCGCTGCTGGTGGATCTGGGTGGCATGTCGGCGTGATCGTTGGTAGCGTACCCGAACGACCCCGTGGACGGTGTGTAGCTGCTACCCTGCTGCTGCCGGTAGTGCACCTGATACGGGTGCTGCGTTGGAGTCGGCGCAGGGGTATCATTGACAAAGGTGCGGCCTCCGTGGCTCGCATGTGTGCCGAACGTGCTGCTGCTGTTCGACGACGATGACGACGACGAGGTGGCTCCGGACTCACCCGGATGAAACTGCCGATACATCGAGCCGAATCCGCTGTGATTGTGCTTCGAATAGTCGTAGCGGACCCGCGTACGGGACGAGCTGGACACGGATGACGAAGGAAATACTGCGGCCGGTGGGATGGGCATTATCGGGGAGGGCGGTGCTGGCGCTGCGATCGATACGTTCGGGTTGGAACTGCGCAGCGGGTAGTACGACCCTGCTGCACCACCACCGGATCTAGCTGCATCTGTTCCGGTTCCCGTTACGGTTCCTCCTCTTCCTCCTCCTCCTCCTTCACCCCGTTCGCTGCGATCGCACATGTACAGACACTCGTCGCCAAAGATGTCCGGCACGGCGTGGGAAAACTCCCGATTGGGACGGGCAACGCGCATCGGGGTGGACGGTGCCGGTGCATAATCGAGCGAATTGCTCCCGCTAGCAAACAGCGATGGTTCGATATCTCCATCGTTCGACCCTGTGGGAAAGGAAGGGGAAAAGCAGTGATTAGTTTCATTATTGGATGAAAGGGTAGGAGTGTGTGAAGCCACCATATATACCCGGTACTTCCGGCGCAGCGTCCACGTTCGACTGTATGGCCGTGTCGAAGATGTCTCGCAAGCTGTCCACAGTCGATGGAATCGTCGTGTCGAACAGGTTCCCCTCCATCCATTCCGAGGGACATCCCAACGGCGTCGGGGAGCCACCAGCAGCCACAGACAGGTCCGGTGGCACGTAATCATCCTCGCCGTTGCTGGTGGTGGCGGCTGCAGTGACCGAAACACTACCCCCACCGCCAGCCCCTTCTCCAATCTCCCCGTTCATTCGACTAAGCTACTTCCTACTGCTTCTTTGACCGTCACGCAGTAGTGTTGCGTACGCTTATTTTTAGATAAGCCTTTCCGCTAAAGAGTTCTCTTATTTTAACGTATGACCAAACTGACGCGTGCGGGAATGTTCCCTACGGCTGCACCCAGCAAGCAAACTGGTGTGTCATCTGGATCGCAGCAACCGTTTCATTCGGCCAACACTTTTCTCCGTTGCCGTTGCTAACGCGCACGCTAGGATGATGTGCACTCACAGCCATAAAAAAAAACCAAATGTTTCGCCAACAATCTTCCTGCTGGCCGCGGCCCTTGCCCGAGCCAACGACGGCGCCACACACGAAGCTAGAACGTGTCGTAAAATGCACACCCGACACACAGCCTTGCTTGTGCGAAGCGGATTGGAAGCGACACACAGCGCGTTGCAACTACACGGGCCTGCACACACTACACCACTTGCAAGTCCGACGGCAGTCACCTACACGCACGCAGTACGATTTCATCTTCACCGCGCACACTTGCGTGAAGCCCAAGCCCTACGGGGAGCAGCAGGGTGGAATGGCGAACGTTCTTTCACCTATTCTCGGAACTTGGGCGTTAGGGGGTAGGTCGAGAAAAAAAGATTCGGACACAGGTTTTCACAGAATATCGGACCTAGCTCCCCCAACGCAGTCATACACATACACACACACACACTATTACACCACCACTGTGGAAAAGGCATACGAGCACGGAAGTCGGGTGTCTTCTCGCTGCAGCGTATGCGATTATTGGAACGTCAGCTGCAGGGGAGGATTCGTTTAGAGGAAAACCCCCCTTCTATGACCACAACCAACCAGCAATGGGCGGGGGTCTAAGCAGCTCTCGAAGCACTTGGTTCACTTTTTTATCATATGGGCGCTATGTGTGAGCACCACACGGCTGCAATCGACGGACAAGGCAGTAATGGTGCGGTGAAGTCATTCGGTTCATATCTTTTACGACGCAAATGCAAATCGCACATATACGGAACACAAACACACAGGATCCACCACCGATAGGGGGACCCCGTCTAGCTCGACATCACAGTACACACACACACATACACTCGCATACACTGCAGTTTCTGCGTTCCGCCGTTGTTCTCAAAGTCCGTCGTTCTGTCTTAGGAATTTTGGCCCCTTTTCCCGCAACGATGCAGCGGCGAGGCAGCAGTGCGGGTCGGAAAATCAATCCGCTACGGTGCGGAACACAGCAACCAGAAACGGGTTTCGCTGGAAAACCGAAACACTACCACACTTCAGCCGCGCACGTCCATCGCACATCTGTTCCGAGCTCGCTTTGTTGACGATCATGGCAGGTGAGATGGTAGTGGTGTGCCTACCATCTGTGCAAAGGTGTTTGCAGGGTCGGGTGTATTTCGAATAGCGCTGAATGTACAAACAATTTGTCGGATGAATTGTGGTTTTCAGCTTACAAATACTGTTGAAAAAATATTTACACAATGAAAGGGTAACAATTCTCTTTTTCGTGGGCAAAATCATAAAAATTGTGCAACTGTTTTGGTGTGTACATCGTGTTTCTATGAATCTTGCACGAAATTTGACAGGATGACAGACGAAGGAAATGAATGTATCCACCAGGTTGGACAATAAACAACAACTGATAATTTTTAATGCTAGAAATAACTGCTAAATACTAAAAACGAATTTAAAATATTTTGTTAAAAATAGTCAAAAAACGATATTGAAGTAGCAAATGCGTTCTGCTTGCTAAACTGCTTGCCTATCCTCTTTCTAAACACCCGTCACATGGACCGTCAAACGCACATTCAATATGGTGGAATGTCACGACGAGCTCGGTCGCGTACCAACCCGACCGTGTGCACAGTTGCAAAACAAGAAGAAGAATCAGCGAGGTTTCTTTTCGGTCATCCACGCTGTGACGGCAGCACTCTGGTAACTAGTTTCTTCGCCCTTTTTCCGTGGAAAGCCAATATTTCCGCACTTTCCACGGCCCCGCACGCAGTAGCAAAGCAGTGTGAAAATCCCCGCCTTCCGTGCTCGATTTCGTTTCAGCAGTACGTTTGCGTGAAGCAATCACCAGCCACATTGCTCGGTAGCCATGCCGAAGAACAAGGGAAAGGGAGGTAAAAACCGTCGTCGCGGTAAGAACGAGAACGAGTCGGAGAAGCGCGAACTGATCTTCAAGGAGGATGAGCAGGAGTACGCACAGGTCACGAAAATGTTGGGCAACGGCCGACTGGAGGCGATGTGCTTCGACGGTGTGAAGCGGCTCTGTCACATCCGTGGCAAGCTGCGGAAAAAGGTAAGCAGCAGTGGTTGGGGTAGGGGCTGCTGCCCTTTGCAAGGTGCATTTACGGTTGGTGGTGTGTACGTTCTTCCCCCCCACTCTTACTCTGCCTTCACGGGACAAAGAGCATCGTGCGAGAGTGCGTGGAAAGCATCGTTGCCTTGCTACTGGACCTTTATTTAAGGGATGAGTAATACCCGACTGTGGGAACATTCCCGACCCGTCAGCATAATTTTGCCAGTTTTAGGAAGTAGCTTGGGGTGGGATTGTGGGGGGTAGTAGTGGAAAGCAATTTTTGCGCATCGTCAATGACACAAGCGAATAGTGAAATGCAGGTCAACCAAGCCATGCACACCACCCAACTCGCTTGCATACGTGTGTGACGAGGCGAACGCGCAATTAACTAATAACACTAATATCGCACGCTGCCTGCATGCCTTGGTGTGTGTGTGTCTGTCTCCTTTTGCTGTGTTTACATTTTACAAACAGGTATGGATCAACCAGGGTGACATCATCTTGATCGGTCTGCGAGACTACCAGGACTCGAAGGCGGACGTTATCCTTAAGTATACGCCGGACGAGGCCCGAAATCTGAAGACGTACGGCGAGTTCCCGGAGTCGGTGCGCATCAACGAAACGGTGACGTTCGTCGAGAACGACATGGACGACGATATCGAGTTCGGCGACGACTACAGCTCGTCGGAGGAGGGCGACGCAATCGACGCCATCTAATCCTGCCGCATGGCCAACAACAGTTCCAACATCCGTTCTCCACCGTGTGGCGGTGTACGAGAGACAAGAGAGGAAACAGCAACAGCAGCAGTACTGTTTAACAACAGAAACGGAACCACAGCCACCAATAATTAACAGCAAATCCATACAACACTGCAGTATGATGTAATGTAACGAATGATGCGAAAGGTGCTTGTGTGTAGTTCTGTGAGTTGCAGTAAAATATTATTGTTTTGTGAATCGAAGCCGTGGATGAAGTGAATTGTGTACTGGAAGGAAGGATATGGCACGCGGTGAGGCAGCCGACAAGTGAACTATTCGTGTTGTATAAGAAGTTCCAAATTTCCAGCCGAGAAGAAAACCGTTTATATAGCACAGATACACCTACATAAACACACAACAACCGGATTTGTGTTCTGTGTCGTTAATTACGCAAAGAAAATCTTCCTAGTGTGGTCATCCGCCTTGAAACCTCGAAGGAAGCTTGGAAGCTTCGATGTGTGTAGCAAAAGTGGCGTCTGTCTGATAGTAATAAGTCAAAACAGAATGGTCATGCTGTGCAATAGGCTTATCGCAAATGATGTGCAGCATTGTTTACCAAACATTCGTAGCGTTTAGTTTCCGAAAAGCATACAAATTGACAGTGGCTATGAAATGCACAACAAATCGTGCTAACATAATAGCTGGTCTTCATCTGGTGCTCCTTCACCAATAATCAGGCCTCCAATAAACCAGTGTTGGTATTGGCTAGATGTTAGTGAAGTTACAGCTTTAACCAGGGATTAACGAGACAAAGAACTAAGTGATGGCGACACCGCCAGCGGCCTTACTAGTAAATTCCCGCGTATAGCTGATGTTGAATGGACATCCTTTAGAGTTCGCCCAAATCTTGACCTATGTCGAGTCGAACAATAGGCACTGCGAGATATTTTTTTTATGCTTGGAAAGATGTTTGAATTAAAGTCGTTTTAATAAGGAGCTGCAGGATGATCTCACTTTAGTGCAGCAAATCAGGCATTCGAGAATCTGGTGGAAATGGCCATGTGATTCGTATGGTACCGAACTACCCTACCACGCATAGTAATTTTAGGTCATTCTCAAGCAAAAATGGCAAGATACCGCGCGTCACAAAATACGCAAGATTACTGAATGGCAAACCGGAGTAGTTGTTGATATAACAATTCACTCCCCACCTTCCCTTGAGATTTTAGATAGTAGTTTTGAAACCTGTTTTTTTTGTTGCTCTTACTATCCACATACCAACAAAGATATATGATGATATATATTTTTTATGTTTCGTCAGCCATAAAAAGGAAAGGGGGTAAATGGGGCAATACTCTACAGGATTTTCTTTTTTCAACTTATCAGCACAAAGGTAAACACAAATATAAAACCGTTAGGATTTGACTTGCAAGCTCTCCGACGCAAAGCACGACGCAAGGCACCGATCCGATTCGATCACACCGTGTGCAGCTGAAGCTCTACTTCACAATAGCTGCGCGCGGGTAACTGACACCGCTGCACGCCGTGTCCACGTTTGCGCAGCAGTTGACCGCGGCCGGACTGCACGATTGGCAGCAGACCGCCCCACTAGCGCACGGCTCCTCGATGTACTGCCCGGGTGGCGCGTAGCTCAGCTTCTGCACCGTGTCCGAGTCCATCGGCAGGTTCGGTGGCTGGTAGCGGGCTCGCTGCGCCCACGGGTAGTGCTCTTTCTGCGGCAGACACACGGGCATGTAGCTTAGCTTCTGTGTCGTATCACTCTCCATCGGTTCTGGGGGGAACAGGGGGAACAAAACGGGATAGGCTCAGCACAGGGAGCGCGCAAAAATACAAGTACACGGTTACTTACCCTCCGGACGCTTGTAGACCAGGATGGGTTTGCACGATTTCGTCGGCACAATGTTTTCCTTGTTGGCCGGGTAGGATAATCGGTTGACGGTGGCACTCTCCACCCGTCCCGTTGGCATCTTGAGCGATCCTTGTGGCACGATCGGGTCCCGCTTCGCTTGCCCCTTGCAGACAAAGTCGTGCCGCTGCGTGGTCACCTCCTGCATGGGCCCGTCGCCGATCAGCGGTGCGGGACGGGGACGGATCGGTGCCGGCCGTTCCGCATGGCAGTGGGTGGCAAAGGATGTCTGCAAAAAGGAGGTGGCAAAAAAGACAAAGGAAGAATTGACAAATTTGCGTCATTTAAAATATAACGGAAAACGACAGAATCGTGGCATGCACTCGCGTTTTGGATGTTGGAAGGCAATTAGAGCTTCGTTCGGGTCCGAATGAGCCTTTGGGGGAGTGCTGTTAGTATGTACATCATATCGGTTTTAGAAGCAAATGTAAAAACCAAATTAAAATACACTACTTATTTTGTGTAAAACGTGACGGTTCTGATTCAAGGGCAAAGTGTGTGCACCGTGAGCATTTACATCATTCAGCTAGAGGCTAGAGCTAGTAGTGGTAGTGTTAGTAGTAAGGATGTACTTTCCTGCAATTACCTTGAATCGATTGCTGAAGCGTCACACGCGTTTGTTACGTGAAACTTAAAATGGCAGTGTGCACGGCAGAACTTTAAACTCAATCTACGCGCAAATTACGCAAACGTCTAACATACGTTTGATGATGATGCATACCTCCCCTCCCTCCCTCACACACATTATACCAACAACAACACTACACCAAATGCAACACAACGCTCTAACTAGTACCGAGAGAGAGATAGAGGGAGGAAAGTGGCTCAGCGGCTCAGTGTCCACACATCAACCCGTCCCGAGCGGCCGAGTCCGGCTCGGGTCAGAAAAAGTTGGAATGATCCACGACATAGCTAGGATATACCTTGTACACGGTGTCGTCGTCCAGCCGCTGCTCGGCCACGCGCAGATTGGCGACGGGGCGTATCGCGGGCGGCCGCTCGCCGCACGTGGCACTGTGGTAGCTCTCCTTGTAGACTGTCTTCGATTCGAAACCCGAACCGGCAGGTACGGAAAGGTTGTTGTACGGCAGCACCATCTTGGCCCGCTCGTTCGCGCAGCCCGGCATGAAGCTCTTCTTGTACGTCGTCTCGTTGTCCATCGGCACGTCGGGCGGCTGGTAGCAGGCGCGCCGCGCCCACGGCACGTCCTCCTTGGGCGGTGGGCAGACCGGACCGTAGCTGAGCTTTGTGGTCGTTTCGGACTGCATTGGGACTGGAAGCGAGGAAGAAAGGTAGTAGAGTAGGTGCAACAATGACCAGTGAAGGTTAAAACAGGGCCCCCGCCCCCGCACTCACTCTCGGGACGCTCGTACTCGCGCAACGGTTTGCAGGAGCGGGCCGGCTCGAAGCTGGCCATGTTCGGGCAGCTGTAGGACAGCTTGTTCATCGTCTGCTTTTCGAACGGTGCGCTGTGCACGTGCATGTGCCCCGGCGGGACGATTTTGTACCGCTTTGGTGTCGTTTTGGCCACGTAATCATGCCGGCTGGTCGTCACCTCCTGCAGCGGGCCCGGCTGTATCAGCTGATTGCCGGTAGGAACTATCGGTTGCGCTCGATCTACATTGTTGTAACCAGGGTAGGAGAGCTGCAGGGGGAAAACCGAGGGTTGTTACGGGAAATTCATTCAATCATCAACACTAGCGCCATCTGGGACTCTTTTGTACTAAGAGCTAACTTTTGTTAATGCTTCACACTTACCGCTGTGACGGTGGTTTTCTCCAAACTGCCCGAATGTGGCACCAGATGGCCCTGGGGCTTGATCGGTAGCGGGCGAGCATTGACGACCAGCTGGGGATCGGCACTGAAGGACGTTTTGTAGGTCGAATCGCCACCGAACTCCACCTCGGGCGCTTTGTACGTTACGATCGGTTTGCAGGACTCCCGTTTCGGCGGCTGGACGTAGCGCTGTGTGCGGGCGAATCGAATAGGAAAAAGAGATTTTCACTAAGTAGCAAGCTATTTTAACAGCACCTGCTCCCTCCCAGACTTACCACACGCTTCATGGGCACACATCCCGGCCTACCGCAGGCACAGTTACAGCACTGTGGCATCTCGGCCGGGCAGCAGTCAGCCGCGGGAACGGAACAATCGTCGACGACGATGGCGGTTGGCTGCGCACAGGACTCGGCACAACACGGGTAGGACGGATCGAGGCACGCTGTGTCCGGAATTTCTCCACCGGTCGGTGCGCAGCAGGGAATTTGGGGCGCTGCTAATGGTACGGCAGCCTCATCGCAGTAGACAGTGCAACCCGCTGCACATGGATCCTGCTCCGCGACTAAGCACACTCTGTCGGGATCGGACAGGGAAGAAGAAGCATTCAAAGGTCATGGATAGCACACACTCACACAGAGGCACAAGCAGCGGATTAAAACACGCGGCTTCACATTACCGTCAGGAATTGGCAGGGTGAATTGGGTCCTCCAAACCTACCTACCCCCCCCCCCCCCCCACTCCAACTCCCCAAACCTGCACAGTATCGCCCGATTGTTGCGAGGATTATTAAATCAATAATACCTATATTTACGCTATTTAAACAGTTCCCCATCACCACACCCTACATCCTCTCCCACACACCTTCCCACTTGTGTCCTCATAACGAGGCCAAGAGCATCCGTGGCCTTCGAAAAGAGCGGCACACACCTCGGAACAAGCAACCCCACGACCCGTCCCGCCTCCGCTACCAACTCACCCTTCCGTTTCGGCCATCGGGACTTGAACTTCCGGTTTTGAATGGCTTGAAAATTTCGAACCTAAATTTGGGCAGCTTCAGGCGTTTGGACGGACACGCGAGGGGGCACGATCCGTTCGGGATGGGATGGTTGCAAAAAATGAGCCCACTTTGCTGTGCAAGCAGAAGCGTCGCAGCCTGCTAGGATTTTTTTTTTATTGCTTTTCCGCGCGCTGCATTTCCATCGCGACCCCACACTTCCCGCGGCAAGGAAACGGAGGAGGGTGGGCGGGCGCAAACCAAAGGGAATGGGTATGGCCTACTGGTAGTTTGTTTTGGTTTTTTGGATAGCCAGAATGTTGCTTTCCACTGGCACATGACCCGCTTTCTGCTCGCTGGGGGGGAGGTGGGTGGATGAGTGTTCATTTCCAGGTCAAACAGTAACGAACGACGGCGGTGCACGTGGGACGACAGTGAACCGACTGGCAGAACACTCTACTGAACTGCCACTGTTGTGTGTTTGTGTGTGTTGTTCTGGTTTAAATTGAGTTTTTTTTTGCGTGTAATGTTCTTCTATTTATTTTTGGTTCCTTTTCTTACATCGTTGCTGTGTCTGTTTGCGAGCATGAAATTTGGTATCATCCTAATTATGCATGCCCCACTTGCGATTGTCCACTGGGCATACTTAATGATCCTGGAAACTGGCTCGCTTACCGTTCGCTGTGAATTGATTCGATTTTTTTCTTATTCTGCAAAAGGGAAATGCAGCTTTTTTTCACCAATAATGGGCGACTACCGAAGGCCGACGACAGCCGCGCGTACAGGAACAACGTTAGGGACAAGCAGGAAGCGTGTTTCTATTTTAGTTTTACTCCTCCCTCCTCCCCACCCTTTTTGGCCTTTGAAATCGAAGCCCAGCGTCACAGTCCATGATTAAATAATGCCCCCACAAAAGGTTAACAGCACAAGACACTACACCACTGCGAGCCTTCTGTTGCACAACAAACATTAATTCCACACCTTACAAATGAAGCGAATCAGTCTTTATAGACACTTTAGGGAACATTTGCTCTCAAGTTAAAGAGTGTAAAGGGGGTGTACATTTAGCGGAAGAAGCGTAAATCATGCGTAAAACCTACAGGCCACACAGGTTTTGGTAGAGTGTCCATTAGTGCGGATTTTTTTTTTTTTGGGAAAGCACACTCATTGAAGCGGAAGTGGTGCGAATTCCATCCTTATCGTGTCGGCCGATCGCGAATGTTTCACATTTTTATAACACACAATTTCAGTTTGCGAATGAATACCCTTGGCCATCCACTCATTCTGAATCGAATCGTATTGTCGACTGTCCCTCAACCCGCACTGTGTAGCACCAATCTGTGCGTGCAAAGCTAATCACCGTTGGCTGTGTCTTATGGGATGTCTGAACCACTTAGGCACGTGTCACGCTTCGTTCACGCTTCAGCCACTAGACAGACACGAGGAGGCAAAGGAGAAGGGGCGGTGATATGGACGGTAGGAAACGAGAAAAGCTCAGAGCTTACTTTGTACAACGCGAGTGATCCTAAAATCGAAGACCCCACAGGGGCACGCCACAACACCGCCAACAGCAAGGAGCACGAGAACCGAACCGAACCGAACCAGGCAGCGAAACTGAATGCCGAAATAAAACCGTCCCGCGAATGGACTCTCCAAAACCGGCGGCGGCGGTTCGACTCAAAATCGACCAGCGTTGGTTGGGGGAGAACCGCGAGGGGCGAGAGAGAGAGAACTTCATTCAAATGCAGGTCAGCAGGGTTTGGGCAGAGTGGCAGAAGTGGGAGCTCACAGAAGAGGGATAACATTCGAGAAAATGAGAAAAAAAGCCTCGTCGTCCTGTGTTGCGAGTGAGCGCGCACGGTTAACACTAACACACAAGCTGCCGAGCAAACATACCGGCGGCGCCTTAGTTGAACTCCCCGTCCCACCCTTGTGGAAGCTTCACGGTCGAAAGGACGCACAGCCACACACTGCTGGAGGGGGTGTAACGTCGAGAAAGAGAATTAGAGAGTGAGAGTAAGCAAAAAAAAGCAGGGGGAAAATATCCTTAAGCACCGTTCATGTAACGGTAGAAAAGAGTTGGCTGAAAGGCCACACAGCTGGGGGAACGGTACAAACATTTCCAAATCCTTGTCCCACCTGGTAACGGCCGACGAAGGACGACGAGTTACGCGTGTAGCCAAACCAAGATAATACGGTGGCTTACACTTTGCATTGCGCAGGTTTTACGCTCCCAAAAACGGTGTTACACCTTGTGAAACGCATTTCCGAACAAATTTACAACCTCTTAAAACAATCCCCCCCTGCCCACCATGACGCCATGTTTGTCTTGGAACGGGCTAATCAATTTCCCCTATCATTGAGGCAGTCCTGCTTGCTTGGGAGAGACTTGCGAGGAATCCGACAAACGTGCTGCGACGTTCCTTCATCCGTCACGCGGGGCATAAACAGGTCACGACGACCTGGTGCTGGTACCGATGATAGGACAACGCGATGGGAAGCGCAACCACGTGTGCACAGTTGTGTGCAGAAATGCGAAGGACATCGATCAAACACACACACATTTACTACTGGGAGGGAGGTGGTTCTCCTGCTGTTTCCTTCCCTTTGAGTCTACCCGTTTCCCCTTACTTCTGTGTCTGCTTCCGCTCTTACGCGATGCGCGAACTGTTGAACATCGATAAATGCACACAAAATACAATCAGGCAGGAAGGCAAACACACACACACATTACTAATGACTATTTGAAAAACTTTTGAAATTAGGTCGACGAAGCATGGATGGCGGTTTGTCGTACCGCGTTTGGTTTTGGCTGGCTGGCTGGCTGGCTGGCTGGCTGGCTGGCTGGCTGGCTCACTGACTGTCTCGGTGGATAACTGCAAAATGTGTTGTGCCACTGTTTGCTGTAATTTGCAGATCGCGTGTCTGGTGAGGATGTTTTGTTGCGAACATTCCGAGGACAAAGATGTATAAAAAAAACAATTATAAACGGTGCATTAAATATGATGGTTCAGTTTCCTTTTTCTCAATATGTAACGTCCCCCGCTGGTGTTAAATGCAATAGCAGAAGTAAAAAAAATGTAAATACCGTGTTTGTTAGTAGTTTTAATTATATTTTACAAACAAGATTCCAGAGACAGTAAAGGAAAGGAAACCGGAAAAGAAATGTGTTTTTGCCACAAACACAAAAAGAACAGAACGAAAGAAAGCAGGAAAAGAGCCAGCCGGGAGATAGATCCACACACACACACACGGGAAGTACTTCCAAAGTTTATGAAATTCCGTGTGGCACAAATAAAAAATTAGTAAAAAAAACACTGCCTCCTCCCAGCTCATCCTCCTTGGTGTGTGGTGGTGTGGTGGCCAAGTATAATTTTGTTTGCTAATTGCACAGAATACCACATGTGCATCATTTGCGTGCTGCCGTTGCTGCTGTTGCTTCCTTTTCCGATGCACACACATACACTCGTCCTTCTTTGTTCTATCTATTGCAGAAATACTTCCTGCCTTTCAGGCACGTACACACACACCGTTCGTAGTACACCGATTCCTTCTCGCTTACACACGTACACTCACACAGACACCGTGCTGCGCGTGAGGTGTTGGGTGCATTTTGGGTTGCTTCGTTCCTTCTTACTCTACGCCACGCTCCATCTTTCCCGCTACGCTCCGAAGGGAAACGAAATTCCAAACAGAGAAAATACTCCCATGGCGCCCTGTCCTCCTTCTATGGCGGGACCATGAGGAGGATGATCTCGGGAAACCGAACGAACCATTCAACCAACCTTCCCTCCCCTAATTAAACTCTTATTCCGCGTGCCGTACGAGTAAAGTCCCCCCGGTAATGGTCGCCCCGTGGGCGAGCGAGTAATTGCAGTAACGTCCCGTGTCGCACGCCCTCACCCTACACGTCACGCCCGACCTGACCTGACTGTTTTCGATAATCGATTACTTGCGTATAATATAGTAGTAGTAGGACTAGTGGATATAACTTGATTATGCAGTAACTCGCTTTCGTGTACTGATGACTTTACGTTGTTCGTTTCACTTTTAGCGTTTATCCTAGGGAAACGCTTACTTAGATAGGACACCGGCACCCTCCACGCTAGACTAAACCTTCGCGCGTGTGGCGCGTGATGTTTGCAAATCAATCCAACCAACAATATAGTTACTACTATACACATTTTTCTTTGTTTGTTGGTAAACGAAACAGAGAGAGAGAGAGAGAAAGAGAGAAAAAAACAAATAATTAAACAAAAAGAGAAAATCACACGCGCACACAATCACAACTAGTAAAATTAAAACAGAACCTGGCAGCGCTAGGTGATGCCAAACTCCCCTTCGGTTCTCCCTATCGCAGCCTGAGATAATAATAATAATAATAATAATAATGGTCTGTCCTATGTGTCCGATGAGCCGGTTCCTGCCTATATTGGGACGACCCTTTCTTGCCGCACACACCTTATCGCCGCATCGTTGTGATGAAATATTATGCTGCCCTACAAGATTCGGCCTCATCGACTACGTACCGGCGAACACATGTCGACCAGGCGTGTGTATGCTTGTGTGGCCTTGTGATTACTTTCGAACCTGATTTAAATATTCCCTAGATGTGTGTGTGTGTGTATATATAAACGTTTAATATGTACCGTTGCACTTATTGTTGGTATTGGGTTGTTTTTTTGTTTGTTTGTTTGTATGTTTGCCCTTTCCTTTTTTTCGTTTAAATTAACTAACTGCACTCTTGTGCACGCCTGCAAACTAACTGTTCCTTCCTCTCGACTCTCCTCCTTAACCAGTGCTATTATAGAACTATATGCAGATCTTCCAGTTACCCTTCCGAAATAGACAGCGTACAGTAGGGCACCGTTCTAAGTCGCCTTCCCTTTGCTCACGCGGGAGAGATTGCTTTCTCGCCGTAGCTTAGTGTCTTGGGGGCCGAACATGCACGCCGGTACACACCGGCACACTCCCCTAACACCAGGAGAAGAACGGACTCTTGTTTTGGAAGCGCTGCTGGAATGAGAAAAATCTCGACGATCCCGGATTAACCTTCGATCTGAAACATAAGAGAGGGCAAGTTTAAATTTGGGGCTCGCTTTCTGCATATTAAACGGCAATCTTACATTTACAAAACGTGCAAAGACAAGCATAACAAAAAAATAAAAATAAAATACATGCAACATTGGGTGGTGTAAAAAAAAGAGAGGCCACACTCTGTTTACTGTTGTTAATTGGAAGCGCTAAATTAATACATCTGGATCGTGCAAACCGAACTTAAAAAAAAAGGAAAGAAGGGATGCTGTGTGTTAGTATAAACCGAACCGAAAAGCAGCTACGAAAACGGCTCCACCGAGCCATATATGTGAGGTGCACACACACACAAACACAGCTGTACAAGTGTGTTAGAAGCACAGCGCGTCCGCGTCGGAAGCAGTGCGTGAAATGCGGACCAACCTCTCGACGATGACGGCCGGCATCTGGACCAGCTGGACCGGGCTCTTGCCGTCCTTTAAAGCTTGCGTTAGATTCAGCATCTGACCGCGCATCACAGACATCTGCCGCTCGAACAGGCCCCGGTCGAAGCCCTTGTCCTGCTTGAACAGCTCGTACAGCTCGTTGCACAGCTCCTCGCAGAAGTGCGGATCGGACAGCGACGGCAGCACCAGATCCTTGATGTCCTGGCTGAACGGTTGCTTCGCCTGCGGCAGCCACGCCCAATGGTACGGGTAGGCGCGCCACGAGTCGGGATGCTTGAACGGGAACGCGAGCCCGTTGTCGATGGCGGCGATCCGAATTTCGGGCAGCTGCACCAGATTCCAGTCGGTGTGTTCCATCATCTCCAGCCGGCTGCTGCTGCGCGGGATGTACCCGTTGCCGTTGGCCGCCGCGATGCCGTTCACGCCGTTCGGTGTCGTGGCCGCGGTCGGGCTGGTCGGCAGGATCGACGGTTGATCGTACTTGATCAGCCAGTTGTCGTTGCCCCGGTCCGTGTTGCGGATGATGTAGTCGAGCACGACCAGCCGCTCGAACTGTAGCTGAAACTTTTGACCGAGCCGCGTCGGCAGCGGCTCCTGCTCGAACCGGCGCAACCAGTAGTCGGCATCCTTGTACCCGTCGACGAACAGCTGAAACGAGCCGGTCTTCGGCGGGAGCGACATGCGGTTGAACCGAGCGGCCGGGATGCGCTCCTTGATCGTCTTCTTGATCCGTGCCTTCTGCCGGTCGATGCGCGGGTAGTTGAACGTTTCCGACACGAGGCGCACGACGCGCGTCTTCGGTACGATGTT
Organism: Anopheles arabiensis; assembly: GCF_016920715.1. NCBI lineage: Eukaryota > Metazoa > Arthropoda > Insecta > Diptera > Culicidae > Anopheles > Anopheles arabiensis. Next base: position 32,361,653 of record NC_053517.1, read on the forward strand.
TAGATTTAGTTTTTGGTCCACTAGACTAGCTCCGGCCTCCGAGAGATACCTGCCGACACAGGGGTGGGAAAGTTTTTCATTAGTATAAGGAAGGGATTGCTCTCATTCTCTCTCTCTCCTTCTTTCTTACCCTTGGTTCGGTATCAAACAGGCGCGTCCAAAACAGCACGGACAGCACAGCTTGTGCATCCATTTGGTCCACTTGGGATTTAACCTTCCGTACGGTTCCTCATCTTTTGGTTTAAAAACGGCAATTACTTTCTGTAAAATGCATTCAAACAGGAGGTTTTAGTACATGGCACAGGTGCGTAATCTAACCTAGCATCGGTACAGCGCATCGGGATTGATGTACGATTCATACCAAAATTTCTAGCAAACTGCTTCAAGCGAAAGAAATTCCCCATCCACCCAATTCGTCCCAGCTGCGGTGCGCACAAATGCACAAACTGCACAACGCAAACACTTTAGCCAACGACGAATTGAATGAGCGAATCGTTTTGGGCAAGAGGTTGTTTATGCTGTTTGCTCTCCGGTAGGGATCATCGTCTTAGTTTGCTTTCCCGACGATCATCCAGATGGTGGATGAGCAGCAGTTTTACTTATTGTTTTTTTACTGACTTTAACGGCGGTGATTAATGTTCACTTACTTTGGCGGGATTTTTCACAAAGTAGGACCCACTGCTGCCTTGGTAGATACGTTCCGGATAGATGCCAGCATCGATCGCTATTTCTGCCGAGTACACTAGGTCACTGAAGTGAGGATCATCTGGAGAGTGAGGGGAAAATGGTGAAAAGAAACAAATGTTTTAGTATATATGTTTTATACGACGCATTTCCCTGTGGTTGGTGCTGTTACTCTGCAATACGATGCATGAAGTTGAAGTGTGCACGTGACACTTTTTCAGTTCTAAGGCCGTCTTAAGAGTATGGTTTAACTATAAAGTATCAGTTTATTATGTGTTAGAGGTGAAGCAAAACCTATTATTCGTATAATACGGATCAATACAGCGGGAAATGTTTACGTGGCACATACTTTAAGCGCCCTGTGGACACTCATTGCCAGCCACCACACATAATACAGATGTTTATATTTATATATTTAGTATTTACGTCTGGCTGTTGCAAAACTATATTGAAAGCAAAAATAACACCATTGTGCTTTCTGACGTTTTTCACTTTTCCTCGCCTTCACCAACGTTCTTGCGGACAGGCGCACGAAAAAGTGCACCTAGTTTCTTATCAGTCAGACGGTCCGCGGTTGTTGTTTACTACACACCACCACCCCTGTGCTGCATTCGTCTACAATACCGTGCCATTCGCATACGTACATCGTCGTCCGCCTCCGCCCTTGGTCTGCTTCCTCACAACCCAAAAACCCACGCCAGTTTACACGCAACTAACACCGTCGTTCTAAGGCGCAAGCTGAATGAGGTTATCGCGAATAGAAAAGCGTATACAGCGCGCGTTCGCGGATTCGGTTCGTTTCATTTTGACCATAACGGCTTCTCCCCGCGGCCCTCCCATCCTCTACTCTCACTAATTTTAATTAGTGGCTTTTGCCGAAAAGTGGACGCCGGTTTGTTTCAGCCACAGCAACGGGTTTTTGTGGTGCCCGAAGGCAGGCAGGCAGGCAGGCAGATATGCCACATCCATTTTACGCGTGCATTTAAATCCGATTAAAGATTTGCCACGTTTCGTGCAACCCGAGGTCGCGCACATTACGGCCCCAAATCAATGGACGCCCATCGCGACACCACGGGCAGCGCAAAACCGACACGAATATTTGCTTAACTTAAAGGTGCAATGGTTGTGAGTTGGCAAAAAAACGAACTCTGCTCCTCAACAAAGAACGCGCTTTGGCTTGTGTCCAATAAACGTACAAAACCGACCATATCGAGAGCCGACCCCCCCTGGGCTGGGATAGTAATAATTGTGGGAAGAGAACGTGTGCTTTCCGCATCCATTCTGGGCGGTTGAGTTGGTATGTGGCATCATTTTGCCTTCAAGTGCACTCTTCTGCTGTGCATCGTAAGGACATTTGCAGCCAACGAGTTCTTGCTGCTGCTCCTGCTGATCCCCAAATATAGCGTTTCGTTCGTTTCTTATTCAATATTCGCTTTCTTCTTAGGGAACCACTAAACCGAAAAATACCACACGGAGCCACAGCGAAACCACAGAGAGACAGAGAGAGAGAGAGAGAGGTAAAGGGTGTTCAGATAATTCAATTTTTTGTTCGAATTATTTTTGGAAAGTACGGAAATGGCGCTCTTTGGACATCAACGGTGGTGCTCGATCCAAGGTCGGGCGTTATTTTTCTTTCGTCGAGCCACATCTACACTCACACACACACACAAACCCTGTACGGTTTGGAGCGGAACTGAATCATCGCGGCTAGAAGAATAAGATGTCCTCACCGCACCGAAAGGAACCGAAAGCTAATCGATACTTTTGCCTTCCACAAGGGGGAAAAAGCTGTACAGCGACGAGGCACACTAAAATGTAAACAAAATTTCATTAATACCAATGCGTCCCCGAATCGGGGGCATACAACATTTTCTCTCCAATATGCTTAGTTGCCGCCCCTTCAGTAGCGGTGACACAGTGTAGAGAGCAAGTGCAATTGCATTCAGCCGAGCATTCGCTTGCCTGCTGCCGGGGCACCGTCGAGATAGGGTGGAGAAGCAAAACGTTTTCTCGAAATTACCATAACACCGTGATCGATATCCTTCCACCGTTCGCCCGTGTGTGGGATGAGGGTGGTTTTGTGTGCTGACCACCGTTCAACCCCTTTTTCTGCCGGTAGACGCAACCCCTTCCTTTCGGGGGACACACTGGAGGAAGCAATAAATGTTCTAGAAAGCGTGTGTGTGTGTGTGTGGTGTCTTGATTTGCCCACAACAAACCCGACCCAAACCGCAGAGGGTGGGATATATGTCCGCATACAACCATTCTTTGCGTTTGCTTTCCCTCTTCAACGTGGGATCGGCGCAGGGTTTCCCCCTTTATCCTTGCTATCACAGAACTACAGAAACTCCCCACACGCACAGCTGGCCTAAATCTCACACCAGTCCTACTGTAGCTTCACGTGGCGCACGGTCGTCGTACTGCCCCCCCCGAGCGCAAGGCAAGAACCACGTGACCCAAACGCAAACAAATGAGTGTGTGCGTTAGAAGACTGCTTCTCCTTCGCTCGTACGGTTTGCTTCGTAAGCTACAATACTTCCGCAAAGGATAATATGCCCCCTTGCCCAGGCGAGCCACCAACTGCGTCCTTTGCAACTGATTTTTTCTGCCAGCATAGATTCCTTACGCCTGTCTGTGTCTATTAGCCAACCATTTTACCTGGAATATCGTTGTACGGATAGTAGTCCTCGTCATTGATAAGAAATTCTCCGTTGATGCATTCGACGCGGGTCGAGCCGTCGTGCAGACCGGTACCGGAACCTTCGCCAGCCAAGCTCACGATGGCGGTGTTGAACTGGAACGTGTGGTGGCTGGGGCCGCCGTGCTTCACCCCAGCATCGAACCGATAGTCGGGCGGTGCAATCATGTTGCCAACCGGTCGCCCCGGACCGTGGTTCAGCCGGCCAGCCGCTTCACCGGCGGGGCAAAGAACTGACCCCGCCAACAGGTCCGCCGTGCCCAGCAGGTACGTGGGATTGATCACGGAAAGCGGACACCCGTCCGCCATCGATAGCGACGAGGAGGGTGGTGTCGTGAGCCGCCGATCGGGCTCGTCCTCCGCCGCGCCATCAACACCACCGTTCAGCGGTGCGACGACATTACTATCGTCCAGGATGAAAATGTTGGAATTTTCCACGAGCATGGTGCGGCCGCATGAGTGCACGGTTTGGGGGGAGCTGGGACTGTTTTACAAGGACAACACAGTCGCAGTGGCGTTCGTTCCCTGTCTCTGTCCCACTCACACCCACGCGCGTTGGTGGAGTAACTTAATTACTGGCTGCTCACACCTACACGTGTGACTGCTTGCTTCCACGCCACGAGGGCATTATAATCCGCCGGAACAAGGATGTTCCCTGCGCGCGAGAGGTACACCTTTGCGGTACACCAGAATTCAGTGGTTCAGTTGCTTGCTGTCAAAACGGTAACGAATGGTGGAGAGGGTGGCACATATCTTGAGCCCGGCCAAACGCGTCATCAATTTTCCAGATAACTGCGGACGCCGTAGGAGGCAGCGGCACCACGTAGTAAAATATCACACTGATGACAAATGGCGATAGAACAAAAAAGAAAAAAAAACACACACACACACAATTCCAGGCCACTTATTAATCACGGTCACTGTGTTTACACAAACATGTTTCAGATGCAAACCGACCCCGACTACTGGGCTGGCTGTGATTTGCTTTTCCCAACTGTACACACACACAGATGTACACACTAACACTAAAGAATTTCACTCAAACCACCCCTGCGTTCAAGGCGCGATATCGTCGTGGCCTGCTAATTCAAGATGCGGGCGACCCAGGAGCGGAGCTGAACAAAAAAAAAAACCCAACGCAGACTAGCACACGAAGAGACAACTTTGTCTTAGCAACACGGTTCAGTGAAAAAACCATGACCAGCGCGGCACGACACGGCAGCTCGGAAGTTAGCAGGCGCGGGGGGCGCGTGCGGTAGAAAAGGAAGCAGCAGTCAGTAGGCACAACACAGGGCACACACACGCAAACAATCTTCCCCGGGGCCAACGCCGACCGACCGAGCCCGTTCCGACGGTGCTGTACACAACACCCACCACCGGACGTATTGTGCGGTCCTCCCCGCGTGCTGGTGGTATCGCTCGAAAGTGAAAACTGCAACTGGCGAATGGCGCCACGGCTCGGCAAGCCTCGAGCCCGAAAGCTCAACCGAAACTGCCCGTGGCCGACCGGCGGTGGAAAATCAGTCGAGCTTAAACGACCGACGACGACGACCACCACTAAACAAAACGAAGCTGTGCGTTTGTGTGAGTATGTTTGGCCCGTAAGATGATAGTAAAGGGGGTGGGGGGACCATTAGAGTGGAACTGAACGCGTGCTGAAGGAAAAACGCCGTGGAAACTGTGACGTCTGAAGTGTGGGTTTGTCACCGAACGGTGGTCCTTCCCTCCCGCCACCCAGGTACCGATATGACGGCAGCTGTCAACGGCGGTGGTGAACATTCCACGGAAAAAGCTTCGTTACTGTCGTATCCTCGCTGTGTTGGCATGGTGTTCTGTGGTGTGTGGTGTGTCGTCATCGATTCCTTGCCCCTGTGGAGGGGGAGACAAGGTTTAAGTGCTTCTAGGAACATCTTTTCCGCGAAACCAGTTGTACGGGGTTGGTTGGCTCGAAAAGCTCGCCAAAGTTCCCGTTCGGAGCTTTTACGACCAGCGTTGTCGGTCGTACCATAAAGCAAAAGGGCGCCAGAGCTTTACGTTGTCAGCAAGTGAAGCAATCCGTACAGGGATGCATTTTGGTTGTTCGGCACACCTGTCAGGAACCAAAACATAGGCGACTAAGTGTAGTTACTATGTATAAGCGCAATTCCCAAAATTTTACATTTAATTTCGTGATATCGACCATCCGGTCAAGGCGATTGTGTCCAGGTATAGCACATACAGAAAGAAGTGTTCTGAGAGCGTTCTTGATGTAAACAACCCTTGCCACTAAGCACTATTAGCATTAGTAATTGCATACAATTCGTGCTGCTAAGCCAATGGGCAAATTGTAATCGCCTCCTGCTTAAGCGAACTTAAACTACCTTTAGTGCTGCAATGTACTAAGGAAAAAGGCCATATTTTATACCATCCGTTCCGCTGCCGTTCGAACGTGAAGCTAATCAATGAAAACGATGGACCATTGCAACGGTCCGTCCCGCACCACACACACACACACGCACACAAAGAGGAATGAAACAACGAACAGCAAAATAATGGTTCGTGCTTCACTGCCAAGGTTAAGTGTGTGCATGAGGGCCGTGCTGGAAAGTGGGGACGACACAGTCATACTTTGCCGAATCTTACGATCAGTTTGGTTTCGTAGCCACAATAACAAACGGTTTTGCTTGGTCGGATTTACTACCAAGCTTACGGAATTCGCTACGGAACGATTAAGTGGCTCGTCGTAGTTAGTTTGAATGCTTACGAATAGCGTCCCTGACAAAACTGGTGTAATTCACGACATCGAATGCTGTTCATAAAGCTGTATTACACTTTCATGGGCGGGACAGCACCCGGAATGATGTAACAAAATGGGACAACCATTTTAATGATGAATAATTTGAAACATTCTTACAAAAAGCAGCGACATTTCGAGAGCTTATTAGCCCGGCTCCCGGCAGTGATAAGAACATGTCGCCCCGGAAGAGGAAAGGACTTTTTGCTGCTGTTGTCGCGGCCGAAACGAACGAAATGGTAACACGAAAGCTACAAAAAAAACTCTCCTGCCACCAATTTGTTGTGCAATGAGTCGTGTTCTCGCTTGAGAGCCAGCATCTCCATCGTGCTGGCGTGGCTGGCGAGAACTGCGATAAGCCCTGGTAGGGCAGCCTAGCTGTGGGGCAACAAACGACACACCATTATTCGAAGTAAATCAATCTCCCGTCGAGGGGTTGGTGCTGCTGTTACCCAACCCGGACACCGACGGCAGCAGCGGCAGCAGCAGCCATTTGCACTGCGCATTGGAATGGGTGAGAGCAGTTGTAGGGTTTCCTTCGAATGACGTCCGTGGGGGCATTGCCTGACGAATTGCAACGCAAAACAACCTGCTCTAGGGCTTGTTGCAATTTCGACCGGGGTTCGTGTGGGGTGTAGCAGTCGCATTTGTCAAGAACAGCGTGCTTTTGCAAAGTTCATAAGCGGCGCAAGATAAGCGCCAAATACATTTTTTCCTCTTAGCTTTCGGGGCATAGCGCTATGCAGCATGTTTGCTAAAAGATTAACCATTTTGCGGTTGCGCCTTCCAGTTGTATCACACACACACATACTGCCGCTGCAAATCTTTCATCATCCCACTTTCAACAGGGTCTTTATGAGGGAAGAGACCCCCCCCTCCCCATTAGCATACACCGCCTTGGGAGCGATGAGTCATGGAGTTTGGTAGGGGTGTTAGTACGTGCGTATGTAGCGGGGCACTTACCGGGAAACTGATTGTACGTAATCTCATGATCGCGCGACCCCAGCAGGGGCTGCGACTCTCGATCGATGCCGGAATCCAGCGTGATGCCTTCGAAGCTAACGTCCGGCAGGACGAGCGGCGTACCGTCGCCGGTGTCCACTACGGCGATGGTGGCGGCCACGGTCGCGGCTGAGGATGCGGACAGCCGCGACGAACCTTGGTGGTCGTAGTGGTGGTGGTGGTGGTGATGGTTGTTCACGCTCTGCTTATCGGCTGCAGAGGAGGAGGTGGAGATCGGCAGCAGTAGGTCGCTTATGATTGCATCGTTCACGCCTCGCTCACCGTGGTCCGCTGCTTGCGGCTGCGACGCTGGTGGCTGTAGTTGCTTTTGCGGGTGTCCACCGGTGGCACCGGAAACGAACGCTAGATGATTCACCGTTCCGGGGAGTGTGTGTGTGGTCGTCGGTGGTTGCGTTTCTGCTGCTGCTGCTGCTGCTGTGTGTCCGTTCGATGTGACGATGGCACTGGCGGGATTCGTCGTGCTTGTGTCTCCGAAATCCAGATCCACAAGCGTTCCTTCGGAGGTCATTTGACCGATGCTGTTCTTTGTTATCCGACGGGTGAAACCATCGAACACAACCACGCACACTTGCACTAAATGGGTTTGGACAAAGGGTGGAGAAGTTCGCTTTTCCTACTTTTCACTCGTTTGCGCTGGGATGGGGGAAAAGCCGTTGTTCACTACAGTTGCAGGGGTGGTTTGCACGACACTGGTTGGCTGGCTGGCTGGCTGGCTGACTGGCAGCCCTATCCTAAACCGCACACACGCGCAGCATCAATGTTCGACACGGATGGAGATGTTGTTTGGTCGAGCAGAACACACTGGCAGCCTCACCCGTGAAAGGGAAACCCGGTCCGCGGCACACGCTACACTGGCTTACCAACAGTTCACCAAAAAAGCGGTCGTCCTTCGCGCGTGGTATAGAATTCGGCACCGAACCTGTGTTGTTTTGTCCAACGACTAACGTGGTGGTGGTGCTGGTGCTGCTGGAAGGCACACGGAGCTCATTATCATCTGACGTTGTGCTTGTGTGTGCGCGCTGGGGAGACACGCAATTTCTACCAACAAAGCGCGTACCAACCCGTTTTACCGATCCAGCGGACGATGATGGCTTTCTCGCCCAAACCGAAGCGCCAAACGGAACCGTAACTTGAGGAGGGTTGCTTTTGCTAATGTTCACCGTAAAGCGGTGTAGAGAAAAAAACTTCCGTCGAATTTGCGATCCACCCCAGCTGGTCTTTCTTGCAGCAACCTTTTTTTTTATTTAGCAAACTGACTGATTGCCTTTTCCTGGCGCACCAACACAGCCGCACTTTGTTCCGTTCCGTGTGTACACAATGCACACAGTGCACGGACGCACGCACACAGATTCTGTGTTGCTGTCATCTGCGTCATTGCGTCAAACGCGCACCCGCAAAACAAATTCGAGCAATCGGCGAGCTCGCATGAGGTACGGGAACGGAACCGAGCGGCGGTCGCGGTCCCTCGGTGCGGAGCACTCGTGCAGGCGAGCGATATTACAGGGTTTCGAATCATATAAGGGAATAGTTCAATCACTTAGGGGAATGTTGCAAATCGGTAGGGGAATATTGCATGCAAGCTGTGGATGTTTGCAATCACTTAGGGGAGTGTTGCAATCGATTAGGGGAATTTTGCAAGCGTACTGTGGAGCTGTAAATGGGGGGGGGGGGTGCCGCTGTAAATACCTCAAAATATTTTCGTCAATCTTACTAACTTATCATGTTTAATTATGGCTCCGCAGCAGGATTTATTTAGTTTATCATGTGTACAGCAGAATCTCACTCGAAAACAACTCCAAATGATGTTTTTAAAAAAACATCATCGGTATCAATTCAAAGCTTTTTACACCGGCACCCACCGTCAGACGACAGCTCCACAGTACGCTTGCAAAATTCCCCTAATCGATTGCAACACTCCCCTCCCCCTTGTATTATAACACAATTTTATCTTATGATAATCTTAAACCCTACCGCGTTGTTTTCCGATAATAAGAAGTACAACATATCACAGCAGTTAGGCCGCAAATACACGACGAGCGTTCCCGCGGGCGCGTTCAAACGCGTATAGCAGTTCCGTATAGATATCCAGCAAGAGCATCTCTGCGTTTCCGCGGTAGCGCGTTCGAATGACATTTCATTTCTATGGCCGGATTGTTATACGCGTTTCAGCGGGCGCGGAAACGCGCGTCGTATATTTGCAGCCTTAGGTTTAGCAGCTTTTACGCCTATGGGTTTAGCAGTTATAACTACAGGCGGTCCCCGAGATACACGGTACCTCTTATACGCGGATTTGGAGATACGCGGTTTTATAAATTTGACAGTTCTTTGAGCAAATTGTAATGCTTTGACACATGAATTGTCAAATCCCAAATATTTTCCCTTTGGATCAAATGTTAAAAACCATTTCAAATAGTTTAAAACTGTTATATTCAGTCAGATTCATATCAAATAATTATTTAAGTGGCTAAAACCACCCCTTACTTGCTAAACTATACGACAATTAGTTATATTTTGGCTGAAAATCACGAGATTCGTTTTAAGCGGAAATTTGAGATACGCGGTATTTTGTGGCCGTTTTCAGTCCCCGCTAACCGTGTATCTCGAGGACCGCCTGTATAGCGTTCAGCGAAAAGTTAGTAGCCTGTATAGTGTTAGTAGCCTGTAAAGTTAGCCTGTATAGTGAAATTATAGCATACCTAAGGCCTGAAATTTAATAATTATTATTTTTTGAAATCCAAAACACCACACTGAATAATAATTACAACAAATAATGCGAAATAAAATAAGTTTTAAAAATGATAAAAAATGATGATAAAGGTTATCAAAATTTTTAGCAATATTCGAGCCGAATATACAACTCGAAAACTCGAAATGTTTAGCGGGCACAGTTGTGTGTGTTTATATTGCACGATTGGACGCGGGTGGCGGCGGAACCTTACAAATGTTACATTGCACCGGAGGAGTTTGTGGGAACATCTTCGCTTCCTAAAAGTTGTAAAACAAAAGATCAGCTGATCGTGTGGGAAAATCAAAACAAATCATTGATCAATCGCGCGCTTGTGTGTGTGCGTATTTTTTGTACGAGGAAAATGTTACAGCACTGGCAACAGTCGGCAGATTTCCGTAGGTACTGAAAACGATCTCGTCGATTAATTTTATATATTTATTTACGTTGCCTTGTTGACTTTCTAATGGCGTTGGAGTAATGGCAAATCTTTTCCCCAACCCATGCCACAGCCTGAAGTTAGGAATGCTCGTCGCAGTCCATCGTGGTCTTGATGTACCGTCGGGACAATAAAATTTGATTGAACAAGACAAATTGCCCCGCGACATGTGGTGGTGAAAACAAAGCCACAAAAGGCGAAACAAGTCTGTTGACAACAGGCCCGCTTACCGCATGCTGGTCTGGAATTGTTTCAAGTACCGTTCCTCTTCATCCTCCGTAACGATCCAATCACCCCTTAGATCGGGTTCGTTTGTCTTGCGAGATCTGTTCACGCTGTCCTTCCGGATGGCGGCGCAACAAACAGGACAGTTAAACGAACAATTGGCACGTTTCCGGCATTTCTCAACAGGTACGCCGAAAGAAGAAGAAAAAAAAAACTGAAAAACTCCTTCTAAACTGTTCCCAAGTTTGGCCCCAAACTGTACACGATCGGTCAGTTTCGGGACAGCCGGATGACTAGCCCTTACTTCAAACCGTGTTTGCGCCCCACACCTAGCACTGCACGCGGTCGTCTGTGGCGCAGAGGGCCGTTCCTCATCGCTCCACAAGCTGTAACTCCCCCCCCCCTTCCGCCCTGTCGAAATCAATTCCATTAGTTATTTATCTCTAAATGTGATATGTTTTATGGGCAGTATGTGCATCAATTTAATAAACGGCTCCACTCTCGGCCGGCAGCAGCGGGTCCAATTGAATCGAGCAAAAGGGGTCGCTTGCGGCGGCACTGCGGAGAGTACCAGCGTCCACAGCCACACACACTCGTAAACGATCCACGGCTGGCGCGGCCGCGTGTGTCCAACGGAAAAGAACGAAGCAGATGATCATGATGATGATGATGATGTTGGATCAAGGGTCAATCTCGTGTGAAGATGATTCAAATGCAATTACTGCTGCCGCCACTGCTGCTTGTCGGCGAACAGAGCAAGGAAAGACAGCATCGCCCAGTATCGCGAGGGACTGTTGGATTTAGTGCAACCGTGGGCAGGCGGTTGGAACGGTTCAGTTTCTTCGGTCGCGCGTGGTGCAGCAGCATATTTCCGGCACAACAAAAAAAAAAAAAAAACGGCAGTTACATTCCGTTAGCGCATTTTAAATTTCCTTCTTGCGTTCGCGCTTGTCGTTTTGTCAAAAGCACGTTTTTGACGTTCTTGCGCGCATAGCGCGACACGGCAGACCGCACAGCAGGCTGGGTACGGTGATTCGGATCGATATTGGAGCGCTAGAACTTTTATCACCTTCCGGGGCAACACCGGGGTGTCGGTCCAGGCATAAGGAAAGCATCCCAGCAGGCGCAAAGCAACGGGGTCGCCTGCTGCTGTTAACGCTACTGTTTTGTGGCATTTTCGGCTGTCGGTTTTGCTGGTGGGCGCATTCAATGTGAGCGAAAAGGGAGGTCCCTTTTTATTGACCAGTGCCAAAGTGATAGTGTGTGTGCCAAAGGATTGAAAAGGTGGCTCGCATCAGTAGCTCGAAAAAATGGGTGTAAATGATAGTGAAGCTCGCAAGGATTCGATTACATCATCGCTCTGCTCGTCACATTTGGATCTGGAGCTGCTGCAGCGAATGTTTGTAAAGAATGAGCCAGATGTAACGATTGACTCGTACGAGGTATGGATGTTGGGCGGGTTGGTGAACAAGAATGACACAGGTCGGAACAGTTTCTCCCCCAGAAAAAGCAGTTCCTTTTACAATTCGTGAGCTTTTTGCACGAGGAAAAGAAGTTACAATTTCCCTTCAATGTATTCATATGATTTTACTTGAGCTTCTGTCTTTTAAATGCAATTAAAGCTTGTCCGTCATCATCCTCCTGTCGAGTATCGATTTTTGTGTGGGCGGTTAAGGTCACACAGGATGACATTAGTGTCTTCAAGGCTCTGCCTCTCCTAATTTAACGTTTTTTTTTCGTTCTCCCCATCAGGAAGCGCAAGGGTCGGGACGCGGCGACAACTACACGGCCGCCCTCTTCCGCATCGCGCTCAAGGGCCACACGCTGCCGGACGGCGGCACGAAAAAGCTCAAGTGGGAAAAGAGCATCATCTGCAAACGGCTGCCGGACTGCAAGATCAAGCGCGAAGCGTTCAAAAGCGAAGCGCTGTTCCGCAACGAGGTCGTGTTCTACAACACCATCATGCCCGAGTACGTGGCGTTCCAGCGGCGGCAGGTGGAGACGGTCGGCGCAGGCACCGACGTGCCGGCGAGCGAGCGGCTCTTTCAGGCCATCCCGCACTGCTACCTGGCCCGGGACGATCTGATCGTGCTGGAGGATCTGCGGGTGCGCTCGTTCACGATGCCGGACCGGCAGGCGGGCCTCGGACCGCAGCAGCTCGAGGCGGTGCTGGCGGAGCTGGCCCGCTTTCACGCGGTCAGCCTCGCGTACCAGCGGCGCCATCCGGCCGAGTTCCGGCAGCTGACCGGCGCGCTTGAGGAGGGCATCTTTTCGCAGGCGAACGAGGAATGGTACCGCCGGTACTACGACGTGCTGACGCGCAACGCCATCCAGATGGTGCGGCAAACGGTGCCGGAAAAGCGGGACCATCTGGCCAAGCTGGAGGCATTCCTGGGCAACTGTTTCGGCCACCTGGTGGAGCTGGTAAACCGGACCAGCGAGCTGTCGGTCATCTGCCACGGCGACTGCTGGACGAACAACATACTCTTCCGGTACGATGATGCCGGCGCAATCGCTGAGGTAGGGAATGCTGGGCACGTCCGCAACTGTGCGTCACTGATGCGCCCTGAAATGCTTTCTCTCTCTCTCTCTGGCTTGCAGACGTGTTTGGTGGACTTTCAGCTCATCCGGCACGGTTCGCTAGCGCTCGATCTCGCCTACCTGATCTACTGCTGCACCGATGGGGCGCTGCGCAAGAAGAGCCTGCAGCACTGGCTGCAGACGTACCACCAGCAGCTGGTACGCTCGCTGCGGCTGCTGCTGGGCGGCGGCGGGTTCGCCGAAGCGTTCGGCTCCGACCAGCGGCTGTGGGAGCAGATCGGCGACGAGTTCAGGGTGTGCGCCCGGTTCGGGCTCGGCGCGGCCATGGACATGCTGCCGATCAGCACCTGCTCGTCGGAGGAGGCGCCCGATCTGTACGCGAGCGGGACGGAGACGGCCGCCACGCCGCCCGAGCTGAACGTGCCGCCGAACGAGCTGTGCCGGCAGAAGATGACCATGCTGGTGCTGGAGCTGATCGATGGCGGCATGCTGTGAGGCGCAGAAACGAAAGAACGCTGACGGCGGTGGCGGTGGCGGTTTAAAGGCTCTCTAGGAGGAAGGCGTGCCGGTCGTTACTAGCGATACCTGAGCGTTGGGACCCGCGAGGGGTGGGTCCGGGGAATGTTGGCAGTATTTTAGGGGCCCCGCAGGGCTGTAGCAAATGTACTATTCGTTAGTCAACTGTGCCGATTATGCACTATGCTCGTGCTCGTTTATGCTACCCAATGACAATAAATATATGATATTATGCACAATCGCTGTAAACGGGACATAATTCTTACAGGGAGGGGAAAAAGGCTTCGAACAGGTTAGTATGTTTTTGCTTCTTTATTTATCAGTGTTTTACCATTACCCACGGAGGTTGGTGTAATATTAAATGGGTTTTGTTTGTTTGTTTTTTAATGCTAACCGCGCCCTGCTTATCTTACGATGGAAAACTTGTTCGCCCAACTTCGCGCGAGTGTATATTTGGAGCTAGGTATTAATATTAAATGAAACAATAAGGCGACAAAACACGAAACGAAGAAGCGACCATCGAAACAAGTGTTTGTTTTTCTCTTCTTCTTCTATCGCTACAGGTTGGGGGGTTTTGTTTGTTTTCCACTTCAAGCTCTCGTATGCAAGGCCCGTAACCGAGGGCGGCCTATGCGCGAAGAAAAATGCACGACACACATACACACATACGTCCTATATGTAAGAAAAAGTAACATAACGAAACCACCTGACCAAACACACACGCTCCAAAACGTGCGGCTATCGAGGCCACATCTAAATCGCACAGACACAAAAAAAAACATGCTTTCGGTCCCATTCTTTGACAAATTCTAGCAAACTTTGGCTTGTCCTTCCAGCGAGTGAATAGTAAAAATGTTTTGCTAGCGATTATCTTAATTGTAAACCCTAGCTAGTGGTACAGAAACAAAATTGAGAAGAATTGAAGCACAAAGCTCATTCATTCTATCGTAGTATCATTAGTAGCTAGTCGTAGTAGTAGTAGTAGTAGTAGGGCGCGTCCCGAAAACAAGCAACAAAGCTCTACCGTTTCACATGTGCTTCTCTTCATATCAATGTTCGTTTTCGTCTCAATTCCCAAATATTTCACGCTTAGTTATACCCTCGATTTTCCCCTTTTTCCTATACCAGAGATGCGTATTTATCAAGACGTTGTGCGTAAATAAATAGATGATGCTTGTTGTTTGGTGTGTGTTACAGGTTTGGTTTAGACTGTTGAGATGAGTGTGCTGAAACTGAAACTTAGATTGCTATCAGACGAACGACCTACACACTATTGCACATCTGCCGAACGCTCGCTACCCTTCGGTGTGCTTTGCTGTACGTCACCTACCGACAGTTTTGTACTCCGGAGCATCCCGAGCACTTAAATAAACCGTATAATTGTTCCAATGATCGCATACATTGCAGAGGCAATAGGGTTTTAAAATTTTGTAGCAACTAAAGCTATTAAAGGTAAGGATTTTTTCGCCTCCGCTCCACTGTCACCCTTTCCGTAATGGTTAGCAGCACAATCGACACAGCAAAAGAGCAGTAAATTAAGTTAAATAAATTTAAAATGATGATACATTAATGTTTGCAAAGCTTGCCGGTGTGCCTCTCTTAAGGAAATAGCGCGCAAAAAGGTAATATAACTCGCCAACGCTCTCTCTCTCTCTCTCTCTCTCTCTCTCTCTCTCAGACAGGCGCTGTCCGAAGTCGTATCTCTATCGTTAAATTACTTAGCTGATTGTGTTTCTGCTCTGGCCAGCGCCTCTCGGAACCGATACCGGATCCGGAACTGAAACGTTTTCCTTTTGGAGGCGCTTTGATATGGAAGAGTTTGGGCCAGGAGGCCAGCGATTACTTCGTCACGGCTGCTCCTCTTTCAAAAAGAACTATCCCTAGCGTAAGAGTATGTGTTGTTGCTGGTTTGCCGCCGATGATCGTACCAGCTGCTTCCCACAGGATTCCGGTCGCGCGTGCTGCTTCTTCTTCTTCTTCTTTTACTTCTTTGGATGGGTTGGAGGTGATAGTGTTTCGAGAGGTAACTTTGCCTACCATTGCCTGCCCCGCCCGGGCTCTTCCGAATGGGTGTGCGCGTTGTTGCTGTACGCGGCGGGACGTTTACCAAAATCCGGACGACTTGCCGCCGGGCGGTGCACGGACGCGAATACACGAGCGTGCCTCCGATTTGTCCAGTTCCTCTGCAACGGTGGAGAAGGAGCAAGAAAGGTTAGAACAACTACCCAACTAGCCCCAACAACCAAAGGGTTTGCCCCCGCCTTACCACTGATGGAGAAGGTCGACTCCTGCATGTTCTTCTGCCCGTCCGGCCGATGGCCCCGGGCACTATGGGGCGTGCTCAGCTGCGAATCGCCCGAGATCACGCTCAGCGCCGGCCCCGGGATGTACTTCTCCGGCAGGGCGTACGTATCCGGGATGTCCACCTCGTGGCCCGACTTGGAGTTCAGCTCCAGGCCCTGGATGCCGTTGCGCGCGTGCTTCTCCTCCAGGCCCTCCTCCGGGCGGGCCACCCCGTTCAGTGCATCGTACACGAACGACGGGTAGACGGGCGTCTCCAGGAACGAACCCTGGCCCTCGGCGACGCGGATCAGATCGTACTCGACGCACACGCGGCCCCGCACGATCACAAACTCCGGCACGCCGTGGCACTTCATGCCCTCGAAGATGTTAAAGTCGCAGGCCTGGTGATGCGTGCTGGCCGAGATGGTCCGCACCGCCTTCGGATCCCAGATGAGCAGGTCGGCATCGGACCCGGGCGCAATGCGGCCCTTGCGCGGGTAGAGGTTGAAGATTTTGGCCGCGTTCGTGCTCGTGATCGCCACAAAGCGCTGCGGATCGATCAGCCCCGTCTGGACGCCCTTTTCCCACACGACCGACATGCGGTCCTCGACACCGTTCACGCCGTTCGGGATTTTGGAGAAGTCTTTCAGCCCGAGCTCCTTCTGGTTGCGGTTGAACGTGCAGTTGTCACTGCCCGTCGTCTGCAGATCATCCCTGGGAGGACGAAAAGTAAGGGTTGCGCGTTAAGATTTGCCATCAAAAGTGTTGAAAATGGGTAAAACTACCACACTCAAACAACAACGAACAGAAAATAAAACAAACAAAAAAATAGCAACATAAAAGCAAAACGGATAAGGCAAGGCCGCCGCATGTTGGGGCTGGTATGGGGGGCAAACTTACAGCGCCAGGAACTTCACCAGATGCCGGGGCGTTTCCGGATCCTTCCGAATCGGTGGGCTGGTCGTGTAGTAGACCAGCTGGTTAGGCTTCACGCTGGTGAGTGTGCAGCCGAGCGAGCTGGCCAGCGTTTCGCCGTACACTACCAGACCGCGGCGCTTGGCCTGCGACAGCTGTTCCGCTGCCAGCTTGCTCGTGACCCGTGTGACGTACAGTGGAGCCTTCGTCTATCGGGGGTGGAATGTGGGGGTGTATGTGTTTGTGATGATTTCGTGGGTTTTCGTGGAAGATGTCGGTGAGGATGATGAGTTCGTGGTGTTGTTTCCGGTGTGCCCCGCGACCGTTTGACCCATTTTTTGTTGAAGATTAGAAGCAATGTCACACATTACGATGAGCAGTACACACAAAGACACACACACACAAATGGGGTAAATTTCGCAGGTTTTCCAGTTCGCAGCATGATGGAGAAAATAATGTTTGAAAAAATGAAAGCAAAAAGCTTTAGTGGTTTTAGTCGCATTTTGGGTGTTGGTGTTAAGGCTTAGCACTGCAGCAGCAGCGGCAATGTTGGAACCGGCAGAATGTTTAGTGGACAACACGAAGAAAAGCGACCCCCCCCCCTCTCTTTTGAGAAAACAACAACAATCAGCACAGGAAACAACAGTTAGTCCGCCGACGTTTTGCAAATGGAATGATTCTCCCATTTGTTGCATCTTATAATAACACACCCCAACAACACACAGCTGCTGAGCTACTTACTGAGCTAACAGCTTCATCAGAAACTCGGGCGTGGTTGGGTCCGGTCTCAACGGTGGGCTCAGCACGTGGGCGGCTGCATGGTGCCAGCATTTGTCGTGATAGTGCGTACCGTCGGTACCGAGTGCAGCCGCCAGCGTCTCACCGAAGATCCCGGTGCCGTTGTAACGGCGTCGAGCGCGTGCCACCTCAATGCCGGCCGATTTGCTCATGACATGCACGACATACAGCGGGCAGTGAGCCTGCACCACACCAAGGGAAAAGTTATGCGCCGGGCGAAGCAACACAACCGAAGGACGAAGGACAGCGTTGGGAAGGAAAGATGAGAAGAGTGTACCGGAACAAACGAAGAAGAAGAGAAAAAGAAAGAATAGTAAAATATAAGAAAAGTAGGGTAAAAGATGAAACAGGTTTAAATTAAAAAAGATTTAAAGAGGGGATGATAAACTGATACATTGGAATCATGCATACATTAGAAGTAGAAAAGGAAATTAAAGAAACAGGAACGGAAATCCGATCTAAACAACAACGGGTAGGAAAGTGAAAGTTCAAGTTCGTGTGCTGGATGGAGCTGTTGCGTGTCTATCGGCACTTTTCCATTGACCCCCGCTGCTGTGCTAATATCCTTGTAGCAATGTTATGAGTTCAATCGTGGGCAAGGGTACAGAGTAGGTCAAGTGCTCGCTCAGTGGAGTTTTAGGCTGATGTATTCGTTTTCCATAACTAAGACCCTCCAAGGTTCTCACGCAAACAGTTGTATTATGCATGAACCATAGATTAACCTTAGGCTCAGAGGCATTGGACCTACTGTTGTTGAAAGCTTATTTATAGCTATGTAGCCTGCCCAGGCAAAAGACCCAGGCCCATCAAACAGGTCGCGCCAAACACGCTCAACAGTTACGATTCTGCATTGCAGTAGGAAAGATGAGGAGGTCCTCTCCGCATTATCTACAAAACTTGCAGCGGCGGTGAAAGATATGAAGTTTTGCCATTTAAAGAATAGCCGAAACAGCTGGCGATAGCATTGTATAATATTTCGCGAAACAAAACTCCGCCGTTTGTTGTTGTTAGAGGATGCTATCTAATCTGATACTGGACGTCAAATATAGCTCAATCTTCCATTGCAGATTGGTGCTCTTGAAATCGTCCCAAAACATGCTGTGGTTACCTCAAAACTGCCCACTCCATGATTGCTCCATCTAATCTTATCACCGCTCTCCGGTTCTACCGACCATTGCAGTATCATTAGACCGTAGAATTAAGCGACACTTGTCAGTTGCCCTTCTGCTTGGGGGTCTTTTTCGGGAGAATCCCGAAAGGCCCAATAAGTACGTGGCAAAGAAACACCGTCTCCCCGTACGTACCTGGTGCGCAATAACGCAGGCGCGATTGGTGGCCTCGGCCTCGACTTCCTCCGAGCGGGACAGCTCGTGCCCTTCCGGTCCGGTCACACCCTCGGTCAGCAGTTTGGTAACGTTCTTCGCAATAATGTCCCCATTTTCCGCGTGCACCATCGCAACGGCACCGAGCTCCTTGCACGTCTCGAACACCTCGTACAGCTCGGAATCGTTCAGCTGGTACAGGCCCTTGTACGCCATGAAGCATTTGAACGAGTTGACGCCACGCTCCTGGCACAGGATTCGCATCTCGTCCCGCACCGACTTGGACCACCAGGTAATGCCGACGTGCAGGCCGTAGTCACACACCACCTTCGGGTCGGCACGGGCGCGCCAGGCATCGTACGCTTCGAGCAGCGATTCGCCCTTCTTGGGAAGTACAAAGTCCACTGTGGAAAAGGGGGCCAAAGAAAAAAAAACCCTCAGATTGGAGGCCGTTTTTCGGGAAGGGTGGAATGGTTCTTCTACTTACGAATGGTTGTGGTGCCGCCGGCTACTGCGGCCTTGGTGCCCTTGTAGAAATCATCCACCGAGACAGTGCCGCCGAACTCGAGCTGAAAGTGTGTGTGCGGATCGATACCGCCGGGCATGACCAGCTTGCCGGTCGCATCGATCGTGCGGCACCCGCCGGGCACAACAAAGTCCGCACCGGAACCGACGTATCTGCGTATGGAACAAAGAGTGCGATGTTAGAGGCCAAAACGATGGATCGATTTTTGGCAACTGCGAGAGTCCCGGCCGGAGTACAATTTTATTCGCTGGCCCGGTGCCAAACAAGCGCTGATAAACTTCGAAATTGCAGCTTGGCAACGGGCGCACTGCCGCATTATGGATAGAATCCCATGATTGTCGCATTTGTCAGACGAACACGCACCTACCCATCCCGCCTCCCTCTTTGGCATACTTACCGCACAGTTCCGTCCTCGATGTACACGTCCGCCTGTTGCATTCCATCGTGGTTCACGACGTGACCGCGCTTGATGTACAGCCGATTTTGCGCACTCTGCCGGAAGAGAATGGACGGGGAGGAAGAACACTTTCATTACTCACATCCTTTACAAATTTCATTTAAATTCCCTAGACGACTCTCCGCGAACCCGATTACGCCATGGTGATTGAATTGCATTTCCCACAAGAAGAACTTCTGATCCCCTCCACACCTCTTCGTCTTTCGGTACGTTTGCAAGTTCCATGCTTGAAATATCCTCTGCCGGCACCGTATTCGTGGACGATTCGGACGTTACTGTTTCGATTTGTGTCGATGCGTCGGCCGTGCCATCGATAGACCGAAGATCAAGACAGATAGGTTCTTTCAATCGGGACTTCGGTTTTGCCCTGCCGTTGACACTATCTACCATTGCCTCGGACATCTTATCGAACTCTAAGGGACTGGTAGGGACACAGTGAGCTTAAAAGCAAACACACAGACTTGTGAAGCACAACACACAAACAGTTTCGTCTTAGCTGAGGTCAAAGATTAGAATGAGGGCAGTAGGAATGGCGAAGGTATGTATCGGTTCGCCTGTAAGGTTACTACGATTGTATGGGCGCATTGCAGAAACGAGATGGTTGCATGGTGTCGTTTCCAAAGCTTACTGCAATTAAGTTATGATACAGGTGATACAGTGTGGTTGGATATTTTGTTAATTGGCCAGAAACTGAATTTGGGTAGAAATTGATAACATTATCGTTTTGCCACTTTTTGTAAGATGCGACAAAGAAGAAAAAAAAAAACAACCAGAAAACGAATTTACACTAAAACCACGGAAACGGGATATTCAAAGTCCTTGGTAAAACGGGTCCGGTCCATGTGAGTATCGAACCACGATCTGGTATTTATAGTAGCCGACGTGTCTTGTATCAGACCATTTAGCCGTCCCGTCCGTGTTATGTATGTTCATTTTACAAGCTATTTAAATGTGTAAATAAGATAACAGTCACGTTCGGAATCTAAGAAACGCGGTTAATGCGTTCCCAAGATCAAATATCCGCGTGAAAGCCGGGTAATATGTGGGTTATTTTGATTGTTGTTGTTAGTTTTCGGTCACAAAATAATTATTAATACGGTTCGGACAGAATTGATTTGCCTGAATTGAAAGGGAGAATTATTTTACACTTGACTATTTATGTGTCAAATGTGTTTTTCTTCGTATCCGCATTTCTCGGGAACAGCCAGTATTGAGATTTGGCATACGACAACTTATTAACTAGTTATTTTTAAATTAAACGATAAGAAAAATACGCATTATTGTAATAATCATCTCACAAAACAATGACTGTATTATGATGCCTTTTTTCTAATGTAGTTATAATTAAACCATTTGTTTTCGGCTCATGGACCGCTAGGTAATCAATAATCTATATTTAAAAGCCTCCCCATGTGGCCCAAATTGGCAAACCTCTAATGTTCTATACTCCCCCGCAATCCCTTCAGCCAACACCTCGGTCGGAAAATAGAGCGAAACAGAGTTTTTCACCAAAAGAGGCCAACGTGACGTCCAAACAAAAAAGAAACTCTTTTACGATGGCCAGACTCAAGCACGAGAACGTACAAGTTGTTATCTAACATTGGCCCTTTGCAGCCCACTGCTAGCCCTCCTTGTGTCTGGCCAGTGTAAAACTCAAAGCTTCAAAGCATTCCGAGCCACTGTTGCTGCCTGCTCGAGTAGCTTTAATAACAACTTAATTGGGAATGTTCACGCAAACGTTGGGTTTCTTGAAGGGCAATAGAATTAGTCAGCAAATTTAGGCACACGAAAGCCAGCAATCGATTCGGACGGAGGTACGTCCTTTCACTCGCCAAACTGTTTTGAGGGATATTGGTTTGGGATTGAAATAGAAGCTCCTATCCTAAAAAAAAAAACACAAAAAAAGCAGAGCTTACAAGATCGCCTGTAACTGGAAAGAATTGAGCTTAAAACAATTGCTTTTTTGTTGCTATTGGTTTGTGTGTTTGTTGCCTGGTTCGTTGCAAAGCGGATATCTGTGGGTGAGATTTCAATTTATCGCCATGTTTTCCGCACGACAACAGCGAGGCTGGGTGAAAACGGTGAAAAAGAAAAAGCTTCCAAATGAGGCCACTCATTTGTTTCGGAGGGGCACACACAAATGATTGATTTTTAATTTCTTTTTTTTTTGGGGGGGTTTTCAATTGATGCTGCTACTGCTGAAGAAATGACTCCGATGTGCAGTAGAAGTGGAAAAGCTTCAAATCGCCACAACCGTATCTTAAATCGTGGCAGAACCGTATCTTAAATCGTGGTGATGGTGGTGGTGCCAGCGGTGCTTCCTTTCCAATTTAAATCGGTTAATCATCGTCGTTGGGAGGGGGAATGAATGCATGAAAACGGCCCAAAGAACGGAGAGCATTAACACATAATGAAGGGCATGAAGTGTGTGCGATCGGCGGCTGGAGGGTGTTGGCAAGATTTAGCGGCCCCAGATCACTCAATAAGGCTTCCCCGTTTTCAAATGCTACATTAGGCAATGATAGACAAGAACAATCCAAAGAAAGGGGGAAAAACCCAACCCTAATAATACAAAATGTGAAGAGCTTCGTGCCGGCTTATGTTTTAGCACCCCATTGCTTTTCTTTAGTGCTCCTCCGAAATGCTCCTTCGCTGGATGCAGTTGTAACAGTGCAGCAGCAAATAAGCATACTACACTTGAGATTTTGGTTCTTTTTTCGATGGGTTTCGAGCGGCTGCTGTATTTGAGTATTTGAGATGCACTTCAGCCGTTAAGCACTTCGCTCAACGGGAACGCACCTCAACGGGAACTCGTTGTTTTTTGTTATGCGAGTTATGCGTCCCCGCGGCCATAGTTTGCGTTTGGCCACGCGAGAACCTGCTA
The DNA here is from genome assembly GCF_016920715.1 of Anopheles arabiensis. Taxonomy (NCBI): domain Eukaryota; kingdom Metazoa; phylum Arthropoda; class Insecta; order Diptera; family Culicidae; genus Anopheles; species Anopheles arabiensis. Next base: position 32,384,462 of record NC_053517.1, read on the forward strand.
GCATATATTGTCAATTGTGCCGGCAGCGACATCCGTTGCGGGAATGATTCAATAGCTTGCGGGTGTGTTGAACGATTGTAATTGCGTTTTTTTTCTCTTCCAGTGGCACCATTACAGTAAAACAGGCTTAAAAACGGGGTGAGTAGCTGCAATATTGGTTTAGTTTTAATCACACATTTCGTGTGTAACCGTTTTATTGCAAAATTGTGTATATTTTGATATTCTAATGTATTTATTTATTTATTTACCTATCGACTCTCCCAATCACTTATGCACGTCATGGCAATTTACTTCCTGCTTAACCATTACTGTGCACAACGAGTAACAATCCAACAACTAAAGGGGTCACACAATTAAACGAAATCAACACGCGACGCAACGGTCCGTCTGCCGTCTGCCTGATAAGCAGGTCTCTTGCACTTTCGAGCTAAATTATATGCCACAATTTTGTCCCAAGAGAAAGCTCGGACCGTACCAGACACAGGGACCCTGGACAGACAGACTGAGTTGGCTTCTCCGATAGCGATCGTTTGCTCAATTTAGCCAATCTGACACATGCGGCGTAACATTCCTCCCCAGAACCTCCAATACACCACCAGCGCCTGTTCGGGCGGCGTTTTAAATGTGGCAACCCTCATTTCCCAATTAGCACCCAAGCACACACATGAAAGGAGAAGGGTTCATCGAACGGTGGAATGTTGTTTTTTGTTTTCTTTTTTGCCATCCGGAAGGCCTCTTTTGGGCGATGACCAAAGGAGCTGACGTAACGTCCGCCTCGTGTTTTCTCCAGTTCCGGGCAAAGACGCGGTGTAATCGTGTACTGGCTAGAACAGCACCTTCTTTCGAGTTTGTTTCTTCGCTTTTATACCTCTCCGATGTAATAGGAAAGCCAGAATATAGCGAATGCACGGCGGCCCCCTCTCCCCCCCCAGTTCCGGTCTGCTGCGTTGCACCTTCCAACCCGGGAGCTGAAAAGGTGCTGTTGGTTTGTTGCTTTCCTCTCCCCCCGCTGTTTTGTATTTGCTGCATAGAAGAACTCTCTGATTCGAATTCAACACCGTTTCGAGATGGTTCTATTCTATTGCTCGCGTCTAGTGCTGCTGCTTACCACCGCGCACCGGAAATGGGCGGTTGGTGGTGCCAGCGGCAGCGGGCCTGAAAACAACACAACTTTCCGCGGCCAGTTTTGAGCAACAACAAGCTTTAATCGACACAAAACAAGCACCGCGAGCCCTCAGGTGCAGATGAAAATTGTGGGCCATTTATGCCCCTTTCCCTCCACAAGTAAGGTGATTGCACCGGTTGTTGTGTCTAGCAGCAAAAAGGGGGTTTGCGAGGCCATTTTGGAGGCCAAGAAGCTCTTTTAAACCGTACTCCAACACCCAACGGAGCCAAGAATACGCCCCAATGTTTCCCCCCAAACACTCTGCGAGGTCAAAGCGAGGAAAAATGATTTAAAAAAAAAACTACAAAAATTGAATTAAATATGACAACCTGCCACCGGGTTGCGACAAATGAAAGCAACTAAGTGAAACTTAACCTTCAGCCAGCCCTCCGGCAAGCATACTATAAGCGAGTCGCGGAAAATCAATAAACAGCAAACAGGCCACAAAACAGGCCACCGACCGTTGAACAGGCACTCCGATATCAACAACAATTCTTTGGTGCACAAGAAGGGAAAGAGCCAAAAAAAAAAACATGTAAATAAGTCAAAGCACGATACATCGACTAGCTTCCCGTTTGCAGGAAATGCAAACCATGCCCCCCTCCCCTGTTGGGTGGTGGACAAAAAAAAAAACACCCTAAATAATGTCTCCTCCTTACGATCGGCTGAGGGCCGGTGCGAGTAAGCGAGCAGGGGAGGACAGTGTGAATCATTTCGGGACGGATTATTTACTAAGCGTTCGGTTCGGTTGCCGGGTTATTAATAATTCATGGACATGGACTGTAGGCCGACGAGACACCATTAGGCGGGCGAAGAGTGAGAAGGGATGGAGGAAGCGTGTAGAACGATGGAACGTTTGGGACGGTGGTGGTGTGGTGGTGCATGAGGTTGCATAAGGGAAACAGTTTATTGCCGGATCGTGTATTACTTGATTGGTGTGCGTAGTAGTGCAAGCTAGTTTTATTTAGACAGTTTTGATAGAACGATTCTGTCGTCGTTTTTTTTCTATCTGACTGTGTAGCATTAACAGTATAAGTAGTTTCCCCCCTTTCTGTGGCTAGTGGAAAATTGTGAAAACAGTGCATTGTATGGCAGGGAATGTGGGATTGGCAGAGAACGGGATTAACTAAATTTCCCACTTATCGAGATTTAACCCCTAAATAGTTTGGTTTTCCCCTTGCATTATTATGTATGAGAAAATCTAGCATTGATATATCACTAAATAAAACTACATTTTACACTTTTTAAGTTAAAAGGTTCTTTTTACCATCATCGAAGTGCTAACCGTAATAAACAAATGCTTAAAATTGTATGATTTTAGGTATTGCTTTTGCCATCAAGCAGTATTATTTTATTCATCTATTTCTAACACCCCCGGCACGCAGACATGCGGAGCAATTTAATGGAATTAACACCATATTTATCATTTATGGTATGCATCGGTAATCGGGGAAAAAGCTATTTAACTATCGAAACGAGAACATGAGCGACACAAAATCAATAAAATCAATCAACCAATTGGAAAAGTGAATTTTTGATATTTATCGCCCCTTTTGCTAAACACAGAAAGGCTTCTTTGCTTTGGGTCTTCAACTAGCCAGGGGCTGATTGTGGAATACGCAAACTAAGCGGCCGCGTGCGGTCCCGAGAACAGGATTAACATTCCCTGCTGGATTACTGGATTACTAATCAAACAAAGAAGAATAAATTCTCAAGAATGGACTATTTGTTAATTAATTTTTAAAACATTTATCTGAGAAAAACATATTTTTTATCATACAGTGCAACCTCTTATAACGAGTTTAATCCGTTCCAATGTCCTACTCGTTATGCGAAAAACTCATTGTGCGGGAGGCTCTTTTTGATACAATTTGTATAAAAAGTGATATAATTGGTTCTCGGTCAAGAAAAGTGCAGATGTACTGGGATTATATGCATCATAACCATGCAGAACACCACCAAGTGGTAACAGTTATGCATTCATCGATTCTCAGTATCGAAATTCTCGCCAAGTAGATCAAGAATGCATGCAAGAACACACCTATCAATACACCTAACACACTTGTGCAACACACGCTTCTTAGGGAGGTACACTACACACTAAAATCCACGGCCGGAGCCGAAGAGAGCCTCCAATGTTGTCAAATAAGAAGGAAAGAACTGGAGCAATGAAACTGTCGATGAGCGAAGCAAAACTCTCAGCTCCGCTATCTGATTTGAAAAGAGTTATCTGGACAGGGAGTGAACGAGCCCATGGCCCGCCCCGGCTTTTTGCTTCGATTTTTGTATGGCTTCGAGAGTTTTGGACTGGCGGTGGGTGTTAATGTGTCGCCTCCCTTACACTTTTCATCCACACTTATATCTACCTCTTTTGGAAATAGCTTGATATTTAACAATTCTTAGCATTGAAACTCTCGAAATGATCACGATTTCTTATCGGGAACAAACATAAAATTGCTCGTTATGCGAGATTTTACTCGTTAAGAGGGGTATTCGTAGAGCATTTAGATTTGCTCGTTATGCGAAAAATTCGTTATAAGGGGTTCCACTAGGATTTCAGAGCAATTAATTTCCTCGTCTATTTGACAGCTAAAAATTTAAAAAATATTTTCCAGTAAAATGGAACATTAAGTAAATGTTTTTCTTATAGTTGACTGAAGAAATGCTCATGCAAATGAGTATTAAAATTTTCGCTAATCCAGGTCACTCTAACGTGAATTTTCGATACCTCGTTCATCTTCTACCTCATCCAGTTTTCCCTCCTCATTGGCTCGATTACGTACGTTAGCAGTTTGATAAATGGTTAATGGGCTGCTTCACAACAAAAAAAGGCTTCATATCTTAACAACCAAAACATTCCCACCAAACGATACTTCCCGATGCCGCGCCTCCCTACCACCTGCTCCCCCTCCCCTTGGCTTACCTGCAGATGAATCGGCACTTTCTTCACGGGAGCCGGTGTTGGGGATGCCATTCTTTTTGTTTTTGTTTTGATTTTTCACGCGTATCACTTATCGACTGCTCTCTGGGTTGCTGGATTCACGAGAAGCACTTGCGACCGTAATCTTGTGCCCGAGTTTTCACACCGAAAGGCTTGATTGAGGCTGCCTATTTTCCCGCAGATTTCACACTGGCAACCCTTTTCTTTTCACACTTTTCCACTCACACACGGTTCACACGGGTCAAAATGGTATTGTTTTTTGTTTTGTTTGTTTGTTTGATTCTTCGGATCTTCTGTTGAGACCACTCCGATGCAATGTTACGCCTTACCTCTCACAAACACCTTCTCCGCGATGGCAACGTGCTCATCAATATCGCATTAACACTGAGCAGAGCACACAAGATCGTCGCTGGAAAAGAGGAGCACACAAGAAGCGAGCATTATTAACCGATGTCTAAGATGCGTCACCTGTCACCGGGGCGGTTCGTTCCACAACGAAACACGGAAAATACGGCAGCTTTCCATCGAGAAAACGAGTGATCATTTGCGTTACCATTGCCGCGCTAAAGAGGCATCAACTTTTCGACGCCAAATTAGTGTACGCGGTTGTGTTAGCTCATTAGCGAATGAAACACACACACACACATTCGATTGCTTTCCCGGCTGGAACACCCAGTTCCAGTCAATCGGACGCCAGCGTTTCGCTTCGTTTCGTTTCCTTTTGCACTTGATCGTTTGACTTCCGTTTGGGTGGTTCTTCTGCGGCTGCGGTGGTGCTTGGGAAAAGGGTTTCGGAAGTTTGTTGATCCAATTTGTATTATCCTACCCCCATCGGGAGTGGATGAATGTGGCGGGCAGTAGTGGCCCATAGCCCATTGGGTGTTGAATTTCGCCTCTTTTTCCCTCGTTTGTCACCGGCCGGTAGATATGGCTGTGCGGTGACATCGTTACACTTGGCCACCCGTGTGCAATGGGAACGGTTTCGATGTTGTATAGTAATTCGATTAAGCTAGAAACAGACCGCTTACCGGAACTGGGCAAATGGTTCGACGTAGAGATGGAGTTTTTGTCTCCAAGCCATTGGCGGAAATTGAAGAAAATCTGCTTCTAACACCTGCGTCCAATTGGAGTTCCTGTGAGTGTTTTCCCCTAAAGACTAACTAATCGAACTAACTATGATTCACTCATTCAGAGGCAAGAAATGAGCATTCCTGTACGATAAACCCCTTCCGGTACACGTTGGCTAAAAGCAACGAAGCGTAATGCTCGGTGCGCAACTGTTTGCGCTATTATTTAACGCATTCTACGCAACACGTGGCACAGCAACGAGAAACGGCTGGCCTAAGCGAGACGAACGCAAGACGGAGGAGAGCAATGGTCGCACATATATTTTGGTCGGAAAGAAGATTAATGCACACACATACACACACACAGACACGCACGCAAGATGCCCGATTGAAATGGTCGGTCTACAAAGTGATCAAACAGACATGTCCATGTTTGATTTGGCTCGTTAAAGCCTTTTATGCTTACCCCCGTATGGTGGTATGCGCGGCACAGGTACCGTCTCATAATCGTGATTTCCTCACGCCAAGAACGTTCCTCTGAGCGATCGAGTGATTGAGTGTTTTCTTTTGGGTAAATGGAAAAGGTGTTCGTGGTGAAAGAGTGCCGAACTGTTTGTGCTCTTACGACCATTGTTTTGGCGTTTTAACGGAGCGGCAAAGCAATACACAACACCAACAGCATACAGCTTCTCAGTCGTCGCGTGAGTAACGAGCCGGGCCCGATCGCGGTACGACCAGTTTGATGTGACGTGAAAGAAGTCACATGTGCATGATGTTTTGAAAGGCTTTCAAATCAAACCACAAATATGAATCCAAGCCATTTGCCGAGAATTTTCACGGCAAAGTGTGAGCAAGGTAATGTTTTCTTTGGCTGCCTGTGGCATCTATTACTACAGCCTCAAAAGGGCGCAATTTCTACCCGAAGGTTCAGAAATGTAGAACGTTTACTATCGGAAGGGCATAATGTTTTCAAATCAATCGTTGATAGTGACCACCACTGAAACGACTGTTCGAACTGAACCATCTACATCTGGCAATCGGTAAACATTAAACATCACCATTACACTCCGAAGTGGAGACAGGTACGCGATTCATTGGCATTCAATCCTATCAGCCCCATCGCTTATGGGACATCGTAAACAATGCCGTTAAAGTGGACTATTATCAGCTCCACATACTTATCGGCCATCATTATCACCGCATCAGTCGCAAAGCGATAGTGGTAACAATAAAGTTTATGGTTATGGTCTGTCGGTCATCCGACGCCGGCGTCAAACTGTAGCAATAGGAGACGAACCCTACCCGTGGAGCTGACATTTTCCCACTAGACACTATTTTCATCTCGCGTTGGTGGACATGTAATCCAAAGATGGCGTTGCATAATGTCCTCACACGTCGCCGATGACACTGAGCATTGCAGCCCGGGGCCCGTGGGACACGATCTACGACAACTTGCGGGCGGCAAAGCGCGACATACGCAAACGCAAGCATGCACTTCTAACAGGAGATTGAGACTAATTTTATGTCGTTCATTAGAAAGGGTCGGTGTGTCTACTCCTGAAATCTAGATAAACTTCTGCTGCCCGTCGTTCTCACTGTCAGCGGGACGGGATGCACCAATTGGTTGGTAGTTGTTTTGTTCTGCTGTTCGAAGGAGAGTTTCACACACATCCACACACACTGAGAGAGAGGTAGAGGGTCCAAAGGGTGGGGTTTGAATTTTCAACACCGGTGGAAATGGCTGTGAAAATCTAAAAATAAATCCCCCGTCTACTTGGATCGAGAGCAGGGAACGTACGATCGACCAAATCACCAAAACGACGACGACGACAACGTGAACCCCGGGGAGGGAAAGGAAAAGTCACGGTCGCGGTAGAGCCCGGTTTCTGCTATCACGCAGTGAACGACCACCAGCCGGAAAATGAACGCCTGCCCTCCCCCCCCCCCCCCCTTCGGTGGAATGGATTGGGGGGGCATGGCTTTAAATACATTACAACGACCACGACGAAAACAAGCACCAAGCGGGCAAGCGAAACGGTATTGTTTTCCGGCATTTTTCCGTCCATTTCGGTACTACGTTTTCACCCATTCTGGGCGTTGAATTTTCGTTAAGCCGATGCTCGATGGACGACAGATAGAGATAGAGAGAGAGAGAGATAGGCCGTGGAAGAACGGTACGGCGGAGTCAATGACCGACCGGGTTGGAGAAGCTATCCGTCTATCGGCATTAATATACCCATTCTGTTCCGATTCCAATGGCAACGTGTGTGTAATTCGGTTCCACCTTTGTGCAGGGCTTTTCGCTTTTCATCTCCGTCTTTTCGCCTCACTTCATGTGCGAGGCAACCCCTTATTGCAGAGCGATGGCGGTTTGGTTCGCCAAAAGCCAGTCAGAGAGTTAGTCAGTCGGTGGCGATTTTATCATTAAAATTGTTTCTCTCCTTCTTTCTCATTTTTTTTAAATATCTCTTTTATACTCTCCCGTATGAGACGGTACACGATTCACTTGTTTAGTCGGAGATACCCCCATTCCCTTCTGTTTCAGAGAGGGTGAAATTAATTTTCCTTTGCGCGATTTTTTCCACCATACGTGTGGCGCAGAGCGTGTGCGCACCGTGTTAGGGGAAGCTCGCTGTTTTTGCTGAAACAGTGAGAATAGCAGCAAACCGGACGGAGGGTGAGTTTGGGCCACAATACGATACGGTGCTGCTGCTGCTGCTTCAACGCTTCCGGTCGCCGGTTTCGTCTCGTGGTGCGTGGTGGTTTTTACTGCCATGCTCTGTATTTATTCCCCTCCTGTTGAATCGTTGGGACATTTTTCACCCACTTTCACTGCACTGTGCCGCTTTTCCGAGCGATGGAAAGGGTGTGCGTATGTGCATAGAACGCGGTTGACGCACTCACACACACACACAAACGAGAAGAAACCGCCCAATGTGCGGTTCGAACAGTTCTGTGAAGGGGGTGTGTGCAATTTCGGGGTAGGGTTGCGCTTTTTTATGATAATTCCGTCCGTGCAGCGATGATAGTGTGTGGTAACGATGCACCATTACATTTAAACAGACACACGCACACACACATACACACAGATAAGTTTTTTACCGAGTTGGATGGTACGCACGCGTCCGTATGCACTGTAAACGGGGAGGGAGCGGGGGAAAATCATACAACCGTAGCAAGTAGAACTAGACATCGCGGGGAAGATGGTACACGGGGAGAACCTTCATAAACAACGCAACACAGCACGGGTCACCACGGGGAGGAAAATCTCTTCACTGCCAGTGCACTACCCTTTTCCCGTTGTCCCACGTCCATGTTGCATTTCTAATCAAATTAATTTTTCATCGATTTATCTCCACAATGCAAAGAGGTTTCTTACACCAAACAAACACACACACACATGCACAACCAGATCAAGTGTGCCATCATTCCGCACGCTTTCGGGCTCGGTGGCACACTTTACCTTCCGTTACTTATTTCTTTTCCCTTCTATTCCAACGCCAACTACGGATCGGAGGCGCGCCCCATATATACCGGGATGAGCGCGGGGAGGGGCGGAAAGCTGGCTGTGGGATCTTTACGACTCCGCTGGCTAGCTGCCGAAGCGATGATAGTTTATTTCGCTTCCCTTGCCCCCTTCGCTCCGTTCAACGGGACAGCGATGGAAATAATGCGATGAAAAACACAGCTTCAACGCACACACACACAGAGTTCACACAGCGGGAAAGGGGGGCAGTCGTGCGCGCCTTGGCAATAGTTGCGGAAGTAGGAAAATGTTCCTCACAAACTACACACACACTCACAGACACACACGCACTTGCAATTCGGAATTGCGCTATGGGTGGATTAGATGAAAAACGAGCAATATTGGTCGAGGGGGTGTACGACGAGCAGGAGCAGGGAGGGATGATGATGAAACGTACGCTAAAACGGGGGCTGGCTAGAGAGCAGCGCTAGAGAAAGCACGTCCACTCGCGGCGAAGGAAAACAACGAACAGAAAACGCATCGCAACCCGACCGGGCACGAACCTTCGCTTTCGGAGCGGACCAGCAGTTGAGCGAACTAACGCCGTGCTCACCGTTCTCGCGAGAGCGTATTTGTGTGTTAGCGAAAGAGAGAGAGAGACAGAGAGAGCGAGGTTGATCAAAACATAGATTAGATCGGCAAGATAGGAAGAGGCAACGACGCTCCGGTTTGGGGCAGATGGACCAGCATGTTCCGGTTCCTGGTGCAATTTTTTTTAAACAAAATATTAAATTAAATGTATGACTTTCTGTGTTAAAATTGAGCTTTAATCAGGGGGGAGATAAAACATAACGCAACAAACGGATAAAACACTGGTATCGTAGCGCCCGTGTAACTGAGAGATAATTTCGAATATTACCTTATTCGCAATAAAATACATTGCAACACGTTTCATCTTATCGAGCGATTTACCCAAATTGGTTTGCACTGCGCCTTGCTGTTTTTTTTTTGCTTTTTCTTTGTTGCTTTGGCAAAGACTAGAGTGTAAAATACAATTAAATTACTGCGAAAACCTATAACCAACGGGCACTGGAGAGAAGCCAATCGGGAATCGGCTACGAACGGTATTTGCGCTACTTAAGATAAAATGTGCGTCGTCCAAGAAGAAGGGACCCCGGGGAGGAAGCAATTAAGCACCCGGGTGCTACCGAACCAACACACCGACCACCCGTCCTACTACTCCTTCGCATGGTGATACTTGACGAACGCGATCGCTGCCAACTCCTTGCAGAACTCCTCCAGCACCACGATCGACTCGAACAGTGGGTCGTTAATTTCGTCCTCCTCCTCCTCGACCGCCGTCCCCGCTGCCGCGGACTCACCGACGCACCCCGCATCGCCCGCCTCCCCGCAGTCTTTGTGGTAGAGGGGCGGATTGGACAGCAGCCGGCGGCCCGTATCCTTGATCTTCTCCTGAAACCCGTCCACGCGCGGTATCTCCGACAGCAGCTGGCGGGCAAGAAACTGCATCACCGACCAGAGGGTGGTAGCGCCGGCCGCGACCGGTATCTCCGGGTTGAGCAGTATCTCGTGCAGATACGGGTGCGGGAAGAGCGCCAGCTTGGACAGGATCGCAATCACCGCCAGGTTCAGCTCGTACGGCTGCGTGTTCATCTGCTTGACGTGCGAGAAGAGCAGCTTCAGCAGCGGGCCCTCGTAGAAGCTCTCCTCCGAGATGCCGCTGTCGCCGCAGGTTTGCAGATCGATGGCGTTCGTCTGGCTGCCGTCGGTGGTGTACTTGGGGTTTCGTTGCTTTTTCGGCTGCTTCATCGGGGCCAGCGGAACGACCGTCATTAGCCCGGCGGCGCCGCTAGTGGACAGTGGCGGTTCGACGCTCGTCCCGGCGAGCGGCGACGAATCGCCACTGTCCGGCCAGATTGCCTCGACCGGCCAGCTGAACCCGTGCGTTTTCTTTATCCACGTCTGGTAGTGGCGATTGGCGTCCTGCATGTACTCCTCGTAGCAGATGCCGCCCGCATCGCTTACGATCTGTCTTGGCAGCAGCAACAGGAAGCTGCAGGGGGTTGCAGAGGGGGGAGAAAGCAATCCATTAGAAGGGAAATTGAAAGTCTGTTGTTTTGCTTTGTTTTGCAACAACGTACTGATTGATGACGCGCAAAATATTGCTTGGGGCAAGGGTGCGGGACTTGATCGGATCGTCTGCGCTGCCACGCCGTCGCTCGCGATTATCCTCCTCGTCCGACCACGACTGGATGGTGTGCGCTGTGCCATCGTAGTAGCCTCTGGTGTTGATGTAGAAGAACAGCATGCCGTGCAGAATCTTTTCGTGTGGATTGTCCAGCAGCGACTGTTGGGAGAAGAATGTCTTTCACTCCGTGTCCGTTTGTTACCCTCCGCGTACCAACACTCACCTCAACGAACTGCAGTGTCGGCAGGAGAATGTCCGTATTTTCGTGCGCATTCTCTATTAAAATCGTAAGCAGACAGTTGTTAATGTCCATCAGTTCATCCTCACCGATGAGCCAGTTTGCAATTTCTGGGAAGAGAACAAACTTAACAATTAATATCATACTCCTCTACCACTGTACGACCCCAGCTGCTCCACCTACCATCCAGCAGTGCTTTCGATTGTGTCTTTTTGATAATTTTGGCCGTCAGCACCAGCATAAAGGGCGCATAGCAGCCGACCAGCGCCGGTTCGATGTAGTTGATCAGCATTTCGTCGCGTACGCGCGGTCCCAGCTCCGGCACCAGCAGTGCGCTCTCCTTCAGCAAGCAATCACAGTAGTCCAGCCAGCAGAGAAAGGCCGTCAGCTGGTAGCGGCCGATGTAGTGCGGCTGCTCGGGATCCCGCGGGAACAGTCCCCAGGTTACGTTGGCATCTTCGATATCACCGGTGTCCATATCTTCCGGAATTTGCTGACAGTTTGACGCAAGCCGGCCGGCCATCATCGTTACGAACCGGCTGATCGTGTTCCGGATCGCCTTGCACGAGGGCTGCAGTGTTGGCAGCGAGGCCAGTATTAGCACGCCTTCGCACGCTCGCACCACTATGGTGCTATCCTGAGGGTGGCCGGGAATAGGTATAGGAATTAGTTTTGTTTGAAACGAAAAACCGCACTCGCCACTTACCGCACTATCCAGATAGCTAACTATCGCATCGAACAGACTAAAGTGATCCTCGTCATCACAATCACAGCTCTCGGATTCTTCTCCACCGTTTGCACCATCGACCGGTGGCAGATGCTGGGCGCTTTCCTCCCTTCCCGCCGACGGCCCCTCGCTCGCCTCCTCCGCTACCAGCGAGATGCGCCGCGAGTCGTACTCAATTTTTGTGCTGACAAACAGCGGATTGTTTACCGGTGCCTTGTTTACGCCCAGCCCCTTCCAGTTGGCCAGCATCTGTGCGGAATGGTGGTGAGACTTGAGGAACAGGTTGACCAGTACCGAGTCCTTGCGCACGAGCCCGGCCACCGTTTCGAGGAACAGTATTTCCTCGCGCTCGTACGGCGAGGCGTACGTGCCGCTGCAAATGTCCACCAGCCGCTGGACGGGCTGGAATATGCTGGCATGCCCGAGCGGAGGACACTTGAGGCAGGACAGGAAGCGTCGCACCCAGTTCAGCACGATGTAGCGCGCACCGGGCGGCGTATCGTTTACCGCGAACTCGATCAGCACATCCAGCGGCCGTGCGCTTAGCACGAATTCCATACATTCGGCCTTTGGTGGTGGTGGTGGTGATGGTTGGCTTGGTTTCGCTGACACGCTTTCCACGCCGCTGCTCGATGAAGCGTCGGTGTCGGTGTCCGCTTTCGTGGGAACCTCCAGCCGCTGCTGCTCTTCGCGTATCAGTATCTGCAGCATCTGGTCCAGGTGCGATGGAATGTTGGTATCGTTGATGTGTATCTTTGGTACGGTTTTATCGGCGACGTAAAAGTTCTTCACCAGCCGGTAGTGATAGTCAAAGTCCTGCAGGGCCGTGGGGGGTGGTGCGAGCTAGTGGGCAAGCAAAGAAGCAATTAGAAAGAGTAAGAAAGTTGGTAAGCAAAAGCAAATTCTGATAAATTATGTAATTTGAGCGCCAAATTGCTCCATTCCACGTGGAGTCAGCGACATTGGCCGGATAGAACACGGCTGAAAGGTGTTCATTTCAAAGCAAACGCATACACCCGATAAAAACATCTGTACAAGCACAGTGCACTGTAATCAATGTTCGCTTATCGGGCACTTACCACGTCGGCTGCGGTTTGCAAAACTTCCGACAGTTTTCCAAACATTTTATCGATTTCGGTCAACTTTCGGCAGAGAAACATCAACTTGCGTACGGCGGTTGGGCTCGGCGTGCTTTGTTCACGTAGCAATCGCACCGATTATTGTGTGCACATGCTTTGGACCGTACGTGGGCACAAACCGCGCACGAAATGAATAATTAAGTACGGCAATTATCACACCAAAACTTTGCAAATTGTACATTTACGCTTTTGCACCCGTTCTGTATTGATGTTTTTCTCGTTGTTTTCGTGTGTTGCTTGTTGACAACTGAATGCACTTGGTTTGACATTTGCGATGCAAATCGATGAAGGGGAACCGAAATCGATGAACGCAAATGCAATGATAGCAAAACAAAATAATAAACCTTTTTGATTTTTTACTAATTTATAAAAAACAGCATGCTTTTTCAAAACAACATATATTTTCGATTTATTCCTCAGAAAAGAACAGACAATTGTGCCCGTTTTCCGAGGTTTAATCGAATGCGTGAAATAATCTCACTCGATTTTCTCCACATTTGACAGCGGGCGCTGTGTGCTGGTGTTGGTGTGTTCGTTTGTTGCCGTCAAAATCGATTCCACGTCAAGAAAGTGTTTACATTCTGTATTTTCTTTTTGCCGTAGCAAACGCCGGGCGCTTGATAAAATGGGTAAATATTGCAAAAGGAAATCATTTTCCACGACCGTGCCACAGTTTGTTTTATCGACATCGACCTTTTCTCCGGATTATCTTTGCAGCTGTATCGACTTCGGTTTCGCTAGTGCTGGCGTCGCTGTCGGCGGTGCTCATCTTTTCGGGCATGCAAATGTATCGGCCCCTGTTGGCCTCCTCCCAAATGGCCACAATCTTCGGTGGATATCTTGGCTCGTGGCTGTTCATCCTGTCCCTCACGGTAGGTAGCGAGCGTGCGGTGCAATACGACGAACGGAAGTAGCTAATTCTGATTTGGGTGTTTTTCTTGCAGGCGGTATCAAACCTGGAGGCGGCAGTGCTTGGCTACGGATTTCAGGCCAAGTTCTTTCCGGAGGTTTCCTTCTGTCTGGGCATCGCGCTGTTCGCCTGTGGAATGGTGCATCGTGTCTGTGTGACCTCTTGGTAAGTGTCCACGTGGCATTTATATTATTGTACGATCCGGTTGGTTACTAAATGATTGCTTCCACCTACTTCCAGCATATTGTTCTCCGTCGCCGCCCTGTACTACGTAAATAAAATCTCGCACAAGGTACACAACGTAGCGGTACAGGTGGATAGTTACGCCAGCAAGAAGAAGAAAAAGTGAAACTGTCCATTTGGAGTTTGTGGTGGTGGTGGTGTCCATCATGCGAGGGTCGCAATGCAATTTTGGATTTTCATCACTTAGCTGTAAGAACTAACAAACATACTTCTACTTCTCTCTGCTATTCGTCAGGTCAGTACTCACAATGGCAAAAAAACTGATGAATAAATTACATTCTTAGGCGCTTGCTATTATGATGGCAAGTGGTTTAATTTAATCATTAAAACTTTTACATCCGTTTTAACAAATGGAGCAATTATCACAGTCAGGCATACATGCTGCCTTGCACTTCTGTGGCAACGTATGAGAATGGTTTGAAAGAAACGTTGAAGACAAAATTTGGGCAGTGAAAAGCAAAGTAAAACATTCTAACTTCTTCACTTCTTATGGGAAATGCATTTTAAAACCCAAAATAAAGGCAGGGTATCGTTAACATGTAATCAATTTCGGATAATTCAATCACCCCCAACAACACCTTCTAATGGTTGTGTTGTGTTTTTAAATATGTTAACTAATTTTATTAGTCAATTATCTAAATGGTTTTTTTTGTTTGCTTGCTCGGACACTATCCTTTCCCCAGTGTTTACATTTTGCGGATATTTTTACGCCTCCGTTTTCTGCATTTTGGTCGATTCTTGTGAGTTAGCATAGCCATTGAAACGTGATCAGTTGCACTTACACCATTCCCCCTCCCGAGGTGTAAGGCCTTCCCAATTGTTAGTCGGGTAACAATTTTCTTCTAGCAGCAGGTTGGGGGGAAAGGAAAGATCATTATCATATTGTTACCATCAATTTGTCGCCCTATATTTTTGTAGGGTGTTTACTGCCATACTGCCGCAGAGGCGTTGTTTTCTTTCGTCTTTAATTCTTCTCTGTTTTGCATAATTAGTACAACCAGTTCGGATTACGATTATTACCTTCACGATGGTTGTTGCTACTAAAATGGAAGTATTGGGTAACGGCCCTGCAAACAGCGTATCAACCCCGTACTGCTGCTGCTGCTGCTGCTGATCAGTTAGATTTGTTTATGATTTGTTATAAATTTCATACAGGTTTAGCTACTCTACTTTTATGTAAAAACAAATCAAATTAAAACGAAATTGTATGACATTTTTTCGTCGTAATTAAACAACGTTTTAGCTTGCACCCTTTTTGGCCGACCATGGAGCCGTAGAACAAACCGAACTCTCTGTGTGTCTGTTTGTGTTTGTGGAATGGCAACGGAAATTTACGTACATTATTCTCTTTCCTGAAACGTTCTCAACCATCACAAACAAATGGTTTAACAAAAAAACAAAAAAAAACACTTGTACATATTTACACTGTTACAACATTTGTGTTTGGTTGAAGGCTGACTAGCTGTTATGATAATTTAATAAACAAAAAAGAGAAGATAACAATCGTACGTAGGTTAATTAAGTAAAACAAAAAGCTCGCGATGGAGCATTTCTCCTCGCACGGTTTTTTTGGTGGAAAATTCATACAAACTGCTCAAACAGCACCACATGACACGATCGTTTGCGGGAAGGAGTTTTCGTAGTTTGGGATTAAGGGTGAGTGTGACGACGCCAGAAACGCACAGCGGATTAATCAATCGTTCCTCATCGAGGGAGGGTTTTTTTGCGCAACACAGTGTAAGTGCGTGATCGTTAAGAGCCGTTTGCAATTGCCAATTATTCTATCATTTGTTCTTTCGCCCTCATACTGTGCTTTGCATACATGCTGCTGCCTTTTTTTTAACATTCGATCTCCTTTATCTGTTTTCTCACATCCACACTATTCGTATCGCTTAGACCGCGTTTGTGAATTTAAGGGGGCTTGTTTTTGTGATGGGTACAATATTCACGCCAGTCTCTTATCAGTCAAACAACACAACAATAACCACAACAACATAGAACAATCCCATTTTAATTGTGAAAATGATAGGACTGATCAAACAAAAATAGCGGATTAAACCCGAGAGAAAAAAAAATTCAACAATTCTCTTTGTTTTTGGTAAACCAGTTAATAAAACTCAACATTGCCATAGCCTAGTCTGGTCAGGTCGATCCGATAGGGCTGACAAAACAAATGCAACCGCGCACACACACACACCCACCCACACATCCGATGCATCGATCGGACGCGTGACTGCCTTTCAATGTGCATTCGTGTACCGGTAGAAGAATACTTTTTTAAAAACATTCAATTCATAACACCTCTTCTTCCCTTTGCATATTTGCTCCGTGCAATAATTGTCCCAGGACCTTCTCACCCATCGCGTTATTGTAATCCGCTGCAGTTTTGTGCATTGTGCTCCGAAGCGATCGGTGAGGCCTTTAGAAGATTGGAGTTTTATTGTACATCACACAATAGCGCCACCGCTTCCACCCAATTGAAGCAATCCCATTTTAATCTCTCCTTTTATTCTTCTTTGCACAATTGAGCACTATGGAAGCATTTTGTGTGTGTGTGTGTGTGTGTGTCCTTGCATGGGACCGATTTCCTCCCATTTTAAATTTCAATCGAATTAATCGCCCTGTACGCATTTATATGTATATGTGTTGAGCGGTTCTTCTTTTACTGAGCTTAAATGCACTTCTCAATGCACCGCGTTCGCCGCGTTTTGTGTGCGTGTGTGTATGTGTGATGCTATGCTGTTATCTATAATTATGCTAACATTCACTCCCAATATCATCGCTTACATAGAAGCATCATTCAAATCCATCGGTTTTTGTTTCATGCCCCACACTTAACACTCACTGCCCTCGTTCTCATCCATCCTTTCCCCCCGCTAAACAACAACACAGTTCAAATTGCTATTAATGTACGCACAGCAACACAAAACACGTTACAAATTTCGATGGCCACATTCACACACCACTCCCCTACCTATGTACAACATCGCGCTAATATCGCTCCCTATTATTGTTGTTATTACTACTGTTATTATTGTTAATGTTATAATTAGGTTTAGTACTGCAGCACGTTGCACAGGCTTTCTGGCTTGTTTCCCACCGTTGATATTGGCCTAACACATACAGAACACATGTTTTTTTTGTATTATTATCATATGATTGCAAACGTTTCCCACAGTGTCTACGAAAGGTCAGCCACCGTTTGCTTGCTGGTAGAGTATTTTTGAATTTTGTCCTATTTCTCTCTCTCTCGAACGGCCTCGAAGGCGCCATCAGCGAGGGAACTAATCGGGTAGAATCAATTGCAGCTAATTAATTTGTAACATTGCTCACGAAACACTAAACCGAAAACATTACCAAACTATCTAAAACAAAAAAAAGAAACCCGCTCATGAAACAAATGGAACTAACGCTGCACCAACTGTGAGCGGAACCGGTTTATAAGAGTGTATTGGAAGCTTTGTATCGCTACAGTTCCAGCAACGTGCCGCTCGCACAATAACGCTTCAACGAAATAAGTTACTTGGTTTTGTGGTCCTTAATATTATTGTAAGCTTACAGCAGATACACTCATCGTCGCACTTGGTTCTGTTCCGTGTTAGCTCGCACCGCCTGTTGGAGTGCGCCTGAGCATTTGCTAGTTCTCTAGACAGTGTCTCCACTTGATAGCAATGATGAGCATGTGTTGCAGAGATATGATGGGTTTCTTCCAAATATATGTAGGTTTTAACACACGCTTAGAGAAAAGGTGGAAGTGAAAGCGAAACAGCAATGTAACTGAAGTATCATTGCTCTTGTTTCATTCTCACTTTCACTTGATCGCTTAACGCCCCGCGTCCGCGATATGGATGATCGATATGGATCGAACTGGTTCACATACAGACACAACTCCCCCGAACCAGTGTGATATGGTGAGATGTTTGCTTGCTGGAATGGGTATCTCTAACGTAATGCACTTGCCCTAGCAGTGTGCATTGCCTTAACCACTATATTAACAACCTTCGTTTTTTTACTCTCCTAAAAGTAACCCTAGTTAGTTTCTCTCCCCTACTACAGTCCCTTCCTCATCCTGCTGCTGCTAGGGAGAAAATACGCGCAAACTTCGCAGCAGCGTCGCGAGCACATTCGCCAAACACTCCGCATTGAGGGCGAGCTGGCCTGCCCCGCCCGGACCCACGCGCACGCAGGCCAGCTCCCGGAAGCTGGACGCCACGTCGTG
The DNA here is from genome assembly GCF_016920715.1 of Anopheles arabiensis. Classification (NCBI taxonomy): domain Eukaryota; kingdom Metazoa; phylum Arthropoda; class Insecta; order Diptera; family Culicidae; genus Anopheles; species Anopheles arabiensis. Next base: position 32,402,786 of record NC_053517.1, read on the forward strand.
TATCTTCAGCACGATGTTGCGCGTCTGCAGCGGTGCCGACGTAGTGCGCGTCAGGTCCTGCGCCAGCTCGGTGATGCGCCGCAGCGCCGACAGGCAGGCGGTCAGATGCTCGGGCAGGTGGGTCAGGTTCGCGTCGGACATCGACACGACCAGATGCTTCGAGGCGGTCACCAGATGCAGCGCCTGGTCGGTCAGCTCGTCGCGGGCCTGCTGGAAGCGGTCCTCGTCGATGGCGCTGCCACCGCCCGCCGTTTGGGCGGCGGAGCAGGCCGCCGCCACCTGGTCCAGCTTGACCAGCAGGCCCGCCATCGCCACGTCCGTCTTGGCCATCAGCGTGTCGACGTTCAGCACGTGCCCGTTCCTGTTCGACAGGATCGGACTGCCCGGGTTGCTGAAGGTGATGCCGACCAGCGCCGGCGACGCGCCGCTGGTCGGCAGGGACGTTTTGCGGGACAGCTGGGGCGAGCAGAGCAGCGTCAGCTGGGCCCTACTGTCCGGCGGCGGGTTCTTCAGACAGACCGGCGGGCAGTCGCTGTGCGACCGCTGGTGGCCGGCGGCTGGGTTCGCCGGTGCGGGCAGGCTCTTCCCCTTGTCCGGCTGGGGGTCGTCCGCTGCGTGGTGATTGAACGCCCGCTCGATCTCCCTGTAACAGTTCGGATTGCGGTGAAGATGGGGCGACCCGATGCCGGCCGTCCGGACGGGGGAGGAGTTGGCGGACAGGGACACTACACCCGCCGGATGGTGCAGATGGTGCTGCAGGTGATGGTGCGGCAGCGGCGGCACCGGGGGTGACGACTGGTGGTGATGGTGAAACTGGTGCACATGGTTCAAGGTGTTGGTGGTGTTGGTGGTGGTGGTGGCGTGCGGACTGTTCTTCAGTATCGGGACCGGGCTGCGCAGGATGCAGGGCTTGATGGGTACCGGAGGTAGGGGCGGTTTCTTCGGTGGCAACGTGGCCAGCAGCGGCACTGCCGGTGGAGGTGACTGCTCGAAGCGGGGCGGTAGCGAGGGGGGATCGGCTGGACCGAGCTCGTAGTAGTTGCCGTTCGTCCGCCCCGCCCCATACTGCCCCCCGGCGGTGGTGGTGGTGGTGGATGGAGGCGAGCGAGCAGGAGAACCGAGCCGCAGCTGCAGCTCCGCACTCTTGGGTGGTCGCTGCGGGGGACTCGGCTGTTTGGTGGAGGTGGTCGTGTGCGGACAGGGTTTCGGTGGAAGTGCCAGCGGAGGGACGTTGTCGGTGGCAGCGGCGCGCTGCTGCTCTTGTTCCGCGTCGCCGTTCTGTTTGTCCTTCGATTTGGACTTGGCGCAGCACGAGAACGGACCTTTCCGATCGACGGTAGGATACTCGATGACATGGCCATTCGATGCACCATTACTACCACCACCACCGGCATCACCATTCATCATACCCTTGGAGCCATGGGTACCGTTCGCCGTTTTGGGTTCGTTTGCCGCACCGGAAGCGGCCACCGCTGCCGCACTGTTGCTGTAAAGATCGTACTCCGCCGTCTCGGTGGTGGTAGTGTTGGTGGGGCCCTCCGTCGGTGGGTAGTACACTTCGAACCGGGTCGGATCGTACGCATACTTCGCGAGCAGCGCACTCGCGATCGCACCGTTCGCGACGGTTGACGGAATCGACGGACCGCCGTTGGTGGAACCAGTGCGCGGTCGCGGTACCGGCTGGTGGTCCGCCTCGTAGTTCAGGTTCTTCAGCGTGTTAATGTTATTGTTCGTGCTGACCGCGGCATTCGGCTTGGGAGGGGTGGTATGGTTGGGCCGCCGGCCGACCGGGGAATGGTGGGTCGGGTCGGATGGCGGGTGCAGGGGTCCCGGCTCGGTCCGATCGCTCAGCCCGGGCGGCGGTGGGATAATGTACGAAAGGATCTCCTCCGGCGTCAGCTCGACGGCCGGCGTAATCTTTTGGGTCGGGGGCTCTATCGTTACCTGCTTGAGAAACTCTTCCAAATCGCCGGTGGTGGTGGTGGTGGCCGCTGCCGCGCTGCTACTCGCCTTACTGGCCGCACTCGCTGGAGTGGTCCGGCCTGGAGGCGCCTTGTTTGCACCCGTGCCATCGTCAAACCCGGTCGGCGGCACGCTCAGCACGTTCAGGTTGTCCAGCTCGTCGGGCGTCTGGGGCGGTGGGATCGAGCGAAGATCGATAATGTCCGGATCGGTTTCGATGATCGACTCATCGCCGAGCAGCTCGTACCCGTACAGGTCGGCCAGCTTCTTCGCGGCCAGATCGGTACCGTCCGAGCCGAGTTCGCTGGCCGTGCTCGCCTCCTTCAGCTGGCGCAGATAGTCCTTCAGGCTCGTGTCCCGTCCCTCGTTGCCACTGTCCGGACTGTGCAGCCCGAAGCTGGTGCGGATGGTTTTGTTGCGCGCATTCGCGCCGCCGGCACTGTTTGTAGCCCCGTGCAGTGCCAATGGGAGCGTCTGCTGTGCGTTGTGCTGCATTGCGAGGCTGCTGGTGGAGCTTTGCGTCGTTTTGTGAATGGGCGAGCTGTTCGGGGTGTACAGCGACTCGGAGTCACTTTCGCTCTGCGACAGATCGTTGCCGAGCGCCTGCAGATCGCTCAGTATCTGGCTCAGGCCGGACACTTTGCGCTGGGTTTTGGGTGTGTTCTGGGCCGACGAGCCGACCGGCCCTTCCAGCTTACCGTTCAGCTCGGCGAATGGGGCGGTGTAGATCGAGCTCAGACCCTTCGCGATCCCATCCAAACCCTGGTTGATGGTTTCCGTCAGCAGGGTCAGTGAGTCGCTGTGCTTCAGCACACCGGGACCGTCCTCGTTCGAGCTTTGCTTGCTGCTGTTGAGGCTTTCGCAGTCACTCTCGTCCACGTCGACCGAGGTTTCGCGCCAGAAGTTAAGCTTGCCGACCGGCTTCACGTCAAACTCGTGCCCATAGTCACCGTGCTCGTTCAGGTAGCGTTCCGAGCTTTCGACCATCTTCTGCATCTCGGCGACGCGGCGCAGTACCTCCTCGTTGCGCGCTTCCGAGACGGCCATCGGGATGCCGCCGATCTTGCCGCCTGGTGCCACTGTCCCATCCTTGGACAGGCGCATGGTATCCTTGCCGTTCGCTTCGAAATCGTACTCCTGCAGGCTGGGCCGAGTGTTCTTGTTCGAGATGCGAGCGCTGTTCGCGTTGCGATCGCACTCATCCGACCGGCTGGACGAGCTGATCGAGCCGGTGGCACTGCGGAACCCGGTTGAATGGTAGGGCGGTGGCATCAGGAATGCTATGCTGTGCGTTGGCTTCTCCGTGGGCAGATAGCTCCAGCCATTGCTGACGACCGTGTGCTGCGACAGGTACGGGGGCGCAATGTCCTCGATCTGGGTGTCGCGCTCCTGCTCCAGCGGCAGTTCTTTTCCTGTGAATGGAGCCGGTGAGATAGTTGTTAGAATGAGGTTTGAATTTTAGAGGACGCAACAGGGCTTCACACTTACCGGCCATCAGTCGGTAGTAGCCGGCCAGTACTATCGCAAACTCGGACGCGTCGCGATCTTCCATCGCGAAGTGTATGACACGATCGGGACTTATAAACACGGTCACCGTGTTGGAGACGTCATCGTCGCGCGTGACCACCACACGGATTAGTTCCTCAAGATTGCAGATCGGTTGAGGCTGGGGATGAAGAAGTTAAGGGGAGTGAATTAGAATTGTTTAAGTTGTGAATGTCCTAGCAGTAACAGGTAGTTTGGGGAGAACTGCTTCCTCAGACTACAGAGTAACCGGTTGGCAATCAATGTCCCTGCATGTAACTCAACTCCATGCTGTTGTAGGTGGTGACCTTTAACCCGAGAGTGGCGAAATTTTGAACGACTTCAAAAGAGTGTTCAGTACTCGTACGTCAGTGATGATGGTGTTACCATCAGTTTAGACTTTGCCTAGTTTCCCATGTCTTCTGGCTCTATAGGAGACTAGCAGACCAACTATGCATATGCCAAATATAGGTTGAATCAAAGAAGGTGGTCTCAACTCTCGCAATCCCACCCGCACGAGATAAACCCCTGGCGTTAGATCATTGGTGGTAGCCTTCATCCACTTTCAAAGTCAATGTTAATATATTTAGCAGTTTGGTCGGTATTTTAAAATACGTTATTGCGTCATATTTTTTTGTATATGCTGCTATGAAAACTATGAAGGTATGGTAGGCGTCATGTATGTATTCTGTCATCTTCTCCAAGATCTAATATTTTCAATTCACTTTCCCATAACTCAGTAATAATTGAAGAATTGATGGATTTCAATTTCTAGTATACGAATACGAAGTTGAGGTGGCAGGATGGCTTGGAGGCATATTGCATGCATATTCACACCCACCTCCAGCAGTCTTTTCATTGATGAGCCTTTGGAGACCCTTGAACCAGCCACGATAACTCATAAAAAAATAACAACAATATGAAACTGTGGCCAGTAATTATGGACAACCTTATGGCTTGGATTTCTCTTTTGCCAAGTCTAGTTAACACAGAAGCACTATAACGATAGTAACTGAACCATGATCAAAGATCCATTAGACGACCATGTTTATCGTCTTCCGATAAGCTCGTTACATCAAACTTATCCCACCGAGTCTTATCGAAACACAGGTACACGTAACAAGACTTTTCCAGATAGTTTATCTTCCCCCAAATCCATGCAACCACTTCACACTGATGCATCCATCCTCATTAATAGCACGACAAGCAAACAAAGTTGTACAACCGCTGGCCATGCAACAAAGCAACAAAAAGAAAGATCATCCTCCTGAACAACCCCAAACTTTGCGCTTGCTGTACCGTCAAGAAAATGAGGAAGTAAGGCCAAAACTCCAGGCAAAAGGAGAGAATGAGAAACTCAACGAGATAAATGAGGTGTCAGCCGTTGAAGCTAGCTTTGCCGCTGCTTTTAACGCAAATTATCCTGCCACTGAAACAAACTCATCCAGAAACGCGCAAAGATTTTCCAAGAATCAATCATGCTCCATCCCTCTGCAGGTTTGTTTTTTTTGTGGAGGGGAATTTTGTTGGAAAGTTTTTCCGAGGGAGCGGTGCGGAAAAGTTTCGCTTCTGCGGATCGTTTATATCATTCTCCTTCCATACCCGGCAAGTTGCCAGAAACGGTCCCTGTGCCTGAGATCCTTTCGGAAGTAGTTGAACTTGCGGCAATGAATATGAGTATGCATACAGGGAAATTCACCCATAAGCACAGAAACTCACACAGCTTGATATCTCGTCTGTCTATGGCCAAATTGATTCAATCCATTCACCGTAAAGCCTACCCACTTCAAGGTACTGGGGAGATTCGTTCGTTTTGAAGGGGGGATGTTTTTCGTCTGCCGGAGATATATTTTTCAGCAGGTGGTAGTGTATGTTCTCTCTCTCTTTTGTTCTCTCCCTTTTCAACACTCAACTGCCAACCGGGGCACGATGGAAGCAAGAGCATTCAGCCAAGCACAGGAACTCATTCTTTCGCTATAATCGGAAAACTTTTAAAACATCCGGTACACTGTAGAACTATTTCCCTGTGCGCGTACGTTTACGTTTCACTTCGAATCATAGTTAAGTGGGGTGGCAGAGTAGACAGAGAGAGAGAAAGAGAGAAAAAAGAGAGAAAGATAGGGACAGAGTATGGATCTTTCGGTCTTATCCCAAATGGTTCAACGTGGTAAAAGCAGTTGCGAAGTAATAAGGTTATGAAGGGAACCGCTTGGAAAGATTTGCTCACACCGCAACCTGAGGCGGGTGAGGAGGAGCTGGGGCACTAGAATCAGTCTTTCGCAAATCTTTTCGCAGTATAAGCATTCATTATGAATGGGGGTTGGTGTGCTGAGCAAAGTTTACTTTTTCATCAAAAGCTTCCTGGCGTTCCGAGATTGGGCTGGAAGTGTTACTAATTCCTTTTTTGTTCTTCAATTGAGGCGATTTAAGCTCATTCCGTTCAGCACTGTGTACCTTCAACTAATTTTTTTTCGTACTTTTGGCGTTCATTTCATGAATTTAATGAAGCAATTGAAAGTTTTCCTTTTTATATTGGACGGTTTAAGTTAAACTTAACAAAATCACATTCTTCACATTCACTCACAACTCTGTCAAAAGGGCAAAAAGTTGACTAGTTAAAAGGAAAAGATTGACGCTACTCCCGAAACTACAATAAAGCTTCCAGAGCAAGCAGTAAAGAAGCAAGCAAAACCGATTTGTAAGAAGCTCATAATGGAAAATTGGATTCACGACGACGAATGGGGGTGAATTACTGGCCCTGAAAACCTGCATAGAGCAGGAAGGGCTCTCTGATTAGCACCACCATCATCACGATCAATCGTAGATCGTCACCTCTACCCGGAGTAATCTGTAATTACCATCCATTTCCAAGACTAATGCCTCGGCAAACAGCATTTTCTAAAAGCCAAACAAATCACGCTTCCGGTTCGAGGTGGTCGTCATCGTCACCGTCCTGATCAATCCTGCTGAAGTTACTGGGCCAGCAGGAGTTACTGGGTCGTGAGGACTGCTTGCGCTCTCCAGGAGCTTGGGGGAGGGAGAGAGAGAGAGACAAAATGGCCACCGTGAAACCGTGCGAGCGAAGAAAAAATGTGCGAATCGTTTTGGCGCAAAGATTGGCGTACCGTTTTGCAAGTTGTAAGGTTGATCGTTATGCCGGGTACGTGGCTATACGGGGATACTACCGCTACACACACATCACAGTACCAAGCGTTTGCGCTATTAGGGCGAAGGTGCGTGCGCGTGAGGGTGGATAATAAATTCTCATTAAATATTTGCCCTAGATTTTCGTTAACAAATCTCACGGGCGGAGTGGTTGTTGCTTTCATTCCGTCCCGTCGTCCCATTCGTTAGGCACTAAATTTCCGTCCTGTTCAATGGGTGGGGGGCGACTGGTTCCTCGAACCGTCCCTTGAAAGTTTTCTTGGGAAATTGTTGACCAAGAGGTGAAAGGGACCCGAGGGATTGCAGAGAGGAACAGCAAGCGTGAACCGTGATTTTCGGAAGATTGGTGCTTAATTACAGCTCGCGGGCAAATTAGCTGCCTCTCGAGGGTGTGTATGTGTGGGAAGCAACTTTGGCCTCGTTCCTCACCCTCCTCTTGGGAGTGGAAGTGTATTGGGCAAAAGTTTGCAGCAACAGTTTTCCGGTTCAGTAGCAGTACAGGATGTTGTTTCCTGTCCTTCTTTGTACACATGACAGTAGTCTGCTTCCGTAGGCTGTGAATTGCTGCTTTTCATGTACGCCGCGCACTCGCGATTGTGGTTTAACCGTTTTAATCGAAAGAAAATAAAGTTTAAAGCACCAAGAGCAGTAGGGGGGGGGGGCAGTTTACTTACCACCGTGTTGCGAACGCCAGCAATTTGGCTCAACCCGAACCGGGGGCTAACGAGCAGGACCCGCTCCACACCGTCGCGCTGGTTCGTGCTGAAACACTTCGCACCGTAGCTCGGCAGGCCGGAGATGATGTCGAGATAGTGGATTTTAGCCTGCAACGAGAGGCGCAAACCGTACTTGGATGACTGCTGTTAAATGGACCGGGGAAGCCAACACATACCTGCAGCTGGGTGAGCATTTTCGTAGACGAACCGGTCATCTGGGAGTTGAGCTTCAGGAAGTGACCGAGCAGCCGTCGCAGCTCCTTCCGTTTCATTCCTTCGATCAGCGAAGCAGGCACAAAGCGATCCAGTCCAAACTCTCGTCTAGTAGTAAAAGCAGGGAAGGGGCGGCAGAGGAAAGAAATTTGATTAATATTAATTACAAAAGTGCGAAAGAAAACGGAGGAATTCTGGCACGCCACGAAATTAAATCAAATGACCCCAAAATGTCAGCACACTGTATATGAGTGAAGCTCACGTTTGACCCATGGCTCCGTGCAATAGAGAGCAAAAAAGGAGAATGGAAATAAGTCAGCGAAACTTTCCATGCGCACATTGTTTTACATGCTGCGAAGTAGCTTTCGGTTGTGAATAAATTCTTTGCCCGGGAAACTTGTACGTACGCCCTTCGAGGCGTACTTGCCGCCGCGTGGTTGCGAACACGAAAGGAAAATCTCTACATTAAACACGAAAGAAAAACTCTCGCACCACCGAAAACTTTTCCTTCGTAAGTATCTAAACCACACACACACACACACTCTCTGTTTGGTTCCTTCCATCTTGCCATCCCGGCCGCACGGAACTGCACTGCAATTGCACAAATATGTGTCACCTTGTGGGCAAGCAGGATGGAGGAGATGGCGGTTCTTTGCCACTTCGGTCCGGACAAATCCGCATACTTAGCGCAGTAGTGTTGAACGGTAAGCAATCCAGCCAAACTTTCCACCGGCTTCCATTTTCCCGGACTGGGAGGACGGTTGGTGTGAGTGGGCGGCAGAAGAAAATATCCGAAATGCCGGAACACTTTGCACAAATTGAACTAATTGCATGGCAAGGCGGAAGCGATGGGTTTGCATTGTCATTGTCTTAAGTTGAACGTCGCGAGTTGGGAATGCTTTGAAACACTAGCGCTTCAACCAGCAGCGTCCCACATGGCCCTGTAAAAAACAGGGATGAGGGACAGGAGAAGGATAGTTTGGAACAACTTTTCACTTGCCATGGAGTCGTTTGTGTTTTTCTTTTTATTAAGTTCCCGGCAGCTCTCTGCTAAGGGTACAGTGACTTTGGGCAAACGATCCGTTTCATGTGTGGCTAACGGGGTAGAAGCATCGTTGCATGTGTGTGTGAGGGTGATAAAATATTTGACAATAAAAAAAACAACCGAATAAAAGCGAACACGGAAATGCTCCAAAAGTCTTGCAAGTTTTGCGTCGGCAAGAAAAGCACGCATTGTCTTTCGAAAGCGCTGTGATTGCGTGGACCCATCGTTTGTAGCGAATGTTTCCTATACAGTTTTTATTCTTCATTCTGTGTGTCTTTACCATACGACCCCTTCCCCCACTTCCACCTTCCGTGTACTTACTCAACAGTTTTTACAGTCAGTTTTGCGGGCGAAATGTTGTTTGCCAGCGCGTGCTGGTGCATGTGCAGCGCCGCCAGGCGTAGGGCCACCTCGGGCTGCAGCTCCGGTGCGAACCGCTCCTGTGTGACATCGTTGCAGCACTGCAGGAACAGATAGTCGAGCGCGTTGAGGTCCTTTTGCGCGAGGGCGGCGGCTGACACGGGCACGAACGTTACCCGGAACAGGCAGCGCAGCTTGTGCGCACCGGGCCGTGCCGCTATCTGTTGGAAAGAGAAAATGAGGCCCGATGTCGAGACGTAGTGTTAAGGTGAGTTTGACTACAGAGAAGAGGATACAGCAGTGTATAGTGTCACACAATAAGGATGTACAGATTTATTTCTTTTACTTGCTTTTTCGATTTGACAGAAAGTTACCCTCATTAAAAAGATGCTTTAATAGTGTGGTAAACCTAAACTGGTGGGTTTTTAATGAAAATAGGTCAAATCGAAGGGGAGAATGCAATTCTACATTCAAATTAAACGTTACATCTTGAGCAAGAATTGATTTTTTTTGCAAGAAAAGCGTAGAAAAACAGTAAAATAGAATTGTAAGATAAAACAATCGAATAATATTTTCAGTTATTGGCTATTCTAACAAAAAAAAAACACGTTGTAAATCATAAACCATCAAGTAAATTGCTTGCTTATTGCAATAAAATGAAGTACGCTAAACTATTCCATGATCTCATAACAAACAATATAGGCTTAAATTATTTGATAGGACAGCAAAAGTACACTTTGCAGTTCGTTTTTTTAAATAATTTATTGCAATGAATCTATTTTTGTTTTTTTAGTCTACTTTTTTAATAGAATATGTTTTCTTTACGTTTTGATGAACTTCTCTCCTCTAACAGAGCTTACAGAGAGCTTACTTTTTGTTTACAGCTCTTTAAAAGTGGTAAAACAAGTTTTAAACAACGAACAAACTCTTTCCTACACGAGGGGAAATGTAATCGCTTTTCAATTAGTGATTGGCATTCCATCGATTTCCATCATTTCCTAATCCTGAGACTTCCCCAAAACCGAAAAGATTGATGAGCGCACAAAACTTCCGACGCTTGCGTATCCATCTGTACATGTGTTTGTGTGGCTGTAGAAGCTGTACACCCTTCACACCCCTTTCCACTTACCCGTGCTACGGTTTCCTGCGGGTCCAGCAGGGTCAGCTTGTTCCGCTTCAAACTTTTCACGTGCTCCACCACGAGACTGAAGTGCTCACCGGCGGTTAGGCATAACTTATCGCGTAACGAAGTAACAACATTCTGTGGAAGGGCAAGGAGGAAACCACGAAACGAGCAACAGGTAGGGAGGTAGGGAAGAGAAACGAAATGAAAGGAACAAAGATGTAGAATGATTAGTGAGGGTATTGGCAATTGAAATGCTGCTTCACAAAGGCGCAAAAGCTTTGCTTTTACAGCATCTCATTATGCTGGGCGAGCGCGTCGCTTACGGGAAGTTTTTGGAAGCAGTGAAAGATGGAACGGCAATACATACCTGTACAGTGGTGGTCGAGTCGTACTTGAACGATTTGGTTTGACCGTTCTCGAGGAACACTTTCAGCACGTTTGCCATCGGCGGCACGCACAGATCGCCGAGGGAAAAGGCAGATGGCTGTAATGAGATAGGCGAGAAAAAGAGAGTGAGAGAGAGTAAGTGAGATGCGAAACAGAGAACACACGATAAGAAGGCTACACAAATGGGGCAAAATAATTACAAGATTTCCTTTTTGGGATGAAATTTTGCATTCCCTTTGAAAGATAATTCCATAACCGCTTCCGGTCAGAGCGTTTCATTATCCTGACGCTTTAAAGTCGGGGCAAAAATAAATAAGAATAAATAAATGGAAGGCAAAAATTCCAACCGACAAAATGAGTGTAGAATTTCCGGTTTATCTGATTTGCGTGTGAATTATTCAGTACAGTAACAACGCCCAGAAACGCCCATTATCTTATGAAACATTTTAAGCACACACAAAAAAAAACAGAAACATTAAAATCTCCCTCCCTGCAAGCGGACCTCGTTCGACTGCATTGGCACGGGAAATTAATTAATCTCCGGAAAGAAAGATCGTTCGTGTCTTGTGGGAAATATGGAAAAAAATGTGTACAAAACAACGATTTTTCTTGTGCAAACACCACCGCAAAGATCTGGCCGAAGCAATTGGTCAAACAGTGCAGGGATATGGAATGAGTGAGTTGTTGAAGTTGGGATTGGGGTTTCCTGTTTCCAATCCTCCGTCGTGTGCCATCGTGCATTGTTACAGGGCAACAGCAACAACAACAGTAGCAGCAACAGCAGCATCGCCAGGAGGCATTTCATTCGGGCTGGATTTAAAATATTGCCCAAAGCCTCCGAGTCGTTGCCAAGGCAGGAGACGCGGCATTGTGTTGTGAGAATGGAGCTGCCCATCCAGCCAGCCCCGACTGGTTCATCCCGTAAGCCCACTCTGAGGAAGTGCTGATAACATTGTTTCGTTGCATTTATTCCTCACATCCGGGTTGCTCGCTTCTATAATCCCCCGGCCCACCGCTCCTTGCTTCCTCCGCGGTGTCAAAGTCAACCGTTGGTTGTTGGAAAAGTAGTCATCGGAAAGCTTTTCGGGGGAAAGTTTTCTCTCCGTCCTCTGTGGTTGGAAGACTCCGTTCTCTCCCTGTTTGCTCGAGACCCCCCAACACTTGACCTACAGCAGTGCAAAGGGGGCCAGACAGGGGAGGGTCGAGTGTAGTTGCCGGATTTTCCAAGGATAATACTGTGGGCAGAAATTTGCCAGATTAATTATTCAGTAACCGACGCTCCTGGCGTCCGACGTTCGGCGGGTGCGGTAAAGCGCCGGGTTTTGGCAGGGTACACAACTGCAATCGGGCGACTGGTGTAGTGCGGACACTACGGAACTACGGATAGTTCCGCACCGAACGTTGGGCAAGCTTCAACTGCAACGCAGGACTTTTTCAAGCGTGCTCGACTGAAGTGAGCAGATATGTGTGTGTGAGTCGCTGGGGGAGAGCTTTTGCAAGGAAAGATAGAAGGGAGGGAGGATAGTGGTGGCATTTAAAAGCTGGATGTGGTGAAATGTGTGGTTTTTAAATATTTATTTACTAACAAGGGTTATGATGCCAACAGGCAGGAACGGCGCGCTGGGAAATAGTTTTACCGAATAGCCGGCAGGATTGCATGATGGAGAAATAATAACGAGTTTTGAAGAACGGACTTTTCTTTTCGATGGATATGTTTTATGTTTGACATGCTTGGAATGAAGCAAATACAAAATAGGGTAATCCTGAGCAAAAAAAAAAATGCTATATACATTTTTATGCTTATTTCGTGACGATTTCTTTTTTGTATCATGAAATAGTATCGTAAAAAAGTTCAGATATTATTGCCAAAATACAATGAATTTGAATAAATCAATCACATTAATCATAATATAGTTATGGTAAACAAACCTACTTCTTTTACTTCTTATTATTTAGCGAGAAATGATTTATCCAGTGCTGCAAAATGTCATTGTCATTGTCGTAAATAAATCTGACTGAAACAAAATCCATGTCAGCGTCACGTACTCAATTGTGATCAGAGGTGATACCCAAAACTATTGGTGTGATCAATACATGCTTCGTGACATTTTTGCGACCAACGCTTGGTCAGTCACTATGTTACGACTTTTTTTTTATTGTGATCAGTTCTGCAAAATGTTACTGACATAGTCATGACAAATTCCGACTGAAACAAAATAATGTCAGCGTCACGAGCTCTATTGTGATCGTCACGATATTGTGATCAGAGGTGAGACTCAAACAGTTGTGGCGACCAGCACATGCTTAGTGACATTGTGTGCAACCAACTGTTTACCAGTCACTTGGTCGCGACATTTTCAGTCGGTGATCATCCCGATAGTCATGGGAGATATGCGGTGCGTGCGAGTGGTTCCAAGAAACAAAATGAGCATGTTTTTTCGCTCTTTTGACCCTACAGACAGTCAAAGCAGACAGAGTGAGAAAGAATGCTCATTTTGCTGTTTGGGACCACACGCCAAGTATATTCCAAGATTGTCGTGATTATCACCGACAGAAAATGTCATGACCAAGAGCGTGACTAACAGTTGGGTGCTAATCAAAATGTCACTCAGGATGTGATTGATACTCCAACTGTTGGAGTTTCATCACTGATCATCTCAGTTGTGTACGGGAGGAATACCCTTTTGTCTTTCTTTACTCAATTTATTCTTAGCTTATTAATTATGATATTTGTTTATGTGAGGCGTTATCAATCTAATGTTTGCCTAAAAAAAAATATTATGAGTTTCCATTTCACGTTTTAACTTTTGATTGTTTATAACAGATAAGTTAAGAGATAAATAATTAATCACATGGAACATATTTTACACTATAATCTACACATTTTACATTTTACACTATAACATTAACATACACTATAGTGTTTACATGTATTGCATATTACAGAAATGTTATGTTTAAGTTGCAGGAAAATTAATCATTTACTTTCATTTTGCTTTTCAAACTCGTAACAATGAAACAATCATTAGAGAGCAATAAAAATGTTGATAATATACAAATTATTCAATACTTTTTATGTAAATGCCTTTCCCTTGATTTTTTTTTATTTTTACACAATATTTGCTGGTTTCATAATCAGCATTTTAAATGCAAGCAAAGTTTCTGACGCACCATTTTCAACTCAAATTACCAGCACATATTCATTATCATTTATGGGGAAATCGCGAACGTGCTTCGAATAGGTGACCCACAATCAAAGGTGCTACAAACAAGGCTCCGACACACCTTCAATCACCAACGCCAATGTGGTTCAACGAGTTGTGTAGGTCCCGATGAAGTGGGGGAAGAAGAAGAAAAAAAAACTAACACAAAAGATACACCGCTACAACATTGCCATGATTTAAATATGCTAATGCTACCACACACCATGGCCCCGGTTAAATCAGGACAATTTTTTACCCACCCCCTGGGGGCGTGATTTCAGCAACATCGATAACCACCGCCACCGCACACACACACACCTATACACCCTCACACATACGGGCACACCGTGGAATACCGTGGAGTAAAAGGTGGGCCAATGACATGATCGGGACCGCGGGCCGGAACAATCGGAAACATGATAAGGGTTTCAACATTTCCTCCCTCCCCTCGCCTCACCATGTCGCTCCATTACCGGCACACAGTCAACAGAGCTTGTAATGGAGGCAAAAAAGGAGCAAAACGAGGGTGTGTAAGCACGAAACAGAAAGACCGAGTGTGTTACGGGTCAAACAACGGTACATATACATAACCTCACACACACATACACACACACACACACATCGGAATCATGTATCATTTTCCACCGTCTGGCGGTGTTCCAGCACACGCTAGGAATATGTAGATGTTGCACTTTCTTTGTGAAAAACGATCAGGAAAAGGCCTCGCGTAAGGGAAAAGTAGGTGAAACATAGAGAGAGAGCAAGCGAAAACGACGGAGCAAATGTGAGTAGGTGTAGATAGGAATTGGCAGCTCAAATGGATGCTGGAAGGGTTAAATAAAAGATAGATTGCGGTCGGTCGCAAAAGTATTATCGGCTAAAGTGGTTCAGCGAGTTAAAGGCTGGCAAACACACATCGTTCACGGCGAAGCTGGCGATGTCGATGGCAAATGAGCATAGGAAACATGGGGAATTGAAGGAATCTTCTTAAAAATTAATTCCACAGCACCGAACGTATGTTGGGTAGAAGCTTTTAAAGATTTAAGATAGATAAGGAATTTACTTTAAAAATGAAATATTTTGTCCAATCCTGCAACGTTGCCAGCTCGTGGCATTCCCACCTCCTTTTCAACACTCTTCACCACTCCTCCCTGTTGCCGCAGCTCGGAAGGAACACATTCGGGGGCGGTGAGCGTAAGAACAGTTCCTTCGCCCGATAAGGACGGCAACAAACAAGCGAGAGATAACCAACAAGATGGTGCATTTGCGTTTGGCAAGGAGCAACATAACTGGCGACATGTAGCCGGATGCGCAAACATGTTGCTCCGGCAAATGGTGGAAGATTTGCCGCCCAAAGTCGCACATGTTCCCGGCACGAACGGGGGGGTGGCGGAGGGCCAGCTCGAGAAACGGGGGCAACGCGAACCGGGAATGAACGCAAGATGAGCAAACAAGGCGTACACTGCCGGTTGCGCAGAGATATCATGTCATAAGGCACACACAATCCGCAGACTAAATATTTGGATTGTTAGCGAACGGTGGTGGTGGCGACAGGGGCGGGCAAAGCAAGGAATAATGCCAACCCAGCTAACCGGAATGGAATGCAAACGAATGAGCGGACGGGATGTGCTACAGTTTTCCGTTGTCATATTTCCTCCCTTTTTTTGCTATTCTCTTCAACTTCTTTCTGAAGGATAACGCTCAGTGCAATATCTCGCTAGCGCAGATAAATTCCGAGAGCAGGTATTATCTGATCCTGTGCCACTTTTCCGCCCCGACTTGTGGGATGTCTGCATGTGTCTCGTTGTCTGATGCCCCCCCTTGCCCAAGTTTTCATTCGCTGTGAAACGGGCCTTCGCCCCAGCATCAGCTCGAGCGAGGGTTTATGATTCCCTTTCGCTGTTTTCTGATTGACGTTTCGCCGCTTTCATTGCGAGGAGTTTTTAAAATCGAAGTGGAATGAAAAATCGAATCAGCGGAAGCAAATCGTTCGCTATGAAGGCGCAACCCACCGATGATAAAGGGGGGGGGGGGGTGAATCAAATTTTCCATCATTATGCTGAAACAATTCAAAACGGTGCGGGCAGGCAGCAGCATTTTGGCTCTGGCAGGATTTTGCGTTGGCATAAGTGACGGGCCAGAATTCAATCGCGCCCGTTGCCAGCGCTGGCAGATTTTGGGCGAAAGTAATCATTGAAGAGATTTGCGTTGGAGTGTACTGAACGTTGCCATGAGAAAGAAGCCGCTTCATGGGGCCTCAAGGAACCCGGATCAGTGCGCTTGTACACTGATGCTATAATTTACTGTGATTGATATTGTTGGTTGGACAGCCAAGTGTGCTTTTAAAAATGTTGCAACTCCCGACAACAAATCGCCCTTTATTCTTGGTTCGTGGTTGGTAATGACTGTCAGATCAGTAAAAGGAAAAGGTGGAATTGAGTGTCATACTATCGTTGGCTGTGTTTGCAGACGTACTTCGAGGTGAGCTAACGGCTTATTGTATCAAGCATCCAGGATCTTCCTAACATCCAGTGTCAAATATTCGATTATTCACCGCTCTTGAAAAATGAATTGCCAAGGAAATGGATAAAGAGTGCCTATTAGCATGCTTGACTGCACCAATAAGTCCATCTTGGGAGCGCTTCAGCGACCAAACATATCATCAGCGGTTGATGACAATTTTCTTCAAGTGGTGCTAAGATGTCAAACGGATGCCGTTGGTTTCTTTTCTCTCGTTTATACCAAAGTGTCGGGGTTAGACGGAAGGATTTTGAAAGGTTTTAGCATCATTATATGATATGTGATGTCAGAAACATTTTTGATGTCAGAAACTGAGCCTCTTGTTTGAAAATAATCGAAAGAAATGACAGTTTTTTGGAATATTTGCTTCAAAGTCTCCACCTTGTATCGTAATAAAGTACTTCAAATACGTATCCTCCCGTTCCCGCTTGTTTACTGTTCATAATTGGGTAGCTTTGGCGCATAATCCAAAATTATTTCCCTAAACATATTTTTGCCAGCTTCCAACGTATTAAAAGAATGTCGGCAACAATGTCGGCCACGCAAGTAAAGTTAACGTAACATTGAAATCTCCAAAAGAGGTTCAACAAATTCTTCCTCAAGTGCCGAGATAAACAACTCCTCCGGAGAAAAGCGCAATAAACTGCTTCGTGGGACGGTGTGACACGGGACGGGAAGGTTCATGGTTGTTTTGTCGGCGCGAGCAATATTCAACATTCTTAAGCGAAGGGCCCCAACAGTTGTTGCCGTCGGAATTGTTGTTGGTGGCAGGTCGGTGGCTTTAAAGCATACCATTTTTGTGTCCCACCGAGGGCAGTCGGGAGGGCTGCAAAAAAGGTAAATCTAAACTTTCGGGTTTTGTTTCCAATTTTTGTACCTACCGGGGGTGCTGCAACAGGGGAGAATAAAGGTTGATTCGCTTTGAAGCGAAATGTGGGTTGATGAATTTTTCCGGATTCCGGATTGATGGACTGACGGTGCGCGCACACCAAACCAACACACACACACACACCCCGTGAAAAACACATCATTAGCAGAGGCGGCTTTGGCTACCTTTTTGCTACGCAGCTTCTCTAATCCGCATGCCAACCAGTTTGCCGAGCACAGGGGGGAACGAGTGGTTGGTTGCACAGCCTGCGAGCATTATTAAAATACCATAAATCATATATTTAAACCCTCTCCTTGCCCATTCGCAAGATCTCCGTTTTGAACATACCCCCAGCCACAGTGGCTGTGTGGTTTTGTTTGGCTTGGAAAGAATGGAACGGAAGGTAGCAAAAGGGATGGACGGGAGGAGTTTGGAGGTTGCACTTGCCCCACGAGTTGGAAAGAATTTGATGCCGACCGGAAATTATGAGTTATTGCCGAAGGACCCGGGAAGGGGCAACAGGGAATGATTACATATTTATTTATGGATTAGGTACAAAACCATGGGGGGGGGGGACAAGAGGAAAAAAGGTAGCACACAATCAATAAAAGCGATGCGTGGAGCCCTTTGTTTTTCTTGCCTTTGATTATTGGTGACGTGCTAGACGAGCAAAAGCAAAGAAATTTATTATTCATTAACCACATGATAACAGCACGAACAGAAGAAACCCAGAGTTTGATGCTCTGCCCGTAGTAATAATTTGTTAAACACATAAAAACAATACATTTTCACGAAAAATACAATCATTCAAGTCGATGGTGCACCATCAACTGTGTCGCACGGTACAATGCCTTTCCAAGATGGAGCGCAATCACAATGGCTTGTGTACATAAATTGGAAGTTATTATGCTCAACAATGTTCCCCGGTTTCACTTCATCCCATTATATCCGCCATTACGGTACCGAGTTGTGATTTGCTTCTGCCAGGCTAGGCCGTGAATCTCCTTTCCCCCGTAGTAGTAGCATGCCGACTCCGAAGGGACCTTCGGTCCATTTCGGTGTGCGGACGGAGTTTTTGTCACCATCACAAATTGCCACTTAAACCCTTCCGGAATCCGGACCAGCAACAGAAAAATGTGTGCGACCCCTCCAGAAAAAAGGGGTTTTGCTCACAATCGAAATGCTGGCAAAACCGGTCGTCTTGCGCCTTTGCAATTTGCGGTACCCAGTGATTACATTCATCGCATCCCTTCCCTTTGGGGCTGTTTTAGCGAAGAGAAGGAGGGTTTTTTCCCACCTAACCTTCTGGAACCTTCTACTGGTAAGAGGCTGCGAGTGAGACCCCGATACAACGTCGTCAAGATTTGTCGTACAATGTGGAAGGGCGCACTGGCCAGAGAAACATTACCTCCGACAGCTTCCCGGGGTGGGGATATAAAGCTGCTCCGAAGGGAAAAAGAAAAGTCAAAGAAGGACACAACAAAAAAGGATGCTAATCTTAAGGTGCCCGAATCATCATCTGGCCAATGCGGCCCGAGCGCCAATGACGATCATCCATCCCGCGTGATGATGATCCCAGACCGGAAAGCAAAGTTCCACCAGCCGTGTGCGAGTCTGAATGTTTCGCAACACGACACAATGGCAATAAGCATCGGGACGGGTCGGATAGCGGCACATCAAGCCACTCCCGACGGGCACTAGTAAAGTGGTAAAGGTGGTGGTGTAAGTAAGTCACAGCCAACAGCAAAAATAAAAAAAAAGAAAATAGCTACAACACCAAAAAACCTCGCCCAGCCACTGTGTTTTATCTTTTCCAAGAAGAAGGCTGACTACCACTTTCGGTTAAACTTTATTAAGACCCTTCCCCCTATGCTGCCATGCTTTCGCTCCGCTTGCTCCGGTGACCGTTTAGGACCGGGCAAATTGCCAAACCACTGCCATTTGCCAGGCGTAGATGGCAGCTGAGTAGCCGTAGTGTGCCGTGTTAACTCTTTTCCTGTGCCCCGAGTTCCCGTCTGGCGAACAACCTAATCAGCGGAGTAGTTTGCTTTGGGTTGCTTTCTGCTCGAAAACGCCGTACAAGGATGGGAGGGTTGGCGAAGCGTTTACGGGCTTCCGAGAAAATATTGCGGAGAGAAAATTGTATCGAAAATGGATCTATTTATAAATAAGTAAGAAGGAAGCGCGCACCGGTGCTGGGCCCGGACCAGTTGGGCACTTCCGGCTGTGGATGACAAAAATCCGTTATTTCCGATGTGTTGCTACGTGTTCTGGGTCTGGGTCGGTGGGTCACACGGTGGGGTTGTGTGTAGATGCAATAAAAGTTTATATAACACGATAAAATTAAATTTCACTTTGCTTTGGTAAGCTTTGTGACTTGGCTTGTTCTTGTTGTGTTTTTTGTTGTCCAAAAGCCCATAATATTGACCGATAAGGGTTTAACGGTCGAGTGAGAGACGTTGGGCGAGTAGTTTGTACATTCTTATTGGAGTTTTCGAAATAGTGCCAAATAAAACAATGTATTTTTAATCTAACTTAATCACTTAACAATTTGCGTTTTTGCGAAGTGATTAGTCTCCTCGAACAGTCATTTGAAGCGAAAAAAGCATATTGAACGTAAAGCTTCAAACACACACACGCATAAGCTTTCACCAAACCACAACTGCAAGATGGAAGCAACCGACAGAGATAAGCATTGGGTTCGTTTTCCATTACTAAAGGGTCCCGATAGAGCTTCTATCTAGCTAAAATGACATCGCTACTGCCGACAGCTGATCCTGCTGACGATGTTGCTCTTGCTCTGCGCAACACGCCCCACACATCCATTCAGCCTTTTCCCATTTGTCGGGATGAAATATTCCGGGCAACTTTTTTCACTTAATGTCAACTGTAAATTATTACGGTTTACACAGGGACAGTGGGTCAAGAACCGCCCTGGGTGCAAAGAAACCCCTGATCTCCCCCAACCACGGAGGCAAGAGAAACCACTCATCGCTAAACCCCCAAAAACGGGCTGCGAACCATTCCATTTTCTAATCCTTACGCCGAGTAAGAGTTCGTGACCTCTTTGAGAGCAGCACGAACACCTCCTCCTTCCAGCGTGAGGTGGTTGTGGTTTAACATCTGAAATAATTTCGTGTTTCACGTGAATAATCATCAGCATCCTTTTTTTTATTTTCTTTTTGGAGGGATTTCCTTCTTTTTGTTTGACTTTTGCTCACTCGCAGCAAACGAACAGCGGGGCAGGTTTTGCGGGCCGTCGGATTTGGTTGGAGTGAAGCGATGTGAAAGATGATAATTTATATAGGACTGGGCAAGTAAATTCTAATCCCGCCGGCGCTTCGGACCGGTTTCAAAGTCAGCGAAGGATTAAACGAATTTGGTTAATGTTTTTGGTTTAGTTTGGTTCGGCAATGCGGGGAGAAAACGGCCTTAGGCAGATGGCTGGAAGGTAATGGCCGGGGGAAAGCAAAGATGATGAGAAGCTTTGGCGTGACTCGTTGCAAGTGATTTGTACTCAATTATCATATGACTTATACAATCTAAAAATCGCTACTTAAAATTTTACATCAGACTTGTCCACATATTAGTGGTGTTTTGTCATTGGCTATTTATTAGGTAATTTCATATTATATTCTTTTGCAAATGTTGTATTTACTGTATTTTACCTAATTTATTGTACGTTTGAGCCCTCTATCTTTTTGTGCAAAATCCTTTTCCCCTGCAAATTAAATTAGCTAAAACGGGTCTAGCTGACAGCAGCTAAATTAACATCAACACGCAAGGACGCAAGAAGCGCGTGCCGATAAAAATGTTATAGAAACGAGTTTACTTAAGATCAAACGGCCGATATAGACCAACAGCAACGACAAAAAAAGGTAAACATTCGCTGGCATTTCTTTCGCGACCCGGCGTCCGGTGGCCCAACCGAACGAACTAATTAATTTCTGTGTCAACAGAAAACTGTCATCAAGCTAACTAGCAGTTAATGTTGCCCGGTGCGCAACCTGACCGAACGCCGCCCGAAGCTGGGTTGGTACTTTTTTTTACTCTGCACACAAAATAAATGGCCCTATTGGATGACTGAGCGGTCATTTCATCAGGCAAGAGAAAGAGAAAAGAAGAGAGAGAGAGAGAGAGAAGGAGGAAGAGAGAGAAAAAAGAGGACCACAACTTGTACAGTAAGGAAAGTAAAAGATTGGGCAACAAAAAATAAACCCATTTTCATGCGTTTCAGTTTAAATCAGTGTACTCTTCGGTGAGTGAAGCTGGTCCTCTTATGATCCCTCCTTTCGTGGCCTCCGCTCTTCCGCAGCGCACTTTAGCGCAAAACGGTTTACCCGGCATAAAATGGGTCTAATTATGTTCCGGCATGATGGGTTTGGAGTGATTTTCCTTTCCCTTGTCGCCATAAAGTGGGCTCATAAAGCAAAAGCGGGAAAAACACCATGCATGCTTGCCCACTTTTCCGCTCTCTACGCACCGGGTTTGCACAATTTATCCGTGGTAGTATGGCAAGTTTTTGCCGAAGTGAAACACAAAAAAATACAAGCAGACTAAAGTTAATCTGAAACATAACTAAACCATGCATAAGCAACCGAGCAAAGTGTTTTGCGGTGGTTAGTTGAGCTTTGTAGGTCGTAAATGTTGTTAGCACAAACTCATTTCCATCGAGACGTGATTAGCCCGCTGGATCGAGCCAGCCGAATCGAGCCGAATTTTGTGCCCACTGCCACGCGTTTAAAATCATGACCTGGGCCTGGAAATGAGCTACTTTCGTTAATTTCCTCCGGCAAGGATTACTTCGACGGAGCGATCAGCAGATTAACGGGATGCTCTCGCTCTCGGTTGCGTTTTCCATTTATTTCGATTAAACTGTTGGCAAGCGGGTGGGGATGGCGAATCATTCATCGGCTAGCGCTGAGCCAAAGTGATGGAACATTAATTGAAACGATACAGCAAGTATTTAAGCAGTTAGGCCTTTTATACCCCAGACACACAAAAAAGTTTGAACAATCCGGTCTAATACTTATAACACATCAAGAGGTTTAAGTGTAATAATTTAATTAATTATATGCAATGAACATTTAATGCAAAATGTAATTTTTTTTGTTCTTTTTTCATGTTGTGGATCGTTGCCCTTTTCATGAAGCATCGACGTAAAAAACTATACCCAAGAGCTGTTTCTACCAAGCAGATGCTACGTGACGCAGGAATGATGCAGGAAAGTGTGTGTGTGCCATCGACAATAAGTACCGATCGATTATTATCTTAAAATGATTAATTATGATGAAGAACCAATGAACACACCGAGAAGCGGCGACTCGTTGCGGTAATTGATAACAACCATCCTCTTTGGGTACATTATTTTTTCTGCACTGTAGTTGTTCTACACCATCACGGCACCGCCGGCGCCACCAGCAGCTCTGTGACTTTCTGCTTCTGGTTTTCCTGTTTTTTTTTAACGCAAAATCGATGAGTGAAGTTAAGAGTCGCTCTCGGAACGTCACGTACTCGCACGGGCGCACAAAGTACCGTGCGCCTCCATCGAAGCCGACTGTGCGAAACAAGCAGTGGGGCGCGCGCGGTATTGCAGCGAGGTACGATGGGGATGTTGGCGTAACAAAAAAAAAAAGCTTTATAAATTCCACTCATCCTTCCAGTGCATGAAAATACGCGAGCGTGCCATCGTGGTTTCAGAGGGCATGCATCATTATCGTCATCGTGATTAACGATTTTCCGGCCGTGGGAGAGGGAAATGGCTGCGACAAAAGTGTGGCGCTTTCCCCCGGCCGCCCTTCCGCGACAATGGCGTGTGCGTTCTGGCAAATCTTTTGCGTTGCTAACGAGTCGTTCTGTGACGGTGGCTGTGCTTTCTTACAGGCTTTTCTACGAGTTTATTATTTGACTGATGATGACAGCATGACGGTAAAATGGAACGCAACAGTTTCGTCAAAGGCGACGTAAACGGTGGGTGTGAAAGCGGAAACCGCCCGATTAGATCGCTAGTTGACGGCTGAGCACAATATCCTACAACCCTTTTGCCCGACAACCCGCTAACCCCCCCTCTCTCTCTCTCTCAATGGTGTCGAAAAAGGGATGTTTTGCGTGTCGATCGGTAGCAGGGTGCCCTCCGAAAGGGGAAAGGAAAAAGTTGATCAGGAAGTTTGAAGGAAAACAATGGAAAACAACACTGCTGAGCGTACGGCGGCCTGTTGTTTGACGCAGCAACGATGGCAGGCAACCCATTTGCGATAAGTAGGCGCAAGTTCTCAAGTGTTGATGGCAACAACAAAACCCGATTGAAATACAATAGGACGATTACGGTTGATGTGTAGATAACCACACTTTTTATCTACAAAGGCTAAATATATTTTTATACACGTATCATCAACAATCAACGCTCGCCGTCGCTCTTCGCCTTAGCCAATGATTGTGTATTATGATTATTTATGTAGGTTCAGATAATTATTTCATTTGCATGTAGCAAAACATGTCTGTTGCAGGTACGATCGGTTGAACGATGAACAGCGGTTAACAAGAGAGACCTGATCTATAATTCGCCTTATCGAAAAGCTTCAAACCCAATAAAAAAACGAAAAAACTGCCGACTTCAGTTGTTTAAATGAACAGAATGGGTCGTCCTAGTTCTTCGAAACGAAACGAGTTTCCCATTTCTATACCAAACCACATAAAATAAAACGTCAAAACCAAACCACCAGCATATGTCACTAAACTTTGGAGGTGGCAGAAAAAATCCATACGAAGGAAAGAAAAGTAAACCATTTTTCTAAATCTTTATCGCTAAGTGTCTGTTTGCAATGGAACAAATTTGTGCAAATCATTCCCAACGCGCACAGCACGAGTTCACACGGTAGCTTTTTCGTCCAGAGCTGCTAAAGTACCAAAAAAAAAAAAAAAAAAACCGTTAAACAGACCGATACACTAAAAGGAGCCGCCACTTCAGGTGCCGAAAAGAAGTGGCCCACCTGTCTCGTAAATTCACCTCTTAACTAGCCCACCTCGCCAGGTACCATGGGCCAATGGGAGTCATCGCCTGATGAAGCACCAGGGAAGAGTTGGTCCGTGCGGGACTTGTTTAAATTTAATTAGTTCCGTCCGTTCAACCGTTTCCATGCCTGCTGGGGTTGAGTTTCCGCACTACTACCGTGTGTTGTAGGGTGTGTGGCGATGGTTGAAGAAATTGGCCAACTTGTCCACCTTTGAAAAGGGGGTTGGTCCATGTCTACCTCAGCCCATCTGCGTGCGTCCCGTTCTTGGGCACAGCCTTTTTTCACTGCCTCGTTGTGCAGTTCGTGTGGCGTAAAACACTGCCAACGCAAGAATTGAGTAAGTAACACACACACACACACTCAGAAACGGGGCGAACCGGAAGCATAAAATATAACCCTTGCACTGACAAAAAAAAACCCGTAGCACTGGGTGGGCTCAAGTGGTCCTGCTGCGCCCGAGCAAGCCACTGCACACATGCGGGGAAATTAAGTGAATGAAATGGAAAAGAAAACGAAAAAATGCACACACACTCACACAGTCGTTGTCGGTGGTTGAATGTCTTTCGTGTACTTACCGGAAATAATGGCGCCCCGTTAACGCAGACACTCTCGGCAAACCGGACGCGGATTGGGCGTGATTTCAGCTTCGCCTTCTTGCCCGCCGACAGCAGGGTCGATTTGCGGCCGACCGCATTGTAGAGCTGCGGCTGGCATACCAGCAGCGTGACGGAGGTTTCACAATTTCTAACTAATTGTATCACATGGTCCCGGGGTGCGTCTTTGACGTCCTCACCGTTTACAGCTAATATTTGGTCACCTGGCTCGAGCTGAAAAGGGAACGGAAACGGGGTGGCCAAAATCAGGCTCGGAAGCTCGGTAAAGGAAGTTTTAACTTTTACACCAAAGTGGCTAGCTAAAGCTTTGTGAGTGTTGAGTTTTTGCAGTGTGTTTGACTTTAGATAATAATTTCAGATGTTTTAATGTACAATTCCTTAAATATAGCAACATATTTGCCATTATTGTTGTTGCCCATACTCTTCCGCTTTGCAAGCACAATTAAGCGCAATGACGACCTACCTTATTTACACTAGGGCCACCTTCCGTGACGAAACGCACGATCACAGGCTTTTCGCTGCCGGCCACGAACCCGAACCCGAGCGTGGGGCTCCGCTGCAGTACGACGACACGCGGTTCGGGCGGTGCGTCATTGCCATGATGCCGTATCGGTTCCTCGTAGGTGGTGGTTTTGTTTAGGTGGCTACAACACAAATAAGAAAACGAAGCGGTACGATGGTTAGCCGTGAGTAAATCAAACGCTTAGCCGTGCATTGATCCCCCATTTCACTCACTTTATGTAATACGGTTGTCCCTTTTGGTCGATTGCCTTTTCCCAACCGTACGGCAGGTCGTTTGTCTGCACCCAGTTCTCGATGGGTGGTAGCCAGCCAGCCGTGCGCGTTATGTGACTGAAAAAGTGGTAGCGAAAAAAAAAGAAAGGACAGAAAAACAGTGGTGATTAATAAATCAACTTGAAAGTAATCATTACAGTGAAACGGTTCTCTAGTGGGGCGGCCAGGTGGCGATGGCAATAATCATAAATTAGTATGCAACAGTTGCTCGTTACGACGTTGGTTTGAAATCGTTGCGATTTGTTCTCGGCGGAATCATGATTTTGCTAGCTCCCGATTCGCATCAAAAATGCTGAAATTTTAATCACGTTTTATTGTATATTGATTGTTTTGCTGCGGTGCCATTTTTGGTTCAATAAATCATAGACGCGATTTACAAAGGCAGTTTTTAAGCAAATCACACTTAGAAGGTGTATTAAATTATCAAATGAATCGATTTCACAAGACACACTTGGTCGTACAACGGACAATTAGCATGATTTAGCTACCATCACAGCAAACCATTCACCGTGTGCACGTTTATTTAATTTCCAATTGGAAATAAAGGCACAAAATCATGAAGCTTGTAGAGGTAATATCTCGCATTTCCACCTAATGCACGCTTGGGGTGTGGAATTACGATCAATACGGTTTAGTTGCTAATTAAAATTATATTTTTCCACCAGATTGGAGAACATTCGGATTACCGGCTCCACCATACTGTGTTGCAGCACAATACCTAACGAGCACTTGTAATGAGATGGGCTGCGCTTTGAGTGGTAATTTGATTTCCAAATTTAGAATCGCAGCATTATTGGTCCGCGTGGTGTAGAGTTCGGACCGGGGCAAGTGGCTGGAAAGGAAAGGTTCACCTACTGGTCGATTCCATTCGCGAAAAAGATGAGGGTGGCTCCATTCGCTATACATAAACCGAAATCTGTATCAGAGCGTAATTCGAATCAACGCGTGGTTTCATGGAATGAAATGAAATTGAGTTCTGTGGCATTATCAACATGCAATGGTTAATGGTATATAATTCATAAATTTTTTCTCAAGAATTTATGTTTGAATATGATTAATGAAGAATAAATGAATAAAATTAGCTACAAAAATAGACAAGTTTCCTGCGCAAATGAATGTACAATGTTGCTTTAATTTAATGGAATAATGCAAATTTCTATGCTTTATCAAAAAGCAACCCCCAACCTAGCCATTAATAACGATTAAACGTTCTTCTTCCACTGCACATAAACACATTAAATCACAAATATCAACGAACGATTAGCTTGTAGAAAGGCTACAGTTACATGTGGCTGAAGATAGCTAAGATTGAGATATTTACCAGGATTGGTTGCTAACGAGGATCGACACGTCAAACGAGCCCGAACCCCACCCAAGACGACAAGAGTGGCATATAATGAATTTAATTTGGCATGCTGAAGATGAAGTTATTTATTCAAATACCGCGCTGCTAACCCGTTTAGAAGCCGCCTTGGTAATGTGCGCATACCCTCGAGCCAAACGAAGCGCCCTGCTAGAATGCGAGCAGAAACTGGCGCCTACAGTGTGGAATAGAGCGGCGACACAGACACGCCGAACACTAGGAGGTAAAGCCACTGAATGAACGAAGCGCCCGTGCAAAAATTAATTTAAATCCCGTACCTTTCACACCAGGATCTATTGTGTTCTAAAGCGGGCCGTGCGCCGAGCATGAGAAGGAGTAAACGCTTGGTGTAATTTGATTACTGCACACCGGCAACCCACACACGTGATACAGCGGGGAATAAAAGCGCCGCGTATTACAGCGGCATGGTCGTGAACATTGACGTGTGGTTCGGTTGTAAATAATTTTTGTGACAACCGTGCTTTGTATGGCGAGAAACTATTTTACCGCGTTTACGGTGCGCGTCAAGCACCATGCGCCTCCATGGCGTCGGCGGCAGATGGAGACGCCTGGTGGGTTCCTTTTAGTGCGATAATTGTATCAGTGAGGATACGTTGTGTGCTGATAGATTGAAGCACACACAAACTTTCAGTGCATCACCAAACTTTGGAACAGCATTTTCGTTTGTTTCTGTTATTATGTTATAAGTTTCGCGAAACATGCATGTTATAGGCATGAAAGTCGTCATCCGCATAAAGTAAAATAAAATAATCAATACACGCTTTTGTAAACACCCACAAATGATCGTGCTGTGTAAAGCAATCCCATGAAATCGATATGAAATGAATTTAAAATTCAATTACCCTGTTGGAAACGCACCTACCACCAGGGCGTGACACAGCGTGGTGTGCCACATGAAAACAACCATCAATTCCGCAGCAATCAAATCTCACTCACGATTCAATTTGCCGTTCAATTTTGCTCACACAAAACCGCCCCCAATCACTTCCCATCACATCAAACCAAAATGCACAACCAACCAGCACGAAGTGTCAGTTAAAACTTTTAATTTGTCTGCGAAAAAAAAAAACATTGAACCATTTGACGAGAGGGTGAACGGATACTGGCATGTTGATCTTTGCCTGACAGAAACATTACACGCGAGCGCACACCGTATATGTCGTTCAAAACAGCTCGGTAAGGTGATAAAAATTTTATGACCCTACGTCGCTTTGCCATTCGTGGTGCCCAATTCACGCTCCAGAGACGAAAAAAAGTGTTGATTGGTTGCCACTGTGTGGCAACTCGTCGCAGTTTTGTAACCTTACCGCGGGTAACCGTTTCCAGTATGTGCAACCGAACGAATGCGGAAGGATTTGGTAGCTCATAAAGCGTTTCGTTTCAGCGCCGATGAGCGCACCGCGCCCACGCCAGAAACCGGCCTCATTCTAAGTGTTTGAGATTGTTCGGGGAAGTGTCGTTTGGTAGTGCCGTTTGGTCCATTACAACACACGTCGTAATATGGTTACCGTTTATCCCTTGTCACTGTACACACACACACATGGGGTGTACGGAGTTGATGGAAGGACAGCAAGGGAGCAATGTAAACGGCCGTGTACGAGGTAACATTATTTTTCGTTTGAACCGGTGGTTCACGCTAAAGGCATTTAAATCCCATGCGAATTGATATAAACGATGTTTACAGCTTGTCATCCGGAACGGGTTTTACGGGCGCGGTACTACACTGTTAAGCGTGAAGGATTGTATGTAAAAAGCACAATACACACAAACCAAAACAACGGCTACGGCATATCCCCATCGAGCTGCTAACTGTTATCGACGTCGAAGCTTTATGTTGGATTTTGTTTATTACTTCCGTTCTGGTGGCAGCACATCCCGACCCACCCAGTGGGTTGTACATTCGATTGAAAATTGCTTGCTCTCGCGAAACCGCGAATATTTGTTCGCACATCGTTGTAGTTGCTATTTGGTTTGTAAAATAAAGCGCCCTTTGATGTACTGACATGATTTCGAATTTTTTTATGTTGTAAAACAATGCTGTTGTGTACTGTTGCTTTCATTTATTAAAAAGGATGTAATTCTTGAACCCCAGATTACACCACGGCACATGCTTTGTAATGTTTTATTTTTGCCCATGTCTTGTTTCCCTTCTATGTATTTCCACAATGAAATTTCAAGCAATCCATTTCAAAATAGTACTGCACCAAACGTTTAATTAGCACGAGCTTTAAAATTTATTTTATTACCATAAGGCACACCACACTTTTCTTCGCTGTGTTGTGTTCTTCCCGTAAAAATTGAATGAAAACGATGCTCGACTGCGCGAGATCTACGCGGAAAATGATAATTTTTCATTAATTTCGCTCTCCTGCGCAGTGGGCGAGAAAATATTTACTACCCCTTAAACTGTACCGTTTAATGGTTGCGGCGGTTCCGGGGCACATCAACGCTGCATCCTTTCCACCCACCAGGAAGTCAGTAACATCATTGAAGGACGGTAATTGAATCTGATAAAACGAAACAAAAAAAAACACATTCGCTCCCACGAATTTTCGGTCGTGTATGGCTGCCCGTCCTGTTCACCGGCCGTTTGCTGTGGTGCTTGTGAACGCCAATATGCCATTGGTACTTTCCCTGTGGAGGTTACTTGCCACAAACAGCCGTGCCGTGGTAGAATTCGTGCCTTGCCTTTCCTTTGCCTTTACTGAACAATTCCACCTGAGGATAAAATCGACAACATTTGACCAGTATAACCCTTCGCTTCAATTTCTCGGCAAAATGTGTGATGAGGTGTGCCGAAACACTACAAAGTAAATCAACACAGGAATGGATTAAAAACAGTACAATTACAGCGAACGGAAGTCAATTACGTGGTGCGCGCAGGGTTAATAAAACAGAATGCAATCAAAACTTCCCTTCCTGCTCATTTTTGGCAAGAATCACAACCAAGCCCCTTCAAAGTTTCGTTTGGGTTAGTTTTTTCTTCCTCCCTCGAAACCTCAATGCGTAGTTTAAAGGTAGAGGAAAAAGGAAGCTGCCAGGTGGGAAGAGTTTACACTTTTTGTACCAAACCATAATGCGATCATCTCCAGTTAACCTGCTAAGGGAAGTTTACAAAGCTTCGCTAGAAGAGCTAGAGAAAAAAATGGCCCAGAATACGATATCTCTCTACCGGTATAGCCTGACTGCGCAGGTTGCTGCATAGAACAGGGGAACGATTGGAGCGGAGAAAAGTGCGGTAAGTTATGCACAGTTTCACCCAACCCCTTGCCACCTGACCAGAAAATCAACGCACGAACGACGGAATGGCTCGAACGAGCAGTGAATAGATGGAGAGTGTAATAAATTGCGCTAATTTAATCGCTCGTTATCTGGCGGTACGTTTCAGCTTCCGACGAGAAGTTTTTTTCCTTTCTTCTGTGAACCACCGGGGTGCTTACTTTTCGCTCGGATCATTTCCCACTCAAAACTAGGGTGTGGTGTGGTCTGATATCAACTAAAACAACAAAACAAAAACAAATGCACTGAAGTGACAACTCGTCGATTGCAATCACAAGAGCACTTGACCGTGTTGGTGGCACACTGTTGTGATTGTTTCACCCATTTTTGAAGTGCGTGCAAGATCGTTTTGAATAATGCGGAAAGTAATTAAATTTTTCAGTCGAATCAAATAAAAATCATATAAGCAATTAGATTAAAAAAAACAATATTTTACTTTTTCATTAAACAGAAACACATCTTTCGAGCGCTGTTCGAGCTTACGAATGAAATAACATTTTAATTAAAATTTTCTATTATTATTTTTTTTAACATATGCGAATACAAAAAAGGCATGAATTGAAATGACCCAAAATTCACTTATTTTGCAGTTTTCACAAATTTGTCACAAAAAAGTCATCAAACGTTCCATCGTTCTAACCATACATTTAAAATCTGACATGGTGAAAAGAGCTGCAAACATAAATTGCCTAACAAGTGCGAACCCATTACGTCGGGGCGCATTAACCAAACAACGGCAGGCGGAAACTCCTTTGCCCTTCTAATGGAAAAAGAGATTGCTTAGTGGGCACAGCATTTAATTCCGCCTCCGATCGCCGAACGACAATACCATTTACACACTCTGTTTACCGTAATTGCTCACCACGGAGATCATAAAATCGGAGGCTCTAGCACTCCCCGGCGCCTCCTTAAGACTAAATGACCTATTTGAAATTGTGCTTATCGTTCGCATATAGCTAGAGGACGGTACGCTGCCGCCTGCCCGTGCATAAATCATACCAGCGCCGGCTCCTTAAAAGAGCTGATCTGTGCGCCCTGCTGCCATTCGACCTGCTGGCGTAAATCAGCAGATGGGTAAAAGCTAGGACGTAAGCCATTCTTGCCCAGACCAAGAATGGTAAGACAGCACCCGAGCAGGCTCGAGGGCAATGCAGTACGGTTGAGCATGTCTCACTTTTCGGCAGACAGGAGGAGGTGGGGCGGGAGGGGGAAAGCGTCACAGTAAACAAATCAGTTGCCGCTTAAGAAGGGCTTTGGTCGACTGCGCTCTCGTCGTAGCCGTACGTCTCGGAATGCTAGTGTAGATGGAGTCTTTTTCGGCTGTTGTGTTTTGTAAGCACGATATTTTAAACACAACCTTCCTGGGATGGTTCTGCGGTCGTTTGCACGTTTGTAGTTAATTTAGCAAAGCTTGTGGCCGATATGATGAATGTACTTCCTGTCATGTGAACCAACTGTGGCTTCCTGTTCGCTGAGCTGGAAGTGCTGCCAGTGGTACAACGCACCGTGTGCTGCGTTTGATTTGTCGCAAACGCAAACAAAATCATGCTCGTTACGTGGTTATCAAGTTCACATTAATTATGTTTGTGTAGCGACGACTGTGTGCTTGTGCTTCCTTCGGCAAGTGATAAATATTTGCTCGATGTGTCAGTGGGTGGCGCAGCAGCGTGATCAATACGGATGTGACGACGAGCGCTCAGCGGAATGGAGGTCTCTTTCTGCGAAACAACATTAATGTGCCGTAGGGAGAGTAAGAATTATCAAACACATTATTGATTTTTTTTTTAAATTCTTTACTCACTTGAATCCCACTAACCAAAGCTAAACATTTACGTACTTTAGTACACAAAGACACTCACGACAGTAACAGTAAAATAAACATCAGCTCTTTACAGCACCATTTTGTTGCGCTTAAGAGTAATCGCAGAGCTTACTACAGAGTAGTACGCTAAGCACGTCTGTAGCAAGCGCGAAAGAACGACGCAACGATGCAGCGACTTAGCCCGGTGCTCGCATTAATTAGAAGGGAAATTTATTCTGTTTATGCTAGTGTTTTGTCACCTAATCGAGAATTACAGATGGTAACAGCTCCCCATCCCCACGCCCTTCGTTAGGCGCATAAACAAGTACACACACACACACACACTGTATCGTTACCTGGTTCTCCGGGTTTTCTCTCCAAGGAAACCATAAACCATACGGTTTAATGAATGAACGCTGGGTCCTCCATTCGCTAACAGCAGCAGCATCGCTAACACAGCGCTGGCAGATGAGGTGTTGAAGGGTGAAGAGTTTTGTAATTTGCACACCGAAGAAATAGTTCACACGTACCGCACACTCCCTCCCGGGCAGCAGTGGGTATACATTGTGCTGCATGTTAGTGTCAGTGAGACAAACGAAAAACAGGGCCTCAGAATCGTTTCGTTCAGTGCGGATGCTAGGCGGAGGCGAAGAAGCGTTGAAAGAATGTTGCTCTCCATTTCTTATCCTGTCTGGTTGGCCGGATTTGTCTGCCGCAACAGCGAGGCAAAAAGTGTCTGAATGAAGCTGACGTTCAAAGGAATGACAATTCCGGTTGTTTCGTGCAGCATATGGCAGCAGCAGCAGCAGCAGCAGCCACCGCACACCGGATACGTCCGGATACACAGCACGCGGACGGCACCGGCAACGTCACCGTGTCATGGGTGATGTGTAAATACTTTAACAGCGGTTTTCTTAGTGCAAATGTTGCCTACCTGCGAACCAAACAGCAGCTCTGCTTGGTAGAAAAGTCAACTCGTATCCGACCGAGGGATGTGCGCTTGTCTATGATGGTACGATCTTTAAAGGTTCATGTTACGGCAACACGGGACACATTGAGAAAACCACAGTGACGCTTAGGGCTCGTACCCCGAAAGATACTGACGGAGGAGCTATCGAGCCGTTCCGTATCGTTCCTTTGTGCTAACGCTTTTGCAAACCATCGTACCATCGTGCAACATGCTCACTCGTCTCGTTCGATTTCAGCATGTGCTGTTGCCTAAAAGCAAAGGCGAATCGAACAAAAAAAAACGAAACTGATGCATCGAGATCGTGCGATGTATCGTTGCTGAAAAATAGTTTAGAGTCCGACACCCATCGCTAGCAAATGGTTGTTTGTTAAGAGCAAACTAAATGGGAAAAATTCTTACAGCATACGTTTGCAGGAGAACTTTTGCTCTGCCTACAGACAGATGAGTTTCTGCTCGAATGTAGCCGTGCAAATCTGTTCGACCCTGTTGCAGTATGATTCACAATAGATTTCACTCACGTAGTGTATCAGATTCACACAGCAGAGGTGTCTAGTGAAGGGAATGCAACAAATAGCAATACCATCCATCATACTGCCAACGGAGACGAGATACGGTAAAGTCGACAAGATATGCAGTTGCACAAAATCATTAAACCTCTTTCTATTGTACTTTGCTGAGAAGGTGAATGATGTTTATGTGGTAGTTCCCCTTTAAGCTGTACAACATACTTCCGCAGTGATTGGCAAAACCGTACACTGATAAGTTACTACTTTTCCGCATTTTTCCCTATGATAGCTTTGAACATTTCAACGAATAATTCAATCAACTAATGTAAAATGAACAAACCAATTAAATAGATTGGTTCGCAAAAATGCATTGCTGCAGTGCACGGCTGCCGGGAGCGGTTCATGGGAATCAGTTTCATAAATGGTTGCACGTGCAAACATTCCTGCTCGGTTCCGAAAAAGACGGAACGCTAGCCTACGTACTGACGAGACCTGATGACTGCGTGGAGCTTACACATCAATGAGGTGTTTCACCCTTCAGACATGCCATTTAGTAATTGGTTTGCATACCACAAAAACTGCCATCACACACCTCGACCACACACAGTTTGTCAGTTCCCGCTGTGTCAGTTCGAGGAAAAATCTCTCATTCATGTGCTCAGCATCAACACATGCTTTTATGCATCGATCTGACTTTGAGCTTAACGCATGTTATGATAACAAACTTTCAATATCTACGCCTAGACAGTTTTTAATGGATGTAAGAAATGGAAACAAAACCCATTGGAATATTTTAAGCTCTTTTATTTAAAAGCATTCCTTTCACTTAGCCTAAAAAAGCAATTTCCAGGTTCATAGGAGTTCAGACAATATCTAGAATGACAAGTTCAACGCAACATAATTAAAACTGACTAAACTGACTTTACTGCATGCCATGTATTAGCTTTGCTTCTTTTATGTCGCGAAACATATTAGGACTTTTATTATTTTTTTAAAATTATTTTTTTGAATTTAGCATCCGAATTTCTTCAATACTCGGCAGATTTCAGAAAAAAAACCAAAACATTTTAAACTTTTCTGCAGTGTTGGATTTCTATCTGCTGTGTTCTAACACTTGTATTTATTTATCACACTAATGAGACGTACAATAATAAATGAAATATAAATGACACAATACACTTTAAAATATAATAGTACGGTGGTCGCGCACCAGCTGCACCGAGCGCCCCTGCCGAGAGCTCCTGCTCGATCGGCTCGCAAACACACTCTGCTCGGCGGTCGGCACACACTAAGCCTTGCGCGCTTAGTGTGTGCGACTATTGGGGGTGTACACACTGTCGTCCCCCTGGACGTTGACCGGTGGCAGCGCAACTGCCACGGCAAGTCCAGGGGTCGGCACGACTGACAACAACACTATCAAAACTTTTTTCATGCATTTTTTCATTAATAATAGAATGATTTCCATAAAGAAGTACACGTATAGTAATAAAAAATACCCGTTTTGAACAATACACACCACTGTAATCATTCGAAAAGCTTTGTAATGTAGTCGAGCTTTTCATAAAGAAATACTAGTATAGAAATCAAAAAAACAAAAATATAACAAAAAAAGACCAGCTTCATCAATACACAACACTGTAATCAACCGAAAACCTTTGTAGTGTGCTCGAGCTAAAATAGTATTGATCTCTGAAGATGAAAAACAAGCCGTTAATTGATACTGACACACTATTTATAGTGCATTATAAAGAGCTAGCGCAGCGCATCCAACGAACCGTGCGCGAGAACAGCACAAAAAATAACAAACAAAAAACTCCACAATACCTTTGATGGCGATATCAAAAACACTACAAAAGCGCGGGTGACATAAAAGCCCACCGTTCTGATGCTACCACGTTTTTTCTTTCTTCTTTTACCAGCACGTGCCCGAACGATGCACTTTCCGGAAAAAGTCGAACCACCGAGTGACACTCACTTAGAGCGCGACTCATTTGACTGAGCACTGCCCCTGCCGAGCGCTGTTGCTTTTGTCGCTCTAGTGGTGCAGAAACGTGGGACGGACAAAAAAAAAGAACTGGGGGAAACACCCAACCAGCAAGCTGAAAAACTCGCTGATGGACGATACAGAAAAAAGCACTCTCAGCGGTGTGGCTCACGGCATCGGCTGCTGAAATTGACCCATTCTGCAAGTTATGGGCGCTCGTTTCATTGCATTTGGTACGCCCCGGGTTTTCCCGCAGCACGGGACACCGTAATTCGCGAACGTGATTATGTTTTAGCGCATCATCAGCGATCTCCACTCCCGTCAACAGGAGCGCTTGTTTCCCCGCGAAACCGGAGCGCGTCGTTGGTGGCTCGCTGGTGCATGATCCGGAGGTTGGTTGGTTGGTTTCTCTTTCTTTTAGGTTGTTTTTTGTTATCATTCTGGGTTCTTTTGCTCTTTCGTATAGTGGGCGGAAGGATTTCGTTTATAAAAAAAATCCCTATTCGTTAACATCATTTGCACCAGAACGTTCGCGATAGTTTTTCATCATACCGTTCTGATTCTTTGCCGTTCAGCGATACTGGAGGGCTCCGGGCACAACGTGGACGTGCGGCGGCACCGGCGGGATATGGAGGTCTTGTTAGTAAGCGACTGCCTAATCCTGCCGGTGGCAATGATGCTTGTCCGGTGCGCCAGTGCCAGAGCCAGCACAGCATATTCGGTGCTGACGTCCGAGTAGTTGTCGTGCTTTTCCCTTTGTGTGCATGTGTTTGTGTGGCAAGTGCTTATTTTCAAACCAGCGTGTGTAGCTTCCACTTTGCATGATCATTCACCGGTTTGTTCGAGCGATAATCTATCTACGGCGAGCGCGCGCGCCCTTTGTCTTGCTCCTTCCGTGTGCAAAAGCATGACAACTTTTCCATCACTCCACAGCACACGGCACAAAGAAGCTTCGCGGAATTTTCCTATGAGTGGATTATCTTCTGTCCCGGTGGTTTTGTTCCTGTGCTGCCATGGTTTTCGAAGGCTATTTTTAATCATCACACAATGTTGCTGCTGGAGCGGTGGAATGATGGGTTTGGCCTTGGTGTTGCGTTTGTCAACTTTACAGCGACATCGGATTATGAGACGTTGTGTTTCTCAAACTTTTCTCAGTGAAATGCATTCATAATAATTTAACGTATCAAGCACTGTGAAGATACCGTCCATCGAGAAGGGAAAATATATCCTCCGCTAGGTAGGCTTACACGTTAATGGTTTGTTTAATGCTGCTGGTTCAGGGGAAGCTTTTTCCTTTTTCCTTTCCAAGCAAAACGGAAACAAAATCAACCCACAATCAAACTGCTCCCCAGTAAAGTGGTTTTTAAGCTTGAACTGTTCTTGGAAATGCAATAATGATCCCGCACTAAACCCAAACGGTATGGCCGCAGTCTCCGCCACTTTGATGGATGACGCGAATAAAGCCGCTAAGGAAACTGGAGCCAGTGAATGGGAGACGACGGGGAGCAGCATCCGTCGGTGTAATCCTTCCCCGAAATAGACACTAGCATTGAAAGCATTGGAGGGATACCACTTCCTGGACATTACATCCTTCCCTCCCTATCCTACGCAAAACCCCTGCTGTTTCGTAACTGATAGATACTGTTGCAGTGGTGTTACTAACAACCAACCAAGCTGTGATGGTTTTTGTGGGGTGAAAATCAAAATGATGGATTTAACGTTGGATTCTCCCCCATTCCGTGTGCTGTGTGATGCGATTTTTCCAAATTCCAAAGCATTCCTTTGCGTCCGCCGGAGCTTCTTTTTCCCGCTTTTCGCCAGCTACTGCCGAAAGCCGATAGCTTACGGTCGGTTTGCTTTAAAACAGCTTCAGCGTCTCGGCTCGGCCCGGACGGGATTTAGGCGAAGATTCGGTTTTTACCACACGAGAGAGGGAGCATCCACTCAGTTCTTCCATTACATTTTTACAGCCATTTTCTTTTGCATTTTACATTCCTGTTTTTTTTTTTCAACTTTTTTTGGTCAAAGTTCTACCGTTGGTGTGCCACCAAAATACGAGCCCCGTGTTTTGGGCTGGTTGGTGCTACATTTTGACGGCGCTTTGGTTTGCTAGTCAGCGCTAGACGCGCCCTCAGCTTGCCAGTGATGCCGGGTCTTTCCCGAACATAAGGTTAGAAAAACTCACAAACACACACACACACATCTCCACTGGCAGGATTTCTTCCTTTTCTCGTCAAAGTGAGGAACGTGACGTGCCCACCGCAAGCGCCAAGCAGCTATTTGGTTCCGTTTTTCTTTCTTTTCCTCCTCAAGTGCGCCCATCCATCCGTCATTCGTCGAAGCTTGCGCGCTGACACGCCGTGATCCTTTAACGCGATGAAAAGGATGACGATGGTTATAAATGTAATCCGTAATTGACCCAATTTTCGCTTATCTATAGGCGTTCCTGTGGTGCGTGCCGCGTTACGTAGAAGCTTTCTGTTTTTCGCATCACCAGCCCTCTACTATGCACCCCTTTTTTTAGATTTTTTAAGTTTTTGACACACTCTCAGTACAGTACAGTACAGCAAACATACACTCCCCCATGTTTTTTTTTTCGAAGAATCGCAGTGTCTTCGGTACCAAACGATCTTGGAGCACACCCGGAAAGCCACAGGACGACCCTTCCCAAAGCCAACGAAAGCAACAAAAGAGGGCCATTTGTATGCAAAAGGAAGCATTCCACATTAATGTTTATGTATACAAGTACTGTTTACCGAGCGTCGAATGGGAGCAGGCGTACTGGCCGAGATGTGGGAACGACCACTGTGGGATCTCACAGTGCATTAAACTTTAATACGGGGAGGGGTGATACTTTGTACAACCCGTTACAACATTCAACCCTGTCGTACCTCTCCCCCATGTTTCCTTGTACGCCGAAGGGAGCTCAACCGAGGGGATGTTGTAGAACATAAATCGTTGAATCATGTATTTTAGAGCATAACCTGAGGCGACCCGCGGTAGTTGACGGAAGGTGGAATCGATTCACGTGCCAGGGAAACTGTGGAATAGGGCATGTATATCAAAGAAAAAAGAGGTAACAAAGTAAAGTGCGATTGATGAGCAACGAGGGCTTACTATCATAAAAAAACGCACGTACGAACGGATAATGAAACGCAATGTTAAATGGGTACGCAAATATTGAGCATTATAACAAAAACGCGCCTACACGCACCTACACAATAAAATAAACGCTACAGCGATTATTCGTTCAATGAGTGCGTGCTGTCATCAGTCAAATGCTTTCTATTTTCTTTCCACGAATGTATTGTAGTTCAATTGAAAGCCCTAATGAGTGACATGCGCCATTAGCGTGCAATGTATGCATATTGTAATTCTTCATAATTCATGATTGGCTAACGAAAAAGGACAATTGCTATGTATGTTTTGTTTGAGCAAGTGATTTGCTCTTTTGTCGCGTGAGTTCGTTTTACAAAAGAGTATCGAGTTTATTTAGATGCTTGCAGTGCTCACAATATAAAGTGCGTGTACAACAATAATAGGAATGAAAACCTAAATGCATTAAAATAAAAAGATTTCCATTGTGCAATTCAACTCGTATACAACCGTTTATTCAACAACCAACATGCAAAGGGCACCGCCGAACACATTCATGTAATGGTAGTAATTTGGGTGGCGAACTTTTTCGACCCAGTTGCCGAACATTCGTGTGCTGTTGGCTCACAGTTTAGCCACGTTCGGACCACCACCAAAATCAGCGCAAAGAATCCATTGAAAGCCAGCACAACCACCGCACAAATATCCGGCGAGCTCCACAGCGTCAGCAACAGCCCAAAGAACGCGTACGGCTGCAGGTTAATTAGTCCAAAGGCAAGTCCCAGCACAGCCACTGCATTGTGCGCCGGTCCATAAAGCGTTAGCAGCTGCTCGAGTGCAGTTGCAACGGTGAAGCTGTTCGTAATCAGCGCAAACCGAGCAGCAATCGGTTCCTCCAGATAGAGGTAGAGCACGCCGGCAAGAAACTGACTTCCGAAGGATGCCACCATCAGATCCGCCGTACGCAGGTATATCAGCAGAAACCCGAACGTGGAAAATACAGCCGCCACGTAGAACAGCTGCCAAAACACGCCGAACAGATCGTCGGAGCTGAGAAACGGTAGAAATGGACGGAGTAAGGTTGAGTTGTCTGTTAGAAACCTGTAATTGAATAGGGCGTTGATGAGTCAATTTCCGATGCGATATGTGCCCACTAAATTACCATTGGAAAAGGATGCTATTTAAAGCAACGGTCGCTATCAGAATCACCACCGTGAATTGGTTGAGCAAAGCGTAGCTAAACTTTTGCGCTGAACTGGTTGCGGCGCTTTCGCAACTGACGCAAGTGCCACAGAACAGCATTGGCTGGCAGATGCCCACTTGCAGCAACGCAATTGCCAAATTGAGCGTGTACTGTGACAAAGCAGGATAGATTGTTCCCAGTTCCGCAACGAACGGTTGTGTTGCCGAACCGAGGCTCAACACTAAGGCGCCCGCGATCAGATAGTAAAGCCGTTCGGCTTTCGGCGAGCACACCACCAGCTGGCAAAGGTACAGCACCAGCTTCGCTGACCAAAACAGCTCCGAAAGGCAGCCAATGTACCGCAGCTCGTAGGATAGGAAGTCGGGAATGTGCAGAAGCGCGTACAGCAGCGCAATCACTGGATGCGCAAAGTGTACGATCTTCGTCAGCAGCTCGATCGACACTTTCTGCGGGGCGGCAGCCAGCAGCAGCACCGCCAACACTCGCGGTACGTACAGCAGCAGGTGGTAGTGTATTTCGATGTCCTCCTCGCCCGGATCGTCCTGCTCGGGATCATGGTAATGGGACGCCACACTCAGCAGCACACCGTCGTCGTCCGCTGCCAGGGCGAGCTGCTCGAGCTCCCGCTCTCGCAGGTAGGGATCGTACCCATAGGAGGTCAAAAACAGGGCCACCATTGTCAAGTGCAGCACCCACTGTCGGCCCCATGACCGACATCTCGCACCACTGTCACTGTCACTTTCGCGACCTTCGGAGCCGCCCGGTCGGTAGCGCGGATCACTACTACCACTGCTGCCACCGTGGTGCATGATGTGCAAGTTGCAACTGACAGGCTCGGGTCGGCCGGGCCCACACACAAACCCCGTTCGTCAATCGTCATTCCGGTTTAACCGTGCCGGGCCCATCAGGGTGGCGCCACCGAACGGTTGCATGCCGCGGAGCTGGAGCGCCGTTGCTCCGGGTTACACCCGACGCGCGCAACGGGCGGAAAAAGTGCAGTTTGTTGGTTCGATAGTGACTTCCGCGATAATGATCCTTGAAATGAGCGGGCAAGCGGGAGGGTTTCATGGCGTGGGGCTAACAGCGCCAACAACAACTAAAAACTTTGCTTCCGGGAAAATGTTCGTTTTTTTTTCACTTTCCGTACACCAATTTCTACCATTGTGTGAACTTTGGGGCATCACGAAACGTACAGGTCATGAAAGCTTTCTACAATTGAAACGCTTGTTTATGATCCCATTAGAATTCCAGTCCAGGTGCAGCTTGAGCAAAAGCTTTTGTTCACATTCGAACTAGCAAAGTATAATAAAAAAACCTGTAGCGTGTCACTGTTAAACTGTTGAACAAATGGGTTATGTGAATGTTTTTTCTTTATTAAATGAGTAACTAAAGGCATTATGTTTTTAATGTCGCACGGTATAGTTTTTTTTTAAATAAATTAATTAGAAAAGACATATATTTTCACCTTAGATTGAATATAGTAAAACGAAACTGTATTTGAAATAAACTGCCCTCTCACTCTAATATCAATTTAGTTTTCAATTAACCGATCCAGTGATACGATTCAGAAATAATGCTGACCACGCAATACTCCCATACACTTTCCTCGATCGGCAACTGTGAAAACCAATTCAATAGATTTGTTTTCATTTCGCTCCACCGAATGCGAAGTTTTCTTATTCGGCGCCTTTGAGGCTGTGTCGGCTTTTGTTCACACGCTATCCAAGGACGGGCGGCGAGGATTACTGTCGAATCAAATTTTGGAACACCACCCCTCTCTTTACGTATACGTACGCTTCTCGTGCGCTCTCCATCCGGTGTATTGTTGTGGTTATTATTTTTTCGCACACACACATACACATCATTGACGTGCCCGATCACCACAAATCCATCACGTTTCAGTGAACAAATCATTGCTGTTCGATTTTCTGTGCCGAATAGTGTAGGCTGTTCGTCTGTTTTGAACCAGAAAAATGAAAATGCCACCGACGATGAGGCTTAAGCCGCGTTGCGTATTGTTGCAGTAATAGAAATCTGTCACGGGAAATCGCCTGTCATCGGAAACAAGCGGAAGCAATTGACGGAAATTTGGGTTCGCTCTATTGATATAGCCAGCCAGCATGAAGCCGTGTTGGCACAAGTCGAGGAACAGTTCGGGTCAAGCACGTACAACAGGACCAGTTTCTTGACAACTTGATAAGTTATTCCGCATATAGCAATTGTTGAGATCTTTTGAAAGTGAGGTTTGCATCAAGATATAATAAAAAAGATTGTGTTCTATATTTTACCATCACCATCAATATGGTGAGCAACACTAAACCCATGCCCAAAGAACCATTTCACACGTGGTAAATACTACATCGCAACGTTGCCACTACTCTACAACAAGGGACGATAGTTTTCAAACCAGTATAAAGGTTCGAGCTGCGGTTTCAGCACGCAAAAGTAAATGGTTCAGAAAAACTTTTGATCAGAACTCAATTTTTGTCCGGCCCCGGCTGGACCGATGCTCATCAAGTAATATTGCCGACGTCATGCTGCTTTTGCGTGAAGCTGGCCACAAGGATTCACTCAACC
Organism: Anopheles arabiensis; assembly: GCF_016920715.1. NCBI lineage: Eukaryota > Metazoa > Arthropoda > Insecta > Diptera > Culicidae > Anopheles > Anopheles arabiensis. The sequence goes on from NC_053517.1 coordinate 32,445,098, forward strand.
ATTGAAACCACATCGCACACACTTTTATCAATTCCCTGTTAAGTCGATCAATGGTAAACTTTTCATCGGACGGTTTCGGAAAATAATCCAGATGAAGGCGTGCATGGTAGAACGTCTCGTTGAAACTTTATACTAACGGGAAGATTAAAACCACATGGCGACAAAGCATTTGAGCGTTTCTTTTATGCTGTGTGACGTGATAAACTTTAACTAACTTTGGGTACACGTTTTGGAGCATAAATGAAAAAATCAATCTGTACAGTTCTTTGCTAAGCTTTTCACAATGCATGGAGTTCTGGCAACGAAATATGAACAATTGTTTCCAAACGAGCTGTTAGTACAGCACAGGACGAACGCCTAACAACGAACCTTTACTCAGCTCAAGAGGACGAACCAAAAAAACTTTAGCCATTAATGAGGGTTCAAAATTCATTCAACCTTTATGAAAATTATTGCTAGCTCCAGCAACGATGCATTGTGTTCAGCAGACCCAATGACTGAAATGAACATGGTTCTGGAACAATCAAACTTAATCACTTTCTATTTTGATAATTGTGCTGGAGTTGGGTGCACACTGGTATAGTCATACCACTAGCATGGGAAAGGGAATTATGTGTTCATGTTCAATGGTGATAGTTTCTTTTATTGAAACTGTAACATTCCCTGCCGTTAATGTACGTATATGAAGATTGCTACACTGCCCTAAGAGTACAGCTACATTACCGACAACGTAAGCAGAATTAGCTATTTTTTAGATGTAGAACTCTCTTTTCGGAACATGCAACAAATGAGAAAGTTTCGAGTATTTAATATTGGAGTGTAAACTAAATCCCATTCCATGTTTGGTTTACAATAACAGCAATATTCGTTATTTTAATAATACAAAATCAACAATCTGATGTAAACATTATTTTGCAAACGTATCAATCATGGCAAGAATTAATAACTTCCAGCTCATCTACATATCGTTAGGTTCGATTTTGATGATTTAAGGATGTCATTTTCTGAAACCTTAAAACTCAATCGATCAACTATTGGATGTATTATAGCTCTGCCCCTTGCCATGGTTAACACGCAGTTAGATGAAGCTTTTGTGTATAAACACATCTAAAACCAGGGCCAAGGACAACACTCATAACTTTTACATCTTCGTTACATTACCGATGATCCTAAATCAACATGGTTGGTCCAAACGTGAGGGTTCGGAATTGAAAGATTTATGCAAAGGACGATATGTAAACATCCGAGTTCCGAGAATTTTTGTTCAGGCTCGATGATGACGCGATGTGTGTAAGAATAAAGATATTGATGGCAAAATGGTCAAGAGTTTAGATCAATACCCTAGCTCTTCACAACACGTTCTGCATGGGTCTAACAAAACAGTTTTAATAAAACGGTCATATTAAAGGAAATATTTGCATATTTTTTATTATTTAAAAATAGTCTATAAGAACAGCATGATGTACAGCAAGTGTCTTTTTACCCTAACCGCATATAGCACACAAATGGAAACAGCTGTTATGGTGCATATTACTTCCAACTGGTTTCATAATTTTATGTATTTTCAACTGGGCAAGGACTGTACCATCCTTGTTATCGGAACAGTCGTATGCTGAGAGTGTATGTGTGAACTCAATTGCGTGTACTGTAAATGATATTTGGCACGTCAAGTGTAGTGCATCATGAAACAAACGAAGGATAAATATGTGGATAAGCATCCAAGAGCGTACTTAAATTTTACTATCATTGCATTCAAACGATTAAATGACCCAATCACACATGTCGTCGACGTCATGAGACAGTTTGAAACGCTTAGAAGACTTCTTGAATAAAAGACAAACACAAATTTACAAATATATAGCGAATGGAAAAGAAAAAAAATACATTTATAAAACCAACCAAGCACACCAGCAATTGTTGCTCGTGGCCAATATATTAGACTTTACGTTTCAATCGTTTTGTGCTAGTGCTAGTGCCTTTGTCATTGAAAGCAAGCACGATAAACATTATCCTCAGACACGAGTAACGGAAAAGCTAGGGCGATAAATTTCACCCGAACCAAATCCTTAAAATCCCTTGCTTAATGCAGTCTGGCTTGTCCCGGTCTGGTCGGATGGCTTTTTCCAAGCATCACTACAGCACAGCGAGGATTGGATGACTCCACTGCCTGCCCCCCGCCTTGCTACTCGGATACTCTCGGGCAATCAATTTAGTTTTTGTGTCCGCCGCTCGTGCAATGGTTGCGAAAACTCCAATGAAGCATGTTGTTTATGGATTAAAGGCTTTTAACGAACGGTTCCAACTGAAATGTGTGCACTTGACTGGATGCAATGTGTGAACATGATGTAGGGTCAATAGCAACACAATAATATTGGCACCCTGTGCATGAACTTTATGCGTCTGCACGTTCATGTTTGCGCGGAAACTGATTATCAAAAACATGTCAACAATTTTTATTAGTATTTTAAACAAATTAAAATCTATTGGAAGTTAACACAACCAACGATGAATTGTGGTACTTTCATTCTAATGAGAAAAAAGCACCTTCGTATACTCTCCACGCTTTTACAACACAGAAAATGCTGCGCTGTGAAAGGACGGAATGAACGGCTATTGATTTTCGTTTCGCGCTTTATCGATTGCTCTGAAGCGTATTGGGTGGCGCACCCTGTTCCTTCCAATGCTCGAGCATGGCCGACTTGGGAGGCGGATTATTGAAACGCACCGAAGCGGAATCTTTTTCACTCTCTTCTATACCCTGTGGAAAGTGGAGTCACTCTTCAATGGCAACGCGACACTAACTGCCAATATAGACGATATTTTATCCATTTATCGTGTCGTCCCTGTCGTCAGCCAATCAAACGCCACGTTAGGCGGGCACTATCGGCAAGTCGGAACCGGCGGCTGCCTCGAAGGTATGGACCGACGGAACGACACCCTCCAGTGGCAGTGATTGATTGAAAATAATGCTTGCGTTGCACGGGAGTTCTTTGTATGTGGTACACCATACGTTTACGTTTTGTTTTGTTATATCAGTGGCGCCATATTAAATGAAGTAAGCTTTAAAATATAAACAAATGAAAAGCGTAAACGAATTGTATACTCGCTCTTTCTTTTCAATTTTGTGTGTGTTTTTTTTTTCTCAAAATCCTAACCAGATTCAAAAAGTTCTGGCCGCTCGTTATACATCTGCACTTCTGGATTTCAAATACCTGTCAACTTCACTCTCCGTATCAGTCTTTCCCTATTGTGTAATATTCTCCATAGATACTCACCTGAAATGAAAAGAAATAACAATTTCAAATTAAGTAATGCAACAATATTTTCCATAAACAAAAATGTCCCTTACTGTGGCGATCCTTCTATTGTGTCTGATGTATGAAAAAAGTCTTTACTGCTCTGAAACGTAATAGATTACACGGTAATAGATGTATATTGCAGTTCAGTGGAACACTCTCACTGAAATACAGCAGTAAGCGCTGAACATGCGAGTCACGTTTTAATTGAACATTGATTTCCGCGAACCAGGCAAACAGGCATGCCGAGCCGCTTCTAGCTACCTCAGCAAGCACGGTACACACCTTCACCACCGTAAGCGATAGTATGGCTTTCCCTTGCATATCGCACAATCGCTGATGCACAGAATCTCTCGAAACGTGACTGTGGATGGGTTTGTGAGTAGCGAAGTGGTGAAGAAATAGTGATAACTTCTGTACCTCCATTCGAATGCAGGTGGCTGCAGACGATGCAAACGTCGCACGTACAATGAGCTATAACCGCAAATATCATCCTGAATGTTGCGTACGACTGGGCGGACGGTAACTGTCAACTGTCAGTTCGGTTCGCTTAGACGGAACGCATTGAGGGCGTAATGGATGATGATTACATGCGGGGACGAAACGTTCTTTCCACGCAGCATACAGCCAGAGACAGAGGTACTTTCCGGGATTTATCTCCTCCGAGCTGAATCCAAAATGTGTGTACCTATTTCGCATGAGAATATGACATGGTTTTAATTTCCTGCCCAGGCCATAGCCACGTGCACATGAATTATGAGCCTGATGTTAATTGTAAGACTCTGTATGACTCTGTCTGACTCTGTGCTCATGTTTGCAACCCTCTTGCATAAATAGCACACACAAAAATCAGAAACCTCAAATTTACCTTCACCTCGCCGGTCCGAAGATAGGTCAATCCTCATGAATTAAGAAGAGAGAGAGAAGGTAAGGTAATGTCCGCAAGGCCTGTAGTTGACACTTCGTCACGGTGATTCCCGCGGTAGAAGTGCAAACTGCTGCTCTCTCGGCCACAGTGGACGAACGAAGCACTGAAATCAACACAGACGCGTTCCGGATGTTGATGACGACAGCTCGAAAAAGGTGCTAATAGGTAATCAATTAGTGGTATTGATGGAATCCGCACTCGCCCACTATAAACTAGCGGCCGGGTTGCACAGGAAGCCTCCAGTACCGCTTGTGCTTTCGAACCGCCCGCACGCTCATGCAGCGCCTTACCGTTTTTGCTGAACCTGATTTTCCTCCCATCCGGTGGCTGCTAACGCGCGTTCGTTGTGATTGATTTGTGAGGTTAGCTTACCCAGTCAAAACTGCATCCCTTTGCGATTGTGCATCAATATTCAGCGTGGTGCTTAGCGCAACGAGAAGATGGCAAAATCGGTGCTGGTGCTTATGGCGACTGGCGTTCTGCTGGTGCCAGTGCTGTGCTATTTTGCGGCTCTGGCCACACCCGGCCGCCCTTACGGTGGTGCTGGCGCACCGGTCTACGTGGGTGGTGGTGTTCGACCAGTCATAGCACGACCTGGGTAAGTGTGTGGGTGTGAGTGTGCATTAATTTTTGCACACTGTTCCATTTCCACTGAACCATAATGCTCATTAAAAACTTTTGTTCTTTTGTGTGCTGCGCTGTTTTTTTGTTGTTTTGTTTTCTGCTTTGCATCTCCCTTTTAACAGCATTTATCGTGCGCCTGTTATTTACCGACCACCGGTTGTGGTGCAGAAAGTAATTCAACCGGTAATCATAGCCCGCCCGGTCGCACCAATTTTGGCTGGCTGATGAGCGAGAATCTCACGGTTGGTGTGGAGTAACACCAATCAAAATGGCCGAACCAATGGTGTCTTTTGTTAGAATTAATTTGCACATTTACTTTTTACTGTAATGTACTATAAAATAAACTAAATAAACGCGTTATGCCAACAAAACGATTCAGCAACTTTAACCAAGAACTGATCTTTCGCACTCCGCACAAACGAGGTGATAAAGATGGTGCGTCATCACGTTGGTCACTGCCGGCTCAGCGGCCACTTTACTCGCAGAAAAACGATGATTCCAGCGAATGTGACTTCATTTTCATAAGCTCTCTCGCATGTTGAACATCATTTCCGGTAGGCTTTTGTGCTGCGGTGCTGGAAGTCTCTATGTGTGCTCCAAACGTTAGCATCGGAGCACCGTTAAACAGCTCGCGGAGTGGAGTGAAGCCTGGAGCGAATGGAGCACAGTGAACCGTGCCTTGCAATCAACAACGTACCCGTACCCGAACAAAAGACCGCTGCAGCAGCCAAAGCACGTTTAGAGGATTTGATTTAGAGGGATGCAAGCGATGCAGCATTGCTTCACAAAAGCCTGCCCCTCCGCTACAACACCACACGGTCACCTCATCATAAACAGCCGGTCACACACAGCCGAAGGAGGCCTGCTCGGTGTGCGATAGCTGATGGCTGTAGCTAATTTATTGCACTTTCACGTCCAGTGCACCGTGCTCCGTGGAGAAAGGAGTGCAAGGATGAACATGTCGAAGTGTGTGTATGTGTGTGTATGGTTGTGTGGGTGCAGTGCAGCGACAAGATGATTTTAACGTTTACTATTATTCGGTACGGCAAGCGCACGGCAAGCGCACGGTGAAGATGGCGGAAGATCACGGTAGACGAAGACGTTCGCTTGTTCTTTGGTTGGTATTATTTTTAATTTCCCATTAACAGTTTGTCGGGCAAGGGTTTAAGATTAATTAGATGTCATTCAAACGGCGCACCGTGGCTGAGAGACTGAACCACCCGATGGCAAACGCTCCAGCAGGAATGCGGGAAAGGAGTAGCGGATCCATCGGGGTGCGGTAATTGTCTGGAGCCGGTTGACATCGGTGACAACGTTGCCACGTGAGCCATGCTAGTGTGTGCTAGATGTGCACGGCTCATTTACGACGGCCAGGGATGTGGTACGCAGGTGTGCGCAAGCTGTTACGGAGCGAAAATAGAGTTTAATCCTGGCCTTGGTGGAGTGTTTAAGCACCACATGGCACTATAAAATCGAGGTAGCAGATGGTACACCATATAGGTCCGATTAGCAGCAAAGCGCGATTGATGAAGTTTAGCTGGATAAATACATTACTATGGTAGTACGAATGAAAAGTAATAAACAGGACTGTTTGCAAACTGATTACAGGACAAGCAGGTTTTTTTTATTTGTAACAAGTTAGAAAGCAGCAAGGTTCATGGTCAACATTTTAATATGGACCTAGGTTAATTAAGCTATTCCAGTAAAGTGGATCAAATACATTCATTCATGACACAAATCATTGCTATGTTATCTATCATAGTTAATGCCATTTATGGGATAACAGCTTAAATTCATCATCCTATCAAGCAAATGTTACGAGCCAAGCGATTAGCTCATCATCATCGCATAGGGAAGCTTTTGCACAAACACTTCCGGTATTCAGCCTCCGCCAACACGAAGGAGGAGTTAAGTGACAACGTGAAAAAAAACCAGCTGCAAACACTTTTTCCGTCATGTCATTCGCTAATTGACATCCACGGTCCTTCTGATGTCCTTCTGGAGAAATGAAAAGTTCATCTCGCACCTTCAGCATCCACCGTTGTTCAATTTCTAATCTTGGCACAGTTGAAGACACGACACATAGCCGTGGTAAGATATTCATAGGCAGAACATTGGTTTTGCTGTTTGCCTGCCTTCTTTCGGTGCTTTGCCTTTGCCCACCGAGCTCTGTCGTTCCGGAGACGAAATTAATTAATTGAAAATGTTTGAATTTCATTAGTGCGCGCCGCCTAGCGACCAAATTTCCGGTCAAAGTTCGGCACAGCATTTCCGACCACCGTTAGACCGCATCGAAATGTGTCCATGTGTTTGGGGCTTAGGGTTTTGCTCTCTTTTGTTTCTATTCGTCCTGGGCCGTTTGTTTCTATCCTTCACCGACTATTTCACACTTTTGTCCGAGCTTTACATGCATCTTTAGCTTCCGATAAGGTCAGAAAGATAAGCAGCGTCACACATCCACCGGCTCAAAGGACTACGCACCACCGGGCCTGGTAAAAAGAGCGCACGTAATCTCATTAAATTTACATGAGGCTGATCAAAATCTAATTACGAGATCGAACCGTATCTTGGGATCGAGCGGCCGTCGTCGAAACTGTGCGGTCACACGGTAGCGAATCGGTTGTTAGATTTTTTCTTTAGTGCCGTCGGAAAGCGAACAACTCGTCCTGGGAGTACCCGAACGAACGAACGAGCCTAATCGACACCGACTGGGAGGATGGATTTAAAAATTCAAGACCAATGATTTTTCAATCGTGTCCGGTAGCTATTTTTTGTGCCATTTGCCGATTTTTGTCCTACGCTGGGATCATTTTTATGTCTCAGACGTGTTTTTTTTCTCCATTTTTTAGTTCTTTGGTCCTTTTCATTTTCATTTTCCTTTTTTTCCCGGTACATGGAGTGTGGCAATCAACAACAGCACACACAAAAAACCGACCGGATGCTTTTTTTTCATTGGATAACGGCAAAACCAAAAACAAAAATCAGCACACGCACACAAACGCCTCAACAAAAATGGATGGTTTAATCAACGGAAGTACGCCATTACTGATTCGGATTGAAGGGAGCTGATTTCAATTCAGGGCTACCCGAGGTTCGCCGCCTTCCGGCCAGCCCGACGACGACGAGGAGCTCGCTCTTTTCGCTTCATATTTATCGATTTTGCTAATTTTAGTGACATTCTGGGTAGTGGTACCACCGTTGGTGCCGAAGCAATGGTAACCGAGCCAGCATGGTAGGGGTGGTAGGCATGGTTCATCAGTAGAATGATGATGGATAGAGTAGAGTTTGGGATTTGGGAACGATTTATGCTGGCATTTGATTACTTCCGAAAGCCGGGAATTTTCATGCGAAAGGGTTTACTTTGGTATTTCATACCGACGAGAATGAATAATCTTAGCATCGACTTATTTCTTATATTAGCGACACGAGTGGCTAACGAGAAGACTGGTAATACAAATAAACGGTTATAATTAACCAACTGTAATTATTCAACATTATATACTGATAGTCGGCGATTTATTGTTTTTGTTTCGCAATTGTATATAATGTTTCTGTATTTTCATCACTAATCAGCACTCGCCGTTGCTCATAATAAAGATCAAAGTTAGTATTTTACTTATTCTACAATAATTTATGCACCATTGACTGTGTAGAATTCTAGGTTTCATACAATTTTGCAGGTCCATTAAAAGCATTGTTGGTGCCTCCTATTGTTATTCCCATTACAAAACCGATGATGCTCTTCGTTCAGTTGTTCCTCTCATTTACGCAAGCTTATCTTCTGCAATATATGATTATACTTTCGACGGAATGATGGTTATTGCGACAGGATGCGATAGAATGATACCAGTTCAGAGAAAATGAATCCATAGAAAATGAATTTACTATTAGACAAAATCAGCAACATTCATAAAGGATCATATCAATGCTTTCGAAAGCCGCCGTTCATTGACACAGCGCTCAGTACTCAACTATGAACAGAGGATTTATGAATAACTAGTTAGCTTGCAGATGCAGTTAGTTCACAAGCGACTAGTCGCACGACCTCATAACTGTACGGGCAGTGCAAGGGAGTAACCAAAGTATCATATATTTGAATTGATGAAAACTGCTGTCATGAGGAAGTGAAAGCAAATAGCATAGTGAGTGAGTGTGGCATAGATTTTGAATGACACACAATCACATATACCAAGGAGAATTGTAAAGTAAAGTAAATAAATCAAGTAAAGTTTATGGAGAATTATAAATATTGAACGACTGCGTGATTGCAAAAAAATGACAACTTCAGTATAAAAAAAAAGATAACTATCCCACGCCTGATGAGTAAGTAAGTAAACTACTAACTAAGAAGCTGTAATATACCATCGTAGATTTATTATCCATCGACTTGGTATATTGTTCCATGATAAGCAGTAATTCGATACTACCATTCCATTAGAGGTGAAGTGGTAGTCATAAAGTTCGTAATCAAATCTCGTTCCCATCGCTCCACTTTAACCACTGCCATTCGAAGACAGTAATTGTATCAATCTGCACACTTCATGCAGAGGCAAAGCGGGGCTCTGTAAGCTACTGCTCGTTGTAACTGATCAACATCAGCAACCATGAACCATGGTATCATCTTTCCCCGCCCGTCTTTGCTCGGTTCTTTCTGGGTAAAGTTTTTGCATTGACATAGTTCTTGCCTTACCAACCGCCGCGTTGCACTTGATGGAAAAGCAAAGAAACGGAACGTAGTTTGTCAGCTATAAATACGATGTACATCTTAGTTCTCCTCAGTCACAGTGTACGACACTGAAGCATCGAAAGCGTGCTCAAACCAAATTGTCGTATCGTACAACCACAACTTCTGTAAAATTCATTTAAAAATTAAGCTCTTCCAAGTGGTGAGTGGCTTGCTCCTTAAATTTGCTTCGGTGTTTGAAAATGACCACCAAAACTTAAATCCCTTTTCTCTGCGTGCTTCATCTGTTACAGTTTCTAATCCTGTGCGGTTTAATTGCATCCACACTGGCCGTCCCGGGACCTCTGCTGCTAAAGAAAGTGATTGTCAAACAGCCAATATTCGTGAAACCCGCCCCCGTCATCGTCCATCGACCGATTGTGGTGAGAAAATTCGCCTCCCGTGGTGGATGGTGGTAATGCGGATGGGAAGCTACAGGGCCCATTGAACTTCTCACACTTCGGTACACCGATGGAGCAAACAAATCTTATTATCGGTCTCCTGGCTGACTTTTACCATTCCTATTGCCGCCACTCTCACAAATCCTCCTGGTGAAGCATTCCAAATCACTGCATCGATGACATGATCCAATTAGAATTGTTACCGTTACCGAATGAAGGGCGTTTTATATGCATTCGCACATACCCAGAAATTGCTTCAATTAGACGAAAAGCAGTCCACTCAGCAGCAGGGCAAGCGTAAAACTGACGAGAGCGTACAATAAATCGATTAACAGGAAAGTTCCTGGCAATCCGTTACGGTTACTATCCTGTTAAACGGCTTGTTGAAGTGTTTCCTGCATCAGTGTGAGCCCCTTTTCCATCTGTGTCTGTGCGTACGTTCCGTATGTGTGCCCAATTTCCATGGTTGATTTTTCCACATGCATGTTCCCTTCGATTGCGCAGATCATGTGAAGCAAATGAAAAACGCCGGCTGTAATCCATCCCAAAACGAGAGTGTTAATGGTCCCGATATCCCGAACGTCCATCCATGCTGCTCTGCATATCATGAATTGTATCGTACCGCTTGAATGGGGCGCTGGCGGAGGGTGGTCAAAAGTGTGGCAAACCAGCCCTTTGCAAGGACACACCGGAAATTTAGCAGTAGCAATCCTCCCATTTGCAACAGCATCTAGGGCAACATTGAACCAAACCGAACACCGGAAGAAAGTCCTTGGATTTGGGTATGGTTTCAGCTTCAATGATGAGGACACTCGTAAAATCCAGTCATTATCGTAAAACTATATACGCTCTGCCCTTTCTGGTGGACGAAGAAATGGTCGGACAGAGGAAGAAAAGAAAAACAACCGGAACAAAACGGTTGGGAGTTCCCAATTTCATTTCTCTTCGTTGCTCCACAGCCACCGCTACAGGATGAAGCCGTTTGGGAAGCGCGCTGGGCAAGACGGTACCACCTATCCAGACCGGATTAGTACCGGTCGGGTACGGGTTGTACGGGATTTATCTGGGCGGAACTTACTTACCAGTAAATGACCGGTTGGCAGGTTGTTTGGTCCTTGGTGAACGATTAGTGCCAATTGAATTACCTGTCCCTGAAGGAACGCTTCCCCAGCACGGCTCGTGCGCACAAAAACCTAGCACGGCGGATAACAAGACGAACAGAATGAAAACGACACCAAGCGACGAGAACGCAGGGATCTCTGGTGGGGACTTGGCCCACATGAAACAAGCACTGTTGGGTGAAGTTGTGGATTGAATGCCATGCGTTTATGCAGAAGCCAGTTTCGATTCACGTGTGCTGGAAGTGGGATGACATGGGTCCGTGGGTTGGTAAATGAAATTATACAAACCGATGCCTCTACTCCTTGGAACAGAAACCTTTACACACGGTACGATACACCCAGACCGGTCCATCGTTTCAATCTGGCAGAAATTATACTCCTGATCCGTCGAGAAGCAGATTTTTGATGTTTGCTCATCCAAAAATGCTTCAATTAACTTTGTGGCAAACAAATATTTAGCATCTATTTCCTGATTGCCAGCCCCCCCTTGTTATAGAATGCGCTGTGGAATTGTATATTACACATAAAGGAAAGTTTGATCTCCAGACAGCTAGATTAGTAAAACAATTGCTCATCTCACACTGAAACAGTGTGCGTGTCACTATTAACACTGAGCCGGGTAAACACATGTCACGTCGCACGTCAGCAACCGTCCAAACCACTGTCGATTGGATTGGAGCTAATTTACGTGTTTCCTTTCAACGTGTAAAGTGAACGGAAAACAGGAGCCGCTAAAGTCAATGCAGCTCTACTATTCTACGGCACGGGCACAGCCATCAAACACACCAGATGGCATTGTTTTGACGAGCAAACAGATATCCCAATCCTTGCGTTTCCCCGTTTCCTTTTGCTGGTTCATACAACGTTCCTCACTTTCTCAAGTGCCAAACAAACATGGCGAATAGTATGCAGGGCGAGACCAATCAATCCCTGAAGGTTTGTAACATTGTGCTTAGTTAGAGGCGAGTGTTGCTTTCTGCTGTGATGCTATGGAATGTAACTGAAGCGTTATGCACGAATGGGTGAAGCGTTTTGCAGCAGCCCGGTGGATGTGTCTCCAAACCTTTCATCCTTAGTTACCAAAAATTTCCTGAAGTATTACCTTTAAAAATTACCTAAGGGAAACAGATTCATTCTGAATGAAACAAGATATTTTTACCGGCGTTGTAGACTGTTCTATATTGCATTCCCGGCGGTAAGGTTCAAATTCAACCTGATACCTATTTCTACAAAACATTTCTGTATCTACTTAAATGTTTTCTGCTTTTTGGATTTCTTTTGAATTTATTACTTTTTTATATTATCTTGGTGCCATTACCAAGTGTAGACCTCCCACCAATAATTGAGTCTTTCATGAGCCACCAAAGTGAAGAATCAATTGGTGACCGTTGTCACAGAACCGGGCAAGATGGTTTAATTAACTATTTGCGAGCAATTGATGGGCTGGAGCAGATCAATGTTTGATTGTGTTCTTCTCCATCAAGAGACAGACAGACAGAGCATGATTACACTTATCTCTAAGTAGGACAATGATGGACCGGAACCAATTCAACGGAGTGGTACTTGACGCTCGATGGGAAACGCTAGCATCGTACAGTGGAACAAAATGAGCCACAAACACATCACCGCTCAGCGTAAGCCAAACCGAGAAATTCACATTCGTACCGGGTAGAAGTTGGATAGAGGTTATAGTTTTCATAGAAGGTAGTACAATAGCACATCCTTTATTTAACGATACCGCCAGCCTTTGTCCAGTCTATTGTTTTGGTTTTGTGACACAAAAGCCGAATATATTTTCTAGAACAAAGAATCAATTATAAACGGTACGTGATCTCTTAGAGTGACAGTGGCAAAGTGTCAGCGACAACATCAAGATGTAGCATGTTGAACCCGTGTAACCGGATCGATTATTGCACATTTTAAGATTGACGACTTCAGAAAAGGACGTTACTCGAAGGAACATGCTGCCTTTCTCTATCTCTCTACAACGGCTGAGATGGTACCAAAAGATGGCCAGGGTGAAGCGAAATCCAAGCCCCAGAAGCTCTCTGGGGAGCCTCCGTGGGAAGGACCGGCATTCTTCACGTGCCGTTCGTATTATCCTAGCTACTTGAGCAGAAAATTGCTCGTCATATTTGTGCTATTAGCGCAACGGAAAATTGATTGTCAAGCGTACGCACGAAGCCTCCCGCCGGGAGATCTTTTCCGCGGAAGATGTTATTGCTTTTGAGTGGGCCAAAAAAAAAAACGACGATACACATTCATGATCCGTCCCGGAATGTAGGAGTCGAGCCGTTGTCATTGCCTCTGTTGCCACTTTACCGTAAGTTTCGCCATTACTGCGTTTAATGAATATATTGATGGATTGTTTCAATTTCACAGTGCTGAGCATTGGAATAAGAAATCAATGATGGCACGAGGATGAAGCAGCGTGTGTATGATAGCGAGGGACTGGTTTTTGTAGTCTTTATAAAGCTGGTTCAATGGATAAGATTCAAATAACTTTAAAAATGAAAAAGCACTTCATTGTTTTTCGTATGACATTACAAAGATGTATAATTGAAAGTAAATAGTAAAGTAATTTGAAGTAAATTAAATTAAATATAATTTTAGGTAAATAAATAGTAAATTTAAGGTCCTCGTTACACGCAAGTTCATCAAAACCCCAAAACTCGAAGTCTAAATATGAGTCCTTTTACATATTGCTTCATATTCACGATTTAAAAAAAAATAAGAAAGAAAACATTGCTGCTTATACAAGCAACTATTTTTAACAATTGCCCCCTAACAACACACGTGCTACAATCATGTTGAACATCTACATTCCAGGATGTGAAGTTGTGTACGTTTTTTGTATTATTTTTTACTTTGGCGGTCGTCATAAAAACAGTATCCGAAGACACATTTCCAGGAATGCTGCACAAGATGAGATTTTTTTTCCACCCTCATATGCAAAATATCAAACCCCTCGCACCACGAAACGCGTTACGAACGGGAAGGAGCTTTCCCTACTGCCATCCCTCTGCTCCAGTGTCTACTGCCAGAGTCGCCGGAGTGCGTAGTTTTGTGTGCGGAAGGAAAATTAAATTGAAAGAGTTTTATAAATTGAGTTTTGTTGTCAGGTTCGCTGCATGCAAGTATTACATTCTCGACTTCGCGAACCGAGCAGCGATGGAGACGCCACAGTCCCTTGGCTGCCGGTTGAGCGGTTGGTTAGTTCCCTCCGTGCACCAGCAGTCAGCCAGCCGATCGGAATGAACGAGCTCACTCTGTGCGAAGTTTTTGCTCGGTACGATAGGGTGTACTTGCGCAAAAGATGACTGAAGCTCTTACGGTTGGGTGAAGTGAATGGGAATGAAATTTCTATTTGTGCAGGAAATGCGCTTAAGCGTGGAGAACGTAACATCGCGTGCCCGCGCGATGGGACAATCAACGTTTGTTATCTTTTTTTTTTACTGTCGCTTTATTTTTGCATTTCATTTCATTAAAAACGTTCCTTCCAGGAAAGCGTTTCTTCGCACGAGTAATGAATGAAAAACGGTTTCTATATTTTTCCAAAGAAACGCACAGTCTGGTTGACAAAATTAATTAAATAAAACATTTAATTTTCAACAAAAAATACAACCAATTGGGACTGGTAAAGAGCTGAGAAGATTTACGATATGATCCACTGCCGTCCAATTTGGTGCGTTAGATATAAGTATTAATGTTCCCTTTTCACATAACCCTCGAACGGGACAGCAACGGGCTGACAAATGTATCCGATAAACATGGATAGCTCTATTAAATTGGGTCCGACAGTCCGACCCACCCGAGCCGACCAAGGGACATTACTATCGCCGGGGACAGATCTTGCCGTTTGTGTTTCGCTCCAGTACTTACTTGCAGTAGTAGAGACGGCCATCCTTGGCCGTGTGGGCCGTCCAGCCTTCCTTCAGCTGCTCCTGAAGCGTCTCCAGATAGCGGCTCACGTCCTGGATCGGCGGTGTCGACGAGGCACTGGAGGAGGAGGTCAGTGACGAGGGTTGCTGGGCCGAAAGTAGGTTCGGTGCATGTTGCTGAAATTGGTGCGGCTGCTGGTGCTGCTGCTGCTGCTGCGACTGCTGCTGATGTTCGGTGCTAAGCGTTGGCCCGGGTTGCAGGAGCATTCTGCTGCGGTCGACGTCCCGGCAACGACGTTCGACGTCGTTATCGGAGCGAAAGCAGAAACCAAAGGACTATCTGTTGTTGCAGGCAACACGGGGAAGAGATAAGGGGAACAAGAAGGTAAAAGAAAGTTAGAACGTGAAATGGGCTGAGCGGTACAATTAATAGATAATGATCAGACCAATTAAAGGCTAATAAACAGATTGCAGAAGAGAAAAGCCGTAAAAACTCAATTTAGCTGATTTAATCCAGAAGAGTGTTTGTCTCTATTTCATGTTAAGTAAAGCATAGTTCCTGACAAATTACACACAGGAGTGACAGTGTCAGAAAGTCTTCACTTTGGTTCAGATTACTAGATGGTTTCACTCAAATTCCAACACGAGTCGAAGAAAATCGATCAAATTAAATCACAAACATATGTATCATTAAACACATTCCAATCTGTGGCATAATACTGCCATACGGAGTACGTGTGTATTGTTCTAGCGAGCGCTTATCAGCTCACCGCGTGGAACACACCATGTCACAAGAAAGGTTCGCCAAACGATGCGAGACTAGTGAGCGCACCACTCACCACCAGAGTCTGAATAGCAACCGAGCTGTACCTAATCTTTCAAACACAATCAGCCCAGTTGCCAGCCACACGTCCTGTCACAAATCGTTAAGCAGACAACGACCTGGTATGAAAATTGAATGTGGCATTCATGGCCGACGTTTGGGTGGGCTTTTCCCTTCAAACGTAGATCTCTTTTTCATTCACCGTCTGTCTTGTGTGTGCCATTGAACCGTGCGCATTGAATGCAGCCGCATCACAAGCGGCCCAAGTGAGAGAACTGTTTATGACAATCATAATTGCAATGTCTTCATAGTGCCGCGCGCTTGATGAAACCTTCGACCGTCTTTGCTCTTGCTAAAACAAATGCGACAGAAACTGCTATTTCAAAAGCAAAGAAAAGCTTTGAGCTTGAGAATTATCCCATTGTTTTTTTTTTTTTTTTTTTTTTGGTTATGCTTCTCGTGTACTATAGCTCTTTGACAGCAGCATCACATAGAAGGCGAAAATAATGGCAAACCATGCGGTGGGTAGAGTGTTAAAGCAAAAGAACACTTCAACTATCCATATCGTTTTTCATTAACCCTTCGGTGATGAGTGATTAGAATAAGATTTATTTTCTTTTGTAACAAAACATTTAGTTCTCAGCAGAAACTTCTGAGTTGAGTATGACTGTATAGAGATTAAAGTTTATCACATAATACTACAATAAATAGTGTAAAACTAATGCTGCAAGTGTGTTAAACAACACTTCCAGCAGCCCACAGCAGCAGGGTTAAACCCTGCGACGTGCATTGCACAAATAAATTATGGTTGAGCGTTGATGACGAAGACATAAATACTGGAATGTTGAGTCTTCAGAAAACTGTAGAAAAAAAACACACACTAGCACGAAGCAGAGCGTGCTTGCCAGCAGGATCTACTGGATGTCTGTCTTCATAATTGAATTCTAGCGCATACCAGCCGGACAACGAACGCTTTTCCGGCATCTTCCATCCACTCGCATAGGACGTTTTTCTTGCCTTTAATGGCAGTGTCTTCGGCTACATAGCACAAACTGTTTTCTCCCACGCCTCTGTGGGTTATCGGGTGCAGAAGAGGGAAAGGATACGCCCCCCCCCCACAACTGAAGCCTTTTAGCTTGGAAACGGGCGAAGCAATTGAGTTTTGTGCAACAGCTGCGCTTCACAGCCGCTGTCAGTCACACTCACGCCCTGCAACGCAACCAGCAACCAGCACATCTCGTCCGTGCGATGGTGATGGATGAGTTTCAACCTCCTGCCGGGCGCAACTTTCCTGTTTAATGCTTTTTAAAGAAAGGCTCGAGTGATGCGAAGATGAGAGATTGTTTCCGACTATTTGGCGAGCTTCTTGCCCATATTGCTGCATTCTCAATCCACATTCGCACAAGGGTTGGCCACTTCATGGCAAACCGCAAACCAGTCAGACGAGAAAATGCATTTTGTAGGAATTGCGTGGGTTTTCACAGAGCTTTTATTTATTACGCCAAGTGGTTAATATGCAATATGGTGTGGTAGACGTTGAAATTGTTGTTATCAATACCTATTGTTCAGAAAATGGTACTACAATTCAAAAGTGTGCAACATCATTTATGGAAAACAATATTCATCCAATATGCGGGGGGTTTTCAACAGAATGAACAATCGTTACTGTACTTTGTTTTCAAGTCGGTTTAACTTGGTGTATGATTGCGGTGCGGTCCGGTGCGTCACATTCGCGTAGATCCGGCAAGGGATTATTTAGAATAAAAGAATATTTTTCTTTCTTCGATTGACCCTTCATTCCCATGGCTTGTCGTTTCGTCTGGTTGCCACATCACACTACAACAATCACGCTTTTGTTTATCCATTCAAATGAGCGAAATGATTGCGATGATGATTACGCTGATAATGACGCTAATGTTGATGATAGTACTCAGTAAAGAAATGCGGCTAGAAATGTGAACAACAGTTTCAACATGTTTGTTAGCAAGCAGCCGGAGCGAAAGTCCTGATTTTCTTCATGAAAGAGCACATTGTACATGAAAATAAACATCGCTTTGTTGGTTGAAATTGCAATGCGGTTTTTAAATTCATGGCCTAGAATTTGCTTGCAACCTTGACGTCCAGAATCATAAAATCAATGACCGAAAGCACGGCATCCAATAACTGCGGTTATTTGCAGCTTGTCGAAATCGAGATTCGCCAAGTACATTTTCTTACGTCCATTTAACAACGACATTCCACCGAATTGTAGTGTACAGAGAGTCACCGCACAGCACCGATGGGATTGCAATTTCCGGTCCAGCCATTGGTCAGAAGTCAAATACGAGGACATGTTTAGTATGGAAAGCATAATATGCAATTTTGTACACGAGCAGACTAAAGGATGCCGGTATAAAAAAGGCTAGATAATTCAACAGCATTCTGAAACCGAGTTGAAACTTGTATGATAATTAAGACTATGTAAGACTTTTTTAAGTTATTAAGCAAAATTAAGTACAAATAAATAGCAATACGGCCTTTATGGACCGTTCCTCTTGAACAAAAAAAAAGAACAAATAAACAAAATCAAACGCAAACTTAACAGGACCGAATGTGTAAACGTAAGATAAGAAAAAGAAAATTTACCGATGATTTTTTTTCCGGCAATATCCAATCTCAAAAAGTAAAACTGCATTGCACCCATCAAAACAATGCTTGGGTAGCGGTTCCAGTGTTGTGGAACGTGTGAAAAATTTAATGGCTACACGCATCATTCCTCGTTAAGCTATTGGGAAAATTCATTCCGTGAGTTTTCCTCGAATCCGGCAATTACTTACATCTCTCTGGTCCGATGACATGTAGCGAAGATTTTTCGGAACATTTTGGGAAGCAGTGCGATAGTAGGCGCTCTCTTTGAACGCATGAAATGAGCATAAGTTTCAGCATCATCGGCGAGTTATTTTCGTAACGACGTTCGCAAACGGTACCATCTCATGATTGTGATGTGCATAAGCAATTGCAACCCTCCGAACACATGAATATTCAATCAACCGCTATCAACTTTACTGGCATAATTTGATGTGTGAGCCGTCGTTTGGGGAATTAATTGAATTTCTTTCATTACTTCATTCATTAATTCCGATGAATGAATACTTCGTATTATTATGACACTTTTTTGTATTCTAGATATTCTTACCAACATAATATTGATATGAGTGTTTAATAGGATTAAAAAATTTGAAGAATTCTAATATGTTGATGTTAAGATCTTGCATTTTGGAAGCTAAATTGGTCATATCCGGTAAACATTGATCAATCCTTAACCCGATAGCTTCTTCTTTTGGCTCAACAACCGTTGTCGGTCAAGTCCTGCTTGTACCACTTGTGGGGTTGGCTTGCAATGACTATTGAATTACCCCTCATAGCATGATAGTCATTCCTGCGTATGGCGGCACGGTATATTTAGGGTTTGAACTCATGACGGGCATGTTATCAAGTCGTACGAGTACCATGAGACCGGCCTGATAGCTACTAAATGTTAAATTTAGGACTTATTGACTGAATAACGTGTATAAAACAAGAACCGAAACCAAAGTTTGGGAATAAATAGCTAAAATTTTTCAAATACATAAATCGAGCCTCCCGTATTGACCTTAGCCAAAATTGACAGCGTCGAGTGTTTTCTAGACGAAAAAGTACAAAAAAGATTGCCTATCTAGGGGCTAAATATTGCTCACCAAGGAGCTGCAAAAGTTTCCCTCCTAACAACCTGTATCACTTAACATTTTGTCGCACGAAAGGCTCCCATCGCGACGACGCGATGACATTCAATTAAAGCATCTCCTAGCCCCCCCAGGGGGCAAGGCAGGCCAGGTGTTTTACGGAGTTTCTTGTAGTTGGTTGTCGTTGTTTTTTTTTTGTTGGGTACTTTGTTATAGCTCCAAAAACTTTTCCAGCCCGCCCGGCAGATATAAGTCACGCTGGATGTGCGATCCTATTAATAAACGCTTCCCGGCTCTGGGTAGTGTGGTGCCACCGGTCCTCCAACAGTGGGAAAAGCTTTTCCTCCGATTTCCTTCCGACATGACATTGTTCGGCCGAACTTACGCCCGTCGGTGGCGATGGAGATACGCTCGAAGCTGCCGTAGGTGCCATGCCGAAAACTTTTACAGAAATTCCACACGGCAGCCTGAAGACGACGGCGACCATAAGGATGAATTCGACAGTGAGCTTTAGCTGCGCTCGACTCCGATGAAGATGCCTCCAAAGCCGCACATCATCTTCGTGACGCGCTGCAAAGTCCTGTCTTTCCCGCAGGGTGGCACATTCAAACGTGTCATGTTCGAATTTTCCGATCCATCAAAAGGGGCTCCAGCACCGTGTGGAAGGGGGAAGGGGGGGGGGGGGGGAATGGTTTACCAACCAACCGCCGCCGCGTGCTGTCGCAAAACGGAGCCAAACGAAAACTTTGCGTAAGGATATTAATTCACCATCGCGAACAAACCACCGGTACGACGAACGAGGAATGTACAAAGTTTCGTTCGTTTAGCTAAGAATTTAAAGTTCGTAGATGTGTGACGAGACTGTGACGCGCAGATGTGCGGTGGAAGCCGTACGTGTCCGGCAGCACGAGCGAAAGTCGTTGAAAGTCCTTTCTAGGCCCGCGCCTTCGCGGACAACTCTATCACGAAACAGCGAACATTCTACATTTTCCCTGTCGAAAACATTCGCTTTCCGTGGGTGGTGCATATGTGTGTGTGTGTGCGTATAAGAGAGAGAGAGAGAGAGAGAGAGAGAGAGAAAAGAGAGAGAGAGAGAGAGAGAAAAGAGAGAGAGAGAGAGAGAGAGAAAGAGAAGGACAAAGACAGACAGAGAGAGTGTAGGACCGTATTTGAACCTTTGTTGAATATAAGTGCAAAGTTCATTGGATAGGAATTTATGTGCTCTTTTGCGAGTTCGCAATGTTTGGCATTTCGATCTTAAGAATTGGCCGAGCAATATGTTCCCCAACCGTGCGCTACAGTACAATGAAGATCTATAGCATAAAAGCAAAGCTTCATGACAAGCATGTTTTGTGGAGGTTGTGGTGGATCCTGTTTCATTTCGGGTATTTATAGCATTTACATGAATTATGATTGTACGTGTAACTTGACACAGCGAAAAGAAAATAGCACTACAAGAAGATATAGGCTAATGTAGCAGCAGGATGTTATCATGGAGTAAATTAAAAGTAACGTATTGTAAGGCTTTTACAGTAGTCCTAATAAGACGCATGATTTCGGCAGAAATAGTACAAGACACCATGAAGCTGAGCATGTATGACTCAAGGTACGTTTGCTCTTCCTTGAAAAATACCACACTTGATGCTATGTAACAATAAAAGATTGTAACATTAGAATCGCGTATGCGATAGCGAGTATAAATTTCGTTTTAAATTTCCAAAAAACAGTTTAGCGAAACATTTTCCTCCCAACGATCGGCCATGGATCCTACATTCCTAAGTAAGGCCACAGCCAGTTTACCAAACCATTGGCTGATTGGCGTTTCAGAATTCCACACAGCATTAGAGAGTAAGTGAGATACACATGGGACAGAGGGCACAATAAGACCGGAGCAAAACTGCCTGTCGGATCAAATGTCAACAACCATACGCTTACGAAACTGGTGCTAAGCCGTCGAAAGAGTCGACCTGATATGCCGGCACAGTATTCGGTGCGCTACACGCCAGCTAATCCCACCGTCGTAATCTTCTGATCCCATCGCCGTGCCATTTGAACGGTGAGCTTTCTGAATTCTCTCCCATCCGGCACGCCATATTCCTCCCAGCATTCTTCCGGATGGCAAATGTCAAATCCTGTCCGATTGGAGCACGGCGGGGCAGTTGGAAAAAGTTCTCCCATCGAGCATCGCGCATACTTCCGTCCCCATTCAGCGGAAGGCATACACGTTAACAAGACCATGGTGCTGCTGCTGCTGCTGCGGCGCAATGTAGTTCACTGCAGGCGTCATTTGGGGTGAACCTTTTTTCTTTTCGTTACCTTTCGTCATTTCGCTCCCCGCATCGCCGGTTCCGGATGTACGGAAGTATCGAATGTGAACCGAATCGGATTCTTCCACAACAGTATTTTGTGGGATTGTTTATGGTAGACGACTGCTGCTGACACGGCCGTAATCGAGCCGTGCGCCGTAGGTTTGGCGGGAGGAGATTGAGAACATAAAAGAATTTTTATTTTTTAATAATGAATGTGGTAAAGCCGTTTCGTAAGGTATGTGCGCGTCCCCATGCAAGCACAATATGTTCCGGCACTGTTCGGTTTTAGGGTTTCGGATGAAGTTGAAAATACTTCAAACGATATTTTATTCCAAAAATAAAATATTACATGATATATGTTAAATATAATCTAAATCAGACATACTAAAACACCATTCACGTGCAATTTCAATGTTACGTCAAATTTGAGTACGCAGGTTCTGTACACCGTAGCACTACAACCAAGTTACCTTACTTCGAAACATTCGCAAAAGTAATTTTAAACATCTAATTGCGACTAAATCAAAACTTGAACTCCGTTACAGGTCGTCACGCAGTTACGCAGCGAAAGGAAAGTTTGCTTCTTTGAAAACTCTTTGACACTGACACGCTCCGCTGGTCGTTTGCCTTCGGCAATTTACAATAACCACTTCGTTACGGCTTTTCACCTCCCAATATCTAACACAATCTTCTTGCTCTCCGCTGAAATGATTTACATCGCCGCACCAGATTCGCCGCATCCGATTGCTTAGCTAACCATGCGAAAGGAGAAAAATCACCTCCCACTTCATCAACATTCCACCATTCCGGTGCTTCGTTTTTCGGCCGTTAGTACAAATTGTACCGAAGTTGTGTTGGAAGCCGGCACATTTATTACGCTTAGCTATCGTCCTGAGCGAGCTAGAGAGGTCCTTGTGACGTTTCAGAATGACAACGAAACATTAATTATTTAGTGATAAAGCGATCGAAAGCGGTATTTGGACAATCTCAACAGATTCGAGGCAACAAGATTACAACCAAAGTAAGGACTAGTGTATTGTTCGATTAGTTGTCCAATTTGAATTTATAGACTTTATATTTTTACATTACTATACTATTTTATCAACAAATAAGAAAAGTATTTCAAAAGTAAGTAGTATCTTCAAGCGTCGATAAAAAAAAAGTTTTAATAAATTGTTACGAGTCAAAAATTACACAAATCACTAAGTCACTCCCAATGACATATATCATTCGGTATAAGGAAATCATTAGCAATCGGAGAGATTTGTTTTTCTAAGTAACTAGAAGCTTCTGTGCACCAAGCGAAATGTCAGCGGATAATCTACTTCTCAGGAACATGCTATAACCAGACTTACTAGGAGTTGTACGTCCCACTTAAAAGTTTCGACAAAATGAAAACGACAGAACGAAACGATCTACAACAACACACACCTAACGACTACATGGCAAAAGCTGGCAATGCTTATGTGCTGTAACGCACAAAGTTACAGCATCAAAGCAAATCGTGCGAAGATGCAACGACAGCCGGGACGGAGCTTTCATCTTGCTCATTAGTATCTCCATATGATTTCAATGAAATTGCGACGAGTGGTCTCACCATTACCGGTAATGAACCGGCCCTGTCCCGTAGTGAAGGAACACCGTACAAAAATGTTGAAGTAAACGTTTTTTATAGAAAATAGAATTATTTAAAAGCAAACAAAACAGGGAGCAGTGCAATGTGTTTGCTGTTTTCTTATTCATTTACATTCAAATAGTTCTTCCATTCAATTTGCGGGAAATCCAGTATTGTTTTAACATAATAAATGCTTGGAGTAAATGTTACAAGAAAAAACTAATAAGAATGTGCAAACTAGAACGATGTACACGTCTAGAAATACAATTCTTTTGCATGCTCGTCTGTCTTTCATTAAAAAGGCAACCCACTGAAAACAGTAAAACACAGTCGATACAACTAAATACAAAGTTTTAATACACATGTATTTTAGCAGATATTGTTCCTTTTTTCTACACTGTGTCGCCCGGCCAAGATTGTGTGTGCTAGTTTTTCTTAAATATCAAACTCCCTGCATCCCACTCTAACCATGCTGACCTATTATTGCGTTTAAAAAGATTGCCGTTATGCAACAAAATGTAACGATTGCCTCTAGCCATAGGTGTATACACACAAACACACACACACACGCGCACAATATTCGAACCAAATGAAAACTATGCCATGGGTCGCTTGAAAAGGGAAAACCAACGTTTTCCCAGTTTCCAATTCTGTGGAAAACGACATCCCCACCACCGGCTGTCTGATCCATCAGAGGGTTTCCCCGTTAGGGGAACTCTGCTCTGGCCCGGTATTTCCTTCGCATCTGTCGTCAAGTGGGACACGTCGCACTCACTGCATACCCCTCCCCGAAAGGGCTATATTTAGCAGCAAACTTCATGACGAGTGAGAAAACCCCGAAACCACTGCTCTCCTTACCATACTGGCATGCGTCCGCAAAGGGTCACCACCGTACCCGTCTCATCATCTCGCTGCGAGCCATATCTGCTCTAATTTATCCACCACTCACACAGGATATAGCCGGAACACGGGCGGGTACGGTTCCGGAATCTGTCTCTGTCACGGTGTGCTTATGGGGCCTGTATAATGAATGACGTTTTGAAATTTTTCCGCAAATTTTATATTTTTTCCTTGTTGAAACATTGACCAACGAATGACAAAACAAGTCCACTTCAGTTTGCATCAATGCACTTTTCGTTTGCATTTTTTCAAGCTCAACGTCCTCTAAACGATATTAAAAAGGCAATAAAGACTCTAAAATAATCAAATAAAAGCCAAACTGCGTTGATCAATAGTCTACACCGATAAACCGATAATCCAAACGAACTAATTGCTGCTAAACGATGCATATTAATTGCCAATTATGTTTCACTCGCACTGGCGACCCATCGAATTTTCAAAATGCTTACCATCAACCAAGCAGCCTCTCCAACAGACAAGCTGGAAAGATGCTTGATTTGCTCCTAATTGTATCACCCTCTTGAGAGTGTCTCGATGCACCAACCCACCAACAACCCCGGGGGACGATTTGAACCGCTCGTGCATTATGGAACAGCGAAGAGAAAACAAGACCGATAAGAAGTGTCTCTAATGTGGTGCACTCGAACGCTCTCACACCATCTCGCCACTGTCTGAGCATCAGCTCAGCAAATCAGACCAGCAATAAAAAAAAATATATCGATCTGAGTGTCATAACGATATTTAAGTACCTCACACGATACGTCTAACACTGCCAATAACCGATGCCGTCACGTCCCTGCTGCATGCGTTAGGGTGGTTTAAGCATCGGGCAAACCACACCAATCAAGCAGCTGCCGCTTCTTCTGGTATGTAATTTTTTTTCTCACTCTCTCTTTCTCAGTTTTTCCCCGCTTTATCGATATCATCCACATCTCTTCGCTCAAGCCGTACAAAAAAGTACTCTCCGAAACCGGTCCCCACTGGGCACACAACTGGCTATGCCCGTGTGGTTGCGCCTGCTCTTGCCAACCAACCAACGGAGCTAACGCACGTTCTTGGTGTAAGCGGGCCACAGAACATCGCCACAGAACGGTGCGCGGAGCAGAGTGTGTGAAAAGTGTGTCAAACACAGCGTTCGGGGGGCGACATCCGAGATGCTGTCGTCGTTTCCTTCTCCGACTGGTTTGGCCTGAAGTGGCCATTTATGTAACACACTCGATCGGTGGCACACTCGTCACAGGAAGTAGGACGCTGCTGCTGCCACACCGGGAACCCGCCCGGAACCGGTTTCCATTACATGATTGTGAATGGGAAGATGGGGGAGAGACCGCTGTCGGATCTGATTCCCGGTTTTCATTTCACCAGTGCCATGTTCCACATTTAGCCCAACCTTGGCTTTGGCGTATCATTGCGGCGTCCCTTGCGTTTGCCCGCAGTCCAGGGAACTACGTCCGACATTCCAATCAGCCAGAGGCGTGTACTCGGTGGTTCACATCGAATCGTTTCGCTTCCGACCCTACTTTCCGCTAACTACACCACAATCGTGTAAGATGCGGTTTAGTTGTGCATTTTTTTTTTGCACTCCAACATCTGTATCTTGAAGAGTAACGCAATTCCAAAGATTGCAAAAAAATGAAACGATATGAACTTGAACGTACAACGAATATATCACACATTGTATCACAAACCGGGTGATACTCATACTAACTCCTACATACAACGTACAGAAAGCGCGAGACACAACTTCCCGTTTCAGCACTGCCCTCGTACATCCAACCTCTTTATAATGGTCATTCCGATTCCATCTCCAACTCACATGTCGGAGGGACGCAGAGGTTGGCAAACGGTCGTGAAATAATAAAAACAACAATAAATGTCAAATCGGGAATGGACTGAGAGAACCGAATGAGGGACAGCACAGCAGCAGTAGCAGCACAGCAGACGCCTCGCTAACTGATTTCAAAACGAAAGTGTCCACAGAGGGAGGGGGAAGAAAGTTAGGCACGGGTGAACCACAAATATGTTGTGAATGATCCAAACGTGTGAAGTTATGTCGTTTTTCCTGCTGCCCACTGTAGCAGTGATTCTTCCCCACTCCATATCTTTATCCTTCGTTTGCTCGTTTGCTCGAAACTGACAACCCGTTGAGCCGGACCCGACGACAATTGGCGGGCGGAAGGGGCAGGCAGTCATGCGGCAACGTGTGCGTGTCAATCATGCTCATGGACTCGGACACTGTTACGTTCCACCGGGATGGCTGGATTGTCGCACGTCAAGAGAATAATTATCCATTAAATTTGTTAGTTTTTCGCTCGACTGATTGACACTCCACTTTGGACGCAATTTATGAGCGGGCGTTGTGTGTTCGGCTCGCTCGCGAACGCTGGGAGAAAGGCTCGACAACTGTTCGTTGGCTTAATAGTGCGTTTCAATCGGTTAAAGCGTTAATCATACTTTAGGTGACAGAGGAACGCTTGAAAGGTAAACGTAGCGAAGGGGAAGGCAGCAATACACCGCCGAATCAATGTATTTTTTTATTGGATAGGTTAGATAGGTCGTGAATGCTACACTAATTTTCCCTTTCAAGAACAAATACTAAGATTTGACGTTAGATTTAGAAAAAGTTAGATTTGAAGTCAAACAATTGTTGGAAATTTTGTATTTACATAGATTAATGTATTACATTTGGGGTCATAGTTTAGTTTTGTAGCAATAATACTATGTCCAAAGTCTTACACTCTACTCATATTTAAATGTGCGAAATATTTAGTGAACAAACTCAATTTGGAAACAAGAAGTTCGAGTATAATATGATTTTGTTTAAATTATACTTAAACAAACATTTCCAAGCATTCGATTATTCATTACTTTTGTTTCTTTTACATTCATCCTCGACCGAGTTCACCATTAAAACATGCCTTGGATTGATTCAGTTTATCGTTAAATCAATAAATAAAAACAGTGTCAGTATAATTTTCTCAAAAATGAAAAGCCTAGTACAATAAACAAGTCATTACATGCTATAAGTTATCCTACAATATAAATCCAATGCAGCCGTATCATCAATTCAGCATAACTATTTCACATACTTTGAAACATCACAATTATGTCTGGGTTTTCCGCTACTTCAACTTTTTTTACTACTTGACAGAATAGAGATTTTACCACACGACAGGTAAGCTGTTTAAGCATTTTCTGTTGCTGATACCTAAACCATCGGTGCAGCACAGGTCCAAGATCGAATGCTTTAAAAAAACTCAAAACGCTGCTCGCTGGGGGCGAAAAAGTGAGACGCATCGTTTAGATGAATTTTAAATAATCCACATTTCACGCCGAGACATGTTTACACAATCAAACGGTTTCCGACCGAGGTTACCCACTAAATCACCTTTCTGTCGTGGTTTTTGCCTTAAAGGCGAGTCCATAAATTGACAAACACACAGCTTTTTCATCTCACAGCCACTGGATGGAAGTTGAAATCTTACCACACGCAGAAAGCAGAAGAAGACCACAGCCGGAAAGAGACACTAGTTGAACCGTTGCACCCGAAAACTCCCAAAGAGATGACTACATCGCAACGGGGAGGAAGCCAGTCGTTATTGATGCGCAGCAGCTGACGTAGTTGTCGCGCGTACCTGGAACTATGGAGTGAGGGAAACAGAAGAAGAAAAAAACAAAGCAAATAACGCATTAGAATCTGAACTTTCCGAACAACCCAAACGCACCCCCAAAACAAAAGCATAAATCATAACGCATTTCCAAACACAGACGCTATTTTTCATCCCGTCCCGGTCAGGGCGGCAGTGCCTTTACACAACAGGGTCAAGCGAAGGCACTGGATCACGCTGGATACTGACAGCACACGGAAGATGCTCGCCCGCCTAACAAACGGCAACGATAGTTCACCCATTTTTCGTGTCAACCCCGCCCATCCCTCCCCTCCACTCGCTTTCCTGCGACACGATACCGACCAATTTGTCCAACAGCGGGGCTAGAATATAAAACAACGAAACGAACGAACGAACGGGGTGGACATGTGTACCCCTCCGCCGGATCCAATGCCAAGCAAAATGGTTCAGCATTTCGTTCGAGCGGTAACGCACCGCAACAAACGGTAAAAGTTGATGCCCGGAGATGGCCATCGCAACAAAGACGACAACTGCGACGACATATCGGGCCCGGCCTGCTGCAGCACCTTGTTAAGGCAGCGACACGGCGGAGTGAATGATCTTTCGCTCCGATATTAACTGGAACAAATGTAAACACTCTCGAAACACACTGAGACACACACACACACGGTCGTGGCGGTCTTCGAGCGGCAGGGCCCATTCCACCAGCGAACCTGAAATAGAAACCTCGTATCAAAACGTGTTCTAGTGTGTCTTTTGCTTTCCACCTGCTCTCTATCCCTAGCCAGCATTGCTAGCGAGCCTGTTTCCCGCGGATGCGTTGTATCCGATCAGCATTTGATTGGGCCAAAACTCTTGTCTGCTCTATGAGCTATTTCCAAACACACCCATCGATACGGTCGATAAGGACCTGGCATTCTCGGGAATGGAACACGGAACCGCGTTCTTTCACTTCAATCGTACGTCCGAGCAACGTGATAACCCTCCGATTGCCCCGGCTGGATTTCGCACATTTGACGTTGAACTTGCTAGGCTTGTTCCGGTTAAATCGGTGCCCTCGTCTGTCAGCGTCAATCCCAACGCGTCCGAAAACAAATAAACATGTCCGGAAGTGACGACTGGGCCCCCTCCATCACACGAGAAGTTTGAGGTTTGGTCAGTTTTTTGCAAATGTGCACAAGTTATGAAATCCGCACGTAGTATGTTGCACTCTCCGTTCGGTGCAATGTTGACGAACGGGCGACCAAATCTACGGATATCAATCGGTACCACGCGCTCCACATAACGATCGCCGACAGCCGTTCGACTTTTGGGAATGGCGGGAGTGGGAAATGATGTTTTAAACTATTTCTACGTCTAGACGCGTGGGTGACGATGTGTTAATCGCTTATCGATTTCGAACACCAACATATCGCGCAGGGCGCAGGGAATCGTTTACCATAAACATTGCGTTTTATCGTGAAAACCACACACACACACACACACACGACGGGCAGACGTGACGATGATGGCGAATGCCATGGTTGCGGTGGTGAAGGACGAAATGTTTTATTCATACTCGTTTTCGACTCGACGATAGTGGGGTTCGATTAAAAATATATATTGATTGAAATTCGGAGCAAGCGTGTGACAGGCAATTGAATTGAAACACAGCGGGGTTTCGCTTAATGTTGGCGCTCGTCGGAAGCGAGCAATGAAGTGAAAAGCAAACGATTTTTGTTGATCCAAACCGTTGCCAACATTAGGGAGCTTAGGGAGCGTCTGCAGCCATACTTTAATTCGTGCCACACGAGCCACACAGTTGATTAATCATTTCGAATTGCACCTTTACCGCCACACCACCACATCTCGCCTCACGCAGACAGAGCACCATTTATCAAGCACCCATGTTTGGTGCCGGGTGGATCCGTTGGGCAAAAGGTAAGCAAATTCGAACATAAATCTTTCCGCCCGAACAAATCCCAAGCGCACCCGCGGGAAATCGGACGTAAATAAAAATGCTCCCGAAACGAGACCAAAGCAAACACAAAGCGCGACCGATAGCATCGATCGGAACAAAATAGTTAACAAAACGGACACATCTCTCTCGCTCTCGGTCTCAAATACAATTGGCCGCGAAATGCGGGCCAGTTCATCGACCGGCTCGACACCCACTTTGTCCACCCAAATGCACGCGCACACACACGCGCGCCGTATGTTTTTGAGCCGATCCCATTCATTCTCCCACGGAAAGGAATCGGAAATCGTTGCTGCCAAAGAATGCTCATCGATCACGTCAACGCGCGTCAAGCCGAGTTTCCCGGTGGGGCCGAGGGGGAGGGGGCGGGTTTCGGTTTTTCGCTTTCACAATCACTCCATCGTCGTCATCGACCCTTTTCATGTGCTTCCGTAGCCCAGGGGCAAACAGCAAACGCTCCTCCTTTCCGACTCTCTCGCTTTCTGTCTTCCTCTCCGTCGAACAATCAGCAAGCCGAAATTGCAGCAAACGGAAGGATCTGCGAACGGCTCGGCTGTCGAGGCTCGTTTACCAACGTCCAAGTCAGCGTTCGGTGGGCGATTAATCATCGCTGCGCCGCGGAAGTCGTCAGCCCGAGTACCCTTCGGGTAAGTCACGTCTTGCCGGAAAACGGCAGTTTTTCTTAAGGGTGGCAGCGGCAAGGCAGGCGACACACTAGCGGTTAAACGTGCGTGTGTGCAAGCGGTTTGCCTGTATTGTTTGTTTTTTTTTCCTTCAGTCGTTGGCCTGGGGTGGAAATTAATGCGCCGGTTTGTCGTTCATCAAACTTCAAACTCAGCAGGCAAACACACATCCGTCACGCATTGGAATGATCGGTCGGGACCGATGCCACCGGTTTGCTAAGTGGGTGAAAACAGAAGCATCCCGCCGTTTCTGTTTCGTTGCAGTGTGTCCGATCGGTCGGAGTATGGTTTTAAGAAGAAGGAAAGCACATGGTGTTTCCAGAATGAGGGGAGCACCGATAAGCAAAGAATAACGAGAATTGGCTGGCTAAAAGTAACACTCGCGCATTCGAAGCGATATCGAATTTCACAACTTTTCTTCGTCCAATGATGGGGAAGCTGCAGAAAGAAATAAACTTTTATTGCTTGCATTACCATCGACATCATCTGACTCTCTGGGCTCTCTTAAGTGCGATTGAACCCGCCTGGTGTTTAATGAAAATGTCTGCCAACTGATACAATTCATGAAACACAATTCAGTTATTGGAGTTCCGCTGTTCTTTTTCTTTTTTTAATCCTGTATTATTATTTCAAAGAGAATGCTAGCATTCATCAACCATATATTTCATATGGCGATATCCAAATTCAACAGAAAGCATGATGTATTTCTAGCTATCACATTACACCCAAACCATGTTACATCCTTCATCAGGTTCATCATTCATCAGAAACCTCACAGCTTTGAAGTCGTAAAGCTTGCAGACACTTGCAACTGTGCAAGCAATTTATTTGAGATGATAAAAATGCATTCGTCTGCCATCTATTATCCCAGACCCAGCTCAAATCTATCCACCATGCTGCACCACAAAAGAACAATTCATCTGCAGCCCTACAAATATGCAGCGTCGGATGTAGCGCTTCGCTGCACAGCACAACCCCAAGAACAGAAGCATAGTTATCTTTCTATATGCTTCTCCCTTCCTTGGTGCCAGACTGTCGTACAACAAAACGGCCGCATCCGAGTGTTGGAGTATTTGCACGTTTGGGAAAACATTTGCATAATACAGTACAAGAGTTCCTGGCTGCCGTCTGAATTCTGCAGGTAAACAAACGAAATCGCCCCAAAGCGCAAACCCGCTCTAGCCCGATCGAATTGTGTGCGAGCTGTCTCTTAAGCTCGATTTTGCAATTCGCAGTACAAATCTCAATTCCAAAGTATTTCCAGGCTTTCAGGCGATTGTTAGCGAAAGAGTTTTGCTTGCTTTTCGGGCGGAGGCTGAAATTTGAGCGATGAATTCGTGTTATTGTTCCTGGCGAAAAGTCAAATGCAAAGTCACGAACATTTTTATCTAACAATCGGGCGATGGAATCATCTTTTCCCAATGGAGGCGCTGATCAACATGGCGATGGTGAGCTGGGTTGGAATTTCTGGGTAGGAAATCCCAGAGGACAGCACTTTTGTTCCACGAGAAAGTGTGCTAAGAAAGACGGGTATTTCATTTTTAAAAGCTTTGTCACTCGGTTTGGAAGAGCGAAAGAATCGATTGTAAAAAGGGTTGGTGGTAGGTCCTACCAACACAGATGCATTTCCTCTAACGAGCAGCACCATTCATTCATTGTTCCGGGTGGATTGTTAGACTTCTTCACCATAAACACACGTAAAGTGATTGCATCAAGAATGCATTATTGCAATGCTTGAAACGAATACGCTTGATGCAACTGTTCGGCAATACGTAACAAAGTTTAGCGAAATATTTGTTTAGTCCGTACACACTTCAAACAAGACATAAAGGGATATTTTGAATAGCGGTTTTGCATGTCCATCCGATAGCTGTATCACACTTCTCATCATTTCCTAAGCTCTCAAATTATGACCTTTTTGTAACCGTTACACGGTTCATCAAACGGCTTTGTTCGCCATTCAAGAGGTTATCGATTATTTTCCCTTCTTTCTTCCTATCTCTTCACAGCACTATCGAACGGTGTGTGCATTTGTTTGGTGCAGTGCCATCAGCGTTCGTCTTTTGTCATCTTCCTTTCATTTCCTCACACACACACACACAAACTGCAACCGGATAGTCTGCGAAGAAAGTGGACCGCCGCACGATGCTGTGCAGCCCCATAATTCACTTCACCGTCGTTTGTAACGCTGTAATGGCTGTTTCGTTCATCCAGCACAACTCGTAGATCCCCCCCGGACATTCCTTCCCATCCGCGTGCAATCCATCTTTCTCACTTCATCCTTAGCCAAGGCAAGGTACCGCAAGATGCAACGGAATGGCACAAAAAATCAAACTATCATGCAGCTCGCTGCAACGTCATCGTACGCGCTTCGTCGTCAACCGGTCGGAGTGGAGCTGCATTCGGATTTCGGAGCGTCTCTACCCTGCCTACCAAACAGGCAGGGCGGCCAAATATAGCTTATCCGCCCATTCCCGTCGGCCCGTTTGGCTCGCCATCGTTTGTATAGCTTACATTTTCCATCGAACGCTTTCCCGTGTTTGCACTTCGCCAAAGAAGAGGGCCCCTCCCCTCCTCGGGCAGCAAACCGCAGGCAGCCCCCCCTCCCCCCCCACGTACTCCATTGTTCAGTTTGGCCTCCCGGTATCGATCCCGGAGGTCGATGAAGTGGACGCCAAAGTTGCTGCAAATAGCAGCGGTCTTATCGGGCGCATTCGATGATAGAGGCTAAGTGAACGCGGGCTGGGGGAGAGAAAGCGAAAAAAAAGCATGACAAAACATGCCCATCCGGTTCATCCTCCACCGAACGGTACGGGCCATCGACGGGTACGGGAATGTTACCAATTTTGTACACGATCATCGCTGCATCGGCATCTTTCCGATGGATTTCCCGGACACCCGGCAACATGCATTGATGCTCACCCGAACACAGTACTGTGTTCGTGCATTTGGAATCATGCAGTCGAACCTATGCTCGCTCGTAGACGGGCATTGTGCCTGTGTGAAGATGCGTACATTCACCGAGCATCCAATCAAGCACAGCTGCTCAGTGGGTACCACAACGGCAGCGCAGCGGAAGAATGGGCTGCCGAAGAGATTTTCCGCATCAATTGCAGTTGCTTTTCCTCTGTTTAAGGGCTCGGAGCATTGGACTCTCCGGGGCCCAAGTCCACACAAAACGGATCTCAAAACACAACGTCGAAAGGGGAGCGGGAGGGGCCGTTTTTACATACACATCGTTAAGAATATTGCATCCCCGACGGACAGAATGATGACACGTGGCAATAAAAAATCCCATCGGAGTAAGTGTAACCAAACATAGCATTACTTTTAACGGTCCATTTTTGGTACACCGAACGTCGTACATACACTCGCGGCTATCAAGGAATTGTGTTTGAACATCTTCGTAGCGTTCTGTATGATATCTTTACATTTTATTGAAAATGCTGTTCATTAAATTTGGTTGGAATGTGTTACCGGTACATGAATTTTTACCATTATAAAAATAATTCAAATATTCACAAACACTTTTGGTATGCAAATAGTGCAAACGAGGTGCACAACAATGATACTATTCCATTTAGCTTTCCATTTTAATCATTCATCCGGCCACCGACCGGCACAAACATCATAAGACAAACTCCTGTGGGAAGTAAAATATTGAAAATGCACTGTGAGCCCATTGGGAGTGATACCGTTGGCCCTCATACTCTCCTCTTTGTACATCAATCTCAGCAGAGGCGTTCAAAGAAAATCAATTCTACCTCGGGGAGTTCTTTGCTGAATAATAAATTAATGTTCTTGTGTTGTATATATGCACTGCACTTTATATGTGTACATGATAGCAGACAATTTTATGCTAATAACTTTAAGGTTTGTATGCCGTACTTAAGTTATTGAAGAACGACAAATAGCTTCAGCTATCGACTAACACGGTCATGTTAGTCTCGTGAAGCGTCCTTGAACAAAATCATCAGCAGCAGTATCATATATGGACATTCATTCAGTATTATTCAAATAGTGTGAAGTGTTCGAACAATAAAACAATCGAAACGCTACACATACCGCTTCAATATGAAAGATTCGCCATTTTCAGATACTATTATAAACATCTGGAGCGCTTGTTTTTCATTAGATGTTGTGCTACTGTTGCTGCTATGCCTTCATATGCTTAAAACGGAAAATCCTCAAACACTCTGGCAAATTTGGCAAAGGTGCTTTGCCGGAAAACTTTCCAGCCACAGAAAAGGATCACCGACCACATACTCGACGGGAAAGATCAAAGAACACGGGCCCGAAGAATGGGCTAGCATAGAAACCTCGCTAAACGCCTACATTAGAACATGATCGGGGTGTGTCTAACCACAGGCAGAGCATTTGCTAACGCACAACATAGGATTTTGCAGGGAAGCGACTAAGTGCTAACCCAATGGCACGGATGTACGCTGGGTAAAGTTCGCAATAACATAGCTCGCCCACTGCAACAATGTTTAAAACTAGTGCCACAAAACACACACGTACAGGGCAGCCATACTTCAAAGCAAGCAGTTACAGGAACCCGAACCCGTGCCGTGCAGACGTTGAGCGCCGACAATAGCACAGACAGACAGAGATGTATAAAGTTCTTTTTGCTGGGAATTGAAATGAAGAAGAAAAAAAACCCGTGGAAATGATTTGCAAAAATCACAGACAAATGTATGTTTCGAGAGATTGAGGCACATGCTTTTCTTGGCCAAGTCTGTTGGTTAGTGAAGTTATCTCAGTCACTGGGAGTGCTGCTTCTTTATTGTTTGTTTTGTTATTTCAAGCAGAACTCTAATACTACCTACTCCGGTTAAAGGGTTCTACCATCATTCTTCAAAGCGATACTTCATGCTTTAAGTCTTTTTCCGTAACATCTAATGGAAGGTTTCGTACTGTTGCAATGAAATGATTTTTAAGAACTGCATATTCATCACTAGCCACAAACAGCCACAATCGGAAGAGTGCAAAACCATAATAGCGTTTACTTGCGATGACATGCAGACAAAAAAAACAGTGCCACCGGAACATCGCGTCCCAAGCCCACACACACACACACACAGCGGCGAGCGATGATGAAAGAGCCAGTTTCCGGTATACTTCATGAATGTCAAAAGGGAAAATCCCAAGTACGTAAAGGGCAGCAGAGTCAAATAAAAGGGAAAAACATAAAATAGGCCAAAAGTGCTGTACAATTTTTCCATTTTCCGCCAGCCCTTGGCACGGTGGGGCAGGAAGTACTTTTTGGTTTATTTTCCCTTTTTCTCTTGCAATTCCACTCAGGTGGAATTTGCGGTTCCAGCACGAGGTGGAAAATAATTCTCAACAAAAAAATTAGAACACTGTGGCTGGCTGTGTAGCGAAGGTATTCGCGGTTGCTAAGTAAATGAAGGTGACCTTAAAAGATTCGTTTTAATAGATTCGTGGCTAGCCTTTGAAACCAGGTGGACAATGTTTCGATTAAAGTTTCTCACAAAGCTGGTGGTATACTTTAAAGCTTTGAATTGTGAGGGACGCCGAAAACAGAATTATCAATCAGCAATATTACATTGAGCACTTAACTTAATAAAGTACGGATTAATTAAAGCTTAACTGATGCGCATGCAAGCAGCATAATTTCACATACGTTCACATATCATTACATTGCATCTCCTATCTCCAATGGCAATGCAAACGATACGATAAAAGCCCGTTTTCCTCTCACCACTGCAGGAAAATCATTCCTGCAGATTGCAGCCTGTTTGGGAGATCTTTTTCCCACCTCCTGCCTGTTACTGATACACCGATACGCTTACTGAACGACGACGTGATTAATTAACATCGTGAATAACGAGTAATGCTTTGACTGCTGCCCAAGCTCCTCACTGTATCCCACCAGTCTCGGGGCAGAGCGAGTTGATTCATCGCGCCCGGAATGAATAGCGCAACGATCGAATTTATTATCATAATTTTATCCACCCGCCACCGAATGAATTTGCGGTAGAAGATGAACAAAAACAAAAAACAAAAAACCAAGCCACTTGCAGCCTGCTCAACCACAGACGAAGCGCTTTTCATACTGGACCCGCGAGGAAGGTAAGCAAGATGAGTAGCGGCAATTTTATTACAATTATTATCTGTTTGCCCAACTCAAGACTAAGGCAAGTCTAACTAGATAAGGTTGAAGAGAAGCAGGAAGGCGGTCAGAGTGAGATGAGCAAAAAAAACAGAAAACAAAAACCAACACGCCACCGCCCAAGTGTGCTGGCAAAGCGCAAATTATACCATTCAGGTTGAGGAAGGAAAAGAGCAAAAAAAACGTCAAAAAAAAATACACTTTTACCATCCAACGTCTTCTTGCAGCTTGCAGCAAAGATCCTTTCACGGACATCTATAAAGAAAAGCGCACACATTCACGCCAGCTCGGTAGTGCTGT
This sequence comes from Anopheles arabiensis, assembly GCF_016920715.1. NCBI lineage: Eukaryota > Metazoa > Arthropoda > Insecta > Diptera > Culicidae > Anopheles > Anopheles arabiensis. The sequence goes on from NC_053517.1 coordinate 32,482,125, forward strand.
GGTATCCCGTACCTTGTGTGTGCTCGCGTTAACGCACCGTAGATCGTCATTTCGGGCGGTGGCTGTGATTCTGTGGCCCTTTTTCTTCCCTGCCATATCGGTGTCAGCTTCCCGGACGTAGTGAATTGTATTTAGAGAGAGGGGAGGGGGGGGGGAAATACACAACCATCTTTGGCACCGTTCTATCATGGGTGGCTTCAGTGCGGTGGCCTTTAGGCTAACACCGGGGCCTCGGCCAAGATTACGCTCAGCCCCTATATCAACGTTGATGGTGATGATGATGATGGCGAGCTTGGGGATGGTTTGCAAAAAAAGAGAAAGAAAAGCAACGTCGAAAGGTGCAACCGTGCCAATGCCCTTAATCAACACACACACAAACACAAAGAATAATTTTCCGCCGAAGAAGCACACCAACAGCATAATCCATATGCTGCCAACGGTGGATAGTGATTAGAATTGGTGCCCATCTGTGGTGACACTCGATTATCGCTTAAGCGGGTTGTGGAAGTATAATACCCTACGAAAAAGGAGATGGTAACGGGGAAGCTAAAGAGTGAGGGGGGCCGAAAAATCGCGCCCAAATCAGCAGTTTAGCGCTGCAAAGGTTTCTCCATTGATATTCATGAACAGCCCACCCAGCCAGCAAAAAAAAGCCCTCAACGAACAGAATGAAGAGGCACAAAAAAAAGTACAACTCTCCAAATACCAACCGTGTACCGTGACACCCCCCTCTGCCAGGTGTCTTATGAATTACGACGAACGACGGGCGCGGCAGGATGCCACTACGATGGCAATAAGGATTAGCCGATAGGCAGGAGGCAACTCCCTATCTAAGCATATTTTTTGCCACGTTGTATTTCCCACAGATATCTCGACGAGAAATTTGTACCCTGCGTTACTGGGGAAGGAATGAGAGCACCCGAGTTTGGCTTATATAGTTTGACCTCGTGTGGTTCTCGGTGTGACTCGGAGGGTTGTCTCGGCGTCGGGAAAGGGGAAAAAAAAGAAAACAAGCAGCAGTAGCAGCAGAAGCTAGCAAATTGCGAAACCTTAACCAAAACCGACATTCTTCGCCCGATTTAATCCATCCAGTGTGTTGCGGCAAGGGCGGGCAAGAGTCGGTAAAATATTGTCATTTTTCCTACCTGGTTTTACGATGAAAGTATCCTCAAGTAGGGTGACAGATGAGTGAGGAAAGGGAGGAAGACCGATTTGATCATAAAAATAAGCGAAGAGTAAAAAAAGGAGGAAAATACATCTTCTAAACCATAAAAATCTTGTTTTTCGCTACAAATGGTGATGTAAAGGGTTTACGATAGGGTTACGCAGAAAGTGTTGGCAGGTTGCAGAGATTGGATTTATTAGTATGTGTATAGGACGCTCGTTTTAGCAATGAGTAATAGACATTACTAACTTGAAATTGGGCCTTGAATTACAATATTGGTTGCATTTGCGACTATGGATTCAGCAGTAAGGCATTACCGCACCAAACCTAATACAGAGAACAATAAAGATATTAGAAGTAATTCCTACACAAATACACACACGGGTATTGAAAGGGAATACTCTACTACGTAAAAACAGTAATGACACTGTCTTTGCAGTGCAATTTTAAAGCAAAATGTTGTTATCTATCCAAAAACAGAAATTTTTGAAATCATATCAGTCCCTTTTCTTGAAATCTCCCTATACAAAACGAAGTAAGAGGTGACGCTCACGTTACGCTCACGTTACGCTCATAGGTGACGCTTGCTCACTATAGAAACTATGTGTACGAAAAAGTTACTCACTATAGAACAGTGTTGCTAACCAAATATGGGTGCTTGGATGATTTTTATTTCATAAAGGGGATGCCTTTCCTCGAGGCAACAAGCAATGGTAGATTGATTGAATCATTGAGGTATTCAAATCGAAAGACATCATTGTTTTCTTCTACCAACGTGTTGTATAAAAAATTATCAAATTATTCCCAGTGATTCTAAATAAATCTGTGGTAAAGATTCTACCTCGCTCCATTTTATCTTGCGTAGTAGTATAGTTCAAAACGTTTAAATAAAAAGACTTGCTTCGAACTATTATGCACTTGCTTCGAACCATCATCCAAGTGCAGTCAAATGCTTTCTTGAAAGGATTGCAAAATCGTACGCTATGAACGTTTAACAATTGCAATTTTTCATGCTGGGTACAATGCAATAGTGAAACCATCGGAGCTGCATAACTAGGGCTAAGTAAACAACTTTAAAACATGCATATAACAAGTTTATATTTCCCATGGATCGGGCCTTCATACGCGTAATGGGACAATAATATACACGGAATAAAGACATTCCTGGGTCATGGGGTTTTTTTTAATCATGTGCTCAGATGAAGCAACAAAGTTGAATGAAGTTAGTTTAATTGTTTTTATTCGGATTTAGCACTCCTGGATATCCATGGCTGCTTAGTACACAAATAGTCTTGCAGAAGATGGGGCACGGGTCAATAATAAGTGACAGTGAGCCCTGTGGATGGAAGACTCGGATCCATATGCCATATGAACATGTAATAGTAGCTATTCCATAAGTTCAAAATGACTAAATTAAATTTTCGTATGTCCGATATGGTTGTAAAGATGGGCAATGATAGCGGAATAGTCGAACATTTGGGTTGCCATAAAAACCGTTGTCGGCCAAGGCCTTCATGCGCCACACCGATTATTTTAGTGATTTTTTGATAACCCATAGCATGATAATAGTCAGTCATACTAGAAATTAAACCCATGATTGGAATGTTAAGTCGTACGAGTTGACGACTGTACCACGAGTCCAGCCGATACTCAAACATACTGAAAAAGAAAGTGGACCACGATTGCTAATGTAATGGAAACACTAACATTTGTAAATAAGACAAAAATATGGAAGGGCTATAAACCGGGATAAGAATTGGAAACCTGTGCCAAAATAGTAACACGGTCATAAAAAGTATCAGTAAAAAGACATCAAAAGAGAGCAGACTTGCTTATCTACATGTTTGGATGAAAACATTTAAACGAGCCCTGCAGTCAGTATACACGTCTTAGGTTCTGTTGCGAAACTCTGTAACCGGGCCAAATTAACTAGTAGTGGTTAAAATGCAACAAGCGTCCATCACAATGCATAAAATTCGTCTCTTCCTTTGACGGAGCAGCGTTGACCAACTTAGTTGCAAAACGAGGTTAAGCTGTACCGCTTGGTTAAGATTAATTCAACATTTAAATATTCAATCCCAATGCAGATGTCGCGGGTAGCTTGCGCTCGATTTGCGCGCATCCGCTGCGGCAAGTCTCCGCCACGCCACAGACAGTTCAATTCCAAATTTGGTCACACGCCACGGTATATCCTCCACCGTATCTCCCCTTCTGTGATTGATGGCACTTACTGGTTACGCTCGCTCTTCTCCCCAGCAATTTTAGCTCGCGCATCAACCCGCAACAAACAACCACACAGCCAAAAGCACCGACATTCACGTTCTACCCCTGCGTCCACATTAGGTAATTTCAATCCACTCACGTTTCTGGCCGCAGGAAATGTGGGTTGTTTTATTATTTGTGTGCTACCGACCTTACCGGGCAAAACCTTACCTGGTTCCTCCCCCCCGCGGACCGAGGGCTGGTGTGCATCTCACAGTGCGGAAAGTGTGTCGCATTTTGCATACAATGTTTTTTGGTACGACATTTCCAGTCGAACATGTGTGACCGATACCGCCGGAGTGAAAGAATTTTTGCATATCGATACGTGGTGCGACCGGTGAGCGAGTGAGGAAAGAAAGAAAAAAAAACAACACACATACTCGCCATTAATGTTCGGTATGCAGGGGAGCAGTAACGACTTCTTCAACTGCACTGGTGTAGTACGTTCTGTCGTGTGCGGCAGGAAGACGGCAGTACAAAACTCCACACCAGCTGTTCTACACATTGATCGAACTGGTGTAGCCAATTCAATTGCTCCGCCATCAAACACACACACACATACACACATATGTCGTGTCTCAGCAATTCTTCGGGGAGCATGTGTGGCGGAGCTGTTCGACATTCAAGTCCCAAAGCTCATTACATTCAAATTATCTTCCTGCAGTGTACAATGGCGATTACCTTCTTGCTCCTCCGAGCACGCCCAACGGCACACGATTACTGGTGCAGTCAACAGTATTGAATTCTTTACATTCCCTACATCCATCTAGACGACTGTTTTGTTGAAAGAAGTTGACCTACTATTGCACAGTCTGTGGTTGAAACGCGTTAGCCGAAAGGGTTTTATGTGCAACACACGCGCGGTGAATAGCAAGGTTGAGCGGTTCAACTTACAATGTACCTCCCAGATAAGAGCTTGAAACTAACTTCCCTAGCACATGTTATACTTTATCCGATTTTAACTGTGCTCCACACATTGCACAGGTATTGAACTGTTCCCAGTAAACCGAGGTGCCACACACACGCGCTTCACTCGCGCAAAATCAAAGCACGGATGCAGATTGTATCGTACATTCCTCTCACACACGCTGCAAGTGCAACCGGTGGATTTGTAATGCAGCGCTATGTGTAATTTGCAATTTGGAATGCTTCCACCAACCCCTGGTTTTGGTTCGAATTGGTTAAGAACCCATACCGGTGTAGGGCTGAAATGAGATTGTGGTTCCGTGCCAAAACCCCAAAGCACACGGTTGCTGAATTGTAAATACTTCCCCGTACACACACGCTGATTGATTGATTTATGTTACGGCGAGATTGTGCGAGGTTGGTAATGCCGAAAAGCTGCAAAGCACTCATGCACTGGTTTACGATGGTGAGAGCACACACAAAAAATGAACGGAATTAGTGCTATGTTGGCTTTCTAGTGCGAGCTAGCAACTAGAATCTGAGTTTTCAATTTCGAAATTTACATCAGTTGCAGGCAACGCACGAGAACGCCGTTTGTAATCCTTTTGTGCATTTTAATCGAATTCTCATTACACCAACTGCGATTGAAGTGTTCAGTTGAAATTGTGCCAGTGCTATACTTGGTAGGGCTTTTATTAAAAGGAACTAGGAACTTAGTTCACAAGTTAGTCAATCATGCGTTAAAATCAAGTTAATGTTCGACATCCCCCCACTTTATACACAGTGCCTTTGCACGTAGCATTCTATTTCTGGAGATCACCGAAGCGCCTAACATTGCTTTATCGCCAATTCCCCAACTAACAAACCACGGAAAGCGAATCAAGATTAACCCCCCACCCGCTTGCTTTCACAAACACTGGCGCCTGATTGAAGTAGACACTTTCATTGATGAAAACATCCGAGAAAGCACAATCACTCCATTTCGTTGCCTCCTAACCGATTCCCTCTCCGGTCCAGTTTTGGAGTTGGGCCTGGCGATGCTTCAACACGAGAATCGCCTTCATCACGCCACAAATGGAAGGAAAACATTTATCCCGTCACCGACAGTGCGTTTTCACCGTAGTGAAAGTCACGTATGTAAACCTGCTCGCGTGCCTACCGTGCGGAGCGGGTTCTATTCTGTTTGTGCGGTGGCAGGATTTTCCTGGAAAACGGGAAAACCGATCTTTTCCGAAAAAAGCAAAGGATACTCCTTGCTTCTCGAACCGAACCGGTACGTACGGTGGGTGGTGAGCCTTGGTTTGATCTGATAGACTAAAGGCAAACCGGCTAGGAATGGAGATGGTGGCGATAGTACTGACAGACGGCTCTAACCTCATTCATCTGCAACAACAAAAAACCGGGAAGTGCAATCAAAACTGCTTGACCAAATAACTCTCGGAAGGCATCGGCCAACAGAAAGGCTACGGATCCGGCGTGCGGAGAGATTGGGAGGGAAAAGGTAAACAAACCAATAAAACTGTCATGAAAATGTGATTGAGATTCAGCAAATATGGCTGAATTCGAATGATGACACACCGAGTGACGGCATTTTGGGATGCGGAAAGAGGAAAAACACACCGACCAAGAAAAGCTGGTCGATATTTCGGCAGCAAGCGTAGAGTTATCCTCACGCGAGAAGAAGAAGAATAATGGCAAGATAAGCGATCGGTCGGAGACAACATTTGCGTCCTGTGGCAGTAAAACGGAATAAAGATCCCTTATGGCGACGAATTCATTTTGTTTTGATTAGAACAGATGTTTATTTGCATCCATTTCTCCTGGCTGAGCTGGCTTTTCACTGCTGCAGACAGTTTGTTCTATCTTCTGCACCTTACAATAGGCGTAAGTCCTACAATTCCTACAAAAATATGTTTTACCCCCTATTCTCTGTATGTAATGTAGTTGATGGATGTAATTTTCTATGTGAATGTGTTTGTTTCAAGTTAAATGCTGTGTACTTTCCTACAAGAGCTATTAACTTCTAAATTTAATCAATCTTCTAATGAAACGAAAGCAAAGTTATGGAACAATTGCTTGTCTCTCACAAACATAAATATTTTGTGAAAATAACATCTACCCTTACATCCCAACAGTACGAAAATTCTACAAGCAATCATAATGTGCACATTCGACACCACGAAATTCAATTTTAAATCAACCATTCCAGCTGCTTCCGGTGTTCTGATGCTCCCCACCGCAGGGTCCAGTGCCACCGTCAAACTACTGCGCACACGCACACATAAAAGAAACCAATTATGAATTTCTACGAACTGCAGCTCTACCATTCATTTGGTAACTTTTAATTTAGCACTGTAATTGAAAACACGTTTCCATTCCACTGGCATCGTTCGGTTGCCGCCGCTGCGTGCTCCTTTTATTGGTCCCCATTCCACAGTCCCCCAATGATTAGCATACGTTGCTGAAAAGCCTCATTAACAGCTGAACGACTGCGCATACGAGAGTGCCAATGTGTGTGTGTGTTGCGGAGATTTTTTTTTAAACATTCATTAGCATATTTAACACTTCCTACTTCCCGGGGCACCGAACGAGCCGGAGCCCCAAACGATCACACCACAGGCACCAGTTATCCTGGATGTTCATGAGCGCGAACAAGAAGTGACTAGCAGGGGAGTAGTATTATTTTATTTTTTGTTTTTGTCTGCTGCCCCATTTTTTGTTTCATGTAGCGGAGTTCATGCTGGTGATTTTTATTTTTCGCCTTCCCGCACACAAACGGTACACCGACGACGACAAAGATGCAGCCGATATGTGCCGCCCCATGGTCCCCATGGTGTTCGGTTGGCACTGAATGGATCTCCTTTAAACTTCCGCAAAACTTTGCAGCACCAGTAACCCACGGCACGGTACGAACGAACGGACGTGTCTTCTATGTGCGCCGCCGTGCTGCGGCAGAGGAAGTATAATTAGCTCGTAACCTTCAATTTAAAAATCTGCTTTCTGCTGCTTTTTAAATTTGTTTTCTTTATTTTCCGGCCCGTTTTTTTTTCTTTTGGCATCCGTTTCGATTCGCGTAGAATGGCACTTAACGATCTATTTGTGGGGAGGGTGGTAAAGTTAGCTTCCCAAAATTGAGTTTCCAAGTTGCTAATGGTGTTGGGCTGGCACACCGTTGTCAGGCTGTTCTATTATCGTTGGTGTGCAATCGAATGGATGGCCCCGGTCCGTGCGTAGCAGGAACTTTACGTCAAAGTGTTTATTTTATAGTGGTAAGATAGTCAATCGTAATTAATAGCTGATATCGATACTTGGACATAGCATTGTTGTTACAGGAGGTAAGTGATATATTGTGCTTATTGATAACGCAACGCAGCTATTTCCATTTAAAAAAAACACACACACAACAGATGTTTGAAATTTCGCAAGCATTACGAAACACCAGAAAACACAACATTCATTCAACTCTAATCCTCGTTGAAATGACCAAAGCCATGATGCTCTCAGGATCTGAAGCTTTTATAACAACGATACTATCCGTCGGAAATGCTAGGAGTTTGATATGAGGGCCAGATTGTTTCATCGACCGGCAAAAGGAACACCTTAAATACCGAGGGACAGGAAAACATAGGTAGTACAAGTGCATCTGCAAAAAACTGAACATGCTACGCTTCTCTCTTTCTACTTCATTAGGATTGCAAAGGATTTGCTCCAAAACTATAACATGACATGTAGCATCCGTTTGACTTTCGTAATCTCGGCACGGCATGACTAAGCAGATGCACAGACCCTACCTTGATGGATACTCGTGTAATCTTGTGTTCTTACCCCCAGTTGAAGTTAATCCTGCTTGTGAAATGGGTTTGTTGTTTGTGCAGCAGAAGTAGCCGCAGGGATTATTGTTCCACAGTTTTGTACCATAAATGAAAGTGACATTCCCTTGATTAGAATAAAATACTCATTACAGTTTAATTTGTCATTGAACATTCATTATTATTGCTTGGTTATTAAATAGTTTTAATGCTATCTTTCTATTCTTCCATATTTCGAACCGAGTCGTGGAAGCTAATCAGTAGCTATGTAATTTGAGAAGATTTGCAGTGATGTAAAGTAGCTGATAACAATATTTAACATTAAAATAAAAGAAAAGATTCAGTGTTATGATTTCGAATAGCATTCCACACTGTAAATGTAAAAAGCACTCAATATTCTTTGTAATCGAACAAAACCCACGCTCGGTGTAAGTGTACTTGCGATTCCCAATAAGTGGATTTATAAGTGAAACACTTGCTAAAGTGTACCAGAACTCTTAAACTCCAGAAAGCTACACCACGCTTCAATACCGAAGGATAAATCGAAATCAAACAGGAAGCAATAACCCATACACACCCAAACACACACACACACACACACATCGTCACGTGAACTTTAAACTCACCTGAGCGGAATCCGACATTCGATTGGAAACCGTCGAAAGTTCTATTTTGAAAAACCCCATCCGACCGAACCGAAGGGTAGGTAGGCTTTACAAACAAGCCACAGTGCAAATTTTATTTATTTATTTATCGAAACGAAAGTTCAGACGCTCTCCCTTGACTCTCGTTCCCGTGCTCCGTGGCTCGTAGGGAGACATGTGCGAAGGTGAAGATGGAAAAACTCAGTATCGTGAACCTCTTCTTTGGCCGTAGGCGTATTTGTATGTGTGTATGTGTGCCCCATCGTTTGCCAACGGAACTACCATCGGGAAAAGCCATCCTACCACTCTCCACTCTCCTCTTGTTTTCCGATCGACCCACTCCACGATCAGTCAGGTAGAGCCCACGAGAGTGCACCGGCCCGGAACGGAATCGATGGATGGGGTTTTTTTCCGAGCACTTTTTCCACCCTCTTTCCTTTCGCCGCTGCTACCGAGGTGGATTGCTTTCTTTCTCGTGTGTTAGGTACGTCAAGTTTCAGCGCCAACCCACCCCCCTTTGTCTTCATCCGGCACTTTGTCTCCATCCAATTCACCTACAAAGACGAAGCTAGAAGCTTCGAACAGAATTCAGTTTCGCTTTCGTCTCAGATTGAAGCTGTTGTTTCAGTTTCACCATCCGTCGGCACCTTTACCTTTCACACCACACCATTGTGTCAGGGGCAGGCAGTCGTGTGGGGCGCGTTTGGTTTGGTTAAGAATGGAAAGAAATCTGATACTGCTTCCCGAAGTCCTTTCCGCTCCTCCTCTGGTCACCTTCTCACCTCCCCCTAGCATAGCTCCCGAGCGTTCGTTCGTGTGTCGATTTATTTCCCATTTAGTTCAAAGCAGAAGTTCCTCCCAAGCGGAATTACCGTGAGGATAAAGTGTTTCCTTCCTGTTTTCGTATCCCCCTTCCTTTTCTCCTAAGCTCCCTCTTTTTGTTTTGTTTTTTTTTTTCTTTTTGCTGCCTCATGCCCGCTGGAAAGTAAACATGCGAAATAAATCAATTCCCTTGGCCTTATCCACACTCAAAGGTGGCCCTCCGATCGAAACAATGGAAGCTTACCGGTTTTGGTGGAAGGAGTAGTTCTTGATATCAGTTTTTTTGCTGTCGTTCCATTCGCCACAATCTGGAAGGCTCTATAACGTGCGATTTGGGCTGCATGTGATGTGAGCCATTGAACATTTTCACGACCGGACGACTTCCTTGCGCCGAAGCGGAAGACACATTTTCGTAACCCTGAGCCGACCCCAATAAGTATCCGTTTGTCTTATTGTGACACCATATATATTCTAATGGCCCCCACTAGGTGACCTTTGTCTTGCAAATGGTAGTGAAAGTATTTTCGTATCAATCGACGAGGTCTATTCAATTTAATAATGTCACTTGCTTGTCACACGTGGAAGGATTTACTCATGTCACCGGGTAAAGGTTATTGAAGTTCTGTACGAATTACTTCAGACCCGTTTTCTCTTATTGCTGTTCTTGGTGTGTAGAAAAGAAAGGTATGGACATGCTCTACATAAAGTTCATCCTTCATCTGATTCAACACAATAACCAACACCAACAAATGGTTGGATCAGCATCTCTCCGCCCATACGCAAAAAACGCAAGTATGTATCGCTCTCCGCACAAGCGGGAGGAGGGAAGACAAACGAAACCAAATAAACTGAACCTCGTTCGAGGGCAGGGCGAGTAGATGTACCAAGAACATTACATCAAGCGCCCAACGGAGTTCAGCGCGTTTACAAAATTGAAACCTTGTCAATCAATATAAATATCATTTGACGCCGTTCGTGCAATCATCGCACCATCGTCCTTGCTCGAGCCTTGTAACCTGAGGCTGACGCTCATCTCCAGCACCGTGTATCATGTATCGAGCCGCACACTCTGCCACACAGTCGGGGCTATGTTTAACTGTTTGCTTCTTTCTACCCATGCAGCGTACCGTAGCGACTTGTGTGACGACGACTTGCTGCATCACACACTCACTCCACTCTATCAACTCGCTGCTGCCGGCGTTCACTCAAAACCGCGCTTTTACATCGTTGTGTCGTCTATTGCGTCAAGGATTCTAACCCATATAGTAACATTCCCGTACACAACCAAGATCCTTCTCGAAAAAGGATGTGCGAGGTGGAACAATACATCCCCCCACCTCTCTCTTTCTCTCTGTCGGTGTACGAACCTGCCACACGTACTCCCGCCGTCGAGCTTCACCACCAGCACACACCTTTGTTCAAATTCAATTTCCCAGCGACGTTACACAGTGCAGAGAGCTTGCCCATACTTGCCCACCACTCCATGCTTTCTCCTTGGGTAAACCTTGGGTAACTTTTTTCCATTCGGGCTTTTGTGGCATAGAAAACCACGGGAAGTACGTGAAGAGTATCTTGCCACACCGTTGCGTTTATCGTTCGCATTTCCGTCGTCAACGACCGAAAGATTGTCTAGCGCTTCGGCATGGCGATTCTTTACCAAGCCTTTTTTTATTCCAACACACTCACATGTGGAAAGTATCATTCAAAGTGCTGCTCTGGCAAGTGAAGCGAAACTGCGCAACTCAATTCAATCGTGCCGCGACGACTTCGATGCCAAAAAGGCACAAGTCACATCCCGTGGAACGCGTGATGGCAAGTAGTAGCCAAACAAAATCGAGAAGAAGCAACACCACACGGAGAATGATAACAATAACAGTTTCCGGTGTTATCGGTCGGCGAACACATTTCCCTGAGCCAACGGCAATGCAGCAGCAGTGATGGAGGATGATGGTTGGCGCATTTTTCGACACCTTCAACAAGGTTTGCCTGTTAGTGTTCGTTGTCAATCCGGATGGCTATGGCTTTGAAAATAAGTTAAAGCCAAATGTTACATTTTTTTGGTACCAATAGTTGAAATCGGAAATATTGATTGATTTAGGTTAAAGTTTTTGATAATTTCGATACTAAAAGTAATATTGTACCAACTACTAGTATTTTGGGTTTTGAGCTATTTTTTTAGTGACTTTCAATCTGAAGTGTATATTTGTAGAGCTAAGTAAATTAAAACAAGCGCACCAACCTTTATTCTACAAGGTATTCTTAGTTTATATGTCCATAGATGTCACCTACCTGAAAATAAAATATTGGTAAAATAGCATTAAAATTATATAATGTATCCAAAGTGCTTGTTACTACAATTAACAATCAATTAAATATTGATTAACATAGAAAAATATGGGACCTTGTAACGCCTGTTTCAATACTAGTACTAGTACTAAAACGGCCAAGTTGTTTATATAGAAACAGTAATTATTTAGTAAACATCATCACAGGATTATATTTCTTGGCAGCTCTTCCTCCACAACACTAATCCTCTAACTAGACCGTAAAAGCAAATAGGTAAAGCCCAACTCAAATATACTGAAAGCAATGACGGCTTCTAAACTGCTCAACAACATCGTTGAGGAGCTTACTGGCGGTAAAATGCGTACTGAGGCTTAAGAATGCATTCCCGCTTATTACGCTCATTACTTACAATAATCCAATTTGTTTACCTGCCTGGAACTGAGCGACTGGCCCCACCCCCAAGTAAGGCCTTCCCCTGCGCAAGAAAAAGTGTATGCAAGGGGCAGCAACAATTTAACATTTTACCCTCCCATTACAGGACAGCACCGAGGAGGGCAAAATATCCTCTTTAAGTCGGTGAAAAACATAACGCCAACAATGCGTGACCATTAAAAGGTAAGTTCATCTAAAGTTATGCTTTAAGTTTGACCAGGTAATTTCACTTTTTTGTGCATACACATTGAAGATGATTTTATGAATTTGAAGCAATCATATAGCATTTGGAGTAGTGATGATAAAAAAGAAGATTTCGTCGGAATCGATTCCGACTTGCTCCGAAGTTTTTTGGAATCGATTCCGAATAGTAGGTCCGGCATCAGCTTCCGGAATCAATTCCGGAATCGGCTCCGAAATTGGTTCCGGAACCGGCACCGGAATTTCTTCCGGATTCGGCTCCGGAATCGGAATTAGCTCCGGAATCGAAATCGGCTCCGAAATCAAAATCGGCTCCGACATCGGAATTGACTCCGAGATCAGAATTGGAACGGAGTCGGTTTCGGCATCTTCATAGGAATAGGCGTTTGGGTCCAATGATGCTACGAGTTGATAGCCGCAAAGAATCATACTTTACTTGTAAATTATCTATTCACATGGAGATTCCCGTACTTATTTCGGTTCCCACGCTTCTTATTTCAATTCAAAAACTAATTCTTATTCTGGAGCTAACTACATTTCTGGAGTCAAGCCTGATTCCGTTACCGGAGCAAATTGCTATTCCCAGGTCGATTCCGATTCCGGAGAGGATTCTGATTCCGTAGGCCGATTCCGATCCTGGAATCGATTCCGGAGCCGATCCCAGATTTAACTCCAGAATCGGCTCTGGAACCAACTCCGGAATCGGCTCCGGAACCAACTCCGAAATCGGCTCTGGAATCAGAATAGATTCCAGCATCAGAATTGAAATCGGGTAGGTCCGATTCCGAGCTCCCACTACTAATTTGGAGGTAGCAAGTTTTACAGTTGTTGACATTGGCCACTTAATTTCAATCATTCGTTAGTTAGTGATGAAAGAGGCCCTGCGAGGTCCAACGCCTCTATTAATACGAAAACAACAACTCGTTAGTAAACTCATTTAAAAATAGGACCCAATTTTAGGTAAGTCAAGAGTGGAAATACTTTACTGCTTTAAGCTTTACTGTCAAAAAGTAAACCAAATTATTACCTACACCTTTTGAGATCTTTCAAACACTTTCTGCACAAGTGAAAAACACAGCTGTATCACCTTTCTGACTCGCAAACACACACACACAAACACAAGGGGGAGAGTTTTTTGAGTTTGTTTTGGTTACGCAAACTGTGTCGGTTTGCTAGCCCCTGAACAAAGACAAACAATCACCACGTGTTGCGCTGCTACCGTCCCAAATAACCCCCCTTTGGGGGGCGCCACCACAGCTTTCCAGCAGCCACTGCCTGCCGTGCCGCCGTGTCGGAAGCCATGAAAGACAATGATCGAACAATTATCTCATGGCCACCGCACAGCATCCCACACAGCCAGCCCCAAACCGAGCGGGTGGCATCGCGCTCTAAATTCACCCTGAACCCTGGCATAAAACGCACCCAAGCCACAGAAGGTCGAAGCGCGTTCAGCTCTCGTCGCATGGAAATTGAGCTGCGCACGCTATGCGTTTCGAATCGAGCGCGCTTTAAATTCGACTCGGAAGCAAACTGATGAAGTAATACATTGATGCGTGATGAGAAGGTCGGGGAGAAGAGAGTGGGAGAAAAGCACTGTGCGAAGGGGGAACGGAAGGAAGCTGTAACGAATAAACAGAATTGCGCTGCGTTAGGCACAATGCGCTTTCAGTGAGAGGCCACTTCACCGGGCGGCGGGCGCTGGCGTGAACGAGGTGCGAAAATGCGCATTGCACACGGTCACTACACCACCAGCACACCATCGCCGAATGCGGGTCAGTGAGAATGGAAAGAAAAGTGTTTTGGTCGGCCCCGTGGACTGTGGCGTCGGGGAAACGATTTCGTAAGCATCACAACACACGCCGGGTCTGTCGCTTTTTTGGGAAATTGCTTTTTTTGGGAACAACATTGGAAACAGCAGTACAAATTTTAAGGAAAATTCCTCATATCTTATACTTCGCAAGCATCTCAAGCCCCCAGTCGGCATGCAAATGAATAAATAAACAGCATTTGAATGAATTCCATCCACTAGGTACAATGTCAAGTTTGGGCGTTGGGCGAGATTTGTTCAAACTTCCCAATCAGTCCAATTTGTTAGTGAGACTCTCCTACACAAGAAGGCTCATCACAGGCCGGGGCGTTACAAATGAGCAAGATAATTTTATGGCCGCCCAAACGCAACCACCGCAAACCGCGGCGCACCGTACCACACACCCCTTCGGGCGAAAGTAAAACACAGCATGAGGCTCCGTAAAGATCTGTGCAACGTGGAGAACGGGGGCGATAAGGAAAAAAACGGGGGCACACGGTGCACGCAAAGAAAGCAAAACTTCGTACGAATAACCAAAACAAAGTGTAAGATAATAATGAAAATAAAAGTTACAGATTACCGTACTGCATTCTTCCGACGCCGTCCAGCTCCGTCTCTCTCTCTCTTTCCCTATCCCTTTGTCGGGTGCTTATTCCGTTTCCTGATCGAGGCGTTGTGGCTGGAGATATGTCTCACCCTTGCCCATAGCTGCCTGGTGGCCCAACAACACCCGTTTTTGGAGTGTTGCTCGCGCAAAGCAGATTGCGAAGTGCGTGATTTGGCCAGCATAAAGTTATGCTATTGTTGTAAACTTATAAAACACCAACAAACACGAGTTGAACGGCTACGCTGCCGACTCTTTCCATCCCCGTTTTGCTTGATGCCCGGCTACGGCGTTCGTTTATTATTTTTTCCCCTAACCGTCGTTCCCGCCGCGTACACGCATTTGCGAAAACAATCCCAGGGAAATGGTGGTACCATGGCTCTTCCTGTAGGCCGGAGCCGTCTTGGAGCGCTTCCCAGGAGCGTTGCGCCACTACCAACACCATTACAATAAATAAACAACAGCGCCCAAAACCCGACACTTCCCATTTTGTGTTCGGCCGGGCCCACGCAATCGTAGTTGTAACAATTTGGATCTTGGGATTTGGATGTAAACGGGCTACACACACATTGTTGCTTCGGGCATCTTGACCTGTTTTTGATTTTATCATCTACTTGCCCAGCGAAGGAGATGGTAGATTCGTAACGCGCGAAGCACAACCTAATTAAATGGCCGACATAATTGGGCACTGATGAGCACACTAGAACTTTAACTGCTTGAGCATGAGGGCTTAGGTGTTGAGGGTGTTGTGCACACGCAGCTGACGACGGAGCATTGTGATGCGAATAGCAAACACTTAAATGCATCAACATGTGTGCAAGAACAAGGTCAACACTAAAACAAAATAGAGCACAATAATACAAAACAAACCAGTTTTTTTTTAAAAAAGAACGTTTCATAAAATAAATGAAACATCGACAGCATACACATAAAAAATGCTGCACCATCATGGCAACGATTCTTGGAGTTGCTTAGCTCCTATCAAAACAACAACACCAAGCAAACTGTAGCAAATTAATTCATCGTGTAACGAATGCTTAAAAGCAAATACAGACACACACACAATTGGCTCGTCTATCAATCAACATCTTTTACAATATTTCACTTCCGCTAGCCAATGTATGCGGCCCACCCCATTAGCGCTAATCTTTATCGGTGCCCGGCAGCAGCAAGCAGCAGGGCGGCACTCATGCGTTCATCTTATAATATCCGCTCGCAGCTAAGCCGCACGGGCTAAAAGGTTCCGCAAAAAGCAAAAATAAAAATACCCCTTTCCCGCACTGTAAACCGATCTCCGAAATTCTGCCAATGTTTTCATGCTTGGTGGAGCGCACGCGGGGCGCCCGGGAGTTGGCATTCGGCAGTGGCGAACTTATCGTATTGCTGCCGTCCCCTCGTCTCTCCCTATTAATGGGAAGGGAAGGGTGCTGAAATTAATGCTGCCAAAACTATATTGCCAATGCCGAGGTCATTGAAATGTTTATGGAGCTGATGAGATGATAAAAGCATTCCCGCCCGCCCGCCAGTAATGCACACGATCGGTTGCCTCTAATTGTGGGTTACTGGTGGGCTGGTGGTGTGCGTGCTCGGTTCGGGCTTCGAGAATGAAGCCGAAATGCGTGGTAATGGAGTTAGTGCAAGCTGTATTACGTAGTGTGGCAAGTATTCACGCCATTTTCCAATTGCCAGAGGTGAAACGAACAATTTTTATTCATCTTAAGCATTTCGGGTCGGCATTGCGTAATTTGCGCTACACGATAACCAATTTCGTGCCTCATTTGGAGACTATATGCCAACACAGTTTTATCCCAAAAAGGTTCAAAACAAAATGTTCCTTCATATCCATGTTCTCTCCTGCCTCCTTGCTGCGTAATCAATCAATTAATCTGTAAAAGAAATGTTTCGTATAAAAATAATGTCAAGCAACGATTAAAACCAAATTGCGTGACCGACAATGATTAAGCCCCCCCGTTCCCACGAATACGTACATTGAAATCGATTAAAAATGAATGCTGCCACAAGTTCCACCATGCTAATCAGGGGGCCTCGGGGAACGTGATAAACTCTTTACTTTACGCCGCAATCGTAACGCAAACGAATCAGCAGCACGAGACAGCCGAACGGGGGGAAACATTGCGCGTAAAGGGGCACCTGAGGGTTATGATCGATGGGCGTCCGCCGTACCTGTCCACCCACTTCCACCCAGTTCTACCCGCCGGTAGTAATGGCGATTATGGTGACCCGTTAACAAATGAAACCATCTCGGGGTTTTCTTTTTTCTTTTTTTTTTGTGCGCGTGACCGGAGTGAGAGAACGAAAAGAAAAGCTGAAACTCACGCCATTACTTCACGCCTTTCATCACAGGCCGTCGGGGCGCGTCTCGCCTCTGCACACGCGATGGAGGTCACGAGAGAGGTTTTCCCTCTTTTGCCTCCCAGCGTACCAATATTCCGGACATCGAAAAGGTCACAACGGCCACATGATTTAGCACTCAGACCGGCAGACGACGAGCCGGAGTGTCGCAACGTTACGGCGGACGCGGGAAAACCCCAGGAAACATTTTACTAAATTTAAGTTGTAAAACTTTGTAAAGCAACCATAGCAAGTAATGGCCTAGCACTAGCTGCATCACACTTATTCATTTGTAATTGCATGCAAATATACTCTCACAACCACAACAAAAGGTTCTAGCACAATATCCCATGACTTGCTGTCAGAACGTTTGCTCCAGAAATTATACACATACCGCATTTTTATTGCATCTGGTCCCATTGATTGAAAGCATTGCGGCAGCGGCGTACAGCTCCACACAGAAGCGGGCGTAATTTGTTAACCTTTGCTCCCGCTCACACGCCACCCTCTCGGACAAAGGTCACGCCGGTCAGTGTGCGATGCCGGCCGTACAACGATACGGCCACTCACCAGCACGGCAACGCGTAGGGGTATCGGGTTCATTTAATGCTGGGCTCGCCATCACTAAAAGAAAAGAGTAGCGGATCCGCTTTAGCATTACCGTGCCGTGACTGGTTTACGAGCAAGCCGAGCGGTCCGCAACTTTCATTTATGGGAAAAGAGTGTAAGTACTTTTTGTACTTTGAGAATCTCGATATTGCAAATGTGAACAGTCTGGCGCTCAGTTTGCAAACACTTGAACGCAATGCTATGCCGCTCTGTGCTTGGTAAGTAGGCTTTAATATCGAATTCCAATTCCACAAAACAACTCGTACGATTCCTGGCTGTGTGCGATATCTCGTAATCGATCAGTATTGTCGACATAGTAATAGTGCTCACCCTGGGAGACATACGAAGCATTCGCCGGTCAAAAAAGGGGTTAACTGCAACTACGGGTGCTGGACGTTGGTGCGGGCACTTTCATGCTACTGGTGCCCCTGGCGGTCTCGGATGTTGATTTGCTTCGCTTAGTTCTGGGCTCGACTATTGATGCCAAGGCCGTCGGCTGCAGCATCGATCGCGGCACACGCGGATAATTCGGTTGCCTTGTCCGCACCGCCAGCAGGCTCTCTGCGCAGCGATGGAACCGATGCGATGAAAAACCATTTTTGATTTTAAATGAGCGACCAGGCGCGGGACGGCCTGTTAATGAGCAGCGAAACGATTCATTGAATTTACAATAGCACCACAAATTGGTGCTGTCATTGTTTCTCTCCACTGTTCATTTAGATTGCATCAGTTACAGCGGCCAACAACGAGATCGTCGCTTTTCTTGTGGAGTTTTATTTTTGTTTTATTTTTTTTACATTGTATACCTACTGCGATGCTGCTGCTTACATTAACAACAACACCCAGCATGCGTATTTGCCAATTGTTCGAATTAACCTTCACAATCTCCTGCGGTTCGCCTGGAAAGTGCACACCCTTGATGTCGATTAACGTCAAACCCGCAAAAAATTGCCAAATAAAAGAGCAATTTAAGTTTTTTGGGGGTTTCAGTTTAAAAGACCCGCACATCAACACCATTACGTGCATAAAACGCACACACACGAAACAAAACAAATCGAAACAAGTAAAAAAAAAGAGCAAAACAAAATGAGTCATTTAGGGCAAAGCAATTCCCATTTTTTCCGAAGCCATGTGGCATGGAATTAAAAAGGGCAAAAGGCGATGTTCCAATGTCGTTGTGCAATCTGGTCCAGGGTGCAGCAGCCAACCTGTGAAGGGCATTTTTAAACATCTCCTTTAAGCTCGATCCACTCTCCCAGGGTTTTTTTTTTTTTGAGCAACAACACCCAACAGCCTTTTAAAGCTTTGGATGCAATATTAATTACACTGTTGCAATTCGCTCATTTGCTTCGAACCGAACGAGCGCGGCTGTACGTGCCGGGCCCGAACTGCCAAATCAACACATTTATTGGGCTTGTACTACCTTCCCCATAATGGTAAAACTTGGTGCAGCAGCAGAGCCCACGGGCACTGCACGGCTTCACAAGAAGAGCCTCCACACACAAACACGCAATAAGCGAAATCATTGCATTGGCCCTCAGAGTGCAGTCGGGACGGCAGTGAGCACCAGATGTCGATGATTGTGCACCGCAGCACCAACTCCTCCTTGTATGCGAAGAAGCTTGCCGGTACATTCTTCTTGCAAGTGAGCTTTCAGAGCAACAGAGACACCGTAGGCGCAATGTCGGTCGTGCATCACGTGCCTGCATCAACGCATTTCACTTTTTATGCACAGCAGGCCGAGCGTGGCAATGTTGTGTCGGCTCTCAGTCGGCGCCAGCTCGGCGAAGAAGTGGCCCGTGTGCCAAAAAGACACACGAGGACGGCTCTATGGCGTCGGAGCGGCTTCTTCAACGGACAGAGGAAGTTTCTCGCTCACGGATGCATCGAGAACATGGCCAAGTATGGCTCGAGTGAAAATGATCGTAATTGACGACAGGGTGGTAAGGTTGAAGGTGAACCCGACAAGCTGAGTTTGAAGATGTTAAACCGAAACCTCCAGATGCTGCAGCGTAATGTTCGTCTTGAGATCTATGCAGAACTTCACCACTTCGCGGCATAGACATGCTCGGTTAGCACGTTCTACCCGACAGGATGTGAAAACAAA
This sequence comes from Anopheles arabiensis, assembly GCF_016920715.1. Lineage (NCBI taxonomy): Eukaryota > Metazoa > Arthropoda > Insecta > Diptera > Culicidae > Anopheles > Anopheles arabiensis. Next base: position 32,502,131 of record NC_053517.1, read on the forward strand.
ACAGATTGAGCAATTAGCAAGCGATATTTTAATCCAATAAATCATAATGTAACACGAAACTGGAATTTCCAATATCCAGAGACTGTTCAACAGATTATCCAATTCTATGATGAAGCAATCATATGAAACCAAAATGAGTCTACAAAGCTTGATTAAACCAGTCGTGTAGAGTTATTCCAGTTAGAGCCAGTCTGCAAGATATTGAAACGTACTGTTGCCTCCAGCTTAATCCGCAATATAAAAGAGAAAATTGCACATGTCTTAAGTTTGGCCAGTAACCATTATTTACACTTAGATCACATGTTACTAAATTTCAACAAAAAGTGATAAATCATACATCTATCGTGTGTCGAAAGCATGAGCTTGCTAACGACACACCAAAAAACCGCACGAATCTTCAGCCTCTAACCTTCAGCAGAGCACAGCGAACAAACGTTGTAGACAAAGAAGAAACCAACCAACCGCCTCATAGCATACACGGTTTGCGCTAAGGCACGCTGCACTCTGGCCAGGCGACTGCCTCTGTTTGTCCGTGGTGCACGCCTGCGTTCCGTCGTCTCTCCGCAAAGATGCAATCGTCGGTAATTTATTCAAAACTTTCAGTTTCCACTGCGTGAACCGCACCGCACGGGGTTGTCCCTCCTCGCCCGACTACGGCGTAATAGCGTTCACGAACTAATCGGCCCATCTTCTGCGCCGAAGACGAGCGCGGGCACAAAAGTGGGCCATTTTGCTAAACGACCGACGATGGCGACAGCGAAAACGACGGCTAAATTAGCGGTGCATTGCGTAACACACCGGTGGATGGCGCCCGATTGTGTTTGTGTCGGCTTTTTTTTTGCGCCGACTGCGGAACTTACCAGGTTTGGACCAGGGTGTGGGTATGCTTTTACGTTTTCACGACCGTGTCTAGGAATTGTCAGCATGGATTGTTTATTGTGCAGTAAGAAGGCAATGCAAATTCAGAATAAAGTATGTCACAACTTCTTGATATTATAATCATCAAACAGAAAAATGATTTATGAAATCCATTCCTTGATCATTGCCACCTCCAGAAAAGAGACTCCAGAGCTTGTGCACATCAATCTGAAAACCTGGCGTTTGCGTCATTCAATAAATTCCCCTGGGCGTCTTGTTACCTGTACGGGAGTTTGGCTGGTTACGTCCGACGCTTTCGCACAATACACACTAGGCAGCATATAATCGGTTGACGCTGATGCTACAATATGCTGCAACCAGGCCTATCCCTTCGCTTCACAGGGCGACCACTTTCGCTGATGAATTTATTGTTGTTTTTTTCTGTGTTTCTGCGTTTCTTCCTCCTCTCCGGCATCAGCTGATTACCGCTTTTCTCCCACCACCAACCTGTCAACGAATAAAGCATCATAAACGTGCATATTGTTCCGGCACACGCTGCCAATATTAAAACACGTTCATCGTCGTGTGGCGCAAAACAAACGCACAACTTTATCGTTCTGTTGTCTGGGATTGCGCCGCCGCCATCGTCTCCAGCTTCTTCCAAAGCCGCTCCTTCACCAACCCGTACCCAAGCGGTCCTGCGTCGGGAAGGGCTTGAATGTTACCACCGCCAAAGAGAACGCCCTTACTTATGCACAAACATAATCACACACACACATACACACACGTACAAGTGCATACACCAACGTTTCAAACGCACCCGTTGGCGCTTTACGTTGGCGCGATCACCTAAACGATGGGTCTTAAATTATGCAACAGCGTGATTAAATCAGATTAAAATTTAATTACAAACTCATTGCCGGGGCTTTGGCGGAGCCAAGCGCGCCAGCCGACCGCCGAAACAACCGGGCTCTCGGGGCTTTATGCTTTATGGAGCATTTGCGAAGCAAACGCACAAGAGGATGCCCTCCCCCACCGATTCCGTTGCGGAGTGAGGGATACTTTTACTTTTTTTTGTTTGGGTTCGCACTGTTCTTTCGCTCAAAAGTTTGCATGTGTTTCGATGATTTGGCCACGCGCATCAGCTTCCGGTCTGGTGGGCCGGCGAAGGGCTTAACACGGCTTGAGTGGCACACGAGTTGCGGGATGTATGTGTGTGTGTGTGGGTGTTTGTTTCGAGTACCATATTTTACAACACATTCGAGGCAACACCATCACTTCAGGATTATGTTGAGTGCAAACAAATTAAGGCCGTGAGGCGGGCTCTCCCGTTTAATTTAATTTTTATTCATATTTTTTTTCCTTCCCATCCGGGTGATGCTGGAATGCTGGGCCCAAGGACAACGACTGTTGATTGAATGCTGATGAAATGGTGACGGTTTACTGTTCGTCAAACACATCTGCTATTTACAATGCAGATGAAGTTAAGGGTTTAACGTGCGCTTTAAAGCTATTTATTTCAACGAGCGCTTTTATCTTTTAAAGCGATACTGGTAAAGCCAAATCAATCAATTTAATGGCTACAACAATCTACTTCCGAAACAAAAGTACAACAATAACAACATTGCAGCATTACAGCGCGTTTTTTTTAGGGGGATCGCAACAAATGGTTGCCGTGCAAAACATTCAGAAGCACGATAACAACATCAATCGAAAATGCCGGCAGTAGAAGTTAACAACTAAATTACTAACAAGCCCAATGGGGGGGGGAACGATTGCTTCGCCTGACTTGCGGCCAATTTTTCGGCACAGAAGCAGAATCCGTACCAAAACACAGAAGCGTAGTGGAACCAAATTCGAAAATAGACTTGCCCCAAAATGGTTCAATCAAAAAGTTTATGGATACGTGTTTGTGGTGTGGAAGAGTAAAAAAAAAACACACACACACACACACACATCTAACGAGCGGTCATCCTCGAAATAGAAGCAGCACAAAAAAGAAGGCTTGAAACATCAACCCCGAAACGAACTACGGAAATGGGTGGAAAACTTTCAATTTTATCCAATCAATCACTGAACTGTTTCACGTTCTACGGTTCGTTTCGGGCAACCCTGTGGCAGCGTAATGTATCGGGTACAATTTGAAAACCTCGAAACGTGTTTACGTGCTGCTGTTTTTTCAGTCTAAATCCACGCTGTGCAAGCATTTGGCAGCAAGCAAGAACATGGTTTGAGGCGTGTAAATGGGATTTAACACGAGAAGGAAGGGCGAAAAAAGTCCAACCAATAAAGCGATTCCCGGGTTGCCGAGGTGCACACATACGTACACCACACTGGACGGAACGGGAAAGTTGATTAAAAAGGACCGGTGACAGTGTCGTATCGGAAGTATGGCCCGAAGTACAGTTCCGAAAGCGGGACCATCCCGACCAATCGAATGCGAAATAAATGTGCAACGATAGATCGTTGGCACCCTACACAACCACCCTCCGATTACACCCCGGTGCTTGTATCACGCGGATCGATTTAAAACTGCTATCATAGCATTTTTCCTCGCAAGTCCCAGTAAATAAAAAAAAAGTTCCGCCCAAATTGGGATTGGTTTGGCCGGCAGCGACTTTCCCCCATGCACGGCGGCCCAAATATGGATGGAAAAAGGTGTCCACCATCCTCTTGCGTTCCAAATGGAATCCAAACAGGATGAACGGGCAGAGATGTACGGATTGAAAACACATCGAAACACACACAGACACACACTCGGAGTTGATGACATTCCATAAAATTGTTCAAAATACCCCACGGGGCAAAGGGAAATGGCGTTCTGCACGCAATGAATTTTAATCAATCACGCTTCAAACGCATCCACCTTGCGGGGTGGGAGGGGGACGGTTGGACACAACCCCACGGAGTCTTGGTAAAAGGGGAAAAGGCGCACACAAACACCGGTGATGGCTGTCGATTGGTTTGGCGAATTCTGTTTCCGGTTTTGCACGACTCCGGGCTCCGGACCTTTTGGAGTAGAGCACGATCACTTTCGCCGTTTCCGGGGCCTGCCTTAACGAGACGACGAGCCACGTTCACAGCATGGCTCTGACCATCGACGCTACCCCGAGAAGTTGGTGCAGTACTGACTCGCGTTTACAGTGGTTTATTGTTTGTTTTCTTTTACTAAGCGGATGTTGCGCGATAAATGTTCGAACGTGGAATAAGCGATACTGAACAACGATTGAATTTTCAACGATGTTGACACCTGATTCAATTAACTCAAAGCCAGCGACACGCAATGTCGTAAATAATATTTTATAGCGGCGCTTGCTGTACACAATAATGGAGCGAGCTCGGAATTGGACCTACCCGATTCCGATTCCGTGTTCAGAATCAATTCCGGAGCTGATTCCGATGCTGGAATCGATTCTGATTCCGGAGCCGAATCCGGAGTTGACTCCGAAGCCGATTTCGGAATTGATTTCGGAAAAGGTACCTGAATCAGAATCGGCTCCGGAATCGGAATGAACCTGGGAATCGCAATTTGTTCCGGTAACAGAATCAGCATTGACTCCAGAATTGGAATTAGCTCCGGAAAGAGAATCAGTTCTTGAATTAAAATAAAAAGTTTCAGAGAACGGATCGTTTACAAGTAAAGTTTGATTCTTTGCGACTATCAATACGTAGCATCATTGGATCCGAACGTCTCTTCTTATGGAGATGCTGAACCCGATTTCGATTTTGAACCCAATTCTGAGATTGAAGGCAATTCCAATTCTGGAGCTGATTTCGATTCTGGAACCGATTCAGATTCCGGAACCGATTATGATTCTAGAGCCGATTCCCTACTATCCAGAATCAATTCCAGAAAACTTCGGAATTAGCCGAAATCGATTCCGACGAAAACTTCATTTTCATTTTGCTTTATATTCGGGGAAGCAGGAAAACAAGCAAAATATTATTATGTATTATATCACCACCTACATTAACATGTTCATAGGTTTCGAGTTACAGAAATATGGCAAATATTTAGTAAAACTAGTAAACAACTTTCCAATCAAATTTTAAAGATAGATAATGAAAGATATTAAATTGTATATTAAAGTTCTCATCATCATCATTTCACTAATTATGCCTCACAATTTCTCTTAATTTAAAGCGCTGCAATCTGACAAATTTTCATTATTAAAGTAAGCTGTCCTGGTGTACCCTCTCCATTTAACGACCTGCCATGAATGTTAAACGAAACGAATCAATCCATTAAACATTATGATAGCGCTAATCACAATCCGACCGGCTCGAAAGTATCCCCGTGTCCCCACCAGTAAACATTGATTGAAGTTCGACCGTTGGTATTAACACACACGTGCGCGCAACCGCGAGCATTTCCAACACCAAACATACTTTCGACCATTTCTCCAAGCAATCGAGCAAAGAAGGTAAGGTGCATTTACTTTTCCACATCGATGCCCTTCCCCATCGGGTTCGTCCGCCGTACCATGAGCGGCATTACACGGGCCTAAAGTAAAAGAGGATGACTTATTAACGCTGCCCAAGCGTTTCGATGTACGCGCCAACATTAGTACCAACATTAGCAGTGTGAATACACACACACAAACACAAGAAGGGGGTTTGTCGAACCGAAGTCATCGGAATGTCTTCATGCATGACCAAAGCAGCAAGTAAACAGTGAAACCGAGGAATCTCGCACAACCAAACCGCTGCGCCGCCACAGTGTGCGCTCCCTGTTTGTGCTTTATGATGCAAAATCACACTCTCTTATCGCTAGCATAAACTGCGTTGATTGTCGAGCACCAGCGAACATGTTCGCTTAATTTTGGATAGTGGTTTTGAGGATTAAAAAAGGGTTATCCGTTGTCGAACAGAAGATGGGATGGGAAATAGCTCAACCCCACAGCCACATCACTTCATCGTTCCAATCAACTGATCTTGAGCTCCGAAGCATAATCTGGAGCATACTCGTACTTTTCGAAAGGGATAAACCGAGGGTTCCATGCATGTCGCGGTCTGCTTCAGAAAGTTTCGGCAGAACAGGAAAGCTAGCACAGAAGAATGAACCACTCGATTATGTCTGCCGAACCCCAGAGACGAACGGGCGACCGCAAGGTCGACGACTTGTATACCTCTCGACCGCAGACAAGCCTCGGGGCGTTCGCGTGCTAGGGCGACCATAACCATAGCGATCGAATCGATCTGTTTTCACTACACACAATTCCACGTGGCGATGCGTACGCGTACGGTGCGGTACGGTCGAGGCCGTGGGTTATACCGGTTAGGGGGAGAAAAGCTCCCAGCAACTTGGCGGCACGCATAGTTCTCCCACTTCCACTGGAGCAGCAAGTTCATAATTCCGATTCCACCAAGTGTCGCCGTACTTTTCCTGTACCCTGGTGCGTCAGTCACCGATCTGTCCAATTGCTTCATGCCCCTTCGATCGTATGCCCACTGGTTGCCCTTCCATGTCCGGATAGCAAGGAGCACATTCGGCATGTTCGTCACGTTCTTCGGACACTCATTGACTGCAACGCGTCCCGTCGCCGCTGACAAACCCAGACCCGTCGTCGGTTAACCGACCGTACACAGCCGGTATAATGAAGCTCCCGGTACCAAGCGACCGACCCATCAATTTTGGTCTTAGCAATAACAGAAGAAACACCCATCTACACACACACACACTCCATCACGAAAACAGAAACAGGAAAAAAGGGTTTACAAAACTGAAGCCAAACGTAAGACCCAGCACCGACCAATACCGGGAGACCAAAAAAGGCTTTGGAGAGAAGATTGTGTGAGTGTGTGCCGTATGAATAATTTTATCGAAAGCTTACCCAACCGATCCGATTGTGGTCCGGGATATGCGTTTTACTTATCGGTTCATCTGCTCCACAACCAACGGGGAGGGTTTCGGTGTATCTGCACGCCTTTGCTGTGTGCTTGCTGGCCCTTTCAAAGCTTTAAAGTTAATGAAAGCGCATTTGCTCATAAATCCCCCTCGAGGGGGCTTACCAATTGTGGCATGAGTGTGGTGGTGCACGAAAAATTAATTAAATCGAACACAGCTTCGGTTTGGTACCCGAGCACGACGTCTTCTCTTTTAGGCGAGAAGAACACGCCAGTATGAAATTATTATTATTACTATTCTTATTAATCTCCAGCAAGCTTACTGTATGCTCCGTCCTCAAGAATAATACATACACCGTTTGCACACTTTGCTGCCCAGCCCAGGCTGCTGCTGTTGGAGAAGGGAGAAAAACAAACACAACTACAAGAGAACTCAAACTCTTGGGGAATGGTGCATACCGTCGGTACACCGAGCCCTTAAGCTTAATGTAATTACATTAACGGACAGCAATCGGAAGCAAACTTCATTACTTGATGGCCGCTCAGCTCAGCTGGCAGCGTCGTACAAAAAAAAAAGTCAGCATATTGAATCATCTCGTCATACGGTGAACCAACCGTCCATCTACTGACAATTTCGAAGCGTTCCAGTCGAAGCTGTCCCGCCTATGGTACGCAGTCAAGGATCGGCGGTCGATTCGTTCCGTCTGTTAGAAACTGTTTTATTTTGCTTCTTCTTCTTCTTCTACTTCGTTCGCCCAACCGTCTCATTGCGATGCAAATCGTATTCAAATGAATCAATACGCCCCGCACATGATCGGTGCTGCCCTTTTCTAGTAGCAGCCAGGCAGTGCTGGAGAGTGCCGCCCAACCCCAATATTGCTGGGCTAAAAATCAATCGTTTCGCTCGACCCACCCACCCAATCGACACGACACAGCGAAGCGCTTGTGAGGAAAGGAAAAAAAGAAAACACCGGTACTCCCTCACGCTCCCGGTTATAACCGTCGGATCGATGATTGACTGTGTACCACCATCGGCACCCGGAGTCGGGGTAGAGTTCGTTAGAATTTTTGGCCCTAAAATAAAGTACGCATAAACATACGCAGTACGACCCGCGTTCATGTTGCGACCGGTTCCAAGTGCTAGAGGCGAGCGAACACACCGACATTTACCAACACCGTTGATGAACCAACCGGAGGAACGGTGGGTGTACAAAGCAAAAAAAAATACAGTCCAACAAAAAAATGAATAATAAAAACCGCACACCGACATTAAGATTCACTGCTCCCCGTACTCCTTCCTCCGAGCCACCACTAGAGTACGTCTGGCTGGAAAAATCGCCATTTCGAAGGATGGACCTGGCGGAAAGACACGCGGTAGACACACGGAGGGCAACGCAAACGAACGAGAAAATCAAAGTCAATTCCCGCAGCAACTTGTGCAGCATTTCCCTTGCCAATCCACTGTCCATCGGTGCCGTCGTTCCCAGTACCCTCGAATGCCGCGGGGGCCTAAAGGTGTTTTGCTTCGGACGCAAACATTATGTATATGTAGGCGGGAGAGTAAGATCTTTTTTTTGTGAATACTACTATCAGTAGCAGGCCTTACGCCGAAGTTAGCGATCCAAAACATTCGATCCTCATAAATATGTACACCAATATCTCTGCGTCATCATCTTTCCCAAGCCAACCCCGACAGAAGCGAAGGCTGAGTGGCACGCCGTTCCTATTTTTTCCGCCTAATAGGAAATGGTTACATTATTTTTTTATACAGATTTATACTTCCTGTTGCTTTTCTCTCATTGATGTTTTGCGTACGTGCGATACCAATCTCAGATTTAGTATCGTCGGAATAGTTATTCTTTCCAATGAAAGGTATTTGAAGAGGAAGTTGCAGTTCACCCTCTCTCTTTCTTTTTCGATTGCGCTCTTAGTGTTAAACGTTATTAGAAGCGTCATTTTCACATGTTCATGATGATGGCTCAAAATCTGAATAAGAAAATGATTTTGATTCAATTTGTTTACATTCTCATTAAAGATATGTGCTCTTATTGAGAGTCAGTGTGTGAGTGAGAGCCCAGCAAATGAATGTCTGGATTCAACACAGTTTATTTATTCTTCACTTGTTTATGATTCACTTTTTCACAATTAACTGGAAATTCACTATATCGGAAAGTGAGTCAGCAAAATTCCTAAAGAACGAAACGTTAGTCGGCACGAGGAAAGAGTGGGTAGAATCCTACAGTCTGAACTATTAGTGAGACCTAAAATCTGAACTACTAGTTCCATCCAGAGTCGAAGTTGTCCGTAGTCATCCGGAATCGAAGTCCTCCGGAGTTGGTGTCAAAGTTGGAGTCGTATTTCCATCGTTAGACTTCGACCTGAACGACTTCGACTTCATACGACTCCAACTCCGAATGACTTCGAATCCGGATGACTCCAACTTCGACTCCAACTCCGGACGATTCCAACTCCTACACCGGACGACTAAGGACGATTCCAAACAGACCATCCGGAGTCGATTTCAAAATTTTCGGAGGCGGATTGAAGTCATCCCTGGATTTTGCGTACTTTACCCATCACTAGCAGTAGGTCGCTGGAAGGCTCAAAGCTCCCAAACGAGTAAGTCACTAGTCAGCGCAAAGAGTGAGTGAGTTGAATCCCACAGGATTAGCTAAAGGCTTTATGTGTTCAAGTGCAATAAGTTAAGTATTCCCTATCGTCAATATTCCGCTAATATTCAACTCTCTAAAAAATTGTCATTACTCTCATTTTGATGACTATAAGCTTCCAAGGCACTGCTCTATTCGGTTATATTACATTCTTGCAAAATCTATGAGCATGTTCCAACTAAAAATTGTTAACCGTGTTCCTACAGGCCTTTGTCAAAGGTTATCAAGCAGTGCAATTCTAATATAAACAACGTTTTAGTAATTGATGCTACCCAAACCAATCAGTATTTAATTGTAAAACAATTTCCTCAAAACGGGGATTAGCCGTCACGATCTTGCCGTTTCATATTATTTCACCTATCAGCACAAGAACGTTTGCCTCCAGCAAAACGTAGAATGAAAACAATCACCTAGTGTCTATCTCGCTGCACCTTTACTAATTCTTCCCGCTTACGTGACTGTGACTCCCCAAATATCGACCCTCCCCCACGACAAAACAGTCACGACACGGAACGAACAAAGTAAACAAAGGTTCTGCCCGCAACACTTCGTTCCTAACCGCAGCACCATCGCGAAAACCCCCTCAATGTTCATTCGAAGTTCATTTTCGTCCTCGTCAATTGCAAAACCACACACCACTTCATAGCAAAGAGGGAGGCCAGCACCGAACACTGCATGTTCGTGATTCATATTTGACCACAGTTGGGGCCCGTTGCACCGCACAAAAACCTCAAGCGAATTCCCGCCAGGACCTGGTCGATGTACTTGTTGGCACCTTCAGCACACGACGTGAGGTAAGCCCAACCCAGCCCATCCCAATCGTTTGCGGTTCTCCATCCAACCCAAACCTGCAATCGTTTTCAGCTCGTGGGAAAATGGGTGATGTTTTTTTTTGTCACCCGTCCGCCAATGTTGCGATCGACGAAACGAGCGAGACGAAACGTGCAGAGCAGAGTGCTGGGGGAGTGCTGATCCGGCAACAACACGTCAGCGCCCGTGGTACCCTATGGAAAGGTCGGTTGGCCGACCGAAAGTCGAGAAAAAAGATGCTTTATTGATTACCTTCCGTCGGTGACATTTAACCGCCACCGAAGCGTGCCAACCCTTTTTGTTCCTTTTTGTCGGTCTGTTTTTTTTCCCGAGATGTGTGTACCATGGTGACTGCAGGCGACACCCACGGACGGAGTTTTATCGGTAGTTAGTTTGTTTTATGTACTACACCCAGTCCCACCAGGACGACCAGGAGTTTTCCAACGTGACCCGATTGTGTTCCCGGGTCCGAGATTGGTTTGGGGAGAACCGTGCAACACCACAATCGTAGCTTTCGTGTCGTCTCGTTCTTTCTCTCCTACCAATCGGATGGCATAGAACTAATGGGCTAGACGACGACCTCCCTGGGCCGCACCCCTTCAGCAACGTTTACCGAACAGCCCCCGGTGTGTGAACGATCGGCTGCTCCATCGCAACCAGGTATGGCGGCATCGTGACATGATTTATCAGCTTGTGCTCACGGTGTGCGCGTAGGTAACAGTTTCCTTTTCGGTTTCAATTTAAAATGCAGCAGTAAATGCATTTCGATTGTGTGACGTGTTTTCCTTTCCTAATATTGGATACGGGTTCAAACTTTTCATATTTCAAACGTAATCCATGTGATGAGTACGGAAGGAAAAAAATGCTAAAACGAAAAATAATCTATTTTCCGATTTTCCTTGAAAGCCCTAATAGCACTTAAACGCTGCACCATAAAATCCCAACCGTAAGCCGTTTCTACTTCCCTCAAAGGTACTAAACTGCACGCCTCGTGCAAGCGGCGCGGTTCAAGACGACCGCTCGAAAGGGAAAATCTATTGCCTCTAACCAACATATATTTCCTATCGAGGTGCTCTCTAACACATGATCCCATTTATTAGTCGGCCGCTCGTTCGTTCCAAAACAAATGCCCGCAAACGAAAAAGGACCCCCGCCCCCTCGCGCTCACCCGGTTGACAAATGGGAAAAGGGAAAGAAAATGATGATGTCTCTAAATGACGATGTGAGAGGAGGAAAGTGTGGAGGGGAGAGAATTCCTGCACGTTCCTTGCATTTGTCCCACCCCGCGCTCGTCCTTTGTTTCGATGACAGTTTTACGAGCGAAACAGATTAGATTGAGCAAACGTGATGATCGTTATTGGTGACCTTTTTTACTGGGCGCTCGTGTGAATGTGTGTGTGTGGATGAGCCCGACTGAAGCCAAATTATTCCCCGTAGGATTGACAAATGTTTCTATTTACCCAAAATAGGCCTAAAGACATTTTCCTTCACCCGCTGTGGCTGTGGGACATTTGCGTCGAGACTGGTTAAGCGAGAGAGAAAGGCAAACAATTCAAGCCTCTGGATGCGATTTGATAATTATTACATCAACAGTGTTACGATCATCCCCCAAGCCTCCCCCTACCCTCTATCACAGGGCCCCCAATAAATCTCAAATTAGGTTAGTAGGGATAAGAAATGAAAAACAGTGGCCCAGCTTAAAAAAAGGCAAATTGAAAATAGCGCCATTGTTGTGTTGTGTGGTTTGTGGCTGTGGGAAAAATGCTGCACCAAATCTCAGCCGCGTTGTTCGGTGTTGCAGCATCCAAAAAGATCATTTCCCCCGCGTTGGTGTGAGCGCCAGTGACGACACCTTTAATCGAAACGGCTCTCGTCCCTCCCCATGTCGCAGCTACGGTGACAATACCTAAACCGCTTCAACACCTTTTTACAGCACTTTTCCAGCAGTAAGCAGACAAACAATCACCTACCTTTTGTGTTTGAAATCGCGCCGACCGGCTAGTTTCCTCCGACTTGCGTATGGCGTTTGTGTATGGCGCAACCCCTGGCCACTGAACGGGTTGTGTTGTTGTGTGGATGGTGACTGCGGGGCTAGTGACAACCGTGGTTTCTGCTACCGCGGGAATGGGCTTACCGCAGCAGGACCGAAGCCGATTGGGGCAGCTGCACCTGTTGGCGGTGGTTTCCTGTTGCTTCGATAGCGTCGCGCTGTTCCCGTACCCAAGTGACAACACTGCGCCCGCACCGGCCGGGCAATAAGAACTGCATTATATTTTCATCAACACACACCGACACACACACACGTACACGCACGTTCACTGGCCGCAATAGAAGCGCCGTGCCCCGGTGATGGACAGTGAATTAATTCCCGCCAGCGAAAACTTTATTGCACACAAACACCCACCCACCCGCACTAAGAGGTGTTCCACCGTGAGAACCGTGGCCGGAACCTCCCGCGCCCTGCCGGTCGCTTTACGTAATGCACTGCACTTTCATTAAACACACACACTAGCACGCATTTCACATACACGGACACGTACGTTCACTGCACCGGGGGGAGATATTATTTAAAATCATGAGCTTTTTTTCGCTTTTTTTAACTCTTTCACTGTTGCATTCACACTTGTCACCGCTTGCACTTATTGCCCACGGGCTGAGCTTTTGCGCGCAGATTTAAAATATTTTTTAATATACACACGCACACATGCACACACGCTCAAGAACTCGTTGAGAAACTTCTCAGTTTACGTCACGGAGAGACACTTGTGCCTGCAAAAAAAGCAAAACAAATATAAATTATAGCACGAAGCACATATGGGAAAGCAAGTAAAGCTGGAAACCTCAAGAAAAACAAAAAAATTAAATAACAAATGAATAATAATAGTAGAAAGAGGCCTTTTTGCACATTCATATTGCATCATTGGTTCAAGCCTAGAATGGAGCGTCCTCCCTCAGCAAGGACTGACTATCCGGCAGCGTGGTACTGACATAAGCCTTGAAAGTCCTATATAGTCCGGCTTGTACGCGTAGGACGTTACGCCAAACAGAAGATTTCTACAAACTATTTTTTAGCATTTTTTAATCAACATTCATCCATTTACAACCTCTATTGTGCGCAAAATCAGATTTGAGAAAGTTCATGTAAAAATTGGTCCTCAAATGTAGTGTCACAAGCTCTAATTAAATCAAATTTATTCTGTAACAATGAGAAATGTTCAATTTTTACCTATGATTAATGTTAATGTTTGTGCAAAATCGGAATGATAAGGCAAGCGGCTGAAAAGAGAAAGGAGAATCAAAGCTGAAAACCAATAACCGCGGATAATCAGCAATTAAACTGATATTATGTTGCATTATGTTGCAGTGTTGCAAAAAAAAACACACAAAGACTGCACACAAGTAATTTATGCACTCACACCGATACGACCGATGCTACCACATTTCTTTTCTCTTTCATGTACTGCGGTGATGCTTCAGCTGCCGAATGGCAATACATTGAAATGGCAATACATTGCACGTTTGTTTGTTTTCGTTTTCGCATAACGAATAAAACGGCAAACCAACGGACACCATAGCGCAGCGTGAAAGCTGCAGTTTGAAATATATTATTTTAGCAATGCACTGAGAAATCCAGTAATGCCACCCCCTACAGTGGACAAGCTTACAGCCCCCACGGCGGGTACAGAAATCCAGAAAGAAATAAACGACGTGCAAATGTGTGAGTAGTATGGCCCGTAGAAAACGTAAAAAAAAGCAACAACAAAGTTTACGTTTTTGTTTGCAGCAAACAATGTCGAGAATTATTCATCACCTAACCCCCCACTTCACACACACACACAATTACATACAACCGGTCACACTTGCAGTATGTGGCAGTATTTATGATGATAATATTTCTCACCAGCAGCAGCAGCAGGAAAGATAACGTGAAAATGCGACTAAATGGGAATGCTATGGGATTGTGCTAAGGGGCGCGCGCGGAGGCCTTGGGAGGGACAAAAAAGAAGAAGACCACAACAGGACGGACGATAGAATTCCAACCCTATGACGTAAAACGTTGATAGCTTGGCTGCAAACAAAAAAATCATACTGCAACCATTTCTTTCTTTTTTAAGCTCAAACTGTGACAATTGCATGAAAATTTTTCATTGAGCGTTTCCCATTGTTTTCGTGCGCCAGATTTCCTCTCTTCTGTGTACGGGTGTGTGTGTGTGTGTGTTTTCGTAGCTTCTCGTTCAGCTTTCAGCATGTCCGTCTGCTAGTTTTCGGTTGGCCAGTATGCGGGATGATTTTTTTGAGAAGGGTTGCAAAGGGAGCAACTTTATCGTGAATAAAAATTGCAACCCTCCACCTCCAGCATCACAAAAAAGGGAACCCGGCCGGCCAGCCTTGCAAACTTTTTTTGGGGAGGAAACAGATATACCGGAAGACATTTCCTCCGACAACTATTGCCGCGTTCGGTGAAAGCTGTTCGTTCAAATGGTGGTCAGATTTTTTTTTTGTTTGATAAGTTATTTTGATTCCACCCACTGGGAATTGTGAAACGCGTTCGATAAAAAGTATTCCCACACCACCAATTGGTTGGTGCTTCGTTGATCCGATGTGTGACAGTTGCTGTTTCAGGTTCAGAAAGCTGCACTTTTGCGTCACACGTTTTTCAACACGCTTATCAAACACTGGCAAACGTTCGATAGCAATCACCGTGCAAGAAATCAGTGGAAGTACAGGGGGCGATGAGTGCTGAAGGAACTGATAGTCTAACTGATACGGTGAGCCCTTTTCGCTATCGTGGTGCATTTTTCGTATCATTTGATCAGCGGCCAAGCTTACAACATGCTATAGATGTGCAACGCTGATTGTGTGCTGGAAAGATAAGACAAGAACAGACAAAAAAAACATTAAAAGGATGAATCACAATGGTGCCAAAAAAGTGTGAAAATACTTCTGGAATAATGATTTCAACTGTCATTTATTATGCTACACTACAAGCAAAGATGCATGATTCCAACGACCCATAGAGCAGTAGCACGAAGAACAACGGTTTGAAAGAAAAGAAACGTAGAGAGCATAAGCATTTCTGCTCCACCGCTGTACCATCATTACTTTCCAGTGTCGGCGGGAAAACTTTTGCATCACTTCGGGGCAGCACTCAGCCCCACACGTTCGGACAAGGGAGGAGTGAGAGCCGCTGATGCAAAGATGATGAAGGTAAGGTGTCGGCGTTGACGGCGGTAATCGAATATTTGTCCGAAAACATTACGGACGAGACTTCGCCAGAGCGCCACTTGGTTTATTATCTTCGTATTTTTTGTGTGCGAGTGCTGCCTCTTTCCAGCAAGATTTGTTTCTATTTTGTTATCCAACCTTTGGGAGTACAACCCCCGTACCGTCCATCCGACCGTCTTGGGCAGCGAACTGCTACTGGCCCACTGGTTGTGGGGATGCGAAAAGAAAGAACCACGGAACGCAGAATCTTGTGCAGCAGTGCGGGACAGGGATTTTGGGGGGCGTTTGTTTGATGGTGAAAGTTTAATTTGATATACACACTGTTGTTATTTGTTTGATTTTTCTTTCCGTGGGGCTTTCACCGTGTAAGAATTGGACAAAAGCATGAATCGCAGAGAGAGAGGGAGCGAGCGAAAGAAAGATCTAAGGAGAAGGAGGCACACCGGGGCACGGAAGGGATGACAACAGAACAAGTGTACGCTTTCGGCTGTAAGATGAGGATCAACTTCGCCTTTCCTTCTTCAAATGGTTTCAGCGTTATTTGATTAGCATCAAGTTGTGGGTCCCGTGTCTCGTTCATCTCGTGCAAAAATTGGGCTGCCTTTGTGCTACAACTTTTGCAACAGGAAAGAACAGAAGCTTCGTTTTTCATTTCCAATTCTAATAATCTCCAAACTAAAAAAGCTCGCTGTAACAAAAAAAAGTAGTACAAACATTTAAAAACACCACCCAACCTGCCCTATGCTTTATTGCGAAGCCAACGAAATAAAATAGATATAAATTAATGGCCTGCCTGAGATAACGATCGCTTTTTTTTTTGGATGGTCGTAAATCGGGGTAGTCAACAATTCCTACGACCGACCGAGTTGATCGTAAAACTTGTCACCTTACGGTTTGAAATAAATGGCATTTGTCAACAGCAGCAGACCTGCCCGTCGCGCAGTGCTGTGCGCTCGGCAAAAAATAGGCAAACATACCCACCCACCCCCCCCCCCCCAGGCTCAGCAGTAGCAATACAGCGTGGGGAAAAATAGCCCAAAACCCCACCGAGCAGCTCTTCCATTTCATCTTCCACCCGGGACACTTCCACCGTTTACCTGAAGCCACGCGCCAACAAACTTGTAAAAATACGAAAAATGCCATTCCACCTGGATGCTAATTGCGAAATAACATTTTCAAACACAAGCACACACACATACACACACACAAACAGTTCATAGAGTCAAGGTTACCCACCCGCCCGGGCGCTGGTCGGAATGCTCGACTAGGGCCAACCGTGAAGGCACGACGGCGAAAGAAAACTCCGGCAGTGCGCAAAAAAAAGGCAACACAAACATCAAAGGGATCGGTTTTTCGGCTGTATTTTCCGGCTCGTTTTACGTTCTTTTGTCGACCGGTGTGGGGTTTACCATCTCGGGACAGTTTTTTTTTTTTGCTTTGCTTTCGTTTGTCGCTGTATCATGGGCTTTACTGGCCTCTCTGTTTTGCATCACGGTGTCACGGGAGAATCTTTTGGGGTGAGCATTTGCTCCGCAGGACCTCACTTAAACCAGCGGTAATTCTATGTAATACCATTGAGAGCGCTGGTTAAGTTGGCCATTTCTTCTTCCAGCCAGCCAGCCCGGCTGCTGCTCCTTTCACCGAGACTGCTTTGTGCTGCGCATCGTGAGCTTTTTGCTGCCTCGGTCTGAGCTTTCTAGAACCCAGAGAAGACACACACACAGGCAGACACTTTAAATTCTAACACTGGTTGTGTTTTCAGTAGTTCGCAAGTTGGTTGAGGCCAAGTACTAAAACATACCAGCGGATCAGTTTTTCAACATTGAACATGAAGAATGCAATTTAAAACAACAACAAAACTAGGACCAGTTCTGCTTGAAGCACGTCAAACCTTACCCGCGCAGGGTTGATCGATGTACCGACCGTTCTTATTGAACTTTGAGCCACTTATTGAACATTAGGGTCCTTTTATGAGACACACCCACACCCCGACACACCGCTATTTTTTGGCTCCCAAATCATCTACCAGCCCGGGCGGGGTGGACACACGCCGAGCTGGAATTTAATACTCTACGCAAACTGTCTTCTGTACCGGCACAAACAAAATCAATCGAGCGTAAAATTACATCGAAGCCTTTCACTGCGAGCCTTCCTTCGCTTCCTCTCGCATGGTGCAGATGCCACACAGGAAGGGGAGGGGACAAGTGGGGAGCAAAAAATGTAAAAGATCTAGAAACAGTTCTGATGCTCATGCCAGAAGTACGAAGACGCCGCCGGTGAAGCTTCAAAAGCGCTAACGTGATTGTTCGCACGGGTGTTAGCTGTCGGGCCCAAAATAGCAGCCCCTCCCGGTCCGTAGCAGTATGGCCAGTGCCACGAACACGGGCGTAAAACATAAGCCCTGTTAAGCTGATGAAGCTGTTTTTCCTAATACTGCTGCCCGATTGTTTTCATCCCGTCGAGCATAAATACCTTGCCAGCGGCGGAAAACGAAAGCCGGCGACCGACTGTCGAACGCCTTCGCCCATTAGCGGAAGGCTTTAACACACACGACAAGCCATAACCATTTTGGAGCGCTGAGGCACTGTCAAGAATAAGTCAAGCGTACGAACGAGCTATATGCGGTATATACACACCCTAGTGAACTTTCGAAGTATTGGTTCAACTGCATTCTAGTATCTTCGGCTGTTGTTGGCCACTTGGAAGGATGCGACAATTTCGGTGGTGAAATGCTTGGCACTGGTTGGGCTAATGCTATAGGATGGCTCTTGAACGAAACTCGCAAGCCAGTAGGTGTGTGTCCTTATTAACGGTTAATGGTTTGTGAAGCAACAAATAGCACAATTTTTGCTACTAGATATTACCGTACAGCCCGGGGCAAAGGACTTTGGGCTCGTACTGTAAACGTTAACCAGGGGCGAAGACGAACTCAACGCCGCAAATGAGCACTTTATCGAATGTCGTTAGTGCTAATTGACGCGTTATTTGTGGGTGGATAAATTTCCACCCGCCGCATGGAAGCCTTTCTCGCACAACAACTTTACTCCATTAGCATTACGACGCGCAGGAGCTGAAGCTGTTAGTGGTTCATCGAATTTCATCTCGCACTTGTACCCAGAGGGACAGCGCCACACAACGCACACACACCGGAATGTTTCTTTCTGCTACTGTGCTATGTTTTCTTAGTCCATTAACATCTTTAGTGATACCATTAGCAGTTACGGTGTGTTATAATTGTTGGAGTAAATTTTGTATGATGTACTACTATGCGCTTTGCTGGTAACACCAATTCTATGTAGATTAGATTTGATCTGAAGAGAAGATATATGGATTTTACAAACATTCCAAGAATTTACCAAAGTTCTTAAAGACGATCGTTATACGCTAGAGACATAATGGCTCATCTTGTACTTCATAAGTTCATGATTTACTCTCAAGTTGATAAGCAACATCTACTAAAGCAGGTTCTTTACTCCCTCCAAGAAAAAAGAGATCTAACGAATATTAGCACCACTACACCTTCCGTGGAATACTCCATGATCTTTTCAATCGACGGACTTTCAGTCTTTATAAGAATTTGTCCTAGAGATGAAAATTGGTCACTGCTTCATCCGGCGACTTTGGATAACGTCTTGGTTGGACAATGAAAATCCACAAATGTTCCCCATGGCATTGCCATTATTTGCATTGGATGGCATTTGCTGTTGTTGTTGTTGTGTAATAATTATAACTTTCAAAACATCAACAAAACAAAATCTCCAAAGACATCCTCATTTACAGTGCACTGTAATGAGATCCACAAACATCCTGCTCCAGAAAAAAACCCACATACATTAACGAAGAAAACAATGGGCAAACTAACAGAAAACATGATCCACTAGCTGATGATTAAAAAGATTATGTACAAAGGACCGGCCGAAGCAAAATCTCATTAGTCGCACGGAACGGGAAGCCAGTGGCGGATGAAACAGAAAAAAAGGTTCACTAAAACTTTCCACTCAGTTTCCTGCTCACTGGCATGCAAAGCAACCAGACAACCAACGGCAGTAGTAAAATCCTGGCTCAAGTTTTTCACGGTTTCATTTTCCAACGGTCAGTGTACACCAGCGGCGACCACATTCATGGTTGATATTACTGTTTCGTGCACTGGTACGTTTCGTGCTGCTGAGAATCCAAACAAGTTGCTAGAATTTGCAAGAAATAATTTGCAGAAACAGTGCTTGACTCACAGGACAAGTGTGGTTTTGCAGTGTTTTTGTTTTGCCTTCTTCTAATTTCCATCGCATCTTTCCAGCCAGCATAAACTACTGGAGGTGTTACCAAACACTCCAACCCAGCGGCGGCAGGTCGAGTGGGGTGAAAATAGTTTGACCGCTGACCGCAAACAGGTCGGTGACCGTCTCGAACCGGCAGGACCGGAAAATTGCCGTCTTTTTGTGCACGTAAAATAATCTTTGCCTTCCAGTGCCCTGAATGTTCGCTGTAGTAGTTTCATTTCCCTGCACCAACCACCACGGTGGTGTGATTCCGCTTATAAAAATCTGCACCCAAGGTAATGGCACGTCCTAGCGTGGAGAGGGCGCACAAGGACGTGGAATTTGAGGTTTCTTTTTTTCTCCTGCACTTGCTTAGTGCCGCATAGTAATCATACGCCCGGCATACGGCTGTCCCTAATCTCCACCTTAAAGAAATCTACATCCCACGGCGCTACAACACATCAAAACGAGCACATCATAAACGACGTCTAGCGTACAGGCCGGCGTCGCTAAAACGTTTAAACTTTCCGACCCACACATTCCATGTTTTGCGACAAACTGTACAAATTACTATTCAAACACGCTTCCGGCAGAACCATGACGGTTGATGATGGTATGGTCGATCCGGCAAACGCTCGTGTTCGATGTAAAGGGTGGAAGCATCAAACACCACTTCCGACCGCACCCACACAACGATTCGTATTACACATACGGCAGTGCGGCTCAAGATGACGCAGTACGAACGCAGGTCCAACGCCACGCCACGTTCACCCACGGCCAAGCGGTACGATTACCAATCGTTGCCACGCGACAATCGCCTCTCACCGGGATGACATCATTTATGACGCAATGTCAAACCGAAGGAGCAGTTGTTTACTTCAGCCCCGAACCTGCCTGGTAGAATATGGCCGGCACAGAAACAACACACACGAGACGAGACAGCGCGAGTGCGCCAAAAATATACCAACGACGATCGTTGAACAGTTTGAAGATGAGAGGCTGATCGAAGATTGAGTCAGCTCCAAGATGCGCTGGCGCCAGTGCCGAGAGTTTGTTCTGTTGGTGGCCAGTTCGGTTGTGCGTTGTGCCACTTCCCCCACATTGTGCAACAGTGCCATCGTCCCACATTCGTGCTGGGGCGACCACGAATGCCAAATGATGTTTCAATATTCATCCGCTTGAACCATTCATAAACTCCTTCCTATGGAATTGGTAAGGGAGTCATTCTCGGCCAAGATTTCTTTGCCCCAGGATGTAAATGGATATAACCGTATACACAGATCGACACATCTTGCAAAGCGAAATACAACACCAGCACTAGCCGTGCTATGAATGAGAAATCAGTACTGACCTACTTACTACTGAGGTTTAAAATAAAAACAAGGGAAAGGAGGGAATACATTTCAAAGACTGTCACCTATGTGCTGGAATGCTGTTGGAAGAATGAAATAAATGGGAAAGAAATCATCATGACTAAGGAATGCGCTTAAGAGAAAAAATATAAAGTAAGCAATTTGCCATACACTTATTTGAATCATTTCCTATTCTAGCACGATGGATTTGTATCAACACACTAACAGAGAACCTGATCAAAATTAGACGTCGTACAACGATGGTGGTTCCATAGAGCCGTCAGCAAAGGCAAGGTTTTCACATATCGCATGACACGGCGACTGCTTACGATCGAATCTCATCTGGGCTTTTATTGAAGAATAGTCTCGAACGTAGCAAAACTTATCTATTCAACTTATGACTTTGTAAGGAAAAAGCCTTATATAACCCTATGTGAAAATGACGTCATTGTGGTCACAAGGAATAAGAAGAATAAGCCAAGTAACAAACTCTCGATGTAATGTGGTAGGCATAGACGTTCCATCTTTTTGACAAGGCAGAGCAGTGTGCCTGCCTTTGGTTCCCAGCGAAAAAATCCGCATACCACCATCATGAACATTGGCTAATCTTATAACCGCACACAACCACATTTGTGGTGCAAACCTCTTCATACACCACCACGAATCATCCGATCCCACAGCTACTAAAAATCGCACAACTGAACTGAAAAATAAAACTTGGACGCACTTCAGATCACCACCACCAACGAAAGAAGATGGCTTCATCGGTAAAGTTTACATCATTTGTCACCACAGGGCAGCGTGTTGCGTATGCTGGAGAAAGACGTGGAAAACGTAAACGCCCGGCAAAGAGACGATACCATACGAAACTACACAGCGTGCGCGATTTTCTGGTCTGTCATAATAAATTATTGCCGTCGTCGCTGATTCGATCGCGTGACAGCTGCTGCTGTGCCAATGAGGGGACAGATCGGACCGGTATTAGCCAACGAGAACTCACACCACACACACACACACACAGTCTGTGATAGCAGCAACAGCAGGTCCATTTTGCACACCAAATTAGTTGAGACGGGGTCCACGGTTTGACCTGGAACACACGAATGATGCCTTGAAACACGCGAGAGCACACCTCCAAACATAACCCCTTGCATGAGCACAACGACAAACGCTCCCCTGGCACAATGGTGGAGATTGATTCCACACCACTATACACCATTTTCGGTAATCGTTCTTCACGTTGGCCACACGCGAGGAACACGGCGTGCGAAGTTGCCTCCGGTGATCTCCACACTGCGGAAAGGTAAAAGTGAAGCTGACAGTCGATGGGTCTGATGTTGTTCTTGTTGTTTGGTTTCCGAAGCGTAATGCCCACTGCAGTAATACCCCTGACAGTCACTGTTTACCTGCACAGTGCCTAAAATGCGCTATTCGTGCAGAAGTTGGCACCATCAAGCCAGAAAATTATGATACCGCACACGATTTGCATGCGAGGTACACCGTATTCAGGCAGCTTTTGATGCTTCGGGGCTGTTGATATTTACTCTCCTTTTAGGGGTGGATTAGCGATGGGTGCGACCACTCCACGGTCCACTTACCTGGACCTGGTTTGTTGGAGATGGATGCAAAACTTGACGCCGTATTAGTAAAAGGCAGCTCAGAGTTTGTGCAACAATCTGATAAAAAGCATTGTACTCAAAAGAATTGGAGAACTTTTTAACCATAATACTTTATCTTCGATTCGAATGTACTTTAAATGTTACTTCCAATGACCAAATTTCAATCAAGACAAGTTCAATGGCGAAGTCATTCCATGAATCTATTGCAATGGAAATTAAAATCCAATAAAAATAAGCTCTCAGCACTCAAAACGGTCTTTATACGCAAGCAAATCAAATCTCTGTAACTCTTAGTTCCAGATACACGATGTCTAACCGCACCATTAGCACACACACACACACAGTACAAGCTCTCACGTCCAGTGTCGCCAGTAGTTGGCTATTTTCCCACAACGCGTTCAGGGGGGATGTGAAGCTCATCGTTCATGGAGTGGCGGAGTGTGGAAAATTACACTCCATTGTATCAGTCGTAGTCGTCACAAATCGTGGAAATTGTAATCTCCGCTCATTCTCACCTAAATCTGTCAACACCAGACACATGCCCACACCCATCGTCGGGCCCGTCGCCACCGGGGCCTGTTGCGTGCGGAACATAATTTCCAAACACCAGCAGCCGTTACTAGCAGAGCTCACCGCTCAGCATGTCTAGAAGAACACTACACACACACACACACACACACACACACACACAAATAATAAAAAATCCCTTCTTAGAAATTCGGCAAATCTCTCTCGCACTAGCAGACACCTTTAATGGGGCATTAAATTCGGACACTAAAACTCAAGTCATTTATGCCCGTAATGACTGATTTGGCGAAAGGTTTCGCACCACCCTCATAAACAAACAACAGTTCGCAGTCGTGTTTCGTGGCTTCCTTTGGTAAATTTCTACGCTGGAAGCGTTTTTTGTTTATTTTTATAGTATTACATTTTATTACCCTCTGACCGTCAATCATGAACCATACCCATCCCCCAGTGCATATCCACGGGCATGTGGCTTTACTGCCAACTGCTTTCCAGAACCGGATGTGAAATGTAAATAATTTGCCCAAAAACTATTTGCAGCACCGACCGCGCGGCATCGGGTCATCAGTTCCGCTGGACGTACTTGTGTAGTACAGACCATCGCACTACCGCACAAACCTCGGCTCGGGTTACCCGCACAAACCAAATAGCTAAATAGTATTCTTCCGGCCATCGGTACCCAGTCCATTTGTAGCAGCGTCAGGCAAATCGGGGGAATGTCCCTAAAAGTCAGCGCGCGTCAATTGCCGCCGTTCCGTTTGCCGCACATGCATCTGACGGCTGCTGTCGGTCCAAAGTACCGGCGCAATGGCGGTACCATTTCGCAGACGCATTCCCTCCTTCCACCCAACCAAATCTAATTGAAAACACACACACACCCCACCGTACTTGGTGAGTATGCGACGGATAGAATTGTGTCCAATCAGTCCCCGGCAGGCCCAGACCGGAGCTCCTAGGCCTCCTCCGTTCCCTTCCTAGCGGCACCGAATGGGAAAGCTCGAAACGTGCCAACTACAACGTGACAGAATTCGCTGCTGGTGCCGTGCGCCTGACAGCGCGCGCAAGTATTCTGTTCGGATGGATTCGTTTCACTTTTGCGAAACTGCGCCCGGGCGATTCGCCATGCTCGAGAAGAGATATATTGCTCCTGGTCCGGCTTCTTGACACTGTGTGGGCCCGTCGTGGACACCGCTTTCCCGAAGATTCCCAAATTGTGCGCCTGACGCACGGTCGGAGGTGGGCAGAAATTTGATTCGCGGCATCCAGCAATCCGACAGCATCGGACGCAGGCGAGTCCCAGGGTTTGGAATTGGGCGGCAACTTTAATGTGTGACAACGAATTACGGTAAATCAGGATGCTTTATGACAGTGAAAGATATGCTGTCCTGTAGGGCGCATAGGTTCGGTCGGTTTCGGTTAGTGAAATTTTACCAACATTTTGCACAACGAATAAAAACATGTTCTTATCAGTGCTATTGCCATTGCGATTGATGCATCCCCGTGTATCCTCTTCCTGTCACGCGCAGTTTGGGTCAGAAATTAATTTGCACGTCCATCATCCTCCTGGACAGCGCAAACAATGGTCCCCAAAATAGGTTGCGAACGACAAACACCGAAATAAACACCACAAAACTGCAATCCACGCGTCCAGTCCATTCCAACGCTCCCGTACTGATAAAGGCCCGGCCGGTTTCCCCCAAGGTTGTTCCACCATAGGTGTGCGTCCTCGCTGTGTATGGTGGAAGTATTTTTATACCCACCATCATATCGATCATCGAAGACAAAACGGATCAGAAAACTCAATTACATTCTGCTCAATCCCGACCGGCAAGAGCAGCAGCAGCAGCATCCCCGGCCGTAGGAAGTTCCTGCTTCGAAACACATGGACATGGAGACGCATTTTATCCCCCGGTCCGGCGTGACGATGACTAGCGGGGATTAAATGCTTTACGTCCGGCACAAGGATGAGCATGCCGCCCATCTTTCCTGCCGACCATCATCATCATCATCATCATCATCATCATCTTGTGCAAACTACAACAACAAAAACCTTCATAAATTTATACCAGAGCGGGACAGCGTCACGTCACAAATCAATTTAGTGCCAACGTCAAGCCGTGGAGCGATCACTTCTACGTGGAAGCCTACCCATCACACGCATCGTTCCCATCAAGCCAGTGCGGCCCGGGATCCGGCGGCTGGTCTCACCCTCCCGGTGTTTGGCACAGAAATAGAGCACGGCATGGCCAAGGTGCGAGGTGTGAGCGACGGAGCACGCCGGGAGCCGTTGAATTGCGCGCGGTGGTTGTGCCTGTGGCGCGAGTGAAACGGCACGGAGATAAATTCTATTTCTTTACGAAATAAAAACCCACACACACGGCAGCGGCGCGAGCTCATAAATTTCAATTCGAGAAGCCAAATCCAAAAATAATCCAAAATGTCTTGCCCGGCCAAGCCCCGGGGATGCCGACGACGGTGGCTGCTGTCTGTTCCAGTTCAGCCACCCGAAGGGCACCGGACAGGACGGTAAAAGTAAGAGCGCGATCCCTTCGCACCACGAGCATGACCACGCACCCCAAAAACCAAAAAAAAAAAAACTTTGCACTTTTCCTATTTTTTCTACCTTTTCTGCACAATATTTCGAATCCGCTGGTGAGACCCAGTGGGACATCACAAAGTAGGAGTAAGTGGATTTATCAATTCAACGCATGTCACCGACGTAGAGCACGGGCCGAGTGAGCGCACTGGCATAGCCCGAGGGGCGGGACACTCCGATCGATTTCGATTCAATTAAAAAGCAATAAAATTAAGCCTTCCGGAAACCATCTTTGTGTCGTTATAGCGCTGTCGGTTTTTGGTGTTGGAGGGAATCGGGTTTTTTTCTTCTTTTCCTTTTTCTTTTTTGATTTCGCAACTTTTGGCTGACCCGAAGGGCAACAGATCGATATGTCTTTTATTTCAATGGTACCAAACAAAAAACAGATGGTGAGCAAGATAGGAATAGGACACTGCCACGAACCCGCAATGTACCAAAAGCCAATCGATTCTGACCAATCACCTTCGGAGCAGTCTCGCTGCTTGTCTGGTCGTATGTGTTTTTCGTTATCTTCAATTATACGTCATATTTTTCCAATTTGAATAAATGATTCAGTTAAGATTGAGCGTCACCACTTTTGGTAGTGATGCGACAGAGGCTCAAACCTTAGCTCCATAGAAACACCGCTAACAGTTAGAGGTAGACTTTGCACTTCTGTCTAACTACCTCAGAAATAGCATTCTTCGTTTTGCAATCTTCCACGCAATCTACCGTAGTTTGTGTTGTTTGCATATTTCTCACGTCAATCATTTGACAAATCTTGCTGACAGGCACCGTAGGGGCCTTAGCTCGGCAATCGTCGTTTCTTATCAGTGCAAAAGCCAAAACAAAGCAAAAAAACCAATAGCAACACCCGGCCCATTAGCCGCCAGCACAGCAGCACGTTACCGCAACGTAGATCGCACGATTGTTTCAGATTTTTGTGGTAATGGTAGCAATATACACGACACGTTATAGGAAAGGTTGCAGTCGTTGCATTGGATGCACCCGATAGCCCGTAGTTCGTTCGCAGCTGATGCAAGGCGTCTCGTCGGCCGATGGCTGATAAGCGACAATTCCAACTGGAATGCAAACGCGAGAGGCCATGTTTAGCTGACAATAGCGACGACCGATGTCGTGTACCGATCGCCCTACCGATGGGCAAAACGGAAGATGGGGAGCGCAGTGTTTGCAAATTGGGCTAGCAAATACTGATAGGGATGTGTCCTCTAGCGGTGTTTCTGACAACTCGCACTCGACGCGGTGGCGTATGATTTATGGGGAATTATTTGCTCCAAAAAAGCAATGTACAAGCTGTAACGTCGATATCTATTTCAGAAACAACATCATATAATGATCCGAAAGTATTAAGCAAATCGAAAGACGACGATTCAACAACAACAGTGACATAAATGAGCCAACCCGCTGGCAAACATCGTTCGTGATTACCTTGTGCCGGCTGTCGCACGAAACACTGTCCTAAAACCGCATCTCGGAAACCACCAGGCCAAGCCATTTCTCGCAAATCTAACTTTCCTACACGCTCAAGTTTCCGCTCCCTGCAACTGGGGTGCCTCCCGACCGCTGACCCAAAGTGCACCGATATGTCATCACCTCAACCAAACAAAATTCAATAGATGCACGCAACGTGCACGCAAAACGTGACAGACGCCACAAACCTCACGCCGCAGAACCAACGCAACTCACAAACGGCACGACCTGCAGGACAGTAGGAAATGGGCTACGCAGGTCGAGTGCAGGCGGCGTTGGCGTTAAAATGCAATCGTGTCAGCGTTACACACCGACGCTCCCGCCAACAGATCAGCCAATCCGATTGCGCACTGGAAAAGGGCAAGGAGATATGGGTTAAGAGGAGGTTTGTGTTTTGAAGTAATTAAAACCTAATGGTCCCACACGCTTGCGTTAACCGCCCGCAGCAACGTGCTGCCGGAAAGGATGTGCCACTGTGCGGTTGCACATGCAGTCGCGGCGTGATTTTCACCACTGCCTCAGAATCGGTTGCTTTAGAATAGTTGTGGCAAGCAGTTGCGGCAACGTTCCAGCAGCATCAACTTCTCTTTGCCTTACCTGCACTAATTGATTGCACAACCCTTGCCTTGCCTCACACCCACAAAGGAAGTTGGGTTGGAACTTACTGGGAGAAAAAGCGTCCGCCACATCTTGCCAAATCACTTTTGTAGAAGTAATTCTAACGCCCAAAATCTCCAAACATTTCTGAAAAAATATTCTTTTTATAATGCAAAACGCCCGAACCGACTGGTCAGCATTGCAAAGCGCTTCTGTCCAAAAGCTCTACGTCATCTGTTTGGCAGTGGCATTAAAATGCCCGACGAGAAGCGAGTGAATGCTCCACAGATTGATTGCGAAGTTGAGTTGGGTTGCGTTGTGATAATTAACTGTCCAGCCCAGCATTTGTTGGAGTTCTTGCGGGCGGAACCTAGTTGCTGGGGAGCAGCACGGAAATAATTATGTTCGGCTCACAGGCCATCATAGAACCAGATTCAAACTATTCCACTGCAAATGAAGGCTAATTTTGTGCTCCAAGCAGGCAATGGAAGGAATTACAAAATTTAACTTTGCCTTGCTTTGAATGGACGATATCAAAATCTAAATCTAAAGCTACATACAACAACGTTAGCAAACTTACCTCAATTTTCTGCCCCACAGTGAGCGCAAACGACAGAGTTCGCAGCATCAACTTGTTTCACGAAACCCGTACAGTGCAGCCATCAAATTAAGTCATCATTTCTATGCTCTCTCTCTGTTCTACCGGCCAACCTCGTCACGGGCAGCAACGAATTCAGAGTCATCAGCTCTCAAATTGTGTGTGTGGCCCAGCGTTTTCTTCAAAGACGGTTTCCGCACTTGTTTTCTTTGCGTGTTAATCGCGATTGTTACTGTCGGCATTCGACGGTGGAGGTTAGCAAAATAGTGCGCTGGCATTGGAGTCTGCGTCTGCTCAAGGCACCAGCAGGTAGCACATTATGCCACTGCGCGCTGCAGGGTACGGGCCACCGACGGAGAAAAGGGGAGCGGACAAAAACAACGTAAGAATTAATGGCCTTGCCTCTCGTTTGCGTTTGCCTTGGCTCACGGTGAACCTATACATACATGCACATGCACTTTTACACCCTTCATTTCACTTTCATCTTACAGTGCCGCGTGTTCGTTTTTACTTGCCGCCGGCAGTTACCGCCGCTGCCATGCCCCTCAAGGTAAAAATGGCGAGTTTCGGGCGATGGAGATGGATGGGAAGGGGGAATTCTTCTCACTAAGGGTGAGTTTTTATTTTATAGTATAATTTGGCATTATACTTACACAACCGGAATGATAAAAATAAAAAAAACTGCCAAACCTATCATTGAGCAACCTTTCCAAAAGAAGGCAAACAAACATAAACCAAGTTTTTCACAGCTGACACCTTCTGTATGATCAATTCTTTTCACCCTTTTTTTTCGATTAGACAACATCGAAACATCTAATTAGCGGTAACGAAAGGTTTAAAGCACGGTATCCACCGTGGCACGTGAACGATCGATTTGCGCTGCGCATAATGTGCGTGTGCGCTCTGCGACCCGTTGCCGCCAGTGTGACGAATTTAGCATCAGCATAGGAGAAATCTCGATGCTCGATGGAACGTTCTCTCTCTCGCTTTTTCTTTTTGATTGTACCACTCTTTTTACCAAAAAAGCTTCCCCTCCACAGCTCACGGATGTTCCAATTTTTGCTGGACCCTTCTGAGCCTAGAGCAAACCTCCTAACTGAGTTGCGATCGCCGTGTCATGTCTTCGGTTGCTCTAGTTTTCGATCACGTTTTCCCTCACCCAAACCCGTCTCCGAAACGTCGAAGAAAAAGGGCAGGCCCGGCATCAAGCAGGCTTTGCGCTGATTGACATGCTTGAATTTTGTCCTTTGGCAGCCGACTCACACACACACACGCGGGTAGACACACACACACAGAGCACAAGGCACTCTTTGATCTTTGGCAGAAATATATTAATATTTCACTTGCATCACAAAAACAGCAACAACAAAAACTGTCCAACCCCGCACAGGGAAAAGGAACGCGTTCATTCATCCTCCGGCGGCCAGATTCTTAACGAGCCGCACAGACATGGGTTAAATGGGGGTAACGGGGGATTCTTGAAATGTTGCTGTTTGGAACGTTAAATGATTCTGCACATTTGGCACAGCGAGGGTGCACCACAAACAAAAAAATAAAACAAAACCAAAACACAAATAAAACCCACACACCCGCCCATTGAAGCATATTAAAACACACAACACTTGAGCAGGGTTTGATTTGCATAACTGTTCCCTTGCTTCTAGTTCTTTGAAGCATCGATTTTTTTAAAAAATAATGTGCACGGAGACACACACACACACAATCACAAAATAGAATTTGTTTACACTTTCTTAAAATTACAGTAAAGGTTACTTCATTTTGTAATAAAATTAAAATTGGGAATTAAATTTAACCGTGATAGTGCGTTTGACATTTCTTTCTATTGTTTGTGAACTGCTAAGTGCAAATCACCAAACACACACAGTTGCGTTTTGTTGATGGAGCCTAACGTCGCCGAATGTCGAATGGCCTTTGGCAGCTGAACTGAACCCAGACGACAGGGGAAAAACGGGCTTTGGGACTGGCACACGAATGCAGCATAAAACGTGTCACCACAAACTACATCGGTTAGAAACACTCACACACACACACGCAGACACCAACGTTTGGTTTCACATTCACAGCAGCGAGCAGTCGCAAAGCTTGGGCCATTTTTGTAAAGCGCTTGGCCCCAAAAATCGGGCAATATTTTACAACAAAACAATACAAAAACGCAATCCACCCGCTAGACACAAACGCACCAAACACACACACACACAGCACATTCCGAATAGGCGACGGGCTTGAATGGGTACCGTTGGTGTGGGAGGGTGGGTGGGAGCCGTCAGACTCCAACCACAAACGCACACCTTCGTCAAAACCGCACACACTCACTCCGCCACACAACGTACCACCACTACACGATCGACGCACACACCTTTGACACCGCTTGCCACACACATAAAACCGGGGGGTCCACAGCAGGCCGAACCGAGTGTATGGTGTACGTGGGAAGGGGATAGGGGGGAAAGGTACAAACAAAAACAGAAAACGCTCCGCTCACCTTTGCAACGCTTACTGCACACGCGAGTCTTGTGAGCCGGTTTATTTTTTTTTGGCTTTTTGCACGATTGAAAGATAAACACTTTTTGCTCTGTTTTTTGTTGGTCTTCTGCGTGTAGACCCTACTGAAGATACCACACACACACACACACAGACAGTCACACGTACACACACGGAGAGGATAGCTGTTGCGCCGTTTCGTGAAGCCGACGAGGTAAGCACGCACGACCTTTCGCTAGCACGATCTCGGAAATACTCACAGCCACCAGTGTACGGCAGTACCATGAACGTGCCAGCATCGCAGCAACTTCCAGGCTGCTACGATTCGCGGTGTCGGCTCTCTCCGCCGCACACACCAGCAGCGGTGAGCAGCGCAGAGAGTGCGTGAGAGCAGGGTTCGCTGGGAGCGCAGCAGCGTACGCGCGCACGTTTTGGGTACTCTTGAAAGGGGAGTTTTGCCCCATACGGTTGTCAAACACGCAGCGCCAGGAAAGGCACAGTAACGGAAGGCAAATAAAAGCCAGCTTAAAGGGGTAGTACGCTGAGTGAAATGATTCACTTTCTTAGCAGAATTGTTGTGATTTTTGTGCATGGAAAGTAAAGCACTCGAACGTTGCTACGATTTTTTCAAGCTACAAGCTACCGAGTTGGACAGCCCTGCAACCAGCTGCTCCCCGCATTTTCTAACGGCACACACACTCTCTTTCTCTCTCACACTCTCTTTTGCTACACTTTTTCCCCTCCATTCGCTTCCCTGCTGCGCGGGGTGGCCTTTGAGGGTGGAATGTTGTTTATGTTTTTGCTCTCGCAGGCATCGCATAACATTCCCGCTCCCAGTGATGAGTTGCGTTGCTGGCCGAGGGGTTAGGCAGCGCGGGGAAGGGAGAGTAGTTGTACGCCTTGGAGCCACAGAAAAACTGTTGCTTTTGCCCTTCGCTATTCGCGACACCGGTGAGAATTTCACCAGCCCCTTGCTCATTTTTTTTTTGTGCAGTCTGTTTGCTTTGGGTAGCTTTGGGTGGCTCTATGGGGAAAGGGGATTTAGCTCGATCGACTACACACACAGGCGAACGCTCTCGTCACATGGCCATCGAATGTGTTCTGTTAGGCTGGAATCGCATGGAAAATTGGACCATTCTTTACCTTTCCAATTTGCGACCGATAATTGTTTACATTTCAATTCACACGACCAGCCACCAGTTTCTTGGCCGCCTTCGTCGATAAAGGTTGTTAGTCGAATCTGGACAGACGGATACAGAAACCCGGATGAGAAAAGTTACCCAGAATGTTGCTCGTATCTAAGCAACAGTTTGAGAGCGCGCAAACGCTCAGTTACGAAACGACTTTTGAATCAGCTGAGCTTCACGATGGAAATCGATGAGCAACTGGAGTTCAAATCCGTAGCATGAACCTCCAATTTTTGCGGTCATACTTGCTATCCGACTGTGTTTCATGCTGGGCCATGATTTTTAGACATTCTGTCATATCAATATATATTATGAATTTATTTATTTATTTATTTATTTATTTCTAGAAATGTCCGCCTCGAGGGCTTAACAATGTTTCTTAATTACTAAGGAAAGGATAAGGATGAGGAAGAGTGAAGACGAGAACGGAAGAGGGATAACGGAGTGTTAAAATCGAACAAATGATAGTATAGTATAGTATGAATATAGTATGATAGTATGAATGTAATGGCGAAATAATAAAAATAATAATTTAACATTGCCCAGTCCATGGCACTTTAATGAAATTGTACATTAAGTCACTCGAATCAATAACCTGCCGATGAATGGATTTGCACAGATTTTGAGTGCTTCGTTGAATTGAGCAACTTTTAGTGTCTGAAACATCAGCCACGTGCGCATGATGTGCAAAAATTATGAAGGACACAGCCCAAAAAAGTAGATATTGTGATTTAAATAAATATGACAACCATCCAATTGCTACTTTTGTCAGAACTTCATTTTCAAATTTAAGATTTCGCAGGAGCTTGACAATTTGCCTGGACAGTCTAAAGTTCGTGCTCGAATTCATTCCAGCAGCCACTTGGGTACTGCCTTAAAGAGAGTTTACATGGAACCATGTCAATCTTTGTCCATCAAAAAGCACTTTAGGCTCGTTATTTTATTCAATTTTAAGTATTTTCATTTCACACTAATAAAAAAATTTAAATTTTGCAATGACTTCGGTCAATTTTATTCATAAATTAAACTTGTACCTTTGCGTGTTTGAAATTTGACACTTGCCAAACGTCAGCCCGTATAAACGGGCCTTCACTTGCACAAACAAAAGGAAGAAGCAGGACAGTTCGCACACAAGAAAACAGTGTGATGATGTGACTAGAGCAGTGACGCGAAAAAGTGGATATAACTTTGAAAAGAAACAATTTCAATCCCTGTGGCGAATTCTATGGACGAACGATTGTAACAAAGAGCAAGACGGTTTCCACCGTGCATCCCCCTTTCCTTCCCCATCACGCGAAAAACGCGTAGGAAAAAAGGGGTGGTTGCGTTCTGGGCGACTCGGCGACACACTTTGGGTGTTAGGAAGGACAGCGGAAGGAAGAGAAGTGAAGCAGAGAAACACATTCGCGAACATTTGTTGTGTACCAACAAGCTCCGAGCTTGCCACCTTTTTTCCCGAACAGTATTCTCTTGTGGTGCGGATGAGCGTAGAAAATGTGTGAAGATTAGTTTTAGGTTTTTTTTGTTTACTTTCATTCATTCATTTGTGTTTTTACCTTAAACTGTACGTTTTACCAATACTGTGACGCCGCGACCTACGTGTGACCCCGCGCAATATTCACGCGTTTTGTGTCAGCTTTTCCTCACAACACCGTGTGCGCATTGTTTTCGGCGACAAAGGACGCCAGCAATTGCATTGTGTCGAAAGTAAGCGAATAGAACATTAACATCCCGAACAGGAAACCGACTACGAAAATGGCCGACAAATGGGTGGGCAAGTCGGTGTCGATACACTGCCGGAACGATATCGGCATCTTCCAGGGTATCATCAAACGCGTCACGCCGTCCGTCGTGGTCATCACGAAAGCGGTCCGGAACGGGATACCGCTCAAGAAGAACAATGTGGAGGTGACGCTCAGTGCGGTCGACATTGCCAAGCTGGATCTGATCTCGTGCAGCAACGTGCCCAGCATTCCGTCGAAACCGGTGGCCACGGTGGCCGCCAACTCGGGCATGGTCACCTCGCTGGACGACCAGTACGATGGGCTGAAGCTGATGAATAATGGCAAGCAACATCAGCAGCAGCAGCAGCAGCAGCAGTTCCAGAACGGCACCGGCAGCGCATTCAAGCTGGCCACCAAATCACCCGCTCAAAGCAAGTACGCAAACACACCGAACAACACGACGCAACCCGTCGTCGGGCAGGGCAAAAGCACCGCCAGCAGCCACCCGATCGACATTAACAACGGCAGCGCCCAGAACCACATGGCGTCGTCGTTCACCGGCGGGTTCGTCGGATCGTTCGGCAACGGGCGACCGGTGGCCACCGTCAGCCAATCGCTACCGCACGTGGACGGTAGCGCGAAGAAGAACAGTGGCAACGGCAACGGGAAGACGTCCCGCAGCCGGAAGAATCTGGCCAAGGACAGCACGTTCGGCTCGCCGGACGACGATCCGCTCGAGATGGAGGGAGACTTTGATTTCGAGAAGAATCTGGCCCTGTTCGACAAGCAGGCGATCTGGAACGAAATCGACGCGCACCAGACGAAGGCGTCCGAGGCGGCCGCCCGGCAGCGCAATGCGCCCAGCTCGGCCGCCAAAACCAAGTACCGGCACGATGAGAATGTGCTCGTGTCGACACCGGCCCAGTACCGGCAGATCGTGGTTCAGCGTGTGGCGTCCCGCGACGCGCAGGAGTACGTGACGGACGAAGGGCTGGTCATACCGTCGATACCGGCCACCCTGCGCCACACCGTCGAGGAGTACGCGGTCAGCATGGGACTGTCGCGGGAGCGGCAGCACGACTTCCTGGCCCGTGGTGCAACCGAGCTGGCGCTCCAGCTGCTCGGTGGATCGAGGCGCCTGACGCCCAACAACCAGCACCAGTGGCCAAAGATTGTGATCGTGTGCGAGGGCAAGCTGGACGAGGTTGGCATATCCACCGCCCGGCAACTGGCCAGCCACGGTCTGGAGACGGTCGTCTACCTGTGCTCGCTGACGGAAGCGACGCAGAACAGCTCGGAGGTTCCGCTGTACATGGCGACGGGCAACAAAATTTCCGTTGATGTTAATAGTAAGCGTTTGTTGCGGTGTTCGACAACAACAACAAAAAAGATCGATAAATACTTACATACTTTTCCTCTCTCTCTCTTTTCTTCCCCTCCCCCCTCGGCAACAGCTCTACCTCCGTGCGATCTCGTGATCGCCTCGGTGCAGAACCCGCGGCTGACCGATCAGCTACGCAAATGGATCAGCTACAGCCGGGCGCCGGTGCTCGCGATCGATCCGCCCGGGGCCGGTCTCGAGGGTGTCTCGATCAAATGTTCGATACTGCCCATCCTACCGCTGGACGGGATCGACCAGAACGATGCCTGCGGGCGGTTGTACCTGTGCAACCTGGGCATCCCGAATCAAATCTTCCGCCGTGCCGGCATCACGTACAAAAGCCCGTTCGACAAGTTTGTCATTCCGATCCACCGAAGAAAGGACGAGTAAGATGACGGACGGGCACCCATGACAAGATAGAAAGAGGGAGAAAGAGAGAGACAGTGAGCGAGAGAGATTTATAGACAGCGTTTCCGTTTCCATGCGGAGAACAACACTTTCATTTCCGGTTTATTTACGTCTTCTATCAAAAAAGGTACAACACCTACCAGCTCCTACACCAATGGAAGAGACATTAAAATTCCGAAACATCCTGTTCCGATTAGAAATGCAAAAAGAAAACAGAAATGCTCCGACCACAAACGTAAAATAGACTCTCGAGTGAAAATTCTTCTGCAATAAACAAGGCAAACCAAACCCCCCACATAACCTCCCGGCAAAACACAGCAAACCATGGAATTGATTTACTTAGCGCGAAAGAAACGTTTCGTGCTCGTTTTATATTGCGCACACTACAGCAACGGACTTTCTTTCTACTGTCAGACATCAGATAAGGCGCGATTTATAAAATGCATTCTTTTTTTATTTATTTCAATTTTATTGAAAAAAAAGTATGGTGTCGACACCGTAAGCAGTGTCATCATCTCATTCGTATGGCTGATTCTTTGAGACATTTTTTTTCTTCAAAATATACACAATGTCGAGTGTAACAACAGGCAAGCTTAAAATAGGGCGCTCCTGCGAGCTGGTAAATAGTAGTTCTTCTCCTCCCACGCCTCAACGAACGTGCACAACGCGTTTCTACATCTCCTCCACGGGCTCCAAATCCAGTATGTTCAGTATGACCCGCAGCATATCGAACAGCGAGCGGATGAGGTACAGTCTGGCCAGCATGACCGGTTGCAGCCTTGGTCTGTTCTCCGTTAAGATTCTAACCCTGCGGTAATACTTGCTCAGGCACTTGATCAGGCACAGCGTAAAGTTTAGCAGGTGGTACGGTGCGATCCGTCCGTCCGGCTGGCCGTACCCGATCGTCTGCTGGATCGTGTGCGGGAAGCGCATCAGGTACGCGTACAGCAGCAGCCACTCGTCCGGATCGGTCAGCAGCGAGAAGTCAATGTCGGCCACCGGTGGTATGGCAGTGCCGGCGCCCTGCTCCACCAGCTCAGTGTGCTTGCGCAGGATCGACGCCAGCCGGGCGTAATTGTACATGATGAAGGAGGCGCCCTTCGACGAGCACTGGTTGCGCAGTATGCCCTGCTGGCTGCGCATGTCGATCACGTGCGTGTGTCTGGTGTGCAGCATGTCGACCATGGCCGCCGACCGCCCGAGGCTCGACACGAGCCGCTGCAGTTTGCACACATCCGGCAGCCGCAACCCGTACCGGTGCTGCGCGATAAGCTGCATGTCATTCGCGCGCAGACCGATGTACTGGGCCGCGTTCTGTATCTCGCTGCCCGTAAGCACGCTGCCGCACAGCAGCTCGATACACTGCTCCGGCACCGCTTTGCTCTTTTGCTGCACAATCTTCACGCGTGTAGCGTTCGCGGTCGGGTAATCGGCCAGCTGCTCCTCGCCCGCCTGAACCACGGTGTATCCGGCGTGCTGGAAACAATTTTTCACCACCGTTCGCAGCATGTCGGCCCGGAATTCCGTCAGCGTCATGGTGGCCCACTCTTTGCCGGTCGGCGCTTCGATGTAGATGGTGCCGGCGGTCGGTGCACGAGCATCGGCTTGCCATTCTTTCTCGGCCAGCGTGGCACGAAATGCGGAGACCCGATCGAACCAAATGTGCGCCACGTTATTGGCGATGGAAATGGCACCGAACGGCAGGGGCCACTCCCTGCTCGCAGTCAGCAGGGCCTGCTCGTCCAGGGTCAGCGTGCTGTCGGCTTTGCTCTGCACGAGCAGATCGCCCATCTGGCAGAGGTTTTTGTCCAGCAGTTTTATGACGGGTGTGTGGCCCCGATCTTGCAGATAGGAGTGCAGCAGCTTTTCGGTTTTCGTTAGAATTCCTTCCATTTCGTTTGCTTTGCAGTTTGAATGAGTGTTGTAGTCCCGTGCAGCGCGATCAACAGTTGAAAGACGAATAGAAGCTGTTTCGCGAGCGATGTAAACAAACATGACATTTCGTGTCGATGCGGGGGTACCAAGGTATACGGAGAGGCAAAGATGTCCTAACGTCTGATTCGTATAAACATTTACATTTGATTCAAATTGAGTACCAAAATCATTATCAAATGAGCGGAAAAAACTGAATAATAATTTTTTACACACATTTTCATAATTGCATTACCTCCCTGCACCACTCCACTAGACGTTGGTGCCAAAAACAGCATCCACGCGTGCTCCATGTTGCAGCAACCTTGGCCGGCTATGTTTCGCATCAGCTGTCAACACTACGCAGCGGAGGAGAGGAGACAAAAAAAACTGCGACCGAAAGAACATCGTGCGGAACGGGACCAAAGTGTGGAAGAACATAAAGAAATTAGCCCCACATACCACCGCTCGGGCCACGGTGGGGGAATTTCGTAGCAGTTTTCGTTTCCGGTGCATTGATCGGGTGCGTGTGGTGTCCGTCTCCTTGCAGCATCGTGCGATGCATCTCGGGCTCCTCCCCCACGGGCACAACCTGAGCGGATGCTATTCTGTGTAATTTCTCGTGATTCATTGCACGCGCAGCAGGCTGAGTGAGAAAAAAAGGGTCGTGCGTGTTCGCAAGATTCGGCCACCAACATTAGCCCCTAGCACCAACATCAGCAAAAGCAAAAGGCTACGCAGTACAAAAGCATTGTTCTAGGGAGTAGCGGAGGGAAAAGGTCGTGGAGCGGACCGCGTAAGTGCATAATCGGGCGAGTACAGCCCTCCCACCCCATTTGTCGGTGCAAAACTCTGTCGTGGGATGCACCCCCCAGCACCCAGTGTGAAGCGTGCATGAGCGGGGTAGTGGCATGTGCAAACCCCTCCCCGTGTTCCCCCCTGTTCCAGTGCAGCGCAAACCCGTTCCGCCGCACTGCCGCACTTCGCTCGATGACTAATCCATCCAACCGTATCGTCCGGCGCAACAAAACCGTGGTGCAGCTGGTGGTGGCGGCGTGAAACACTCCACCCAGGACGGGCATGCGATCGCAGCCCAAAGCAGCATTCAGACGACGCTACTACTACTATCGCCGCACGGTCCGTCACCGTCCGGTTCCGGTCCGGCGCAGACTATCGGGTTAAACGGCATGACACCGCAGCGACCACCGCGGCGAAGGGCCCAGTCCGTGGGCAACTCGAGCTACGGGTCGAGCCCGGCCCTGTCGTCCCACACGCCCCGAGGATCACTCTTTACCGCTGTAAGTAGAGGAAGGGGGAGGGTGGGCTTTTAAGGGTGTGTTGGTCCGTTCGCGACGGGTTGATTGTTCCCGACCGAGGACATTTTCACAAAAGACGCTGATGCTGCGAAAAAAACGGCCTCTTCTAGCACATCGCTTCCGGCAGGCGAGTCGTTGACGGCTTTTTTCATCGCACAAAGGGGACGACATCGTTTCCCGTTTTTCCCCGTGTTGCAATCCCGGTGGGGATGAATTTTGAAACGTGTGTCGCATTACGGCAAGCAGCAGAAGAAGAGCAAAAAAAAAAACAAACACACACACACTGCTTCAGGTGGACACTATCTAAAGCTGTTGGGAGAATGATGATAGGCCTGGTGGTGGATGCACTGATAAGATAGCCCCGCAGGATGGATGTTAGGTTCACGGGGAGGAACACACACGGTCGGTCGGTTCGGTCGGTCGGCTCTGCTCGCCCAGCGGATGAAGCACTTCAGCGTGATGTGCGTGTGGGAAAACGGAAGGTGTGCAGAACGGGAAACGATTCTTGTCAGCATCATCTCTCACGTGGACGAACGTATGCTAGCTTACTGCTAGCGAATGGAGGGATCCACGGGAAGGGGCCAATGGACTGTCGGGTGGTGGCACAAAACAAAACACAAAGTGACACAAGAGAAAGGCAATCATTTATGCGGCTTATTGGGACCATTTGACACAACCATTTTGCACCAAAGCCGTATCTGTTTGGTGCAAAAATGCTGATGATGCGAAAATCGTTATCAATAATTTGTAAACCGATAAGCCGATGGGATGTTTGGTAGAGCAAGAGAGCTATTGGTACAATTGAATTGATTGATAATGGAAGCACTTTCACAACTGACGTCATTGGAGGCGATTCAATGTTTGCCAAAGTTAGGTTCGACTTTGCCTTTTCGACCAATTAGCAGGCGTAGATGGTCAAGGAAGGGCAACGATTTAGGTTGACAACGGGATTTATGATCATTCGAAATGCATCAGCTGTCTAACCTTATCACTCGCTCGTAGAACATTTAGCACACATTGATAGTCGGAACATAGATAGGCTCATGGTGGGTACTGAATCCTTTTTTAGTTAAATTAATTTTAATTTTTTTCTGTAACTTTTGCCCTTTCTCGTTGCACTGTGCTCGCAATCATCTTAGATACAATTTGGCAGGCCAAAATGTCGTTGCCGGTACAAAATTTTGGGTTAGAAAAATGATGCTCTAACACTCCAACACTCTCACACCTTACGTTTCTAGTTCGAACTAACACATTGGAGATATTATTGGGTATTTCCGCGATCGTTGCCGGCGCGAAGCTACACACCAACTGGCGGTGCGTGGTGCGCTAATAATGCTCACGGTCGCTCGAACGGAAACTGGTTGTCACCTGTTCCACACCGTGAAATACTAATTTGTGATATATTTATACACACTCACAAACTTCAGCTCGCTGTTTCTCTCTCTCTATCTCTCTTGTTACATTCCCCATCAATATCTAGGAAGAGACTTTTGGGGTGTTTGTGTGCAAATATTTACCCCGTCGGCTAACAAACACTTTGGCAGGTTTACGTTTTCAAATGTCCAAATCGTTGTACATCACAAGACACG
This sequence comes from Anopheles arabiensis, assembly GCF_016920715.1. Classification (NCBI taxonomy): domain Eukaryota; kingdom Metazoa; phylum Arthropoda; class Insecta; order Diptera; family Culicidae; genus Anopheles; species Anopheles arabiensis. Next base: position 32,542,572 of record NC_053517.1, read on the forward strand.
GCACCCACGTTAACGGGAGCCGTAGCTCAACTGGGCTATCTTTTTTTTCTTCTCTCCCTTAATCCCGATTTAAACACACACGCACGCACACTGATATGCTGCCACGCAGAATCGATTCTTCCCGTGCTGCCCTTCTCTCGACTTATCTTGCCACAAAGCCAAGAGCAGTGAGATGGGATTTTCCCACCGCGTTTAATCCCGGGTGGCTTAATTTCCAAATCAACGCCGATAAACGATAAACGGCGTTTATCGTGGCTGTGAGTCAGCGTGGCAAGGGCCACTGTAGCAGAGTGGCATGCGAGCAACTAGTTTTGGGCTACCGGTAGCTGCTGGCTTGAACACAGTAGTGTGGCGGCAACCCTTTTCGGTGTCCGGTGAGCAGTTGATGACGCAGGATACATACACAACTTGCGCTGTACAGTATGGGTAGCCGGGTGTGAAGGAAAGGCGGACAAGTGGGAATACACTCGTCACGCTGCCCTTATCTACCATTCACTATCGGTGATAAGCGTCGATGGCAGAGAGGGTTTTCGGTGCAAAAAAAAACCTCTCGCAGAGCTAGTATGTGTGATCTCTCGAATCTCTTGCTTCACGTCCTTAGCATGTAGTGGATGGATTTGGATGGACACCCCAGCCCGCCGCTCCTCTACAGCTACGTTCGTTTGTCACGGGGCGATTTGAGTAAAACGCACACGCAGCGACTAAAGGGACCGCTAAGTAGTGACGCTCTCACCAACACTGATCTAGGCAAGCCACCCCAGCAGACATCGCCCTCTCAGCTGCACCCGGCAGCGACGACAACAACGACGCCTGCTACGATATCCTCTGCGTGTAATGTACCACGACCAGTATCGCCACCACCATCGCGCACACACTTACAGGCCCGGTTGGGCGATAGACAGCAACGCAGTGTGTTGTGTAGTAGAACCAGAAATAGCACCACACACAACACAGTGTGCACGTTCGGTCGGTCGGTCGGTCAGGCGGCCTCGGTCAGGCTCCAACGCTCGCACACTACCAAAAGTCCGCAAGTGTGCAGTGAGAGTCGTTTGTGGCGGCGATTGTGTGTGCGTCGATGAGTCGGAGGGCTGAGTCGGGTGCGTGTGCATGGTTGCGAGCAGATGTTACCGCGGGTTTTGCTGCTGCTTGTTGCAAAACTGGCTGCCAGTTGTGTTTCATCCGGGTGGAAAAATTGCGTTTTCGTGCAGCGCGAAGCTGCACGCGGCCCCCTCTATAATTGTGTTCTTTGAAAAGCAGGCGAAGGAAAGTGACCCCGATGGGGTAAACATTTCAGTGACTCAAAATTAAGTGCTACCAGAAACGATAGAGAAGCGAAAGGAAGCGAATCGGAGTGCCCTAAGGGGAGGGGGTTACAGTGTTCTGAAGGGAGGTTCCCCGCGGCAGCCAGCAAATCGAACGATATGACGCGAACCGGGATGTTGATCAACTTGGTAGGCATTGATTGTGAAATTAGATTCTTTCTACTCCCCCCCAGGCTGGATGGGTTATAGCACAATTTTCCACCATATTCGCAGATTGTGATTATTTTGGTCGTGCCGAGAGGGATTTGCTTGATAAGCAAGGGAAGCAGCAGCGGAAACGCGCGCGCGTGATTAATGAAATCTGCCAGTGCACTTGTGTGGTTGTGCGTTTTTATTGATTAGTTTCTTTTTGCTTTTCTTTTTTGCAAATCAATCCCGCTCCGTCGTACCACCGGGAATGCTGTGACTTTTATTTGTGACTTTCTTCCTCCAGAAACACGAGTTTGCTAATGTACTTTCTTTCTCTCTGTCTCTCCCTTTTCTCGGACCTTCTATCGGGCCGACCCTGTTGCATCATCAATCGTTGCTGGTGTTGGTGATGCCGTTGATGCTACCGATCGAACAACAAATCGCACAGAACGAGGAAGATGTATGCTACGTACGCATCCGGGTCCTGGGGGCGAGCGGACTGGCCAAGAAGGACATCTTTGGCTACAGCGACCCTTACGTGAAGATCGAGCAGAACACCATCACCGGCGACGTCAACGTGGACCACATGGTGACGAAAACTAAACGAAGGGTAGGTAGTAATCCTGATCTCGATTCTCAAATCACTCCCCCCCCCCCTTACCGCATCTAATCGCACTCCTTTGCCATCCTCCTCCCCCGCAGACGCTGAACCCAGTCTGGAACGAGGAGTTTGTGTTTCGCGTCAAACCGAACGAGCACAAGCTGGTGTTTCAGGTGTTCGACGAGAATCGGCTGACGCGCGACGGCTTCATGGGGCTGGTCGATCTGACGCTGATCAATTTGCCGCACGAGAGCGACCAGCGCACGATCGCCCCGCAGCGGTACACGTTGCGGGCCAAGCGCCAGTCCAGCCTGCGCGTCAGCACGAAGGTGCGCGGCACGCTCGAGCTGTACCACGCGATCATGCGCGACGACGATCCGGCGATCGGGCGCACCCGCACGGCGATCGGCGGCAGCAATCGGGCTTCGGCCACGAGCACACCGCTGGCCGCGCACCGCAACGCCGGCCTGTACCCGCAGCAGCAGCTGCCCCTGAACCATCCGCAGCATCCGCAGCACCGGCTGCACCAGCTGGCATCGCTGACGGCGCAGCCGAACGATGCGCTGCCGCCCGGCTGGGAGGTGCGGCAGGATCCGGTCGGCCGGATGTACTACGTGAACCATATCGCGCGCACCACGCAGTGGGAGCGGCCCACCATTGGCCCGTCCCAGCCCGGGCTGAACGAGATGGTGGCCGCGTTCCAGCGTCGCTTCCACATCAGCAACGATCCCGACAATGGAGGCAGCGGTAGCAACAACACGAGCATGGTAAGACCACGTGTCCTGAGTGGGTTCTGTGCACAGAATCATCATATTCTGGGGGGTTTGTTTTTTTTTGCGCAAGGAGTTTTTTTTTTTTAAGTGAGATGTTTTGTTTCTGGTTTTTGATCCTTTCTCCAATGTGGCTGTGGTGAATTGTTTGTGTTTATCGGACACGTACCAAAAGTGGGTACAGTTTGAAAATCATTCTTGTATCTTGCTAATATGTGGTCATATCTCATGTGGTGCAGAGTTTTATCCACGAATCTACATATAAATGTGGCCAAAATCACAACAAAAAAAGCATTGCTTTTGAAAAACAAGACATCGAGACATGCTTAAATGTCCATCGACAGGGCCGAACATTCCATTGGGTGTCCTATTGCCACAAACGTTTGTTTTTTGTACCACGTCAGTATCGCCACGCGCTGCGCGACTTGTCCGGCGAACCCCTGTCTCTCTCGCCGCGTCCATCTTGTGTAATTCCCACACGCATTCAATCCGCATCTCGCATCTCGTTTATTCCACCTGTACGCCCATCCCGTGTTTATATTTACCCCGCTCTCCCTATTCAAGGCCGACACTGTCAGTATTACTTCGGAAAATGGCGACACCACCGCGGCGGCGGTCGGGAATAGGTCGGGCGCCCCCGGTATCGGCTCACCGATGGTGCTCGCGGCCGACCACCCGCTCCTATCTACGCTGATGGCGCAGTCCGGCGACGGTGTGGGCCGGGGCACGGCGGTGGCCACTCCGGAACGTCCCGCCAGTGCACCGCGCGGCGATGACGCGGAACTGACGGTCGGGCTGTCGCCATCGCCCTCGGTCGCTTCGATTGCTAGCAGTGGGGCGGGCGGTACGTCGATACGCCCGATACGTCCGGCACCTCCGCCCCCACCTGGAGGCGGCGGCGGTGGCTCGTCAGCGTCGTCGGCCCGCGCCAGTCCCGTCGGCACGCCGGTACCGAGCCAGCGACGCCGATCGTCACCCGGCAGCAGCGAAAGTGCACAGGCGACCGCGATCGAGGCAGGCAGCGGCGAAGCGGGAGACACCACCCCTGGCCCGTCCGCACCTATCGCAACGGCTGACGACGAACAGCCAAACGCAAGCGCGCCGGTCAATGGAAGTGCGGAAGGCGGCGCCCCGTCCACTGTTCCACGGGAGGTTTGTTGAATGTTCCGTTTCTTTTTTTTACTCCCTTTTGTTGTGCGCCAGTGGAGGGTGCAAAGCGTCTCCGGCTGGTTTCTAACTTTGTTTGTTGCATCGCTCACGAACGAGCTGCCAGTGTGCAATCTCGCCCCGTTTCTTGCTGTTTAACCCTCTTCAATAACCCTCATTTCACCCTCATTAGCGCGTCCTCTTTCTGCTACCGCTGCTTAGCTAGTCGCTACTACACCCTTAACCCTTACCTTTAACCATCCGATTCGATACTGATTTCATGTACTGTGCAGTAGTGGTGAGCGTAGTTTGCGCCCAGAAATGATCGCAATGAAGGTAGAGCTGGCATGTCAAAATTACTAACGGTTGCAGTGTTTCGTACATAGATTAACTCTACTACCTCCATATCCTTTTCATCCTCTCTATCTGTCTTCTTCTCAACAATATTCTTTCTCTCTGCCACCATCCTTCTAATCCCGTGCTGAAGGTGGAAGGGAGATATACGGGACCTAGGTGACGGTCTTCCTGTAACTTTGTTCAATTATTTCACACTTGATCTTTTACCATGGTTACGGGTTGTGTATGTATCATCATCATCATCGCTACACGCTATACACGTTCGGGGAGCACTAGGGAAGGGTGGAAGTTACTTAGTCGTTCTTATTTCGTTACACACTTACACAGGTTTCCAGGGATTCTCATAGTAGTGGAACACTTCCTCGACACTTTTTTATGGGAAGTGAACTTCATATTATGGAAATTGGACTCTATGGCACCCTTTCTGGACAGGCTCCTTGGAAATTCCTATTGGATATGTGTAACAAGAGTGCTGTAGAGCTAAATTCCCATTACATTAAGCTCTTTTCATATAGGAAAGAGTCAACAAAGTGTCCCACAGCTATGGGAACTCCTTTTAAATCCTGTATTGCATGCAATCGTGGAAAATGTGGGAAAATGACACATTTTTACGCAGTAAGCACAAGTACACCACGTACTCACTTTCTCCCGGCGATCTCGGCTCTCCCCTTCTCCCGCAGGTCAGTGAAACTGCAACGTCTTCCATCGGTAGTGAACAAACCGCAGCGACGACGCCCAACCGACCGGACACTGCGGTGGCCGTACAGCCGACGTCGCCGAGTCATCCAACGACTCCGGCACCGGCGGCACAGCCGAACGCGACCGGCCTACCGCCCGGCTGGGCCGTCCAGGTAGCGTCGAACGGGCGGCTGTTCTTTATCGATCACATTAACAAAACCACCTCGTGGGTCGATCCGCGCACCGGCCTGGCCAGCCCGATACCGAGCGCCGCCGGGTCCGACGGGGTTGCGGCCGGCGGTGCTGGATCGACCGCCGGCAGCGGCCACGGCAGCCGGGGCGATTCGCGCTCCTCGGACGACAACCTGGGACCACTGCCGGAGGGCTGGGAGGAGCGGGTGCACAGCGACGGGCGCACGTTCTTCATCGATCACAACACGCGCACGACGCAGTGGGACGATCCGCGGCTGTCCAATCCAAAGATCGCTGGCCAGGCGGTACCGTACTCGCGCGACTACAAGCAGAAGTACGAGTACTTCAAGAGCCAGCTGCAGAAACCGAGCAACGTGCCAAATAAGATCGACATCAAGGTGCGGCGGGCGTCCATACTGGAGGATTCGTATCGCGTCATCAACTCGGTCACGCGGCTCGACCTGCTCAAGACGAAGCTGTGGGTCGAGTTCGAGGGCGAGACGGGGCTGGATTATGGGGGGCTGGCGCGCGAGTGGTTCTACCTGCTGTCGAAGGAGATGTTCAACCCGTACTACGGCCTGTTTGAGTACTCGGCGATGGACAACTACACACTGCAGATCAACCCCAACAGTGGGCTGTGCAATGAGGAGCATTTGAACTACTTCCGGTAAGAGAGAGAGAGAGAGCGAAAGATTAGAATCCTAGCCCCGCAACGCGCGGTCTAATCGATTTGTGATTTGTGATGCGGCTTTCCAGGTTTATCGGGCGCATTGCGGGCATGGCAATCTACCATGGCAAGCTGCTGGATGCGTTCTTCATCCGACCGTTCTACAAGATGATGCTGCAGAAGTCGATCGACCTCAAGGACATGGAGGCGGTCGACACGGAGTACTACAACTCGCTGCTCTACATCAAGGAGAACGATCCGAGCACGCTGATGCTCACGTTCAGCGTGGACGAGGAAAGCTTCGGCACGACGAACCAGCGCGAGCTGAAACCGAACGGGGCCGATCTGGAGGTGAGCAACGAGAACAAGGACGAGTACATCCGGCTCGTGATCGACTGGCGGTTCGAGGCGCGCGTCAAGGACCAGATGCAAGCGTTCCTGGAGGGCGTCAGCTCGCTGGTGCCGCTGCACTTGCTCAAGATTTTCGACGAGAACGAGCTGGAGCTGCTGATGTGCGGCATCCAGAGCATCGACGTGAACGACTGGAAGAAGAACACGATGTACAAGGGCGACTACTACGCGAACCATGCGGTGGTGCAGTGGTTCTGGCGCGCCGTTCTGTCCTTCAACAATGAAATGCGCTCCCGGCTGCTGCAGTTCGTGACCGGCACGTCGCGCGTCCCCATGAACGGGTTCAAGGAGCTGTACGGCTCGAACGGGCCGCAGCTGTTTACGATCGAGAAGTGGGGCACGGTGAACAATTTTCCGCGCGCCCATACCTGGTAAGTAGAGTGCGGTGCACAGTGCCCCTCCCCCTATTGGTTGCACAATTCAGCACAATGTGACGCTAACGTTGTTCTCTATTCGCAGCTTCAACCGGTTGGATCTGCCGCCGTACGAGAGCTACGCCCAGCTAAAGGAAAAGCTAATCAGCGCAATCGAGGGCAGCCAAGGTTTTGCCGGCGTCGATTAATGCGCCTCCCCCCCTATGCTGCGGAACAATACTGCAACACGAGTAGGGCATGCAACCTGCACGAAGCGGTTTTTTTTTTGTTTTGTTTGAGATTAAGGCAATCTTAATGCCTTTTTTGTAATTTTTGGTGCCCACGCTGGTGGACGCACGGATGTGTTTAAATGTGTTTGGCATGTTTCCCATGTCCCAAGCTGGAGATGGCCGGTTCCCACTGGTAATGCAAATACGCAAAACGGAAAGCCATAGGTAAATGACTCTACTCGTGCATTGATACACACCCACGACCCAACACATTCCGTGGTAGAAGATTAATTATAAATCAGATCGCCTGTTAAAAAAAAGATAGAAACTAAAAGAAAATAACTATTTATCGGCCCGCTCTCGGGTTTTTTTTGCGAAACCGAGCAAAATGGTTGTACATCGGAGTGAGCAGTGAAGGCAGAATCAGGGGACAGTACAGGAAGTGCACTATTTTTAGGAGCATGTTATCCTAACCGTATTAAAGTAGAGAAGCAACCAACAGAAGAGACCACATGCCCGCCTGTCGAGTGCATGTTGCGTAATTGGCGCTTTCTATGGTTTTGACAAGAGGATTAGTGCCTTCAGCTACGTTTCTCTGTCGTTCCTTTAAATGTTTTTAAATGCACTTTTGTGTAAAAAAAAAGAAAACTTCACAAAAACACGCCCATTTAACACACGAAAACGAGGTCAGGCAAAACCACACGCGATTCCAAAACGTTCAATTGGGTTGTGTATTGTAAAGTTGATTGATTTTAATTTCATCTTGCAGCGGAGATCGGTAGACTTTTAAGAAGCACACATACACACTTTCGTTTGCATCACACAAACACACAGACACCAAAATATATTTGAAAAAGGTTAGAAAACCAGAGGTTGAATCCGTAGGAACAAGGCAAGCACAGGGAAAAGTCCGGTGCACGTATTATTTATCGGGAGCTCTGTGGCGCTCTGTGTGGAAAGTGTCGTAGGAAAATAAGGACGTAGAGCTATCGTTACTTATGGATTTAGCCACTAGCAGCAGCAGCAGCAGCAGTAGCCAGGCCACCCCACACCAACGACCCGCAAAACGGCAACAATAGCTTTACAGTTAATCTTCGCGAAAAGATTATGCCGGAAATTTAAGGAACAACCGCCGTATCTCTCCTGTTCTCCCTTGACTTGTTCGGCGCACAATAATTAAACGTGATTAGTGGGATACGATAAGGTGTGTTAAAAAGACCCCGTAGCAAGGACTCCTTCTGCGTGGTACTCAATAATTCCCGAACCCCTGTATTGGCCGGCATGGCCGCGTAGGTTGTTACGCAAAGAAGAAGAAGAAGAAGAAGAAGGTGTTAAAAGTGTGCGTTGTAAAATTACGCCAAAATGTTGCTGGTGGCAACCGCCACCGTCCCCCCCAAAAAAAAGCCACCCCTCTTATCCATCCTCTATACTATACTATCCTTAGTAGTAGAACTATCGTGCGGTAATCAGTACGCAAATCCTGTTGTCCATGTACCGTTGGTGTAGTGATTTAGTTAGTTAGTGATTTAGACGGTCGCCGTCGTTGCATCCGGTGGGCTAATTTTTGCACAATTGATATATGTTTATTTTTATTCGATCGAGAAAACGGAGCGAAACAGTATAAAAGAAGCGGTTGAAGTATGAAATTAAAAGTGGGAATTGAAGTAAACGAGAAGCGGAAACACATACAAAAGTGATGCTAGTTGTAATATTTGGTATAAAAAAATACACAAGAGAACAGTAATAAAGCATTACAAATCGGTTGCTGGAAGTGAGATGAGTAGTGAACTTTTCGAGCGATTTGAAAGAAACATATAAATACCTTATCGACTGGTGGTAAAAAAATTCTGTTGAATGAATTTAACTAAACTCACCTACTCATACGTCCGGCACTGTCGATGGCAGCTTTCTTCTTCCCTTTTTTGTTGTTGCTCCGCAGCTGTCATTCGCATCGCACAGGAAAGTCAACAAACGACTCCCAGAAAAGAGTAGGATAAAGACGCCCTCCCAGCAATTACGTGGTGTAAATAAAGCCGGCTAGCCATAAAATTAATCTCCTGGTCTGCGTGTGGACATTTTGAGGACCGGAAATGCAACGTTCGCATCTCTTTCTCCTCTGCCTGGCCGGTTTGGCACTAGCCCAAAGCGTCCATGCCGAAGCCAAGCTAAAGATTGGCGTAAAGAAACGCGTCGAAAACTGCACCGTGCGCACGAAGAAGGGCGACCTGGTGCACATGCATTACACGGTAAGGGGCTAGTAAAGTGCACTTCGCCCTGTATCCCTAAGACCCGATCAGGCGATCCAGCACATCTAACGACGGTTCCTTCGTTTGTCCCGGTATCTCCTTCCAGGGTACGCTTGAGGATGGCACCGAGTTCGACAGCAGCATTCCGCGTGGCAACCCGCTCACCTTCACGCTTGGCATGGGCCAGGTGATCAAGGGCTGGGACCAGGGGCTGCTCGGCATGTGCGAAGGCGAGAAGCGCAAGCTCGTCATCCCACCGGAACTGGGCTACGGGGAGCGTGGGGCCGGCGAAAAGATTCCCCCCAACTCGGTGCTCATCTTCGAGGTGGAGCTGGTGAAAATCGAACGCAAAACTGAGCTGTAACTTTAGCGACGACGGAGCAATAAAAGCGTCTTTCAGCATTTGTGTCGTAAGTAAGTTTAGTAGCAGTTTAGTTTATTTTTGTGGGATTTGTTACATCGTGAAAGATGGCGTGCGCGCGCGGACATGAGCGTGTGCCAGTCAGTACAGAAAGGATGAATTGCGGTAGGTATGATTATTACTATTACTCTAAAGTATCGGCTAGGGGCAAACGGATGTGCTAATACTTCTTGATAGCTTTCCTTATGAGCGCCAACCGCTGTTTGTGTGCCTCGGTCACGGTCGCTCGCTTGTAGGGTCTCAGCTCGTCCGTACCGAAGCCCGGTATCCACATGTTCCAGTTGCGTTCTGTAACGGGGGAAGGCAACATTCGTTATCGAGTTTTGGTACACTTTTTCGAGCTAGCTTCTTACCCAGATGCAATTGCACGTCTCGCACTTCCACCTTCGGCACCTTGCGATGTTTGGCCAGCAGGCAGGCTGCGTTCACGGTGTTCTCGACGAAATCGTCCGCTATCTGTAGCAACAGCTCTTCCACCTCCTCGTCCAGCTGCTCGGTCGGATCGATTTCGCGCACCAGCTCCTGCAGCCGCGGCTTCGTTAGCAGCTGCGTTGCGCTGTCCGTCCCACCGCTGCCCGACGCGGACGTTGTGCCGGCCGCAGAGCTGCCCCCGGAGGAAATCTTGGCACTGGAGCTTCCGCCGATCGCGTTCGCTGTGGCTGCCGTAGCCGGGCTGCTTTGGGACGGTGACGCCATGCTGCTAGGTGTGGTGTTGATATTGCTGTTTAGTATTGGAGCATTAGAGCAATAAGACATTGTAGAGGCCATCGGAGCAATACATTTAAAAGAGTAACTAAACGAAAACAATTCCCTTTTCGATTGAACGACGAAACAGTACAGTTAAACACAACAGAAAGGCAACAGCTTTGGCGGGGTTTGCAGCCTCATTTTTGTGGTGCACTCCATATTTGTCTTAATTTCTGGGGTTTATTTAAGCACTTTATATGTGCTGCATAACGCCAGCTACTAAAGAAACCATAGAAAACATCAATTAAATTAAACGCAAATCTACGAACCTCCTACACGGCAGCGCGTATGTTGACTGTGCTGGTTTGTTTGGGGTTGAGGAAACATAGTTTGACAGCTGCTGTCAAAATGACAACAAGACGTTTCGTAAATTCGTAATCAAATTTGGACCTTTTTTAATTTCCTTATCGATTCGGTTTGAAATATTAGCTACAAATTCGCATTTTTACGTTTTTTGCATTGTTTCTATCTCCAATGTTGAGATTGTTTCTCATAGAAAGAACCGAACCAATAGTCTGATCATCTGTTTTTTCATCGTGCAAGTGTGTGCGTGTGATCATCCTCCCCTCTTAGTAATGTTTTGATGGAACATGCAATTTCCAGCAGTGCTGTCGTTGGGGCTGTGTGCGTAGAGCTCGGTTCCGTCAATTAAATAGTTACGTCGTATCAGCTCGCACATTCGGCTGAATTAATCGCACAAACATCTCGCTTGCCGTACACGAACGCAGCAACACACCGCAGCTCCCAAGACCTTATCGTCCCTGTCAACAGCAGCAGCAAATACAGGTGGTTGTGCTCAGTTCCAGGCACGGGTTTTGACGTAATCAACCCGGGAAAGAATCGCGCCTTTCCCGCATCATCGTGCTTTTTTTCACCGTCGGTAATTTGGTGTGCTTCTTTTGCAGCAAAAATGTCACTCCTTCGTACTTTGGGTACCGTTCTGGCAAGACGTAGCCCGCTCGCTCGGTCCCCATCCCGGACCGTGGTTAAGGTAGGTGACGAGCACGCGATGACCATGGCGGAACCTGGTTCTGCATGCATCAGCACACATCCATCGAGCTGCAACAAAATATTCACCCTATCCCCCTGTCCTTTCTGCCCACCAGTGCCTTTCGTCCGATGCCGCCTCACAGCAACAGGGCGCGAGCGGGCCCAGCTCGCTGCACGCAAAGTTCCCCGGCGCCCTGGAAGCTTCGTTCGTGACGACGCCGAAGCTGGCACTGCCCGAAAGCATCGAACCGATCCCGATCTATCGCGTGATGAACAGCGAGGGTGTGATCGACGATCCGTCCCAGGAGCCGAACCTCGAGCAGGCGACCGTGCAGAAGATGTTCCGCGACATGGTGCTGCTGAACACGATGGACAAGATTCTGTACGAATCCCAGCGCCAGGGGCGCATTTCCTTCTACATGACCAACTTCGGCGAGGAGGCCAGCCACATCGGATCGGCGGCCGCCCTCAGCCCGGAGGACTGGGTGTACGGCCAGTACCGTGAGGCGGGTGTGCTCGTCTGGCGCGGCTTCACCATCTCGGACTTTATCAACCAGTGCTACGGCAATGCGGAAGATCAGGGCAAGGGTCGCCAGATGCCGGTCCATTACGGGTCGCGCAAGCTCAACTTTGTCACCATCTCGTCCCCGCTGGGCACCCAAATTCCGCAGGCGGCCGGTGCGGCCTACGCCTTCAAGCTGCAGCCGAACAATCAGCGCTGCGTGATCACGTACTTCGGGGAGGGTGCCGCTTCCGAGGGCGACACCCATGCGGCGTTCAACTTTGCGGCCACGCTCGACAGTCCGGTGATATTTTTCTGCCGCAACAATGGGTTCGCCATTTCGACGCCCTCGAGGGAACAGTACCGGGGGGATGGTATTGCGGGCCGGGCCGCCGGGTACGGGATGGCGGCACTGCGCTTCGACGGGACGGACGTGTTTGCCACGTACAACGCGACCAAGCTGGCCCGCGAGTACGTGCTGCGCGAGAACAAACCGATCGTGCTGGAGGCGATGGCGTACCGCATTGGGCACCATTCCACGTCGGACGACAGTACCGCGTACCGGCCGGCGGAGGAGCTGGAGGTCTGGAACACGGTGGAGCATCCGATCGCGAAGCTGAAGCACTACATGCTGCGGCGCGGCTGGTTCGACGAGGCGAAGGAGAACGAGTTCGTCAAGTCGGTGCGCAAGCAGGTGCTGTCGCAGATTAACCAGTCGGAGCGCATCCTGAAGCCGGACTGGCGCGAAATGTTCCAGGACGTGTATGCGGAGATGCCGGCCCATCTGAAGGAGCAGCTGCGCGCGATGGAGGAGCACGTGGAGCAGCACCGCGAGCACTACCCGCTGAAGGATTTCAAGCAGTAAGCGAGGCGAAGATGCTTGTTGGTGGCGGTTTTGTCTTCCCATTCTGAACCTCGTTCACAAAACAAAAGTGCATTTATTAGCTAGGTAAAGGAGGACTGTAGGATTTTCGGAGCGTGAAGAAGTTGCGCGAAACGATATTTTCAGGGCCGCGGTTCCATTCCACGGTATCTTGTTGTACCTTTTGTACGTTGTGGCCTTATGTTATTGCTTAAAGCAAACGCATACATCTAATATACTTCCTACGCATAATATATCGCACCTGCTGGTGTTGTGGTGTGTTTGTGTTTACCCACTCTAGCGACGAACTGAGAAATCTTTAAACGAATAGCTGGTAATCTCTTTGGGCACGCTAAATACCGCCTTGTCGATACGGCTGGATGGACTCCCCTTCGTTTGCAGCCAATGTTTCCTGCAATTTTCAAAGAAATAATCAACAAGAAGCATAACAGTTGCTAGGAACGTGTCGACCACGCTTACATTTCGTTCATCGGCTTCTCTTCGCCTTCGAGCTGTCCCTTCACGGTGCCGTCGTGTGTGTTCATGCACCAGCCGCGTAGTCCCAGACTTGATGCCTGTTTTTGCGTGAACTGCAAGGTTCAAGAGACGAACATGCGATTAAAATAACACTAGCCCCCGCAACACACAGTCTATTTTCGTACAACTTACCTTGCGGAAGAACACACCTAGAACAATGACAATGGGTTTTAATAAAAGGTGTTCATTGGTGCATTCTAAACAATGCAAGCTTACCCTGTACAATACCAAACACTTCGAAATCACAGATGAACAATTTTGACGACATCTTCGGCTGAAGTGTGGCTTCGATGTGGTCCGATTTCGCGTCACGGTTGCTTCTTGCACAGCTTTCCTCACCCGTACGGCAATCGGCGTCGATTTCAGATGCACCGCAAACTATTCCATCCGCTAGTGGCCGGGTTGCTATGATAGCGGCGCAGGATATGAAAACAAACAACAAATCAGCTGTAATCATGGTGATTTTGTAAAAAAAATGTTAGATGGCAGGGGTGCTCAACGGTGGCAACAAGAAGTTGACCAAAGACACTGAATGGGATTTTCTATAATAATTATATTTTAAGCATAAACCAAGGCTAAATTACGTTGTATTTGTATTGATTTTTGTAATAATTTAATCATTAGGTTAAACAGTGGTTTTGCTTGATGTGGTTAAACTGCTGTTTGAAAACAATCCACGAAATCCGGTTGGGTTAAGTGTAAAGAATCGATAGCTTAATTTTACATTAAATATCTGCCATTAATGAACGTGACAAAAGATTCTCTTGAAAAGATTTACATGTTTCAACGGCTCTAATTTAATCAAAACAGTTTGTTTCAATGAGTTATTAACGCCTCGTTTCAAATGTTTCAAACCACGAGATCACGCCGTGACAGCTGGGTTTGACGTTCAAACGTCTTATTCGCAGGAAAAAAAAATGAAATTGCCTCTCCCTCAATCAGACGTTTGCCAGCTGTCAACTGCCGAGATCGTTGGCGCCAAGCAAATGTAGCGCACTCAAGGTACAGGTTTTGAGCGCGTAAGCCACAAACAAATTGCTACTCCGCGAGCGAACAAAGCTTCGGTTTTCTGCGTGTCGTTTGCCCATATTTATGCGCTTTTTGGCGTATCCCACCGGCAACAGTGTAGCGTAAGTACGGCAAGCGTCACAAGATGCGGAAGCATTGTCCTTAATGCTTGTGCGCCCCTCTTTGCAGCAGCCCCTTTCGGAAGCATCTCGCTAGGAAGGCCCGAAAGCAAAACAACAAAACGACGCGATGCCGCTGCTGAAGCGTAAACCGCTCCAGAAGGTCCCCGACCAGGAGCGGCTTAAGGACGGCGATGAGGTGTTCGTGTGCGAGACCACGGGTGAGCTGTTCAGCGATTACGACGATTTCTTTAACCGCACGATGCTGCTCTCGTCCACCGTGTGGAGCTGCGCGATGACGGGGCGATCCAATCTGACGTACGCGGATGCCCTTGAGAGTGAGAAAGCAGCCAAGCGAACGCTCAAATCGTTTCCCACCGCACTGAAGGGTCCGATCCTGCTGATCGCCTCGCGCACCAAGCGCACCGCAATTCACGAGCTCGCCAGCGATGTGCACGGGTATGCGAAGGACGTGTTCTTCAAGGGCGAAACCGTGTACACCAAGGCGGCCGACTCGGAAACGGTGCGGAAGGGTAAGATCGTGCGCGTGGTGCTCGGCGAGCTGCCGAGCGACCACCAAAATCCGTCCCGCTTGCTGTACCAGATCGTGGGCAGCGATGACGAAACGCCCGCCAGCTACACCGTGCGGGGTGATGCCGTGACCCGCGAGCGCAACTGTCTGTCGCGGGAAAAATGCAAGCTCTTCCTCAAACAGCACGTCGAGCTGGGGCCGGACCAGGTGCTGTGCGTGAAGAAAGCATCGCTGGAACAGTTTGTCACCTCCAAGGGCTGCACGGACGATAAGGTGTTCTACGGTCAGACGCCCGACTTTGGGGTGTCGAAGAAGCTGCTTGCAAAAGAAACGATCACGTCCGGTAAGGGCGAGAGCAAGAAAAAGGGAGCAGTAGCAGCAAAAGCAGCAGCAGCAGGCGGTGAAAAGAAGGTGAAAACAAAGGAAGGCAAACCAAAGGGACCAAAGGGAAAGAAGGAAGGCGGCCTAAAGGATGCAGGTGGCAAGAAACAGCAAAGCATCGCGAAATACATGCAGCAAGCCACGCCGCAAGAGTTGGAAGCGTTGAGCAAGAAAAAGCTGGACGAAAAGAATGCCCGCGCCGAGGAGAGGGAACGGCGAAATGCACTGGCAAAGGAACGCAAAATGACAGAAAGGAAGCTGCTGCTTTCGTACGGGGCAATGGCGCGGAAGCAATACGACTCTATTCACGAGGACCAGGAGCTAATGGATCAGCGCGTATTGCCTCCGGCACGGCCGGTGCAAACGCAGCTCGGTACGGAACATTTCCCGAGCTTCATGTTCATTCTCGAGTTTCTGCACCAGTTTGGCGACATACTCTCGATCGAGGAAAAGTTCCCGGGCGGTGTCACGATGGAGCAGCTCGAGCAGGCCCTGCTGAGCAGGGCAGTGAATGGACCGCTGAGTGACATCTTCCAGGTACTGCTGTGCACACTGTTTGCCGCGTTGAAGGAGTCACATTCGTCCGAGGAATCGAACCTGCCATGGCCAACGCTGCGTGTAGTGAAGTGGTGCCGGAAACATTTCGGCGCCAAGCTTACCGATCTGCCCATGGATTCGACCACCGTTACCGAGCTACTGCGGCTGCACCTGGTAGCGTACGGGCAACCGAACCATTTTGGCGACGCGTGCTTCACGCTGATACGCGACCATCCGCAGCTAATGCGCACCCTGACAACGCACACCGTCTTTCAGCTGCCCACCGCGATTGTGTTACAGGTTCTGTGCGCTCTCGTGCACCAGCTGCTGCAGCTCGACGAGGTGCTGGAGCGGGTAGAGAAGGTCGGGGAAGCTCGCGCCAAGTTCAATAGCAATCGGACGGCACAGCGACAGCTAGCGAAGCGGACCG
The DNA here is from genome assembly GCF_016920715.1 of Anopheles arabiensis. Taxonomy (NCBI): domain Eukaryota; kingdom Metazoa; phylum Arthropoda; class Insecta; order Diptera; family Culicidae; genus Anopheles; species Anopheles arabiensis. Next base: position 32,558,740 of record NC_053517.1, read on the forward strand.
CTTCGCTGAAGCAGGCGGCACAGGACGGCATGACGCGAGAGATGGCCTCGCTGATGATGGTCGGCGACCAGCCGGCCGACAGTGCCGAGGTGGAGAAGGGTCGCGCACGGTTGCAGCAGAAGCTGCAGGAAGAGCTGGCGCAGATTGAGGCGGACGCGAGCAGACAGCTGGCGGAACTGCAGGACCAATACGAGGGTCTGAACCTAAGCTACGGCCTGTACGAGGTGTATCTGGGGTCGGATCGTGCGTTCCGCAACTACTGGAAGTTTGAATCGCTGCCCGGGTTGTTTGTGGAGCACGACGGAACGTTCGCAGGGTGCTGCTCGGAGCGCGTGACCCCGCATCTGCCCGGTCTGGTGGCGTGTCATCCGAAGCTGCGCAAAAAGTACATCACCTATGCGATCCTGAAGTGTGCTGGCAATAGCGACGGCTTGCTGGACGGCGTTCTCGCTGGCAGACAGGAGCAGAAGGATTCGGACCTTTGCGTGCAGCTACTGGTGCGGGGCATTGCACTGCAGGAAAAGGAGGAGGCGCGCAAAAAGAACCCATTTTTGCTTGCTAAAGCAGGAGAAAACGCTTCCGTGGCGGAAGATACAGCCGATAACAAGATGGAAATCGATGAACCGGACAGTAGTGTTCCTCCTCCGGCAGCACCACCCACTAACCGCGAGCTGTTGATGTGTACCGGCGATCCGGAGGATTGTACTGTGCATATTGCAAGTCGTCAAACGGCCCCCGGAACAACCTGGAGCTACTACGCAACGGCCGACGAGCTGGATGCGCTGATTGCGAGCCTGAATGAGCGCGGCTTGCGGGAAAAGTCGCTGCGCATAACGCTCGAACAGTACCGCGATGGTATAGTCGAGCGGTTGAAAAAGTGTCCGATCAAGAGCCTGTCCCACAGGCAGCCATCGGAAGCTGCTCCGGCCAGGGCACAGCACAGACGGCAGTGCAGCGCAGAACCGGTACCACCGGAAGCGGTAACGAACGAAACGCTGGAGATGATGTTCCGTGACCAGCTGCTGGACATGGAGGGACGCATTCATGCCGGCTGCTTGGGCGAACTGAAGGTGAACAGTATTGAGAAGTGGCGTATTGCGATTCTGAACCGTTCGTACGATGCGCAGATCACTGGCCAGCTGCAGTGGGGCGTAAGGCGTCGCCAACGGCTGGAGGAGATGTACGAAAAGTTGGACGTGGAAGACTCTTCCAGCGAAGATTCGGGCGTGGAAGAGACCGAGGTGGCGGACGAGATCAATTTGGCGAAGCTCCGTGCACGCGATCCGGGCTACGCGGACCTATATAGCGCGGAACGCTCCGAAAATGGGACAGACGGCATGGCGCTGGCAGAAACTTCGGACGAAATCCAACGCACTGTACATTCGTTGGCTTGCGCGTTGCTCCAGGTGGCGCAAAGTATTGAGCCCAAGTTCTTGCGCCACCCGTTCGGACCGAAGGGACGCTGCAAGGATCGGAATACGGTCGCGATGATGCAATTTCGCGGCCAAAAGCGGCTGCTCGATTGGGAAGGTTCGCTGATGCGGGCGACCTCCTACTCGCAACTCTTTCTCCACTATCACATACTGTACGATGCGCTCTACTGGTCGCGCTCGATCGAGCGGGCCGTATGCATGGTGTGCCGACGGAAGGGTGACGCCAACCTGACGCTGCTGTGCGACGAGTGTAACCGGGCCTGCCACATGTACTGCCTCAAGCCGAAGCTGAAGAAGGTCCCCGAGGGCGATTGGTTCTGTAAGATGTGCCGCCCGTCGGACGACGCGGGCATCGTCTCTAGGAAGCGCACACAAACCATCGAAGATCTCGATTTGGACTCCGACAACGACTCGTCGGCTGAAGCGACCAACGAAAGCGAAGATGATGACGAGGAAGAGAAGGAGGAGGGCGAGGAGGAGGAGGACGAGTTAGTGATGGAATCGGAGGACAGCACCACAAGTGAGTCGGAAAATGAGGCAAGTGATGAGGCAACAGACACGGAGGAAGCATTCGAGGAGCAACCCAAAATTGTGCTGAAAACACCCCGTGCCAAAACGAACAAGAAACAGGAGGCAACGGCAGCGGTGGCGGCGCCGGCCGCGGCTGACAAGCAGGCTTCTCGTGGTGCGCGGGCCGCAGCTCGCAAGCAGGAGCAGGAGAGTGCCGCACGCAAATCGTCCCGAAATTCGACCGCCGCCAAACGGGCGCGGCTTTCCGATGGGCGGGAGTCGAGCGAAAAGAAGACACCGGCGGTGGTGGAGAGGAGTAGCCGAGGCTCGAGCACTGGCCGTAGATCGACGAGACTTTCCGGGCGTGGAGGAGGTGAAACGTAAATCGGTGTGCATGTGTGTGGGTGCATTTTTTTAGATACATTATTCCATAGCGCGGAGGATAGACATTGCATTAACAAATGGTAATTGTTCTAGTTTTTTATATGAGTAACGCCTGAAACAAATCGATTTTTATCCCAGCGACATAAACTTTTTTTTTATTTTAAACATTTAATTCTTTAAAATAGGCAATAAATGCAAGACTTTCTACTTTAAATACATGTTTTGTTAAATTCATTCCAATGTGAGCGTGTGTAATATTACAAGAATGTAACAACCAGTTATTATCGATCGCAGATCACTATTCGAGTTACTATCCTGATCTCGAACCTGTTCACATTGCAGGTGTTAATGTTTCCGTTTGTTAAATTTTAATGCCGAACCTATCCCGATTAAGGAAATTAAGACTTCCGGCCCTGACACATACTCTGAAATAACCCCGGTACCGACATTTTGCACCCTTCAAGGTTCAGAAACTGTACACGATACAACTCCAATTCCAAACCAGGTTCCAAACTTCTTTCTTTCTTGGAACGGTACCGATTTTATGTAGTTCCTGAAGCTATCCTTTTTAAAAGTTCCAGTCCTGGGTGTATCCCTGTTACCTGCTGCGGTTCTGATACTGAGCGTATGCCAGTCCAGGAGTAAGTGGAATCGAAACCTACCCATATCCTGAAACGTGTTGGCTTTCAAAAGCTCATGCAAAGGAACAAAGAAGGAAATGCTGTGTAGTGTAGTGGTAGGACAAACGATTAATTTCCCGACCCGACCCGTATTCGAGTGCGAGCCAGTCGGAATCGATTCCGATCCGTGGGTGCAGCGGGTGCGCTAGGTCGGAGTCGGAATCAAACCCGTTGGTGCATCGAGTTCGGGTCCGGCATTGAACCTACCTTGATCCGACCCGTCCCGAACTCGCCGCACCAACGGTTCGGAGTCGCTACATGCTTCCATGCACCTACCGGAGTCGTTGCACCTACTGAACCTACTTGTACCTTTCGAATCGACCCGAATGACTCCGGGTCGCATAAGGATGGCTCCGACCCCATAGGTTTGGGTCGACCCGCCCATGACTACTAATGTAGAAACAATAGTATAAACATTGATCGCAAAATGAATGTTTCAACATAGTACTCAACAATTTCACCTACGAAAATGCAAAACTGCGAACCTTTTTTGAAATGCCAAACAGCAATCTGGCACTCCTGAACCCGAACTCTACCTGCCAACGCTGTAGTGTAAACGGAACAAACGGCCATCCCTTTGGCAGCTGTCAAGTACGGCCGAGAACCCACCCCTAATCAAAGTGTGCAGGCAACAAAACAAAAGACCTGAAAGCAACTACGGTGTTGGTGCGTCGCAGGGAGGAAAAACGGGACACGCAAACGGGCCCACACACACCTGTCAAAAAAGACGGGACAGCGCAATCTGCAAAGGCACAATCCGCCAACGACGACGATAACGGCAAACAATAACAACAACAAGCAGCAGCAGCAGCCACTTCCAGTTTGCGACCCTCGCGGGGTTGTTGTTTTGTGCGAAGGTGAAAGAGACAAAGAGGCCGAAAGAAGAAAAGTGAAATCCCATCCATTCCTACCCCCACCAGCCCACCCGCCCAAGTTGAAAAGAGAAAGTATCTGGCGCTAGTGGGTGTCTGTGCGCGTGTACGTGCGTGTGCGGCCAGTGGGAAGTCTTCCTTTGGCCATCGCCGTACCGTGCGTTGTTTCTGAGACGGAATTCTTCTCCGCCATCGCACTGCCACAGTTTGCAGACAATCCGCCGCGCAGCTGACCTTCCGCCTCTTTCGGTTGGTCCCGTACTCACTCGCAGCTGAGAGGTCTAAGGGCGAGAAGGGTGGCACCGCTTTGCAGACAGTGGTGCGAATCGGCCAGAACGTCGCAGAACGGAACGGAATAGCTGTGTGGCCAGGAAGAAAGGAAGGGAGAGGAAGAAGCTGGTGTAAAAATGGTTGGTGCAAGCGGTGAAAAGTGAAACGCACTCGGCCCAGGGAGGGGGGGGAAATGCAGCCGAGAATATAGTAAGTGCAGGGTCACATTTCGTCACCAGCGGCAAAAAATAACCATCCTCACCACGCACGTTTCGAAATAATGCTTCACTAAATCGCTCTTCTTACGTGACACACAAATCCGTCGTATTCGGGCGCTCGACCGTGTGTGTGTGGTTGTGTTACTTTATTTTTCTTTCGCTTATTTTGTGCGTCGCGCGTAACCCCCCGTGTGTGTGTGTGTGTGTGCGTGTATGTGTGGCCACAAGGCAAGGAAAATAATAAATAAATACGCAAACGTAACGACGACCGCGCGCGCGTCTCAGCGCCGCCCCGTTGGATGGTGGTGGTGGTGGTGCCGTACCGCGCTTACAGCCAGTGGTCGTTCACATTTGCGATAGCCCAGCACACCAGTAAGTGCGACCAGATAAGCGTGTGCAACCCGCTACTAGGGGTGAGGAGAAGAGGAGAGCAGCTCATTGTGAAACGCGTGAAACCGGAATCGGCCCTGCTGGTATGTGTTAGCGCTCGCAACGCTCCTCCGAACCGGGTATTTTCCACGGGTACATGGAAAATGTGTGACCGCTTCCGGTGCGGTAACAGTGGGTAGTAGTGCCTGGTGACGTTGTGTGGTTTGCGGCCGTTTGTGCCACCGTTTGTTTGTCCATCTTCCGCGGGAGTGAAAAGATCACATCGGGATCGCATCGGGATCGTTTCGGCTGCGGACAACGACCACGGTAACGGGCGGTATAAGCTGGGTGAACTATATCTGGGTCATCTGGTCGGGGTACTGTTCGCGCTACTGGTCAACTTGGAGGAGGCGGCCCGCTTCTGGTCGAAGATACGGAGAAAAATGGATGGCACCAGTGGAGGAGGAGGGGGAGGGGGAGGAGGCGGCGGCGGCACGGGTAGCAGTGGTCCGGCGAGCTCCTCAGCCCCGGCCTGCCTGATGGTAACCGACGACGTAGCCAGCTATCTCGGCACCCCGACCACCGCCTACCCGCACTACTCCTCGTCGCGGCACACGCCGGGCAGCCGGACGCCCGCCGGCCCCTCCCCGGCCGGGCTGATGAATGGCATCACCTCGGCCGGGCGGTGGGAACCTTCCGGGGCGGTCGCCCCTAGCATGGTGCCGCGCAAGAAAAGCTGGTCCGAGCTGAAGTGCATCGTGAACGAGACGCGCCGCCAGATGGCCACCACGATGGCGGCCTCCTTTCCGATGAGCGTGAACTTTCGCACCCTGTCCGATGGGCGGACGCGCGTCTACTTTCTCAGCCCACCGCCCGCCAACGGCTGGGACACGATACTGTTCTACGCGGACGTACCGCCGGCGGGAGCGAAACGCAGCCAGCTGCTGCCGGCGCTGGACGCGAACGAGGAGCTGGAGGCGGACGGCGACAGTGATGGTATCGATGAGGATGAGGATGCGGAGGGGGAGCGACGGTCGGGAGCGGGCCGGAAACGGCATCTCCCGTGGCACCAGCTGCTGGAGTCGGTGCTGGGCCACCTGTCGACGAGCAACTCGCGCGAGGTGCAGCTAATGCTCGAGCGCAAACGGCTCTCGATCTGGGGCATCACGTCGTACGAGCTGCACAAGGCGAGCGGCAAAATCGTGTTCCCCGCCTGCAACACACTCTACCAGTGTTTGGACACGGGGTACGAGGTAAGGCAACAGACACACACACACACTGTCCCCCCTCGAAATAGTGCCGGAATACTTACCGAAAACGTTGTGCTTGTTGTTTTTTGCAGGAAAACCCGCTCTTCCCCTCGGAGCTACGGATCTTGCAGCGGGCGGCAGCGATCGATCCGCAGATCTGTCCCCAAAACTCGGACCTGGTGGCGTTCGTGTGCAACGGCGACATCTGGGTGGTGCACACGCACAGTGGCCATAGCGAGCGGCTGACGTACGCGCACGACGGGCGCCGTTCGTTTGCCGAGGATCCGCTGACGGCGGGCGTACCGTCGTACGTGATGCAGGAAGAGTTCAGCCGCTACCAGGGCTTTTGGTGGCAGCCGGAAAGTCACGGTAAGTTTGATGTGTGTGTGTGTGTGTGTGTGTGTGTGTGTGTGTGTGTGTGTGTGTGTGTGTGTGTGTGTGTGTGTGTGTGTGTGTGTGTGTGTGTGTGTGTGTGTGTGTGTGTGTGTGTGTGTGTGTGTGTGTGTGTGTGTGTGTGTGTGTGTGTGTGTGTGTGTGTGTGTGTTTGTGTGTGTGTGTGTGTGTGTGTGTGTGTGTGTGTGTGTGTGTGTGTGTGTGTGTGTGTGTGTGTGTGTGTGTGTGTGTGTGTGTGTGTGTGTGTGTGTGTGTGTGTGTGTGTGTGTGTGTGTGTGTGTGTGTGTGTGTGTGTGTGTGTGTGTGTGTGTGTGTGTGTGTGTGTGTGTGTGATTTTAGGTTTGCGAGCGCCTGGGATGGGAGGTTTGCAAATGGCGGTGGTATCCGAGCTGCTGTAAGTGATCTTTTCACTTGATTAAAACGAAGATCATGATCGTACGCTTGCATCATCATGCGGCAAGGGCAATGAACGGCTCGTGTCCCCATCGTGGTTGCTCTGTACCACACGCCTCACACGGAAAGCGTAAAGATTGGCGTGTCGCAACATGTGACATTCAGTGTTTTGCATGTTCTGGCACAGGCGAATCTGGTTTCAATCGAACGCTGTAAAGCTTCCAAGGGTCGTTGGGAGGGTGTAGAATGAGCGACACCGGTGGATGGCAGCACCAGAACGCCAATGGAGGTTTAAATCGTAGTTGTTGTAACTTTTAAGTAAGACGATGCAATAGCACCTAACCGCTATTCGTCATCCGGTTGCAACTGAGCTGCCTAGCGGAAACCTTAGATTCCTGCTTGGGTGCAGTCACAGTTTATCGATATTAGTATCGTCTCACTCTCGGTATCTATTTTTATCTTCCCGTTGAAGCTTGAAGACCGTTAAATACATTCAAAAATCAGCGAATTCCCTGCGGCCAATGGATAAAAATGTAATTATACGAATACTCGCCTCAGCGTGCTTCTTGTGGGCACCGACATGACGCTACAAATCACAGCGAACACTAGCACAAAACACCACCACGATCGGACGCGTACGGTCTGACCACCGAAAGCTCAACCACCACCATTTGCAGAGAGCGCATAGATTAAACCCCTCCCGATGGAACAACAAACCATAGGGTTAGGGTTTTTTTCTACCACACTCTGCCCCACCACGAGGTTGTTTAGGGAATAACAGTGTGCCGGCACGTTGTTTTCGCGATCGTTGCTGTTAATTGCACACCCAAATTGGAGGTGCATTTTGCACGTGTGTGTCTCCACCGACGAAAACGGACTTGCAAAAATGTATCCTCCTGCAGCTTGTAATTTTATGTGCCCACTAGTTACCATAACATGTGTTTATGTATGTTGTGTTTTTTAGATTTTAATGGGAGATTTGTGGGCAAATTGTGCTACCGACGTGGGGAGATTGTGCACATTTCTGTTTTTTTTAAATATAAATTTGAAATGTGTTTTTTATTATATTGAAATGAGGATAGTGACCATTATATTTTCACTGCTTAGCGAAATGTGTTATTAGAGAGATATGTTGGTCTCATTTGCCTTTTATGGAGAATAACTCTTATTCAAGAGAGTTGTGTGGTACCAAACGCAGTATACAGGAGCTTCTCCGGCAGGCACCACAGAAATGATTGGCTATCTGCAATAGTAGAAGAGATATACGACGGACAGTGTGTGTCTTTTTTTGCCTAATTACCAGTTCCATCCTGCTAAAGTTAGTTGCTTCTGAATTGAAGAGCTTTGATTCAGAAATTGTTTAAATGTTTATTACTCGTTCAATGGATAACAATCGATCCGTGTGAATGTTCTTAAGTCTAATATTAGTTTAAAATAAGTAGTAAGATCATCTTAATAATTCGTTTCTAAGGCAGTGTTTAAAGGTTTGCACTGAGGTTCCAAAATCAAACAAATGACGAACTTCGTTAAACACCCTAATCACGGAGTTGAGGGGGTCTCTAGATCCATATCCAGTTCGACTACGGTTCAGGGCAAGTAACAGACGAGAACGAAGCTGAACAGCAGGCGCGTAAGCAGGTCTTCAAATCCATAGCCTCTATCCCCTATTAACGGATTTACGCACTGCCGGATATGTTTTTGCTGCGGGGGGATGGTCTATATCAGGTTTGAACCCACGACCGCTTGGAGGACGTGTTGTTAAGTCGTGCGAGTTGACGATTGTACCACGAGAACGGCCTGACGTGGAACGATATATAGGATAATATGTAGGATTCTGTGCAAAGGTTTATGTGGCCTTTCTGTCATGTTATAGAAGCAATTTTAAAAGAAATTATGATTTTTTCCACATGTCACATATTCACAACAGTACTAACGCACCCTGCCATCAACTGACACCGGTCACCGAAACACTTCGGGTCAATGGCTCGGCGAACGAACCCAACGGCATGTCCAAAATGGGGTGCATCTATTGCGTTGGATGCGTTTTTGTAGTTTTTTCTTGTTGTGTGGTTCGGTAGGCTTTGTTGACGGCGCATTGAAAACCAATTTAGTGTAGCATAATTAGAAAGCAATAGAAAACCACACTCCATCACATACGCACACACACATGGTAAAATGATGAAAATGAACAAAGAAACCGTTCGAGAGGTGCACGACGACGACGCGTACACGACCTTCGCCGTATCTGACCGCAATCTCCTTTTCGGATCTGGTGAATGGTGTGCACTAAGCGGCGTGAGACATGGGGTCCAGATTTTTCCACCGAATTGATGAGAGTGATGATAGGATTGAAGCTTTCCCAATATTACAGTGGACGGTTGCTACATCGACCAGACAAGGGGGGCGCAGTAATAGGCTCGGGGGCTGTTTGTTGCTAAATCATATTTAGGGGTTTGGATATGGGGAGACAACATGCTGCTATACCATTTCGTGCCAACCATGTACGAGCGCTCTTCTACAAATTATTTGGTAAAATAACTTAATTATTACTATTATTTAGTACTAAGCGGATGTCGATTTTGCCTACACCTCTTTATCTGTATCTTAACGTACATACACAAGAAAGATTAAAGAGCTCTGTTGTGCTAGAAGTTAATCTATTACGAAGCAGCCACCGGCATGCTCTAAGCAGAATGTCACAACCTGTCCTCTATTTCCCCAGGCGTTATCGGCAGCGGACAGCAACCGTTACACGTTACCCGCGTTGCGTTCGGTTGCCGTACGCATTGCATTGCCGAAACAATACGGAAAACGGTACGCAAACAAATCACATTATCAGCGTTTTGATTGCGTCTTCGAACGGTCGATTGGGCCAGAGCGATTGTTTCACACCTCCTCAGCCGATGATTGACTCCCAGCAGTTGTTGTATCGCTTTCGTACAGCGTTTCTTTGCAGCGTATTGCAGTTTGTATCACCATGTTGTGGTGCGCGTTTTTTTCCTCTCCAGAGTGCCGTAGTGGTTATAATTTCACGACCAATTTCGCCAGCCAGCCAGCTAGCACCTCGTGCGCCGTTTCAACATAGAACGTGCGCCACAGTCAGCATACGCAAACTGGTGCCCGCCCCCTCACACACGAGCTTATCGGGTGCATCAGCACGCCGCAGCGAGGTGGATATGCACATGCATGCTTGAACGCATCTCTTGCACACAGAGCCTATCGCGCGCACAGGTCGTTTGTTTCGTTTCCTTTGCGCGAGGTGTGCCGATCACTGCACCACTGCACCGAACACTACGCCGGTTGGTAAGCGATCGTTTATCCACTGTTACATTGGCTTTTTTTCTGTATGATTGGTGGGCGCGTTTGTTCTTCAAAGTTGATAACAATCGAATAGTGAGCTGGTTCATAATAGCTTGCTTTATAGGTAGTACTCATGTTTCATTCATAAATCGTTTCAAAAATTGTTTGAATTTATCTACAAACAAACGCTTTGTTGCATACCCATAAGTTAATGTTATGTGCAATGCGTGCAGCAATATTTTAGTAATCTTTTCAAAACATTAACAAAACCAACTCCAATTGAGCCAATTAGACTTTTCTCAATAATGTTTGGGAATTGAGGATCCGGGCCATCAACGATTAAATCCTGTCACGCCTTAAGAGTTATAAAACGCTAGATTTTCTTGTAGTTAGAAGAAGCATGTCCGGAGAAAAGTCTTCTGTTGCCAACTTTTTCAACCTTAATGCCCTAAACAATCGGCACGAAATTGCACGTAAAAAGCACAGATACCAATTCAGTAGGTACTTTACTTCAGCAGGACACTTAGATAAATCGTGCAAGATTCGGTGAGCAATTTTTCGAGCAGTTTTTATTATTATTTTTATTCCGATAGTCGCTGGTTCGCACGAATCTTTGCATGTAGTCTTTTGATAGGTGCAACGAAGGTGCTGTTCATCTAGGGAATTATGCTCCTTCTTCTTTTCCTTTATTCTGGCGTAACGACCTACGCGGTCATGCCGGTCAATAGAGGCTTCCGAGAGCTATTAAGGTACTATACAGCCGGACAGTCAGTCCTTGTTTAAGGGGACGGTCCATACGAGGCTTGAACCCCAGACGCTGTTAAATCGTGCAAGCACCAAAACATTCATTAATGCTTATTTGGTCGGGAAATTTAGGTTTTCGAATTCCAAAAGTATATTGATGTAGGGGAAGGATTTGTTACCAACGCATGGTGTCGTCTAAAGGAGCTTTATGATCTGTAAGAAGGCGAATAAACGACCAGCTAGCGCTATGCCTTTTGCCATTATAAATCTCCGCATTTGTTTATTTTGATAGCATTATTGGCTAGAAAAGCTAGCAACTGTTAATGATTCAAATCATGCTACATACTTCAGTTGTATTGATATATACAGTCTGTTCCCGAGATACGGGGTTATCCGGGGTTATCTGATTTTGAGCTAAAATACATTAAATAATTCGGTATTTTTGATTATATTAGTACCTTTATACATTTTATCATTTATTTGATAGAATTAGTGCAGAAAATTCTGATATTTCTGGCTTCTGAGAGGATTGCGGAGAATGCAATTTATACTGCATTCTACAATACTTGAAGCAAATTGTACCGATTTGACATTTGATCTGTAAAATTAAAAAAATCGCGTGTCTCCGAATGCGCGTAAGTCGAGAACCCCGTAAGTCGGGAACAGACTAGTAAAAATGACAGTCTAGCAGAAAGTGGTAGAGCTCGTGTACACAAACAAAACGTATAATTTTAAAAATATAGATGTTCAGAGCACTAAAATTTGTGTTTTTTTTAAGTTGCTACTATAAACCACCAACGTATAGCTTCGATTGTTTGCTATTGCATTTTGACGTTCGTCCATAAGTTCGTACGTTGCTCTCTTATCTTTCTACTTCATCTCCAAACTTCCCAACTGTTGCACAAACTAATTCGTGATTCAATATTGACGCACTAAAACTTGACACACACACGTATACATTTTTTCTGATAATTTGATCCCGAAACGCTATCGATCACCGGCAATCGTGCAGCGTGCAGCGATCGTCGATCGATTTGGGCGACGTGTGCGAAATGATTAAAAATGCCGCCCGATTGCGAGCAAATAAATCTTTACGTAAAACAAATACTCTGACAGCTTACTTACTGTCACCACCGATCACGGCGCTATGCCCCGACCGGACAATCTTGTCGGATTGATCTCGTGCCGATTCGATTCCGCTTTCCGTGTTGTGTGATTGACGCGCGGAGGAAAAATGCACGCGTGCGCTGCAACGCGCGCAACATTTCGATTGACTGGCCGGGGCGCGCGAGCTCCCTGTTGGGTGTTATGCGTATTTCGGTTTTTTGGATTCGTTTGTGTAACTTTAGCACAACGCTTTTCGATTGCTTCGATCATTAGTTGCTGCACAAAAGTTCGTCCGACTTAAAATTGCAGCAAAAATCGCTCCTCCGTGTATAACACATGCTCGTGCAAATGCCAATTCCTTGCACTTCTTTTGGGGCTTGTTTTCGAAGATGCGTGTTTGCACATCGCGTGGCACGATTTTCGTTTACGCACGGACCAATTGCTCCCGAATTTTTGGCTCCAAAGGGTTGTGGCAGTCACGGTGGAAAGGCGAAAACCTTTCGCATCCACGTGGGAAGTGTTAAGAAAGTCAGTACGCAGAGGAGGGAGAGAGATCCGCAAGAAAGGATTCCCCCCACAGAAGTCACGTACGTAGTGCAGGCCTGACGATGGCCCGCCTCAAGAAGAGGGCTCCTTCTGTTCGGGGGCCCCACTACTCGATGCTTCGGTGGAGTTGCATTTGTTCGTACCCACGAAAGAGCGTATAAAACGGCTCGGTGGCTAGCGGAATAGCATCATTCGTCGGTGTTCTGCAGTAAGACACAGGTCGAATCGACAACCAGTGTAGTGTCAGTAGCTAGCGAGCAACAAGTGTACAACTCTAGTGCCTCTAACCTTTATCGTGTCTCCGTGTGTGGCTTTGAGCTTCCTCCACATCTATACGCACCCGTCTCATCATAATGAAGGTAAGCTGTGGGCGTTATTCCGGCACTGTATTGATTTTGACGAGCCTGAACCACAACAAAACAAAACGCGTCACCATTTGCAGATCTTCATTGTGCTGTCCGTGGCGTTGGCAGTCGCAGCCGGTGCCGCCGTCGAAGGGGGCAAGGCGAAGCGGGGCGTCTGGGACTTTGGGTCCGGCCACGAGTCGTCCTTCAGCAGCGGCGGTGACTTTGGCGGGCACGACTTCGGCGGACTCCACAAGGAGGAGGAGCACGTGAAGCATGTGACGATCGTGAAGAAGGTCCCGGTCCCGTACCCGGTCGAGGTGACGAAGCATGTGCCGGTGGAGGTGAAGGTACCGTACCCGGTCGAGGTGGAGAAGAAGGTCCCGGTGTACGTGGAGAAGAAGGTGCCGGTCGTGGTCGAGAAGAAGGTCCATGTGGACCGGCCCGTCCCGTACCCGGTGAAGGTCCCGGTCAAGGTGCCCGTCATCCACAAGGAGTACGTCGAGGTGCCGAAACCGTACCCGGTGCATGTGGAGAAGCCGGTCCCGGTCTACATCAAGAAGCCGGTGTACATCGAGAAGACGGTGCCCGTTTCGATCCACATCAAGAAGAAGTCCCACTGGCACTGAGCCGCGAGAAGGGGCGAGGAGTTCCTACTTTTGAGGTTTTGGAGGGTTAAGTTGTTGTAAATAAATAGACTCACTAGAGAGAGAGATACGTACACCGTGCTCTGTCTGGCTCTGATAGACATGGTGAAATATTAAAACATTGGCTTTTCTTATTGTGTGTTCTTCATTAGAAGTAAGAGGATTTAAGATTTATATGGTTTGACCAGGTGGGCCTTGTCTTTTGGATATTGTTTAATTCGGAATTTGATCTAAAGAACTCCCAACGTCCTCTTGTCTGATGGATCTTGTTTAATTCGGAATTTAATCTAAAGGACTCCCAACGTCCTCAAAAAATCTCTGAAGAGATCCTGGTGAAGATTACGTGAAGATCATATTAATGATCATTTAAAAGACGTTATTTCCTAACAAAGTGCTCTTTTTTGTCCGTCTTCTTACTACACATACGGTCATCCCGATAAGAAGCGCGATCGTAAATTATGCTCCACCGATTGATAAAAAGATTACACAACAGAACTCCAGCCTGTTTCGAAGCTTTTGCGAGATCCTACATCACTTTGCTCCATTAGCTCAGCACCCACCAGTTTTTGTTGTGAAATGGAAGAGATTTATGTGCCTTTCCCAACCACCTCCAACTCTAATTTAGATCATCCCTCTGACTTACCAGCGTGGTCCGAAGACCGACTGTGTATGCTGGACGCAGACTGGCGACGAACCCTTTCGCGATCGTGCTGAATAAGGATCGATCATGTAATAATTACACATCAGGCCAGCGACGGACAGCGTTTTCGGGTCACTGGGCCATTAGATCGCGTCTCGGAGTCATGGAAAGTGAAAAGTGCACTGGCCTTACTTGTTTGTGTGGCGCTTGGTGGTGGTGGCGATGGTGGTTGGTGCATTGCTTCGAGATAGATCGAGATGAATCCCGGCCCGGCGCGGAGTTATTTAATGCTCTCACTACTTACCACTCACCGTACCAATGTATCGTGTGTGCGAATGTGTGTATGCTTATGCGCCTTCTTTTTTGCCGCCACCATTCATCGTTTGCAATCACACGTGTTCACTTACAACTTGATCGCATGGATGTATCGGGGCGAGTGATCGTTAAAATATTGCAAAAGAAAAAAGAAGGAAAAACAGGGATAAAACTCTCGAACCAACTCAATTTGCACACGTCGTCAAGTGCCGCCGCCGGCATCCCTGTCCTGTAAGAAATGATAATTATCATGGGTTTCGGATTGGGGTTTGAGGTTAGATCAATGGGGTAGGGGTGCAAATAAAAGGCATTAGACGAGTGCAATTTATGCATTATCGCTAAAGTCGATCTGCTGATGGTTGCTGGATTCTTGTGCAATCTTCTGCCACTGGAACGAGCTGGGCGGGATGGGAAGGGGAGAAGTTGTCCGAGCAATAGGGGAGAGAAAAGAAAAAAGGCGTCTCTGAAGTAATTAAACGAGTTCGGGTTTCTGTTGTTGTTTTTTTGCTTTTGCGCAGTCGTGTGTAATCGTGTTAACAAATTGAGCCATAGTAATTGTGTTTAATTGAGTTGAGTAAGGTGTGGAGCGGTGTGAGTAAAAGGTAAACTCTCTATATGATCAGATAAGCTGAAAGTGTTGATCGAGATGCGGACAAATGGACTTTAGGTGGAGTTTGCAATTTCGTTGATTTTGCGTTGACTTACAATGTTGTTTGTTTGTTTGCCTTTCAATGTTCCTATTTCTTCCTGCTAGAGGAGGAAAGAAGCGAGTAACATGCGTAGTACTTTTCCCCGATTTAACAAAACATCGGCATTTTCAAATCAACATGTACAGCGAAACGCGTGCGCGTGCGCATTTCGCACGTGGTGCTGATGGCGACGCCGGTTGCCCTGGTGACTGCGCAAGGAAAACCTGCGCAAGACACAGACCATTTGGACAGGAAATGTGCGCTGCACCGTCCTGAAGAGGTTGGCAAACGAATTTTTCCTACCATTTACTACGCAGTTCTCTGCTGCATTGTTTCCCGCCTTTCCCAAACCCGCTACCGCTTTCCCCGTTTTGCTTTAAAGTTCACTAATGAGTGAACTCTTTGCTAGAAGCGCGCGGGACTGGTTGCGCGTGTAGTCGGTGTGTGGTTATGAAACTATCGCACAAAATGTTCGCTTGTGGAGGAGGGGATTTGCTGCCCGAACGCGGGGTAAATCGGTATGTAAACACATAAACCGAGCCAGGCATTACATGCTGAGAGTGTCGCTCCACTTTATCGTGATTGTTGTTGGTAGCCAGCTTGATGAATTGATGTTGCATTTAAATTGAGTGTTGAAATGTAAAACACTAAACGTTTTGTTCCAATTAAGTTGTGACAACGTTTTAATACCGTGCCTTTTCCTTTTTTATTTCAGACGAAGTCTACCGCATCGTGTACGAGGAGGTGGACGAAAGTGACGTCAGCCTGTACACCTTTCCCTCGTCGCAATCGGCCGGGCGGGACTACGAGGAGTATCGGTTCCCGCGTGCCGGCACACCGAACGCCAAGTCCAAGCTGAAGCTGGTCCAGTTCCGGCTGTCGGAGAACCTGCGCATCACGGACGTGTGCATCAAGGAGCTGCAGTGCCCGCTAACGTTCGCCTTCCCTTGGCTGGAGTATATTGTGCGCGTCGGCTGGACACCGGATTCGCGATAGTAAGTGTGCCACATTTCACAGTAGCCGCCAAGCAGCCACACAGGGTATTTAATGCCATCTTTCTTCCCCACAGCGTTTGGGCCCAGCTGCTCGATCGGCCCCAGCAGCGGCTCGAGCTCGTCCTGCTGCCGGTGGACAACTTCTGCGAAATCTACAGCAGCTCGTCGTCGTCGCCCAACTGCGGGACGGCCGCCACCGGGGGCAATGGGGCCGGGTCGCAGGGCGCAGCATCGTACGGATCGTCCCCTGGGCAGCAGCCGCAGCACCAACACCAACACCACCATCACCACGGGCAGCAGCAGCAGCAGCATCATTCGCATCCGCCACGAAAGTCGTCCTCCGGGTGGCGCTCACCGCTGGACAAATCGACGACGCGCCCGCTGCAGGTGATCTACACGGAAACGTCCAGCAGCTGGGTGAACGTGCACGATGTGCTGCAGTTTGTCGAGCTGTCCGAGCAGGAGGTAACGTTCCTGTGGGCCTCGGAGGAGTCGGGCTTCCGCCATCTGTACTTGGTCACATCTAGTCTCAGCCCGAACGGTTACAGCAGCAGCAGCAGCAGCAACAATAGCACTAACCATCACAGCACAAACTCCCATCCAACGGCACATCCAAAGCAGCAGCGGGAGGGAGCGCACGGGACAGAGGTGAGCAGCGGTGGCGCCGGGGCCACCGATCACTCGTTGCCATCAATGGCCTGCATTGGCAGCACGCTGGTAGCGCGCATCGTGCAGAAGGTGACGCTTACCGCCGGCGACTGGGAGGTGCTCGGGCGCAACGTGTGGTATGATCGGGCCCGCCAGCTGGTGTACTTTATGGGACTGCGCGAGACGCCGCTCGAGAAGCACCTGTACGTGGTGAGCCTGGCGCAGCCGAACCAGCTGCGACTGCTCACCATGCCCGGGTACTCGTTCACCGTGGAGTTTAACGATGTAAGTGTGTTTGAAAGGAAAGGAGCGTGTAGTACATGATTGATCTATTCATTTCCCGCCACAGGATTGTACGCTGTTTCTGCAAACGTACTGTAACATCTCGACGCTGCCGTCGTGGGAGCTGGTTCGAATAGCGCACGACAGCAATACGGCGAACGGGAACGGCTGTAGCCACGGGCCGACGCCACCACCCACGCCGATCGACGCGCTGCGGCTCTGCTCGGTGGGCTATCTGACCGAGGGCGGGCCCTCGGAAAATACTCAGTACAACCCCTCGATCCACAGCCCGCAGATCTCGTCCGGGGACGTGCTGTACGCGATGGTGTTCAAGCCGCACAACTTCATGCTCGGCGTGAAGTACCCGACCGTGCTGAACGTGTACGGCGGGCCGGAGGTGCAGACGGTTAGCAATACGTTTAAGGTAAGGCGTCGTCGGCGGTTTGGCTTCATCTGTTTACGGTTATACGGGATGCTGGATTTTACGTCTCTTGTTTTTTTGGCCCTTGTTTTTGCAGGGAATGCGTCAGCTAAGGATGCACATGCTTGCCTCACAGGGTTACTGTGTGATATGTGTGGATTCGCGCGGCTCGCGCCATCGGGGCGTTGAGTTCGAGTCGTACATCCGGCGCCGGATGGGTACGGTGGAGCTGTCGGATCAGGTTGAGGTGTTGCGAATACTGGCCGACCAGCTGGGCTACATCGACATGGACCGGGTGGCAATCCACGGCTGGTCTTACGGTAAGAGGGTCGACTCCTTCGCTGTGTTTTTTTGCTCTTTTTTTGGCTAACCCACGATGGTGCCCTTTCCCCCAGGTGGCTACCTAAGTCTGATGGGGTTGGTGCAATACCCGGAAATATTCAAAGTTTCCATCGCGGGTGCACCGGTCACGAGCTGGGAGTACTACGACACCGGCTACACCGAACGTTACATGGACCTGCCGGACAGCAACCGGTCCGGCTATGCGGCCGGCTCAGTCCTCAACTACATCCAGAAGTTTCCCGACGAGTAAGTCAAAAGGAAGAGAGAGAAAACGGCCGGAAGGAGTAAAACTGCAACCACTCACACTCATTCTCCATTTCCAACACACTCTACTCCCCAGGGACAATCGGCTGCTCATCATCCACGGACTGATCGACGAAAACGTACACTTTCACCACACGTCCCAGCTGGTGAGCCGGCTCGTGCGGGCAAACAAACCGTACCAGCTGCAGGTGTACCCGAACGAGCGCCACTCGCTGCGCAACCTGGAGGCGAGCAAGCACTACGAGACGAAGCTGCTCTCGTTTCTGCAGAACCATCTCTGAACCAGCGAGCCGAACAAAGCGAAACCACCAACCGGTCCGGGAGTGGGGTGCGGTAGGCGATTGCGCCACCTCCTGTGCGCTTCCGGCTCAAGTCGCACGGGCTGGACAGTCTGGAGAAGGCTACGGCACGGCAGTACCTGCAGCTGCCTCTTCGTACACTGCCACCAGCGCAATCAACGCCCTTCGTCGTCTCTCTCAGTGTCGATGGACTCAATTCCAGTGGCGATCAACACCATCACCACCACCACCGCCACCACTACCACCTGCTCGTTGCGCTCGTGGATGATGAGCCTGATGCGCAAGTTGCGCCTGTTTCGTGTTCACGCACTGTTCGAGCGGTGCTAGAGTCAGATGGAAGCGCATCGGCTGGAGCAGGATCAGTGTTCGCTTTTGTTCGCTTACGGGGTATACACGCTTGTGGCAGTCGCCCACGTGGTTGGGGCAGTAAGTGTGCGAACGGCATTCTATAAGCGGTTTGTGTGCTTCTAATACGTACAGTCGTGCCACGAGTAATTGCGGAAAAGTGGAAAGCATTTGTGCAAGACTAAGAAACGAATCCTCCGATGCTCTAATCCGGGCTTGCGCTAAAAAAGCCTCCCCCGTTTCTTTCGGCCAGGGGTACATTCGGCAAGCGGGTCTTTGGCGAGTGGGGTAAGCAAACACCCAATACCCAATCTATTCGCCAACCAGAACAAACGAACAAAAAAAAACAAAATCATGTGCTCACCATGTTCGCCTACCGGCCTTACCGGTTTGCGGGCGCTGTTGGATTTTATGTGTAGTGCGTTTTTTTCCTTCTTCTTTTGTTTAATTTTATGTATGTTCCATCTGTTCATTCACGGTGTGTGTGGTTGTTGTGCAGTGCTGTAGGACAGGCCGTTAGTACGAGCAGCTTGTTGTGTTTCGTTGCTGCAGAGCGAATCATAGTGCTAGGAGCGCGTGTAGATAAGGGCGTGCGCGTGAGAGTGTCGTTGGAGCCGTGTTTTGTTTCCCCGATTTTTACCCACATTTGCGCGTACCCACTGCTTATTGCGCGCGAATGGGCAGTGTTCAGCGAAAGGATCCCTTTAAGCTTACCATATAGGCATATTAAACGCTTACTCAGCAGAGGGGTAGGGTGGTACTGGATCAGCCACTAATACACATACACACCCATGAGAGGGAGAGAGAGAGAGAGAAAAAAAAAAAGAGAGAGAGAATCACACGGTTTTTAGTCATTTATGAGAAATTCTGTTCAGTGTGTTCTTTTTTTCTATTCTGTTTGCGTTTGCGCTCGCTACACGGAGCTTCGGTTTATGTTAGCGTTGTTACAGCTTTTAATTTTTAAAACAAATATATATATTATACGTAGGAAAAGGATTGCGATATGCATATATTTTTCACTCCGATAAAAAAAAACAATTTGCGGTTGTGCATATAGAGCGTGTTGTTGTATATTGACCGGCGTGTTCCCTTTCGCCCCGATGAAATCATAGATGAAAGATGTTGACCGTTCGCTTCCTTTGTTTTCGGTGCTTTCGGTAAGGAAAACTAATGTAATGTGCAGCTAAAACGGGTTAGCCGCTTTGGTAACTCATTGCAAAACAAACACAAACATACACACACCAACAACATATTTGCAGCTTTCTAATCGGAAAATGGCAACGGTACGCTTAAAATCATGTCCCGGTTAGGCCGGAATCGTGTACATCGCAAGGTGGCAGAATGAAGTGTTCCCCGTGTGTGTGTGTTGCAGATTGCAAAGTGAATAAACTGTAGCATGAAAAATTCTAATTCTAAAGAAAGTAAAAGTATGGACATTTTCCGTTTATGTTTAATAACTTTTGAAAGAAAAACAAACAATTTCTGGTCAATGTCTTCGGTTTCGTTGGTTTTATTCTTACAAACAAAAAAAGTGATCATGTTTCGTTGAAAGGTATCTAATCGAGCCGACACACTCACTTACAATCTGACGTCAAACAAAAAGGTAAAACAGAAAAAATAGTATTGGGAATGAAGGACGACTCAATCGTCCTCGTCCTCAATCGTGGCGCTGGTTCCGCTGCTTTCCGATCTACCGCTGCCATCGCTTGTTTGCACTGTCTTTTACCGCTTTTTAAAAAATAAATAAGTCTAAGAAAAAAACATAGTTTTCCTCGCTAACAGTAGTTCAACCTCGCAACCGGGCTCGGTCGCAACCGGGCTCGGTCGCAACCGTTTTTTTACTCCGGCTGGCGGTAGACACCGTTGAACAGCACCGACCGGGTGCCGTAGTCGTAGATGAGGAAAACGAACGGATGGTTGCAGTGGAACATGGCCGGATCGGCCGGGCGGGACGACCGGAACGAGAACGCTACGGTAGCGGACGCAGCCACCGAACCTTCCTCGTTGACCTCGATCTTGGACTTTTGCAGCACCTCGTCGAACAGGATCGGTTCGCGGCCGTCCGTGAACGCGTCAAAGTTGGCCCCCTCGTCGAACAGCTGGCCCAGGCCCATCCGCTCCAGCACCGGCTTCATGCCGACCGTCTTCTCGATGCTGAACTTGGGCAGCTTCACGTCGACCTTGCGCGAAATGCCCTCGTTTACCACCTCGTGCAGGATGTCGGTTTCGGCGGCCAACCGGCTCAGCAGCTTGGACAGTGCGTTCGGTTCGGCCGGCGGCAGAAAGACAAACATCGACACCTGATTGTCCGGATTGGCGGCGCCCTGCTGGTACGGCCCATCGTCAGCATTGTCTGCGCCGGGGCCAGCACTGTACGGGAGCTCGAGAATGTGGCAGCCGAGCTTTTCGTTGGCAGCTGGAAGGAAACGGTGAGCGTGTGATTAGTGATACAGCGGACTCCAACCGGGGTCAAAGGTGAGAATAGGCCTCAACGCACCATGGCTGAACGTTCCCTCGACGTGCATCATGTCGACGAACTTCTGCTGGTCGGCGGACACGTAAAAGATTTCCTTGTTCGTTTCGGCCGCCTTAAACTTGGTCTGCCACGTGCCCTGTGTGTGAAATGAAGAAAAAAGGAAAAAGGATTAACGTCTGAAGCATTTAAATCGCTTCCTCACCACCATTCCTTTACCTTAAAGTAGGCCGCATTCGCGACCGCCAGCTTGGTGTTGCGCGTGATCGCTCCCGGCTCGAGCAGATCCTTAATCTGGCCGCGGGTCGCATTCTCCACCCACCGGTTAATGTACGCCCGCTGCTCGTCCGGCTGCGTCTGGTAGTCGAGCAGCTCGATCGTGTCGGCAAACTTTTGCTGCACGCACGTCGACACGGGAATCTGCCGGCCGAAGAACAGCTTGTCGGCCGAGCTGAAGCCGACGGCATTGCTTTCGCTGAACCGACCCCGCAGCAACTTCCGGGCGGTATCGTACGCCTCGTACACGGTCGTCTTGCTGTCGGCCCACTGCAGGTTGAGGCTGGTGCGGAGCAGCTTCTCGGTCGTGTCGCGCGCCCCGAAGTACATCATCAGCAGCACATTGTACAGGCTGTAGGGTGAGAAGAAGAGGTTTTCGTTCGGCGTGGCCGTGTTGATCGCGTCCAGCAGCCGCAGGGTAAAGATCGATTCGCCCTTGTACAGGCGGCTGCGCGACTGCTCGAGATCGGTCGCCTTTTCCACCTTCTTCTCGTCGCCCGGCGAGCATTGGCCGTTGGTGCCGTGGTGGGGCACGATCAGCAGGGTTAGGAGCAGAAGGGGGGCAACCGTGCCCAGATGGGTGGAAAGTTTCATGTTTGCCCGTTTGGTGGTGGCGTTCCTGGGTGGATAAAAATTGAAGAAATTGTACAGAGGATTAGTAATTTCATCGGGTAAAGTATGAAAGCTCACATCAGTATAAAAAAAAACGTTTAAATCCAGCGTAAAATCCCCAAGGATCGTGCCTCAAGGATGGGAAACATTGAGCGCTTCATTGGTGCTTCAACGATCGAGCACTGTAGCGCTCTCGGTAGTTTATGAGACATGATGCTATGCGTCTACCGGCGCTCTCACACGGTCATGGTCAAGTGTTGCGTAGCAGCCGCATTGACGTGCATGGGATTGATTAATGAGGGAATTCCCCAACAGCTGTGGGGCTGTGCCGTACACTTACTTCCCACTTAGCGCCAATAAACGATTCAATGCCGTTGGAGAGTGTTTCATCTTAATTACTTCTTGTTTTAATTACTTGAAAGCAGTTTAGTAATAAAATAGAAATAAAAGCAAATTAAATTTCCGATCTCATGCGAAAGGTGCACTGATAGAAGAGATGGAAACTAGTGGCCATGTCAAAAGGGTATCGCTTCAGTCCGTGCTTTCTGATTTGAATGGTGCTTTCTGCTTAGAATGGTGCCTTCTTGCATCACTTCATCACGGATGCACTTCAGTCGATTTACTTCTGTACCGCCATAGAATGATTTCCTTTTTTGCCTACTTAAAAAAATAGAAAATAAATTTTGTAGCAAAACTACAGGGTGTGGTAATCAGCGCGTGATAACGCGTCTATTTCCATTTCTTTGAAAAATGCTCATCGACCGATGCTGCTTTTGCTGCTGTTGTTGCTGTTGTTTGGCATGGGTAAGCGACCGTATCAGAGTTTAGAGAGGGGGAAAGCACCGATAAGAAGGTCATCTCGAAGTGATTTGTTTTGTGTCTTTTTACCCTGGCATTCTCACTTCGAAGAACACCGTCAGCTTAAATACGAGTGCATTGCATTCTGTTAAGGTCAGTCATTCACAAAATTGTAATATAAAATACAGAAGCTTTTTGAAACCAAATAAAAAAAATGCCTTAGTTTTTTTTTAAAGTTTCAAATTTATGTTTTAAAATCAATTGCATAACACTGGTGCATAATTAAAAAAATTACAACAAATGGGGGCTTTACCAAAATACATAACGGTACTTTGTAATGCAAACAGTGGATGCGGGAACGATCTATTTAGATAAATGACAAAGGTTTGAGGACAGCAAACCGGTATTGCTTTTTTTGTCGTTGTACCATTTGTTAATGCAATTTAAATGAGCACAATAACGAGCATTTTTTTTACGACGGAGTTTTAACCGTCATGCCCGGTTGCTTCTAGTGCTAGTAGAGAGACATTTTAATGTTGTGTTATATTTGTGTCCGTTTTTTCATTTGTTTGTTTGTTTTGCGGTGACGCAAAATGTGAAAATTGTTGCAAATAAATAAGTAACAAATTTGCGAATATAATTGAATTATCTGTTGCAAGAACATACCGCTTTAAAAGCATTGTTTCCCTTTCTGGTTGAATGACTTATAAATGGCAAGCAAAAAAAAAGAAGAAAAGGTTATGTGAGCTCGATTCCACGGCCAAACTGATGGGTGCGAACAAAAGAAATAGAAAAAAAGCGCTCCAATTGTTGAATACACATGAACATAATTCATTTGTTGTACGAAAACCGCAAACAATCGACGCGATCGTAGGAAATTAAACCTGCGATCACGTGTTACACCGCTGCCTTCTCGGGCTTTGTGCAGTGTGCCGACGGGGAAAAGGGGAAAGACTGCACCTGCACGCTGCAAAGTGCATCATGTCTCTTCGGCTTTCGACTGCTACATGAAATTCGGCCTCAAACGGTCGACTATGCGGATGTGTTTTGTACAAACATCAGGAAAACTTTGCTGGGAACATCCCATTCCACTGCGTTACCATTCTCTATTGGATTAAAATAGCTTTAGGTGTAAGGAAACCACTTTCTTTGGGAATTTGAATGGCAACATATGTACAGTGCACATGATCGATACACAATGCATCGAAACATCCGCCCGGGTTGTGTTGGTGGCAGTGTGCAAAGTTTCCCCCAAACTTTCCCAAACGGAACTGCGGTTTGCAAAATCCGCCCGCATAACCCGCATTAACCGGGAATGCGCCCGACGGTGACGGAGGCAAGGCCCCGAGGGGAAGGTGGTTGTGAGTAATGAGTCACTTTCATTGCACGTAACAAGCGTGTGGGAGGTGAAACAATGCTCCTCGAAACATGTCGGTTGTGCGGCAAAAGCAGCAGAGCATTCGAGAGGACGGGGAGGGCGAGGGGGAGGGGGGGTCATACTGTTACAGCGATACAGTCCGAAATACGAGCGCCGTAATTTGAATATCAAGTCCTTGAAAACAAAAATGCAAATTTTGTATTACAAAAAAAAACTCTCCACCCCGTTCCGGTGGGGAGGTCTCCTTGGGTGGAAGGGACGCAATGGATTAAGTCCGAAGGCGAGCTTTGGTGACGTTTTTGTGCAACCAATTCTTTTCTTGTTGGTATTATTTGGTTATTATCCAATAGGAATCTCGAAACATTTTACCCCTGTGTTTTCCAATTTGATTTCACTCTTAGTAGAGTGTTCCAACGTACAACGCTTCGTAGAAACTTAACTGAACCGATGGATGCCGGAATTAATCGCGCTCCCCTTCCCTCCTCATTCCGCGTGTGCGACAACGTTTCGTCACGCACTGTGGGCAATCGAATGCAAACGAACCTTTCATGGCACACACAAAAAAAGCAACACGCACACCCAATCACAAACACAACTACGCGGACCTCTACAAACGAACCGTGGCCGCCTACAAACAACATGGCTCAAAAGTCGGTTGCGCGTTTGACTCATCCAAACCTTCCACCCGCTTTGCATTGCCCACCTACACACAGCCATCCGACGCGATAAAATGCATTCGAAGTGGTAACGGACATTGGGTCATCCTCGGTGGATGTGCTACTGGACGCCATTATGTAACTTGGATAGCGGTTGCCTGGTTTTGGGAAGGCCAAACCGTGCGTGTGTGTGTGTGCAAACACAGACAGACACACTCACACCCTGTCTAGGCCCTTCCGTCAAACAAAATCAAAGCCTGCTGCGTTGGTGGGGTGGTGGGCAGCTTGTGTTTGCTGCGTCGAAACGGGGTTGGAAAGGAAAGGTTGCAATCGCCTTTGTGGCCTTTTTTCCTGGCTTTCCTTCATTCTCTCGTTCGTGTTTCATGTTTATTACTTAACCCACCACCGAAAGCACCCCTTCGCGCCCCTCATAAACACACACACACGCACATGCAGGGACCGGATCTTTGGCACACACACACGCGCGATCAGAGTGAGAGTTTGTGCTGCGGTTCAATGCGTCATCTCAACGTCCTCTTTCACAACCACCTCGCTTCGACCAACACCTTATGTATACCCGTCCGTGTTATGCGATAATTTGTGCAGCTTTGCTGGGGTGGTGTCTCAAGTAGGAGGGAGGGGGGGGGGAGGAGCAGAAGCAGTTTCACTTTCAGTTGCTTTCTTCCGCAACCAGAAGCGGCTGCGTTACGGAAGCTGCGGCCGAAGTTGCTCTTCCGTTACGCAGCTTCCGTGCCACGCGAGGTTAATCGATCGAGCGAGGACAGCAAAGAAGAAGAAGTAAAAAAAAATGGTGGTTTGCGGCTATGGTTGGCCCTGGATTTGGTGCGCGTTTCCGATCACCATTTTATTTGTACGGGTTCGACGGGTACTTGCTGCTGCTGCTGCATTGTGATGGGCTGCATTGCTACACCACACTGCGTAGCCTTTCTGTTCGTTAGGAAGAGCTTTGTTGTGCTTCACGGTAACTGAACTAATGCAAAACACCAGTGCACTTTAGTACATGCTCCAAGTCACAGCACTTTAACAAAACCACGATCTTCTCTAATGCAAACTGCTCGCCAAACAACGCACTACAGCTGCCCGCTACTAACCTTTGCAATGTGCGCACCCGAACACTCGAACCTAGTGATTGATCAAGCTACTAAAACACAACGTCACTATTCCCGTTTCGGCAGATCCGTTCCCAGGGGTTGGTGGAAAAAAAACGCAACACCACCTCGTAAAGCTCGTCCGGTGCGCGTCCGACGCGGTTTATGTTTGCTGCGAAACTGAGTAGGCTGTGCTAGTGTCGACTCGCTTATGACTTTGGTACGGGGCGGCACGAAACACGCCGATACACGCACTACCACACCAGTCGCAACAGTGCATACTAGCACTATTGCAGTGGCGCTTTTATGTATTTTCCTGTTAGTAATTCTATTTTAGGAGTCGTTTTGATGTTCGCGAACAAATTGGTAGTGAAGTGTACAATTTATTAAAAATGTAATAAAACGTAAACTGCTGTAGCTTCGACCAGAAGTGTACGGTGAGGCGGTGCGTCATGCTCCCAGCAGCGTTCGTGCGAGTGTTTTTGTTTCGAACGATCTTCTCTCGATCACTGTTGCAGCTTAAGGTTAGATAAGAGATTTGTTAGAGGCCAGATAGAAGGATGAGCTTGAAAGCTGCCTTCTCTCTCTCTCTCACTTATAGTACTCGGAATAACGAATTCGATGACACGCGATTTTTTTTTTAAATTCAACTCTCTTGTAAGTAGCCTACTAAGGACGGCAGTAAAGTACTTCAAAGCATCACAGCCGTTCCATTGTGTGTCATCGCAACACGCACAAAGGACATCAGGTATTCACGTCAGTGTGTCTGGGTTCTGGAGCACGGCGCGGCTACACAAAAAGCAATCTTATCAATCCTAGCCGGAAGTCGGAACTGGCAAGGTCGATCGGTGCCAATGACACGATGCTACACGGTCCTACCGGAATCCCCGCAATGTTCGCGGGGCCATTCTATCTTTCGTTGCTATCGAAAAAGGGAACACAGAACCCAGCACGTTCCGTTGCCAAAGTTGTGTTGGGACGTTCGGGAATCCTTTTTGGGATTTTTTTGTTTTCGTAGCAATCCACTGCAAATGTTATGCTTCATGTTTGCCGGGGCAAGGCGCCTCGCTTTAAGTTGCGGGCCAAATGTGAATGATCTAGCTGTTCGGCGTTTGGCCCTGACCAACGCGGTAAAGGTGAACCGGTGTGCAGAAAGCGAATAGTCTGTACAAAAAAAAACACACACACACACACACTCCGCCATTGATCTATTGCCCGGCGGTGGGGTGCGTATCTGTCGGGTGAGTTATGGTTATTATGGGTGGAGAGTGAAAACAAGACTTTACAGGGGGAGCTAAGAACATCGATGGAGAAGAATATACGTTAGAGGAATTTAGGATGGAATGGGAGGTGAAGGCAATCCAAGAAGATAAATAAACAAATGCGAACGAAAACCAAAAGCTTACAGGGTTTTCCAGGGGTTCTCATAGTTGTGGGACACTTCCTCGACTCTTTTTTATGGGAAGTGAACTTTATATGAAAATTCTTATTGGATTTGTTAAACGAGAGTGCAATAGAGTCCAATTCTCGTTACAATAAGCTTATTTCATATAAGAAAGAGTCCACAAAGTGTCCAACAGCGATGAGAACTCCTGGAAACCCCTGTACAACAAGTTAAGATAATTGTTGCATGCTTTAGTATTAGTAAGCTTTAGTTTAGATAATGATTTACTACTCTTACACTACTACTCAAATTACCAATTCCAATCACTCTAAATAGTCAACTGACCGGTTCGCTGCCAAGGCATAAAATGTACCAATATAACAAGCTTCCGTCAGAGCTCGACGTGATGACGTTCGTTCTTTAAGAGCCCCCCCCCCCCCCTGTTTCGATGTAACGAGTTTTTACAATGCACTTGCACATACCAATGGACCGGTAAAATGCAGCGGACCGGCTGCTGCTGCTGGTACCGGCCCTAATGCATATTGCCGGTAGTAATTAGGAGCAGCTGGGTATTTCCCGCACTTACCGCGTCGCGTGCTGGTGGTTGCTGGCCGGGGTGCGGTTGTGCAACTGCATAAATATTTACATTTCAACCCTCCCCCCCCCCCCACGGCCTTTTTAACCATTGTCTTCGCCCACCTGTGGCCCTCGGAGCTCGGGTCTAGTGGCGGGTTAGAGTAGTTTGTTCTATGCTGAGGGTTTTCCCTCGAAATGTGAACTCGAAACAGACAGTTCTAAACGAAATTGCAAGGTGGTGTCAATGTAGAGTTGAATGATAATATTTACGAGCAGCGGAGTAATTTATTTAATCACCGAGATGTGCTAAAAGTGGCATTTAGTTATGAGCGTTTTTAGAAAATGTTGTTTCATAAAGATCGTAAGGTAGATGAACCTCCGCCGCGTGACACATTCAGACTATTTTGTAGTCAAATATTCTGGATGCATTTTTAATGAAGAATTAATCATTGTGCCTAATGGTGACATTTTCCCATAAATGGTTGCAAACAATAAAGTGCATCTATTTTCGTACAAAATCGTAATCAATAAATTTACATTGTGGCTCTCGGGTTTATGTGCACATCATGTTTCCTTGTTACAACGTCAAGGGCACGATTTTTTATCTACCACCCGGAAACTGATCACTGTTGGCTTTTGGTTTGTTTCGCTTTCCGCTTCTGCATTTGTTATGGTGTTTTTCAACTTTCTAACGCATATTCTTCCATTCACTGATAAGCTAGCCGCTTCCATGCTTA
The DNA here is from genome assembly GCF_016920715.1 of Anopheles arabiensis. NCBI lineage: Eukaryota > Metazoa > Arthropoda > Insecta > Diptera > Culicidae > Anopheles > Anopheles arabiensis. Next base: position 32,587,439 of record NC_053517.1, read on the forward strand.
ACGGGGCTCACATATGTCTATCGGCAGAAAAATACACCATAGAGTGGTAAAGAGAAACATCAGCTAAACAATGCACCCACTCAACCGCAGGCCGGCCGGCTGATTAGGCGGAAATGGATTATTGTTTGATGATTTCAAGGTATAATCATAGCATGGTAATGATGTAGTGCACGGTCGTGGGTTATGGTCGAGATTGATCGCGATCCGTGCATACAGATATGTACCGTTCACTGCGAGATCAGAACTTATTCTTATTGTTAAAGTGTTTGATGATATGGGTTTGTTGGTGTGTTTTGCTGTGATGAGGTACTGTGAAGTCGATGCAAATATAAGAAAATTATTCTAAAATATGACCAAGAAAGTCTTTTGTACATTTGTTAGTTACAGTGGAGCGCCGTTTATCCGGGCTTCTCGGGACTTGACCTCGCCCGGATAAGCGAATAACACGGATAATGAGTCAAATGATATGTTTTATCACCAATTTCTGATTATGTTTTGGAAATTTTTCATATTTTTTGATTAAAAATAACCCAGTTTTTATGAACTTCATGTTTTTTCAAAGAGAATATTTAAAATTTGCCATGAATTATAGTGTTTTTTGTTATGACAATGTCTTATAACCGCTTTTTCAAATATTCTCCTCATAACGCAATGTCACTTTTGTATTGAACAGTCATTTCTCAACAGCACGGATAAATGGAAAGCCGGATTAAAGGTACCCGTATAAACGGCGCTCCACTGTAGTTATACTAACAGTGATGATGCTATGCAATTAAAAAACATTGCCATTTAGTCAAGTTCATTAGTTCATTAGAATTGGTTTAAGCGTATGATGCTCGTTCCGGAGCATAACTTTCTCAATCAGAACGATCGGGATTAGGTTCCAAGCTATTTTAAACTTAGTAAATTCGTTCGGAATGGTCAGACGCACGGAACGATTTGATGTATTGGCATGGGCGGATTAAACACTACGCAAACTAAGCGGCCGCGTGGGACCCCGACGTCTCGAGGGGGTCCGAGAAAAGGAACCCACCCTCCGCTCACATATAATTAAGCTTCGATATCTTTCTCTGGTTTAGAAATTCTCTTAAAACTTCTCGCTCGTCATTTTCTCGGGAGAAAGGCCTACATTCGTGTGACCGCATAGAGCCTCAACTCGTGTTAATCCGCCACTATGTATCGGGCCGTTCAGATCGGTCGTAATAGTTTCTTTCTTTATCAAATAAATCTTTGTTCTTGGTTATTCAAAACTTTGCCGGTCTCGTAGTACAGTCGTCAACTCGTACGACTTAACAACATGCCCGTCATGGGTTCAATCCCCAAATAGACCGTGCCGCCATACGTAGGACTGACTATCCTGCTATGGGGGGAAATCAATTAGTCACTGAAAGCCAAGCCCACAAGTGGGTACAGGCAGGCCTTGACCGGCAATGGTTGTTGAACCAAAGAAGAAGAAGAGATTCAAAACTATTTTGAGCTCAACTCTGGTTCTCTCTCGTAGAACAGATCGCGTACTCGATACGATACTGGATTAGATCATTTACCTGTACCGAATAGGCACTGAACCTATTGGGGCTTTGGAATCACCTCGAATTTAATCACGCCATGAACCTGGTACCACATCCATCCCAAACCAGGAACTGATCCAATACCTTCACGTATGTTGATACAAATGAAGTTATTTTCATGGTACAACCTATAACCGAACATTATTCTATTTGATCCAACGAGCAAATATCGAATCTTTTTCAACTCTGTAACTGATATCGAATCCATCCGAGACTTTGTACAGCTCTCAGCTTCTGCTGCAGTGATGGCACCAAATGTGTGATTAGGGATATACATTGTGTTAGGAAATCCTTTGACAAATTTAATTAATTTAATTAAAAGAGACAATTACCAGGCAATTAATTTCCCACCGTACACGTTACTAGCAATTTAATGCTCATTTACTTTTAAAATTATTTCTAATAAAAAAAAATATCACTTCTTCTCTTGGGCGGTAGTGTTGGTTTAGCCCGCACTGTGGATAAACAAAGAACGAACCTCTCATCTCTACGACATTAACACAAATTTCCCCCTCCCCCCCTTCCCTCCAACCCCACAGGCCAAAATCGGTTTTCTCGAGCTCGCCAACGCTCCAAATCGTTGCGATTTTCGCTCGCTGGCGATTGTTTTTGTAAGGCGTTCCCGCCATGCAGTTGACAGCGATTTGCGAGGGCGCGCAAGGGCTCGTACGCCATGCAAGTTCACAGCCCCAGCGCCCTCGCTTTCGATCACGGCTCAAGCGCCACAGATTAACCTTAAATGACTGGAAAATCAAAAATTAAAAGAAAAAAACGAAAGCTCCATAGCTTCACTGGTTTGTTTGCTCAATAGATGGCATTTTATAACTCATCATTATATAACTGTCCTTTTCTTGCAATGTGTTGCGTCTCACTTCATCTTTCCGAGCAAAAATCAATAATAATAGTGGATATGAACACCAACGATTGGAGTTTAGTATTTAAACAATCGTATCGCCGTTCTAGTTCTAGCGATGCATAACTTCAATGCGAAACCCATATAACAGTACAGAGGGAAGGCGAAAGCTCTTCAAGCGAGGAAAGCTCCACTGGCTGGGTATCCCACCAACAGATGGCGCCACTAGCTTTTTTGATATTTTTAGAATGCATGAGTCGTTTGCCGTCTGCTAAACGAAGTCTTTCTATATTCAGCTTAGGTAGAGTGCTTGAGTCGTTTAGAAGCCGTTTAGTGGTCGTTTAGTGGATTTGTGGCACTTGGGTGATGCCAGCTGTGAGCACCAACACAACGAATGCTGTAATGCATGACGTCATACGAGCAAAGCCGATGGGTAGGAAAAAGTTCAGTGCGAGGGGGCTTGAAAGCTTCGTTCGTTTACTTATTTTTAGAGACCCAAGTGCCACAAATCCACTAAACGACCACTAATCGGCTTCTAAACGACTCAAGCACTCTACCTAAGCTGAATATAGAAAGACTTCGTTTAGCAGACGGCAAACGACTCATGCATTCTAAAAATAGCAAAAAAGCTGGTGGCGCCATCCTGTTTCTGGGATACCCAACAAGTTGAGCTTCCTCGCTTGGAGGAGAGCTTTCTCATTTCCTCTGTTCTGTTGTATGGTTTTGCATTGAAGTTATGCATTGCTAGAACTAGAACGGCGATAGGATTGTTTAAATACTAAACTCCAATGGAAACCACCAGCACTGAAGCAAGTGAGATTTCAATAATGGTCGTTGGTGTTGATACCCACGTATCTGACCACACGTCCATTCATATAGATTTTTGCTCTGAAAGTTAGAAGGCCATATAGGTCATGATAAGATGAAACTTGTCGAAACACATTGCAAGAAAAGGGTAGCAATATAATGATGAGTTGTAATACGTTATCTATTGATCAAACCAATGAAGCTGTAGAGCTTTCATTTTTTTATGGATATTTAATTTTCCAGTCGTTTAAGCTTTATCTGTGGCGCTTGGGGAGACTTTGAGGTCTAGCTCATTCGCCTCTTGGCTTGAAAGCTTGGCTTGATCGAACTGCTGAGAATGAGACGGCTAGAGAATTAGAGCGAGAAATGCCACAAACAACCCTCGCATTGTTTGGCGGGGCTGCGGGCCGTCAGCCGTGCCGTTCGGATAGTTCGTGCCGTTGCGCCCATCCGGGCTGCGCAGGAGTGCACGATGGGACCTGCACAGAACTTTGCCTTGCCCCAAGTGCTACAGCACCAGAACTGCGTACGCTCCGTGCAAAAAGTGAAAATGCTGTGAAAAGTGACACCGCCCAGCACGGAAACCGCAACGAAATGGCTACACAGAAACCGGGCGAGTGGGCCAACTCACTGTTGGCCCGGTTCGAGGAGCAGGTACGTTGGAAAAAAAACCGCCCGTTACCACATCGTCGAGCAAAGTTGGCACACGGGCAGCGCCCCATTCGGGGGGCTACTGCTGGAGCTGGCCTGCCCTGGTGGGACACCTGCGCAGGACGTGTGCGGGAGGAGTGGGGGTCGCGAGGGAAGCTGTCAGCAGCGCGAGGAGAAGATGCAGAAAAATCGATAAAACCTGTCCCATCATCATCTGGCATGCGCGTGCGGGGTTTGGTTGGCGTTTGTGTGTGGGATCTGGCATGCTCGGTCCGGGGCAGGCGCGTAGCACCATTTTTGTGAATGAATTCGTCTTTGGCCGACGGCCAGGCGGAGGCCGTGGTGGGTACGTGAGCCGGCGTAGGCGTGCGGGCAAGGGGCAGGCAGGCAGGCCGGCGGTTTGTTATTGTTTTTGTGCACGATGCTTCTGGGGGTGGGACTGTTGTAGAGTTTCACGTGGCCGATTGCGAGTTTCCCCTCCGATCGGCACCGGGAGGGGAAGTTAGCCGGCTGTAAACAATGTTCAAATGGGGAAAGTGTGTGTGTGCCGCAAAGGTAGGGGTTTGTTTATATTTACATTTGCCTGCGATGCCCCTATCGGTGTGGGGAGGGCCAAGCAACAGTTGCGAATAGAAAAAGAAAACGAGTTCGTTCATCGAAATGTTATTTGTCTGTGACATTCTCATGAATGGGAATCGATCGGAGTTCGCGCACACTTGAAGCTATCCTAGATCTTAGAGAAATGGCATGAATGAACCGATGCATTAGGAAATGTAACGAAAAATTTCAACTTTAAAGAGTTACTAAATGTATAAAATTTTCATTATTACTTTTAATTGTTTTCTTTCCTTTCACCCAATCCCCACCACAGCTCCCTTACCGCACCGGTCCCCATGGCACACAGGCGCGGCTCAGCATTGACGAAACGATGAACTGCTTGATACAGATATCGCGCTACCGCTTTTCGCTCGTCATTTCCGGCCTGACGAAAATGTTGCAGCGTGTGAACGAGATTGTGAGTATCGGGCCTACCTCCCCCGTTCGGGCCGTCCGGTAGTGCTGCTTGGAACCTGAGCCTAGTTTATTATCTTACAGTTTCAACCGCCTGCCTGCCGGGGTCACGAGCCGGAACGGTGCTGCTATGATTCGTTGATCATCATCCTAGAGACGCTCGAACGGTGCCTGTCCGGGCAGTCGAAAGATACGGCACGTTTCGAGGAAGCGATGAATGTGAAGCTGCTCCTCAGGGAAATTTGCCAATTTATTGGTGCGTATTGTACAGGGAAAAAGGCTTTACTCTTTGCATCGCCGTGTCAGCATGTGTCCTTACTGTTCTGTTCCGTTCCTCTTTCAGATATACAGAATGAAAACAATCAAAATGCCACCTCGCTGAAGGCGCTCGCCTCGAAGGTGCTGTTCGCACTGTCCCAGAACCACTTTGGGGCCGTGTTTAACCGCATCTCGGCCCGCCTGCAGGAGCTGAGCACGTGCGCGGAGGAGAATCCCGACTACAGCGACATCGAGCTGATCCAGCACATCGATCTGGACGTGCACCGGCTGACGAAGCTGCTGACGGAGACGATACAGAAGTTTAAGTCGCTGAAAAAGTCCGCCCACATGATCCTGCTCAGCTCGCTGGAGCGCGCGCTCTGGAACTGGATCGAGTTTCACCCGAAGGAGTTCGAGGACCTGCAGCGCAACCCGAACGACGAGCTGAGCAAATGCTGCGAAACGTTCTTCGACATACTGGACTCGTACTCGGAGAACAAGAAGGCCCGGGCCGCCGTGTGGCCGCTGCAGATCATGCTGCTGATACTGAGCCCGAAGGTGCTGGAGGAGATTGTGAACGCCGACTCGGGTGCGCCGTGCTCGCCGCGCCACCTGAAGAAGAAACACTTCATGGAGGGCATCAAGAAGGGGCTGGGGGCGCACGCGTCCTCCAAGCAGTCGACCGAATCGGCCGCCATCGCGTGCGTGAAGCTGTGCAAAGCGTCCACGTACATCAACATCAACGACTCGAACAACGTGACGTTCCAGCTGGTGCAGAGCGTGATAAACGATCTGAAGGCGCTGCTGTTCAACCCGGCGAAACCGTTCTCGCGCGGCCAGGGCTTCAACTTTCAGGACATTGATCTGATGATCGACTGCTGGGTGTCCTGCTTTCGCATCAAGCCGCACAACAACGAGGCGCTGAAGGTGTGCCTGAGTCTCAACTCGCCGCCGGCCTACCACTTTGTCATCGTCAGCTCGCTGCTGAAGATCGTCACCCAGGCGCGGCTACCCTGGTGGCCCCAGATCGACCTGGTGTACGCACGGTCCGGCGAGCTGCGAGGCCTCTTCACCGACACGCTGAACAAAGCGACCCAGGGCTACATCGCCCACACGCCGCTGCGCATGATCACCTCGCTGACGCTCAAATCGAAGGACGCCCAGAGCCGGCTGACCCGCCCAGACGAGGGGCCAGCGCACAAGGCGCTGCTGCTGCTGATGGTGCGGCTCATCCATGCCGATCCGATGCTGCTGCTGAACAGCCTCGGCAAGGCGGGGCACGAGGTGCAAAGCTCGACGCTCGAGCTGATCAACGGGCTTGTCTCGCTCGTGCACCAGCCCACGATGCCGGACGTGGCGCAGGAAGCGATGGAAGCGCTGCTCGCCCTGCACTCGCCCGACAAGATCGAGGTGTGGAATCCCGAGGCGCCGATCAACACGTTCTGGGACGTGAGCTCGCAGGTACTGTTTTCGATCTCGCAAAAGCTGATCCAGCACCAGATCGCCAACTACACGGACGTGCTCAAGTGGCTGCGCGAGATACTGATCTGCCGTAACACGTTCCTGCAGCGGCACAAGGATTACGCGAACGTTGGCAGCCAGATCGCGATCTGCCGCCAGGCGCACATCAAGCTCGAGGTGGTCTTCTTCATGTACCTGTGGTCGGTCGATCTGGACGCGGTCATGGTATCGCTGTCGTGCTTCGGGCTGCTGTGCGAGGAGGCGGAAATACGGTCCGGCTCGGACGAGCTTACCGTGGGCTTCATTCTACCGAACTATCACCTCTACCAGGAGCTGTCGCACACCTCGGCTACGCTAACGTCGCCCCAGAATGCGGAATCGCGGTACAGCTTCTTCGAGCATCTGCACGGGCGTGTGACGCTGCAGCGCAACATCATGTCGCTGCTGCGCAAGATCGAACACTGCGTGAACGGCGTGCAGCCGGCGTGGGAGGAAACGTTCCGCAACTGGGAGGTAACGAGCAAGCTGCTCCAGAGCTACCCGAAAGGGAAGCCGGAGGAAGGGCAGGCGGAGGTGTTTCACCGGAGCATGGGCAAACGGCGCGCGAGCCACCAGAGCTCGGAGCACGATCTCGAGGAGCAAATCACCGAGTGGGCCAACATGACCTGGTTCCTGCTGGCGCTCGGCGGTGTCTGCCTGCAGAAGCCTCGCAACCAGAGACAGGCGACGCAAGGCTACAATCTGCCGATCGGAACGGCCGGACCGTCCCTGATGCAATCCACCACTTCGCTGTCCAGCTCGAGCTCGGGGCGCGGCTCGATGCATCCGATCATGGGGTCGCTGGTATCGTCGATCGGGCCGGGCAGCAGCCAGGAGGTGCAGTACTGCCCGGTGACCCAGTTCATTGGCCAGCTGTTGCGGCTGCTCGTGTGCAACAACGAAAAGTTCGGCCCGCAGATACAGAAGCACGTGAAGGAGCTGGTCGGGCAGGAAATGTCGGCCCAGCTGTATCCCATCCTGTTCGACCAGATACGCTCGATCGTGGAAAAGTTCTTCGACCAGCAGGGCCAGGTGGTCGTCACGGACATCAACACGCAGTTCATCGAGCACACGATCTACATCATGAAGTCGGTGCTGGACGGGCGGCAAAGCAAGGACCAGAATGACCAGCCGGCGAACGCGGAGCATCTCGGCGTGACGAGCATCGAGAATCTCATGCTAGCGATCGTGCGGTACGTGCGCCACCTGGACATGACCGTGCACGCGATCCACATCAAGACCAAGCTCTGCCAGCTGGTGGAGGTGATGATGAAGCGGCGGGACGATCTCGCCTTCCGGCAGGAGATGAAGTTCCGCAACAAGCTGGTGGAGTATCTGACCGACTGGGTGATGGGCACGTCGCACCAGATCGCGCCGCCGGGCTCGGGTGACGTGACGATAATTACGCGCGATCTCGACCAGGCGTGCATGGAGGCGGTGGCGGCCCTGTTGCGCGGTTTGCCCCTCCAGCCGGAGGAATCGGACCGCGGCGATCTGATGGACGCGAAGAGCGCACTGTTTCTGAAGTACTTCACGCTGTTCATGAACCTGCTGAACGACTGCGTGGACGGTTCGGAAGCGGACAAAGACACGAACAATCCGCCGCTGTTGCCGCCCCGGCCGAGGGTAGCGGCCGGGAAGCTGACCGCCCTGCGCAACGCCACCATCCAGGCAATGTCCAACCTGCTGAGCGCGAACATCGACTCGGGCCTGATGCATTCGATCGATCTGAGCTACAACCCCGACCTGCAGACCCGGGCAGCGTTCATGGAGGTGCTGACGCAGATCCTGCAGCAGGGCACCGAGTTCGATACGCTCGCCGAGTCCGTGATGGCCGACCGGTTCGAGCAGCTGGTGCAGCTCGTGACGATGATCAGCGACAAGGGCGAGCTGCCGATCGCGATGGCCCTTGCCTCCGTGGTGACCACCTCCCAGATGGACGAGCTGGCCCGCGTGCTGGTGACACTGTTCGACGCGAAGCATCTGCTCTCTCCGCTGCTGTGGAACATGTTCTACCGCGAGGTAGAAGTGTCCGACTGCATGCAGACGCTGTTCCGGGGGAACTCGCTCGGCAGCAAGATAATGGCGTTCTGCTTCAAGATTTACGGCGCGAGCTATCTGCAGGGGCTGCTCGAGCCGCTGATTCGCCCACTGCTGGGCGACGAACCGACCAGCAGCTTCGAGGTGGACCCGGCCCGGCTCGAACCGACCGAGGACATTGAGGTGAACCGGAAAAACCTGATCGCCCTCACGCAGAAGGTGTTCGACGCGATCGTCAACTCGGCGGACCGGTTCCCGCCCCAGCTCCGCTCGATGTGCCACTGTCTGTACCAGGTGCTGAGCAAGCGGTTCCCGAACCTGCTGCAGAACAACATCGGCGCGGTCGGGACGGTGATCTTTCTGCGCTTCATCAACCCGGCGATCGTGTCGCCCCAGGAGCTGGGCATCGTCGGCAAGCAGGTGCCGACGCAGATCAAGCGCGGCCTGATGCTGATGTCGAAAATACTGCAAAACATCGCCAACCACGTGGAGTTCTCGAAGGAGCAGCACATGCTGTGCTTTAACGATTTTCTGCGCGCCCACTTCGAGGCGGGCCGGCGCTTCTTCATACAGATCGCTTCCGACTGCGAGACGGTCGATCAGACGTCGCACAGCATGAGCTTCATCTCGGACGCGAACGTGCTGGCGCTGCACCGGTTGCTGTGGTCGCACCAGGAGCGCATCGGCGACTACCTGTCCAGCAGCCGGGACCACAAGGCGGTCGGACGGCGCCCGTTCGACAAGATGGCCACGCTGCTCGCGTACCTCGGGCCGCCCGAGCACAAGCCGGTCGACTCGCATCTGCTCTTCTCGTCCTACGCCCGCTGGAGCTCGATCGACATGTCGTCGACCAACTTCGAGGAGATCATGGTGAAGCACCAGATGCACGAGAAGGAGGAGTTCAAGACGCTGAAATCGATGAACATCTTCTACCAGGCCGGCACGAGCAAGGCGGGCAATCCGGTGTTCTACTACATCGCGCGCCGCTACAAGATTGGCGAAACGAACGGCGACCTGCTGATCTACCACGTGATCCTAACGCTCAAACCGTTCTGCCACTCGCCGTTCGAGGTGGTGATCGACTTCACGCACACCTGCTCGGACAACCGCTTCCGGACGGAGTTTCTGCAGAAGTGGTTCTACGTGCTGCCGGAGGTCGCGTACGAGAATCTGTACGCCGCGTACATCTACAACTGCAACTCGTGGGTGCGCGAGTACACCAAGTTTCACGATCGCATACTGGCCCCGCTCAAGGGCTGCCGGAAGCTGATCTTTCTCGACTCGCCAGCCAAGCTGAACGACGTGATCGACCCGGAGCAGCAGAAGCTGCCCGGCGCGACCCTCTCGCTCGACGAAGATCTGAAGGTGTTCAACAACGCGCTCAAGCTGAGCCACAAGGACACGAAGGTGGCGATCAAGGTCGGGCCGACCGCGCTCCAGATTACGTCCGCCGAGAAGACGAAGGTGCTGGCCCACTCGGTGCTGCTGAACGACGTGTACTACGCGTCGGAAATCGAGGAGGTGTGCCTGGTGGACGACAACCAGTTCACGCTGTCGATCGCCAACGAAAGCTCGCAGCTCAGCTTCATCCACAACGACTGCGACAACATCGTGCAGGCGATAATACACATCCGCAACCGGTGGGAGCTGAGCCAGCCCGACTCGGTCACCGTGCATCAGAAGATCCGGCCGAAGGATGTGCCGGGCACGCTGCTCAACATGGCCCTGCTGAACCTGGGCTCGTCCGATCCGAACCTGCGCACGGCCGCGTACAACCAGCTGTGCGCCCTGACTGCGACCTTCGATCTGAAGATCGAGGGCCAGCTGCTCGAAACGCAGGGCCTCTGCATCCCGTCGAACAACACGATCTTCATCAAGTCGGTGAGCGAAACGTTGGCCACGAACGAGCCGCACCTGACGCTGGAGTTTCTCGAGGAGTGCATCCAGGGCTTTCAGCGCAGCACGATCGAGCTGAAGCATCTGTGTCTCGAGTACATGACGCCCTGGCTGGCGAATCTGGTACGGTTCTGCAAACCGTCCGACGAGGGCAAGCGGCAAAAGCAGGTTGCGCAGATCCTCGAGAAGCTGATCAATCTCACGATCGAGCAGAAGGAGATGTATCCCTCGATACAGGCCAAAATCTGGGGCTCGATCGGCCAGATACCGGAGCTGATCGATATGGTGCTGGACAACTTCATCCACAAGTCGGTCAGCTCCGGGCTCGGTTCGCCGCAGGTCGAGATAATGGCCGACACGGCGGTCGCGCTCGCCTCCGCCAACGTGCAGCTCGTGGCGAAGAAGGTGATCGGGCGGCTGTGCCGCGTGATGGACAAAACCTGCCACTCGCCGACGCAGTACCTCGAGCAGCACATGATGTGGGACGACATTGCGATACTCGCCCGCTATCTGCTGATGCTGTCGTTCAACAACTGTCTCGACGTGGCCCGCCATCTGCCGTACCTCTTCCACACGGTGACGTTTCTCGTGTGCACCGGCTCGCTGTCGATGCGCGCCTCGACCCACGGGCTCGTGATCAACATCATCCACTCGCTGTGTACCTGCACCAAGCCGTCCTTCTCGGAGGAAACCCAGCGCATGCTGCGCCTGTCGCTGGACGAGTTCTCCCTGCCCAAGTTCTATCTGCTGTTCGGCATCAGCAAGGTGAAGTCGGCCGCCGTCACGGCGTTCCGTTCCTCCTGCCGCCATCCGAACGACCGCTGGTTGGGCAACGAGCGTGTGTCGCAGGCACCGCCGGCCGATCGCGAGCGTCTGGCGCTCCCGTCGCTCGAGGTGATCACCGAGGCGCTGCTGGAAATCATGGAAGCCTGCATGCGCGACATTCCCGACTGCGACTGGCTGCAGACGTGGACGTCGCTAGCGAAAAGCTTCGCCTTCTGCTTCAATCCCGCCCTGCAGCCCCGGGCACTGATCGTGTTCGGCTGCATCTCGAAAAGCGTCACCGATCAGGACGTGAAGCAGCTGCTGCGCATCCTGGTGAAAGCGCTGGAATCGTTCAACGATATCATACTGCTCGAGGCGCTGGTAATGTGTCTGACCCGGCTGCAACCGCTGCTCCGGCCGGAATCGCCCATCCACCGGGCATTGTTTTGGGTGGCGGTAAGCGTCCTGCAGCTGGACGAATCGACCCTGTACGCGGCCGGTTTGGCACTGCTCGAGCAGAACCTGCACACGCTCAACTCGCAACAGCTGTTCGACAACCAGAACATTGCCGACGTGATGATGGCGACGCGGGAACCGCTCGAGTGGCACTTCAAGCAGCTCGACCATGCCGTCGGCCTGTCGTTCAAGTCGAACTTTCACTTTGCGCTGGTAGGGCATTTGCTGAAGGGCTTTCGGCACCCGACGCCAACCACCGTGTCGCGCACGTCCCGCGTACTGACGATGCTGCTCGGGATCGTTGCGAAACCGCACCGGCGGGACAAGTTCGAGGTAACGCCGGACAGTGTCGCCTATCTGACTGGTAAGTGTAATTGTCCCCCCCCCCTCTTTCGCTATGTCGCACCACTTTCACACACTTACTTTTTATTTTGCCTTTTTTATAGCGCTCGTTTGCTTCTCGGAGGAGGTACGCTCACGCTGCCACGTCAAACACACTGTACCGCGATGGCCCGTAGAGTCGGGCGGTTCGGGCGATTCGGCCAGTGGTAGCAGTAGTGATCCATCGGCACCAAACTCGGCCGGCGGTGGCCCACTAACGGGTGGATCGGGCCCGGGCGGCTCCAGCGGCTCCGGTGGCCATAGTGTGCGCCGTCAAAAGTCCTGGGATATGTTGGACCAGTCCGCTATCCAGTACGCACGCCAGTCGCACAAAGTACAGCAGCACCAGGTAGGTTCGGACGGAAGCTTGGGTTTGTTTTTCGTATGGGTGTTACCTCTGCTATCTAAACTAAATGTGAGTGACTCGCATAATCTATTGTACTGCGCATTTCGCATACTATTTCGGCCCCAGCTTGCACTAACCGTGGAGTTGTCGTTTCGTGATTTTTAAGGCACACTCAGATTTAGAGAATCTCCGTGGTCTTATGGTGGTCGTACCAGTTCCTACCAAGCCCGAACTTCCCAATATGACTGTGAAACACATAATAAGCTAGAACCAGCTTGTTCCAATCTTACAGAGAGGCACCAGAGCCTTATTCTATATATATGGCAGATGCTAATACCCTTGTGGAATAAGAACGCACTCTCGTTCATAATTACTTTAAAGTTTGTTTTACGATGTATCTAAAGCTGAATCCATAGTTCACATTGTGTCTCTGTTTGTGTAATAGCTTATACAACGTAATGATAAAACAATGACGTAAGGTGTCTGGTTACTTATTCTTAAGTAACTAGTAACAGATACTAGTTGTCGGATTACAATAGAGGGATTCATTGAAAGTAATCAGCTCGAATAACTAGTCACCAATAGTCACTAATAACTGGTATAAGTAATTTCTTACAGTAAGGCCGCGCTCTGCCACTCTTCTAACAAGACATCAGACTCGAAGAAACCTATAGAGCTATATGGAGGAGCACCGTCAGACAGTTTCGAACAAACAAGACAATCCTGTCAAATTATCTACTTTTTCTCGAGTCTGATGTCTTGTGCGATAGGTAATAGAACGCGCTCTAACTGGTTGAAAGTAACAGGTCATCAGTAGTGCTGCAAAATGTCATGAGAATTACGTGACAATCACCACCGAAAATAATGAACTTATCCGTGGTATCTTGATGTTTATTGCTGATACTCAATGAAAGTGCGTCATGGAATGCCCAACGCGACGTGCGAGCGCTTGAGTAAAAGCCGATATTCTGATTGACATGCTGAGCTTAATGCCGGCGACAGCATAATCATGTTTTTTCTGACTGTGAATAGTGCTTCCAAATGACACTGTTTCAACACTCATGATTGTAAAGAAGCTCAAATCAGCACCCATACACAATTGAGGTGATCAGAGGTGAGATTCAAACAGTTGGTGAACCAATCACATGCTTAATGACATTTTATTTAGCACCCAACTCTTGTTCACTCACTTAATTTTTTGGTCACTCATTTTCTGGCGTCGATAATTCCAACATTCTTCGGACTTGGCGCATGGTCCCAATCAACAAAATGAGCATACTTGCTCGCTCTGTCGCCAAATCTGGTTTGATGGTCTGTCGAGTCAACCAGAGCGAAAAAACATGCTCATTTTGTTGCTTGTAACCACTCGCACGCATCGCATATCTCCCATGACTATCGTGATGATCACCGACAGAAAATGTCGCCACCAAGTGACTGACCAAAAGTTGGTTGCACAAAATGTCACCAAGCATGCGATGACCGCAACAACTGTTTGAGTCTCACCTCTGATCATCACAGTAGAACTCGTGACGCTGACATTATTTTGTTTCCTTCAGAATTTGTCATGACTATGTCAGTGACATTTTGCAGAACTGTTCACACTAAGCATCGGTTAATAAAATGCCAAGTGGCATGTATTGGGCACACCAACTGTTTGAGCATCACCTCTTGAGTACATGACGCTGACTTGGATATTGTTTCCTTGAGAATGTTTTATGACATTGACAGTGACATTTTGCAGCACTGTTGATCGTAGTCGAATACATTGAAAGGGTAAAATTATCTATTATAAATTAACTTTTTAACAGTAACTAGTTACAAACAGCTATTTGGCATTAATTAAATTACAAGGATGATCTTAATTAGTGAAAAATAACTGGTGGTCGGAGCGATTTTTTTAAGGAAATGATTTCTAAAAAAATATTTTACCAATTATCAGGTATTTTGACCAGTTACAAAAGATTATTCGTCTCTCTAATTTCAAGAAATATCCTAGCAACCAAAAATTACCCTGTTAGGGTCTTATCTACTCTAAAACGGCCAACATGGCACAGAGAGTCGCATTCGCGATTGTCTATTTTATTGGCGCTTATTCTCTATCGATCTGTCCACACTTCCACCTACTACAACTCGGCTCATTTCAGCTCATATAGATTGTACCACGGGCCCCTTACCACACTATTTGACTCCTTCAAGCGATCTGAGTGTAAGGTAGCATTGATGGTGTAAACTCCACCTTTCTCCATCCCGTTTGATTGCTAGATTTCGGGTCTGGTAAAGATCGTGTGTTCTTCAATAGTTTCATTTGACAGTTATGATTTGATGGATTCCCATGTTTTTTTGTTTGTTTAATACACGTTTGAAAAGGATTGTTGCTGTTAAGTGCTCAATAAAATATAATCGTTGCATTTCACCGGTAGCTATTGTACATACGTGATTCATTAATTGTACATACGTTAGAACCATGTTGTCATACCATCTGCTCTTTCTTTCTTGTCCATCAATCCAATGTATCGTAATCATCATCATGATCATGCACTACATAATAATTCTGTGTGTATTTGTTCACCCTTGTACATATATATGTATATAGGCGTTGGATGAGTGAGTGGGGTTTGTAGTTTCTTTTGTATTTAATGTTGCGAGAATGGGGTTAACATGTTCATACCGTTTGTCGTTTGTCGAAATCTCGATCGTTTCTTTTAGTCTAGAAGTAGAAGTTGTTTTGTTTCTGCCCCTTTGTGTAACTTGTGTAAGCGTGCTCTGGTCTGGGCTAATCGTTTGAAACACACAACCACACCCGCAAACATGAACAAAAGATACACACTCAACAACTCGATGCAGTGGAAGAAAGGGGGAACATCTGCTTATTTTGGCATGTTTGAAATGCTTCACAAGTCGATGAAGGACTATTGACTTCATTCAATAATGTTACACAAGACGATACACTATACTGAAATGCACCCCACGGGGCGGCAATCGAAACGTCCCACAAAGAAACAAAAGACAATGCCTTCCTCCCTTTTGCCCAATCTTATAGGAACCGGTCGTTATCAGAGGAAAGTCGTGGAGAAGTCTCGATTCGGCGCACAATCCGCACCTGGGAATGATCAGTCATTCCTCTTTCGTTACTCACGGTATCAACACTACTACCAACAACATCAACAACATGATCACCATGATCAACATGAACAGCAACACTTCAAACTCCATCACTCCAGGCATGCCTAACCTCAACAACAACAACAACAACAGCTCCATCCTTACTAACATCATCAGCAGCAACAACAACAACAACACTACTAACACCATTTCCACGGCCGGTAGTTTCGCTAGTGCTGTCGCCACTAACGCTAACACCGTCGCTGGCCCGCTAGGCGTCGGTGCGTACCAAAGCCAGCGGAACGATTTTCGCAATCGCCGCTCCTCTTCCGAACCGGTCAACCATGGGCAGATGGTACTGATGAACCCGAACATTGCCAAACTGATCGCGCTCAATCAGGGCCACACGCCCACCTACGGCTATGGAGGTGGTGGAGGTGTTGGTGCCCACCAGCAGCCGAGCCAGGTCGCCATCGCTGCTGCAGTAACGGCTGCCGCGGCAGCCGCAGCAACGGCGGGTGCGGCCGCCGCTACTGGCACACAGCTACCACGGCCAACATCTCCACTGCCGCCGGCGGTTCCGACCGTACCGGTGACCACGGACGAAGAAGGCTCCGAGCAGGCGCGGGACGCGACAAAGCAAGGGACAAACAAGGACGAAAGCGAAAACTTTATCGTCGACTGCTTGCAAGACATATCATCGATCAAAGTAAGAGCGCCCGCAAAAACCGTTTCTGTTACGCATCCCACCATATCTTCCGTCCGTCTGTCTATGTTTTTTCTTTCTCTCTTTCTCTCTCTCTCTCCTTCGAGATACTTTGCTAGTACTACTACTACTACTACTACTACTAATTACTACTAATTACTACTAACTACTGTTGGCTCTACTGTTACTATTCTATACCTCAAAATTTGAATACAGTTCACCATCCGCTACCACTTCTACCTGGCCACTATCCACTACCACTACTATAACAAACCAATTAACAACTATTCCAATTCGTGCTATGTATGCAACAACAAAAAACTCAAACGATCAAACGTTCAATCGGTTGTTGTACTAGTGCTGATGATTAAATTCCTACATACTTCTCTGTTGCTTCAATTTGATTTCTTATTGATGTATTGTTGTACCTGTACCATATTCATACATTGCGTGTGTGATCATCTTGTGCGATTGTGTTTATAAATGTATGTATATCCGGATTATGTTGATGTTTTTTTCTTCTCTCCTGTGTATCAGTTTATCTACTGTTCAGTGTTGTATTTCAAGGGGGTACGGTTGTTGTAAATGATTACTATTGTTCTAAGGGCGATCGTGTGCTGTGTATGGTATTTTCTGCAAATGTTTCCAAATTATCTGGGCTCGATGTGTTGTAAGCTTATATTGGCAGTATGCACGCGGTATTGTGAACGGTTGCTGTGGTGTAATGGATAGCCACGCAGCATCTTGCATGACTGGATGGTGTTCGATTCCCATCCCGAGCGCGTGTAGCAATCAACTAAATTCTTTGAAATATTTCACCTTATAGTAAAATTAAGCTTAATGATATAATAAACCTTCTTTGTGTATATGTGACACAGATCTGAAGATGAAGAAAATTGGCTGATTTATAAAATATATAATGTATAAAGGCACTTTTATACATCAATCTCTTCGTGTAGAGCTCCTTCCAAAAGAAGAGTCCCCAAGAGAATGTTGTTTATGTTGTAGAAAACCTACAATTGCAGCATAAATCGGGTCAGCCTTTCGTGTCTTTCGTGTCTGGGTTGTGTGTTACCTGTTATCGATTGGAAAATGTGTGTATTTGTTTATTTACGTGCTATAATATGTTAAGTACAAACATTAAAGCATCGCTTCAAACTGTATTTTACCTTATTGAGGGATTATTTCAATTTTACTTAAAAAAAAAAACAATAAATATGCATTTGCTGACGCTATCGACCAATAAGGCCAAAACGAATATGAAATAGAAAATATAATGTTTAGCTTGGCAGATGTGTATGTCTGGAGTGTTGAGGTAATTTGAGGAACCAAATGTCAATTTCCATAAAAAAAAATATCTGAAAACTTTGCCATCCCTCTAAGAACTCGAAAATATTGCAAAAGCGAGAGGTAAATCTTGCCTCATATTGAACCCATTATTCAATATTCTAAGCTTGTGTATACGTGGTATTACTTTGATATTCTTTTTCTCTTTTCTTCTTATCCCAATTCTACCTTGCTCCATCACCTCACCGCTCATCGGAACTCAACGATGAGACTGTTGCAATGCTCATAATAATTACTCTAAATACATAACCACACTCACATGCACGGACTTGTTTTCGTATATACAAACATGCAAAAATTTCAAATAATAATTTTTGTTACACGTTCCAATGTGCCACTTATTTCATGCCACTATTTTCCTTATTTGGGTTATGTTTTCATTTCAATTGTTTTTGTTTAACCCGAGGTACCTCTTTTTTGCTTTTGGGAATTTGTTTAAATTACTTCTTATTGTGTCTTTATATATATACTACCATGTCTTGTCTATACTATCATCTGATTGTTCTTATATCCTTCTGTCTCTTTCTATTTTTCTCCGTTAATACGCCTCTTCTTTCTCTTTGCATGGACAATATACGGCAATTATCAATGTTCCGGCAATGTTCGCAAATAATTGCGTTAATTCAAACCATATCTGTCTGGCTGTTTGTGTTTTTGCACTGACGTTTTTGTTTTCCTCTTTCTAAATGTCTCTATAATCTACTGTTTTCTTTCACTGTTATTGACTTCTTTTTACATTTAATTCCCTTTTTTCATTTTTTTTCATTTTGAACAAAAATTCTGTTTTTGGTTTCATATGACGTATGTGTTGTATGTGTTTTCCTATCATTTCCCCGTTCAACATAATATACCTACAAAAAACAAATGGAAAATTTTCCCACACTTCCCATTAAAAAAAAAAAAAAAAGATTGCACGTATGCTGTTCAAAACCCACCGATCCTTCTCCGTTCCAACGACCAAAGAACGCCTGGGTAAATCAACGCGGATTGACAATCGTCAGAAGGTACCGGAAGCTAGAAAACAGAAAATAAACAGAAAAGCTAATTTAAAAATCAAAACAAAAAAAACATGTAGAGAATGTAAAAAATCGTCCTGCTGCATCTCCTTTTCACACCTTTCTGATTAGATTTGATGTTCACTTCTTCACTCTTCAGATATGTTTCTTTCTGTCACTGTTTTGCTGTTTAGATAATTGTGTTTTACTCGCGTGTTTTTGTGTAAATGAATATTAATATCCGTGCACTTTGATTATTGTTTTATGTTAGTTCATTGTGTGCTTTCTCTGCTTTTTGGGTTTTGTTATGTTTTGGGTTGTTTTATTGAGTTTTCTTTTGTTTATTCAATATCTATTTCGTCTTTGTTTGCCACTTACAGGTGTACTTAAGTAAATTATCTATTTTGTTTTTATCATTTATCAATAACGTACAATTCTGGGTGGTGGGATTGTTTCAGAACGTTTTGTTGTACAAATTATGTACTGTGTATATTTGTGTTGTGTATGTCTATATATGTGTATGTATGATATTTTTCTGTTAGTTTCTGACCTTATCTCACCGGAGTTTTCTGTGCTCCCTTTATCTTTTATTCTCTCTGTTACTCTGTCACACTCTTCTTACTGTATATTTCTTCTGTCAGTGTCGGTGTATGCCTTTAGTGAACTCTTATTCCGTCTAGTGGTACCTCGATCGGTAGCGATCGAGGCGCAGGTAGCGAAACTTGCATTAAAAACACTGCAGACTTCACCTAGTCTGCCCTGTCTATCTGTCTGTCTGTCTGTCTGTGTCTGTCTGTCCACCTTTCTACCTATTCTTTCCTATGCTCTCTTATACATTACGCGTGCTTTTAAACCCAAATTGTAAAGAAAGCATTAGGCAAAACAATGAAGTATGTTTACCGATAATAAAACCCACCGCTCGGGAATTGTGCACCATTTAGGCATATCTTTCTTGCAAACACCACCCTCACCACACCATACACACCGATAGTTTTGCTCACTATTCTGCGACCCACTTCTGCCGGTCGGCTCTCTCTTTTCCTTCAGTGCTCTTCGCTCTCCGTACCGAGCCGAATCGAACCCTTGTGCTCTAATCAATGATTTCTTTTGCGCTTACTTTATCCTCCGCACGCCGTAACACCGTACCAGGAACGTGGCTCACGGTCGTCGGTGTCGAACGAGTCGAACGTGCTGCTCGATCCGGAAGTGCTGCCCGACTCCTCGACCCAGGCGCTGGTGCTGACCGTGCTGGCAACGCTCGTCAAGTACACGACGGACGAGGCAGAGACGCGCGTCCTCTACCAATACCTGGCGGAAGGATCGATCGTATTTCCGAAGGTTTTCCCGGTGATGTGAGTGATGGAAGTGATGCTATGGGAGGCTTTACGAAGGAGTGTGTTTGTGATGTTTTTCTCTGTTTTTTTTCTTCTCTCCCTCCCCCCTGCACACAGTCACTCACTGCTAGATCAGAAGGTCAACAATGTCCTGTCGGTGTCGAACGATCAGATCGTGCTGGCATCGGTGCAGAGCATCATACAGAACATGCTGGCGAGCGAAGACGCTAGCCAGCAGCCGCTTCACTTCCTGCAGAGCTGCGGATTCGGAGGGCTGTGGCGCTTTGCCGGACCATTTACCAAGGTAGGATCATTGTTTAAACTTCCAAAAAAAAAAAACGACAACGACGCCATCGCCCGTAATGCCGCGTTGTTTATTTTCTATTCTCCCCACTCCCCACAGTACAACATGATGGTGGAGTCGTCCGAGCTGTTCGTCAACTTCCTGGAGGCGATGGTGGAAACGTGTCTGCCGGTGGAGGAAAGCACCCCGATGCCACCGTCCCCCCGGCCGTACAATCTCAGCTCCAGCCTGAGCAGCCTCACGCTCGGCTCGCCGACGGATAAAGGTTCCTCCTCTAACTAATACTATACCGAGATGTTCCTCTGTTTTGGTTCCGTTTCGCTGTTTTCTCGATGTGTTGTTACCGATGCCGCCGCGCGCCGCAGTAGCAACGGCGAACAGGCCGACGACCGTGACGATCACGAGCACCGTCCACGGCCGTGGTCGGACAGTTTCTACCGGCGGCTGCGGGCCCTCTTTACGCGCTGTGTCGATCATTTTCTGTAGAGCCAGACACACGTGTGTCTCTTATTGCTGTGTTGCTACTTCTTTTGGACGTTTCCGTGTGGTTTTTTTTAATATTTTTTTTTTTCATGTCATCGTACACGCGTGTACTGGATGACGATCGTCCTGGCAGGCACCACCATCTCACACATGTTTCACTATTACTTACCATTACAAAGTGAGTGTGTGTGAATGTGTGTGTGAGATGGTTCAATTAAGTAGTTTATTTTTACTTTACGATCCCTGTTTTATTATATGTTTTTTTGATCTCTTAATCTTCATCATTGCATTGCTGCAGTAGTTTTCTACGCTCTGTATGTGTATATATATATATGCGTGTGTATTTCTCTCCTTCTCAGTATATGTGTATGTGTTTTCGGTATATATTTGCGCGTGATTGCCAGCGCTTCCTCCCTTTTTGTTTCGGTGGTATTTTTGTGTGCGTATTACACAGAGGAATTGGATCTCTCGACAGAAAAGCAACACCTTACATCTCTTACACCTTCTTGTCCCGATTGTACCTGCCGCGAATCAGTGCAAAAGCACACCTTATAATAGAAATGTTAGCATGGTGTAGTTAGCGGGGCGTAATGTCGGAAAAGAACATTGTCCATTCATTGATCTTACACCCATCTTCCCCAAGCAGCTGACCAGAGCAAAGCTTACAGGGTTTCTCTCACCAGTCTGCGCAACACTGCAAGCAGCTGTTTCAAACTTGTCTATTACGTTTCAAATCATCGGTTGCTTGGACCGACATTCGGCAAACAATTTGTGCAATATTTCAAATGGAATGCTACTGGTCGGAAACGATGCTTAGAATGTTTGAGAGCTGGCTAGAGAGAGAGACCCTCCCATAACACGTGTGTCTTACCCTTTATATGACCCAATTTTTGTTGCGTCTTAAGTAGTGAAAGAAACGCCATAACAACGTAAACAACGAGACGAGCTACGTGGCAGCTGTACGCTATACTCTGTAGCAGACGGACTGCTCATTACTAGATCTGTTAGTTAGATTATGTAGTTGTTGTTAGTCGCATTAGCTGTAAATTACTGCGGCTTGCTAACCAAGCCAACCAAATGAACACAAAACCAAGGTACCAATGTTTAAGCTGTAAGAGTCTCACAGTACATAATACCGTGTCCACCGGAACGATGAAATCTTCGGAACGATACGATTATCTGTCGAGTTTAGAGAAGCAGGAGAAAGCAATCACTAATGATAGAGAGAAGTGAGCGAGCGAGTGAGAGCAAAGCTCTTTGCTTAGTTTATTTGCTTGTTAAGATATCTTGTTCGATGAGAGAACTGTTAGAGCTAGAGTAGGGAATGTTGTTGTACAAAAGCGTGGCGCAAGGGCGCCTATCGCCATATGACCCAAGTGACCATTACACCATCCTGTATGTATCCACTATATCCTAGCAATACATTTATTTATTGTTATCATCATCCGCGTGTGATCTCAGTGACTGTTTCGCGATGGGTTCGCGCTTATGCGCTATTTTCGGGTTCGTCGCCTGTGCTCTGTTGGTAGCAGAAGAAGTCCTTACTCACGCGACAGGGTTTGCCACTCGCTTTGGTGTATACGTTGTATTGTATTACATTTTACATTATATTTTCATTATGGAACCATTCTAACGATAGTACACCGCTGGCTATCGAATTATTGTATGTGTGTATGTGTTTCAGAAAAAAAATCGTGTTTCAGAGTCAAAATCTACAGGGATTTTCAAGGGTTCTGAAACATTTGGCACACTTTCTGGATTCTTTCGCACGGAAAGTGATACTGCGACGGGAAATGATAGTTCCCATATTTTTTTTGGTGCGTTCCCACGATTTTTGGGTCGTTTCCGAGAATTTTTTGGTTCAATTGTATTGAGATCCAATCGGAAAATTTCAATAAATTATGGGAACGAATCAAAAATCTTACGATACGATCAAAAAATCGTGGGAACACACCATTAAATCATGGGAACGGACCAATAAATCGTGTGAAACCCTGTAAGCTGTCATTTTAATGAACTTTACAGGGTTTCCCACGATTTATTGGTTGGTTCTCATCAATTTTTGGTGAGTTCCCATGTTTGTTTTGGTGCGTTCCCACGAATTTTTGGGCGTTTCTCAGAATTTTTTGGTCCAATTGTATTGGATCCAATCGGAAAATACCAGTAATTATGGGAACGAACCAAAAATCTATGGAATATGATAAAAAAAATCGTGGGATCGCACCAAAAAATCATGGGAACTGACCAATAAATCGTGGGAAACCCTGTATGTGCTGACGTAGCTTTATCCCCTGCGCGCCAAAGTGTACCACTTCACGTGCGAAAGAGTCCAGAAAGTGTGCCAAAACTATCAGAATGCCTGAAAACCCTGCAAGTTTTACGCATTTAAAACTTGTCCAACATCCAGTATATTTGAAGCATGATGCAGATTTTTTTTTATCAATAATCTGATGTTTGACATAATTTCCATCCTATTTATTGGCTGCTGCATATTTGCTATCAGTACCATTGAAGGGATATTGCTATCTCCTTATTATTGGCTTTCCGCTTCTATTTTCAAAAACTTTTTGATTTTCTTTTCTCTCCTTCTCTATGTGCTTTTCCGATGTCTCTATTGTTCTTCCCTCTTTTTCGCTCTTCTTCAAATGTTTTATCAATTTACAAATTATGCATATGGACATCCCAACTTTGAACCTCTTTTTTGCTCAATGTGTGATGATGATTGTGTTCTACCGTTCCGTTTCATCGATAATTTGCAACATTTTTACTTTCTTGTTTGAACATGCGGACGTTCGTCTTTCGCTATTCCACTTTTACGTTTCCGTTCACCTTTTTTTACATCTTTCTCGGTGTATTTGGTTGTATGTGTGTGTGTGTGTTTTCTTTTGGGACATACTTGGAATAAACCGATCTTGTTCCCTCCGGCGCACGCGCGTTCCTGTTTTAATTCGTAGCATTCTCATCAGAATCTCTAGATCACGATGGGTTCAGTGGCAGCGTTAGCTCGTTGCGGCGTGCCTCCTGCAGCAAGGCGCGGACCGGCTCGAAGCACCGCTTCATCGACAGTCCGACGCACAATATCTAGTCAGAGATCTGGTGGAGCGCCGGCCGGATACTGCCCTCGATTGTGGCCGCAGCAGTGAGCCGTGCTGGAGCTTCCACCATCACCACCACCAACACCACCACCAAGAACAGCACCGATGATACTGCTGATCCCCGGCGATCGCCTACTACGACTCAGCGACCCATGATCACGAACGAACAGCGGCCCTAACTCCACCAACCGATACCGCGGTGTTTGACAATTGATTCGAAAGGTTATCATGGCAACAGAGAAACTTACTACGCTGTGCAAAGATTTTACATCAGTGTGCGCGCGTGTCTGTGTGTGTGTATCTGTGTTTGTGTGCACCCATTTGTGTGTTGCAGAGTGAATGCAGAGGGAGGTCAACTAGTGATGGGGGCAAATTGAGTTTTTCCGGAGTCGAATTGATACGATTTCGGTTGACTTCGGGTGATTCCGGTTGAGTCCGGACGACTCCGGACAAGTTAATTTTACAATGCAAATCTAAACAAACGAAAGCTAAGCGGCGCAAGCCGCAATTATACGGATGCTTATGATCACCATGTTATGGGTTGACGAATGGAAAACTACACATTTTTATATTACGATGGAATTAGCTGCCATTACTGCAAGCAATGATATGCACTTTGATTTGACCTTGTTTGGATTGATCCATCCTGTTTGAACACATCCAGGCTCATCCAGAGCCGTTCGTAATCAACCGGAATCGCCCGAAGCTAACCGGAATGGTTCGGAGTCATCCGGACTCATTCGGGGTCGTCGGAAGTGATCTGGAATCGTCTGGAGCCCTCCAAAGTTGGTCGCCGCATCCTTCCGGATTCGTCCTTGGACTTGGTTTTGATTCCCATTAGAATTCAGTGGATATCTGAGTGGATCTGCTCCGCATAACACATCACTAATCTCTACACACCGTAACCATTCTGTGTGGTATCTGTACGTCATTTCTAACAGAAGGGTGGACACTTCCCAACCCAATGGAGTGGGTATTTGTTTGCGGATGTATTTGCGCCCAATCGTAGAATCCTATTGGAATATTCATTGGGCGTAGCGTCCAGTGCAGTGGTCGGTAAACTTTACGGCATAAAGAGCCAAAATCGTCAACTCATGCCGGTAAAAATTGCATGTGCAAGAAACGAATTGATGAACTCACCACTAAAAAGTATAATGGTTCAGAGAACGGAGAAAAACCATCTAGCGATCACTTGATCTAGTGCAAAGCAATATTTCTTAGGGACAAACAAGCGAGGTTCCGAGATCCGGAGCGATAACGCTAGCGAAAGATGGTGTGCTGGGTAAACATTGGAAATGTTGCATACACCCTAAGATAGCGAAATACAGCCTTTTCAAGCTGGTCAAACGCATGCAAATTAAAAAAAAAAACAGGCAACGCAAGAAACGAAACAACTGAATCGAAATAATTTTCATTAGTAAGATTGCAAAGAAAACAACAACAAACAAACAAACAAACGTTTAGTACAATGTTTAGATTACGAGATGATACAATTTAATCACTCACGTTAAATGTATATTTTATATATGAATGGATTCTATCAATAAATGTTTAACATCACATATAGTAAAAAAAAAAACACATTAAAAAACTGGAACGGATTAATGAAGGGTTTAAACATCCTTCTCTTTTTTTAAATAACATTTATATTTATTGTTTTTTTTTAATCAAAAGTCAGTTATTACAGATTCTCTAGTACAGTAATGCCCTGGCACTGATATGAAGATGGTACCATCTGCTATTCATTCAATATTCTCTTTTAGGCCAATTTTTAAACTTACTTACTTACTTACTTATCCGGCACTACAACCGCTTTGCGGTCTTGGCCTGCCTCAGGAGTGTATTAAGCTACACATGGGTAACTCAGATTCAGATTCATGAATCGAAATGAATTTTCACAATTAATCAACGAATCTGCATCTTTCATTTTCAGATACCGAATTTTCAAAAATCGCCTAAGATTTATGCATCTCTATATGTATAAAGTTTCTTTAACCTTGCAAGAATCATGATTCCCTTTTTGAAATCTCTAAATGTCTAAATCTCTCTGTTTAAAAATATTTGCTTTATTTTCCAAGTGAAAGTAGCATTCATATTTTCATTCATATTTAACAACAATTCGTTAGTGTTAGACTGTTTACAGAAACGTAGATGCTTTGGAGGCTCAAGAATACCTAGAAACTTGTTTATTGTTAGAGATTATTGAATGTTTCGAGATAAATGAATCTTAAAACCTTCATGAATATGCAGAGCTTAAACATTGAATGAATGAATGAATCTTCGCAGGTCAATGAGTGTTTTAAGAGTCACATTAATATTTTAAAAAAATTAACTTTTAGATTTTAGATCCGAGATTCGTGACATTCATATGAATGAATCTTTTAAAGGATTAATTAAGTACAACACTATTCAATACATGTTCGCAAGACTTATCTCGCCGGTGTTTAAGTTGTTGCTGATGTTCCAATATCCAATATCAGTAAGCGTATATCATCATCAACGCAGAACATCCAGGACAACTACGACGTAACCAGGAGATGCTGTTCCATATCCTACAGGTATGTTTTCTCAATTCCAAACACCCAATAACCCCATAACTGCACTACCAAAAAGCGTGTTTTCTTTTTTCTGTTCTTGGGTTTTTTTTTTATTTGAAATGAAACATTTGCTTGATCCATTTACAATTCTTTGCGCACAAACAACGGTTCCAACGTTCCTGTTGCTGCACCCGCGTTTTTTTTGCAACACACGACCGAGTGAACCGCACCGAGTAAAGGGAACACACATTTACGTGCACTCTTCGTGGGGCGGTCAGGGAGTGTTGGTGACGGTGTCCCTGAAACCGTCGTTGGCCTCGTGTGGGGTTTTACCACTCAAGCACGAAGCAAACAAGCCACCCGCAAAACAACGTGCTGCACTTTGTACCGTGGTTCCTGTGTGCCACCAAATAGCTAGCTAGGGGCCCTATCTCCTAAGTGGTAATTGTAGTCACGGTAGCCTACCCGGCCCGTGCGTACGTTTTATCTGTGCTTGTGTGTGTGTATGCATGGGTGTGTATGTATGTGTGCATGTGTACGCATATCAACATGTAACAGCGATTGACATGAAGACGGAAAAGGTATTTCTATATGTACATAGTTGGTGGTGGTTGGTTGGTTGATTTCTGGTATTTGCAACGTGTGTCTATTCCGTCTACCCTCCCGGTTCCCAAAAAAACTGATCACCAATG
This sequence comes from Anopheles arabiensis, assembly GCF_016920715.1. Taxonomy (NCBI): domain Eukaryota; kingdom Metazoa; phylum Arthropoda; class Insecta; order Diptera; family Culicidae; genus Anopheles; species Anopheles arabiensis. The sequence goes on from NC_053517.1 coordinate 32,614,566, forward strand.
GCAGTCGTGGCACAGAGGGTGACGATGGCATGCTTCCAGATTTGGGGAAGGGAGGGGAGAGCTAAATGTTTACCTATTTCAACTCGGTATCGCCACTAAAAGCCTATAGATAGAGAGCATTCGTGCTGCAGAGATTGTGATTTACATGTTCTCTTAGTGTACATGCACACACACACATACACACACGCCTACAAAGACACACACAAACACACACTTTGAATATGTTCTCGTTACATCAAATAGGAGGTATATGTTAAATAAGTTAAAGTTAGTGAATGCATCCTGGATGCGCTGGAAGCAAGGGATGGTGGAAGAACCATTGGAGAAGTACATTCCTCCCTTCTCCCACCATCACCCTCTTCCTTCCCATGCGCATTTCTGGTGCGTTAAGTTGGTGTGCTGTCTAACATTGATTGGTTGGTTGGTTTAGTATAAGCTAATGCGCTGCTCCACCCCACTCTCTCTCTCTCTATCTTCTCCGCTGGTTTGGATTCTAATAGTGCACAAACAACTTTAAATAAGTTAAGTATATGGCATAAGTTTGTTTTTTGTTCCTTTGCTTTGTTGCAGCTATTCTGCAAATACCGTACGCATCCCGTTTGTTTTTTTTTCTGTTTTCTTTTTCTTTTCATTCCATTATTCTAGCCTCTCTCTCCTATCCTTCCTTCTCAGCTTGTATTTTGTAAGTTTCCATCCACGTGTCCGTTACATCCGGGTACGGGAGCCGCATGGAAGATTGTTCCGGGTTTTCCCTTGGGGTCGGTGCTTGGTAGGCCGCACCTTAGTTGGGCCGTATCGGGTACACGAACGTTTCCGACTCATCCTTCGCCAGCACGTTCTTCGCGACGCACGTGTACGAGCCCATGTCGGCCCACCGCAGCCCGGTAATGATCAGCTCGCCGGTCGGGAGCGTGCGGAACCGCGCATCCTGCAGGCTGCCCACCACATTGCCCTCCTCGTTCAGCCAGGTAATCTCGGGCAGCGGCCGGCCGACCGCCTTGCACGGCAGCACCACGGTCGAGCCCATGTTCTCGAACAGCGTCTTGTAGTGGAGCGTGATGCGGGCGCCCTTCAGATTTTTGAACATCGTGTCGACGGCCGCAACCGGGCGCAGCAGCGGCACGTCGGAGTAGTTGCCGAGATGCGCCACACTGTCCACGTGGTACACGACGGTGGACGAGCTGACCTCCTGCCCGGCCGCCCGCCCGATGCAGGTGAAGGTGGTCTGGGAGGCGCGGGACGCCCGGTCAATCACCAGCCGCGTTACGACGCGCGCCACCGACGTTGGCGTATCCTCCGAGATGACGTTCACGCTGATATCTTCCCACTGTAGTGAAGAGAGCGAGAGAGAGAGAGAGATAGGAGGTTAGTTAAGGGAGAGTTGCGGCACGATCGATGCTTTGCTACTTACATCAGCTGTCTGTCCGCTACCGTGCACCCACTGGACGGTGGGCGTCGGCGAGCCCATAATTTCGCACTCCAGCTCGACGGTGGTGCCACGGATCTGGGCGACGCGGGCCGGCGGTGCGGCGGTAATTTTCACAAACGTCGGTCTTATCGCGCGGCCCCCGTCTCCTGCGCGCACACTGCCCTCGGCCGACGAAACCACCGTACCGGAGGAGGAGGAGGACGACGACGAGGCGGAGGCGGACGCACCGAGGGCTGTGTCCGGGTCCAGGACGACGGCCCGCCCGCTACCAGGGGTAACGAGCAGCGCCGGCAGCAGGCACACGGCCAGCATCAGCAAATGCTTCACGTTCATCATGGCGCTGCAGGGAAAAACAAACCGAGAGAGGGAGAGAGAGAGAAGGAAACACAATTAAAATCAGCTGTTATAGAAAGACAGGTCAGTCTGTCAGCGAAAGCGAGAGATCATCAGAGCCCTGTCAGGTGTACTCATTGTGTGCATGTGTGTGCATGATGGTTGCTCTTGCTTGTATCAGCCGTGAGCGGCGGCCGCGTGCTCTATCGCCATTTAGTGAACACACAGCGCGAGAGAAAAACGTCGCGGCGCGTGCACACCGGCCCGAAGAGCATAGAGCCGGCGCTATAAAAAAAGGGGTGAACGAAGGGCCCCGAACAGAGCGGTGTTCATCGGGCATGAGAAATTCCGATCGGAATTGCATCAGACACGGGTCGCGCTTTGTGGCAGCGAGTTTTCGACCATGAACAAGGCGCGCGAAATCCGACTGGCCAGGTGGTGGCAGTGAGCCGTACCTTTTTTTTTTGTTTTTTTCGCAATGCTTCTTAACACAGCCCCGTGGTGGGGGAACAGACCCAGTTTTGACCGCGCTGTGTCACGTGCTGTTGTGAGTGAGCACGATGATGATGATGATTGTGCACGATAAAGCACAAGGAAAGGATATGTGGCATGCATCATTTGCAACCAGTGTAAATCGGTACAAGACCAACCACAGACCCATTCATCGGCTAACATTTAATTCATTCTTTTTTTCTCGTTTCAGTCATTCGTCTAGCACAACCACACATACACACACGGCGCGATCAGAGAAGGCGTTTTTTGGGGGTTTTATTTTTAAACACCATACCATGGCACGCTACAAATAGCGGAAGTGTGACGTGTGGGAAACAACGCTTACACAGAGCAACCGCGCTTCCGTTCTATCATCGCGAGAGCGCGCACACACACACAGACACACGGTGAAAGATTTCGCCGTGATGATGACGTACCCGAGCGCGTATCAAAGTGTCCCGCTTATCATCATCGCGCGCGCAGTTTGGCGCCAAACGTGCGTGCGTGCGTGCGTGCGTGCGTGCTTGCGTGTATGTGTGGTGCGTATGTGATCAATCAAACCCATGCTCGAGTGACATCATTTAGCGGAGCGGTTGAAGAGAGAGAGAGATAGTGAGATACGACCGATCGTGTCTATGCGTGTCGCAGCATGTTCGCACAATCCGACCGATAACGGAAATTGACCGCCTTCTCGCGTGCGGCGTTTGCCAGTGAAAGCCAGTTCTGAAACAGTTCAATGAATGGAACTGGGGAGGGGGGGATTTAAATCGAAAAACGAGAGGACGGGACCGACCACATGGTTCGCCGGTTTAAAGTGTCTAAATTTACTACGATGAACTCAACCCACAACAGCAGTAACAGCAAGGGCAGCAAACGGAAAGAAGAAGCTCACCTCTCTCTCTCTACTGCCACCGTGTTGCGTTGGTAGTGGGAAAGGACCGCAGTTTGTTGTACCGTGCCCAGGGAGGCGCGGGGGGGGGGCACAAGCCAAATTCCAAAGGTTAAATGGCAAACCGCGAACACATTTGGCTTGCCCCCACCCCCCAAAACGCCACGACCGCTGGCGACCCAAATATTCTTTTTACGACGCTGTCGTGTCGTGTGGTAGGAGAGTGGACACGTTCCTTTTTTTTATTTCTACTACTTTTTCGATTGTCGATTGTCTGCGCCGGCCTCCGCAAGGCAAGGCAGCATGTTTTAAGGCCAGCCGGCCGGCCATTTCGCTCCATGCAATCGCTTGGCGCAGCAGAAAGAAGGGAGAGGGTGAAAAATACTTACTTTCTAACGTGCCTTTCGGGGCTGAAGGGGGGATGCTTTTCCGCAACCGGGAAACTTTGCTCACACACAAACACAGACACTGACACAGACTGGAAGCAAGCCGTTGGCTGGGGTTGTGTTTCTTTGTTTCAAACGCTGGGGGTGACGGTTGGCGGTTGGTGGTGGTAGCGGTGGTGCGCCTGGTACTGCCTCGATGAGAAAATTGCGCACACACCAAAACGAATCCCGCAAGTGTCCAATCGAATTTTCCTCCCGCTTGCTGCGATGCTTCCTCGTGCTGGAAGAGTCCGTCTGTTTCACACACAAATGTCTCTCTCTCTCTCTCTCTTTCGCTCTTTGTCGCTCTCTGTTCGTAGCTCGCTTCTTTCTTCTTTTGCTAGCTTTTCCAAGTAGCTTGCACGCGGTACAAACGTCTGCCGCTTCCTTGTCTTACTTCAAGCGCGGGAGCTCCACCACCGGGAGGGTCGTTAGGGTCGTTCGCTGTCTTGTGCGCCCTTTTGCGCCTTTCTCGCGGGCGGGCTTGATGATGAAGCAACTTCTTGCAGAAAGGGGGGTGGTGGGGGGTGGTATGCTAGACCGTTCAAGCCTTCACCTTCAGCGCCGGTTGGGTTTTCGGCTGCCGACGTCCCGGTCGTCGGTCAGGTGGTGTATTCGTAGTAGCCTTCTTCTGCGGGACGAGCGTAAGTTAACCTACGCTCTAATTGCTCCTGCGACGGGAGGGGAGCGGGGTGCTTTCCCTTCGACACACACACACCGATGATCTCGATCGCACCGTTCCGCACACACAATTGATCTTTCCTTCGGTCCAGACGCGTGCTCCTGTGTCCCTCCGTCCGTCCTTTCTGCTCGAAACTATCTCGCTCTTTCGCTTTCTTGATCGCTCTTTTCTCTCTCTTTCTCTTTCTTATTCTCTCCTTCTCTCTCTCTCGTTCTTTCTGGTTCGTGCGGGTTGGACTCTCTGTCTCTCGCTCTCTCGCTCTCTCGCTCACACGCACACGCTCTGTTCGCTGCTCGCTATGCCGCCTGTTTCGCTAGCATAGACGAAAAATCTATTCTCCGTCACCGTTGGTACAGCGGTCACAATCACCCAGGCCAGGCAATCCGCGACACGCGCACACGAAAAACTCAAAAATCAAACCTTTTTTTTTAAATTCGTATATTGCGTTAACACACACACTCACACCAGCGTCCGGTGCGCGCCGCGTGTTATGTAATGTTTGAGTTTGTGAGATGTTTTATCAGCACATTTAGCAACATTAACTCGGAAAGGTTCACCTTTTCGCCGAACCCCAACATAGGGACGCTGCGTAGCTGCGTAGCTGCCGGCGGAGCCGTCGTGCCTAGAACAACCGCGGCGGGGGAACTGCGGCGGGGCTGGTTTCCTTTGCTTTGCTTTTGTTGTTGCTTTCGGCGGATTTGTTCGGGGGCCTACTGGCACTGCACTGGCCCACACTGCTGATCTCACTCGAAACGAATCACGCACACACACACACTCAATTACGCCTTTGTATGATGGGTAACAGGCAGGTTCCGGATGAAGCTGCACGATGATGTCCCTTTTTTTAATTCGGTTGTACGATCGGTACACTAACACCACGCTACAATCGCTCCACAACCGTCGATGATATTGCTGCTAATAATAATGGCCGTGCTACTACGGGTCGTTACCGCCAGCTTGCGGATGCTGCTTTCACACTGATGCTTGGGCAACGATGATAGACGAATTGCACCAAGGGTGGACATTAAACGCGCTGTATGTGTGCCGTGGGTGCCGTGGTCCGTTGATTCGTGCTCAACAATCAAACGCTCCACACACTAGCACAGTAGTAGTCATCGATATGATACGTGTGGAAGCTGCTGCTGCTGCTGCTGCTGCTGCTGCTACTGGTGACGTGACGTCAACGGGGCGCCGCTACTCGTCGATGGCTACTGCGGAGGATCGCACGGCAGATTACACCGTGACTGTGACTGTGTCCAGCGAGAGAGAGGGAAGTCTCAACACTACGCAACACTGCGATTGCAAGCCACCGGATCGAACAGGATCGCTCGTCGTGCCAGAGCAAAGGCGAGCTAAGGCTTTTTGCTTTCGCTAAGTCACCGTCGACACACACACACGCGCGCGCGGGCTCGCTCGATCGCTATTGTTTTGTCTAGCGCTCCTAACGCCAGCTAGTAATGGTCCTGCCCTGCTTGCTCTCGTTGCCTCCTGAATATCGTGTAACGTGTAACGCGAACGCGGTACGAAGCTACAACACACACACAATTGGTGGAAGAAAAACGATTGACACCGTCGCGGGTGGGGGGAATGGATGGCAAACACTACCGTCGACACTCGGGCTACGAATGAATGGCCGACGGTGCCGGTGGCTCGAATTTATAATCTCTCGCTCACCCGTGGCGGGGGCGAACGCGCGCGCGCACCGTCCCGTGGTTCATTTTGCGTTCATTCTCTGTGCCCGTGTCTCTACGGCCACACTCGCCTGTCTCTATTCTCTCCGGCCGCACCGCTCTCTCGCTCTCGTGTGTCCTCGTAGCACACGAGACAAGCGGGTGTCCCGAACCGGTGGCCGGTGGTGGAAGGTGGCGGTGGCGGCGGTGGCGGCAAACGCATTCCTTCTTCCGTTTTGTTAAAACGTGTCCCGAACATCGGCATCCCCAGCACACACACACACGGTTTGTGTGTCGCGCGCTTACTCTGACAGATTATTAGCTTTACCCTCCCAGCGGAGCAGTGGCCGATGCGATACTTTTACTTGTTTTACTTGGGAGGGCGAGAGACGAAAGAGGGCTTCTGTAGGCACCGAAGAAACACGCCAGCCGGAAAACTGTATCGCTGGTGGCTCGGGCTAGTGGCCAGCGTGGCAATGGCGGATCACAGTCATGATCAGAAGCCATTAGCACCGTTTCGTTCGCCGTTCGTTACATAAAATTGCCCCAACCACACATCCGAACTAATTGGGGGTTGGAAGGGAGGGAATGCTTACAGCCCTCTCCTCCCCCTCCCGTTCGACACGGTCAACCCTCTGCATCACCTCCCTCGCTTTGCATTTGAATCCGATGATCTTTGAATCGTGTAACCCCCCCCCCCCCCTCCCTTCTTTTCGTCCGCCACCGGGTTGGGTTCGTGCCTTCGATCGTTCGATCGTACGATGCCGTCGTTCGTGCCCTTCCCAACACCTCCCCGAGTTAGTCACAGTCCGGCAGTCCATGGTGGTGATGGTGGGATTGTTTCCTTCTCGCAAGACCTCCAATCGGGATCACGTTTGCACCAGCGTTCTTAGGGGCTCGGCAACTCCAGCGCAAATTTACCCTCGCGCTGAGCAACCGCGTGAGCTCTAATTAGAATCTTTTTTTCTTCACCTTTTCCAATTGTTCCCATTCGAGGCGTTAATGAGAATTGCTCACCGTCGCAGCGACGCGTTGCTCCAGCAAGGGCCTTTTTTTGCCCTTCTTCCGAAGCCGAGCTCGAGTCGCTGTCGCACGGTGTTTGCCACACTTGCAGCGCAGGGATTAGGCGACCCTTTTTTCCCCATCCCCTGCTCCAGTTGCTGGGATGATAAACCCGCCCTGATGGGCCATAAACTGACTCGGGACAAAAGGGGGGGAAGAGGAGAGGGGCGTTATGTGCATGCGGCGGAAATATTGCACCGGAATCACAACCTTCCCGTGTTCCCGAGAGAGGTACTAGAGAGCAATGAGTTGCATCACCCGCGCTCTGCATGCTGTGGGATGGGAATACTTGGCGGATGTGTGTGTGTGTGTGTGTCTGGGCAGAATGTGACTTTCACGTGATACGCCACGCGATGGGCGAGCCTGGCCGAACATGAGGAAGGTTGCTGTGCCGTCCGTTGCCAGCGAACGCTCGAGGGCACACTTGATTCCGGGCGAAACAAGGGGAGAAAACACTACTCCCCCCCCCCGCTGTCACCTATTTCGATGTGACAATTTTCGTCAACTGTCAGTAAAAAGGCGGCGGCGGGGGGTATAGGGAAGGAAGCTAAAACCGGGCTATAAATAAACGGTTAAGTTTAGTTCTCTTCCCGGAAAACCTTGAGGCGCGCGCTACCTGCTGATGGCGAGCACGGTGGACAGCCGAAGCGCCCATTGCCAAATACACAACAATTAACACCCTCCGGCGGTAACAGTCGCGATTGTTTCAATGCTTATCAGTGTCACCTCCGCCAAACCCGCTTCCGCTTCCTCCCGCTTTCCAAGGTTTAATTTGCTCCACAAACAAACAATCCCAAAAAGAAATAGATACGGCTAACAAAACAGTGCGAATCAATCAGCGCGCGTGAGACACACATTTCGTCGTCCAGCGTGTTTTCGTAAACTTTCCATAGTTCCACGAACGCACCAGCACGTGGGGGCGGCGTTGGACCGTAGTCCGGTAATTTTCCGATTGGAATTTATTACGCACCACCACGCGTTCGCGGTACGCGTCACGCTGGTAATTAGCGGGGGAATGTATCGTATGTGTCTGTGTGTGTGTGTATCGCAAGTTACACAACAAGCCAGAACGAACGTTTGAGCAGCGATTGGGGGCTCGACCCAATCGAATGGGGCAGTGTGTGATACACGGTCATTAGCCAGTAGAATGTTGCACGGTGGCGGCTTAATTAAACGTTTCTCGCACACGTGTGCTTGCGGGTGGGGGATGGATTTACAGTGACTAACAGACTAATCACACCCGGTCGCCCCACATCACAGTGTTCACATGCGAATGCATGCGGTTCACTGTGGTGGTAAAAAGGGCCCCTTCCAAACGACCCAAGAGGGGCCGGTCCAAGGTTTCTCCCAAACGGTATGACTTTTTTCACCGGCGTGGAAAACACTCTGACGGCTTGACATTTTCCCCCCACACAGCCGCTCGACGCAACCGATGGTCAGAATTTCATCATCCATTCGAGCGACTTCCTCGAAAGTACAACACACACACACACGTGGTGCAGGGTGCGCTCGCATATCAGCATGAGGTAGAAGGGAAAAAAAAACCCCAAAACTATCCCACGTACGCCCCGCTAGCCCTTGCCCCCCCCCCCCTCCTCCAGTAGGGGACAAACAGCGCAACAGCGAGGTAAGAAGCAAAAAAGAAATAAATTGTTTAAACATTCCTTCGCCGCCATCGGAGTCGGAGTTCCCGCTGCCCCCGTTGAATGTCAACGCATGGCGTGCCCCTAACGGTAGCACACGGTTGCCGCAAAAAAAAACAGACACATACACCTTCGGGAAGAGGCGCATCAAAGCATGTGGCATGTGATTACACATACCGGACAGCCCTCACCACCTCGCAGCTCCTGCTGGTCCTTTCCTGCCCATCCCGCAAAGCTAACATTTGCTTTCCGTCACATCGGCGACCGACATCCTGTCCATGCCGGAGTATCCGTCGATGCCTAACTCCGTCCGCAGCCGGCAGGTAATGTTCGGTGTGCTGCAATCTTAAAAGCTTCCAGCGAATGGCCCACACAGTGTGCTGCAATGGGCGGGGAGAGCGGAAGAGTGGGATAGATATCTTAATGCTGATATGACAATTTCTCTAACGACGAGCCGTCTTATCACCAGCTGTCGCCAGCGGGCTCTTGCGGGACATTGCGTGTGAGAAACGCCGGCAAGCATGAACCCCGGGCCTCTCCTTTTCACGACCCCGTGGTACGTACCGGGTTTTGGGTCGACGCATATCTCGGTCGGCAACCTCGCCAACACACACACACGCACACACGTGGGTCAACTGTCGCCACGACCTTCGATGGGCGATGATGCGGGGTTTGCCCACTTGCGACCGATCGATCAATCACCATTAGAAACGAATCACGATTGGAATCACACACTGCCCGTCCGCCCGGTGAGATGCCCCCGTGTGTGTGTGTGTGGGCCCGAGGCAAGCCCTTATCTTTCAAGCCGCTCAAGTGAAGCGATTCGCTGCTACGCTCCAAAACCCTGCCGGAGCACGCGTAATTTGCAACGACATCAAGAAGCGCGTATCGTGTCGTTGTCTTATCGCACATTCGCTGGGCGCGTACGTTTGAATGAAGGATTGCTCATTATTGGGGCGTTCGAAAATTCTTACAGGTGTCGATTGTAGGCAATTACGTTGTAGGCTATTGGCCAGTCGCTGCCAGATTTGACTGACTCGACTGATTGAGCTGGAATTTTCAAGACTGAACCCCCGTCCAATCATGACTTAGTAAAAAAATGTCGGAAAATGTCGGAGATGGCAAAAACGTTTAGTTTCTATTGGCAGATGGAAATGTCGCATCTGAACTTACTGCACCTTTTTTTCTAGCAATAAATTAAATCGTTTTTACCAAATTTGGTACAATCTTTACGAAAAGTTCAAGCAGAAGCTATCTAAAAATGAGGATTGCAAAACGCGTCGATCAAACTATCACTGATTTGCACTGCCAATCATTAAGGCCGGGGGACACTGTCCGTACTCGCTAGTGTAATTTCGATTTTTACTAGCGCATCTGGCGGCGGCTGGTAGAAGCAGTTTTCCAAACAATTTGGAGCCAATATCAGCCAAGGCTTCAGAAAATATGTTATTTTTCTATATTTTGTACTTATTTCGGAGAAAGAAAAGTTTTGTAAAAGGTAGATGCACAAGTCCTGCACGCATTGCATCCGTTTTCATGCCAAAAAACGATGGAAAAACTACCTAATTTTAAGATTCAGCATGACCATTCCCTCGATGACCTAAAAACGCTTCCACCAGCCGCCGCCAGATGCGCTAGTGAAAATCGAAATTACACTAGCGAGTACGGACAGTCTCCCCCGGTCTTTAAGGCCGGGCTACATTGATCGTACTCCTGAGTGTAATTTTGATTGCGCCACGGCTGGGGTCATCGAGGAATGAACCGGATCTCAAAATTAAGTAGTTTTTCCATCGTTTTCCATTGCAAAAATGGATTCAATGCGTGCAAAACATGTGTATCTACGTTTTACAAAACTTTTCTCCTCCGATTTAAGTAAAAAACATGGAAAATTAACGTATTTTCTGGAGCGGCTCCAAATTGTTTGGCAAAATGCTTCGGTCAGCCGCCGCCAGATGCGCTAGTGAAAATCGAAATTAAGGCTGGGCTACATTGATCGTACTCGCTAGTGTAATTTCGATTTTCACTAGCGCATCTGGCGGCGGCTGACCAAAACATTTTGCCAAACAATTTGGAGCCGCTTCAGAAAATACGTTATTTTTCCATGTTTTTAACTTTAACCGAACTGTAAAAGCTTTGTAATTGATAGATAAATATGTTGTGCAAGTATTTCAGCAGTTTTCGCATCAAAAACGGTGAAAAAACTAATTAATTTTGAGATCCAACACGACCATTCCCCCGACGACCAAAAAAAGCTTCCACCACCCACCGCCAGATGCGCTAGTGAAAATCAAAATTACACTTGCGAGTACGATCAATGTAGCCCGGCCTTTACACTTGGGAGTACGATCAATGTAGCCCGGCCTTTAGGCGAGAGCATCAACCACTTTCCCAAACTCGATCGAAGAGGAACGATAGTTACAGTTGCCTAGATACAACGGTTGCTTTAATTTATTTCATCATTATCCTGCTCAGTTATGCGTACAATATGGCAAAATGTTGAAAAAATGTCCACTGAAGCCACCATTTCATTTCATTTAATTTTTTATCATTTTTACAATCGCCACGATCGTTCCCGTGTTCGATCGAGTTTGGGCAAGTGGCTGCATACTTATACGTTAAAATGTGTAAGCGCTAACGAGAACCTTCGTGGCTTAGTGTGAAAGACGTAGCGCATCAGCTTCAAAGGCCATGACTCCGACGGGGTTCAATTCCCAACCAATGAATTCGCACGTGACACTACTCTAGTTTTTAATAACCTTGTTTTATAGATTAGTTTGCGGTTGATCAAGATCGCCAAGTACACTAGAGTTGTATTTTTCAATTAACTGAATTAGCTGTTAATTAATTAATTAGCTTAACTGAACCTGATGACGGGACGATTTTTCCATCCCGATTACGCCCCAGATCGAGAAGGAAATGGGTGTGGGTGCTTAGCTGTGCAAAAACAAAACAAAAAAGTGAAAAAAGCAAACAAACGGCTTAGGAGAAGCTCCCCGAAGATTGATCAGACAGACGTACGTCGGCTTATGTATGACGGCTAGCCGCGAACCACGGTGCGAACCAGGTTCGCTCTGATTTGCGCGAAAGGCTAAGGCTTAGCGGAAATGGGTTTTCAGCGGTGAGGTAAAGGTGAAACCACCCGCCGCAGCCTTCCGAAAAGACGGCGGTGTGCTGCGGAATTACGCTTGCTAAGCCGAATGGAAACGTGCTGCACAAGGGGCGAATGGAAGAGGAATCATTAATGACCCAGCAACAGTGCCCGATTGGCAACGCGCGAAAAAGCCATTCGCCTCTGTATAATCCCTTCCCTTTGCCCGTGGCCTCACATTACCCACCCCAGTCACACACACACACACACACACACACACACACACAGACACGTTTTTAAAGGGCGATCATCCACACGGGCACGTCTCCCTCCCCCCACTCACGACGATGCCGCGCACACCGGTTTTGATTCGATATCTGCCATGCTGTATTAATTTCACACCCGTTGCCTCTCGGGACATACTTACAAGTAAATGTGTGTGTGTTTGTATATGTGTGTATGTGCATGTGGCTTAAGCGGAGTGTGATCGCGACCGCGAAAAAAAAAGCGGCGACCGCAAAAACCCGAGCCAGCCGCTCGCTCAGCTGTCGCACGATCGCACTCTGCGCACCAGCCGCACCCGGCCTGCCTGCGTGTACACAACGTGTCCGCACCGGCTGCACCATGCGCTTTGACGCTGCGACTAGTGTTTTACGTAGGACAGGGGGGAGGGAGGCGAGATTTAGCGATGGGGAACCCCCGGGTACGGCAGCCGCAGCATCAACCCCAGACACGATGGAGCCGATCACGTTCGGGCGCTGGTCGGCGATCGGTCGGCGATCGTACGCAAAGACCACCGCGCGCGCGCGCGCACACACACGGTTGACGCAACTCGTGGTGGCCCTTTGTGGCCATACACAGCCGGAGCTTGTGACAGGCCGTTTAGCAGCCCGGCTCTCCTTCCATCTCTTTCTCTTCCCCCACTCCCCCCACCGGGGTTTCAGACTGGCTAATGAATGACCGTGCAAGTTTATCGCGCGATCTTTTTGCTGATGTGTGCATGTGGGGCCGTTGCTTCTGCCGTGTCATTTCATTCCTCTGTGCAGGCCGCCGGTCACTTTCGTGATTGGAAGCGTTTCGGAATTGGCACCATGTCCCCCCTCCCCGACCGAACAAGAGAGACAGAGAGAGAGTGGGAGTGGGAGAAAGAGTAAGCGAGGATTGTACAAAAGCTCCGCCATCCTCCTTGCCGATCGCGATCGCGCGAGGAAAGAACTGACGTCAATTCTTGTCTCTTTCTCCATTTTCCCTTCCAAAGAGGGGTAGAGGTGACCTGGGAGGGGGGGGGGGGAAATGTTTGACAAATTTATGATTCACGAACACCATTAACGTAATGCTGGCGGCACGACACGCCGGTGGCCAATCTACTGCTGGGGACCAACGAACACGTGCTTTTTTTATTGCTTTCGAGAGTTGGCTAATGGTCAATTGAGCAAGAAAGAAAAAAAAAGAAGCATCCAAGATTGGTGTAGGAAAGTCCACGATATCAGCCCTCTACCCGCGCATCTCCAAACGGCCTAGACCGCGTGGCCTCTCCCAGCGGCGTACGGTCAATGCGATAGGTTAGTTGCGCATAGATAGGTGCGCATCCGCCTCGGTGGAGCAACGTTCGTTGCGCGCAACGGCAGCACGGACGCAACGTGGCGCATGAGTGGCCGGCTGCAGCATCGCGTGCTGCAATTCTATTGCCGCGGCCAACCCACACACCAACACGAAGTGTGTGTGTGTGTGTGTGCATGCGTACACGAGGCAAATACGAAATCAGTTCAAATGAGACAGCAGAACGACTCGCAACGAAGCATCGCAATCGCAATGAACAAAACCCCGGCCCGGTTGTATCCTTTTTCCCCTCACCCTCATCTCCCCCCTCCCGTCGAAAACGGAACGACTACCAAGGTCAAAATAACTATAAAAATGACATATTACACAGCTCACAGCTGTTCGCGCGTTCGCTGTCTGTTGCCCCGCTGTCAGTTATGAGGACGGATGCGTTATTGCATTCGGGTGGGGGGGTCGGTGGGGGGTGGGGGAGTGGTGTAATGAGGCAAGGGGTGAATCAAAAAAGGTGACCGGGTAAATGAACAGGTCAAGTGACGTGTCCTCTCCCTTGCGCCGGAGCGTGCGCTTCCACTTCCTCGTCAGCCTGTGCAAAACGTGATTCAATGTGATCATCGTCGAATCTTGCACGATCAGTCTTCTTTTCGCTTGATCTTCGATGATCGTACAAGGCAAGAAAAGCACAAAGCATTTGCCTGCAGGCCTGTTGCCCGACTTTAAAAGTGACCGGCCGGGCTGGATAGTGTGCTGTCCGGCGTGTGCCAAACGATGGGCTCCGAAAACTAGTTTCACCAACACACCAACATGCAACATTCCTGTCCGCGCTCACCTTCGCCGTACCTTTACAGAATGGGCTGGAATTTCCGTTCATAAAACGTTTATCTCGAGCATTTAAAACGAGCACGCGGAGGTGCTACACTAAAAAGGAAGAACCGCGCGATGACTCACGATCGTTAATCGGGGCTCCTCCGCCCGTTTGCTGCTTCCACGTTCCGCACACACACACACACACACACACACACACACACACACAGCTAGCCCTGGGGGCAGTGATCCTTTTTCTTCTTTTCCTTTCTGTGAGCTGTTGCGATGGGCAGCAGAAGCCATAAAATGGCACAGTTTTTTTGTTGTTGTATTTTAAATCTTTAAAACCTGGTCCACTTGACGACAAACGCCGTTCGGAATGGTTGGTTGGCTGCATGCAGGGCCGCTTGATCGCGGAACTGTCGCCGCCCGCCCTGCCCTCGTATATTATATGCTCGAAACTGGATTGATCGATGTCACCTCCCCCCGGGGGGTAAGGGGAAGGTAAAAGAACGGGGACTGAGGAAGTACACGGAGGCAACGTTCTACATGATCACCGTCACGTACGCATGTCAAAGGCCATATAGAAAGGGAAAGTGCCTCGGTACGTGCTGGTAGCCGGTGCCGGTCTAACGAGGGGAAGGAGGGAATGTGGAGGGAAAGGAGGGAAAGGAGGGAATAGAAGAATTATCTCGCCTAGCAGCGTGTGCCTCTAGTGCGGTAACTTTCCCGCCACGGGGTTTTACATTCCGTGTTCCGTGGTCCGGGCAGGTTGACCACCGATCGGGTGTAGGGGGGACGGTGATGGGATGGGATGGAGAAGGAGGGCATGTATCATGTAATTGGTAAGCTGTAATCGCGGGTTTTCTCGCGCAATCAGCCGCCACTGTTGCGCGTCGTGACGTATTGTTGTAGGTGATCAGTGCCGCTCATAGTGTGTGTGTGGGGGGACAATTTAATGAATCATTTAATTAGTTGCATTCAAACCGAACCGTTTGTCATTCAAAGTTAAGTGGTAGAATAATCAGAAGCCACAGATGACTTGTGAGTACGATCAGATCCGATTGTTGCATACCACGTGGGCGATTGTCTGGCCGAGTAAGGGCATGTAAATGTAGAAAAGGATAATTGATTTCATCACCGTTCAAGACGGTAGCATAGAAACGGTCTATTATGCACGTATTTGATGGGGCTTCAAACACCAGCACGACATTCTAATAGTTTTAAAACAATTTAAAAGAAATCACTAGGCAGAAGAATGATCAATAAATACAAGGGTTTTCAGGGGTCCTCAAAGTTGTAGGACAGTTACTCCCAAGAGTCATTCTTACCGGGAAAGAACTTTATACTATTGGAATTGGTCTCTATGGCACCCGTTTTGGGCAAGCTCACTGGAAATTCCTGTTAGATTTTGGCCAAAAAGGTTGCAATAGAGTCCAATTCCCACTACATTAGATTATTTTCTCTTAAGAAAGAGTAAAAAGAAAAAGACGAACAACTATGAGAACCCATAACCCTTTTTCATCAACAAAACAGGTAAATTTTGATTATTTTTATTTATTTTCATTCACTCTTTCGTTTCAAAAAAATATTACAAATTAAAAAAAACCCATAAAACCTACGGTTTGATGATCGTGCTTAGTGTTTTCGTGAATAAGAAACGATCCGTGCGATAAGGGCCAGTGACGATCGTTGCACTAAAAATAGGCAACCGTGTTCGGCACGATTATTTTGCTTTGGCACGCCAATCGACCGCTCAGCCAGGTGAATCGAGTGCAGCAAATCAAGTAAATACACACAAACCCCACTTCCAACGGCCGCTGTTGCATGGAGTTGCATGAATGACCTGTACAGGGAACCGTGCGACGGAGCGTCTTCAAGACAGGCAGAAACGTTCACACACACACACACACACGGCCACCGTCAACTGATAAGCAGTATCAGCGACAACATCCAGCAGGGCTTTTGTGATTTGCCCCGGCACGTTCTTCCCTGCGAGCGATCACGAGACTAGAAAATGGGCGTTGACATGGGTAGATAATGGAACGTCACGTGAAGCTGGGCAGGCAAGTAACGCTCCCGTAACGCTCTGCGCAAGGAGTGCGGTCCAGGTGCTGATGTGCATTTGTTCAGTGACGGTAGCGGCGGTTTCGTTACTGCTCGAGGATGGATGGCAACACTGATCCAACACGCTCGCTTATCATTAGCCACCAGGGCGCGCTAGCTTTGCACGGGTTAGCGTGCAACGGGTTGGCAACACTGCCGTTGATAGCATATAGTTCTCCTTCTTATGCTGACCCGGGTGTGGCTGATTGCTCGCTGGCGGCATTGCCTTATCGAAAGCCACTTCACGGGGCAGGATTGGAAGCGCCTCAAGGAGGGCATTAGTCTCTCCACTGCTGCATCTTTGCAAATAAGGTGTTGTTTTATAATCGCAACAACAACAGCGGCCTGAGTGGCGTGGACCAGCTCAAGAAATCTGACCAAAAACGGGTTCCATAAAAATCTCCCTAGCGATAGGCCACCAAATTGCCCGCAGTTCTTTGTGTCGCTGCGAGCGGCAAACTTTCCTAGGATTCAAATCCATCATTCTAGCAGGATGTTGCGCGAAACTCAGAACGCGATGGTTGGTAACATATGGTTGCGCACTAATCAGTGCAAGCGAAACGCTGCTTATTGCTCGTTCCACCTCATCAAACACACACACTCGGCAAACGATCGATCATGTTGGGTGTTGGGTGTGTTATGCTATTAATACTTTTAATTATTTTGCCACCGCTGGCCACACGACGCTCGTCACTTACCTTGGTCTCCGGTGCGGCACTGTTACTCGGAACGCACGGGGTCGTTTTTCCACCGAAACGGTCACACTTTCCGGGGAACTCTCGCGGACGACGGCACGTGCAGCTACTCGGTTGCACCGGAACACAGATTTAAACGCGACCAATACTAATGTGCCCACCGTTGAACGTCGCCACGCAACAGGACGAAATGATTGTTCTGCACTGTGTTTTTCTGTTATTCCTTCAAAAAATGAAGTTTAAACAATTGTTTGCAACCGGCACACACTCGCGTCTCTGAAAACCACACCAAACTCACTTTGTTCAATGCAAATTCTCTTTTACTTCTCTGCAAACACTGCCCACTACTGCTACTAAAACTCTGTCCTGCACTGTTTCCACCGGTTTCCTTCTGTTCAGCAGGGTTTGCTGGGGCTTTTGGTACGATCAGATCGTTGCGGCTATCGACACACGATTAAACTTCTGCCGGCACTGTAACTTCCTTTTATAATCCTTGATGGAAATTTATACACTATCCGCCGCACACACCACACACACACCCCATCCGGGGCATGCCACCCGCTTGCCAAGATTCCCGCGCGCGCACATACACCGCACCGCCCCAGTCGGGCGAAAAAGAGAAGCAACGGCTGCGAAAAGATGCTGCGCACCACCGCTTGCCAAGGGCCGCCGTGTAGGAGCATGGCGGAAAAGTAGTCGAAATGGATTGACCGAACGAATGGTGGAAGAGAGGAGGGGGGGGGGGAAGCAGAGGGTTGCGTTTTGAGTGTAGCTAGAGCAGGAGGAACGATACGAGTGGAGAGAATAGATGGCACGAGCTTCTCGCTTCGGCTCCTTTGCCGCAAACTGTGCAACAGGCAGTTAGATCGGGGCGAGCGAGTAAGATGGAGACAAAAAGCGAGAGAGAGAGAGAGAGAGAGAGTGCGAGTGTAGCGATGGATATCATACGAGCAAGATGGAGAAGGATGCTGAGCAGCGCGCGGTAGTAGTAGTAGTAGGCGATGGATTGGACGATATCGAGCGGCAAACTGCTCCAGCACACTTCGCGCGTATAGCGAAACCCTTCTGTGCTTAATTGTTAGCAATTTCTGAAAGCTTTCGCTCCCTCTCTTTCCCTCTCTCTCTCTCTCTCTCGCTCTCTCCCGCTCTCTTTCTCTAAACAATTAAAGCTTTCAAACAGAGTTCTATGACACGTTACAGGGAATCAAATTAAATAAATAATGTTTAATTGTTCCTTTTTTTTGTTAAGCATGTTGCCGCCGCTGCTTCTCCCCCTTTTGCGGCAACGGTTTTTACGTCAAATTTGAACCGACCGACGATGACGCATCGTATCGGCCGGGAGGGCACGGCGGGTTGTGGCCGGTGGTTGGCAGTTGGCGGCACTATGTCCTTTCTTGCTTGCTGTGGCGGAGAAAAGTATATTTGAGCAATTGACTTTCCACAACGAAATGCACCACCATGCTGACCGCGTATGTGTGTGTGTGGGTGTGCGCTCAAAGGACCCCCCGCCGTGGGGCAGAAACAAATGGTTGGGGTCTGATAAGGCGTGATGATGTGTGCCACTGTATGCCACTGCAATCGGTGACGTTCGGTTCAATTGATGACTTAATTCTTGACAAGCGGCAGCATATCGATCATTTCAATTGGCGATGATTTCTTACCCACCCGCCTAGTTATTTAATTCAATTCCGAACCAATCCCGACCCGTAGCTGCGCAGGCAAAAGGGGTGGCCAGGGTAAACCTCCCCCTTGTTCGGGGCGTGATGCGCGCGTCATCAGGCGACGGAGGTTTGATGGTGTGCCGCCTGGAACGCGCGACGATCTGCGCTGCGAAGACGATTCTTCCTTCAAGGTGTTTCGGGGGGTGAACCATTTCAGCTAGTCGGCTGCGGCCATCAATTTATTCCCACCTATAATCGAGGTTAGACCGGCAGGGAAGCACCTTTACCCGAAAAACGGGGGAAAGGAATCTGCTAGAGCGTCTAGCAACCCGGGCGCGAGTGTACGCATTTTTTTCTTCTTCCTTTCTGCCTTCTGCCCCTTCCTCATGCTTCCCCTTAGCAGGGGACCTGCACTCCTCTCGCGCAAACGGCGAGGCTACACCCCTGTGAAATTCATCATTAATCCATTACAATTCGGTTAATAGATTTTGCTGGCGCTTCTCATCAGGAATCCTGCTGCTTTTCAATTGATTGAAATGAAGGCGACTGTAAGCGAGTCGGCAAGCAGTGGAGTGGAATTGGGGGAGCTGCGGAAGGGGAAGTGTGGGGGGGAAGAATTTGCCGGATAGGTGACGCCTCTGGCCAGTCTTCACTGCTGGCGATGGCTGGCGGCTGGCTGGTTGGGAGGGGAAGGCGCCGGGAAGCCGGGTTGCTTGGATACTCGATAAACCGCAGCCCAGCCTGGGGCGATTACGCCGCAGCGACGGCGCGGGACGATCCTTCCAAGCGTCCCGTAGCCCGAGCGCCCAATTTGCCATTCAGATGTACGGATGTCCTCTCCTGGCTACTGAATCATGCATGCGAGATATTAGAGACGAGGTGTTGCTGATGATGATGATGCTGCTGCTACAGCCGCTCCTGCTGCTGTTGCGACGTTCAGGTGTGTGTAACCTGCGACAGGCTAGCAGTACACACGCAGCAGGGAGTAGAGCAATCCGCGCAAAGCTCCCGCCTGGTGAGGGGATTTCAGCCGCCGAATTAGAATATCAGAAAGACAAGTGAGGTTACGATGTGCATGGCATTTGCATCCATGAACAGAACTCCCCAAGAGGGAGGACACGGCACAGAGCAGGGGCGCGTATGTCGGGCCGGTTTGGTGCTGGAGCCGTACGAGAGTCGTTCGTCACCGGCCCTGCGCCTGCCACTGGTGGTGTTGATCTGGAATGGTTTAGATACAATCGAATTAAAAGAAGCCCCACATGCGCTGACAGTGTAATTAGCTGCCTCGGGGTAAACATGATTGTTGGAAAAGAGAAGGAAGGAAACAAGGACATGGTTCATGCGTACTATGGGGGCTAACAATGCATGGCAGTAAAAAGTAACGATCCACTAAAGAGATACTAGTTGATGTTGTATTTATCTGCTGTTAGCTCCAAGAAGAAGGCTCTATTATCATGCGTCTCCTTGCGGATCATCGTGCAGCAACTGGACGTCTTTCTTTCCATGTTCATTAGCTCATCGGTATTGATTAGTAACTCACTAACTCTATTAGTAACAATGGTTGTAGATTTTAAAAGGTGTTTATATTTTTTATAAAATAAAGAATTTATTGATTTATTCGAAATGCGTGCTGGCTCCAACAAGGCAAAACGGGACAGATTCTCATACAGAATCGTTCCTCCCTAGAAAAGATAAATTAGCTAGTCTAGACTAATCTAGTGTGGTCTAAAGCTTCTGGTACTGGAAAAGTATTGAAAAAATGAGCATGTTTTTCCTAGTTCCTACGAGGACTAAATGGACAAAAATGGATTCACAATAGGTCAAGTGAATCCATTTTTGTTGGTGAATTATAGCAACAATCAATCTTGTATTGCTGGATTGCTGGTTTATAGTATCGGAGGCACAAGGCAGTGGTCAAAATGTAGGCATCTACATAATTTTTTGTTTCAATGGAGAGCAGAGGGTTCCGATCCATAAATCAGGTTCAGAATTGATGACTTCTTGGCTATCTTTTTCTAATACCGATACTAAAACATAAGTTGGACTTACTATCCTCGGCATCCCCAAACCGATGGAGATCATCAAACCATTTCCGATAGTAATTTCCACCTAATTGAAGCACTTTTCCATCCAGCCTTCCAGTCTTTGGATACGTCGTAGTACTACTTGCAAGATTCACTTCATCTTCTGTTGCGCTAGGATGTAAGAAAGAGTTGCGATTTTCCTATTTGCGTTCCTGATAAGGTTTTACGCGTTTAAATAAATAGAAAAGGCGTTAATGATAGAGGCGCTGAATGTGAATCATTCCTCATACAGACATTCACCATTTGTAACAGATTGTCTTTGGCATTCCATTTAAATAGTCAAAATAACTCTCATTAGCCTTTATCAGGACGGTGGGACCGCGTAGGACGTTATGAAAAAAAAAATGGAAATAGACAAACAGTTGGTAATAAAAACATACTCAAACGGAACCGTTCACTGCTTCCTTATCAGGCCTATTAATTACACCAAATGAGTCCGCTAGGCATTCGGAGCTAAAAATATATTTGGTGGATTTTGGTTTTTGCTTTGCCAGCATAATAGCGAAATAATCATTCCGGCCCGTCGTGGGGTCATTCCATAAGGTAGACCTGAGACACTTGTTTGGTTGGTTGAGCGTCATTGCTGTTTGTGTCCCATAACGATGGGAGAAAAATCACTCCAGTTCCACAAATAGATTAAGTAATTAAGACGTAACTCTGGTGTGTCCAGTGTGTCCAGGGGCATTGTTTGGGTGACACACACACACAAATAGCGCAAAGATTAACGATTGATACTATTAAATGGTAGGAAATTCAGCCAACATCTGCATTTTGAGACTACCAAATGATGTTGCTCTTGCAGAAAGATGACGAATATAGGTACGTGTTGTTTTAGGCATCATAATAGTCTCACCATAAAAAAATACGTAAGAATGTAATTCAAAATTGGAGGTCGTCAATAGTATCTCTCGTATAGGGAACAAAAAGACTCATGAAACTATGTGAAATGATGACTAAAGGCCAGACAGTGATTTGGAGATATGGATCTAGCAAAGACACTTCATTGGTCACTAAGCTTTAGCGAAGAAGCTAAAGAAGAATTTGACCGATGAGTGGCCAGAAAAGTGGTAGAAAGTGTTAATCAAATAAACAATTCTTTTGAACAATGAACAGGTTTTTACATCCATTTTTTTCTTTATTTTTATAGAGACTTTGAGCCAATTGGCCTCATTCGCCTCTTTAGCTTTTACATCCAATGACGTGTTGTGGATGATTGCAACTGCCAAGGATTGTGTACTTTACATCTCGGTCATTATTCGATTACTGGAAAAGATTTTGTGACGTTTTACTGTGAGATGTGCTAATGAGAAAAGTGATAAAATACCGGTCACATGCTAAACCCCATAAGTGGTACAGAGGCAGGCCTTGATCGACAACGGTTGTTGAGCCAAAAAGAAGAAGAAGAAGATCTGTAGTTATCTACAATATCTATCTAATATATTAGCAATATCGGAACGATCATATCGAAACTCCAAATACATAAGAGGAAAAATATTATAGAAAGATACTTTTTTTTGCCTTTGCAACTGTTCCGTTCATTCCTGTACTATAAAATTTAACTGGATTGTCTCGTGGATTAGTTTAAGTGCGAACTCACGATTTGCGATGAGTTAGTCTTAGTTAGTTAGAGGCACGCCAACAACGAAGTTGTTAATTATTTTACAGCAAATTTTCTTATTTAGACCACTTTCTCGCTTTTTCGAAAAAAAAAAAAAAAAAAATATATATATATATATATATATATATATATATATATATATATATATATACAGTGAACCCTCTCTTATTTGACACCTCTCCAATTTGAAAAACCTTTCTTATTTGAACATATTGCACAGTCCCTTGATTTCCAGTACATTTTTGTTCCTCTAATTTGGAAAACCTCTGAAATCTGTGTCCCTCTTATTTGTGTATGGTGTTGCCATGGTTATTGAATGATGTATGCTCAAATTGGCAATCCTGTTCGCAGTTTCCTATAGCAACAGTTAAGGCTGCATACTAAATGTTCTGTCTCTTTCTTGTTTGTATGGACCTTTCATTTACTTTCAACCTCTCTAATTTGAAAACCCCTCTTATTCGACAGTCCCATCGCCTCTCAAATAAGAGAGGGTTCACTGTATATACAAGAAGAATTCGATTCCGATCTGAATGTTTTCCTTCGAATTAAGGACCAAAAACCTTAGGACCAAACAAGCCAAAACACTTTAAAGAAGAATAAGAATATTCCATATAGTAAGTTTAACAAATTAACCGATAATGCCTTATATTCTCGCTCACCCATTTCAAAAGTCTACGAAAGTAAAACATTCGTTAAGTACCGGCAAATTTAAATTGCGGCACATTGCAACCAGCTCAACTTTTCAACCCCTTTCCATAAACACATGTCAAAAACGTCATAATTTTGTTTACATCGAAGCGGCAAAACAAAAGGGGAGGGAGAAGGGGGTTGAAAACGGTAACATATTTTTCGACTGCGGTTATGTGCGGCTAATTAAATCTACCACTCCTTGCTAATCAGCTGTTGGACTAGTATGTGTGTGTGCATGCTCGAAGGTAGATAATTCCATTCTTCCATCGTTTGGCTTGGTTTCATTACTAAAACACAACCGCCCGGTACGGACGCTGCTACGTGTGTGCCCTTGAAATCACACTGAAACTGTGAAATTTGGTGACATTCAGTGCATCTTTTGGGCCCGTGGACATACGGTGGCATAAGATTGTGCAAGAAGGAAGTTGATTCGCAAACAAAAATGATAAAAGTGTTGTGTTATACAATTAAAACAGCAAATACTCCGCTTAGTATTGCGGCAAGAAAATTCGCAACAAGCGGCATTCTGAACGAAAACCACAAGTAAGTCAAACGAAATGAAACGGATGATCCAACAGGGGCGCAACAGGTTGTTGTTTTTTTTGGGGAAAGTTCCCCGAAAAAGTTTCTCTTCCGGAATGAGATTTTATCACAACGTTTTCTTATTGCTTTACTTTCTTTTCAGATGTAAACTGTTAGTGGTTGGTGGGGGCGCCGGAGGATGTTCCGTGGCGGCAAAAGCATCCAACAAGCTGGGGGCCGGAAAAGTGATTGTGCTGGAACCGGCTGATGTAAGTTGCAGTTTTAACAGCTAAAAATACTTTCATCGATCTTTATCAATCGAATTTTGAAGAAAAATATTAACCAAAAACCAATGGGCTTCATCCTAATCAAATGAAAGTCAATTGTCTAGTGGTGCAATATCAGCAGCAGTACGGCTTATCGACTTCCTGTGCACTATCGGTCGAACCGTGGTTGCGTTTGTTAGCCAAATCGAGTGTTGTAAAATGCATGTATTCTGCTTAGCAACATTCGTTACACATTGATCTCTTTCTGTTTCAACGGTTTCGCTCTTAAGCTGGCCTTTTTTGGTGCTATTTTTATTGTTTTCAATTAGCTAGTCTGGTCTGACAGACTTAACCGCATTTCGAGCGGACATTTTGACCATCATCATTGTGTAACTTGTGCTAATGAATTAAACAAACTATAGTGACTTTGCACTTTGCCACAGGCAAAAAAGATCGAACGGGAAAATAGCCGTGAATGTTTTATTAGTACTCTCCTACCCCTTGTTCGTTTCATTTTTATTGCTCTATTGGCCTCGAGTGAATTTATTTGCTGCTAGGAATTGGGTGCGGCACAATAATGCATATACAAAAAGCGTAATAACAAATTTATATTTTTCAAGCACGCTGCTCCTACATAAAGCAATAAAAACATCATCATGCTATTTTCCTTCTTCCAGAACCACTATTATCAGCCGATGTTCACCCTAATCGGCGGTGGCATTAAAAAGCTGGAGGACAGCTTTCGCCCAATGAAGAGCGTACTGCCCGCGCTGGCCACGTGGATCAAGGATTCGGCGGCAAAGTTTGAGCCCGAAAGCAACACCGTCCACACCAGTGGTGGTGATACAATCGAGTACGAATATTTGCTCGTTGCCGTCGGATTGCAGCTGAATTACGACAAAATTCCGGGCCTGCTGGAAGCCCTGTCGATACCGAACGGGAAGGTGTGCTCGAACTACTCGCCGAAGTATGTCGACCGTACCTACCAGGCGCTGAAGAACTTCCGCACCGGCAACGCCGTGTTCACCTTCCCGAACAGTCCGGTCAAGTGTCCCGGAGCGCCCCAGAAGGTGCTGTACATTGCGGAGCACTATTTACGCAAGGTAGTTTTGGCAGTTGTGGCTGACTGACAGGGGATTAGTGCAATTGATTAAAACATTTTTTTTTACTTGAACCACCAGTCCAGAAAGCGCAAAAATGCGCAGCTCCATTACAACACCTCGCTGCCGGTGCTGTTCGGCGTAAAGCACTATGCCGATGCGCTCTGGGAAATAGTGAAGAAACGGGACATTAATGTAAATCTGCGCACGAACCTAGTCGAGGTGAAACCCGGCACGGATGAAGCTGTGTTCGAAAATCTCGACAAGCCGGACGAGCGGTTTACCGTTAAGGTAAGGTTAAGTAGGTCAGGTGCCTGCGGGAAGGCCACGGACGAACGGGTTGGAGAGGGCACAAATGTAACATGACATCAATCCAATGAGTGTGCGTGTTTGCTTATGCATATTTGCAGTACGAGCTGCTGCACGTCACCCCGCCGATGGGTGCCCCGGATGTGCTGAAGGCTTGCAAAAGCCTAGTTACCGAGGTGGGCTTCGTAGACGTGAACAAGGATACGCTGCAGCATCAGAAATTCAGCAACGTCTTTGCGATCGGTGACTGCTCATCTTCGCCGAATTCTAAAACAGCAGCGTCCGTCGGTAAGCGAAAACGAGCCCTCATTGTACATGCAAATGAAGCAGGCAGGCAGGCAGCCAAAGGCAGGACTGTTGATCCATTTGCATTGCATATGCATATTCGATGATGGTGGAACGATCCATTTGTGTGAACGCTTCTTGTCGCTGTTCTTCTTCCTTTCAGCCGCCCAGTCGCAAGTGGTGTACAAAAATTTAATGGCTGTGATGGAGGGCCGCACACCTAATCGAGTTTTCGACGGGTACGCGTCCTGCCCGCTGGTCACGGGATACAACACGTGTATGCTGGCCGAGTTCGATTACTCCCTGACGCCCTTGGAAACTTTCCCGCTCGATCAGCGCAAGGAGCGCTTCACGATGTACCTCATGAAGAAGGATTTCATGCCCCCGCTCTACTGGCATCTGCTGCTGAACGGTCTATGGAATGGGCCGGGACTGATGCGAAAGTTGATGCATTTCCGGCTGTAAGCGCAACGCGTTGAATGACCTGTCTGGTACATTGGTTTATTTTGTTCTTTGTTGTCCAACGTTTCGATATCGATCGAATAGGAATGGCGGGATGAGAGATTATACATCACATTAGTATCGATCTAACCACTGCAAACTAATCCACTGGCGATTGAATCAAATTCAAAATGCAATTATTTCACCGTCTATCTTTTAATTTTTTCCCGAAATTATCTTAACTGTTTAAACTAGCTTAAAGCTACATTCTAAATCGCATACAAAATCAGTTGGTAAATAAACTATCAAATGCAACATGTGCAATATCAAATTTTTAAAAATGTGGCGCTATATTTTAGTAAAAATATTTTAATAAGCGCATTATTTTCAACAACCATTCATGATCATACATCCTTGTTTGTAAATTTTAAAATAGAGCAACGGGCACTATTCCCGTCATGGAATTTCAACGTTTCAAATCGTTTTCTTCAAATACGTACCATTTACAAATAATTTTGAATGACTAAGTTTTTCTCAATTTTTTATCGTTTTTTTTTGTTTTGCATTTTTGAAAATTGATCCCACAAAATAAAATACGAAATGTCCTCGGACCGACCACAGTGCAGAGCCAGACCAAAACAAACAAACGTCAAAACGGTTTCGATTTGGCTTCTGCTGAACTTTGTTCCGCATCATGCGATTGTAAACTTACGGTTCAGGAGTTACCCCGTTTTGTGGAGCGTCGTGAAATGTGAAAAATCGTGCATAAAGTGCATTGAACTTACACAAAACCGATTCCATCTTTCCTTTCAACATTCCCGCATAAAGACCATTCCGGTGGCGGAAGTTGTGATGTGCTTGCGGCCACGGCTTCTCCGCTTTAAGATCGTTAACCGTACTGCGGGCTCTGATTATCAAGGAGGCAACGATTCCTTATCTGTTCCTTATCCCGTGCCACAGCCATTCGCTTGCCTCCCGTTGCACACGTAACATGGGTCTGATAGGTTTGGTGTTGATGATTTTGGACCCATTCAAAATCGTACGAAACTATGTATTCAAACCGGTCGCTACGCTGGGCCTGGCCGCTGCCGAGGAGTACCGAGCGCGGAAGGAAAAGAGTGTGACCACTACGAAGAACGTGTTCCTGAAGCTGCTCGTCGTCGTGCTGGTCGGCTTTTCCGTCGTGTGGGCCTCCATCTTCCTGTACCTGTACTTCTACTACTCCTACATGCCCTCCGTTTTGCATGTGAAGGATGTGCACCTGAACATACGGTATGTGCCCCCCCTGGCGTGACGGCGGAATGTGTGCAGCGCACGCTTCACGCTTCAAGCAGCATTATTAACTCGCTTTCTTCTCGCTTTGCAGCGAATGTCAAGATAATGCGTACGATTGCAAACCTTATCCGACGGCGAACGTTGCGCTGACTAATCATCAACGGTTCCTGATGGTGGGACAGCCGTACAAGATCGTACTGAACCTGGAAATGCCCGAATCTGAACACAATGGTAAAATAGGTAATCGGTTGTAGCAAGTGTTTGTCCTACTGCTCTCGGGAGGGTGGTTTACCTGGGTTGTAGCTGGTATTGTAGTGTGTGTTTAGGCATCCTTCCACGAAAAAACCAATTCATCTTTCCTTCTTCCCACGTTCAGGCATGTTCACCGTGTGCGGTACGGTAAAGGACTACGGGCATGTCGAGGTGGCGCGATCCTGCCGCATGTCCATGCTGCACTACAAATCCGACCTGTTGAAAACGATTCTAACGTTCGTGTTTGCGCCACTGCTAGTATTCGGCTATCGGGAGGAGAAGCAGCTAGTTACGGTGGAGCTGTTCTCCAACTTTCTCGACGACTCGACCCATCCCGCCACCAACATCGACATCACCATCCACTGTCGGGACATTCAGCTGTACTCGGCCCAGCTACAGGTGGTCGCGAACTTTACCGGCCTGCGATATCTAATGTTTAACTGGCCCGTGCTGTCCGCGCTTATCGGTAAGCAAGTCATGCCACTGCTCGCAGCGCTATGTATTCGCTCGTCGCGGAATACGGATAGTAATGTACTTGTATTGTGTCGTTGCAGGCATTACCACGAATCTATTTTTCATTCTAATCGTCTGCGTACTGAGCTGGTACCATTGGGACGATACGGAGTGGATATCGGACATCCGGGACAGGTATCAGCAAATCGTGAAGGGCGTATCGAAGGTCAATGCTGCAATGGAGCAAACGAAAGCGGTCAACCCGCTCAAGGACACCGACACGCCATCGAAAGACTGGCTTCTAGACGAGGAGTGATATTGGTATGGAGAAAAATGGGGAGTATTTTTTGGTGGGTTTGTAATAAAGTGTTACATTTTTTACATACGTTTTGAGTTCATAGTATCGGCGCAAGCGTATTCTATATATTTTTAAATGTGCATCATTTAAAATAAGGAACTTTGCGCAACGACCTTGCTGGATGATGTGTTTGACAGGGGTGTCAAACTCAAGTCGACCAACGGAACCTTACAACGTTTGCAGTCGACAGTAAAATGTGTCCAATTGCGATTGAAATTGTGAAATAGCAATATTTCGCAATCAAGATAATTATCACACAAATTTAGTAATTTCATGTTGAGTGTGCCACCATTAGTAAGTTGTGTTTTTAAAACCGATTGATTGATTATCCATATAAATATGTATTATTTTGCAAACGGTTGAACTATTACCAATTCTATTAATTATTTTCTAGTGGAATGAAAATAAGCATTATATTATATTATATTATTATTATTTATTACTTTATATCATAGATATTTCAATAGCAGTTTTTTAACATCGGAATAGGCAACAACCCTCCTTGAGCTGTATGTCGACATTTCGGACCAAACGAACCTCGTTCAACAACCACAATTGCTAAGCGATCGTACAGTTCAGTAAAGTGATCGAGGATTTTGAAACATATAATTGCCGGTATAAGAAACATTTGTGTATGCAGCATTAAAATATAAGAATCACAAACGCAAATACCAATTATTGATCCAGCTGGCCCACATAACTACGCCAATACAGTGTGGTGGTAATATTTAATTTTATTTAATTTTAACACCCATGAGTCACAGGCTGGATCCCGCATCAATCAAAATTTCAAACCACCAACACACAATTTTACCTTCGACCACCACTTCTTTACCCCCCCTTTTCTCCAACGGGCCAGAAGATTTTATTTGCACAAATCTTCCTCCTTCCCACAATCGAATGGCCTTGGAGGAAAAAGGAAAATGCGTGTGCGTAGCTGGTCTTACAGTCTTACAGGTACGAGACAACCAGAGAGAGAGAGAGAGAAAGAGTGAGACAGCCCGAAGCGCAGCGCAGCTTCGTCGTGGCCGAAATAATAGGGAAATTGAAAATGGTTTTTAAAAATAGCACAATCGGCAGTTTGGCTGCCGAGCACGGTTCACGTTCTGTCCTTCCCAATCACCCCTTCCACACCCCCATCGCGTGCCAGTTATCGAGCAGACAGTGGTGGGGCATAGTTCTCAGACTCGACTTGAAATGCTTCCCCCAACCGCCACGACCCGAGTGGGCTAGGGGGATCGCGTTGATGCTCCTATTACGCAAGAGCCGAGGGCGCATTATCATGCGCAAATTTGGCAAACTTGGTTCCTTCAAAACGGAAAACGAGATTACACTTCCATCTCCCAGGCACGACACGGACAGCACGACGACAGCGGGCACAGGCCGGCGCGTAACGGGAAACGATCAGCAAACACTCACAGAACACTCTCAAACCCTCAAGCTACAGCGCGGGCATGATGACATCATTGCGCCTACCGTCACACGGCGGGTTGTAATAAAAAAGCACACACACACACAATCCGTTTCTAAATAGTAGAACCTCTAAATGTCGCCAGGAGAGAGAAGAAAAAAAACGGCTCCTTATGGAGTTGCTGAATCAAGAAAACAAAAAATAGAAAGAAATAGAAAGTTACGTTTGGGAGCGTTTTTTTGGGGGGAGAGAAAGCTGAGCAAACAGCAAGTAAAGCATTGTTGAACTACGGTATACACGTCCATACACACCTCCTTCGTACCGGCAGTACGATCACCAAACAAACATCGAGAGAGTTATCCAAATCTTTCGATCTGTCATCAGCTCTTGCCTGATGAACAATATGTTTACATCGAAGGTTCAAAGAAAAGTTTGAAGATAAAAGAAACACATTTACGTACACATTATTAAACATTCTTGTGTGTAACGTGTAACGGTCCCATTCGGTATGTACTTCGCATATAGTTCGCTTGTGATCATCAACAATGATGGTGAGATGATGGGGTAGATACGTTTAGAGCTGCGAAAATTCGACCAAACTCTGTGTTCATCCATCTGGCAGCCAAATAAACGACATCTTTATGAGCAGGCAGCAACAATGAACGGCAACTGGTGGTAAATGACGATGATTTCGCGTTTCGTGTCCGGTTCCCAGGCGTCTTATGGACTTTGTTTTCTGCATCATTCTCCAGGAAACATCTTCAACCTCTCGGTCGATGACACTCTGCGCTCATACGCTCATAATCTTAGTACGCAATGGACCACAATAGAGCAGCAGTGTTGCCGATGATCGAGAAACGATCGCGATCGATAGCGGTGAAGAGAACTCCCGCTCCATATCATTTCCAGTGCTCCAGTGCATGCATTACGATACGTGTACGTCAATTATGCCAAGATACAAATCATCGCATTTGTCGACACGTACTCATTGCTGGTAAGCGATGACGACTCTCTCTCTCTCTCGACTGTCGTCTGTAACACGCTGCTGTCGACACGCATTCTATCAACCGGTGCTGGAACTCTGGCTTTGGATATGGTGCGTAATTAAAATTATCATTCAACACACACACACACACGCACAAGCGGACGTTAAATTAGAATCGGAACTGCCACCAGACAGGAAGCTCCGTTCGTATGGCTGCCCGGAAGAACACACACACACTGGCGAAGGGCCGATTCCAATCGCAATTGTCCCATCCGTCTGTTCGTCTGTTGCAGTTTTGCGCACCCTCCCAACCCCTCCAGCCCACTGGTCGGGAAAACGGGTGAGTGAGTAATTAGAACTTAGATTTACAACCCCCCCCCCAACGACCCCCTTCTCTCCACCGGAACTGGTTAACGCGAACGGGAGTTTGTGCGAACAGCCTTCCCCCCCGCAGGCCACAGCACCACCATTCCGGAAGTTGAGTACATGAGCGTTTCCGTTTGCTCCAAACGGGTTGGCGGGGTGAAAGAAAATAAAGTTGTTTGGG
The DNA here is from genome assembly GCF_016920715.1 of Anopheles arabiensis. Lineage (NCBI taxonomy): Eukaryota > Metazoa > Arthropoda > Insecta > Diptera > Culicidae > Anopheles > Anopheles arabiensis. The sequence goes on from NC_053517.1 coordinate 32,645,698, forward strand.
GACCGGGAGGAGAGGGAACGGATTGCAACGGGAACGGATCCGGCATTGGGTTTACGGCACTTTTCTACCCACTTTCAACGAACGGAAGGAAGTGCATGTATAGAGTATGATTGTGGTCTGCGCGCTCATCCTGCAAGCGATCTCAACACTCGACGGACGATCAAGTTAAGGAGGAAGAAAAGGAAATGATGCCGGAGGGGGAGAGGGTAAATTCTAGCAAAAAAAGATAAGAGGCTCTTGGCTACCTTTGGTAGAAGGTAAGAAGACGGAAAAAAGAGATCTTCATCAGCCCTATGCTGCTTCCTATCCGTCACCTCGAATACAGAGGGGGGGGGGGCTGATCACTTCCTGTGTGCTGTGATAACTAGGGGTCTCCGGTGTCTCCCTCAGTAGAAAACAGTCAACACACAAACGCACAGACACATTGCAGACCGTTCTTGCCCCATTTCACCCCCCCCCATCCCTCCACACACGCACCACTTGCTGCTTACCCGGCTACGCAAAACGGCCCGAAGGCGACACATCCGGCTGATTACTTCATCGGATTCGCTAGCGCTTTATCCCCGCCGCAGCCGAGTTTATTGCTCCCGTATGGATCTCAAAAATAAACATGTGTGGCGCGCGCACACGCAACGACAAAAAAAAAAGAGTATCAAACGGCTTAACGGTGCGCGTATGTCTCTCGCGTATATTCGCAGTTGGGACAACCGAATTTTTGGGGACGAAAGTAAGGGAGATAGAGAGAGAGAGAAAGGCACTAACCATGAAACGCTACCATGTGTCAATACGCTGTCGCTGGCGGCTTAGTGGTCGGTCGTGGGGGGGGGGGGTGAAGGAGGAGTTAAATTTGGATTAGGATATTGCCGGGAATAGGCACTTAGGACGGTGATGGCACAAAAAGAAGTACAATTTCCAAGCTTTACCCCTCTACACACAACGATACGTAGTGGGCGACAGGAATGAGCTACTATGGATGGTTTTGACTTTGAAGATTGACTTTGAAGAGGTTTCGTCGGAATAGTGTAAACTTCCCAATAACACGAGTTCACTTAACTTTGTTCATAGTTTGTTCCTCTGGACATGGCAATTGTATCTCCCATACTAGAACGCACTTTCAAAGAGAGCCACATAAAAAAGTAGTAGTGTTGGGTGCGTCTGATTCACTTGAGTCTGAATGAATCTTTGAAAAGCTCCAATGAATCTGGATCTCGATTGAAAAGATTCATGAATCTCTAAAGATACATGAATCTCAAGATATCTAGGGAATACAGGGTTTTCGAGGATTATATAGACATGTTAAGCGATTTGTAGATTCTTTCAGGCACATAATAGACTCTTTCAGCGAGATATAGAATTGTTCGGAAGTAGGCGTTGACATGTTCAGCGATTCTGTAGTGTTGTCATTTGTTTTGTTTACACCCTGTGCCGCAGCATTCAATTTTTCATTCTTAAATACCATAAAAGTAGCAAGTAATCATTCCCCAAGCTGTTTAATACATAAATTAGTTGAAAAAAGCATATTTTTTCGAAAACCGTTTGTTTACCTCCTGATGAGAGTGATGCAAGTTGCAGTCCAAGGGGTACGAAAGTGACAGCTCTACAGTATAACCGAACATGTCATCGCCTACTTCCGAAAAATTCTATATCTCGTTGAAAGAGTCTATTATATGCCTGAACGAATCTACAACTCACTCGACGAACATGTCTATATATAATCCTCGAAAACCCTGTAATGAATCTCCAAAGATTCATAGAGCTTGAGCTTCTTCTTACTCTTCTTCTTTGCGTAACGACCTACATGGTCTTCTTCTATTTGGCGTAACGTCCTACGCGGACATCACGAGACTTAATTCATTACCACCGGATAAAGTCAATCCTTGCTAAGGTGGCACGGTCCATTCTAAGCTTGAACCCATGACGGGCATTTTATTGAGTCGTTCGAGTTGACGACTGTACCACGGGACCTACGTGGTCATACCAGTCTATACAGGCTCTGGTGACTTCATAGCAAGTATAACCACGTAGCCGGATAGTCTGTACTTTCTGCGGGGAGAGGGTCCATTGCGAAGTTTGAACTCAGGACGGGCATATTGCTATAAGTTGTGCGAGTTAACACCACTGTACCACGGGATCGTGCAAATTCAATATCTTGAAAATCTCTACAGATTCATGATTTTTTAGAGATTTGTGAATCTTTATCGAATCTTTATTCATGCAGTTTATGGCCTCCGAAGATATCAGCGTAATTGGAATTTCTGCGTATGTCAAACATCACAATTTTCAGCCAAAACACATTTGCTTAAAATTAAAAGTGAAAATTTTTAACATTAAAATAATTATGTAAAAAAGATCATGCAAATTTTCTAAGCACATTTTTTTTCTTTTCAGACTATATTGAATGAGTATACAGTTAGTAAGCTAATGGTGACAGTTAGTGAATTAACGAACATCAAATCTCAGTGATTCCCATGGGCGTTATAAATATTTCTTAGTCCTGCATTTTCGAGACGAGAAATCATTGTAATAGCAAATCAAGAACGCCCGCGTCTTACTTAAGGTAAGCAGACCACACACTGGCAGCACCAGAACAACCCCTCCCCCCACCCCACCTTTGCATATCGAAGGGAATTGAATCTTTATTAATTCAGCTCTAACCTTGAGCTGAAATGTTCAATTCTTCAACCATCTGGTACCCACATTGAATGTGGCACCAGACACAAAACAAGCAACGTCCCCTTCAACACATCCAGAGCAGCAACGATCCTGCTAGTTGCGCATGTGTGTGTGTGTGTGTGTGTGTTGATAACGGATGAATTACCCAACAATGTTCACAATCACAGCGATAACGCACAGCCCCTTAACAATACACAAAACAAACACGGAGCGTTAGCATCCCCCAATTCCCCCCCCCCTTCACTCCCTTCAGTACGATCCACCGTGTTCGTGTTCAGCAGCTGACGGAATGTGCTGAACTACGTCTCTGCGTGTGTGCGTACGCTAGTACGTACGCAAATGTGCAAGTGTGTTCGTACTGCCGTGAACGCATCTTCCGCAGCAGCCCGACTTTCGATGACGTCAGCAGCAGTAGGCGAGTGCGTGCGCACGCAAGCAAAGCGACAGCTCTCTCGCTCTCTCTCTCTCTCTCTCTCTTTCGATCAGTTAATTTACGGCGCCAGTGCAAAGTGTGTTCGATCGGTGTCCAATTGTCCGCGTATGTAGTTTTCTACTAAAAGTGTTCAAAACGCGCACTCTTATCGTACTCATCATCGTCGGGTCACACCAACGTATGGGCCGTAGCCGCAGCCGTGGCTGTGTGTTTGTGGCCTTGTTGATAAGCCGCAAATTGCTGAAGTTTGTTGGCCAGCAATTTCTAAACCCAACCCACGAGAGATCAAGGGGGTCTGTATGGGGTGCGCCTAGCAGCTGGTCCCCTTCTGTGTGAGTACATTTAAAATTTAAATGCCCCGCGCCGGGCGCGCGCTCTCTCTTTCACTCTCTCTCTCTCTCTCTCTCTGTCCTGCCCGAGATGATAAATCTCCGGAAGAAGTCTGCAAAGGCGTGGCAGGATGGGCCAACTACTACTGCACACTCACACGAACACACACATATATACAGGAAAATTCGCTTCCGTTGCGTTGCAGATAGAACCACGTCTGGCATTGGGGTGGCCGAAAGTTGTGCGTGGTGGCCGAAGGGCTAACGCCGGCACTGGGGCTGTGGTGCTGGGATGGGAACGTGGGGCAACGAAATTGCGAAAAACGAAACACACTAATCGACAAAACGGTCGAAATATGCAAACAGAACCATTCGCGAGTCGGTCGTTTCCTCCGTTACATCTCCGGTTTTCTTCTTTTTCTGCTTCTTTTTGGTTGTGTGTGTGTGTGTGTCTTGGTGCCGCTTGTGCCCCCATGGCGTAGTGTGAGATCTCGTGATCGGTTGTGTTGGGGAGCCAGGCGCCGGAATTGGCACCGTTGCGGCCCCTTTCCTGCGCATGGCATCCGTATCTCTCCCCCCTCCCCCCCCCCCTATTTGGAGGCCATTTTTCAACGGGGGACGATAGTATCTCGGTGTGGGCCCCGTATGTAATAGACACGATCGGTATGTGCGTGTGTGTGTGTGTGTGTGTGTTTGCTCCAGTTTGCGTGTTGTGTTCGTGCGCGGGAGGTTAACGCGATATATTAGAGTCGCCGACATTGCTGCGAGCGCTTGGAACGCGTACGAAATACGAACGCGCAAAGCAGGTTCGCTGGCTGGTTTGCTGAAATGCTCTATTCTCCGGTACGGAAGTAAAGTCACGGCTTTGGCCAACACTGGCCATCGATCACCAGCATCACTTACTATTACCATATTGCCTGTGCTCTAATATCGAGAGCGCCACTGGCTACCAGTTTGGCGCATGCAGATCGAATCCTAGCTTGGCCGGCTTATGCCACTTGAAATTCTTGGCAATCTTCGGCAGCAGTTTTGGGCAGTTTAGCGCAACCGAATTGCCAATAACGGTGCTCCATAGAGGAAGCTGTATCAGACGTTCGTTGGCTTGTATGTGTGGTTGGTGTTTGGGGCGAAATTACACCATCACCACTGCTAATCATTTTTGCATTTGGAAATGTTTGGAGAAAGCTATTCCATTTTTTTTTCGATTCGTATAACAATATGAAGAAAAGAAGGGAGCAAGAGTGGCTACGTTAGAAACAGTTTCCAATTCCGGTTGTATCTGTTTGTTGTGGCAAACCTAAAGCAGAAAAGATGATTTTTTATGAGACTCCCCATTGACTTATGGTGCTCTTCTGGAAAGAACTTATCAAGAAAACAATTTCCTTGAAACAACCATTTCGATTCTTACTTATTTTGAAGCATAGCATGAATTTTGTCGAGCTAGTCATAAATTATATCCATATACCGTCTTCCACGAAAATGGAAATTTGAATGTTTTGTTATACCTCTATTAATCTATTAATTACCTCTCGTTCGTTACATAAACCATACTGAAACTGTCTAAACTAGGGGATGGGATGAGCGAACCTGGAGGAACGTTTCAGCACCTTGATTGGAGTGAATTACAACAGGTTCAGCTATTCAGTTTCAATTAATTGCCGAATGTAAGACAGTTCATGCAGGCGGTTTCAGAGGGTTCCTCATAATTTTGGGACACTTTCTTTACTCTGGCTTACATGCCCAAATCCTCTAGGAATTTCCAAAGGGGTCCGTTAAAATTTTAATCCAATAGGAATTTCCTAAGTGTCTGTCCAAAAGGGTACCGTAAAGTCCAATTCCCGACACATACGTCTACTTACACGTAACAAACTGTCCCAAAATTATGAAGACCGCTGAAAAATTCTATAAGATCCTGCAAACGATCGTACCATACTTTCCTGGGTCCTCTTAACAACATTATAAATGTCGGTCTGAAGTTACTGACAACGATAGGCCCAAAAATCGCTCATAAGTTCCTGAGAACAATTACTAGGGATATTGCTCATATGAACGATGCTCCAAACATCATTCATAAATAGCTATGAACAATCGCACCAAAGATAGTTCAAAGGATCCTTTATCTTTATCCAATTGTCAGCTTGGACACATGGCAGCAAGTAGTAGCGCACATTTATTTAATACATCACCCCGACCCAGTTACATTATCTGCCAGGTTAAAAACCTAATGGAGTGGTTCCGTTCCCTTCCAGCAGGGAACGAATCCAATCCACTCGTGCATTTTCCATCTCTAGTCTAAATATTCGCATTTTCTACACTTTTGCATGCTTTTCATGTGACCAGTATAATGTACGTATTAATATATTAAATTAGTGTATTAATCGTGTGTGAAAGGATGCTACGCAAAACATGAATATTATTTACAGGATCTTTACCCTTCTTCAAAACAATGTATCCCCAATATTCACCTTCAAAGAGCACTACTTAAACCGTGTGTGTGTGTGTGTTTTTTTATTATGCAAAACTTTCTCAGCCCTTCCCCCCCCATTCTCTCCCCTCGAACACGTGCGATACTGCTGCCGCTGCTGTTTGCGCCGGGCTAGTCGCTGCTTTCAAAAGGAAATTAATCTCCTTTCCATCTATCTGTATTACCCACCCCGCTCCCCGAGTAACGGCCTATCCCTCAAGATCGTTACCGCACCCACTCCCTTTACCCACGGAGGTCCGCGATCCAATCAGCCGCGATTGATGTGCAAAAAATTGGCGCTGCCAACCCTTTTCTCCACTACCTGTCGTGGCGTGGCGGTGGCGCAACGAAAAAAAAGGCTCGTTTTGTTTGGAATGGAAAAAGAAAGAAGAAAAACAAGGTAGGTCCACAAAAAAACCATACTCGAAACAAAAAACGGGGGGAGAAATGCGTACCGTGGCGAGACCAAAATGGCAATCGCGGGGCGAATGCAGGACGGCGAAAGCAAGATAAAAATCCGATAGCACCAAAAACCAGCAACAACAACAGCAAACACACATACAAACAAAAGAACAGCAAAACTGGCAACAGCAAAAGAGGTTTCCGCGATCGAGCGACTCGACTGGGCGATCGATCGCGGGAGTGTTCGGTGGAAGAAAGGAAACACACATAAAGAATTCAACCCTTAAAAGCCAAAAACTTAAACCGAAACGAAAAAAAAACAACCAACGGCAACCAAGAACAACAACAACAGCACAATCCGCTGTTCTGCAGAAATCGTGAGATGGGGTGTCCCTCCCTCCGGTGGAAAGTGCGCTTGATTTATTGACCGGCGTTTTGGTCTTTTGGCCGGCCCGGCCCAGGCCCCCATCGTCCGTGCGTTTGGTCCGCGTGTGTGCGGTGTTTTGCTAAATTTATTCAAATTTCAAGTTCAATACACAAAATACCGCAGGCCATTCGATTCGAGTGCGTGAGAGAGAGAGAGAGAGAGAGAGAGAGAGAGAGCGAGAGAGAGAGAGAAAAAGAGCCGAGCGGTCACGGCGTACAAACGTAAGCATAAACCGGCCTTCCTTCATGGTCCTTTGGGTCCTACGGGATCTCAGATGCCGTCAAAACCGTTTCGCACGATGACGCTGTGTTAAACCCCTCCTCCCGAACCACCCAATTCCCCCCTTTCCCCAGCCATCGGAATAAAAACGGCAATCCTTTGTGCGGCCAAATCGGCCCAATGTCGAAGGTGACGCATGCTGAAACAGCGCTACAAGGCGGGTGGAGGGTGGTGGTGGTGGTAGGCGATTGTGGTTGCAGGAAGGCGGAGTGGTAGGCGGTGTGCCGGATTGCGCAGGAAGCGATAGAACCGGAATGGCAGAGCGGGTGAATGGCCCGGATCAGATCGACCTACCTACCCGAAATGCTTCATTCTGGAAAGAGAGAGCGAGCGAGAGAGAGAGAGAGAGAGAGAGAGAGAGGCCAAGGCGAGTACGTTTATGCGATCGACCGCCCAGAACGATCCTTCACTCCCCACTTTGGACCACACGATCGCTAGGGGTGATTGGGGTTGCGTTGGGGATCGGTTCGGGGTGGGCCCAAATCCAGGCCACCCGAGTGAAAAGTGCAAAAAGGAAGCAAAACCGTTTCAGACCTCCGACCACGACCAGCGAGCGCTTCAGCGGCGTGAGGGAGGGGAGCGGTGGTTCAGGAAAAGAGAAAAGTCTTAACGGCAAATGTCCAACAACGCGACCAGCAACGGACAGTGACGGCAACGGCAACGAGCGGGATCAAACTCCCCGGGCAGCGGGAATAAACAAAAGTTTTATAGAAATACACAAATTTAAAGCGATGCAAACACGCACTTACTTGGTACATTCTGCTCACCCTATTTCGAATGTTACTAGGTCCGGGGGTGGAGATCTAATGGGGGGGGGAGGGGGAAGGGCATCAGATGTTAAATTTTGCTCCATTCCGCGCTCAATCTCGGCTCAAGAAAGGTTGATCGGCGAACGGCAAAACGCGCGGCTCGTTGAAATGCGTCAGTGTATGGGTTTTTGTTAAAGGGAGACTAGTATAGATAGAGAGAGAAAGAGAGAAAGAGAGAGAGAGAGTGAGAGAGAGAGAGAGCAAACCGATCGGAACAGACACAAAAAAGGCCACAGCAGGGAATGTTGAAGCGAAAGCGACCAAAGTGATAGGCCGCAAAGGTTCGGTGGAGGGCAAAGAGGAGAGCGGCGATTTGATGGGGTGAGCAACAAGGAACAAGGCAGAGGCTGAGAGGGGGACCAAAATGAAAGGAGTGAAAAGCGCTCGGTCTGGTCTTCGGGCCGGGCAGAAACCGCATTCCACGATCAAATTCCCACGCATTCCTCTCGCATAGTCGTTTCCAGTGAGTCGTTGTTCCCGGGGCTCGAACCCCAACCTGAGCTCCCCCGTCCCACCCCATCCGATGCATCATTTTCAATCTCTTCCCTTTTGATCCTGGTTTCGCCGGGCAATGTGTGCTGGCCCGCTCGCGCACTCTCTCCTTTTCGGTCTCTTTCTTTACTGCTCGTCGATCGTCTGCAGAACCTAGCGGCTGATCGTCGTTTTCGCAGCATCCGCAAGGAACCAGCGACGCGGGGGATGGAGCGGTCTCGAGGGTCTGGATGTAGCAGAGGGTCTGGGGATTGATGAAGATAAGATGAGCGAGAGAGAAAGAAAGAAAGCGGAGCGAGAGAGCAGATTGTAGCTCGCGGTTGGACGCCAGCCAACCGACCGACCGACCGGAACGCGGTTCCGCAGCCCAGAGCGCCAGAGATCAGCAACGGAAAACGGGGCCTCTCTGGGAGTTGCTTCGTGGGTTGGCGCACCGACAGCATGCCGCAACGGGCAGGTAAGTCGAAGCGATATGAAAGAGAGCATGGGGAACTAAATGGGAAGATTCGTTCAACAGCAACTCCGCATATATGGGCTTTCGGCTGGCGCAAAGTGGGCTCTCCTAAAGGCATCAAAACGGGGCCCGTCTGTCCCTCCGTACCGTCACGTTTCCCCGATCGCGTGAGTGAACGATCTGTACGATCATGCGGGATCCTTTTTTTTGCAGATCGCAAAAGTATTGCATGTGGAGCACAAGCAAGCAAACGCACACGAAGAGGGCCATTTTGGGGTGCGAAACGATGCCATTTCGCCTGCGATACGTTCTCGAAATCCGAGGGAAATAATCTCCCAAGCGCCCTTTAAATACAGGCACAAGTATTAACGACAAGTTGTAATTGTATCAGTAAGGTGAATTACGAAAAATGGTAAAAATGGTGTCTTTTCTCCAAATCCAATGGGTAGGCTCATCTCCAAATGCTCACGTCCCCAGTGGAAAGTGGACACATGGAATGTTGATCACTTCGTAGAGTCGAGCGGGAACCATCAAACAGCCAGCTGTTTTATCAGCTGGATATCAGCCAGCTGTTTTATACGGAGTTTGACACATGGCGGCTGAAATCATGTCAACACTCCATACAAAACCAAACACAAAACAAGCCTCAGATTTTTAGCCTAGATCAGCGATCGGCAATGTGTAGCTCGCTCGCGGCTCTTTGATATCAAGATGGCGACTCTTCACAGTTCATATATTTTCATAGAAATTTCACAAATTTTTGCTCTTGGGTTAATGGATGGGGTTTACAATTTGACACTTCACCTGAAACTCTACGAACATTTTTGGAGAATTTGGCGGTCTGACTTTCCAAACATCCTTATTGGCACATCATACCACTTTTGTATTGAACTGACAGTTTTCAGATAGCGGGTCATCGAAATAACGTTATACCTAAGGTAACCTGGTGTCGCAACAAGGATGGAGATCTGGTTAGTAACTAGCCAGAGGTCCTCTCGCGGTGGACTTAGTACTTTGATGAATGACTCAACGACTAGTTTAACGAACAGCTAGAGGCTCTACTAGCAGATAGTGTCTTGATATCGCCACTTAGCATCGACGGAACCCAACAAGCTATCTATCGGCTAAAAAATACCATAGCACCCGAAACCGACGGAATCGCAGCTGAGCTGGTCAAGAATGGAGGTGCACGAAATAGAAAACGAGATTCATCAAATTGTTACTGAGGTGTGGGATAGCGAAACGATATGGCTTGTGATTGTAATCTCGGCATCATCTACCCCATATACAAGAAGGGAGACAGGTTGGACTGCAACAACTACAGGGGTTGTTATATTCTCTCTGATCCTTCAGGATCGTCGTGTCCCTCACGCCGAAGAGATAGTCGGACACTATCAAAGTATATTCCGAAACGGAAAATCAAGCACTGATTCAGCAGATCCTGAAGAAGATGGCAGAATATAGACACAGCAAAACACATCTCCATTGTCATCTGAATATAATAGCATAGCCAAGAATCCCGGCCAAACTGATAAAGCTAGTTAGAATGACTATGACCAACGTCACTGGTCTGGTCTCCGCGATTGGCTTGCCTGTCTCCTATTCATCTTGGCGCTAGAGAACCGGCCATCGGGGACTCGAGAGTGGAGACTTCGGGAACCATCTTCTATTAGTCAACCCAGATTCTGGCGTATGCTGATAATGTAGATATCATTGGTCTGCAGCTCTCCTATGTAGCAGAAGCCTACCAAGGGATCAAACAGGCGGCAGAGAACCTCGGATTGCAAATAAACGAGGCAAATACCAAATTGATGGTAGCAATATCAGCGGGCCTACCAGCAACAAATCCAAACTTACGTAGGCGCGACGTACAGATAGGTGAACGCACTTTTGAAGTCGTCTCAGAATTCACCTATCTCGGATCAAAGGTCAGCAACGACAATAGCACGGAAGCTGAGTGGCGCGCAAGGATACTGGCTGCAAACCGGTCATTCTACAGTCTGAGAAATCAGTCAACCTCAAAGAACCTGTCGCGACGGACGAAGCTGGATAGCTATAAAGTTCCGGTACTCACATACGCCTTTGGGACATGGACACTGTAAAAATCGGACGAAACTCTCTTTGCCCCGTTTGTGTGGAAGGACAATGGAGGAGCCGCTATAACGACGAGCTTTACGAGATGTACGGCGACCTCACTGTCATGCATCGTATCAAGCTCGCCAGGCTCCGGTGGGCTGGCCATGTTGTACGCATGGAAACGGAAGACCCAGCCCGTAAAGTCTTCTTAGGCGGTCTACAAGGACAGAGGAGGCGTAGTAGCGCCAAATTCAGGTGTCAAGATGACGTGAAGGCATCCGCCATTAAGGCCTAGATTACAGGAAAACAGACTGGCAGACGAAGGAGCGAAACAGTGAGTGGTTTAGTAAGTAAGTAAGTAAGTAAGTAAGTAAGTAAGTAAGTAAGTAAGTAAGTAAGTAAGTAAGTAAGCAAGTGCAAGCAAGCAAGCAAGCAAGCAAGCAAGCAAGCAAGCGCAAGCAAGCAAGCGCGCAAGCAAGTGCAAGCAAGCAAGCAAGCGCAAGCGCGCGCAAGTGAGCGCAAGTGAGCGCGCGCGCAAGCGCAAGCGCGCGCGCGCGCAAGTGCGCGCGCGCAAGTGCGTGCGGCGCGCGTAGCGCGCGCGCGCGCGCGGCAAGTGAGCAAGCGCGCGCGGCGCGCGTGCGCGCGCGGTGCGCGGCAAGCAAGTGCAAGTGTGAGTGCGGCAAGTGCGCGCGGCAAGCAAGTGCGCGCGCGCAAGTGAGCAAGCGCGCGTGCGCGTGGCGCGTAAGTGCGCGCGTGCGCGGCAAGCGCGCGCGCGCGCGCGCGCGCGCGCGCGCGCAAGGCAAGTAAGTAAGTAAGTAAGTAAGTAAGTAAGTAAATAAGTAAGTAAGTAAGTAAGTAAGTAAGTAAGTAAGTAAGTAAGTAAGTAAGTAAGTAAGTAAATAAGTATCTCCCTCTTTATCTCCCTCTTTCTAGTGGTGTTTTATTTCTTCTTTTTGTTGCTGCTATTTGTCACTAACGGTTCCTAAGCTGTTGAAAAAGTGATGAGGAGAGGAAGAGGGGGGGGTGAGGCCAGTGGTGAGGTGCCCACACAGTGTACGACCGCATTCCAGTGTACCCTTCTATCGTTGCCGACGATCACCACCATCGCGGAGTGGCCTACGAAGCAACCGAGAGAAAGAGAGAGAGAGGGACACACACACACACACACACACACACACAAACGTACACAGAGAGGCGAGGGGCCGGTAACGAACGTCTCTGAGTTGGCCACTTTCATTCAACAAAAAGGCCCGGTGTGTGGCCTTGCCTAGTTCGCGGCGAAAGAATGCCAAGTCCCGTTAGAAAGTCTTTCGAGTGTGCGCCGAATGTTCACGGTCAACGTGCCCCTGGCTAGACCACTACCACCGTACGTACACACCCATAAGGCTGGACACAAGTCGTTGTTCCACCCTATCCCCAACCCCATGAGTTGGCAGGCAGGCAGCATCGTCAGCATCGGAACCGAGCGGTGTTTCAGGAATTTCGTGCTGGCAAAGCAGAAAAGCCACCAATAGAGGGCCAGCTGGACAAAAGCAATGGTGCCTGGGTTTGAATGGTTCGATGTTGGAAGTATGGAGGAAGATAATATGCGAACATACATATAATCAAGTTATTCTTTTGCTTTACTGTGTGTGTTTGACGCCACAATTGCGTCAAAAGAGGGAATTTTAAACTCCAATTGTGGCAAATGCTGCTACATGATCATGCCGGAAAATGGCACGATCACTTTAAAAGGCGTCTTAAGCAGTAGGACGGCAGTGGTCTGTTACGAATCACTGGAATCGATCCACGTCCGGGCTTGCAGAAGTCGGCGTTATCATGCATTCTGATTTCCAAACCGCCCGTTTAAAGTCCGCTTATATCCATCCAGCTTGTGCAGTCTAATAATTGGTAAGGACGCATAACGACAAATACTCAAACAACCTAGACGATGCGCCGAAATGTGACGCTCAAAAATGTAACATCCTGTAGCCGAATTGAATACTGCAATAAGAGAGCACGGGCGAGTCAGCAAGTGGCAAATAATTCCCCCAAACGAACCCTCGCAAACCTCGTACATTGTCGAACGGCGGATGATTCGGAGCGACAGACACTGCCCTCGGAGCAGCAGCAAAGCAAAGAAAACAAACCCCGCCCGACATGCACTAAACGACCTGCCAGGCTGGCAAGTTTTGGGCCGAAATAATAAAGAAAAAAAAAACTAAAAATCACCTCCCCGCGACACACCAACGCGGGCGACGTCCGGGCTGGAATGTGTGCACGCGGATGTATGCTGCTGCATACAAAAATCGGTTGGATGTCCGCGCCTGCCCGGTTGTACGCCGGCCAAAAACACACCTAAGCTGCCCTTGCATAAGCAACCCTCCCCAGAGCCACCCGCTTTTGAAAAAAGTTCCCCGTATGTGTGTGTGTGTGTGTGTGCGTACCAGAGGCCGCCGGGTTCTCCGGTTTCAGCAAACCATTGCAACATTCCAGCAACGGTTTGAAGATGTTTCTAAAAGCCCTCACAGCCCTTCTTCCACTGTAGCTTTGCGCGCTTCGTTCCGAACTCTCGCCCCGAAATGTAGATCCTGTTCTCTTCGGACCCCCACCTCAGTATGTGTGTGTGTGTGTGTGTTTGTGCTGTTTCTCTTTGCCTCTCTTGATCGCATTTATTTCGCTACCTTCGCAGGTTTTGATTCTGGAGCTTCGCGATGAAACATCCATGGCGGTGGTGGTCACACTTCAGCAAGGGGCCCGGCGGCTGTACTGGCATGATCACGGAATGGAATGCAAGTTCCTTCACCTCCATGTACCATATCCACTCACCCCTCACTCCCCACCCGGGGCGGGGATGGCGAGATCGTTTCGATCGGTTTGGAGCTCGTAAGCGACGAACCCAAACTGCTGATCGCGTCCCCGTCAGCATGCGTCTAGTGGGCGCACAAAAAGGCGCACACACTGGCTCCAAGGGCTAACTGTTGAAGTATGTGTGTGTGTGTGTTTGTATGTGCACAAAGCTACTGGCCACTGTTTGGTCGTTGGTGCTCGTTGGAATGTCTGCGCTTAGATTGCCCAACAAGAGGGAACGAGGAAAAGGCAACCTTTGCCAAGGTTTTTGACCTTGAAAAGCACCCTGTGCACGGAAGAAGAACGTCGATTCCCAGTTCAATGCAGCTGCCCTTGGGTGTACCTTGTATGAAATACACACACACACAAAAGACTTGCTAGACGCATGGCTGGTTGCTCGCCGCTTCCTACCGAAAAACTATCCCAAAAAGTCCACTCGCCGTCTTGCTGTACCTTTGCTTTCCGGTTTTTCCGTCGGACGCGCCAATATTTAAATATCGCGAAAACGCGAGTGCGCGCGCGAAACCCGAATTTTTGTTGGGTGGAAAACGACGGGAAAAAAGGGTGAACAACACAACCACCCGAGGCGGCCAAGGGGCGCTTCCCTTGGATTAAAAAGTGATCGGCGGCGCGGCGGAAGCGAGCACAAACCCAAAGAAACAAGGGTTCGTCTCCTGGCCGCCCGTGTCATCCTTGACGCTCGCTCTCTCTCTCTCTCTCTCTCTCTCTCTCTTTCTCTCTCGGCAGGGCATTTTGGGCATGCCGCGTGTCCCTACATTTCGGGTGCAAATAATGCCTGCCTAATTAGCAGAGGGAAAACGAGTCGTCGTCGTCGTCGTCGGTGAGGATCCGGGCCAGGATGATAGCAATAGATGACAATGACGACGACGGCGCTGCCTCTTAAAGCCTGTTCCCGAGCAAGAGTTATGGGAAAATGGCAACGTTTGGCATGCGCTTCCACCGCGAATCCTGGAAAGATGCTGGAAAAGGAAGGGTGACGGACAAAAAACGGTCGCCTTTCGGGCGTGTGTGCCCACCCGAAAAGGAAGGCCTCGTCGTTCAGCAGCAGCAGCCCCTTTTTGCTAACGGCATTTTGTTTTGTTTCTTTGCTGTTTTTTTTTTATTATTGTACACATTTTTGGGTTGCGCAGATCGGCGTGCTTGCGCGATGCAAAGCTTTTCTATGCGCGAGCGGGAAGCAGCGGCGAGAATTCGAGAACATCTCCGGCCATTCCGGCCATTCATGGTGGCTTGTTTGGTTGGCTGATTGTGATTGTCCCTCTTTGGCCGTTTTGTGTTTTTGGGGTTCACCAGACCCCTCCCCTTCCACACATACACTCCACAATCGGATAGGGCTTTGGAGCCTTCCGCAGCAACCGTTCGCGCAGTTCGTCGCCTGTTCACGCAAACCTACCGCGCGCGCGCGCGCGTGTAACACTAAACCCCCGCTTGAACCGTTGTTTTTTTTCGGCAGTTTCGGTACGGAATCGGAACCGCCGACCATCAAGCGGGGAAACCTTACACCTCACTCAATCGGTAATTAATTAGGCAGAAAATTGCCTCCCGCGGTGCAGATAATCGGCCCCAGATCGGGGACAAACCCAAGCAGAGTCAGAGGGGGGGGGGAGGGACGTGTTTTGTTTGTCGGAAACCTATTGCGGACCTCGTGCGATCGGGTTTCTCGGGTTCGCCGTAGAAAAAAAACCTCCCCAAAAAGCTTCAAAAGGTCCCCGGGCCGGTTCATTCACAACAACGGAGCAAGAAAAGAAGAAAAAAAAACAGTGAGAGAAAACTGACCAAAACGGTTCTATAAAAATTTATGACCCGTACCGTGTCCACCTCTTGGTTGGGCTCGCTTGGGTGGGAAATTATGTGCGCGGTGTGCCTGCCTGGGCTCTGTGGGCGCGAGATTTGCGATATGGTGTGCGGCCGCCCGGAGTGGAATTTGGCTTAAAGGTCCATCCGACCGGGCTAAAAGGGTTCGCAGGGTTTTTTTTGTTCTTCCTGCTCTAGCTCTGCACGTCCGACTGCACTGATCGTCCATGATCTACATTTGCGCTGCGCACTCGGCCCCGAACCGATAATGGGTAACAGGATGTGGATAGAGAAAGTTCCCGGCCCGTCCGGCCCATCGTCGTCGTCGTCGTGCCACGATTTCCACGTGCGAGTTGTGCGTCCGACGTTGGGAAATTATCATAGGTATGCTAATGCCTTCACGCGGCGAGCGGGCTTTCCGTGTCCGACCTAGAAAAGCGTACATTGTACGGTGATCATGGTGGTGGTGGTGGTGGCACCGTCACCAAGCCGCGTGCAACGCGTCAGCGCGAGCGAAAAATGTGTCTCCGGTGCTGGTCGAGGTGCTCGTCCGCTGGCGACACGAGGACACTTGATGTAAAGGTCGGAACGGAGACAAAGGAGAAGAGGGGAGGGTAGGGACGGCTACTGCATTATGTAACAGGAGGGGGCGCGCGATAAGATAACATTCCAGTGGGTGGTGGTGGTATTGGGCGTCCGCCACAGCGCCCTATGCTGTTTCAGTAGCGTTCACATGACTTGTTGAAGCAGTGTAGTTTGGAATGCTAGGTCATCCGCTTGTAGAGTGGATGGTTGGGAGGGGTGCTGGGAGCGAGGAAATCGGCTGTCTATTTTGTTTCAAACACCAAAACCACACTCCTCGTTAAAAGTGAACACCGTGAGGACCTGCTGCTGCTGCCAACAACAAATTCCTGATATTGTCCGGAAGCTTGAGCTGCAGCTTGGAGATCCTCCTCCCGGGCAGCGGTGCGGAAAGCCTGGAACGCGGAGACATTCATCAGCGTCGTCACGCGACGGTGAAAGGGTTTTCACCGCGAGTCACCAACGGCAGAGCGGCAGGCCAGCTGATCGCGATCGAGCGAGATCGTGCGCTGAACAACATCCGCGTTTACATGCGCTAAACAGCGCTCATTCATGGTTCCAGGGCTAGGGCGCAACATTCCCGCTGATGATGGTGCAAGCCGAGCGCTGGTGGTCCCTCACACACATACACACCCAGGACAGGCTGGTTTTGAGTTGACCTCAAATCAGGAACTGGAAACGACATTCCTTTGGAAGTGGCCCTCTGGCGGGCGGGCGCACACTGGGGCGCGAGTTGGAACGAGGAAGCTTTCCCGGAGATCGCGGTTGGCGTGGCATTCTCAACCGGGCCGTCCGCTTGTCCGGGCAGTTTGTGGAACACGCCAGAGAACACGTAGAAGACTCAAAGTGTAGAGGGAAGTGTTGGAATTTTTGGATGCGCAAAAAATCTTACATCTCACATGACCTCAATGGAGAAGCTCCAGGGTAACGAGTCGTTTTTTGTTGCTGCTGATAACACACGAACACTTTGCATCCCTTTTTTGTGGCGCGTTACAGCCAGCTAATCACCGGGAGAAGATGAATGATCACCATCATCAGCATTGTGCGTAATGAATATGGCAGGGAAAAAAGACTTGGACTCTTGGAGCACGGTTGAAAAAGATCATGTTGCCATGTGCCAGCAGTTCGCTAGAAGACCAAGGGTCTTTTGTACGCTGACTTTGTACACTTAACCATTGGCTGTCATTCTAAGTTGTAGTCAAATCTACTACAAATAACTCCTTTCTGCGATAAAATGGCTATGAAATGGAATTGTTCTACCGTACTAATTTTCATCATTTACTAAATGTTTTACCCGTAATAGCAAAATTCAACAATTTGAAGTTTTTGCTTCTCTTTTTTTGGCTGGTTTCGACGATATTGGCCAGGCTTTGCGCGAAGGAATGTCAAACATTTTCACCACCGCGAGCTGTTCGAGCGCATTGCGCATGTAGTTGCGCGAGAGCGCCAAACGGCTGCAAAGCGACTATTGGAACACGCGCGTGTGTGTGTGAGTGAGTGAGAGAAAAAATGAAACGGCGATAGAGAAAGATCGACGGTACGGTGAGAGGAGCACCAACTGAACCAATCTACAAACGACTCACATAACTTAAAATTCGTGATTCGCGGCAACTAATCCATTTGATGAACGAAAGTTTTAGCTCCAAAATCTACTAATTCGTAGCTTGGATGATTGTTTTGGCTTGAATGTAATGTAATGAACCGTTGAATGATACTTATTGCACATTGTCATAAATGCAAATATCATAAATTTACACAATGAATGTCTGTATGCCCCTCCACGGACAGTTCCCTTCATTTCTTTGCCTCCCTTTAGACTTTCTAGTTCCAATTAAAATCTACCAAAACCCTGCAAAACTTCGGTAACAGTGTGAAGCAAAAAAACCCCTTTTCATTTGCATGGTTTTTTTTTGAGTGTGTTCTGCCTCTGGTTCGTGCAACTGTATTGGGGCAGCCTTTACACACGCGAAGGAATGTCAAACATTTTCACCACCACGCTCTCTGAGCCGTTCGAGTTGTGCGCGTGAGAGATAGAGCGAGAGGGAGAGAGCACACTCATGCCAGCGCGCGCGTGAGACGAAACGAGCGAGTGAGAAAGAGAGAGAGAGAAAAAAGAAAAAAAAAAGAGCGAGAGCGGCACAGCATCGGCGAGAGCGCGCGGAACAGCTGAACCAATACAAAAGCTGACGGGCCCACAGCGCCACAAAAAAGAGGGAAAGAAACACACACACAAACGCACGTCCTCAACGCACGTCAGGCGAGGAGCAGCTCCGAAGAATACCGAAGAAACGCCAAACATTCTCAGCAAGACAGGTATCGAGTGAAGTCACAGTTTCCGCGTGCAGAGCGCGCTTTGGTGGTGTGGTTCGGTGTGTGGCCGTGGTTCGAACCGTGGCCGTCCCTTCCCGCAGCGGCCAGCGGAATCAGTGTGCTGTGTGGCGCAAGGTAATGAAGAAGTGTTTTGGGCGTTACGGCGGCCGTAACGGCAACTGATCGCGTGTAGTATGCGTGCGCCCATACACTGCTCCTCTTTGGAGTTGCGGGGGTTCACTTACCAAAAGCTGTACCGCGGGTGCGGGTTGAACACTCTGAATTCCTATGGCTACTGTGCGTGTGTGTGTGGTGTGTGTGCTGCGAGGTGTAGTGTGTAAAATGTGTGGTACCGCAATTAGTTCCGTTACTATCTGCAATTGCTGGTGTGTTTGATCTTTTTTTTCGGGGGGAAAATATGTACCTTTTTCGCTGGTGACGGATTTTTCCATAGACCGCCCTTTCCCGCAGTTTGTGCCAAGGCAGGACCGAGCAGGCGGGGAGGAGAAGGTGTGTAAAATGTGGTGTAACTTTGAACTGGTTACCGGTGGACTTTGGACTGCTGATGAACTGCTAGTAGACTCTGTAGAGCGCTGTGTGCTGCGCGTGTGTGTGCATCGTAAAAAAAAGCAAGTAGTGTCTCTGTGTGCTGCGGTGTCTCTCGCCGAGTTGATCGCCAGCGGTAGAATAGAATTGGTTGGTTGGTTGGTTGGTAGTGTGTGCGCGCCGATCTACTGTGGCTTTGCGTTTCTCGCGTGTGCGCTCATCGTCTTCCCCGTAGTGTGTGTTGGTTCGAGGGTCTCTAGAAATTTCGGTTGAACAACAGCACGCACAGCAACGCCGATGTCACACACAATACGCATTGGTGGGTGGGGACCGAGTTTGCGGATTAGCAAGCAACGTAACGACCACTAAAGGACACACACAACACGCCGTATGTGTCGTCGGTATCGTCTACCTTTACCTCTTTACCTTTTGGAAAAGTGTTGAGCGTTTTGCACGGCCGCAAACACCACACCGTTCCCGGAACGGTTCCGGAATTAGCCCGCCATGTGTGTGTGTGTCTGTGTATGTGGCGAAGAAAATCGTCAGCCCAACAGCACAACACATTTCTTGCAAACCATCATCTTCTTTTCAGGCATAGAGCATAGAGGGGCCTACTCGATGAGAGCTCTCTGCGGTCTGCACCAACACCACCCTGTGCATGGTGTGGAGGATTCGTTCGATTTTTCCCTCCGCATATTTCCGTGGCACTGTGTCCGAATCTAATTGAAGTTAATTGAAAGCTTGACTCTTGGATTGGATGGGGCCGCGACCGACCGCCCGTCAGCCGCACGGTGGTGGACACATTCTTCAGCCGTGTTTGTGGAACCAAAAATAAGGAGCGGGTGGGGGGCAGGGGGGTGACAGGGGTGCTCTGGTGGTGTGGCGGTACACGCGCGTCACCAGCATTGGTTCCGTGTGTAGTGTGCGCTCTAGCTGTGTGTTGCTCCTCGTTTTCGGCTAACTTGTGTCACGCATACACACAACACCACTTGACAAAAAAACAAAATTTGTATTAGATATAGAGCACTAATGCGTGTGCACATGGCCAGTGTTGTTCTCCCCTAGTGTAAGCAATAGAATAATAGAGTTTGAGCAATGATGGTGTACCAATTTGGGGGAGAGTCCAGTTAAATTTGAATACAACTAACACACACAAATACGCAGATACATTTTGGGGTTAAGAGGTTTTTGGTAATATGCAGAGTTGCGCATACAACACACAGACGCATCCGTGGTGGTGCCACTTGTCTTATCCTCAGAACGCCCGTATCATTTCGGGACGCAAGAGGGTGGTTCAAAGTTTTCCTCGCTTTCAGAAGAAGGAAGTGTTGTTGCTTGAACACCACCAACACACACTACACACACTGGGCAAAAAGACATCCAGATCGGGGGCCACCACAACCACAGTAGGCCATGATTCTTTGCACTACTACTGCGCAGTGGCAAGTGTTGGCTTTTCGAATTGCTGCGCAGAAGGCGAACCTCTCTACATCCGTCGTGCCGGTGTGTTCTACGATTGTTGTGTTGGGGTTTTTGTTTCACCTGTGGCAGCAAATCGTTTGATGGACGCTAGACGGTGCACACATACACACAAACACACAAGGAGAGGTGCTAATACAGTATGCAAAGAAGCAGCGAGTGTGGACACTTCCGGAACTGCGAAGCGTCTCGTCCTTCAATTGGAGGGAGGTTCAAATAGGTTGTGTGACGTTTTGGTTCGAACACAACTGTCTTTTCGTCCACAGCAAATCACTTACACCTAGAATCGGGGAATCGTTCGTAAGCCTAGAAGCTGGCCTAGAAATTTTTAATTCGAAATCATGCAAACACGGCGTAAAACAGCGATAAATAACTGATATTTCAATTTGTCTCGTTTCTATTTTTTTTTTGCAGATCGGATCGTTCCCTGGAAACCAAGTATGGCTGTCGCCAGCAGAAAACGGAAGACGAACAAAAATTATGCGCCCATTCAACAACTTGCAGCAGCATTCAGGAGAGTGCCAGTAGTGCAATGAAAAAATCCGGAGCAACCATCCTCACTGGGTGTGCTGGTGTGGGTGCGTGCACGTACGTGACAGCCAGCTGGCGCTATACAGGATCGCCAACGACGTCAGGGGGTGACTGCAGTCAATAACAATCGTGCTGGTTGTGAAGAAACAACCGGTACATTATCAAGCAACGCCCCGCCGCTACATCCTCCATAACGCTGAGATGTGAATTCTCTCCTCGAATGTGGGGTGGCAAAACGCAGAACGACGGCACCACTACCATCCAATCATCACGACCCCCCGCTCAATAGCTTGTTGGCAATCGCGCGGTACAAAAAAAAAAAAGAGCAAGAGAACCTGAGGACGGGGAGCAGCGCACCCCTTATCCCGGTACGACGGTTCCGCGGGTTGCTGCTATTTCGTGAAGGAGAACACCACCACCGGGCCACCACGAGATTTAAATGAGTTTTCGTCGTCCCACTGCTCCCCGTTGTGGAACCGATGATGTAAGTATCGCACACACACACACACTCTTCTGTAAGCAAATCGGTTGGTGGTGGGGGGGTTGGTGGTGCTAGCATCTCATGACTTTGCGCATTGCATTGGTTTGAAACAAAAAAACAGAGATGGACACAGGAATTGATGTGGGTGTTTTTGTGCTCCTACTCACAAAAGAATTATTAATTTTTTTAGAATTCATAAGGAATTTTGTTGTAAAAAAAGTTTGGAAGCAAAAACACGACGGTCGATCACGGCTTCATAAGCTTCATTTAGGATCGTATGCCCTTTTGGTGGAAGATGGTGTGCGATATGGCATTACCTGTTACGCACTGTGGCTGGAATAAGCAGCATCTTTCCCTGGTCATGTGTATGTACTCAAATCACCCCTTTCTTGTGGTCGCCAAGTATGTGTGTGTGTGTGTGTATGTTGTCAAATTACTACCAATTCTAGCTCTCGCTCGCTGATAAGAATGTGCATGTGAGGGAGCGGATTATTTTTAGCCGTGTGTAGTTACGGCTGCGGCTAGCAACAGAGCATCGGGGCGGGCTACTACATCATGTAAAATCATTAGATAAGCTGTCTCGCTCTTTCCCTCCCTACTTTTCGCTCTTTTCTACACACATACACACACACACACACACAAGCACATGCTCTCAATGGCAATGGAGGAACAAGCGGAACGAGGGAATAGGCCACAGGGCGTAGGCCCGTGGGACCCGAGGAAAACGGTTAAGAAAAGAGGAGTTTTGTTAGACGAAACAGGGAGGCCAGTAGTGTGTGTCCCCCTCTCTCTCTCTATCTGTCTCTTTCTTTCGCTGTCTCTCTCCGTATTGGGGTGTCCGCATTGCGCGTGCGAGAGTATATTTGTCTTGCGTGTGGTGACACCCTCGTTTAGATCGCTTCCTCTCCGGGGGTGTCGTTTTAGTAGCATCGAACCACCAACCCCACCAGCCAGGGAGGATGGGGTTTAGTAATAGTGTGTCCGGTTGTCGATGAGTTGACGATCTGCTCCCCATCCATCCGGGTTGGTTGCTGACGGTGGCGGCGCGATGGTAGGCGCCGCGATTCCGGCCGCAAGATGTATGCGCGCAAATAAAGTTAAGCCTCCGCGCATCGGGTTCGGGATCGAGCTGCGAGCAGTCGTGTAGGCCGTTTGTGCCGCGGATCGCAGGAGGAGTTTGTCGTGGGCTAGCTATTTTAACTTGACAGTTAAAGTATATTACACCACCGCCGGAAACAATGGCGAATTGGTGACGTGCGGCGATGGGGTTTGTAGTAGTGTTGCGCAGAGAGTGGGAGGCAGCCACACAGAGCTGGGACGAATGTATATGTATTACACAAACACAAACACACACAAAGTGTGATGTGTGTGTGGGGCAATGGCGCCAGACGTGAATCTCGGGGGCGATCTTTCTAATCGCGCGGCTGTCCGGAGGAGCACGCGAGATAACCTTGCCCATTGCCGCTCCACAAAACCATGACGGGAAAAAATCCCCCTTTCGGAGCCAAACACTGATATGTGTATAAGCGTATTATGGCTCGAGATCGAACCACGCAAGTCAGAAACCCCCACGATCATGCGCGCGCCCCGCGTTTGTGGGTGTTTTCAATGTCCGTTACTATCTTTGGTTGCAAACTGGAAGCTTCAGACCGTCTTGCTCTGCATTGTAGAATGAGCAAAAAAAGTTAATACTTTTGCAACAAAAAAGAGTAAATATGTTTCGCATACAAACACAGCAAACGGCGGTTTCCGTACCCAAACGGTAGGGAGCAAACCTCTCTCTCTCTATATTTAGTACCCAAAAACGGATATTGGGATCTGTGACTGATTTATGGATTAAAACATTTCCCATTTTCAAGGTTGCGCATCCCACACCAAAGGCAAAAGTGCGGCGAAGAGCAGAGAACAATCTCTGTAAAAGAGCGGTGAAAGACAAGAAAGAAAGAAAGAAAAAAAAACAATCTCACACAACCCAACCCTGAGATTCCACGATCATCTGCGATCCCACACACGGCCACAACGGTGTGTGAACCCCGCGTGTTGTGTGCATTGAAAAGCCAGCAGTAAAAGGAAGCGAAAAAGAGAGAGAGAGAGCGAGAGTAAGTGCGCACGCAAAAGGGCGAAATGGTGAAACACACGGAGCTAAAGAAGAGATTCCCTTGTGAGAAACGACACTTCGGGCAACGGCACAAAAGCCCCCGGAGGTCGGCCGAATCCAGTTCACTTTGTCCCGATTCCGACTGCTGCTGCTGCTGCTGGTGCTTGGAGTGTGTGAATCTTCCCTCGCCCTGCTCGCTCGCACGCTGGGATTATGGTCACGTCCGTCCTGCAGATCCCGTCCCATCAGCACACCATCATCATCGTCCGTGGTGTGTGTCCTACCGAGAAGGATGAAGGTGGTTGGTTTTGGCATTGTAAAACCGGCGGTGCGCGCGCGGCGGCGTTGCACAAACGACAAGAGAGCGCGTCGTCGGTTGCGGTGTGTGTGTGTGTGAATGTGTGTGCGCGCGCGCGGTCGAGTGGGTTGGTTCGGTGGTTGGGCCCGGGATCGGTTTTTGGTTCTGCACCAACCAACCAACCAACCCAACAACCATGGTGGCGCGAATGGTGGCGGCGGGGACGGAGTTGTTCTCACGAGAAAATGTACAATTTTCTGGGAACCGGACCGATTCCGAGATGATTTCCGCTATCTTTCTACGCGGGGTCCCCCGATGCGAACGACACACGACGGCGGAACACACGCGCTCTTGCCCGCACCCAGGGTCGCCTCTCCGCCGCTTGATTGTCCCGCCGTAATGTTGTGTCTCTTACTCTGCAGCTCGGCGAAAGAAACTGTTGATCGTTTCTCAGTTGTTTTTTTTTTGTTTATGGCCAAAATGATATGGAGATCATCATTATAAACAACAAAAATGAACCTTTTGCGCGCCTGCTTGAAATGTTATTGCTGGTCCGTTGGTTTCCCTTCATGCACACGGCACGGGAAATAGGCCAAGAAGGTCTGAGAGAGAGAGAGAGAGAGAGAGAAAACACCACCCTCCCCGACTGCATTTAATCATTGTTTATGTTGCAATCAGCACATTCTTTCTGTTTATCGTTTTTGTAGGGGGCTTATTGAATCTACCGGATGCTATATGATGATCATTCGATCATTTGAAGATTATTTGAATGTTTGCATTCGAATTAATAGTGCGTTTACAGACCACCATAATTGTCTCTCTCCCTACAGACCAACCAGTGTTTGAGTTCCTCTCCGGTTCGATCGGTGCCATCAAGTTGAGCCTTTAACTTATCAAACAGCAAGAAAGAAACTGTGCTGCGGACTATGTGTGATTCTTCGCCACGCCAAGAAAGATGGCCAAGGGGTTGGAGAAGCGCAAGAAAGCAGAAAGGCAACGAAACAACATTCCTTTCGCCTGTCGGAGAATGTCTGCGCTGCTGTCGGGCGCGCTGCAAATTCTGGACAGAGCCGACGACTGAACATACACACACTTACCGCACTCATATTAAAAGAAGAAACTCCAAGTGGGGCCTGTGAGGGGAAAGGAAAAGAAATGATCCCACGGTTTGGGTGTCTCTGTCTCTGTGTGTCTGTCTGTCTGTGTACGAGTGTATGCTACCCTTCGTTGGGTCCGGTGCACATGCAAAATGGAGCAAAAACAGAGGGAAACACGAGGCATGGCACAAAGTGAAGGGGGGAATGGTGGCCAGAGATCGAACCGGTGGAATGTGTGTGCGATTTAAACACACCGATCGGTTGGCGATGAGGGTAAGGGGGGGCTGCCTTCGGATCTCCCGAAAATAAGTCCGTCGTGTGCATCCCATATATGCGGTCGCGCTTGGCGTGTTGCTGCTGCGGCGAACATATTTGCTATCATTTTATGCTTTCGGTGGTCGGGCGGGTTCGTTTTCCAATTTCTTCGCTCACTGGTTGTGTGTACGTGTTTGTGTGTATGTGTGTGTGTATACTTTTATATCTTTTGCTTACACCCTTTTTCGGTTTCTTTCGCGCCCCGTTCGTTTTGGGGTTTGCGTTCGCCCAGCTTTTTCTGTGGTTAGAATGTGGTTCTTTCTCTAAATAGAGAGGGAGAGAGAGAGGGAGTGCCCAGTGTTGCGGTGGAATGTGTAGCCGGTTTTCATACACCTCCTCCCCCCCTCCCTCCCGGGCCATTTCTCGAGCCTGCTGGTATGTTGGTCGTGTCTGTGTGTCCCTTTTCTTTAATTCCTTCTGCACGTAGAGATCATCGGGGGAGAGAGAAGTTGGTGCGGAGGATCGTACTCGATCGCCACTCTTTGCTGGGAGAATGGTGTGCCACCCATGGGTGAGAGAAGGTGGTGCTGGTGGTAACGGCGCGAAGGAGAGCGAAGCGCAAGCCAAGCCGCCGGTGGTTGGTGTTTAAAGGAAATTTATGAATGAACTCAATCCATTCCACCGGAGGAGCCTTCCGCGCGCGCGGCAAGTTCAACGAACTCTCTCTCTGCGCCTCGCTGCACGGCGGGACGACGGTAGATGGCCGTTTGAAACGAATGGTGTGTATTGCATTGGCGTGTTTCGTTCGATCGTTCGTGTGTGTGGCTCTGTGTCTGTGTATTAGAGGATGAGATTGTTCGATTGACACCAAGAAGCAAAGGAATGTTAAAGGAAGGAGGGGAAGGGGGAGACACGTTACACATTGCTGTGGTGTGCGCCCAAAAGCGATAAAAATGTCTGCGGCGGCGATATGGTTGACTTAGTTTATGCTAAAACTAATGCTAAAGCTTAACAGCAATACTTGTGACAATTTTCGTGAAATTGCTTGAGAGTTTCTTTACTATTAACTATATTTAATTATCCATCAATTTATTGGGTTTCTCATATTTACTATTCAGTGAAGCTCGGTCATAATCCTTCTGGTCATTAGGAGAAGCTCCGATGCGCGCACTACTCAACCCTCAACATTTGAGAAAGTATCTGAAATCATTATCAAAAGCATAATAAGTATCAATTTCAGGTATGGCTTTTTCTTTCTCCAACTGCATGAATGATGGTTGCACCCCCAGCCATCATGCAGGGAGAGGTGCGGGTGCGGGTACGCGTGTAAGGGTTATCGAAGGTTCAAACAAGTGCACTGCAGCGCGCACTGCACCTCCTCCAACCACGCTGTTCCGTATGTAGTGCGCATTCAGTCGACTGCGTCCAATTAGAAACGCCATTCCAATGCAACGCGCAGCTCGCGGCCCAGCGGCGCAACCACACTCTCGAATGCCGTCCTCTGTTCCCGCCTTCCTCCCCATAGCCACACGCCACTTGAGTCACGCAATTGGGTTGGGTTTGGAGAGAACTACGCACGGAATGCGCTCCCCCCGATTGTTGCAGTTAATAAAGTTATTAATGGATTGCACCATGCATCCGCGGCGGGCTGTATCGCGGCGGTATTTATTTTTCTACCCCGCCGCGCGTCTGGTGGCGTGGCCGGTTACAATTGCCCTAGTATTAGTAGTCGTAGTTCTTCGACACCTCTATCTCTCGAGTCACATTTCGACCTAGTTTTTGAGCAAACACACAGCCCCGTGGTAGCAACATAGCAGCGAGTGACGAGAGGTCCATGTTCCGATTTTCCCCGTTCATTGGGTCCATCTTATCCCAGTGCGCGACGACGACGACGCGACACTTACGTTGGGGGAGACGGTTTGCGCAAGCAGTGTATATTTCAGCTGGCTGTTTGTGCCTCTCACTTGCGGTTTGTGGGTCGGCGCATGCGTGCGTTGTTCCGGCGGGCGAGAAAGATGGATGGTGTGTGTTGTGCTGTGTAGTTTCACGACTTATTTCCTAACGCGCAGCGGACTGCTCTAAACTGCTGCCGCTGCTGGTTGAGGGAGAGGGGCGAGGGCAAAGAATGTCTTCTAAGTCGTGCGAGCGAGACTTACTTCCGGCTGTGGATGGGGATTCTTTTTTTCACTTCACTTTTCTGGCGTCATCTATCATCTGCTCTCGAAATCATCGGCGGTAACGGGGGTTGTTCCGTTTCTTCCGGCAATGTTGGTTGTGTTGTGTCGGGACGGGCGTTGGGAGTTTATTTCTGTCCCTTGGTTTTGTGTGTGTGTGCTCGGTTGTAAGAGAGAGAGAGAGTATGTGTCTGTTCTATATTGCTGATATGGTTGCGAGTTCGCTTGGAAGCAATTGAAGTTAGCTTATTTGCATTATTTTTTAAGCATCTTTCTAAATATCTGGCAACTTGTGACCGTATTTGGTGATAATAACATGGTTTAGACCTTTGTTTTTAATTGCCACTGTTAAAAAGGGGCTATAATAAGCAAACGCTATTCGTTCCTTTCGTTTTACCCCATCTTTTATGAATTACCAGCTTATCCATTTCTTCTTTTCCAACACAAACACTCCGCCGCTACGCAACATTTGAATAATGGGTGTGGGAATCGCAAGAAATCGTGTCGTCAACGCGCGGCGCATATATTTGGCCACATTCAATCATCGTTCGCAAATTGGGGGAAAAGAAAATAAAGCATTTACTGGTTGTGTGTGTGTGTTTTTTTGCGCTTTTCGTACCTTCCGTTTTTACACGAAAACCGTTTTGCTACTTGCCGGGGGTTTTTTGTTTGCCAAAGAGAGAAAGTAGCAGCTCTAGCGGATTGAGAAAGGGGGAAAAGTAGTGAAACACACACTCCGCTAAGGGGAAGGAAGGTCCGTCAAGCGGAAAGAAACTAGTTTGGGCGAGCCATAGCAAAGTAGTTACCTTCGGCTGGTTGAGAGGTGGCTTTGTGTTGGCTCTGTCTTATCCTTTTCAAAATAAACCTCTTTTACCTCCTTTTTTGTTGTTTGGTTCAAAGCCGAGCTGACCTTTAACGCGCGAGAGCGTGCGAGCCCGGCTTTGAGCAGCCTTTAGCATAGAGTTTTTGGGCATATTTTACACAATGACTGTTAATGTGGGGCAAATACCCTAAAAAAAAGAAGGCAAACGCACTCGAAAAAAATGGAGGGAACTGAAAAATAAATTAACGGGAAAACCCGCGTTACAAGATTAGATTCTCATGCTTTTTTTGTGTTTGTGTGGCACCAATGAAGAAGAGAATCAAGCGTGCGCACTGCCTTGTTACGAGTGGTACTCCGTACTCCGGTGGTGTGGCATGACAAAGCGGAAGTGAAGGTACACGCACGCAAACAGTTTCGTTAAAACCTTCACGTGTGGTGATGTAATTGTGTTTGATTTAGACACACACACGCACGAACCCTTGCGGGGTGCGATTTTCGCGTTTTTGGAAGATGAAAAGTGCGCAAAACTAGCGTAAAACGTGCGGCGGCTGCTTTTCGGACTCGACGATCTCCGTCTCTCACTGGCAGGGCGCTTTCTATTGCGCTTGCGTGTGTTCGGTCGGGGAAAAGTAAAATCTTAGTGCATAAAGAGACGCGGTTCGAATGGTGAAGGCAAATGTGTTCGTTCGTTCGTTTCATGTCTGCTTGCTGGTTTAGTTTCCAAATTTCGCGGAAATTTGCGATCGTGTTTTACGAAGGGAGGTTTTAAGAGGGGGACTGGTGGGCTACCAACCAAGGGAAAGGAATTGGCACGAAACAACGGAGCAAAGCGGCCTTTTAGAGTATAAGCAAACAAGGTTGTAGGAGGTCCAACCAATCTACAAAGTTCGATTCCCTTCGATCGGGCTAAAACCAACGGCATCTGTTTAAAATCATCGTAACATATCAAGCTGATCTCACTCACCCTTTTTTCTTTACATCAAGCTGTTCAAGGAAAAAAGCGCATACTCGGGTGATCTTAAAGCTCCAGGAATAAGCGATCTATGACTACAATGGAAGCAGCAAAGGAATCTCGTTTTATATTGCCCCAGGGTTGATCTTGCCCCCCGACCAGCTTTATAATGCCTAGGTTGCCTTCGCAGCAGGGAGGGATCCTATAAGGGTATTATAATGAAGGCAATATGACTAACACCTGAGGATTTTATGATAGGAAAGCCGGGGGCCGTGTATAGGAATTGAATGAATTAAACATTTGCTGTTCATGATTGCTCAACACCATTGTTAATTGGTTGCCAGTTTACTACTACCACCATCTACCAACGATCACACCGTCGTGGACTAGTCAATAATCCGAAGTCGACTCCGATCCGACCCCGATAATTTCGAAACCGACTCCAGAGTGTAGGTCCACCCTGCATTATCTGGAGTCGTTCGGAATCATCCGGAATCTTCCGGACTCCTACTCCAACCGATTCCGGACGATTCCGGACGACTCCTATCGACTCCTATCGACTCCTATCGACTCCTATCGACTCAGGACGATTCCGGACGATTCCTAACGACTCCTAATGACTCCGTACGACTCCTAACGACTCCGGACGTCTTCGACTCCGCGCAGAACTATTGGTTTCCATTTTGCCGGGGTTGGAATCGGACTAACAATAGCCGGAGCCGTAGGTGCGCTCCGAAGAGTACATCACTACCTTGGACCTTACCAACTTTCACAATTCTGAGCAATTCTGAGAGTGTTGAAATGTGGTTGATTCACTTCTCAACAAGCGATGAGCAAACATTGATTACTTTTTGTTTTGTATCACATTCATTCGGAAGGGTTCCTCCATATTTGGGGATATTTTAAACTCTTATTCTCTAGGGTACCTTCCAGGGATGCTTGATGGTCGTTACTGGGGAGCGTAATTATCCAACATCATCAGCACTTGCTCGTTAGAAGGAGACACGTTAACGCAAGGCTTCAGCAATGAACGGTAGAAGGGTGTGGGAGTGGAATCTATAGTGTAATTATTTGTGTAACTACCCCCTGGCTCCTGGCAGTGTTTTGCTGCATATCATTTTCTATTTGCATTGAATGCATCATCATGATGATGTGAGTCGACGACGACGACGACCGAAAGCAAAACGGTTTTACATGCACTCGATAGATGTGTGCAAAATGATGGCATCCCCGCATACACGAACCTGCTAGTCAGTGTGCCTGTTGGTGTGGTGGTGGTTTTAGAAAACATCCGCCAATTAGTAAACATGGGTTTTTCCACCTCATACGACTAGCTGCTTTCTCACACATCCGCAGCTTTCCAGCTCCCCGTAGCTTTTCCAACCGGATCGGCCGGATTTCCCAGATAATCACACACATACACGAGACGGCTCCTCTTGCTGCAAGGGCTGCCGCTTTAGCCCTCGTTCTTCTATATGCCACGATTTTTTGGAAAGAAGATGAACTGGGGCGGGAAAGAAAGAAACTAGTTAAATAAATTCCCATAGTATACTTCAAAGCCATTCTCTCCCTTCGCGCGGGAATTTGGTTGCCTTCCCCTGTCTCTCATAACCGATCATAACCGTAATTTTTCTCGGTTATGTTGATGGCTGGGAAGGAGGAGGAGGAGGAGGAGAGGTACACCTTACCACAGACACAACGAAAAATGGGAAGCAAAAGGGAAGGGGTTGTTTTATGAGGAATCTTTGGTTTTCTCCCCTGTTTTGGTTTGAATGGGCGTCTGTTCGTCCGTTGCGGACCCGTGTTCGGTGGGTATATTTAAAGCAGTGTTTAGCTGATTGACAGGCAGCGTAATTGCTGCCAGGGTAAGAACGGTATTAGAAATCTCTTCGGCCAAATCGTCTCCTCTTTTAGCTATTAGTACGTGCCTTGTGTGTGTGTGTGTCTGTGTGTGGATTTGGTTCGGATCACTATTTTCACGGATGTGCCATTTCTCAGGCGCATTCGCGCAAAACTAATCGCCCGCGGTGTTTGGCGTCGTCGTCGCGTTCGCCTTTTAAGTTTCGAAGATGGTGGAATGTCGGCGCCACGCTGCTGCGTCAAGTCGTTTGTGTGTCCATAGTTGTGTTTGTTTGCTGGCAGCCAACGCCTCTGACCTATGGCTGGCCCTGTGACTGGCCTGACGCGCTCTCCTCTCGGGTGCCGTCGAATGGCTGGAAATGGCCTTTTTTGCGGTTGTCGCACCGGAGGTGGGTAGAGCTTGTCGTCGGCCTCTTTCGTCGTGAGTCGGCGGCGGTACGTGCCCGTTTGTCAAACTTTTGTTGCCTTTTTTGGGGAGGCTCTGGGGCGGTTGAGAATCGCAAATGTGTGCGGCGGTGCGTCGGTGGTGGTTCGTTCGTTCGTAACCGGAACCAAACCCTGTTCGCCACTATGTTGGAAACGGAATGAAGGAAGACAAAAACTACTGGTAAAATCATCATCGTCGCCATCGCCCTCTCCGCCAGTTGGCGGAGAAGGCCTGTGGATAGTAGTGAGGAGCTGCGCTACTACCTCTGCAATGGATTGGGAGGAAGATAATTGTGAACAAAAGTGTGAGTGGTGTTTTTGCAAAGCCAACAGTAGGCAGCTAGACTTTTTCTGATTCATGCTCTTGCCCTCCTACCACACCATCCATGGTCATTCCGTCGTAGTTGTTTGATGTTGGTAAAAACCCACGGCCGCCCTCTGCCTGACCAAAGACACACTGCCTACAAAGACAACCTTCTTCAACTATTATTTTGTATCGTGAGCAGCACATACCAGGCAGGCAGGCAGCGCGTGCGTTAAAATATTTGTCACGCATTGCGCTTATCGCAGTCTGTGTGATATGTATTTTGCTTGAGACATCTCCTCTTCAGCCTTTATCTCTTCAACGACCCTGGCTGAAATATATTACAACACTTCTTACAGCAGCACGGGGGTGAGCAAAAGGTATAGAACGTGTCTTCTTCGTCTCTCGCTGTTCGACACGGACAGTTTGTGGCAGTTCCACCTGTGTCTGTCTCTCACGGTTCCGATTTTACGACGGCTCGAGGACACACGGGCGCGCGTGAACATGGTTTATGTTCATGTACGAAGGTTGTTACAACACCAGCCCGATAGACAACGACAGACAGACACAGAGGGCAGAGAGAGAGAGCGGATAGAAACACTGCCGACAATGTTGTCTTTTGGTGCGATAAGGTGTGGCGTTTTGTTTCTTCCCCCCAATGTCAATAGTGCCTGCTCTCTGGCGCCATTGGCCTGGACTGCTGAACACCTCTTTGCGTTGATTGGATTTTAAGCCCTGCTGACACTCGGGGCGGATAATGTGGAACCAATCGCTACCTATCGTTAGCAGCTAGCTAGATTTAAGATCCGCTTTCTTGCTCTTATGCAATGACTTGAACCGGAAGTTGCGAATGACCCATCCAGATTTGAAATGTTTGATGGCTCCTCCAAACACAAACAAGTAGTGCAAAAGGGAGCGAAAACCTCTATGAATGACTTAGTAATCAACAACTGTCCCAGATGTGGGATGGACTCATCATGATGGACTGGGCTGCTGCTGCTGCTAGTCTTATCAGGGGGTTAACCGAACCCCGCGCACGTAACCTTTACACCTTTAGCTTTAGAAATCTCCTCTGTTTGGCCTAGCCTGCTCATCTGCCAGTGAACGGGGTCAGGCTCTAATCTTTTGTCGGTCAGCGGGTTGGTGTGA
Source organism: Anopheles arabiensis (assembly GCF_016920715.1). Lineage (NCBI taxonomy): Eukaryota > Metazoa > Arthropoda > Insecta > Diptera > Culicidae > Anopheles > Anopheles arabiensis. The sequence continues at coordinate 32,678,545 of NC_053517.1, forward strand.
TTGGACGAGCAACGACGTGATTCAATCGAGAGCAGCCTCCTTTCGGGTGGTTCAAATGACGAGAATGGGTGTATTCAGTTCGCGTTTCCAGTGGCGGCAACAAACAAACAATGTTGCTGATAAGCGCAATACAACATTTGTATCTTCAATGGTGTGGTGTAGTGTTGTGCTCTTTGGAGCGCACCCACGACTCCGATCCGACTCCGACTATTGTTAATCTGATTCCGCCGCGATTCCAGCAAAATCCGAACCACTAGTTCTGCGCGGAGTCGGAGGCGTTCGGAGTCGCCCGGAGTCGTCCGGAATCGTCCTTTGTCGTTCGGAGTCGTTCGAAGACGTTCGGAGTCGTCCGAAGACGTTCGGAGTTGTCCAAAGGCGTTCGGAGTCGTCCAAAGACGTTTGGAGTCGTCCGAAGACGTTCGGAGTCGTCCAGAGTCGTTCGGAGTCGGAGTCGGAGTCGGAGTCGTTCGGAGTCGTCCGAAGTCGTTCGTAGTCGTTCGGAGTCGTCCGGAGTCGTCCGGAGTCGCTCGGAGTCGCTCGGAGTAGTTTGGAGTCGGAGTCGGCCAGAGTTAACCAGATTCGGAGTCATTGGGAGTCGTCTAGAGTCGATCGGAGTCATCCGGAAACGGAGTTGATCGGAGTCAACAGGAGCCGTCCGGTGCAATGTTCTTTTTCTTTCACTTTGCGCGTGCACTTCGTATACAGGCCTTTGTATCGAAGGCCGACTTCGGAAGACTCCAACTCCAACCGATTCCGGACGACTCCGGACGACTCCGGACGTCTCCGGACGACTCCGGACGACTCCGACTCCGGCCGATTCCGGACGACTCCAGACGACTCCAGACGACTCCAGACGACTCCAGACGACTTCAGACGACTCCGGACGACTCCTGACGACTCCGACTCCGAACGATTCCGGACTCTTCGGACGACTCCGGACGATTCTGGGCGGACCTACCTTCCGGAGTCGGCTCCGAAATTATCGGAGTCTGATCGGAGTCGACACTGGATTTTTGCCAGCTTTACCCATCACTAGTGTGGTGTGTGTGTGTGTGTGTTTGTGTGTGAGGTAGCATCTATCACCTTCCTTCTTATTTAGTAGCAACCTCAGAGGCACAGCTTTAGTGCTTTTGTGCCACGTTTAGTTTTCCATTATCAACCCGGTCGGTCATTCCTTCGTGTACAGATGATGATTGATTTCATGAGATGGTCGTGTGCGCCTTGTGCATTGTTTACCGTCGGTCTTCAGAACAGTGTGTGCGCGCCGACCTTTGGAATTTGCTCTGCTTTGAAGCACAATAATCAGACGCTGCTGCACTTTAGATTGCGCGCATACTTATCAGTTATATACGAGCTCCTCCTCCTCTCCCTCTTACACACAGACATCCAAGATGCAAACGTTACATTCACCAGCAGGCATGTTCTTTCCACCCAGCAGCAGGACACACGAGAAGAGGAGTGCAACAGGAGCGCAAACAGCATCATTCGGTGTGTGTGTCTTCGCCCCAGACCTGTGTGCAGTAGACGTGAACGATGATGATGATCATGCACACGACACACGCGATGCACATGAATACCGCGGGCGGCGGTGTGCATTTCATTCGTGAACGGAAGGGAAGAGCGAGACAAAGGGGGGTCGGGACAGGGTGAGGGGAATGCGTCTGAACACATTCTCTCAGGGTTTGGCAAAAACCACAAGAGACGCGCCGTACTTATCCCTAAAGAACGTCCGCGAAGAGAAGGAAGAACACACGGGCGATACAATCCTAGGCACCCCACACCCCACACACAAACGGGTTAAGGATTTGATGCCGATTAGAGCGAACGAGAGGAGGCGAACAAGCGAACGAGAAACGATACCCCTGCGAAGAAAGAGAATTAGAAAGGAGAAACCGCAATAGCGCAGCGAACGAAAAAGAACGAGAGAGAGAGAGAGCGACAGAGAAAGGTAGAAAGAAACGGAGCGACGAACCTCCACCGGTTCGCGGTAGTGGTGATGTGGGAAGTGCGAGAGCGAGTCAGCAATATGCGCCGTGCTGTTGCTGCACCACCACCACCACCACTACTGAGCACGGTTGGCGGTTGATTTCATTCAACTTTTTCAACCGTCATTCATACGACCGGGCGACGACGATGTACTTTCTGCCTTTCTGCCGGCGCGCAACCACAACCCCCCGTCCGGGTTCACACAACAACCGTGCCCATTCATAATTTTTGCTTCATTCATGGGCTGCTCGAACGATGTAGGGAGAGAATGTAAGGGGTCTCCGCTCGTTTTGGTTGCTTTGCCCCTGTAGTGCAATTTTCCAAAGCATGTTCCGTGCTCTGTATGTTAGGGAGTCTCGTGTATGTATGTGTGAGTAATTTAAATACCCAATCGTTTTCGGGGGTTTGGGGGAAAATGGTGTCCCTTAAACCTTAAATCATACTCAGGATTGATGAAGAAATCCCACAAGAGAGAGCCCCAGCGTTTTATCGTTTAATGTACAACCATAGCCCAACGTGCGAGGATCGATCTCCTCGCCCATCGCGGTTTAGGGTTCGTCGTGTTGCAGTTAATTTGTAACTATTATTACGTGTCTCGAATGCTGTGGTGCCTGCTATTATTTATGCGCCACCAACACACACACACACACACTTACAAACACATATTTTAAATCTCGTACGCCCCAAAACTAATGAGCAATTATTCACTTGTTTGACTCCTTTTTCGCTCTGGCGCGCGGTGTATTGTTGTACGGTTGGTGGTGGATGGCGCCTCCGCGACGATGGCTCTCCACCACAGCGTGCCCCCAGCTGCCTTTTTGTTACCCCTTTGCTCCCTCCGTCAGCAGCCGAGAACTGTAATTTGTGTTTTTAGTTCGATCACGTTCAACGTGCACATCATAATGCTGCCCACCACCCATCACCACCGAAACCCATCATAAAATAATGCCGACGAACCTCCTGGGAGAGAGAGAGAGGGGGGTGAGTGGGGCTTCAAGCCGCAGGAATGCACGTAGCGGATCGGTGTCGCCGGTGCGGATTTTGGGATGAAGGGGTGAAGGAGGAAAGATGGATGGAGAGGAAAAAGCGAAGAAAAGTAATTTTCTTGTGTGTGGTGCCCGCTCGCTGCTGCACATGATTCAAGATTAAACTGCTCTCGATGTATCTCGCTCGGCTTCGGGTCCTCCGCTCGTTGCTTGCGGCAAGCGTTGAAATCTTGCGCCCAGCGTCTCTGAGCGGCGTCAGTTGATGGCAAACTGCCGAAACACAACGTGATTGGGTGAAGATGCACTATCCTGGAGGTGGTTACAACCATCCTCTCAGTAACCGTGGCGTTATAATTCATTTTGCTGGGTGTAGAGTGTGGTCTCCAATTGAGGGCATTGAAGCGATATTTGCTGTGGCGCTGTGGCTCTTTGGGCTATAATATGCAGGATCCCCTCCCAACAAGCAGCAATCGGGGCGAGTTAAACTATGAATGTGTACGGAGATGAATCATACTTTTCCGTGCCACCACCACAAGGCTTTAGTTTGAACAAAAATCACAGTGCCAATCAATGGCATGCCACGCAGAGGCCACCGATGGAGGGTGGAAATGGTAGCCTGCCTGCCTGCCAGGAGGAGAATCAAGAGACGAAGAAGAGGAAGAAGAAGCACTGGATCGTGTCATGGCACACGCAAACTTGTTTCCTCACCCGGGGGGGTGGTCAGCCCGTGGGGGAAACGAGTTTCTCAGTTCCTTTGGTGTGCGGAGTCATAGAGAGCGAGAGAGAGGTGTTAAAGTGTGGCGCAAGGGCCTCCCGGAAAGAAGGGACAAGTGTGCTGTTTGTGTGTGAGAGAGAGGGAAGTGAAAACTACATTCCAGTGGCGCGCGTTTTACCGAGAAACTTTAAATCCAAAAGCGCCGTTGCCGGCTTTTTTGTTGTATGTATGTACTGATAGATATATCTCTCCCTGTGTAAGTTGTTGTGCGGCAATGATGTGGACGGACGGACGGACCGGCCACGGAGTCACGTAGTAGTCGATGGTCAGGTTTGAAATGGGTTTTTTTTCTCCCCCTCCTCTCCCGCCCGCCCCATACACCCCATAGCGTGCGTGTATATTAAGTGCTATGCAAATTTCAGCTCGATTCCGGTGAAAACCTTCGTGAAGTACACTTCTACCACCAACAACCTACCCTCTGGGAATGTTGTGTGACTTATGTGTATTATAACACGCCTTCGTCTGCTCGTTTGTTGGACATTTTCTTTGTTGGTTGGTGTTTTTAATTTTACACATCTCCTAGGAGGAAGTTGATCGTAATTAGTTGTTTGTTTTATGTTTCGTTTGCTAACAGTGTGACAGCGGTGAAGGGGGTCCTGTTTTTTGCCATTTTGGTTCCTCATTGTAAGTAAGACATGTCGGAGTGGGAAGATTACATTGTCGTCGCCAACGCTTCAACTCCACTATCCGTAGACAGTTTCTTTGAATTCGCTCTCGCGCAAAAGGGAGTCCGATGACGCGCATTCCATTCGCATCAGATCAGCAGTTTTGTGGTGTGTGCGCCGCCGGCAGGGTTTAGTGTGCTGCGCGTGTTGGCGGCCTTCAATAGGCCTTTGGTGTTGATGATCGCATGCCCGAGATTGCAGTGTGTGTGTGTGTGAGTGCCTCTTTGTACGCAGAATGTCGCTTAGTCATAGGCGTTACGCGGTCGATCGGTCACCGCAGATATTCGACCATAACACATAACCGCTCATCAGTGTGTACTCTACACTATGGTAATTGTGTTGTAGGTGTTGGTTGGGTTGGTGATTGGATTCTATCGAGGAAGAGGGGGGAGACTGAACTCCTCCTCACCGTCTCAGTGTCTAAGTAAGACACAGTTATGTAAGCAAACCGGTTGTCGGCATTGCCGAGGACGAGTTTTTGCGTACCGAGTGCACGCCACAGACACAGACTCGGTGACACACAAGTGATGATGCTGATGAGAATTATTCCAGACCTTGCTATCTGTGGCTGCTTTGCCTCTTAGAGCTCTTGCGCAAATGCTAAAGGTCACCATCACTCATATAATTCGTGTTCTTATGGTTCGCTCGTGTTTGCATAAGGCGACACCACCACCCGTTCAACAGACGGTCCTCTTAAATGTGTAAAAACGAGGGAAACACTCAGCTTCGCATCTGTAATACCAAAATTCTAACACATTTATTTCATTCAAAAAACATTTAAATTATAATTTTAAACTCCATCTGGAACAAGTTTTTCGCGCATATGTCTAATATTTTCTCTCTTCATTTTTGTCTATTTGCAGGATCATCAAAACCTTTATCAGGGCGCCGTTTGGACTATACTTCCGGTTGGTCTTTTTTTTTTGGCGGCGGCATGTACAACGTGTGTCACAAATGTTCTGGGGGCACAGGAACAACCTCTACCCTCCCAACCGTAGGCCATGAATGTGGATCATTGAGGCGCATACACACACAGTAAGCAAACATCATCATCCAATATAGTAGCGAGAGAGCCACCTTGTGTGCTGGCGCAGAGCATATTTTCGGAACCCGTTAGGGGGGAGCCTTTTTTCCATGTGCCTTTGACAACATTCCCTGCGCAATGGGGTTTGCGCATGTCTCTGTGAATAAGGGGGAATGTGGGGGTTCAGTGGTTCTACTTCTAAGAGACTTTTTTTACACAGTAAGCTCTAGCGGAAGTTGGCTCCAGATGTTTCTAAAATGTGTGTCACTGCATCTGCGTGTGTGTGTGTGTGTGCGCGCTGTTTGATGGGACATACATTGTACACCCCACACTTGAGAAACGATGATTATTTCATTATCAATCGGCGTATTGATTTTCTTACAATGCTTTTCTAGCATTTTCTTCTAATCGTTACACAAACGGTTGCTTCATTCCTCCTCCTCGTTCATATTACTTTTCTCTCTTTCTCTCTCTCTCCCTCTTTCCTCCCTTTGTCATGGTGTGTTACTCTCCCTCATACCACACACCATTTTGCGACTGACTGATCCCTCTAGCTTAGATCGCTCTGATGGATGATGTGCATGTGCCCGCGGTAGTGTTGGCGTGGTGTGTGGTGGTAGTAGTAGTAGTAGGACGCGCGCGCGCGGTACTGGTTTTGTTGTCCGCTGTGGGCCCAAGCGCAGAGGCGCAGAGGGAGGGAGGCATTTGATTCAGGCCTGTGATAGTACGGCAATTTTCTGGCTTTAGTTCGTGAATGAACATCGTCCAGTCTACACCACAACGCGCGGGGTTGCGCTGCGTTGTCGATCGCACACAGCAGCCGCAGCAGCAGATCCGGGGCCAGTTTCCAGTTTGCCAGTCGTGGGCATTCCATGCTCTGAAGTGGTGGGGTGCATAACAAAAAAAAAAAACAGGAAATGAAGCAGAAAAAAAAAACAAAAGGAGATGTTTTTGGTTCTCCACCAGCACCATCAAATTTCCTTGTAGAAACATTTCTCTTCATGGCCCTCCCAGTGTCGATGAACGATCAAGCGATGAAGCCGCCAGATGTACCAAAGAAAGGGAGACAGAAGATACGAAGTAAGAGCAAGAGATTAAAGAGAGAGAGACAGGGAGAGCAAGGAAGAAAGTGCAGCTTTATAAATCGGAGCAAAGGTTCGTTCATTATCGATCCAATGTATAATATCGAAGTGTGGCCGCATGAGAGGGCCAGAAACCGCGCAAACCGCGTGTGTGTGTGTGTTTACACGAGGGTGCAACATTCCAAAGCCCTCCAGGCGGTCCCTGTGTGTGTGTGTGTGTGCGGTGTGCTGCGCGCACCGGTTAAATCAAAAGACCATCACGTTGCTGCTGGGTGTGCTGCCAATCCCCCATCATCCAAGCTGTCGTCTACTAACCCTTGGATGATTGGTAGTTGAAGTGGTGGTACACCACCAGCGTGTGTTGTACTGTAACGGCATTCGGCTGAGGACTCCTTGGATCTCTCCTCCTTCTGGCTCTTGCTTCGCGCTCCTATCGGTGTTCAGCTGTTGTGTGGCGGCATTCCTCCGGCTCGTTTGCTGTGTCGACCAACGTCTTTGGTGGAGGAGCGCGAACTCTCTACAATGTGTGTGGAACCAGCAGGGGAAGTGTGGAATGTTCGAGTGTGTATCAACAAGCTCGCGCGAAGACGCGCAGAGAGAGAGAGAGATAGTGGTGTTGTGGAGTCGCCCGTGTGTCGTGAATGTATGGTGGGTTATCATCATCCGACCACCACCATCACCGACCGACCTGGCGGTCGCCCAGTTGTTGGCTTTCACTCGGCATTACCATGATCATCTTTATCATCATCGCCGTCGTCGTCGTCGTCGCCGTGTATTGCTGGAGAGGGCGGAAGGGCGCCCTGCTGGCGGAAGCTGATGAAATCTTGTCCTTTTGAGGATGATGGTATCAATTTTTAGATCGCTCAAAGACAACCCACTACTACTACATCCATCCCACCTTTTCCCGCAAGCGGCCGGGGACTGCGCGCTATGAAAAAAAGAGAATCATTCATAAAAGTCATTCGGCGGAGGGGACTGTGATCGTGTGCCACTCGATTGCAGCAATCTGGGAAGAGGAGGAAACCACCTAACAGGAAAGCGGCACCGGGGGAAGGAAGCAATACAGGGGGCGGAGGGAAGAAGAGAAGCAGGAATGTGGGGGCAGGGCTTGCTCTTTTTATGGTTGAAAGTTGGCCGCCCGTCGTCGCTGAGAGCGCCATACACTGAGCGATATTGGAAAAGAAAGTTATGCTGCTTTGGTGGTATTGGTGTATTATTTCGTCTCGTTGCTCTCTTTGCTCGCCCAATACGAAAGACACACACGGTATACAGTTGAGGGTGGGGGAGGTAAGAGGGGGATTGTTAGTAGGGTGGCAGTAGTTTATTTAGAACGGGATATTGTAGTGCGCGCGCCCCTCCTGACGCACGACTGCGCGAGAGTGGCCGCGAGTCCCACCGGATGTTTACTCTATATACATAGCACATAGTGTAGAGGTGGGGGGGGGGGGGAGAATGGTTGAAGAGTGTGAAGGGCATCGGAAGGAAAGTGGACAAAAAAAAAACTGCACACACTCACACCGACATGCGAACGAACAACATCATCATTCACTGTAAAGTAGTCCAGAGTCCGGGTTGAAGTCGTGATTGGCAGTCCCCACAGCCCCCCTTCCTCTCTGCTCTCTTGGCGTGTAAATTGAAGCCTCATGCCTCATGGTGGTGTGGTACTTTCATTCACAGATTTCTGTCCACTTTGTTGTGCGCTTCCGAAGGGGAAGGGGCACAAATGCTGGAAGCAAAATAAGAAGCAAGAAAAAGGAGCGTGTCGTTGAGTAGGCTGTGCAGCGCTGATTATCTCAAGCTAAATGGGCGGTGTGTGTAAGTAGGCGCCCATGGCACAGAGGTCGAAAGTACAGATACGGAGGGGGTAGCCGTGACCCATTCCCCTGGTGTGTTGGTTTTGGTGTACGACGTGCAATGACGTCCTCTTTGCGGTGCGGTAAGACGGGTTTTTATTTTGCTTTATTTTTTTCTTCTTCTTAACCTTTCAAATTCCAGCTTGTGTGTGTGAGTGTGGCTGGATTGTGTTTCTTCTCAATACATTGTAGCTTGAGAGCTGCTGCTCCATGGTGATGTGCCTTACATAGCGCAGAAAAGGAACGCGGACCCGTGAAGAGGAGTGCTGGAAATGTGCTGCTGCGCCTACTTTGATGTTTCAAGCCTCAAGTGAAGAAGGGGAGAGCATTACCGACCCGCTAATTCATGAATTTCCTGCTTGTGTGCGTGCGTCCGTGCGGTGATGTATTGCTGCATCTTGAAAGGAAGTCTCCTCCTGCTTCGCGGCTTATACCTGCAATCATAATTTTGACACATTTTTAACGAGAAAAGCTCCGCACGGGTCCATATAGTCTCTCCGTGCAGGTGTGGAGGAGAAGAAGGAGCAAGAGTAAGGCACGATCGCCGCTGGCTTGGTTAGTGCATGGGTATAAAAGCATAAATCAACGATAATTGTTCGTCGATTACATTTTAATTTACACATCATCATGAAGGAGGGGGGGGGGGCATAGTCGCGCGCAGCTCGAATGGAACCGAATTTTCTTGGTTGGTGGTGGTGGTGATGGTGGTGGTGCGTCCTTCTTCAAGCGGCAAAAAGGGAATCGGCGAGAAAAGGAGAGCCAAAAGGCCACCACCGACGGCCTACAGCTTTATCATTCGAAGTTCGCGTGTGTGTGTGTTTGTACCTCCACCATGCAAAGGGGGAAAGCACATGAGACCCTTCGATGAGCACGAAACTGTGTTTCTTCTTCTTCTTTTTCCGCGTGCACGTGGGACCGGTAGGAGGCGGCGGCGGCGGCGGCGCTAATTAATGGTTCAATTTGTTGTAGAGCGCGCCCAATGCGCCCTGGACCTCTCTGGCAGTCTGGTTGGTCAGCCACTGTGACTTGTGTTTTACAATATAGTATATTTGCTTATTTATACGCACACACACGTACAGCACTGACCAGGCCACTTCTCCTCCCCTCTCTCTTTGCGGTGCTGGCTCGTTTAGCTAATTTTTCTTCTCTTCTTTCAGCTGCTAAATCTAATCAGAAACACCATCCCCCTGCCACCCACCCCCTGGTCACCTTCTCGCGATCGCCTTGATCATCATCAAGTCCATTGAGAGTTGCTGCTGGTGTTGCTGCTGCTGTTGCCGTGTGCCTCTGCTCTCTCCACCTAACGATCGCAGTAGGGCCAGTCGGGGAATGGGCAGGCGAATTTCTTCATCAATTAGCCTGTCAGCTACACCAACGGCGCGCGGGAGGAGCGCTACGTCGTCGGCGGGTGATGAAGAAGGGGGGAGGAGGAGAGAGTGCACATTCCATTCGCGCAGCAGCAGAGCTCGGTGGATGGATGGAGCGCTGTTGTTCGGATGATGGCTTTCCCGACCCCGGAACGCCGCAACCATGTTGCTGCTGATGCTGCTGCTGCTTTGCAACCCTTCATTGTGTGTGTGTGTGTTTGTGTGGTTGCCTGTGGCTGCTCATGCACGTCAAACACAACACACTACCCACCGACTCGAGATGTGGTGGTAGGCTCGTGTTTAAGGTTCCGTCTCAATACAACGCGGGGAGCGCTTCCTTTTGCTGGCCAGCCACGAAATCAATTCGCCGGCAACAGACACACCGCTCCTGGTAGCAGCAGCAGCAGCAGCAGTTCGTCGACCCGCGCGGGCACGACGTTGCATTCCATTGGTGGAGCAGAGAGAGAGAGAATAGGGCGACTGCGCGCCTGTGTGTCACCACACACAGCTCCCCAGTGAAACGAGTCTCTCTGTTTCGGTGCTTTTTGTGTGTGTGCCCAAAACGCCGCAGACAAGCAGGAGGAGATATGGTTATGGTGGTAGTCATTGACTTTCTTTGACCGCGAAAGCTCCCAAAGCCTGCGCAGACATCAATTCTGGCGATAAGAGGGAACAGCGCATGGGAACGGAAGCAGCAGACACACGGGGGAGATGAGTGGTGGACTCCAATGGGTTCCCTTTACTCAAGAATTTCCCCCAATATGTCCCGTTTCGATGTGTGTGTGTGTGTGTCGGTGCTGAGATTGAAGTGTTGATGGTGTGCTGATCATCGTTAAAAGTTGAAGGTCCCACCGATCCTGTTTCGTTATGTGCGTTGATCGGGTTGTGATTTCGTCGTCGGGATCGGAGTGGGAGAGGGTGTGTGTGTGTGTGTGTGTGTGTGTGGATGAAATGTAATCACAGAACCGGTTTTCATTTTCGATCTGACTTATTTTTTTCACAAACAAGTGAGATCACTTTGAAAGCTGATTTTGTACAATTAATTCAACGAGACCCAAACCACACAAGTCAACCACACCCGCGTCATGTTGCCATGCGAAAAATGAAGTGAGAGCGAATGTACAAGAATGTGTGTGTGTGTGTGTGAAAGAAAAATGTTGGTAAAATTATGAATATCGGAGACCTATGTAGCAATACATGCTTAAAGAAGCAGGTGAGTATATTGATCATCATCATCAGCACTTTTTTCTTCTTTTGCAGATACTAAAAAAAAACATAAAATTAAATCCAAAACGAGTGTACTACAATCGATTGGGAGGAGTCAAGACGGATCTTATCTCGAAGGATGATCGTTATAAGCAGACCAGGAACAGCGACCAAGTTAAGCGTTGAAGATGATCTCCGGAAGAACATGTGGCACAACGATCAGCAGGGAACTCGAGGTCCTCAGACACGGACACGCTATATATTAATCCTAGTTCCTGCAGGAGCTCCTTCACCACATCCTTCACGGGTCCTTATCCTTACAGGGTTTAACAGGAGTTCCCATAGCTGTGGGACACTTCATTGACTCTTTCTTCTATGCAATGAGCTTAATCTAATGGGAATTGAACTGTATAGCACTCTTGTTAAACAAATCCAATAAGAATTTCCAAGGAGCCTTCCAATAAGGGTGCCATAGAGCCCAATTTCCATCATTTGAAGTTCACTTCACACAAGAAAGAGTCAAGGAAGTGTCCCATAACTATGAGAACCTCCGGAAAACCCTGCATCGGAGATTCCGTTTGACTTTTTTTGTGCCACGTGGCCAGTGCAGCAATTCCAAGAACATGGAGCTACATCGGCTTCAAACAATCGTGTTTATTCATCTCTCTCTTTCTCCCTTTCTCTCTCTCTCTCTCATACTTCCCTTTGCTCTCGCTCTCAGTAGTAGGCGATGCTTTTTTAGCTCGAACAACGGCCGCCCGGGTGATGATGGGTCACTTGGATGGAATGCACAATTACCCTTGCGTTGTCAATCAATCAATGAAGTCATACTGCGCTGAACCTGCCTGACTAGCCGCCCCTCTATGAAGGGTGATGACGCCGATGATATGAAGCCGCTGACACAGGCTGCTGGCAGGGTGGAAGGGTGGAAGGGGAGGGGGGGAGGGTGTTCCGATGACTAATGATTGCGTCTCAATTCGAGTGCAATTTGTTGCCGTGCTGTCATATTGAAGAAACTGATTGAATTACATCACTCCTTGAGCTGTAAATAATTTAGTAAGTTACTGTGCAGGACTTTTAAAGATGATGAGAATATTAAGGAGCTGACTACCTCTGACATATGGAAATGGAAATGAGAAAATAAAGTCAAAGAAAAAAAAAGCACTTTAAAATTACAATCTTGCGTACAAAACGAGAGGCGGCTCTTCTTTCTCGTCCACCGCGATGAAGGGTGCAATAAAACTCTCTGTGTGTTTGCGGTGTATGGCCATCGAAGGTACGAGAGACCGCCAACCCCCTCCCCCTCCCCCGAATGTTTTCGGAATTCCAAACGGCCAGCAGCAGCTGATGGAATGCGCGCCACCCTCTCGATCGCGCTTCCCTATTTTATTCCACTTTAAAGCAAACACCTTCCCATCACATCCCCCTCCCCTCCCACCCATCCTAGGTCAACCGTTATGCTGCTGGCGGTTCGGTGGAAGAAGGTGAGGTTAGGAATTTAAACTATGCGCTTAAACGGGTTTGTATCTTCCATCCCATGGTCTAACACTTTTGGCGTACGCCGTTAGTGTACGCCAAAAAAATGAAAGGGGTTGCGGGAAAACAAGAAGGAAGGGACTAGAAAAGGGAAGCAATACAGAGAGAGATAAAAAGAGAGAGAGAGTAATCCTTTTGTATTTTGCTGTTGATGATGGTGTTGTGGCTGAAAAGGCCGCCGCCGCCGCCGCCGATGTTGATGGGTCCGTTTTCGGCGCGAACGGAACGTGTGAAGCAAAACCGGTTCTCGTGCTTTTTTATGGGCGCATTGATCATGTTGCCACGGATCATTTGCCCCACCAGCGCCATAGCCGTCGCTGCCTTGGATGGAAGGATGAGGTGATGGTTGTCTGCCCCGGTGGTGGGGCGAAGAGGCAAAAACGCAGGTATGCGTTTCCATCTCTTCTGTGGACGCCGCGGGAGTAGCGGAATGAACCGTATCACACGAACCCCCCTTACCGCTGTTTTGGTGCTATAAGCTGTATCTGGGTCGGATGGTGTTTTTGGGAAGGAAAATGCTAAATTGGGCTCCAGGATGGTGTGTATCCTCTGCTGTTACAATCAAGCTCAACCCGTTGAAAAATCGCAGCATTGAAGCAATGTTGTCCGGTTTCTATCACAATTTTTTTTTACTTCATATCTTTGTTCGTTATTCAACGTAATAAAAATGCTTTACAATTCACCTACGAATTCCGATCTTCAATAACGGTACAGCATGTGCACACGAAGCTGGTGCTTACCCGCCGTGCAAATTTGCACAGCGGGACCGTTTCAGCCTAACGGTATGCAATGTGCCTTCTCAATTCTTATCGACAATTGCGTCACCTATACGTCAAAATCTAACATTCAAATGCTTCAGCCTGACAGTATGCAATGTCTCGTCACAATTCCACTTATCGATTACTGCGCCATCTATAGGTCTAAAGGAATAGCATGCAACAGTTTCAGCCTGACAGTATGCAATGTCTCGTCACAATTCAACTTATCGACGATTGCGCTACCTATGCGTCATAAGAAATAGCATGCCACAGTTTCAGCCTGACTGTATGCAATTATTTTATTTTTAATTTAACCTGAAGGTATGTAATGGAGCAGCTCTCTCTCAAGGCCTTTTACGCCCGAAGTGTATGCAATAGATGTTTGCTATTTATTCTATTTTCACCACAAATGTCGCTCCCTGATTGTATGCAATGTTGTTACTATGAAATACTCCAAAATGTATGCAATGCGTGAAACAAATTTTGAAATTTTGAATCGGAATTTTGCGGTTTTTTTTTTCGTTTATTCCTCAAGGATACCACGACTTTTTCTGAAATGTGTTCACGAGTTTGGAGCTAGTTAAAATGGCAACACAGCTTTGACCGAAGCAATAGCAACTGGATATGAAGCATGACTTCGAGCATGACCAAAAGAGAAAACAATACATAAAAGATGTTAGCAATAAAACAACATACCTGTGTGTGTTTTCCCACTCTACATTACTGTGATATATTAATGTAAATGCTGAACAAAAGAAGAGATAAACACTAAATGCAACCCACTTTGTTCCAAACATTTTGTAAGTATATTTTCTGCCTTTAGCCTTAGATACAAATTACATTACATACATTGGTTGTGTGTGTGTGTTTGTGTGTCTTTTTGTTGTTGTCATAGAATGTTAAATATATTACTTGTCCGGGTGTTTTTGGTTTTCCTTTTTCTTAGGTTCGTCTCCAAAACCCTCCCTCCTCCTTTCTCCCTCTCTGCCACCTCAATACCGCCAATCAACAACAACGCAACGTGTTGCTTGTTCGTTTGCGGAAGAAAGGGGGATAAGGAGAGAGAGAGAGAGCGAATAAGAACGCAACACGAGAGGGAGAGATTATTTTATGCGTATGTGTGTGTGTCTTGAGGCGATCTTGAGATCATGGGCGAATGTCGAATGCCTTTTGAACGTCGTGTCGGAACACGTTCCGAATGTTTGTGTAATACACTCACTTGGTTCCACAAACTAATCTGCTACAGACGCATCGCCCGTTTCATATGAATGAGTAAATAAGAAAAAAACCGGAAAACTCCTTCAAATTTGGTTCGAGATTTGAAGCTAAACAAACAAAACAATGATTGGAAATGATGATTCCGGCAGGGCTGTGTGTTATGTGTAGTTCTAGCACCCTTCAGATAACTCTGCCGAAGCGTTTCCATTTCGCGACAGTTTAAAATATAACGATTCTGTTCTGTTTGTACGTTTGTACGTCCTTTTGCTGTATTGCTGTGAGTGTGTGGTGCAGTAACAGTAACGCGTTGCGCCCGAGAAGTATGCAATTGCGTAATTCATCATCACGATTATCGTTAACATCGTCATCATCATCGCAGCCGCCTTCCGAGGTAGTTTGGTTTGGAATTTGCACACTTCTACAAGCGAACAGCCATTTGTCTTCCTCTGTCACCATTTGAACTTTAAAGTAAATGCATTAGTGTGCAAAAGTGTAACGTGTTTGAATGATTTGTGTTGCTCCTGTTCAACAACATTCGAACGCGTTTCCATCCCTCTCTCACGCTCTCGCTCTCTTTATTTCGCTCTCTCTACGTTTCTCTCGATTAGTGCTAAGTGATGCACACACAGACACACGTTTTTTTGCGAGGTTTTTTTTGTTGTTGATTATTCTTGTTTGCTTGAAAAGGTAGGATCAAAAATCCATCAACCAAGAGGAGGTAGATTGCGTTTTGTTTGGTTTGTTTATTTATTTGTTTGTTTCTTTGTTTACTTGTTTGTTTTTTTGTTTACTTGTTCGTTTGCTAAGTTTTTTGTTTCTCATTTGTTTTTTTTCTTTTGTTGGTTGTAAATTTATTTTCCTTCATTTCTTTGGTTGTTTGTACTCTTGTTTGTATGTTTATTTTTCTCTATTATTTTGTTTGTCTTGTCAGCTTGTTTGTCGTTTAAATGCCAGCATAATTGGAAGAGCACCGAAAAGGAAACCTTTCCTTTTCCATGTTTTTGTTTATGTTTTTTTTTTCTTCAAGAAATACATGTAAAATGTACATGTTTTTGGTTGTAAGAATTTCCAAATTGCTTTTCCCGCTCTGTTCCCCGAAATTGCTCCCCCAAATCCCGGCATACACACACACATACACACATTCACATCTGGTACAGGTTGAAAGGACGCGTTATTACCATTGTGCAGTCTACTTTGACGAATAAATTTCATATTTATTAATACCGAACCAGGCCACACACACACACACACACACACACACACACACACACACACACACACACACACACACACACACACACACACACACACACACACACACACTCACACATTCCGTGGTACCACTTTTCTTTCACCTTTCGTCAGACTCTGAGGCAATCTCCATGGTAACCCAACGATATAGAGGTAGACTTACACCGCGGAAAGTGGGGGTAAAGATGTCGAAGGGACGTTTGTGTGTGTGTGTTTTTTTTTTGTTTTCAAATCCAAAGACTCTCACACACACACACACACAGTCTAAGGGAAAGCATCTTTGGCGAAGGAATTTAATAAATTTCCATTTCACCCGCGCACATTACACCGCAGCCGCCGCGCGTAACGCAAAAAATTGTTTCCCCGAAAGAACCAGAAGCTCTGTCAACCTCTGTGTGTGTGTGCGCCTCTGTGTGTGACCAATATCAGGATCCAATAGATCTTTTCCAGTTGGAATTTGTGGCCAAGTGGTTTCGCTGGAACGCCGGTTTTGCTCCAATTGCTCCAATAGCGAAATCGGTGGGCAGCGTGTGTTGCTAAGCCCAAGGTGCTTCTCATGGCCTGCTGCGAGAATTTGGAGGCAGCAGGAGAACAGCAGAAGAAAGAGAAAAGCACAAAATAAAGGAACCAAAACAACCGTTCAGCAAGAGCAAAAACAGGAAGAAGAAATTCTGCAATGGGTGAAAGTGAAGTGAACGACTCCACCGAAAATCATATCCAAGGGGAGGGTGGGAGGTCCAGTTTTTGAAAGGACCCACCCCAAAAACTAAGGTTTATCTACAATGTTGGGCTTTTTTATTGGTAGCCATTTTTATATCTGCTTTTGACATCGCACATACACACATATTGCCATTACGCGCCGGCCGGTGGAGCAAGCAAGCTCCACATAAAACAAAGACAGGGAACAGGGGTGAGTGGAAGCAAAGAGGAGGGGGGGGGGGTGAGGGGGACTTTCTCTCTGCCTTTCCCAGCCAGCGCTTTGCTTTGATATCCCGTGAGTGGGTGGGTGGTTGGGAGGTGCGGGTACATTTGAGGCTCGAATGTTCTCCCCCCCCCCGGATTTACCCCGTTCTTACCGATTCCAGCCCGCGCGCGCGCGCGTGTGTGTGTGTTCGTTTTTCATTTTGTCATCACTGCACGCAAAACCATTCAATCGGCGCTCGAGTATTAGGGGCGCGGTGGCGTTGGAAAAATGTGCCCCTTTCCCATCCCTTATATCTCCCGGCCAATTCCATTGACGGTACTGGGTTTGCTTTTACCTGGCTGATAAATTTGGACGACTCTTGCCAGCACAATCCAACCCGGTCGCACCAATCCCACCCAACGAGTGCAATAAAACATGAAATGTTATAACAACAACAACCAAAAAAAGTCAATAGACAGATTGGTTGTGGGTGTGGCATGGTGAGGTGAGGTGTGGAAGAGCCTTTTTTGGATAAAAATAAAATTTGTTATGTAAAAAGGCGGCATGTTTTGCAGTTTTTGACGAAAACGACGATGGCGGTAGTGTAGCGGGTACCTGTGGCCCCCGTGGACGACTTTTCAACTTTCAATAACGTTACTGGCGAGTTTGTTTATGACGAGGCTCGAAATGAAAGAGGGTTGGTTTTTTTTAGTTTTCTGAGAAACTCAACGGTTGATTCGTTTTCGTTTGAATTTAACAAGTGTTGTATTTTTGAACATGTAGACGTATTATGTGTAAAAGGGATCTCATTGTATAAGAGAAAGTGTCTTAAGGAAACAAATCCTTACAATTGTTTTACTATTTATCCATTTTTGCCATTTGTTATAAGAATAAAAATGTAAATGTTTGTTTGTAATGCAATTTTATTGGTTTATGCTTGTGCTTTTAAAATTCAGCATGAAAAGAGCTTTCAATGGTTTTCAATTTCACTTTCCCTGTCAATGAAGAACACACAGTGATAGAAGATTGCCAATAAGCTCCGTTGCAGCATAAACAAGTCTCTGCCGCAGGTATAGGGTTTGAACAACATAGCCCAAATCCCGTCCGGACATTTTCACCGAACTTGATTTATTTTCAGAAAGTATTAAACCAAATATTCGGTTTAATAAGCTCCAGGGCTTGGAGATTTTTAATTTAATTTTTAGAAAAAAGATCCAAACAATCTTAAATCATTTATCTCACTCCTATCCCTCTAAGTAGCTTCGTAGTTTCGTCCCGTGCTAGTTAGAATAAATTATTCACACAATTTCATTCTGCTACCAAAACTCGTTGACATAACGAGCGTGGAAACTTAAGCCTTAACACCGGCACAGCTCAGTTCGAGGCGCCAAATAGCTTTCAATTAGAGATCAAAATCGTCTTATTATTCAAATAGTTTTTCTTTCCCACTCCGGAACGCGCGGAATAGTAATCATTCAGTTGAGTCATTTATCACTGATTTTGTCCTCTTTTTTCAACTCTGCCAAACGTCTTTATCGTCCATCTAGCTAACAAAAAAACTACAATCATTCCGTTTCGACACCTCCAAATGTCCTCAGGCTGTACCTTCCGCTGGAACTACCATCCCCGTTGGCCGAGCCCGCCCGATAAGCGGAAAGCTAATATTTCTCACAACATTTTCATTGGCAAGCATTTGTCAAAAAGTGGCCGCGTTTTTTGCTCACTTCTTGTCTTGTGGGCACACACACACACACACAGACGCACAAATTGAATTGAGACAGCGAGGCGACTGGTCTTAATTTTGCACCGCTTTGCTTCTTCGCTTACTGCCAGCAGCACGGTGTTCGTATGGTGGCTCAAAGGCTCGCCCACCATCAATAACGCACGGCAGCGGAATGGAAGGCAGAAACTAACAAGAAGCTACACAAGGACATCCTTGCTTCCTTGGCCGCTGTTGCTTGTCCGGTAGCCAGCGATTGAGTCGCTAAAAATCGACGGAAAATGACACCTTCCACTTTGTTGCCTACATTCGGGCGTTTAGCGGTGAGTTGCGCTTCCTCTAGTGTGCTGTGCCTGTGGCTACTACGACTCACACTTCTCGGTCTCACAAACCGCAATCGCTGTGCGTTGTAGTAGTAGTAGTTGGTGTTGTTGTTTTCTGTTTCGTTTTTCTTCCATTCTTGCGCTGATTCGGTATTTGAATAAATCGACAATTTACATAAGAGGAAGAAATGTTGTTTTTTTTCCTCCTCACGCCAAGGTAAACAAAAAAAAGCGCCAAACTGACAAAACGCGCCTAGGCCTAGGGGGAAAGGCTCACCTCTCACCCACACACATCTCCAGTCGAGGGCATTGTAACGCCACTTCTTAAATCACCAAATCTAACACAAACAGCAACAACGAAAGAGGAAAAAAACAACAACATCTGAAAACACATCAACATCAGGAATGCAAATAATTTAATAAATTAATAAAATTATGATGGAAAGCCGTTCGCCTTTCGGGGGCCACAGGGTGGTCCCGCGTTGCCGTCCATCGGGTAAAGCAGGAAGGAACATTACGGGGGGCAAAGTGGAAAAGGGAAAACAAAACAGGAACGAGCAACTTGTGAATAAATTAAATTGCGTTAAACTTTTCACCCGGTGAGTGTATTTTACATCCCTTCCCAACCCACACCCCCCCCCCTCCCCTACCAAATCAGGCCGGAAAGGACCCGTGGCGGAGCTGGTGGTGCCCATAATGAGGTGCGCGAATAAGATTAACGTAAATATATAGGCTCGTCTACACATTGGCCTGGTCTGCTTCGCGTTTTGTACTTCCTTCCAGCTTAGAGAAGGTGAAAAGAGGGTGGAGGGGGGGGGAGTGAGTAGGAGTTTTCACAGCTTGCTTTGAGGGAAGCAATGTTGTAGTGTGTTACCTAACACACGACATGGTAACAATATGGGTTAAAAATTGGGACTGTTTTAAAGTTGTTTAAGAATTTTGGTTAGAAAGTCATAAAACTTAGTTTGAATATTGTAAAAATTAAGAAAAGGATCGTTTATAGTTCGAAAATTTCACTTTCGGTGCCTTCCATTTTACACTTCACTTCAACTTATCAAGCTGACACGATTTCCCTGAGATTTGTTTAGTTTGTTAGTTTTGTTTTATTGTTTAGTTGCAATTTTGTTGAATTTGTTTCTGTTGTTTGCTCGCTTTTGTTTGCTTATCGTTTACGTTCTGTTTCTCTTGTTTGTTTGTTTATTTGTTTTATATGCTCTTGGTTTGTTTCTTTCGCTTGTCTGTTGTTGTTCCTTCTTCTGCTTGCACATTGCGCTCTTACCGACTAACGTTGTTCATCTTCCTCGTTTTTTGTTTGTTTTACAGTTTATTTAAAATCCAGTACACCTAAAATATTTTATATTTCATCCACTAATGACTAATTTTGATTTTGTGCCTCCGATATATCTTTTCGCTCCACCGCTTTAACCACTCTTTGCTGCCCTCCCATCGTTGCATGCAAAACAGATTTAGCTGTGTTTTCGATCATCTTTTCAAAACGTAAACTAACGCGACCCAGCGATGTGAATGCTCATCCACAGAACACGGCACCACGCGCCTACACACGTGACAAAGTAACGAAACTCAAAACGGCCCGCTGGCTGCTCGATTTTCCTTTTTATAAGTGTTTATTGAAAACAAACAAATTCCTTCAGGTTTGCTCTCTCTCTCTCTCTCCATCTCTCTCCCTGTCTGCTCTGTTTTGCGATACTTTTTGATTGTTGGCTCATGAAACTTACTTACTTACGTTTGATTTAGTTTGGTGGTACGAAACGAAATAGAGTAACGTAAACCTATAAGCACAGTCGATCACACGATTGTTTTTTTTTTCTTTTTGCTTTCCCATTCGCTTTCCCTCTTTTGCTCTGTGTTTGCTCTTTTGCCATCTCTCCACACCAATATATTCACCAATATTTCTTCTCCCAACAATTTTGATTTTTTGCTCATCTTACATCTAAAATATTTTTTTCCTTTTATATGTATATGTATATATATATGTTTTTTGTCTTTTGTCTTTTGCAAATAGATTAAAGTTTTGGGTTTTTGTTTTGCCTTTCTATAATGGAACCGCTCTCTTTGCTTTATGGATGAGGAGGGGTGGCGGGGGGTAGGGGGTGGTGGGAGAAAAACAACACAACAATCAATAGTATTTCTATGTCTAATAATCTTACTACTACTATTATTATTATTCTTATTATTCTTATTACTATTATTATTTGGCTGTGTATGTAAGGTTGCAAAACAAACACCGAAGCGCGTTCAAATGAGACATGTTTTTGGTAAAGTTTTTGGGGTTTTAAATGTGCTTTTTACGAGTTTCAGATACGCACGACAAAACACTGCCGATTTACGTCACAATGAAGTTAAATGGTTCCTTGACAGTCCAAATTCAGATGGAAATGTTCTAAAGATAAGGTATGGCGAAGTGTAACGTAAAAAAAAACAACTTCAATAGATTTATTAGAACAGTCAAGCTAAAATGGTAACGTGGCGTAACTACACTTTATTCTTTGTTAGAAAATTGCATCACGGGTCAGAGATAGTTTAAGCGTGTGTCAACCAACATAAAAAATCGTGAGGTCATAAATAAAAGTTTGTGAGGGTTCGTTTTTTATTCGATTTTCAGCACAAAATTGCGATTTCCCTTTTTTGCCCTCTCCACCTAATGGAATGGAATTAAGCAAAAGAGAAATTATAAAAAGGAAAAATATGTTTACAATATACTCAATGTTTCACAGACATTATTATAAACCTTTTGTTTCAAACATTTCGGAACAATGTCAATAAATGTCTGAACAAAAAAATGTAAATATTTTGTAAATTGTAAATAAATCGTAGGCGACACTCGAAAAAATATTATGAAACAATCAAAAACGTTGCGTTGTAAAATGTCCCACCAGGAAATTGTAACAGTCCGTTCCGTGGCAAAAAAGGTCCACAAAATAGGGAAAAAAGACACGGTACAATCACAAAAAAAAAATCGAAAATAAATCTAAAATTTTGCAGCTGCTCCGCACACACACACACACACCGGGCGATTTTCGATTTTCTGCTCATTATTGAGAATTGTCGTCGTTGTACTACCACGAACAACAACGAAAAAAAGTAGCATCCATCCACCCTGTCAAATTTCAAAAAGGGTTGGAAATCCCCAAAAATTGAGCCGCTGTCACTGGTGTGGCACATGCTGAAATGGCATCGAAATCGACGAAAACGAAAAAGGGTTCCCAGCCAAAACTCGGTACCAAATGCCGTCATACCCTCTTTCCCTCGCCCCTGTGCGCTGTGTTTTGATAGACCCTCGCCTCACCCTTCCTCTGCCCGTGTCGCCAGGACTCGTGCGCACACCACACATGTGCGTCGCGCCGTGGTGGTGGTGCGTATCGTAAAATTAATATTTATCTTTCACGCCGCTGCGCTGCTGCGCGCACACCTTAAAGGATTGCACAGCGCGCTGGTTCAAAAGCGAAACATTAAAAAAAAGAGAGAAGGAGAAGAATAATAAAAGGGACACACATGAATGCAGCAGAGCAGGCTACAGTTTTGGGGGAAAAAGTAGCGAGTTTTACACCAAAATTGTACGAGCGGCGACCCCTTTTCTACGCACCCGTGGCACCCGTGCGCTTGTGTTTGATTAGCAACTAGGAATGCGACTAGAGCAAAGGTACGGTTCGGGTCCGTTACCATCTAACCCCTTGATTCGGCTAGCGAAGTGGGACCGGGGGCGAGCGTAAAGGACGTGGTGACGACACCATATGCACCTCGAATTGCGACCCTACCGGCGTTCTCGGGAAGGTGTATGTGTGAGAGAGTGCGATGAAAATGCAACGTATAGCGAGATTTGCCTGCTCCTTTTTTTGAAGGTTTTGTTTGAAAATTGTAGACCCCTGTGTACCTTACCGAACTTGGTCCTCTGACGTCCAACGAGTCCTAACGATACGCGGCACGCTCGCTCGCTCACTATCCGACACAAGTGATGGATAAATTTTGTTGAATTTTGTTCGCTTTTAAAATTCCCGTCCCCTTTTGTGAGGCATTAAGCTGGGGACTGTTCCCTCTCGCTGCTGGCCCTGGACGTGTTGGACGGAACGGGAAGGGTCCATCCGGTTCGTAATAAGCTTTAAGAAGCCTTTGCCCGCTTCCCTTTCGTGGTAGGGTGTCGCGTGTTTCACAATTTTACCGGATTAACGATTTCTCCTCCCCCTTTTGTATTGAGGGATTTTCGATCCGTTTTGTTTCATCTGCTTTATCGTCAAACATTAGCAACAGGAGACGGGGTTTTTCAACGGGGCACATCAAGGCCCGATAATCCTTTTAATGCCACACTAGTAATTTGCGCTTTCTTTCCTTTCTTGTTAGATAAAAATGTCTAATTAGAGAAAATTCTGGTTAGGAAAACACGCAACTCAGCGGGAATGTGAATTACAATCAGAATAATAAACAAAACAGATATTTCTTGCAGCGACTTTTCAATCAAACACATCGTTTAGAACGTGTCGCACAACAAACGTCGTCCTAGTGCCGCAATCTTTCTCCATCCCCGTTCATCCCGCCAGACGCTGCTTTTCTCCCAAGCAAAGGCGTGTTTTTACGACCACATGTTAGTGACGCCACGAAACACCCATAAATGTCAATTTGAATAAGCGATAAAAGCTCGACCGGCCGGTCTCGGTCGGTCTGAGCGAAGGATCGCGACATCTCTCGATATCCCGATTGCCACCACGACAGACGCAGCGTGTGTCGTTGTTGACATTTTCTCGCTTTTAATGTGTGCGAGTCGTTGCTTAGTCGTTGGGAGGGTAAAAGCGAGTGCTGGGATTGGTAGGCAAATTTTGGTCCCGAAAAAAACATAATGGATCGCTTAAGTTCCGTGATTCCCCAACAGCCCCAACCGGCCACACTTTGCGGTAGGTCAGGGCCGATTTTGTGAAGAAAACTTTCCGGCCCCGAGACACAGAGTTTTCATCCGGCAGGAGAGCTTCTCCTCGATAGCGCCCCGGCGCGCCCTTCTCAGTGTCAGTGTTGTGTAAGGAAGCAGCAGGAGAAGCAATACCAAAAAATGACAATTAAAAAGCGCAACGAACGGACAACCTTTTTTTTTTGGTTTGGTTGGTTGGTTTGTTGGTTCGTCCCCTTTTATTTTCCCCGGGTGCAAACTTTCGCCCGATCGTTTCACGTGCCCGGCGCGTGTTGCGTTTTGCGCGAACCCGATTGCACTTTGACCGACACGGAGGACGCACACACACGCACGCACAATCGGGGCAACCCCAATTTCCACGGTTCGCGTAAAGTTTAGAAAACAACCGGGTAACCCCTTGACGGGGTTACCTTTCCATCCCTTCCGGTTCCCCCGGTTCGTGTTTTCTCCGTACGGGGGTTAGTGGCTCGTAATTGAAACCTTTTACACAACCAGCGACACAGAGGGGTTTTTCGAACCGGAAGCAGGTAGGACCCGCGTGTGTGTGTGTCTGTGTGCGTAAACTTTGGCGACCCTTGTCTGGTTTATTAAGGTTTTTTTTTTGGAAAAAAAGACTTTTTGGGTGGAAAATTTTTAACCGAAAAAAAATAAAACAAGTCAAGCGCGGCGCACAATGGGCCGAATAGCAACAGGCTGCTTAAAGGAAGAATAAAGAGATTGGAGAAAAAAAAACTCAGCGTTGTTTCCCCTTTTCAATCGATTTTGTTGGGTGCAAAAATGGTCGAGAGGAGAGCAGAGGGAACCAATTAAAACATTAGCTACCCATGCATCAATCCATTATATGTGCGCTGTTGTGTCGATTGTGTTTTTTTTTGTTGCGTGTTTGCGCTTGCTGATACATTGTTATACAAAAAAAGGGTTTTAATAGATTCGCTTGCAACACCATTTATTAGTTCCCATTTGCAGAACGTTGGCAAACTTAAGCTATTGCAAACTTAAGCTATTGGATTCGATCAACCAACAACTTTCCACTAGTCCAATTGTGAGCATTCTTTTTGAAAATGTTCTTTATATTCTTACCCCCCAAACAACCGAAATCGCTCCGAAAGGTTACACCCGAAACGATGACAAACGATGCTGCTGCCCTCGATGTGGAGCAATTTTGCGCCCGAAAAACCACAAACTGCCAGGAAAAAAAGGAAAATAAACCCCACACGCGGAGGGGGAAAAACAATGCCAAAAAATCTCATTACATACTTGTGCGCCGTTTTCCATCCGTCTTCGCCCCAATCTCCTCCCGGGGCAAAAAATGCTCCTTTTTTAGCCACTCTTGTTGTCCGTTGGGGGGGAAAGAAAGCATGTATGCCGTGGAAGCAAAGCGGTAAAACTTGCCAAACAACATGCCCACAACAAATTGCGTACCTTCGCATGGACGTCGGTCGCAACGGGGTAAGGAAGCTAAAGGATCTTCCTTTGCGAGGTAAAACTGTTTTTGTCCCTCAAGCGACCAGACGGCACGGAGGCAGGTGACGGCGAGAAGAATATATTCTCAAAATTTTGCTCCATATATTACAAATCGACCGACATCGGCCCCATTCTGGAGGCTTTCGGGCGGTGGTTTGGGTAAAGATGGTTTTATTTTTACCCTTCCAGCAAAAAGAAAAGATCCATCGATTGGGAGATGGGAGTGGGACAGGAAGGGAGTGGAGTTTTATCACACGGACGGTGTGTAAGCATAACGCTTGCATACAGTGTAGTTGAAACATAATGGAAGCAAATTGAATTTCGGAACGATGAAGCAATACTTCTTGGTACGGCAGCGTGGCGGCCAAAGTGGTCCTTCGAACCGGATCAATTGCGCTGACGACAAACGGCGCTGAACGCATGGTGCAGGAGTTGTTTTTTCCTTTGCCATTGCTTGCGATGAAACATGTAAAATGCGACAATGCTAAAAATAACAATAAAATACTCAATAATTTCATACAAATAATTCTCAAAAGTGAAAGAAATGGATTCATCACATCTGTTTGAATGCTCAAGACTCTCCAAGGAAAGGTGTGCACCTCACAATCCTCAACAGAATAAGGGGGGAAGGGGGGGGAGGACACAACAACCACATCCATCCTATATACTTTTCCTTAGCAACCGAGCAGCAATGCTGGCCGGGGAAACTCATCGCTAAAGATGGAGCGCAGCAACCGGTGCGCTGAGTGCGTGCGGTGAGTGACTTTCCCCGCCAACTGTGCACACAAACGTGTGTGTGTTTCGATGTGAGCCGGTGAGAGTGACCCACACACACACACAACGTTGGGGGAAATCGGAAAAATCGAACTCACGCACGAAAATCGGTTGATCGGTTTCTTGAGCGATGGAGGGGGGTTTGCGTATTTTTTTCCCTCTCCATCACCAACACCAACGCCACCATCGAACACAATCGAACATCATTCAATTTCTTCCACCACCATGTCCTAGCACACCCCCTGTCTTCGCAATAGTGATGGAGCATTTTTCGTTGCCCACTCTTGCTCTCTCTCTCTCTCTCGCTCCCTTTTTGCTCGCGTTTTTCCTTTTCCACGGTGTGTGCAATGTGAAAAGGGAGGCGGTCGGAAGGAGGGCGCCTGGTGGATCGGTTTGTTCGAAAGAAAAACCATAATCGAACTCGGGCCCACTATACTGCGCTTGAGAAGCACACGTTCGGGCCTCTTTTTCCTTTTGCCTCTCACGGGTGATGAAAAATGTTGAGGCTATGTGCATGCGTGTGTGTGTATGTGTGAAGTTTTTCTTTCATTTTCGGCTTTTCTTTAGGAAGTTTTATACATTTTTTTCCTCTCTCTCATGGGCTTTTGGGCAATTGGGGCAGTGAAGTGCAGGGAGGCGCATATTTCTTAAAGGTCCTTTTGCGTAGAGGTAACACGTGAAGACTGAAGGCGGCTTGCGGGGTGTAGTGTTTCTTGTGTAGATTTGTGGTTGTAGGTGGAAGCAGGCGGAAGAGACGACCAAAAACTCGATAAGTGTTGGTGTTGAGATGAAGGGAAAAGGGAGCGGTTGGGTGCGGGGAGGGCACACAAAGTTCGTCTTCTCGCCTATGGTTTTTTTTTTCCTTTTGCGAACCACGACACGGCACAATTGCGGCCTCTCGGTGCGGTGTGCGGTGGGGGTTCGCATGGAGCGAAATGGGGCAGGAGTGGAATATTGATTTTCAATAACGTACAGGCAGCAGCAGCGGCACCGCACTTTATATTTTCATTTTTATTTATATGTAGCAAAGCTGGGTGGTTGTGCTACAGTTCCCCGCGGTCCGGGGGAAAACTGCCAGCGCAGAGCATGTGCAATGAGCGGGACACGTTAGGGTTGCTGGGAAGCGTTCCTTCGTCTTGGCCGCCTGCTGGCCGGTCTGCTACGCACTGTGCAAAGTTAGTGCAAAATTTAGTTTAGAGCTCAATTGTGACAAACAGTTTCACAAGAGTCGAGGCTATAAAGCGTTGGCGAGAGATCGAAACACTTTACTGTGCTCGTCATTTAGCGAATCATGCTACTGCAATTATAGCAAGGAAAATTAATGCTCCCTTTATCATGAAATTTCCTTAATTCTAGTTATTTGAAAGTTGACGATGCAATGTGCAATCGAGGGACGCCTTAATTCGCACCGTCGTCGCCATTGGCAACGGGACGGCCGCGTGCGATGTAAGATAAACCGGCGCAAGGATATCACCGCTTGTGTGTGTGTGTGTGTGGTTGCCATTTGTGGTTGCAAGCTTAAAAGTGTGTTCATCACCACTAAACCGTCTGTTTGCATACTCACACGATACACAGCGGTCCGGATAAGAAAAAAAAATCCGGGAAAACATTAACCACAACGGGAGCACTCTCTCCCTCACTCGCTCTCTCTCTTTCTCTCATACATGTGTTTGTGTGTGAGTGTGCGAATGTAATGTTGAACCAGTTTCAAGGATGCATTTGCCTGCCTGCTCGCACATTAGCTTTGGTGGGTCGTCGCCGGGCAGTGTGCGAAGCAAGAGGAAAACTCACCCACCACCGAGTGACCAAGCGAGTGTTGCTATGGTCGAGAAAATCATCATCCCACCCACGCACATGAAGTTTTATTTATTTTTTGCTCTACCCCCCGTCTGTCCTGCCACTACACACCCGTACGAGCGTGTTCTGGAGCGAGAGAGAGAGAGCCATCAGCGAGCAGGGCTTGTGAGCAGGACACCAAACCAACTGGCCCGACCGGACAACACTTGCCAACTTTACACACCAACTGTGGCCGAAAGGGCGAGAAGTAGTGTACGGGAAACCGCAGTGCCCGATATCGCCTTGCTCAGCAATTTTACACCCGTGGGGCGAGAGAACCCTTGCATGCCAAGATTTCAAAACTGGTTTTTGCATGTAAGCTAACCGTTACAATAAGGGGTTAAGTTGCTTTGAAAACCCAAAAATTAAACTGATTTTCCATTTGACAAAAAATAAATTAAATATATTCACTGTCGCTAAGTATGTGACCACCAAAGCGGGGGGTTGCAAGGGTTTGCTTGGTAGTAGGGAGGCGCCCGGAGCCCGCCAACCCGCAAGACAAAACCGTTCGTCGCCTACTTCGACGCCGGGAAGGCCAAGTTGTCGTTAGCAGCATTCTTTATCATTATCACTAGCACGCGCTGCCCTAGTGGACGAAAATCCCCGTTTCTCGAATTTCCCTTCTTCAGACAACTTGCCCCCCCCCCACATACACACACACATGGACGGACATACACATTTGTGACCGATTCAATGTGTAGTTCCGATTGCTTTCCTCCTTCCAGCAACTGTGGCTGTGTGAGCTTCTTTACACAATTCAACATTTTATGTAGCCCGCTCGTATAGAATCTGCCGTCGAGTTTCGTTCTTTTGTATCCTTGCACGCTGCCTCTCTCTCTCTCATCCTCTCTCTCTCGCTCTCACTCTCTGAACACATTCGGTGCCCAGTACGGTAAGGAGTTCCAGCGTCTTCCAAACAACCCTCCCCCCCGCTCCACCCCATGAAGGGGCTGTGCAGTGGCGCCTTTTGGTCAGTTTATTTCTTTTCATCTCTTAAATATTTTTATATGCCTTCATAAGCACCCTGGTGGAGCCATGACAACGCCCCAAACGGCGGACGCGGCTGGACGTAATGGCCACTGTGGGGGTGGGCGTTGGACATGACATGAGGGTGTCGCAAGGGATGCAACAACAACAGCAGCAGCAGCAGCCCAAAGCAAAAAAAGCTGCTCGCTATATTGCCATTTGCTGTGTGTCTGCTCATATGTGTAGGATGGCTAGGAGCGAGGGATGTGGGGGGGTTAAATATTTGGGTGGGGTGTCGACGGGGCGGGTGTTGCGGGTGGCGACAGTGACGTACAGTGTTCTCGCCCGCCGATGGTGAACGGAAATGGAGCCTTTGCTTAATTAATTAAAAGAGCAAAACGAACGGAACGCGACCACGCTGGTGGGGGGATTGGAAGGATGGATCTGTGATTTTTGGAGGGTTTTTGGTTTCGTTGGTTCAATAGGTCCTCCAACTCCGTTCACTGCCTTTCAATTCCCTGATGTCACACACCCTCTCTCTCTCTCTCGCTCGCTCTGCAAGTACAACGCGAGATATAAAGGATAATTCCTCGAAAAGATGTCGCTGTCCGCAATGTCGCACACACATCCTAACAGAGAAACAGTGGCAAGGGAAGGAAGGATGTAGTTAACACGGACCGCTCACGGTGGCAGAGGTGGTGGTGGTGGTGGTGGTGGTGGTACAGACAGACGGTGCAAAAAATAAATTGGAAACCATATCTTTCCAACCGCAGCAAAAGTGGCCAAAATTCCGGCACCGATTGCCGATCAATAAGGGAGGCGCGGCGCGGAGACCGGAAGGAGCGGTGCTTCATCCAACGTACAAGCACACGCAGGCACGCAGAAACTGTCCTTTCGGTGGTTCGACAGTTTCGGGCATGGATGGAGACGATTCGAAAACTATGGAAATTCGTTGCTTATTGACAAGCAATTAGAACTATCAATAAAAAAACATTTGCACCAGCTTTGCCAACGAGGGTGGACCGGATTATGCTTTCCTAAGCAGATATCCTGCAGAAAATATGTACGAAGTATACTTTGGCCAAAATCGTATTGGAAATGGTCAAATGCGTATTGAAGGTTCGCTTTTATACGTATGCGTTGGCATTTTCCTGTAGAGAATCTTGTTAGACAAAGGCGAAATAGAGCGTAGAAGACGAACCTCCGCTGCTTATACCTCGGCTCCTACAATCGATCGTTTGTAATAATGAAGGCAGATCAAATTAGATGCATTATACATTCAGCCATTCTCCCTCGGAATCCATAATGCAAATTGAAAATTTTTGAAAATCAACACAAAAACAACCTTCCCACCCCAGAAGCTTAACCATGTTCGGTGGGGAGAGTGCTCATATTTCTTCAACCTCAATCTAGTTAAAAGGGAAGGGACACACACACACACACTGATCATCTTCTGCACCGTGTAGTGATGGATTTTGGGGGTAGACCCACAAACCCAGTGTACCATCCAACGAAAGGCCCCCCGTACCAACTATTTGCGCCACCGGAGGGCGCCGAGCGATGAAGTAGTTATGCATAATTTAGCCATCGCTCAAAATTGGAATAAATTTTTCGTTCACTCTAAACATTCCGGTCCTACCGGCCGAGATAAAAAAAGAAAGAAAAAAAAAACACCCCAAACACAGACGATCCTGTCAGAGCCTGCACGATTGCAGCAGCAGCAGCTCGGAAAAGGAACCGACGCCCGGCGTGACGAATGCAGCAAAACTTTGATAAATTATTCATTTTGCTCAATCTCATTTAAAATGGCAAAATCTCCTTCCATTCAGCGCAACTGTGTTCAATTTGTTCAAAACACTTTCCAGCTCCAGCTCGTCTTTTCACCTCCCTTGCCTTTTGCGTGAACCACACATAAGTCAAACTTGCGCTACACCTCGTCCGCCTGATAAGAAGCCGCCGCAACGACGTCGTCGCTTTGGATGACATTTACCAAAAATGAAAGTTGCGCAAACGGGGGGGAAAAGCGAACAAAAAAACAGACACACCAGCACCGGCACACCGAAGGCTTTGTTGGATGGATTTTGTAAAGTTTAATTAATATTTTTTACTTTACCTTCTTTTTTTGGCTTTCCCCAGGCTTTCCAAGGAATGAAAGGAAAAAACAACAACGATATTACAACATCACAACACGGTAATCTCTCTTGCGGTGCTGATGGTAGGGATGCAAACACACACACACAAACACACACCAAAATGTGCTTAAAAAAATAGAAATTCACCGGTGAAAGGTGCGAACAAACAGCGCCATTTCCCGGGCGTCGCCTTTCGTTTTCCATAAATTTGGAATTTTCCAAACGATCGCCAGGGCCAGGGAGCACAACCAACACCACCACCACCACCATCACCACCACTAGGACATTCTTCATCCTTCATTTATCATCAGCAAAAGGCGAAAGTTTTGTTGTTGTGTTGCTGCTGTTTGTTTGTGGGTTTGTTTTTCTTTTTTTGCTTCGTTTTTTACATTCTCGTCCCATCTCGTAACACCGTTTTCCATCACTCAACGATTGCAATGCGAAAAAATTGGTAGGCGATAGAGTAAAGCTAGAAGGGATAAAAAGAAGCTCTCCCATAGCACATTGGAACCCAACAGGCGTCAACTGATGAGCAACAAAAACAAAAAAAAAAACTTAGACAACAACAAGAAAAAAGGCATTTCACAACACCACCATTGAACCACAAATACGCCACACACCAGCCATCCTGTCGTTCGTCGTCGCAGTCTTTCGTCACAGCCACAAACTACAGCATAAAAATTGAGATATATCAACCATGCTCTCGCTCCTCCACGACGTTCCGTGCGCTGCATCCGCGCGCAAGCATTCCGGTGTGTGTGTGTTTTTGTGTTGCTGCTACTGCTGTTGTACCATGCTTAATTTTCTTCCCCCAACTACTGCCGGTGTGATAACGAACCAAGAAGTTCAAATAAAAGTAAGAAAAGCAAACGAACACAAACAAAAAAACACGCAAAAATCCAAACCGTCACCTGCTTCGCGAAGTATCGTTTTGTGTTTGTTGTTGCGTGTGGTTTTTTTTCTGTTCTGTTTTCCCAATGCGAGCACCCGGGGACTTTACTGGGGGGGGAGGTGGGTGTGTACCACACTACCCGGCGAGGAGGTAAGATGTATTTTCTAAATAAGCCCCATCCTTGCCACCATCGCAAGACGCACGACGATAGACAAAACCTGCCTCCCAAAAGCCGGGTGGGGAGCAAACTGTGAGGTTTTTCTTTCTCCGAGCACACACACACCGAGAGTGAGAGAGAGAGAGAGAGAGTGTCTTTGCATGGCTGTTTCACCATTTCGTCAACTGGCATTCCGGAAGGGAGAGGGAGGTATTGGGAGGCTGGCGTTGGCCTGGGCGGGTATAAATCATCCTTCCATTTATCTCTCCGGTCTCATTTCACGTTCTAGCCATCAAATTCTTCATGCAATCGCTCGCAACCGCAACACACCACACCGTTTCTAGCCCCTCCAGCACCCCTCAGCCACCCCAAAAAGCGGTGGGGGAAAAAAAACTAGAAGGAAGCAGCATTGCCGGTGCAAAACTCTTGCTTCCCAACTACCCTCCGAATTGGTATGCTGTGCCGCTGCTGCTGCTCTCGGCAAAAGTGAAAGTTGTGAAAAATAGGATCTACTCTACCGATGAAAAACGCAATGCATTGCGGCGGGCGGCACAGAGAGGCGATAGGGAGGTAAGGAGGTAAGGACAACAGAAAAAAAAGTTTTCTGTTGTCGGAAAATTTTTCTTCACTTTCATCATCATCGCCAGCATGAGAATGGCGTTTTTTTTTTTGTTGCTACTGCTGCTACTTCTTCTCTCGACCTGCGTTGGTACGACTGCGAATGTAAGTAGAATCTTCACGGGCTAGTACACACAGTTCTTACTCACTTTTTCCTTTTTACACATTTTTGTGCAAGGTAAAATTATCTGGTAAAAGAAATTGAATGTTAGGAACGTTCCGGTAAAGATGAAAAGTGTGTTGACTTGTACAAAGGAAAATGGTGCTACGGTGAAAGGTTTTTCGTAATGCATTCGAGCGACGAGAGAAAGCCTATGTGGTCACATTTGCTTGCCGTTGACGAGATGGTGAAATACAACGGGAAGATGAGGTATTTAAGCTTTGTAATAAGCCTTACTTTTAATAAAATTGTTTTCAATTTCTAAACGCAAAAAAACGATCGTTTGGGTCTAGCTTCAGGCAGAGTTTGAATCTAGCACATCTGTGGAAACGAAATGCCAAAATGCATTTTTCCAATAAAATTGTGTACGAAATCTTTGCTATCAGGGAATTCTTAAAAGCATTCGTTAAACTTAAAAAATACGGATTATAAATAATTTAAAATAAAACTTTCCTTAAAACAGATTGGACGGTGCCATTGTACAATCTCACCCAGTGCTGTCTTTCTGCATTAAACTGCAAGACCCACGAATGGTTTTTACCCCCCGGGCTAGCTGGGAAAGGTAAAAATTGGCACAAGCAACACATTGGCCTACGTAAGATATTCCAAACGATAAGAGAAGAAGCTTTTTTTCTTCTTCATTTGCCCATTTTCATGTTTTCTATAGAATCTGTAGATAGTTGGGGAGGCAAAGGACCAGAGGAAAACATGCCAATACTCACCACACATATAGAGGCTTTGTGTGTGAGTGTGTGTGTGTGCAGGAGCAGGAAATTGAACAACCCACATTTGCTGTACCAAAACCTCAGCAAAAGCAACAAAAAAAAGCCCATAGAGAAAAGCGCAGTTTCACGCAACCAAGTCGGTCCAACCGGGCTCTGTGTCCTAGATTTGGTAATGGCAACAAGCCCGCAAACCATGCCCAGTGTACGTTGGCCTGATGCTGCATACCCAGCATAGCATAGAGAACACCGAGAAACGCATCTTTCGTCTGTGCGTAGAGTAGGGTGGAAAATGAAAACCATTTCCCTTTTTTTTTTGCAAAGTGCCACCATCACCACCAGCCACCGCCACTATCGGCGGAAGTGCGTCAGCGTTAGCTATCGATGGTACCACGTCCATCCGGCACTGATGAATGTTTATGCAAGCTTCCAAGATGCTGGTGCGTTGCTTGCTTCGTGATGTTTTTCAATATACCTCAATATGGTGTAGCACTACTGCCATCATCGCGGCGTGGAGTCCAACCAAACAACCAAGCATCCGACGTACAACCAAAAAACAGTATGATTCAACCGAACAAATGCGCTAGATTCGCTTTTGTTGATTCTGAGCGTGCTGGTGGAGGACCAACGAATAGAGAGGCGAGAGCATCACAGGAAAGGGGCAGAGTTTTTGATGTATGCTACACGTTTTGTGGTTGTTTCGCAATTTCACTTTACGTAAGACGAACGCCTGAAGGAGCCCGTTGCACATGTGGCCAGAAGTAAATCGACAAGGTGGTAGTGGCGATTCGAACCTACCACGCTCCCATCTAGCTCTACTATCGTCTAGTTTACTTAAGAAGAGGGAAACAAAAGCATAGGAAAAAGGGAAAGGAAAGGAGAAACAGGGGGATACGAAAATATAGATTCAATCCCAACTAAATGAACACAAATAGTAAATCAAGCAGCCAACATTTCCTTCTTTACTTGGGCGTGAAAAGAGAAAGAGTGCACAAAATAGACTCATTTTGGAAGGAATAGTTGATTGAAAGGTGGAGTAGAATGAGGCCGAAGGTCCATTGCAAATGTACAAGCCGGAGCACGTATACGTGCAAATGCATGTTTACTTGGCGTGTGAAAAATTACAAACAGATGAAGCCGTTGGACACGTTAACTCCAGCGAGTTTATGTTGCATTAAGAAGTGAAGGAGTTTAAAGCAAAATAAACCATTTAATTCCCAACACGCACTGTGGCCTTCGCGAGCGAGCGACAAACAAGGATGCTAAAAGTTTTGCAACCCAATAACATGACATCAAATGTCGTAAACTGTGACCCGGACTGAGGGCGCACACCACATTACGAGAACACGATAAACGACTGCTTGCTGTTTCTTTTTTTTATTGTCGCAGTTGAATAAAACATATTCAAGCGTTGTAGGAGGATACACTTCCTTTTTGTCGAGAAAGGATGTGCAATTTTATAGGTTATAAAACATAATCCATCCACAAACCATAAATTGCATGATGGATGGACCCCCAACCAAACCAACAACCGACGCCGACTGTCGAAATCTTCAACTTGCAGCCCTTAACACAGCATCCGTCTCGCTCTCCCTGTACAGCCTCACCGCTACATCGCCTCCGTACAGTGAGTGAGTCTGTTTGATGTGATGTTAAAATCGTAAAGAAGCGGATATGATCTTTTAACGATTATTTGATTGAGCTAGGCGTGGGGCGAAGGTAAATGAAGTGCTTTGTAAACTTGTGTTTTGCAATTAGTATATACGGAAACTCGTAAAAAGCGTGTACCATCCATAACCACCTGAAGCGGTCAGCTTTGCTTAACGGTAAAAAACAAAACAAAACAAAACAACTTTTCAACTCATTTGTTGCCATAACAGAGCGATGTAAAACCGCGTGAGAAAAAAAAGAAACTAAAAAACATTAACTTGATAACTGGCATTTTGAAACTCACGTTCTGTTTCCTTTGTATTTGAGAGCAAAACGGGTTTGTTTACCGGGTTTTGTTTGTGTTTTCTTGTTCTGTTTGCTTATTCTTTGTGTGTGTTGTAGGAAGGTGATACGGGGGGAGTTTTTGAACCTGAACCAGTGGCACCTACAAAATAACAAGTGCACACGGGTACAAAGGTTCTTTTGATTTTTCGCTCATTTTTTGTTTTAAATGTATGCTTTTTCCACCACCTTTTTGCTCCATTTGTTTTGGTTGCAGTAGAGTTGCATTAAGTTTAGGGTTTTTGCTTCAAAAGGTACGTTTTGTTGTTACTTGCTACTTTGTATCTTTGTCCGGTCTAACCATATACACGCAACATACTATTGGTTTGATTTTCCGTTTTGCTTGCACTTTTGTTACTATTCCATTAGCCACTTTTTTATCGTTTGCAGCGTTTTATAGGTTCCACTTATCTGCTGCTATTGTTATTGTTATTTTTGTGTTTCATTTCTTTCTTTTTTGTGTTATCTTCTTTTTTAGGAAGAGAATTTGTTTGTAATAGTGTTCGTTTGTGTGTTGAGAGATAATTCACACATAGTTTTACATTGTTTTACCTTCCTCTGTTAGTCTATTAGTTTGCGTTTGTGTCTTGTTATACTTCCTGAGACTGTTGAACAATGTTGTTTCACGCAATTTGCATTTTGTTTGTTTCTTTACCCGCCCACGAAGCCCCCCCGAAAACCTTAACCTCATAAAACACTGCTTTGTTCTGCTGCTACTAATAATTGTTACGATATAAGTTTGTTTACCATACACACACACGCACTGTCCACTGTTTTGCTTTTTACGTCCACAACAAACCATTCTTCACCGCGGGAAGGATATCCAGTGCCATCGCCACTTGGCTTTGGTTGTAATATTAATGTAATGTTACGCGTACGAAACTTGCTGAAAACAAAATTTCCTCAATAAGCAGTTTTCGCGTTCCTAGAAACAGTTTTTCCCCTCCCAGAAATGTTGTTCCATTTGAAGTATGCTTTCTTTCTTTGCAGCTGGGGCGTGGATTTGTTACTATATGTTTGTGTTTTATTTCTTTCCTTAAAGTACACACAATTAGTCCGGCAACCATAGTAGTAGGTAAGTTAGGTTTCGGTTTGCTTTCCCTTTCCTTACGTATCCTTACACACGAAAATGTCTGTTGTAGTTCTGGACGCCTGAGAATTTGTTCTAAGATATATATATGTGTGAATGCATGCGTTCAATTCATAGTTAGAGTACGAGAGACATACGAATAAACTCCAAATTTGCTGCGTTCTAAATGCAATTTAACTACACATACCATTATGCCATGCACTGTCGTTACATGGTTGCAATATTTTTCGATTTCTTTCTTTTTTTTTTGTACAAAATCATCAACCATCATCCGTTGGATAAGGTTTTTGTTATGCTTTTTCTTTACGCGATGTGTTTGTAGTTCTGCCCTATCTCATTCGCCTGTTTGAGAAGGTGGATTTTGTATGTATTATGTGATGTTGGTGTAATCATCGTTTGGCTCGCCTTGCCGATTCCTTGAAATGTTCATGTTTTTTTTCGCTGTTTTTTTCCTTGTTATAATAATCGATCCCATTACGTTATCTCGTTGAAGCATCCACATTTCGCGATGTACGGCCATTTGCTGCGTTCAGTGTTCCCGGCGCGCATCGATTACAGGTTTCAGCCGTAACCGATTATGCACAATTGTTCTCGCGTTGCACGATTTCGAAACGACAGGCTATCGAGTATCGATCGCTGCTGCCTACCCGCTCTGCCTCGGTTACACGTGGGGTTGATGCGCTTTTTTTTTGCATTTGGCAGCTCCCGTGCTCGAGATACGGAGCAGAATAATGCGCGTCGTAGGCAAGTCGTCGGTAAATTGAGCCAATCTTTGTACTACCCTGGTGGTCAAGTTGTTATTTTTTGTTTTATTTTATCTCTGTTCGGGTTGGTTTGTTCCGTCCACTTTCGTCGTCCGCCTGCTATTTGCTATCAACCGCTGATCAATTCTGGACAAGGGTCATCTAGGCGTTGGCCATTGTATCAGTTTGCAAAGGGACTGTGAAATGAAACTCATTTTCGAACAAAAAAAGCACTCTCGGATGCCATCGGGTTTGTCCCGAGCTGGAGGGTTCATTTTACAGGATAAAGCAACGTAAAAATATCACGTGCCCTTGAAGAATGCAATAGAAAAAATGCATTCGTTTCACAAATTCGGCACATGCACTGCCGATAGAATTACCCAAAAACCATATTCCACCCTAGCTTCGCAAGCTTACTGCTGCAAAATATGGAAACCCAAAACTCACTCACCCTCCCGCAAAAATGAGATGCAAATTTTTGATTCCTACGAGTGTTTCGGACCGACCGTCCGACCGTTTGCCCCGTGCCGATGGCCGTTAATTCATCGATACAATCGGCTTTTCGCTTGTGCATGTGTCCTGCAGCAGCAGCATGGAATAATTATAATTTATGCTGTTAATTTGGTTACGGTGGAAACGACCGTTCCCTTTAAGAAGGGAGAAATCAGCAATCTCATACAATTGTCAGTGTGTGAATTTGAATCTAGTTCAGTAAAATTGAAGTCGTAGAATACAAAAGAAGAAATACAAATCTATGCACACACACACACATACTACAAAGAGCAATGAATCATGAATATCCGAACAACGACGCAAAAAAGGACGAAAAATCTCCCAAAAACACCAAGCGACGAACGTGTCCCGTACACAGACACACACGCGGAGGCTGCAAATTGGTTCAACCGTCGTTGTTCAATAGTTTTTAG
Source organism: Anopheles arabiensis (assembly GCF_016920715.1). NCBI lineage: Eukaryota > Metazoa > Arthropoda > Insecta > Diptera > Culicidae > Anopheles > Anopheles arabiensis. Next base: position 32,716,586 of record NC_053517.1, read on the forward strand.
GACCTTCGGGAAGAGATACGAACCTTCTGCAGTCCCCTCCTTTCCTCGGTTCACCCAAATGGTTTCGAAGGGAAACGTTTGTTAACATTGACGGAAGGGACAATGCCGTGGCGGCGATCGGTTTTCCTTCGAATGCAAAGCATGGGGTCCCCCTTGTGCAGCGCAACCAAAAACCATTATTATTTTCAAAACAGTGTGTAACATATCGCGGAACGAGTACGCGATTGGAATTGAGCATTGAGAGGAAAAGTAGAAGAAAAAAAAGTTTTCCTCCGAATGGAATAAAGCATTACATAGTGGCAGGAGCCATTAATTGTGCCAGATTTTGAATATTTTCGGTTAAATTTTTGGGATTGGCATGCCCTTGCGATGCCCGTTGCTCGGTATCCTGTGGCGAGTAGGGTCCGATTTTTATGCCAAGCAGCAATAAACGTTCAGTATGGAACAATTAAACTAGAGAGAAATCGAAATTCGAGCCCATCTCTGCAGGATCGTGTTTGGGAGTGGGGGAAAGGTTGCGTGCAGTTTCCCTGCCGCGCTTTAAAAGCGGCCCGTGGGTTGAAACATATTTGAGTGTAAAAAAAATGTAATTTATCACCACAAAGCTGCGACAGTTTATGATGCATTTCGTTTTCCAGCGTTATTGATTTTTTTTACGACAAACTAGCGATACAGACACATGTGTGTGAGTAGCAAAAATGGTGTCCAGCGTGATAAATTTGCGCAAAAAAAAGCGCAGAGCACAATATTTCTGGCGTGGCGTCAAATGTTGTGCGCTCCCTCTTTGGTCGATAAAAATTGAAGTGGACACATCAAACAATAAGACTAAAATAACACTCCAACTCACACACCCAGACGCATCTTCAGTCACATTCGAAAACAACAAAACAAAAACCTTCTGCTTCCCAAACAGTGAGCCCCCGGGCCCGAAGAGGCGTAAAATAACACATAACCGCCCAATCGTGCAGCAGTAAAGGGCCCGAGACGGACGGAGATGGTGGCATCGCAACAAAAAAAACACCAACCCAATGAACCGTTCGGTGGTCATTAACTGCGCACATACATAAATTTAATCAAATTTATATGATCCTTACTGGTTCGCCACCAATCCACCCTCTCCCCGCCACAAAGTAGGAAATGGATTGACCAGTTTTACAGAACCCATCCGCACAGAAGTTCGAAGGGGCTCGCCATTAATCCACCCCAGACTGACCGGTTTGGGGGAGTAGTAGTAGTAGTAGTAGTAGTGTGTGGAAGGGTGCACGACAAAAACCGGACGGATTTATATGTGTCCCAGCGCGTCCCGGCTCCCCGGGCCACGACGACCCAGCGTTGGATGTTGACGTTACCGCCGAAATGGTATCAGTCTTCGACTTCGACAGATATTGGATCGGTTTTAGTCGTTTGTCGCATGTCTCTTTCTCTTTCTCACACCCTCAAACCTCCTCTGCCATACCATTAGTTTTTACTGTTTTTTTTTTTTTTGCTTTTCCGGGCACTGGCACTTTCGGTAGATATTATGGGAAAAATCGAAATAAAAACTTCAGCTTCGATAATGACTTCGAGATAGCGTAATGAACGCTTGAGGCCGCCGAGGAAAGGAAATGGCAGGCTTACGCGCGTGAAACAAAAAATAAAATCGATAAATAATTTATTTTCCCTCGGCCACCACCCGTCCCGTGGCCACACCAGGACTATGCCAGCGCAGGAAGCGAACAAAATACTAACGACGGCTTATCATAATAGCCACCGCGAAAGAGACAGAGAGAGAGAGAGCGCGCGAGAGGGGATTTTATATTTTGATAAGAATTGTTTGTTTGCTTTGTAACCACAAAAAATACACTCCTTTCGCAGTTGCTGCCACAGAGAGGGTGAGATATTGGTGTGTGTGTGTGTGTGTGTGTGTGTGTGTGTGTGTGTGTAATAACAATCGCCACCAAACTGTCCAGCAAGTTTTGGCCGTGGCTCGGTACAGCTCCATGTGTTGCTGGTCACATCGAACGAAAAACGAAACTATTTTTTTATTATAAGAACCACTAATGGGTCGTTCATCAACATTGTGCACACTCGGTCTGGGACATAAAGCACGCGCCCGGAAGATGGGTGGTGTCATCCCGAAGGACTCACGCACATGGCGCCAGTTTGTTCAAACTTTTCCGATTTACAAATCTCATCTTTACCGACGACCACTGCTATTTCAATTCATAAAATAACACATTCAAAATCGCGATAAGATTGTTGGTTCGCCTCAAACTTTAACTCTCAAACTGACTGTAAAACATCTAAACCTTATCGCGCCAACAATTTCCATCGTGGCACGGAGCGAACGAACGAACTTCAACGGCGCACGCTTTCAAAGACAGCGAAGCAACGTCTGAAGCGGCGCCTAATAATCACTTCATTTCGATGCAAAATGCTATCGCGCCATAACGAATCGGATGCCACAATCGTTCTACCATGCCACCGTTGAGAAGGGAAACTTCACTGGCTGAAGAATCCTGTGGTGTGTGTGTGTGTTCTGGGTGAATTTTCTTTGGGGTTTCTTTCGCAGTGTTTGTGTCTTGTATCGCCTTAGAACCCAAAACAGACTTCTAGATCTAGGCGATCTAGATTCTACGCTGTTGAGCTGTGAGCTAGACAAACACATCCTTGTCGACAGCGTTAAAAGAACCATGAAGCAAGCGATTATGTGCCGTTACGAATGATTTAATTAAATCGGAGTATGCAGAACACCCCACGGGCCGGGACTCCAGGTTTCGCTACCTCTTAGCGACTCAGGTTGACTTGTGGTGGATGTCTAAGGTGGAAAACGATGGACAAAACATTCAACACGCATTCAGTCATTGTTAAAAAGGGTGTTAAATATGGAGCTAATGGTGTGTTCTATGTCATCCAAATATGGCATTCAAAATAATCGTTCTTCCCTCGCGTTTAACTTTCAACGCATGACAACGAATGGTTTTGAATAAATTTCAGCAGAAACCAGCGATTGATAGCAGATAGCGTAACGTGGACGAACGGAACATCATTAGGATCGTGTGATTATCTGCTGGAAGTTCAGTCTCTTGTTCAGGTATTGGCAGTCGCGATGTATAGTTGATGATATTCGATCAGGCGCCAGATTTGATCTTTGGTGTAGTTTCGTCCTAACATCTGCCTAATACTGGGCTCTGTCTGTGTGTGTCTGTCGTCGAAGTTAAATAGTGAAAAGGTGTGATACCAACTATGGCATGTGTTTGATACAGTACTCTATGTAACATCCTTCGCTGCTTCTGCTGTTTCTCTAAGTAGTTCTCTCCTGCAGCATTCATCACCAGCCGATTGCTCGGTCTTACAAAGCACACAAACTGGTATTTAGCATGTTCTAGTTGCATTATTATCAATTATTGTTTTGCCCTTTGCTGTTACGACCCGGTCGCTTTTGTGTTTCTTGCTCGTGTCATTTGTCTTCCCGTGGTGTCTAGTGTTTCCGGTCACAATTAATTACAAACACTTCATATATCACCCGAAATTATATATTACAAATATATGAAATATTACTAATTAATTCTTAATTACTCAAACAATCCAGCTTCCGAACGTCCCTAACGCACACATCTCGCGCTCCTGTAGCCCGTGCTTTGCTTACGTCATTTGTTTGCAGTGTTGCTCTCACTTCCTTCTATATATTGTTTCGTTTCTTCTATTCCGCTTTCGAGCCTGGGTACGCTTTCTTATTGATCCGTTTGTCCGCAATTGCTAAAAAAAAGGCACACAGCATTGTACAGTTCCATTGTTGTTTTTTTTTTGTTTTGTTTTATAGCAATTGCAGAAAACGTGCTATTATCATCATATGTTACGCATTCATAGTCCTTGTTTTGCTATTTCTCGCATTTACGCTCTTTCTCTTGCTCTCTGTCTTGCTTGGTACCAACCCTGAAGATTCTTACAAGAAAGTCTTTCCTATCTTTCCACGCCTTCATGTCTTGTTTCGAAGGAAACCAACGGGTTGGAGAGCCTGCTACGCACCCGCCATATATCCTGCCGCTTCGCCACAAAAGGTGCCAAAGCAGTGGATCAACAATTGTGCAGAATCGCTTTGCGAATTTCCGCGACCAACCGTACGATACACTGAAGTGCAAACGACGGGGGTTTTCTCCCGCTAAACCTGAGCAACTGCTCGAGAATCCTGGATCGCTTTTGCCCGTTGCCGTAGATTTGCGGGGGTTTTTTGTATGTTGTTTTATCTTAACGCATCGCTGGGATTGGAACCTCCAATGAGGAGAAGGGAACTGTCTTCTGGTTCGTTTGTACTAAACTACTAAACTGCTAAGCGGGACTGATCGACTGATGGAACAGCAATTACTGATACCGGAAACAGGACACTAAAACCAGAAGAGCTCTGCCAGAACCAATTGGGGGTAGCCACACCCCCGTCTGCATATGACCGAATCGGGAAAAGGGACACACCGTGACACCGAACGGAAAGACGTCAAAAAAGTAAGCGTACAAATTATTTACACCAAGGTTGTTATCCTAAGGATCTTGCAACTCGCCTATTTCTACTGCGTACTGGCTGTACTACGGGCTGCTCGACTCCTCCATGATGTCAAACACGAGACGGGAAGATCGCTTAAACTTAAAAGCGATCACTAACTTAAACTAGCTCTGCTGCCCCGAGAGTTTGGTTGCAACAAATGTCTAACGAGCCTCTTTGGTAACTACTCTGTTGTGGGTTGCTGGGTGGTAAAAGGATTGCGTTAAAACAGCTGAGGAAAAAGAGACAGCATACTAACACTAACAGCTTAAGTTTTCTTTGTTTTAGGGGTGTTTAGGTAATTACGCTAGGATATATATATAATAATGTATGTATATGTATATGTATAAGTATATGCTATAAATGGTAGATTTTGTTTAATGATCTAATCGCCCTTTGGTTTCGGTTTTGACTAGCAATGATTTGAATGTTTGGTTCGCTCAACATATTACGACGACATATTACGTACTGAAGGAGGAAGTGTTGTTGTGGCCAACGGGGAGCTTGCCCCGAATCTCCCGGCCCTGTTACCCACTGTACTTTGTGTTGCCTTGCTTTGCGGGGTTTATTTTTGTTATCTTCGTTTAAATAGAATCTCTTGTACTTACAGGATCTACGGCGCCTTCTGGTAACTTTCGGTGTTTGGTGTGAGTTTGGATAAGTATTTCTGCGCTTTGCGGCGACGTGTACTTTGTCTACGTTCTAAATGGTAGGTGCACTACCTTTTATCATCCCTGAATAGTTGCGTGCCGCCACACGCCCTTGCCCTCGGTAGCTCGCAGTTACGTTTAGCCTAATATTTGTTGCACTCTCTTCCGGTCTGCCATCGGTTGTACCATCGAATACCCTGAGTAAATGGTAATTCATGTTTTGGAATGTTTCCCCTATACATCATCATCCCTGATTTGTGTTTGTCTGTGTTTGCATAAATATACATTCTGTCTGGGTTTTTGTTTGTTTGTTACGTTCTTGTTTCACTACACTACACATAACCTAAAGATGCAAACAATCAGAAACGATGCAGCGCTTTTAAACCATTTCAAACAAACACTTCTTCTCTGCGCTCAATGGTACAATCGGTTGCATAAATTATCAACAATCCCTACTATGGCGTTCACAAAAAATGATATTTTAGCGCTACACACTTATCGAGTTTGTTTGTTTGTTCGTCTGGTTTATGTTTGCGGATTTATTTGCGCATCTCCTATCACGCGAAAATGGCCGCAAAGCACAATTTAGGTTCTGCCGTCTCTATCCTTCTTTCAACGACGCGTAAGACTTTTTCTCTAAAAAAATCTATCATACCCGAAGAGATACAACAAGTTCAGTTGTCAGTTTGTTTCAGTTTTACTCATAATAGGAACTTTGTTAGAACATCACGAAGAAGTTAGCCTTCTCTGCCTCCTTCCTGCCACGCCGCTAAATGAATCTCCTGCACAAAGGCGCACCCGTGGACCCACTCTTATTTTCATCCGCCTCTTACCCACGGGCAGATGCATTACACGCTCTATTTTGTTGTTATTTTGATTAATTTGCCATATCATTTGAAAGATTAGTCGAGACAAACATTCATTGTTTTTGTTTTGTTTCGATCGCTTTTTTTCGGTCGCTACTTCGCTTTGCTTGGGCTGTGTGGGAGCAATTTGATAAAAAGCTTGACAGTTTACTGATTCGGTTAAAACAATCATCCTTCCACACAGTGTGACAGCGGGGACATGGCACAGAGACTTTATAATGACCTTGCTGGTTTGTTTGTGTTTGTTAGCGTTTTTTTATAGGTAACTCTCTCTTTGGTTCAGTCTTGCGCTTCAATCCTGCATGTAAGGTGGCAGCTTTACCACCAATGCCTGCACGCACTACACATATGAAGGAAGTTTTGCTTAGTTTTGCTGCGTGTGTATGGCCTTAATTTTGCATCCAAACGCGTTTTGGATGGTGATACTTGTTGCAACGATTACGATTAAAGCCCTTCTGTCTTGTGTGAATTTCTCTACAAGTGTCTGACAGCGTCGAAACAGACAGGCCATAGCCGTATGCTTGGTTTGCTGTCGGCAAACCAAGAACTTATGCTTTCGCTCCCGGCGATTAGTTCTACTTTAAAGGTTAGGGGTTTTACATTCACTAGCTTCACATATTATTATACTTTCTTCTTCTTCTTCTTCTTGCGATAGATCTAGGTCGTGGATTTGGATTTTTGTTTTCTTCTTCGAAAGGATAAGTTTTACGTACGTATTTGCGGATTTTCTTTGCGATACAAGGTTGATTTTGCCCGGTCAGCACTCGGTTCAGCCGGTCGGGTAATTTGGATGACTAGAGACTAGAGAGGAAGGGAACGGTCCGAGCGTTCACACCCGGTTCCCACTCCCGGCTCGGTTTAGGCCGGGCTCAGATTGAACGATATTGTCATCGGCGAGAGGATACGCTCTTTAACGGGTAGGAAAACAACGGCTGGTACGAACCTGTGATCCGGGGCGAGCGGCGACGACCCGTCCGCCTTGTCGGCGGCATCCCGGGGCGACCGGGGGCCCCCGCCGGCACCTGCTGCCGACTCCTCGATCAGGAACGACTGCATCATGAGCGGGCCGCTCTGCTGGGGCAGCGCGTACACGGCCGGGCGCTGGGTCAGGTTGGCCACCTCGGAGAGCATCGCGGCCGGCTCACCGCGCGCCGACGGCGAGGAGGCGGGCTTGGGCGACGCTGGCTTCGGCGGTGCGTCCGGCTCGGGGCGGGGCGATCCGGCCCGCTCGGGGCTTTGGGAGCGTCGGGCCGGCTGCTGGTGTAGGTTGAGCGCTTCCTGCGACAGCGATGGTATCGGTGTGGAGGCCGGCGTCGACGAGGGCGTCTCGGACGAGGTGCCGGGCATGAGCTGGCTGGCCGGCTGGTCCTTCGCCAGCGAGACGGCCGATTCGGACTTGAGCAGCGGTGCGAACGGTGCCGCTCCGAGGGCAGCGGCCGCTGCAGCCGCCGCCGCCGCAGCCGCTGCCGCCACCGCTTGCGCTTCCTCTTGCTGTTGATGGTGCTGCTGCTGCTGCTGCTGCTGTTGCTGAAGAAGCTGCTGCTGTACGATGCTCAAGCTGGAGTGCGACCGTTCGTGGATGAACAGCAACGGCAGCAGTGGCGTCGCGAACGAGCAGTACGAACACTGGTACCCCTTCAGGCCGCCCATCGGCGAGCCTGGCTGTTGCTGGTCCGGCCCGAACAGTGCCGGAATGCTGCCGGCCCCCTTCGGCAGGAACTTGGCGGCCTCGGCCGGGCTCAGTCCACCGAACGGCGACTTTGGCCCATACTTGCCGCCATCGCTGTTTGCCGCCGCCGCCGCCCCGTTCGGTACCTTCAGCGACGGGCTGTTCGATTTGCTGCGGCTATTGCCACTGCCGGCGCTACCCGGCCCATTCCCCATCAACGCGCCCCCGTTCTGGGCGCCGAGCTTCTGCTCCAGCTCCTTCAGCTTCTCCACGCCCGCCTTGCCGTGGTCGCTGAGCAGATGCGCCCGCAGCCACTTGGCACTGCGGAAGCGCCGGCTGCACAGCGGGCACACCTCGGTAAAGTGCGAGTAGTACCGGTTGCTCAGGTCGCTGACCTCGCCCGGCTTCAGGTCGGCCGGTCCGCCGGGGAACCCGCCGTCGGTTGACTCCGCGCCCAGCTCGCCGGCCAGCGCGGCCGCACCGTTCTGGCGCGGCTGCGGCAGCGGTGCGCCCTCCTCCACGATGCCGTGCGTGTTGTGCTTGTGCACGCGCAGGAAGTACTTGCTGCACAGCTCCTTGTTGCAGATGTTGCACACGACGCCCCCGATCTGGGCCCCGTTCTCGATCTCGATGCCGTGCATGCGCTGCATGTGCGTCTTCATGAAGTACTTGTTGCACAGCTCCTTGTTGCAAATCTCGCAGTAGCTGCTGGTGGGCGTCATCGAGAAGCTGGGCTTGCGGTCGGCGTACGCGGGAGCGCCCGGTGGCATCGGGACGTTGCCACCGGCCGAACCACCGGTTCCAGCACCACCCGCCAGCGGTCCCGTCGTTGGACGCTCCGGCGTGACGAAACCCTCGCGCTTCGGACTCGCCATACCCGGCAGCCCGCCGCCGTGCACCTCCACCAGGTGCTGCTTCAGCATGTACACGTTCGCGAACTCCTTGTCGCACTGCTTGCACGTCTCGAGCGCGTCGGCGTTCGGCGTGGGCACTCGCGACCCCTTCGGGCCGTTGTTGTTGTCCAGCGCGAGCGCCCCGTGCTCCTGGATCATGTGGGCGTGCAGCAGGTACTGATTGGCCAGCTCCTTGCCGCACACGCCGCAGCCCACCTTCCGCTGCTGCTGCTGCTGCATGCTGTTCAGATCGTTCAGCTGCATGATCATGGACTGTAGCTTCTGCAGGTCGACGCTGATCGCTTCCGCATCCTCGTCGCTGCCGTCCTTGGCCCCCTCGGCACCGCTCCCGTTGCCCGGTGCGCCGTCCTGCGACTGCTGCTGATCGTCCGACTCACCGCCGCCATTGTCCAGCTTCGCCGACGGGGACTGCTCGCGCTTAATCTCCACCCCCTTGGCACCTTCGATCGCGATCGAGCCGGCGCTGCTGCTGCTGCCATTGCCCGCCCCGGTCAGCTCACCGCCACCAGCCGCCATCAGCTTCCGCAGTGAGGAAGGGGACGCGGCCTGCAGCGCCATCTGCGCACCGACCACATCCGCCGCCGTACCGCCCATGATCAGGTTGAGCGGGCTGGTCTGCAGGAACGGGGCCCACGGTTGGCGCGCCTCGTCCTTCAGCTCGTCCGGCGTGGGCAGGATGCCGTGGCGCTTCAGCTTGTGCGTGCGCAGGAAGTACTTGTTGCAGTACTCCTTGCAGCAGATTTCGCAAAACGCTTCCGGGTTGACGACGCCGAGGCGGCGCAGCTTGTCCGCGGAGAAGTTCGCCTCCTTGGCGGCCTGCATCGAATGGGGCGACAGCTTGCGGGGCTGCGGCGTGAACGTGGCGTCCTCCTGCTCGATCGTGTAGTCCTCGCGGAACCCATCGGGAAGCTGCAGCGCACCGGGCGTGATGCTCGCGGTGGAGTCGACACCGCCCGCGTCCGGCGCGTCCTGCCGGGAGCTGGCGTGTTTGGCGGCCTGTTGCTGCTGCTGCTGCTGTTGGTTTTGCAGCTGCTGGTGGTATTGTTGCTGCAGATGATGCTGAAGCTGCTGCTGTAGCTGTTGTTGCTGATGAAGTTGCTGCTGCTGCTGCTGCTGTTGCTGCTGTTGCAGCTGATGATTACTGCTGCTCGACAGCTCGTGCGCCTTGCTGCGATGTTTGCGCATGGCGCTGAGACTGCTGAACTTTTTGAAACAAATGTCACAAAACACGGTGGGCTGTATTGGGTTGGGCGTTCCCCCGGCGACCTTTGGCGAGTGAGCCGAGCGGGCTGGTAATGGTGGCATCGGTTTGCCCGCACTTTGCTGACTTTGCTGCTGCTGTTGCTGCTGCTGTTGACCAGCTGCTAGGGATTGGACATGTCCCCCCTGCAGCATCGACTGGGGCGCCATACGTTCCGTCTCGAGCGCCAGCGCCGGCAGCTGCTTCTCCATCGGTTCGCCCGCCATCGGGCCCGGGTGTTGCTGCAGCTGGAACACCTGCGACAGCTGGTGAATCGGATTGAACGGGTTGCTCATGGCGGACAGGGCGGAGCTGCTCGCGTCCGCGCTGCCGTTGCTCGCGGCCGGCTCGTAGATGCCGTGCTTGTTCGCCTTGTGCGTCTTCAGGAAGTACTTGTTGCAGAACTCCTTGTTGCACAGGTCGCAGTAAGCTTCCGGGTTGAAGATGCGCAGCGGTGGGACGCCTGGTCCGCGCCCGGCCCCGCTGCCCTCGCCGGCCGGCCCGAACGCCGAAACTGACGGCACGCCCAGCAGGGGCAGCTGCGGCAGATAGCCCGAGGCGGACAGGGCGGCGGCCGCCTCCGGTGGGAACGGAAAGGACAGCCCCGCTATCGAGATCCAGTCGTCCGCCTTCGGCAGACTGCTCCGAATTTCCCCGTCCCATTCCGGGTCCATCAGCAGCTCCTTCTTGAGCGAGATCTTCGGTGGGCTTGCTGCCGTGGCGTGCTGTTCCGGTTGCCGTTTTCCCTCCCCATCGTCGGCCGTCGGTGAATCGTGCCTCGGTTGCGCGTGTGATGATGGATGGCCATTACCACCTTCGCGCTCACCGTCCTGGCGCCGCTGGCCATCATCCTCACTGGCAGAGGCGCTTTTTCTAACAGGCGACTGCTCGCGGCTTCTCGGTTCTTCTTCGGCAAGCGATTGGGCCCGCTCTTCCGCGCCATCGTCGTGCTCCTCGTCCTCACTTCGCGCCAGCGAGCTCGATTCACGATCCGCCGCTGCCCGCACGCCGCTCAGCGCGATGAAACTGTTCAGCTTGGAGGTGAGGAAGCTCTCCGGCAGCGTTGCACCGGCACTGGCTAGCCCGAGAAACCCTTCGCTGTTCTGCTGCTGATGTTGCTGCTGCAGCTGCAGGTGCTTCTGCTGTAATTGACTCAGGTTCGAGAGGAATATCTTCTGGAAGTTGTTCTGCTGCTCCTCGAGCAGGGCGGCTTCCTCCTCGTCGTCGCCGGTTTCCATTGCGGGGCTGGCGGGATTCGGCGACCCGTTCGCTTCCCCCGTTGCTCGATGCTGCTGCTCCTCTTCCGGAGCGGGCCGCGCTTCATCGGCGGACCGTTCGTCCACATCGACTATCGTCGTGTCGGCCGCCGGTGGCACCTCGATGGCCGCACCGTTGGAGGAGAACCGGATCGGCATCGACTGCTTGCGGCGCTTCTTGGACAGATCGGGCAGCGAGTCCGAGCTGAGCTGGGAGGTGGTGGTCAGCGTGCTGCTTTGCGTAGTGGCCGCGTTCAGGAACGAGGACGAGAGCGTACGCTTGGACGCTTTCAGCGTGGAGCTGTGGGAGCTGTTGGTTTGCGATGAGTTCGAGGCATCGCTCAGCACCGCTTCCTCGCCGCTCAGTTCCGGCGGCGGCGTGGCGTAGACTGAGGCAGCCATCGCGCGCTTGTTGATCACTGTTACGGGGTGGACGAATGGAAAGAAGGCAACGATTTAGAGATATTTTAGAGGTTTGCATTAAAAACAGAAATTGAAATGTTTGTTTAAATATTAAAAACAGGTTCATTAACTATCTATTGGGTGGCGGCAGGAACAGAAACACACATCATTTGGCGACATCTGTTCCCGTTTTGGAGCTGTGCAGAGTAGTGTGCAGCGGCTTCACAATCTATACAAGAGCTTTACAACCACACCTCACGAATCGATCGATCAGCCAACCGCCACCGTCTGTTCCAGCAACCATAACGCCCCAGAAGGTGCCAAAATAAATGTGTTTTTCACCCCCTGCTTTCGACCCCGATGGTCCCTACCACCTAACAACACAAACGGTGAAACGAAAAAAGGGTTCGTCGCTTGTGCGGCGCGGATGGAAAGGCAAAAGGCAGGCGCGGAGCGGGATAGATAAACATATTTTTCGATTTTATTTCGGCTCTAACGCGCGCGCGCTTCCAGCTGATAGTGAAGCGCAACCATCACCAGGACCAACTGGCTGGCGTTGGGGGTTTGTTTTTTTTTTTTGCCCTTTTTTACACCTGCCTGCTTGCCCGCACTCTGCCGTTTGTCCCGCGTGGCCAGATAAAGTTTGCTGTAATCAGGAGTGAGGTGTTGTGTGTGGTGCTAAAAAGTGCGTTCGGTTTGAAAGTTGCGCTTTGGCCCGGCCGGGGCCCGGTAATGGCAGGCAGGCCAGGTTGGGCAGTGTCCCCCCGCAAGAAACATCAACGCGGTGTTAGGGCGTCGCCGGCAAACTATTAGTCACCCTCCTGACAGGGAGCGTGTGTGTGTAGCAGGGTATGAAGAAGGAAAAGGAGCACCGTGAAATAACGAAAACATGTCGAGTGTTGAAATTAGAAAAGCATAAAGCCACAGCCATTTCGGAAAAAAATCGACCCACCCGCGTTCGTGTTTTATGAATCGTCCTCGAAGGGCACTCGGAAGCCGTGGATGCGTACCCTCCCTCCAAAAAAAAAAAGAAGAAAACACAGCCACCACCCCCGCCAGTGGACACACCACCGATTAATATATAATTGTCGAAAGTTTCTTTTCTCTCTTTCTCTCGGTAGACCCCTCCCTCGCTGCCTGATAGGGTTCGTTATCGTACATATTTAAAATGTAGCATTACCATATGCACACACACGCACACACACGCACACACATGTTCACTAACAGCTAGCTTGAAAGTACTCCATCATAGCTGTCCGGGGGCGAAAGGTGGCCCCCGGTAATGGTGTGTGTCATTACCGTCATTAGTTAAATTTTGTTTTCACTATTGCGCAGCCCATGAGGGTGGATAGGCGGTGGATGACGATTAATGGCTAAATCGTCAAGAGAAGGACATACCGGCCGGAGGGCAGAGTTATAATGACCCGTGGCCTTCCTTTATGAATGTGTACAAGCTAGAAGCTCAGTTTTGAATGTATTCTAAAATTCTACATTTTAATAAAAAAGGTTGAAACTGTCGCTCAACTCTTTACGCCTTCTGTTGCGTCCGCTGCAACCATTCGAAGGGCGGCATATCGCAAGGGCCTCTGGGACACCGACAAGAATAATAAACGTTCAACAAGGAACATCTGCGACATCTACGACACACACACGGGTGAAAAATCAAACACAACTTTACTCCGCCACTTTACAGCAGCAGCAGAGAGGAGAGAGATGTTTTGCGGTATCGCCATGCTGAGTCACAACACGAACCCTTAATGGTCGCCGACTGCTGTGCCGATTGTACCGAAACAAGCAATGAAGTGACTGAATGGTTTTTGAATGAACCTTTCCCGACGGGCGCGGGTTCGGACGGTCCGCCTCGAACGGCTCGGAGGGAGAGTGCAAGACAGTGACAAAGGAAAACAGCCGAAAATAAGGGATAGCGAATTTAAAATCCCAAACCCCCGTACCCAAACCATTTGTTCGGAGCTGCTTACAAAGCAAACAGTGCACAGTGTAAAGCAATGTGATGACGGGTGGTGGTGTTGTGTCCGCTTTCCGCTCAAGGTGCATGGGATAGGTAGCTGGCAAACAAGGGGTTTGTCGCTTGATTTGCTGAGGCTGCGGCCCTTCCCAACTACCAGATGCAAAATTAATCTTTAAACTGTTGCTCTCCTGTTGCATTCAAACCACTGGCTTTTGGTTTACAATTTGAACCTCGTGACGTTGTGATTGTTTCTTGCATAAATTAATCTCTTCCGCGCTTCCGAATCACCGCAAAAACCTTGTCGGACCACTACGGTTGGCGCCAGTTTGTCGCGAACGCCTTTCCTCAGCCTGCAAAGTAGCAATAGAATATTCAATAATATCGACAAAGAAAAAACTACCAACCCCACGCACGCATCACCGAAAAGTTAACTCAACCGAATCGCAAAACGGGACGGACACCAAGCACAACAAGAAAGAAGAAAAAACGATCCTCCCGATATCTAAAGAAAAACAGTTTTACAAAGTGATATAAAACTTCCCAACAAAAGGAATATAAAACAGGCATATTCCATTCCGCGTGTGGCTGTCTGGGGCCATTTTTCTTCTTGCTCCTTGTATTTGCCGTCGACAAATGCCCTTCTGCTGCAAGCACAAGCGGGTTCGTGTTTTGTGCTCTGGTTTTGAAACAATGCAATGAAGAAAAAACATTCACAAACATTTCCTCAATTTAAAAACAGTGCACCACCATAAAGCTGGCTGGCTGGCGTTGTTTCTCGGTTCACATCACATCTTATGGCACCTTCCCATCCCATCCGTTTGACTCCCACGTTTGGGTTCATTTTTTCCAACTGGGACCAAGACCCGCACCAGACACGGAGGACTAAAGCCATCTAAAAAAAGGACAGTAAAACGGGAGGCTATTTGTTTGCAATCTACATATTTGTCAGACGCATTGCAAGACAAGACGAACAAGACCATGCAGCAGGAGAGTGGGAAGAGATTGGGTTGGGTGCAAGGAACGAATTTTTCAGTGAACAGATAAAGACAACCAAAAAAAGAGTGCAAAGTCTGGATTCTATCACGATTGCCGAATGAGAAATGGGAGTTTCCATCTTCCATATTTACGAGCTACAAAAGTTGTGTTGCGTTGGATATCCAAAACGGGGAGTCGGCGGAGTCCTTTTTTGCTGTCGGCGTATGAATTTTATTTATTTTTTTAAAACGGTTGTTTTCCTCTGCTAGTTTGTTTGCTTCGCAGTGGCAAGCCGCTGGGGAAAACATGAAAATAACGAGAGGCAAAAAGGCTGCAGATAAAACTATCAAACTATACTCATAAAACGGAAGCAAGCATAAAGCCAAACTGCTTCCTTCACAAATCGTTCTACAAACACACACAGTGGGGGAATCCATCTCCATCCATTCAAATTTAGTTGTTTTTCTCCTTTCAATGTAAAGTTTTGATTGAAAACTTGAAAGCTGTTTGGAGACTATCTCAAGCACAACACACACTCTTAAGAGTAAGATTACAAGTACACAGAGCCACTTATAAGTACACATTTCCACGCATTAATACCAGTTTTTCTATACAAGAAAACAGTTAATTTTGCTTAACCGTTTCTGCCCCGTAAAACAAACACACAATTCACCTCATCATTCATCCTTTTTTACACTTACATTTTAACTGTTTCTTCTGTTAAATCTTTCCTTTTGCTGTAGTTTTCCAATCGGTACCATACGAATCTCACGACACGCAAAAGCACGAATATCTTCGACACTCTGTATCGCTCTATCTCTAAATGTGACGGCGCATTTTCGCACCTCTGCCCTCTGTCTCACACGCTATCCCGACGGATACTGACGAATTTCGGTGAAAAAGCAGCAAATTGAAATCCAAAAAATACTAACACTCAACCAAACGCACAACCTTTTCCCTGCCCCTTTCCCCGCGGCTGGCCAGCATCCCCTTGGCTGGCCCGTTGACGCTAATTTTTGGGCAAAAAAGAAGAGAAAGAAAGCAACAACAACAACAAAGAAAAAAACAGCAACACAGTAACGAAACGCATCCCGCTGCACAATCGGTCGGGGTTCGTCGTCTCTGTCTCCCTTTTTGCCCATTTTTTCTTCCCCCCTCGTCCCTTGTGTGAAAAAGAAAAACGCGATTTTTGGGTGAAAAAATCGAAAAATCCCATTAAAACCTAGGCCCCGAACCCGAATGTGGGCCAGTGGGACGGTGGTCCTAAAACGGAAGGAAGGGACGGGATTTGCGCTGCACCGTTGCACCGCTACCGGTCGCTGCTGCTGGTTGCTGGTTTGCGGATCACAATGCAGCACAACCCCCGGCGGGCACAACAGCAGCAGCAGCCTCAAACCGATCGGCACACACACACACACAGCCATTAGGGACGCGTGTCATATCGAATAATGAGAGCGTACCGAAAGACGACGAACACGGGACAACCGATGGATGAATGGCCTGCTGCTGCACACATATGCATACCGGTCAGTGGCGACAGCAGTTTCTGAAGGGATCGCGAGCAAAGAAGCAATGGTTTTAATTTTTCCCGTCCAATAGCATCCCTGTGCCGATTCGGGGATTATGCTTTATGCCGATCACACACACACATTCGCTTGCTTTACACGCAGCACACAGCAGCAAAGCTAATAATGCACCCCTATTGCGCACCGCGGTCCCGATTGATTGGAAACTGTATTCAATTTTTCGGACCTCTTCACTCACTCGTCCCCGATTTATGTTAATTTCCTCGGCGTTCCCCGGCAGCTCCGGGTGCTATGAATTATTTGGTCACCCCCTCTCCGCCAGTATTCGTACGGGACACGAGCCGAACGGCGAGTGCGAAGTGCTGTAATTGTTGGTCATAACGAATTGTAATATACGTTTTTTTTGGTTGCTTTAGCTACCCTGATACCTCCTGGCTTTAAAAAGCGTTCAGCGTCTTTCTAAATGCCTTAACGGAAACACTCCTTCAAAACGCTTCCACCACCATAATTGACCTATTTGACGAGCAGCGAGCACATCCGGGAGAGGAATACCAAAAAAACAAAAAAAATAAAGCCACCTCCATATCCTCCGACCGAAGAAAAATCAATACCGGCTTTTCAATTAGTGGATTTCGTAACGTTCATCAGAGCCACAAAGCCTACGCTCATTTTCCGTCTTATTGCGGTGTTTAACACCCTTCGCGCAGTGTAATAACCCGCAGCCCCGGCCGTTGTGGCACGGTTGTGATTTGTGAACGTGTGTGTCCACTACCAAGGGGGGGTGGGGGTGGGTCCCAAGATACTAATCCTCCTTCGGAAACGCTCACAGGAAATTTGACTTGTCCGGTGGGCCATTTGTTTTTTGTTTTTTGCGGATTGGAAACCGTAAACTGGCCTTCTGGAAACCCTACAAGGACTTTTCTTCAAAATTGTCTTACTCTGATTTAGGCGCACCTTGAACGCATGCACACACACATGCGCCTGGCGACTGGCAACGCTAAAGCCGTCCATCATTTGTGCGGTGAGGAATTATTAAGAATTCAAAAAACAGCCGTCCCCGGTGGTACAGGGCGCGGACAAGGCGCAAGGCGACGAACCTCATTGCTGCTGTCATTGCGCTGAGCCGCCGTCTGCGTATGCAAAGGTGCCGTTGCTGTGCACGACGATCGCATGTGCTGAAATTTATTGGATTTCAACTAAGGATAATCCACCCCCGCGGGAGTCGTTGTCGTCGTTGTGTCGTGCGGTGCCATGTGCCCCACAGACGGTTCGGTTCCTGGAGACGACGGATATTACGGCACGGTTTGAAGGACATTCACAGAAACCGTTCAGAGTATACCACCCACCAAAATAAAAAAAATAAAAAAACACGCGGGGGATGAACGAGAAAATAAAAATCCTCCACCGGTGTACGCGTGTGTCTGTGTGTTACCCCACAGACGCTTTACGCCGTATGTACAGGAGGTACAGTGAAATATAAATATTTATTACCCTTCAATGCGGAGTTGGGTACACACATTGCGGGAGGTTCGGAAAGGAGGCGAAATAAAACAAAAGCCCCGAAGAAAGTAGATCAGACCATGAAAATCCTTCCACGCCGGTGGCCGGCGGGAAGAGTTGCCCGGCTCCGTATTTACCTATTCAATGAGAGCGCAATGTGCGGGGGGAGAAAAAAACGCTATAGAAAACTGTACGTCTATCAAAAACCACCCCGAAACCCTGTAAAATAAAAATCAATTCTATTGAAAGCTGCCGGCGGAAGGGGGCATGAAACTAAAGGCCCCACCCGGTATGCGGCCGCCATTCGGACATAAACCAAACAATTGACAAATGCCCCGTCTCTTACTGCTTTTGCTAGGAAACAGCGGTGTGTGTGTGCCAAGGATTCCAAGACGTAGTGGAACAGATCCCCCCCCACATTGGTGAAGGCTTTCGAGCGCGTCTTTGCAGCCAAACACCAACGGGCGCTGCTGGTAGGACGACGCTATAATAATAAAGTTATATTTTAATGCATTCATTATGGTTACGATTTTTTGTTTTGTTTTCTTTTCTTTTGCTCGCTCGCGTTTGGTTCGCTTCAAAGCAGCCGGGGAGCTTTTTGAACTCGAGAGGAAAAAGGGTATCCCCAAAGGGGGAGGTGGGTCGTTTGAATAAATTGATAGTTATGGAAGGAAACTATCAAATTTAAATAAAAATAGCTCCATATAAAACAACAGCACCAGCAGCACCAGCAGCAACGATGGTCATGTATTCCAATGTTTCTCCATCAGACTCGGGCGCCCGTACTTTCCCGGTTAGCTGACTTTTGACAGTAAATTTTTTACCGCATTCAGATCGCCTTATTTTGCTATTAAAAAAAAAAAGAAAGAGGAGAAGAAAATGAAGCTAAACATGCTACCCCACACCGCAGCCCACTAACCGCCAGTTTTCCTTCCGTTTTCAATCGCTTAGTAGTGTATGGTACACGATAGTTTTACTATTCTTCTGTGAAACTTTCGATTCCACTCGTAAGTACAGCAATTGTTACCCGTTTACGTTTACGTGGAGCGTTTGTTGGGGGGGAAATCCTTTTTGAAAACAAAACCCTCCACTAATCACCTCTCGGTAGCACCTCTCGGACGGTCAACTTACTATCTTCCCTCTGTTTTACGTAACCCATCATCCATTTACATTTCTGCCTTTATTGTGTTACAAGAGCCAGTTGTGTTGCCTTTTCCGTTTTTCTTCGGTGAACTTTTTTGTTTATATCTTCCCACCTCCAAGCTCACCTCATTTGACTGGCCCAGCTTTGGCTGATAATCTGCCAATGTCCACCAGGAGAGAGGGCCAATCCGATGACAGTGGCGGGACCGGAGGGAGATGGTTAATTTTACGACACGGGCGTCTTCCGTTCTCACCTCGGTTCAAAAATCGTCCACCAACACGACACACGGTGGGACGCTCGGTCACTAAAAATCAACATCCAGGTGCTAAGGTGCTGGCCGCCATCAGCGTGGTGTGGTCACCAATTTCGGCTAATTTTATTACGGCCGTTCGCGCTCACTGTTACGAAGTGCTTTACTTTCATAACCTCGCACAGAGAGAGAGAGAGACCATGTGCCACCGGCGCCCACCGCACCGAATATGCGCCAGCTGCTGGGTGTGTGTGTTATCCTCAAAAATTATGTACCACCGCTTGCCAGGGCGCTTTCGACACCTTCTCCTCGGGTAATTCGGGCAATTTTGGTTGTCCACCTTACTCAAAGGGAGAGAAAGAGAGAGAGGGAGAGAGAGAGAGCACTAGTAATCGAATGGGAACGTTTGAACTACAGGGCAGGCTGGGACAGGACACGTTGTTGGTGGAACATAGTGGAAGTAATCGAGGGAAAATCGCCCCCTAAGCACCACCGAAGGTACTTTTCACATGGGACAGGCACGGTGAGCTGCCGTGCCTTCCAAATGAATATGCATTGTTTTTATTCGAACGAGCGCTTTTGAGCGCAATGGCGCAATGGCTGTCCGAGTCTCATTAGCGTCATGCTGGTTTGTGAGCAAAGACAAAGCAGCGCTGATTTAGAGCGGCTAAACAAAAATGTGCCACCGAATGGTGGAAGGGCAAAGTCGCCCTTAAAAGGACGCAAAAGTGTGCAGGCAAGCAAGTCGTACCGTTTTGACCGCTGCAATTGTTTTAACGCGTGTATTTGTACGGCATCAATTGCAGGAGAGTCGGTTTAGCTTGTGCTAGCATTTAAAAAAGGAAAAGAAGACAATATTAATTATTTTTCTTGCAATGATCCTATTTATTGCAGTATCCTTCATAATTGATTGCATAAAAAATCGATAACATTTATTGGTTATTTTGCTAAATCCGAAGTGAAAAGAAACGCTTCCTGTTGATGGATTTGGTAAATCTATCAATTCCTCCATTATCCTACCGTATCCAAAGAAAGGTGAGAGCGTCAAATTGAAGCCTAGTTCAGGCCATCTTCTCTTAATTGACCGGTTTGAAAGTCTTGGTGCAGAAGTTGAAAAGGAAATTCAATCGTAACGAGCCCAAGTTATCGACAGACAGATTCAAGTATCCGACTCCAAGTGATAAAAAGGTGCTTGTATAAGAGAGTCATTGTTATCCAGTGGCGTCAGCTTAGGTTATCCAAGTCTTAGGGTTGTTCAAAGTAGACTTTTTCTTCTTTGACACAACAACCGTTGTCGATCATCAATGCCTATCTGTACCATTAGTGGGCTAGGCTTTCAGTGTGGCCCTCATTGATTACTTATAACAGAATAGAGGCATGGTCCATTTGGGGATTGAACCCATGACGGACAGGTTTATAAGTCGTCCAAGTAGATTGTCCACGAGTAAAAGTGGGTTGATAGTAGTGTTGGGTAATTCAGATTCAGATTCATGAATCTTAATGAATCTTTGGAATGATTCAATGAATCTGAATCCCGATTGGAAAGATTCATGAATCTCAAAGTTTCATGAATCTTCAAAGATTCGTGAATCTCGAAAGATTCGTGAATCTCGAAACATTTATGAATCTCGAAAAAAATCATGAATCTCGAAAGATTCATGAATCTCAAAAGTTTCTTATATCTAGAAAGATTAACAAATCTCTAGGGGTTCATGAAACTCTAAGGATTTATAAATCTCTAAAATTCATAAAGCTTGAGCTTTTTATTATTCTTCTTTTTGGCGTAACAACCTACGTGGTCATGCCAGCCTATACAGGCTTTTGAGACTTCTTGGAAAGTACCACGCAGTTGAACCGACAACGGGCATCTTTGAAGATTCGTTAATCTTTGAAGATTCGTGAATCTTTAGAGATTCATGAATCTTTGAAGATTCGACTCGGGATTCGAATCACTCGTCACTGAAGATTCATATGAATGAATCTCAACGAAAGATTCATGAAACCCATCACTAGTTGATAGTGCTGGTTGCAAAAACAAGCTCTATTTTAAGCAAAGATTTCTGACGCCATATTTCAAATGAATAATCAACTCGGGATGACTAAGAGTGTCAAGAAACTATGTATGCTGTTTATAGTGCATCACTCCAGTAATTTTGCGGCCAAAATTGAGTTGCAAGCTAAGATCATAAAGGAATTAGAAAGTATGACCATGGAGCATCAGAACATTTAATAAGACTTCTTAGGATTTCTGAAATAAGAATAACACACGCAGAAGTTAGGAAACAAATATTTTATTGAGCAATAGTTGGAAAGCTTAAATTTGGAAACTAAATGTTAAACAAATAATGAATACTGATATCACACGATAAATTGACTGTGTGCCATTACCGGATTGCTAGTCAATTCAACATCATGAACATCATTCATTTTCAACCCTTAGAATCCCATCTTAATAAAGTCTATTTTTAAATTTCAACGGTATCTGCTTATGGCATTGAGATACCTTGCAAACCCCTGTAAGAATTGTGTCATGTAGGACCAAAGGATAATGTTCATGCCATACAATGTTTGTGATTTTGAATCAGAATGATTGGTAACAAGTTTCCAAATACTCCAAATCGTTACGCGACTCTCGAGAGAATTTGTGGCATGAACAAAAAAAAGGACACTCGTAAACCACTTCTGTTTCGTGTCGCTCAATGACTCATTTTTGTGCCAGGATGTATAATTTAAGCAACGCTATTTATCTTACCTCTACTCACCCACCCCACCCACATCCCTGCTCCGACACCCAGTTCAAATACGTGGACTAATTTTTCACCTACGCAGCAACTGTTCACGAGCACCAGCCAGCCAGCCAGCCAGCCAGTACCACAACGACAGCGAAAAAAAAAACACAACAACCTCCCGAAATGAAACAACACTTGGAATGTCCAGCACCGAGAGCCTCTACTCGTGTGCCTTCTTCCGCCTCCCCTCCCCGATTGTCTGTTTTTCGCTCAGCCTTTTTCAAATAATTCATTATGCGCGCTCCACAGCCCGGCAAATAAACAAATAGTGCGTCCCGGCCCGCCAGACAGGCCAATGTTTGCAGTTGGCATAGATACACAATCGTGGCATACATATAGCCCGCACCGCAACCTGCAGCTCTCAGCCGTCCCACCGTATCCTTCCATGGCGGGGTCTCTCGCCTTCGTCTTCCTGCCTTTCTGGCCGGGCTTTGTCCCCCCCGCTTTTATGGCTTGCTCATTCCCGGTTCAATTGATCGGTGCCGTCCAATCCATCGGTCGAAGTCATTTTCACCGCTCTCGGCACCATCACTCGCTCGCTCCCTCTATCCTGCTGTCTCTTTCTGCAACGCAAGTGCGCTCACTAAAGCAATACACATCCTTTCGGTATCGGATCGACAAATAGTCGAACGAAAGTACGGAAAAAGCCAAACTCGAAACGGGGAAAAAAAATTGGAGCAGCGCAGAGTTTTTCTTCTCTTTTATCCGTTTCCTTTTTCCGCACACAGTTGACCAGTGAACAATGTAAAAGCCTCCATCTCTCTCTCTATCTCTCTTGCCTATGTGTGTGTGTGTGTGTTTGCTCGTGTACTTCTGTTATGTGCTATCTCACACGTGTGCACCACAGGAAGGAAGCAACATCTAACGGTGATAGGAGGTGAACCGTGGCCGGGGGAGAAAAACGCGGGGAGAAACTTTAATAAGTGACTTGAATTGTACACACTTCCATTCCCTTTCCCCTCCAAGCTCCTTTTTCCTTCGTATCATTCCTTCCTCGCACACATTCGAGTTTCTTCTAATTTTCCTTCCCGACCCTTTCTCGTCCTCGCTCACGTTACACACACTTTCACTGGAAAATATGAAAGAAGCGAAACAGCAAATGAGAAAGCAAACCCCGTACAGAAATGAAGACAGTGGGCAACAACATTTTCCAGGAAATCGTTGCCGCCCCCGCACAACATCCTTCTACCACCCCCGCGAGGGTGGTGGTGGTCAGGAAAACACACGTCGTGGAACAAGTCACAGAGGTAGGGCCGAAATATCTCACTTCGTTCGAATCGTAACGAAGGCACACACAGCATCACCAACTCTACACACACACACACACACACACACACACACACACACACTCGTCGGTCTCTCCTCCATCTGGCCCTTTTCCCTCTTCCAGCTGCGCATCCAAAGTCCGGCCAGGCGGGAGGGCGACGATAACGACCGAAACGAGGGCGCACACGTGTATGCGCGCGTACATAAATGTTGCTCCTAACATCGGCATCGATATGTGTGTGATGTATGCGTTGCGTGTGTGAGGAGTTGGCTGGTGGGATGCTTCAGGCGGTGAAGAGCAAGTGCACGCTTATCGTCCTTTTTTGCCGGGCTAGCTTTTGTTAACACTCACCGCCAACCTTCACATCCTACCGGCGCCACCCGCGACTTATCCGGTCCAGTCCGTGTGCTCGTCCGTGCTTTTGACGTCTTGCTGTCAGTCAAACTGATGTCTTTGTACACTACCGAGATGGGCAACTTCGCCATTAATGTTGCAATGTAAGGCGTGACGTTGTAGTGATGCCGAACTTTCTATTTTCAAAACGTCAAAAATGCTCCATTGTTGTAAAATAAATCCTATTGAATCATGTTAAAGCCCTGTTATTTTGAAGCTACCGTACATTTTTAATAATTAGATAATTCGAATCAAATTCGAACATTTTTTAAACGTTACAATCACTCCATTAGACTTGTCGTTTGTCCAATTTTCTCAAAGTATGCTACCCTGTCGTGCACGCATTTAAATTTCTCCATCGAATAATGCCACCTTAGCATGGACAGGGAAAAAAGCAACAAAGATTTTCCCCTTTTGCCCAATGCACAGAGTCTTTCATTCTCTCTCCCACACAAACACACACACACACACACACACACACACACACACACACACACACACATCTCTCAATAGAAGCGGCATGGTGGTATCTCATTTTCCACCGCACGGTAACTCACGGTCCCAAAAACCAAAACACCACCGCCCGGCCGGTTTGTTTTTGTTTGGTTTGGCCGGAGGAGAGCTCCTACCTTTGACGGGCTTTCACTTTCTATACGCTCAGCTTTTCCGACTGCTGAAAAGTGAAAGTCGCTCAGCGTTCTCAGCGCCGGCATACGAGACGCGACAGACGAGCGAGCAAAAGGACGAACCTGCTTCGGCCGAACGCATCGAAGAAAGTGAAAACTCACCCCGAGAGCAGCGGGTGACGCGTGGTTGTGTTGGTGTGTGAGTTTTTAATTTTTCCACCCATACTGCCGAAAGTGCGCGCAAGGAAACGGGGGAAAACTGTTTCAGCTTTGGTCGGTTTGCACATAGGGCAGCGAGGACACGCAGGCGTACACTTAAGCAACCACTAACCTTCAGCGATGTGCAGCGGTACCGGTGTGTGTGTGTGTGTCTTTGTCAGGGAAAGGGAAAATCCTTACCAACAGAGAATTAGATTTTCTGTCCCACTTTACAGTGGCGGTACTACGGTATGTGTGCAGCTTATAATTTATTGCGCATTTTTATTGCTTTTCTCGCACGGGAAGCCATTTGTACAGAAATTACAAGGAAAAAGCACAACAAATGTGTTTCAAAGTTTACATTAAATTGTTCATTCCAAACACCTATTACAAAAAAGGACCTTGTTTCACTGTAAGAATAACAGTAGATCTTGGTTTGAGCTGTTCGTTTTAGCTCATACACTATTTTAGAAAGCATTCAAATTGAAAAGGATACACATTTCCAATCCAGCATACCTTAAACAAGTAAATCATCTCAAACCCAGCATCACAGCATCCTTAAAATGCACTAACGAACCCTTCATCTAACCGAAACCCCACCGGACGACAGCATCGCCGCTCTAAATTAGGTCAAACGGCGCACATGCCACAGCATCTCCATGTTCGATACACAATCAGACACGCCCGGTCGATGGCACCGAAACCCCTTTTTTGTGGGCGAAGTCTGCCGACCTTGTCCTTGAAACTTCAAACCCCCTGCGCCCGATTTTACAATTTCATCGTCGAACGGGACGACACAGCAGCCAGCCCCGAATGCCGACGACAACATCAAACACAACAATAAACCCATCTCAAAACCTCAACCCACCCAGCCACCCACTGCCAGCCAGCCATCCCGCTGCAAAATATAATAAACTCCTCAATACGGTGCCCTCCGGTCTTTCTCTCCGCCAGACACACACCGCCAGCTGCGCAAAACTTAAAAAAGTGAAATAAAACCCGGCCCGGCAGGTCTAAAGTCAACAAACGCGCGCGCCGTGCTCCTGCCCCGCCACTTCCTGTGTCCTTTATGGTGGTGTTGGGTGGGTGGGTTTTTGGCCGAATGAATGGCTGGCGAATTTTCATTCCTCCCACTCCCCCCGCTCGCCTAAAGACCATCAAACTGCCATCGTGACTTTCTGCTCCGACTCCGGCCCAGCATTCGCCGTGTACCGATCATTCGATCCTGCTCTCTCTTTCGCTCTGTCTCTCTCTTTCTCTATGTTGGTTCTGCTCAACCATGCCCTAAATCTCGTTTGTTTTACATGAGTCCTTCTACAGACGCAGCCGGCAGGAAAAGCAAGGGAAGGAAGAGGATATTCGCAACAGGTTGCATCATTTGAGAGCATTTTAAAATAATTTCTCCCCGCTTTGCAGTTTATGTATTTGAAGCGGCGGTGCCTCTTATGTACGGCACGCGCCCCGGAAAACCACGCTGTCCCTTTTTGGGAGGGAGGGATTCGTTTTTTTACTACCATCGGTACGATGGCGAAAGCGATTGTTGCGTGCCATTTACGAAAGTGTGTCAAACGTGCGCTACAGATGGGTCCCCAACGAGATGGTTTTTTGAATATTTCATTTTCGATGCTATTTACTGCTAATTTTAATATCGAAATTTATTACTTACAACATACTTGTTGCATAACATACTTATATTTGAAGAATAAAGACAAATATCCAGCTTTTACGGTATCTGGAAGATGATAGATTGCTACAACAACCGCGTATAAATTAAAACATTTACATGCCTCACGCATACGTTCTTATCATTTGACTTGACAAACTCCAAACGCTGCGAATCCTAAGAGCAGTGTACTTGCTATACGAATCTATCTTACCCAGTTCACTTATCTCTCATAGTAGTCAGCTTTGCGAAACAGAGACCACTTGGAGAAAGAAAGAAAAAACCGCTGGACCAAAAACAGTGCTGTATGATGAATTATTGTTCAAAAGGGAAGATAAATGAAACAGATTGGTCCAGCAGCCGGCAGAATTACACCGAAAGCCGCGAAGACGAATGTGCGAGTGTCCTCATCGAACCGAGGCAGCGAAAATAAATCTGTAATCTGTGCTGCCCATTATTCCCGGCCTCGAAAGAAGCATACACGCAGATAGTTCGCATGGGGACAGCTTGGTCGGGCCGGAGAAGGTTAGAATAATTTATGTATGAAACTGTCACTATCGTCCCGGGGGCTCATCATTGTCATGCGTAAAAATTTGGCCCCGATGATCTCGGTACGATATGGTCCTTGCTTATCCTGATCCATTATTTTGTAGCCTGTACGAACATTGGGAGCTTCCCTTTCCTGTTGCTGATGCTTACTTGCACAAGTCTTTCTCATAAATGTATGTCCTTTTTTTAGTTAACAAATGGAAACAGTATAGAGATGGTGAAATGGAGGCGCTGTATCTTTCATCATTCCAGTACGTGGGTGACGGGCAATAAACACGTGCAGTGGTTGTTTAAATTACTATTACACGCTTCACTATTTAATATTACTATATTACACTATTAAGCTGTTTAGTAAACAAATATTATTTTTTTTACAAACTTCTACTTCCATTTTTGTGCTTTTGTTGTAAAAACAACCCCAACAGCATCGCATTTTATCCACCAAATCAATAAATATCGGTACCCTTATCCCTTACGAAACAAATCGTGTTTAAGTGCGATTTCTTGTGAAGCCTTCCGGTCCTACGAGAGCTACTAGAGCGCTTACGCTGAGTTTCGGTCAAGGATCTACGATGCAGTAAATAAAAAAAAGGAATCGATAATGTAACTGATTCGTCGTTGAACCACTAGCAAACCATTCTAATAATTAAACATCTTGCTTGCCTAAACGTGATTCAAAGTGAACAAAACAACCCGCTAGACTATGTAGCTCGAATGATACAAAACCCCGAAAAGTTTCAACCGGCCTTAAATATCACTCGCTGCGTTAATTATAAATCTAAACTTTCATTGCTCAATTATCCCTATTTCCCGGGGGTGAGTTAATTTGATTCCCGCTGTCCCTGTTTCAAACACTCTATGGGCCATCGTCACGTTCTTGCTCCATAGTGCTCGTGCTCGGGGGAACAGTAGCGTTTTTCGCTAGAATGGAAAGGAAAATGTAAAAACTTTCCGAAGAAACCAACCGAGAAGACACACACACACACACATACACCATTGGACAATCACCACGAACCCACCCACACACACACGCAACTGATTTGCATTAGACAGCGCACATTCATTTTTATGTTTTCCTAAATGTGTACAGCGCACATTAAGCTAAACACATAAGAGCCTAATAAGAAATTACATAAATATTAATTTAATGTACACCAGACCAGCAGCAGCAGCAGCAGCAGCAACACAACCACCCATTTCGCTGCTTCGCACCTGGTTCGGTTGTGTCTTTTCTTCGGGAAAGGGAACGAACCACGTTTATTGTGGATTTTGCCTTCTTCGAAACCTTCTTCTTTACGAAGCGCAGGATAGTAACGTGTGTCCACTTTCGCGCCGAGCCTTGGACTTGAAGAGGGAACTAACACCCAGCGGGATGCGTTTGGGATTGGGGATGGGAGAGAGGACCTTAAGATAAGAGTATCCGAGCCGGCGCCGCTACTTGGTCGGCAGAGAACAAAAAGGGAAAAGTTGGATTAATTTTTACTTTCCATTTACCAGGCCACTGGACAGGAGTGGGCGAGTGTTCTTGAATTTCTTAGTGAATTGGTGAAAGTCTGCATTGAATGGACTTTAATATAATTAGACATTAAGGATTTAAGTATAAAACTTATACACCTGCATCATAAGTTTCCCTGTATCATACATATATTTATTTAGTCGTTAATGAAGTACTTCACAAATCCTGGGTGCCAGAAGGTAAAAATGTAAATATAAATAAGGAAACTTATCCTCCAAGTACCTTTCTTTATAATTACCCTCAACCGCGATGAAAGGGCGAAAAACGGATGGCCAGACCATAAAGTTGAGGAGTGTTTAACCAGGTCGTATGAAAAATTAAACACACATAAACTTAATTTTTACTTCGCCTATGCAACCGAAAGGCCCCATATCGGTGCCTAGCTTTGGTGCCACACCGCCAGAATAGACAGCACATGTCCCGTGTGCAAAGCGGCGAAAAACATCGCAGCGAGCCTAGAACGGGCACGGGGACTTGGAAGCGAACACACACACACACACACAAACCCGCCACCAAACGCACCAAGACCTTCAGTCACGCAAACAACGCGTTTGTCTTCGTACGGAGGCGGTGTTGATGATGAAGTGGTAAGCACGACTACAGCCTTTTGGGCCATTTGGTTCTCTCTTTCTTTCTCTCTCTCTCTCTCTCTCGTCCGTAGTGGGCTGAATGTAATGAGTTCACAAACGATCAAAACGACCCAGCGGAAGTGTTCTAGCGTCGCGTTGATAAACGCAGGGCGCCGGTTGCCGATTTCGTAGGGCCAACACCACCCTGCCACACTTCAGCACATTCGCTGGAGTGGAGACGGAGAAGTGAGGCCAGGAAAATTTCACTACGGCAAAGATACGTCGGCCCAGAATCTGATGAAGCCATTTCTATGCAAAGAGATCAATCGTAAAATTATTCCACTGCCAAGCCCAACCCGCCTAGGCTTGCTGGTGACATAAAATTATTACAACCCAGAAAGCCCCGGACCGTAAGGGGCCACAAGGGAGAGAGGACGACGACATCGCCCTGCTGCCGTAGTTCGTTTTACACATATTTTAAATCGCTGGACCATTGGTGCTATAGAAAGGCGCGAACGATGAAGCGTGTTGGAAGCTTGAGGGAGTGCGTGGAGTTGTAAAATTAATGCATGATTAGAAGCCTAACAACATTTCCTAAATTCAGTTTATGTGTACATTATGTGACTATGATTTCCTATGTATGATGAGCACTTCGAAAGTGGAAATTTGTTGTGGGATTGAATGTTAAATTGTAGTTATTTTTTGTCAATTTTTGATAACCAGAATATAATATGAATTACCTATCAGATGAAAGACTAAATATCATAATTAATATTGTACAAAAAGGTCACCTCATAATCCTGTTCATGTGCATCCGTTTATTCGCTTCGAGATCATGGTTATGAATTAAATTTCAAAATCAAGTGCACAACGTATGATGCATTCAACTTCATATTTCAGTTTGCTTTTTTAGTAAAATAAAACCAAAACAAAATAATGTTACATTTTCACTTGCAGGATAACTCTAATATTTTCATTGAATTGAGATACTTGATGTGGTTTAGAAAATCAAGTAAAGTGTTCATAGTGTTATCGAAAGAAATCGAAAGTTAATATTACTTTACATGAAACTGGTAAAAAGCTAAATAGACAACTTTTTTTTCGAAGACAACACATCCGCATACTTCATAGAAAAAATCTAGAAAGCAATGCGAAGAGTATGAAATTAGATGCAAACCCAAGCAACAATGTAACACAAAATATGAAAAGTTAAGCAGTAAAAGGGAAGCATTAAGTGAAGATGACGTGTGAACATAAAAGTGCGTGGGCCAAAATACAAACACACACACACACACACAAGGCAAGAAGGCGCCGTCGTGTACACTTTGCTCGACAAACAACCAGAAAGAAAGACTGCATGCGAAAGGGCAATGAGGTCGGAAGGGAGGGAGGGTGTAATTTTTTCCCCTTTTCTTCACTGTTTCCCCTTACCATTTATCCAACGTTTCCCGGAAACAGGGCGAAGAAAAAGGAAAATCAAATCTTGACAGGTTTTCAATAGGGAAAAGTTAGCAGAAGCTTGGTTTGTATATGTTTTGAAAGTGGACCAGGACGAGCAGCCCCGTTGGACGTTGTTGGAGGTAATGAAAGTGACTTTATGTTGAAAATGAATAAACGTATGCGGAGAGGAGAAGGATGAAGAAAAATGACTGAGCTACAGGGACGAGATATGTACGCCAAGATAGAAGGAATTAAATAAAGTAGAAAATAGAGCAAGCGCGAGCGATTCGAAAGAGAGAGAGAGAGAGAGAGAGCGAGAGGCAGCAGCATCCTCCTCGAAAAGCCTGGCCCCCGGTCCCGGGGAAAACGCGACAGGACAGCGCAAAAATAAACATTAACAGCAGCCTGCGGTGAGGAGAAAATTTATACATCCACCGACGAAATATGAAACACTCGCGCTCATTTGGCCGAAAGCAATGGGCCGAGGGAAAGAACCTCGGCCGAGGAAAAGACGTCAAGTAAGCACCACTTTCCAGCACATACACGCAAGCGACCACGCATGCACGAACACACCACACACACATGAGGCTGACGATGATGATGATGATGATAAGGCTCGAGAGAAAAATCGCCGCCCTGTTGTTCCGCTTTCCACTCCGCCTTTCCCTGTCGACGCACGGACGCTGCCCAAGACACGATGCGTTGCCCAGACCCCGGGGGCTAGCGCACATAAAGATATAACGCCAACACACGCGCAGCATCACCCCCGCGCCGCCGTATGCGCACAAACACACGCCAACACAGGCGAGAGTTATAATTAATTAAAAATATTATATTTATTGTACATAGGAAATTTAAGCAAAATATTCGCTTCTCTTTTTCCTTCTCCGCCATGCTGGTGTGCATGAATCGGTCGGTGTGCGCGTACAGACACACACATGCAGACACAATTTGGCTCTGTATTTGCGAGCGCTTATTTATCATACATTTTAGCTTTTAGCCCGGGTGCTGTTGATTGGATTTCGGAGTGCAAAATACCGAAAAAAGGAATCCAATGGCGAGATTGGACAAAGAAGTTACCAGCTTTTCGGGCAGGCAACATACACACTCACTGACAGCTACACACACAGCTTTTCGCACACTATCGATTTGTCCGAGTTTGCCAACAGTGCACAAAATATCTATCTGTCGTAATGTTGTGTCATCAAGCAGCACACCGGCACAGAGGCAGACGGAGACGGATCACTCGACCCTTCCTCTGCCTCTCGGGAACCCTCCTCCCATTGGTCCCGGTTCCTGCCCAAATGTCTTGCATGCTGCTCGTTGCACTTGGAGGATGGAAAATAAAAGTATAATCCCAACCTGGCCCGAGCTGGCTCTACCTGGGGGATTATGTGTGCTGAAGAATTCAATATGTACCCGGTTTATAGATTGCGTCAAGCGGGCGCAACCCCTTCTGCTATGGCACGTAACCCTCCCTCTTACCAGAGTGCGGAAGAGAAACGGCAAAACACACACACAGGAAAATGGATGGATGCGATGGCCTTGCGACCGTAGCCACTCCAGCCCAAGCCCAAGGTAGCCCTAGCAACCCCTCTCCACGAGCGTTATATGTATGCTCCCTTTCCAGGGCCGGTACACGTTGGCGGAGGAATAAAAAATCAGAAACATAGTAATGAACCTTATATCGATACGTGATCAGATTAGCAAAATTATTTTGCAACAAGCTGCAAACCGAGTGCCGAGGACCACCATCCAACACAATTACGGACTTTCGGTGCGCCGGCAACGGTGTCTGGGAGGGTATGCTGGACGGCGGAAGGGGGATGAACTATAGAGGGATCTTCCTTTTTTTCCTTTTTTTGCGTACTTATTGGTATACATCGCTATCGGTCGGTATTTTCCAAGACATTCCTACTACGCTTCTTCTGTGCAGGGAATAATCCCAACAAAACATGGGCAACAATACATGCAGTGAAATTAGATTTTGAACTTCACGATGGAATTTCCTCGTCAAGGATGAGCAGGTGGCTTGGTAAATTGCAACAGTTTTGGAATATGTTGCCAAATATTTAGAATTTAACCATAACTTAATAGAAGAAACATTGAAAAGCCTTAGTAAAAGCCGATTCTCCAATAACACGGCAACAGTAGCAAGCCATATCCTTCCATCAATACTAGTAACGAAACATTCGTCCCGAATCTACTAGATTCGT
Source organism: Anopheles arabiensis (assembly GCF_016920715.1). Taxonomy (NCBI): domain Eukaryota; kingdom Metazoa; phylum Arthropoda; class Insecta; order Diptera; family Culicidae; genus Anopheles; species Anopheles arabiensis. Next base: position 32,748,689 of record NC_053517.1, read on the forward strand.
TCCGTTCCTTCCACGGAACTGAATGTTCCAAACAAAATTAAAAAGTAAGTTTTTGCACCCACGTGATGTTGAATAAGAGAAGGTTAAAACAGGAACTGTTTTAATAATTTAAAAGGGCAAAGGAATAAATTATGTGAGAAAGTTTTTTTCTGAAAATTTATTTGATTTCTAGGAATACACCGTTTTTTCACCTATCTTGCGCAACAACAGTTATGTTAAATTTTCAAACTATCATTTAGATATTCATAAATGAAAAGAACCAACATCATGCGTTCCGTTCCTTTCCGAGAAGGAACTAGTTCCGTTCCGAAATGAATTGATTTTTCCAACACTATTCTCAGCTTGGGCAGTAAGTCAAGGATTCCAATAAGATTTTCCAATAAGATTATCCGAGTAATGGAATTCATGATTCAAAACAACAGCAAAAAGGAGTAACTAAGGAAAGAAAACGAAAACAATTGCACAAACGGTAAAAAGGCACCAGCAACGAAGGAAACAACATAATGCAAAAGCTAATCTCCCCTTCCCCACACGTGTGTTTCTTCTGCAGTGTGATCGTTGCTGCAGGAGCAAACAGGAGCCGTGCTGCAGCTTATGGGCCAGAGAGCCTTACCCGGGCCGGCTTTTACGTTTTCAGGTACTTCTGGCCCTTGGTACGGCCCAGGGAGGAGTGCCCCCAAGTGCCAACCAACCATCGGTGACGTAATGTAATAAAGTATTGATTGATTTCATTTTTCCAACCAATGCGTGTGTTTGTGTAGTTGCGAGTTGCGACGGAGATTGGGGCTGTAGTGCTCGGGCAATGGACGTGCACTGCACATATTGCAAACGAAAGGTAATGGAATTGGTTGCCCGGTTCGGGATCATACTATGCTAGATTAGCAGGTATGTCCCCGCACGCACGCCGGATACAAAATGAATCTCCCGTGATGAGAGATAGAGCCGAGGTCTGGCCCGGCGGTGGAAGGGTTCGTTGTGTTTGTGCTTCATGCACGATATATACTGTTAAAAAGACGTACAGATTCGATTACTATTTTTTGTGCTGTGAGCAGAAAGAGGGAAAAGCAAGAAATTCCAGCAATACAGGAGAGTTACTGCCAAAGTGAAAGTACGAAATGGTTTCTTTCCCTTGCCACAGGCTTGGCCAAATTTTGATGGAAATATTTTTCCATACCCTCTGAAAAGTTGAGGTCGTAGGACGTCAAAAAGCACTGACCGCGCTGCCAAAATGCACTTTCCCTGATTAAGCACGATGATAGCATACCGGGGGAAAAAATACTCCAACAGTTTGCTTTTAATCTGATTGTCAAATGGCAAGAATGCCCGAACAAAACCAACAAACAAAAAACAAAGGCACAAACGTCCTTTAAACAGCCCTTCCCGAGTGGCGTTTTCTTTGGTCGGAAAAAAAACAGAAATTATAAGCAACCTCCCGTCCTCAAAACAAACCCATCCCAAACGCCTAACGATCATCAGCGGTCAGACTCGATCAGAGCGTCAGCCCACCTAACGATGGAGACAAGGGAGGAAGAATAGAGAAGGATGTTCCACGCGTTTTTCTCGCGCATACGACAACAGCGCACAATAACAACGGTAAAAGGTAAAACGAATGATAATATACCCTTTACATCCCTCCAGTCATCAAAGGGACGGCCCGGAAAGCAGGACGACGACGACGACGACCACGCAGTTTTTCAAGTCCAGCGCGAGCTCCACCCTAAAATCGTCGTAACCATAATCATCAACCTAATCGTCGTCACCGTCAGCAGGCAGCACCGCACTGTCCAGCGCTAGCCGCAGGAAGTCCCCCCCCCTCCAACCTCCCCTCCGCACGTTCATTGGGCGCAATGAAAATATCATAAATGAAAAATAACCTAAACGCTATTTCGGTTTTAAAGAACCATGGCAGGGCATTAGGGGCGTAATAATTGTGAGCACGCGATTTCGTTGTAACCGACCGAGTCCTCGTCATCGTCCTCCTCGTGGCGGCATTCACAGCGGCAACGAGCCCGGGACCCGGGAAAGGACAGTGGAATCGTTGGGCGGCGCTGACCGGAAAGCACAATCCAAAGCAACGCGAACGAACTGCGCCCACTGCGCCCTTAATCTGTGGGAGGAGGGAAGGAAGCATTCCCAGTTCAACCTAACCAATTCGTTGGCCGCGATAGTGTGTAGATTTCGTTTTTATGATTAGATTTTCTGTTTTAGAGTTCTGTTTTAAGATTGATTTTTGTTGCGGTGCTGCTGTTTGTGTTTTTGTTTTTTGTTTTGCTCTCCGCTGCAAATAAGCGTGACAGTGTTAAAGTTTATGCCCGCGAGCTGCTACAATAAAACAGCGCCCAACGACGGGGAAACCCCTTTGGGAAAGGCAAATTAACCAAAAACACATCGGATAGCTGGATTTATTTAAATTAACTTTATCGACCGTTCGACCGTACGGTTTGCCCCTGCGTTTTGCCTCATTCCGCGTGGGGGAGAAGAGGGAAATTAAACACCCTTTTCCCCTGTGATGTCTCCACTCCATTTACGTTCTTTAGGTGTATGTATACCCAGTGTCGGCTTTTGACTGCGCATTGTAAAAAAAAGAAAAAACAAAATAGTTCACCAGACCAAAGGTCATAACTTGAAAGTGAAATTAATGAAAAACGAAAAGCTTTGTTGCCGCGTTAGCCGCTACTGGCAGGGCACGAGCGGGTAGTTCTAATTTATAGCACCGCGAATGGCCATTTCAATTCAAACTGTGGCGCACGGTAGTAGTTTTGGCGTGAGAAGAAGGGAGGGAGAAAGTTATGATTTTAATGGCGCACATATTTTACTGCTTTCGTTGAATTTTTAGGTGAAAATAAGCTGAAGTAGAGCTGCTGAAACATCTTTTCCAACCCCATTAAAGTAGCGTTAACAGTAGCAAGTAATAAGCAAGATTTGCATAGCAAAATTTCCATTGAAATTGCTCCAACCAAAAGCCAAACTTAAAGCCCGTACTCCTTCCCAAACGGATTGTACCACATCGCAGCCAAACTTTAAATCCCTCGACGTTAAAAGTAGCACAACGACGAACCTTAAAACATACCCATCGAAAGGAAAGGTTATTATAGCTCACCCTCCTTTCCTCTCCCACTCCCTGCCCACCAGTGCCATCCCAAAACATCGTTGCGTATGCGCGCAACTGGTGATCTTTAAAATTTAGCACAGACCGTCTCGTAAACCCACACCAAAACAGCAAATCTCACTTTAATGGCATTCGGGGCGGAATGGTGTGTGTGTGTTCGACAGGCGATGAAAACTTTAACGTGACCCTGGACCGTCGCAAAACAAACCCCACCCTCCCTCTCAAGCGGTGTCCTATATCCCACGGCAAGCGGCTTTAAACTGTGTGACGATAAAGGAGGAAGATTCTTTAAAGTCATTTGCCAGGTTCAATCTTTCCGTTGCCGTCAACGCACGAAACGGCCGCTTCCCACCCACGACAAAAGTCTCGTCCATGTAAGATTCACGTTCTCTCTATCTCCCTCTCTCTCTCTCTCCTTATTCCTCTTCTTAGCTTCGTATCTCTAAAATTCTAACGTGAAAAACGGGCAACAGAGAGGCAAAACCCATTGGAAATAAGGATAGAGAGTTGCAATAAAAAAAAAATTAGCTACTAAAAACTGTCCATGTATCTCCATGACGTTTCAAGCACACCCACACACACCCACATACTCCCACACACACACACACACACATACGTGACGGGGGAGAATTATCTTTTGCTAAAATGAGTATTTTCGGACCAGTGGTCACTAGGTAAAAATGCTACTAACCGAGAAACACATAAAAGTTGCAAACACCACCATCCGTCGGCCGCCCAACCACCATCCTGCCTCGCCAAAACACACAAACCTCCAAGCAACCATTCGGCCACACACACGCGCGCGCAAAGGACGCATAAGGATTCGCTTACGCTCTTCAAGTACATCACACTCATACAAACACACACACATACATCGGAGACATCGGTGGGCGAATGGTCTTCTCGGTCGTGACGGATTCGGGAGAAAACGGCCCTACATTTCCTCAGGATTTTCCTTTTTCCGCTTTCGTTTTTTTTTTATTTACATCTTTCCAAAAGTGAAAGTGAAAATCCCGGCCCCGCGGCTCGGTCCGATTTGAACTGACCAAACCTGAAGAAAAAAACCCTCCATAAACCCGAACGATGTGTGCGGTGCATGTGTGTAGGTGCCCGTGTGTGTGTGTGCAAAAGTAGGAAAAACAGCAACAGGGAGTGCGGAGCTGATGGGAGGAGGTGGAAACTGAGCGGACGAAAGTGAAAGTATGTACACAGAGGCATGCATATGGGGTAAGGACATACATACACACACACACGCTCATCTCCCTTACCACGCCAACAAATCGCCCCCGTTCCTCGCCCTGCAGAGGGAGGAAATGGCGTGAGCACAACGACGACGTTCGCGAAAAGGCAAGAAAAATAAAGTTTGCCCGCAGACGACGATGACGGTTGGAGGGCTATGTCTTCGTGGGCCTATCGCAGTGTGCCAGAAAGGGAAGCGAAGCACGTGTGAAATGGGAGTGTTGCTCTGGAAGGAGCGAGTGAGTGACAAGAGCGCACCAAGCCAAAAAGGGAGAGCCCTGTGGAGAGCGCTGTGAACTCAGGGAAAGAGGGCAAGCTCATAACTCATCTCCTTTCGCTGGGGCTCCCTTTCACCAGGCGCCAGGGGCAGGAAAACTGTGGGGATACACCACAGTCAGAGTGAGCGTGTGTGTGTGTGCCTGCGACGTTCAACATTTCAATCGTATCTTGGGAGAGGTTTGTTTTCTTTTGCCCTTCCTTTTGCCTTCCGGCAGCATTGCCCCAGTGTCCCGGCGCTTTCGAAATTTCTTTCTCATTTAACACAACTTTCACTCCCTCTGCCACCATCCTTTCCTCCCACTGATATCCCCTACCCCCCTCATTCACCCCTCGTGGCCACTGTCTCTCATTTTCTTTTCTCCAAAACCCAGCAGAAGGATGTGAGTTTCTTTTGAAAAACAAGGAAAAACTCAACCCCAACCTCTATTCACACGCACACACACGCACACACACGAGACGTTCGGTCATTTAAATTGAGGCCAGCGTCGGGCCAGCCCCGCAACAGAACAAATTCGCCGGACACAGCCGGAATACAGGATAACACACTATCCAGGAAGTCGCAAGACTTGTAGGCGGCGGCGGCAAAGGACCAGAAAACGCACGCAGTTGTGTTAGGAGGGTGAAGAGAACAACAACAACAAAAAAACACTCATCATTGCATCCCCATCCTCTCCGTCCACCGCCGGTGTGAGTGATGTGAGCTTCTTTGCCTTTTTTTCTCACCAGACGACGACGACGACGACGATTTGATTCGTGCTCTCTCGTTCGTTTGCCCACGAAAACGACCGCCGTCAGGGAAGCCGGAAAGAGAGGCAACATCCGCCTATCCTCCCTACCCCGGCCGTCCACACAAATCGCCCACGTTGGATGGACGAACGGCCATTACATCACACGCCACGCCAGTGTCCTCTGGCTGGGCCCCGTTTTCCAGCGACCCCCAGCCACCGACGCGCCTACTACTACCGAACTGCTCTCAATCGCACACTGTACTTGCACACCAACACACACGCACACGCATCCTTGGATCAGTTTTTATTTTATTTCCTTTACTACCACCGGCTCTCTCATAGCACCCCCCTCCAACCTACTTCGCCTTTAATTCCCTCAAGCGTATCGTGCTGTAATGGTGTGTGTGTGTGCATGTTTCTGTGTTGAGGTCCGGGGAGGCCTGAGTAATAAGAGGGGGGATGAAAATCGAAAGTAAAAACTTTTCTCATTTTACATTCGCTCCGCTTCAACTTTGTGGCCCCCACGTTGAGCAGCATCCGCCACTGACCGTTGCCTTTTTTCTGCACCAGTTTTCCCTCGAGTGAGAAGGACCGACGTACACAGACAGAGACAGAGATAGAGAGAGAGAGAAAGAGAGAGAGAGAGAGAGCGAGAGAGCTCAAATTCATAGTGAGAAAGACGATGAGCGATAAACTGACCAGCGGAAAGCCCACGCGAAGGGAACCACACAACTGGACTTTCTCCGATTTGTTACGTCTTCCTCTTCTTTTTATAATGTTAGACGAACAACACACGCCGGACACGCTCTCCTTCGGCCCGTTTGCATTCCCTGCTTTCTTCTTTGGCAGGATTTTTTCTTCCGTTATTGGCGTTTTCCACACCGCACACACTGGCACATTCATCTTTTGGGGCTGCGGCTCGGCTGGACAGTCCTGCCAACTGCTCTCCCACCACCATCCATCACACACCCAACACCCTCATCCCCTCAAATCGTGAGCAACTTTCCCTGTGCAAGATGGACAAGCCTGAGTCTTTTGCTTTTCTCTTTTCCACTCACGGCCAGCCCGCGGTGACTGACTTTGATAGATAATTTTTCTTTTTCTCTCTCCCTTCCAAGCACGAATGTGAATTTTCTCCTTTCCATTTCTAAATTCTTTCCGCACGCACAACATTTTCCTTTGCGCGTCTTGCTGGGCTGGACTTGCCCTTGTGTGTGTGTGTGTGTGTTGATGTGAGTGTAAGCCTCAGCATCCCTAGTTTTCTTTTATCGCGTTATTAATTTTACGCGATTTTTGTACTTTTGCCTCGGTTTTGTTTGTTTGTTTGAAGGCCAGTCGGACGCGTCCAGTCCCCCGGTTTTCGGCCCCACAACACACCTTGGCATTTTTCCTTCGCTTTCTTTTTCGACGGTGAAATTACTGTGAGCCTTGTGCATACTTTTTGAGGGGGCAATTCTCTTTTCAAAGTAAGGCAGATTAATGGCATCTAATCCGCAACTGCCTCGATCGATGGTTCTGCTGATGGTTTTTGTGCTTTCCAGCTCGGACTTCGATTGCCAGCAGCTTTCTTTTTTTGTTGTTATTGTGTCGTTGCTTCCTATGGCTTCTTTATGTATCTGTGTGTGTACTGTGTCGTCGTATCAATATCGTACAAAATGCAATACATAGTGCACAATCGCAAAGGATGATAGTGTACATATGCTCGGGAATAATTATTTACACGGTTTGTATCTATTCAATCCACCCCTTCTCTCCCACTTCCCAAGAGTACAGCTATCCAATTTCTAATATGAACAGATAGGGTAATTTGTTTACCTTTGCAACAAAATATTGTAACACAAACACACACGATCGGGTACATACAAGAAGAGCCATTGGGATGCTGTTTTCCACGACTTGCCAAACAAATAGCGGAGATTTTAATCAATTATCAATAATAAAGATATTTTCTTTACGTTCTGTCCACACCCCCATCGTACAGGTTCTGAAGAAATTCCACACAGCACTGTTTTATCTAATTCATCTAAGATAATGTATTTCAGCTTCAGTTGGTTTGTGTTCGCAAGAACGGGGAAATTAAGTTCCAGGAACGAAAACAAAGCTCGCTACACCATAAAGGTCTGATGAGTTTTGGCAAATATTTTTATTCATTCTTTGAAAATTAGCAGCATTTGTTTGCTGCTGTAGCTTCACGTATCATTCCGTACGTAGAAATGAAAGAATAAAAAAATGTGTGTTTGCATGTTTTGAAAGGAAAAAGAGAAAACTTGCCCGAAAGAGAAAATGAACCGAGAAAGTTTAAGCTTGTTTAACAAAAAGGTTTTAGACAGTATTTAATGCATAGCAGAGCAAATAGCATTATTCATCATATGCGAGATCATTTTTTTTTTTTCAATTTACCTGTTACCTTTCGTGAGATGTGTTTCATATCTGTAAGATCGTTAAAATACATATTGAAACGACAAAGGTAATAATTTAAAATTATGCTGCTGTTGCTATACTTCAAATCGGCTTTTCTTCCTAGGGAGGTCGTGTTTAATGATGATTACAATGAATAGTAAAGCTGCCTTCTACAAACGCAACAGATGGCAGGACAATGGTTAGAGTTGCATTTGGGAATAGTTTTACATTTGAGATAAAGTTATCATTTAATGTTACAGTGCAGCTGAATTAAGTGCGATTGAAAGCCATTACTAAATTATACATAGCGTGCCATTTGTACGAAATCTCACAATTTCAACAATTCTAATTATAGATATTAATCACTTTGATCATATAAAATGAAAATACTAGAATGACTGACCTCAAAAGAACCTTGAATCAAATTTGGCAAACAAAACTGACAAAGCTGCACTGATACTTGACGGTTTAACAGTAAATAAAGGTTATGTGAGGCTTGGTAATAGTAAATCCTGTACACGTCATTGCTCTTGTTGGAACGATGGCGACTTAACCTGTTAGCAAGGTCCAATAATAACTGAGTAGCTGAATTCTTCTTCTTTGGCTCAACACAACCGTTGTCGGTGAAGGCGCCTGCCTGTACGTACCTCTTACTTGTGGACTTGGCTTTCAGTGACTTATTGATTGCCCCCCATAGCAGGATAGTCATCAGTCCTACCCGTATGGCGGGCACGGTCCATTCGGAGCTTGAACCCATGACGGGCATGTTGTTAAGTCGTACGAGTTGACGACTGTACCACGAGACCGGCTCAAAGTATCTGAATTACAAATGAATAAATAACTCTTTTTGCTCAAACTGATATTTCCTGGATATCTTTTACTTTTTAGTGATTTTCACAGATAATTAAGAACCTGCTAATGCGTTACAACATATACAACAGGCTCAGAATTTTCTTCCCGAAATTCCTAGAGCACAACTACAACTTACTATTTACAGTTTTTCCATTACCTCAAATCCAATCCAATGCACGAATGTACAGCCAAATCTTTGGCACACCTCAAAGGATCGTTTCTAGCAGCCCAACCAGTGTACGATCGAAATGATCTACCAATATAGCTTTCCATTGATGCCACTGTAATCACGAGTAGGTTCAGAAACATGTTTCAATTTTCGGTGACATTTGTCCATTTTCCTATCAATAACAGACCATCCAGCGACCAGTGCCCACGACAAGAAGACACTTCAGATCTGTATCGTTGTGTGCTAGCTGCTTTCTTTACCCTCTGCTTACCCCTCCAATTCCAGTCCCATTGGCCGAATAGCGAATAGCGGTTCCCGTTCCTGCATCCTGCAAACCACTTTCGCCATGTCAATTCTTACTGATTTCAATGTAATTTTCTTCTCATTTATTCAATGACATGGCGATTTGATACATTTTCCCTACGATTGCTGCTGGACAGTCACTTCCCCGCTACCAATATACCCTTTCCTTCTTCACCCGGATTCTCCCCCCTCCCCCTCCAACGTCAGTTGGATTGTGTAACGTCAACATGTACACACACGGTGCGAAGAAGCGACCTGGCATTTGCGACTTCTTCTAGCGGCAGCGGTGGAGGAGGCGCGCGCACGGATGGCTGGCTGGGCAGATAAATTTCCTGTTTGTGGAAAATTTCCCCGAAACCCCACGGCAGACCCTGCAGCGCGCCATGTGTGGACGTGGGTGGTTGGTTGGTGGGTGGTTATTATGAGTACTGTTTTTTTTTCTTCCTCTTCTTCTTTGTCCGCTCCTTTTCATCCTATCCCACAGTTATGCTTTCTTCCGTCCCAACCCCGGCGCCGATGGCAACACGCGGAAGGAAGGTGGCGAAGGTTTTTTGGTCAACCAAGCACCGGCTCGAGGGGCGCCTATCCTATGGAGAGCCATTCGCCGCCACTCTCGATATCTAGTTAGGCGCACATAATCCACCCCAGCCGCCGTGTGTGACCGACGAGCATAACGACAACAACAAAAAAACGACACCCGCCCCGTTATGAAAAGCTACCGTGTCATCGCCAACAGGCAGCATAGTAGTTGGTAGAAGGAGGCGAGGGAGGGTGCAGAAGCGGAAGGGAGTGAGCGGGCAGTCGATTTTGTCCACCGGATACCACACGACGACGACGACGACACAATCGAGCATACATCATCGCCAACAACATCATCATCAACATCGTCATCATCTTCCATCATCGGCACTTGTATCCTTTTTGAGGGAGGGTGGGCAACGACGGGTGTCCGAGGGAAGCCGAAAAGAGGTGCACCAGAAAAAAGGCAACTCGTACAGAACCGTGTAACGAACCGGGTACCGCCGCGGCCAGTGTTGAAAAGTGACACAGGTCGGTCCTACTCCCCTTCCCGATGCTTCCAGTGTATGGCCCGACCCGTCAGACGAAGAAGAAGAAGAAGAAAAAGAAGCCTCTTCAAGGTGATGATATAAGGGCCGGGAGAGTGAGGGCCAACGGGGCAGATTTCGCGCAGCACAAGGGGCACACGCAGGGAAAACGGGATGAAATAAAACCGTCTTTATGCGGGCACACGCACATATACACGAGCGCGCGCGCGCCCGAAACGTCACATACACCACAGAGGGTGGCCAAAAATAGGCAAACAAATATCCTCCAGCCACCTTTTGCGTGGCGTATCTTTTTGTCCTTTCTCTTCTTATTCTGCTTCTTCCTCCGACAGGACAAATCGCCCATGTACGAATAGATACATGCACACGCGCTCCTCACCACCGCACACAGGGCACAGGACGCAGGCGAACGCAAATAGGACCAGAATTGCCAGCCCGTCCACCCACTCCCTTTGCCATCCTTGTGTGTTTGCCACCCTTGTGTGTGCCGTCGTTCGGTGAGCGAAGGACATTACTTTCGCCACGGTGAAGGCTTTTCTATTTCCTAATTTCACAAAAAATAAATTGGAGGAAAATTATTAATATTTATTTATTGATGATCTGATCAGAAATATTGATAAGACTTCGCCCCGGCTCGACGGTATCGGTGGTTTCGGAGAGGGCAAACGTGTGTATGTGTGTATGTTACGGGCAGAAAGAAGCAGAAGAGTTTTCTTCCTTCTTATATTTTTTTTTTTACTTGGCCAACGGAATCAACTGTTGTAATAGGAGAGAAAATTGCGCACCAGTAAATTGGAGGTTTGAAGGAGTTTGAATGACCGGAGGGATCGGGGAGTGGGGGCAGGAAATGGAAATATGCAGTCGAATTAGAGACGGACCATCGGATCGTTTCTTCGGCAACATTGAACCGTCCATCGAAAATGTGAAGCCCTAAAAGAGTATTTACTATTGTTGATTTAAATGTAGTCTAAAAGAGAGAGAGAGAGAGAGCTATCTTAACTGTGGTTCATTGATTGGCCGTAAATTATCTACTGGGAATCTTTTACAATACTTAATTTCATGTTACATACCATTCTGATTCAAATTACGGACAGCTTAAAATTGCGGACATTCCTCATGTTTTAATTAATTTTCTTCATATTTTATCGCTGACCATCCTGATTTTAATGTTTAAGATGATTGCCATGACGTACTAGAATCAATTAAAAATGTGTCTGACCCCTAGTAGGCCCTGATGCCACAGAAAATAAATATTTTCTACAGATCAGTTCACCACCGAAGACATTCTTAGCAGTTTTGCTAAAAACCGACGTCAGTGTAATTTTGTCTATAATTTTTAATAATCGCGTCCACGTGCGTTGAAGTACATCGGAATTCATTGTCGAAGTAGTTATCAACGTTATAACAACAATGTTTTATCATATTGTGCTCTGAGTTTATTTTAAACACGTATTTAATACTGTCCGAAATTCGAAACAATTTCTTTGTACTTTGTTTTTAATTTCGGACAACCGAAGCAAATTCTAATTAATTACACACAAATATATGTTTTGACAGCGATGTAAACAAGAGCAACGATTCAGTGATAGTAATCAATCAACGATATTTGAATATAGATGTGTTCCAGGAGGCCACCGACCCTCAGAATTGGGTGTCCGGACCTTAAAACAAGTTAAAAACAAAAGATGTATTGTGTGTGTAAAAGTCAAGATAATAGACGAAATTTCGTGGCTGTCCGGAATTTTAATCAAAACGTCCGTAATATGAAACATGAAGTCGAAACTGTCCGGAATGTGAATCAAAATATCATTGTAATTTTATGCATTTTTACAATGTCTCAAGTACAATTATTGGAAATTTTTTATTTTTCCTCAAATTTAGAGGGTTTTTTTAGTTTACTGAGGTAAGCAGAGCTTTTATGGCCGATTACATTTGAATTAATTAGAAAATATTAAACGCCAAAAATGTCTTAAGTGTCCGTAATTCGAAGCAATACGGTGTATGTATTGGTCAATTGTTGAGTTTGTTTTAGCATTGCGACTAAAATTCCAAGAAAGGTTCCTTTATTTTTATCTTGAACTGTTGTTAATTAGAAATAATTGCGATACGACCTCGCATCAGAACGCAATCGCTTAGCAGTGTTTTGATAAAATTTAGCACAGCTCATCGTACCGAGTACGGTCATTATTTACTCCATAAACTAGCCGTAGATAATCTAATTTAATGTAAAAAAATCGTTTTTTGAGCTGTGTTTTTACAACAAGCACTTTTTAATGAGTAAATAATAATAATGAATGATTAAGACACTTTTGTGCATTTGTGTGTTTTTCTTATTCATGAGGAACGTTCCAAAAAGGCCGTATTGCTTATGTGTGTGTATTAGCTAACGATATACTAACCAAATAGCTTCAGTAAAAGCCTGTACATTATAGCTGAACCTGAGCGTTAAGATTATTTCTTATAAGAGCATTTTTTTTTTGCTTGATTTTACCCTTTAAAGTATTTTTTCCCGGCACTACAGAAAATTGTTTATCTAAGCCATATATTGCATGGAAAATTCAATGAGACGAGAACAGAGATTAATGCTAAAAACTTCAACACATCTTCACCAAAAATAGATGTAAAAATACAAATAAACTTAACTAATCAACAAACAAACTCTTTCACATTACTGGTACCAATATATGGATACGCTAGCAGCAATTTAAATGCGATAAATCCCTTCATCGTCCCATTCGCAAACCGCACCCTGCAGGCGAGATTGTAAAGTTCAATGGCCTTTATCATCCTCCCTTCGGTCAGTCAGGCTTACAACTTCCGGCTCAACAGAACCTGCCGTTTGTGTGTATTTTGGTGAGTGTGTGTGTGTATGTGTGTCGGTTCACTAATTAACCCTGAAGAAGAACATTGCCGAAGGTTGTTCCCTCTCAGCTTAGCACGGCCTAGCTCAGCCCATCCACCCCGGTCATTCGATTCCCTGCACCACCTACTAGGGGTGGAATTTTTCACGCACTGGACCAGAGACTGGACAAAGGGAAATCGGTTCCGGTCACCCTTAGGTACAGTAACATCTGTGATGTTTGAAAGTTCGGAACAGTCTCAGAAGAGTTTGATTCTTTGAATTTGTTTGTTTTAAATGTTGTCTTAGATTTAAAAAAAAAAACACTAAAATACTGTAACTTTTTCTTACCTTAGTGAGCGTGTTTAAGTACTTCTACGCCGCTCGCCCAACGACATCCGGATTGCACTGTATTGGTACTGGTAGGAAGGTGAGGTAGAACTGGTACAGAGGCAATGCGGACGTTCCGAACACCTCTTCTTCTTCTTCTTCTTCTTCTGCTTCTACTTAATACACACTTTCTTCTTTTCTTATCACAATATTATTATATCTTCTTTTCTCTACTATGTCGCGCTTAACTTGTTGCTAGTACAGTGGGATACATTCACGTTGGTCGGTCACTAGCGAACAGGCGAGAAGACAAAACAGACAACGTTCGATCATCGTTAGATGAAATTCCGAAACAACTTTCAAATAGATTACATTCACACAAGCATAATATGTTTTATGTTGCATACGCTTCTAAATATACTCGGCATTTATAGCCCCCGCCAAGAAAAATACTTTTTAAAGACATTGAATCCACCATTTGAACAATCAAAGTTGCTGTTCGTGGACAGATTGGACGGTTGGAGTTTTACACAACACCACCGGGAATGTAAAACTGTTTCTTTTTTTTTTTGTTTCGCACCCAAACCCGATTTATAGTTTCTGTTGAATCGATATTTGTGACTTTACGAAACAGTTTAAGCTTCCACCTAGTACATAGGGGCCGGAATAATGATAATAAAAAAAAAAACACGATCCCACCCAATACCCCCAATCGCTCCCCCACCAAACCCATGAATCCATCATGATTCTTGAGGAAATAAAAAAAAAAGGAATGCAACCCCCTTCGATATTTTCTTCTATTTGACACGGAAACTTGAAAATAAAAACTTCCAACGCTCCCACCTACCCACATGGTCCGAAGCGGGATTCAACAAAGGAAGAATGTGTCGTAAATCAAAAAAATAATCAATTTTGCTCCAGTTGGGGAAAACGGGAGCGTCGTGGAGAGACGCTGAACAACGCTGAAATGGAATCGCGTGAAGCAGTTTTAAAAAGGCATTGAAACGCACTTTTGCACCACAACAAGTTCTACTAAGTTTCACAAATGTTCCCCCTTGTTGGGGATATTCACGCATCGAAAGCACATTGTATTTCCGCGAATACTTTTCGGCACGGAAGGGCGCACATTGCACAATTAGTCACACACTGTTGGATTCGAGCATGCCCTCGGAACATTCACATTGCCGAAAATCCTACAGGATTCAAACAGGAAAATCCACTACAGATCACATCGCCACTGATTGAACGGTCTAGTGTTCTGCGTGTGTGCCTGTGTAATGTCCTTATCGCTTCAGCTGCAGGCAACACTTCGGGCAAGTCACTCCAGGACGCGAGAAGCACACAAAACTTACGGGCACAAAACTTCACAGCGATAAAACACCAACACCTAACTAATCATTTCAAACACACTATAGCGTCCGTCCGGGGGATGGTATATGAGCGCACACAAACAGTGCGAATGTCGCGCGCGCGTTGCCGCACTACTTGCAGTAGAACCGATGCCGGGCCTGCTTTGTTGTACTATATGTTGTTGCCGTGTGTGGTTACACTTTTGCCTACTTTGGTTCACAAAATTTCCCCCCTAAAAAAAAAAAAGAAATCTCCAACCCCTCGTAGCTCCGCTTCCGTCTGTGCGTGTGAGTGTATGTTTTTGCTTGTGTGTTCCTGGGGTAGCCGGGCTACACGCGCCGTTCCGGAGGCTACCGCTTCGGACGCGACTTTTTTACAGACTGACTGACTCGGTGCGGCGAAGGTGTGCGCCAGACTCGGACTCCCGAGCGGTCGCGGTTCCGAGCAACCGTCCATGTAACCACCCCGCCCGGCCCCGTGTCCGGCTGCTTAAGGGCACGACGACACTCCTCCCCCACCTCCCCCTCGTATAAGGCAGCAACAAAAAAGAACGCACTCGCCCCATTCCGTGCAGCGACCGCGCGCACCGGACAACACATGGCAACGAGCCGAGGACGAGCGCGAGACAGAGAAGTAGAGAGCAAGACAGAGAGAGAGATAGCACGGGCGTCATACAGAGAGAGACAGAAAATTTCAATCCTACACAATTTGTCGTCCTGCAGGCAGAAGGAGAGCAGTACTAAACCAGAGCGTTTGAACAGGACAGCAGGAGTGGTGGTGGTTTTGGGGAACAGGACAGCAGTCAGAGAGCGGAACAGCATGCAAACTTTTCTCCTGCCGATTTTTACTTCACGCTGGTCTGTTCACGTTCCTTTTCCACCAACACACGTTCGTGCGGGTGTAGTTGTGTGCGATCGGTTTCCCTTTCGTTTGTCCTGTTTTTTTTTCCTCGTGTTGTTGGTTTGGTTTCTGCAATGAAGGCGCCCACTCGGTAAAATCTGGGGGAAAAAGGATATTTGAATTTCTCTCCGCTTTGGTGAGCACCGCCGCTAGCATCGTCGCTCCCTGCACATCAATGCAGCTCGAAGAAAGGTTGCAGTCGCATCGCACTACACGCTGTCGACGCAGCTGATGGTTGGGAAGTGAGAAGGACAGAACGTGCTAAGGTAGGCACGATTTTTGACAACACATCCCTTTACGGCGTGGAACGTGTACAACTGGAAGGGAAGATACGAAAGGAAAATAGAAGAAAAAAAAACAAATAATCCACCCTCGCACATCGGTGCGGTGCGTTTTTCCGATGATATGCACTTCGCTTTATGTTTCTCACAGCATCCACACACACACACTCGCACACACAGCGAACAGTTGCGATTTGCTGTAGCGCAAAAGCACACATGTGTTCACCTTCTACAATCCCTTCCACAAGGCTTACTTTGATGAATGATGAATTTTTGAAGTAAGAATGAAACAATCAACTTAACATTCGTGAATTGGTTAATATATTTCCGTTTATTTAAACATGTTTGTTCTCGCTTTTGCACTTGACTGTTTAATCTGTAAACAACATTTGTATGAAAAGCATTTTTCAGATTTTTGTTTTTGCACACCCAACCACTTTACACACACGCTGCAATTTGCACTGCACACACTGTGTGTTTCTCTTTCGCCGCCTGCTGAGCAAAAATTTGAGTGGAAATCCATCCCCCAGCACAGGGTACCACCACCTAATTGTCACCACCACGTCGAACCGTATTTACTTATCTCTCGGTACACCACGTTACCGCTCGAAACAATTTTTGTTTTGTGTGCGCGCGCATATTTCTTTTCTTTTTTGTGTTGCCTTCGCTTGCATGTAACAACAGCCGAAAGGAACATACATTTTGGAACCGCTCTCGCAAAAAAGAAAAAAAGAAACGAAAAGGGGAATTCAAATTCGAACACACCAAAGTTGCTCACGCTCCTTCAACTGTACAACTTCCCCTTTTGCAGACAGCGATGTCGGTTTTACCAGTAGCGCACTCAGCACGCTTGGAGCACAGTGCAAATATGAAGGTGAGGACGATTCATGCATGCTAGTTTTGATGCTCCTATAAATGATGTTCTTTCGCGTTTTAGTTGCCCGTTGCCGTGCAGTTGGCAGAGCTCCATTGCTATACTGTGTGCGTCTAATATTTTACATAATAAATAGTCTTTGAAAGATTATTCTACGGACAACAAGCTAGTGATGGATATTTTGTGAGCATCTACCACAAAAGAGCTAATTTAAAATGTTTGAATACTTAAAAACAAACCTCTTAAAGCTATGTTTTAAACAGCGCGATTCCACTGGAAACTACTCAAATTCAAACATTATGCACTTTGCCTTGAGAATATTACACTCAACCGTATTCCATTGCACGAGCTTAAGCGTGTTGGAATAAACCTGAGCTTACGCGAGCGATAGAGAGCTAATTTCGATCCATCTACAACATACACCACCCTCCAGCCACATTCTTAAATTCTGTATCGGTTCAGCGCCAGCTCTACCTGCATCTGTATGAGGTTCTTGTTTTCTTCAAATATTTCCTTCGCCAGCATCTGGCGCTTCTGCTCGAGCAGCGCATTTTCCTTCACGTAATGTGCCATCAGTTTATCGTACTCCTCGCTAGCCGTCAGCGAGGCGTCCAGGCTGGCGGGCGCATTGTTCGCGCACCCATCCACCACTAGCAGCTTCTTCATCTTCACTATCTCATTGCGCTCCGTTTGAATGCGGGCCTGCAGTTGCGCTTTCCAGTTGACCAGCTCTTGATTTTCCAGCTGCAGCCGTATGAGCGTCAAGTACTCCGGATGGTTTTGGGGCAGCAGCAAAAACCCGTTGTCCGTCACGGTTACCTTATCACTTACCGGGACCGGGGCTTCCGAGGCGATCGGTTGACCTGCAGCGGCACCGTCCGCTTTGCCCACCGCCGTCGCCATGGCCGTGTCGGGCGAATTGGCTATGGACAGTTTGCGTTCGGCCGGGGCCGTTTCGTCCGGCGTTTCTTGGGGTGTGTTTTTGGCTTCCGTGTTTGTGGCCGACTCTGTCGAGATCGCTGTTACCGTTTTGATCGACGACTCATCGTCCGAGCAGGACAGTTTCGCCTTTTGCAGATTCAAATCAATCGAAATGTCACCATCGACCGTGTCGTCGAGGCTTTTCTGTACGCAGTCGGACTTTTTCTCGAACGAGCGTAACTTGCGCTGCAATGAGTGGGAGGGAAAAGGGTGAGGAACTGGGGTGCGCAATGTTTGCTCATGTGGTTTAGCCATACGCGCTGTATGGCAGAAACGGGTTAGTTAGGCAAACTTACCTTCAGCTGTGTAATAATGCGCTGCACCTCCCAAAGCTGTTCTTCGCGCTTCTTCGTCACAAAGCCGGCATTCATTTCGGCGTGTATTTGTGCCAGCAGACTTTCCTGCTTTCTTAGCTCGGTCGATATTTCCTCGGGTGTTTCGGGTAGATTTGGGCTGGATGCTGTTATCGGTGGAACATACCTGAAAGTGAACGTGGAAACCGATATTAGCTGTAGAAATCTAGCTTCACTCAACGCAATGTCTCCGTACTTGAGCAAAAAGCTAGAAAGAAGCTTTACTCGAGTCTTTTTAAACATCACGACGGCAGGTTTTCTACGAGCACGAGACGTATTCAACGGTGCTTTTGAGAAAACTGTGCCAACGAGCGTAATGCACTACACGCGGACAACCATTGCTTTCTTATCTTGAGTTGTTTGAGCTATGCTGACGATACACAACTTATCTAGATACACGGGCAATCAGCCGAAAGCCGAAACAACCCTACCAGATACTCACTTATGTAAGATGGTGTCGGCAAACAGCGTGCTACAGTGGCACAGTATCGCCACGAACAGGCGGTGCGACATCTGGAGCGTCGGACTCAGCAGCATCGCAATGTTCTGCGCGTTCATCTTGGTAAAATCTTCATTCTGCGTCACGGCATCGACGTGCATAAACATCCAGGACAGCAGGGTTCGGTTGCAGCTGGGCAGCTGCTCGACCAAGCACACCAGCTCCTGCTCCTGCTGGGAAACCTGCGAATGGGAGGCCACCTCCTCGAAGCGCGACGACAGATCGGTGGTAAGTATCGGTTCCGGCAGCTCGCGCAAAAACATCTTCAGCAGTCCGCAGGCAATCGGCACGTCCATCTCACCGCTGCACGATCCCTCGCGGTTATTGTACGTACGCTTCAGCTGCTGCAGCTTTGTCTTGACCGCCTCCACCTTGTAGATCTGTTCGCTCTGCAGACCATGCTCCTGCAGGTAATCGATACAGTCGCGCACAACCAGCGGCAGGTTAATGCCGTCGTGGCAGCGACTCCGCTCGGTTGCCAGGCCCAGCGACACGCCAAAGATGGGCTGTGCGTCGCCCAGCTCCAGCACCTCCTCGCTGACGCTGCCCTGCTTCAGCTTTTTCTCCTTCTTGTCTTTCGATTTTTCCTTCTTCTCCTTTTCCTTCTTTTCCTTGTCCTTTTTCTTGTCCTTTTCCTTTTCGCCCTTCTCCTGCGGTTTCACGCTTTCCTCCTGCTTCGACGTGTCCGGCCTGTCCTTGTCCTTTTCACGCGACTTTTCCCTCTTTTCCTTGCTCTTCGACGGAAACTTGAAGGTTTTCGATTTTTTCGTTTTCGACGGGCTCCTGCCAAAGAGAAATATTGATTTACTCCACATACTCACACCGGTATACAGTGCACATGGAAATGGGTGCACACAGAGCGGGCGTTCTTCTGCACTGCACTGCAAGTGCGACTGAGCAGCACACATGCTGCTGCTGCTGCTGCTGCCGCCGCCGTACACTAATGCACATGCACTCCCGCCAGCGCCCCACAACCCCTGTGCACTCCCGGGTGAGGAGAGGGAGGAAGCAACGCTCTTACTTTGTTTCGAGCTCCTCTTCCGGCGAGCTTTCACCTTCCAGGGTGGCGTAAGCTGTTTTCTTTTCCTTCTTATCCTTTCTGCGGCCTATGAGCAGCTCCTTTTTGCTGACCTTTTCCGGATCAGCGTCACTAACTGTTGAATGTGACCAAAAAAAAAAGCAGACAAAAGAAGAAACACCTCAGTTAGCTCTCGCGTCTGTTCGGTCCCCGGCCGAAAACGGGCGTGTCGTAGGGCCCCATCTACGGGATACGCACAATCTTTGTCATCCTTTTTGCTTTTCCCACTAGCATCGGAACCGTATAGGCCGGGAAAATCTTTTTCCACACAATCCGGACTATCGAAATCCATCGCGACTTTGCACACCACGGGAAATTGATCGGGAAGGTGCGCGATTTGTTGTTGTTTACTTTTCTTTGCCCCAGCAGCGAATGACATTTGACGGGCTGCAAATTCACCACACCATTCAGCAGCGCAGCTCGGTGTGGTGTAATCTATTTCACCACCCTGCAAGGATTTCAAAGGATCTGCCGTTCACGGACCGTTGCGAGGGTATTTCTTTCTTGCGCTTTAAATTAACAATATGGAACGAGGCTCGAAACTGGAGTTTAACTATAGGAGGACTTTAGTTTATTCGTAAAATTTACAACTAACAAAAACGTGATTAAAACATTATGTCGGGGTAGACGACAGGAGCACAAACATGACCCATAGATGAAGCACGGCCACATAAACTATCACAAGAATGCGGATCAGCGGGTAGCGACGCAGAAACACGCCCAACCGTATGCCGATCGAATCGAGCGACGAGTATGCCCGTTTCATTCGCCGAGCGACGTTGTTGTCGAATGGCGTTTCGAGCATAAAGTTTGGGACTTGCGATTTGGCTGAAAGGTAGAGAAAAGCAGTTTAGAAACGAATTCATTTGTACTCCTGCATCACCCACAAGTCCAAGGGTTGTGTGTTTTTACCATCATCAGTTACGTTGCTATTTAGATAGACTGCCCGTTGCTGCCTCACTTGCGATGCGGTATTTCTATACTGGTTCTGGAATAAAATACGGTTTTGTTTCCATTAGAAAAATACAAAATTCAGCGCTTGATTTTACACATCGAACCCTACCTCCAACTTTTCCAGCTGTATTCGAAGTGCGTTCCGTTCGACTGTGACGGTTTCCAGCGCCGTTTGCTTTTGCACTAACGACTGCGTTAACGAAGCTAGCCGATCTTCCTGATCATTTAGTGGACTAACCGGTCGGGTGTGGATTTTGTTCCGAAGTTTGCTGTTCTCCGACTCTCTGAAAGTGGGGGAATAAAACACGCTTAAAAAGAGTTCACCCATACAGCAAAATAACCCTACTCTAGTACATACTTTTCATGCAGTCGTAGCGTGAAGCTGGTGCGCTGTTTAATCAAATCCTCCCGAACGGATGCTAGTTCCCTTTGCTTCAGTTTAAAATCATCCTCCAGGACGCTAAACTTATCAGCATCCAGTAGAATTTGCTGCTGCAGCCGTTGTACATTCTGTTCTAGTGCGTGTACTGTTACCCGCAGCTTTTCTTCCGCGTTCATCCACTGCGCTTCGCGCTGTTTCATCCGGTCATTCAGGCTGGTCAGCTCTTCCGCCAGGTTAGCTTTCTCTTGTCGCGTTTGTTCCAGCTCTATTTGCAATATCTGTTCCGCATTGCTGTGCTTGGAGTCAGTTGAATCGGTCGAGTCCGTTCTACCGCTGCCACTCATCTGTTCTTTCAACTGTTCAATCGTTTTCTCTTTCAGCTGCAGTGTCGCATGTGCCCGAACGCGATACTGCTGCAGCTCGGTCAGCGCATTTTCCGTCTCGAGCCTTGCCATGTCCAGCTTGGAGTTCAGCTCCTGTTCACTCTGTATGTGCTTGGCAATCGTTGATTCCAGCTCGGAGATGGATTTCACGTACTTGCCGTTGGCCTCCTCGAGGCTGAGCAGCTTTCCCGCCAAAGCCATTTTCTCCTCGGACAGGTTCTGGCACAGCACCTCGAGCTCGAGCAGTTTGCTTTCCGTCTCGCCATTGCTAAGCTGCTGCGACAGTGTACTATCAAGCTCACTTTTCAGCTCGTCCCGCTCGGCCTTAATTTCGGCCAGCACGATTTTGATCGCCGCCAGTTCCTGCTCGATGCTGTAGCTCGGTTCCGGTTTGCTGTAGCTTGCATTTTCCGCCACTGCCTCACTCATATCGATCACTGTGCCTTCCTTCTTCGAGTTCAGCGAACTGCGCCTGGACGATGCTTCGGACGCATTCAGCTTCTCGGACTTGGATGATTGTGTTTCCACCTCCGCGTCTAAGCTTTTTTCGTTCGAAGCACTCGACGCCGAGCGCACCATTCCTCGGGCTGGTTTTTTGTTCAGCAGCGTACTTTTCTGGACAACCCTCGGCTTGGGTGCTGGCTGGTGCGGAGGAACTTCATTCGTCATCACACTGACCTCGATGAGGGGAGCACCTTCCACATCATCAGACATGGGACGTGTTTGCAGCACCGTCGCCGCATTCTGATCAATTTTCGTGAGTATGTTTTCCGCTTTGCCCGCCAAATCTTGGAACCAGGACATGGCGCATCGAACGTTTGAATACTTTCAGCTTGGAATGTTTTACAGGAACTCGGTTGAAGATCGGAGTGCACACAGATTGTACGTGAAATTGCTTCTTTTTTTTTCTGTGTGTTGTGGAATGTAAATATTTACGTCTGTCACGCTGAAGGCAGCTGTCAAAAGTGGCAGTGCTGCCAGCAAATTCAATTTTCGAGGACAATGTTTACCACTGGGTTTGTTTACATTTTCACCTTCAACGAATATCCTTTTTTTGGTGCAAGTGCCCACATTCGATTCGTCCCGATGGGTGAACGATACTTTGCCAATCCTTATGATGACTACGACGAAAAAACGCACGGCAAGGAGGAGAAGCAGCTGGTCGCCCGGGAGAGCGTGCTTCAGCTTATCAAAAAGTACGTGGACATTATTCAACAAAATGTAAACAGCAAGATGCGCGACGATCTCTATGTGGGAATCGCAGGTTGGTATTGATTATTTTCAAAGAGAATCGCTGCAATAATACAATAAATCAACAATCTCCCCTTAGGAATTGCTTTCATGTTTTGGAAACTTGCACAGTCGGACGAAACAAAGCACATGTTTCCATGTTTGCATCTTGCATCGAAATACATTGGCGAAGCTAAGCACCGCTCGAGGGAAAAACGCGATAAATCGAGCAAATATGTCGTTGCCTTTCTGTGCGGTGGTTCCGGCATTGCGGCCGTATCTGCAGCAATCGCCAACGAAATGGGAAAACTGCAAGAGATGGAGAACGATTTGGAAAGCTTCCTACAGGGATGTCCACCGTGTGCCAACGTCAAAGGCACCGACGCAGATGAAGTGCTTGTAGGACGGGCCGGTTACCTACACGCAGCGTACTGGTTGAATCAAGCAATCACACCGAAACCAATCGAAAACGAAGCGATTTCCGAAATATGCCAAACGCTCATAAAGCGTGGCCGCAGTGTAGCACACTCACTGCGCTTAGCGGTTCCTCTGATGTATGAATACCATGAAAAGGCGTATCTCGGTGCGGCTCACGGAGTTTGTGCTATCCTGCACGCTCTGCTAGAATCGCCCTGGTTCGATCGGGACGCAACGGATCGCTTCAGTGGTTCCTCTACCAAACTAGCCGACATCAAAAGTACGATCGATTACGTGCTCACGCTGCAGGATGGCAGTGGAAACTTTACTACGCGAATCGATTCGAACCGAATGCTCGTCCACTGGTGCCATGGATGTGGTGGAGCGATTTATCTGTTCGCTAAAGCCTTTCTCACCTTCCGCGAGGACAAGTATCTCGATTGTTGCAGAAAATGCGCCGACGAACTCTGGCGCCATGGACTGTTGCGCAAGGGGCCGGGCATTTGTCACGGGGTAGCCGGTAATGGGTATGCCTTCCTGCTGATGTACCGCTTAACGGGTGAGAAGCGTTATCTGTATCGGGCGGTAAAGTTTGCTGAATTTCTAAACTCAAGCTCCTTTGCAAGCGTGCTGCTTGCACCCGATCGCCCCTTCAGCTTGTACAAGGGGTTGGCGGGGACGGTATGCTTTTTGGTCGATCTGCTCACTCCCATGCGGTCCTCGTTTCCATTCATGGATGTGTTTGAACGAAAGTGTGTTTAAAAATAAAATTGACCATTTGTAAACTCCAAATTCCCAGACTATGGACTTAGTATCGAGAATGGACTCCCGAACCAAAAATGCCGAATCTCACTCCGCTCTAGGTAGATAAATGCAGCGTAGCAGAATGAAAGGCGGTTCCGGTATGCGCAACCACAGTGCGCTGTAACTTCGTGCTTGCAACTATCAACTATAAACAGTTCGTTGTTGGCCCCTCGCGGATTGATGTAGCGGGCAGCCTGCTTGCCGAAACTCACCTGCCGCAATGATGCCGAGGCACGTCGCGTCTGCATCATCCGAGCCACAACGGGGCTGCGTGACCTTGGCTAGCCCGCTGGGCGGCATAACAATCGAACGTGGTACATGGCTGGGAGCCTCCAGCCAGCAACCAGCCCAACGATCGGTTTCAACGTATAAAACCACCCCCGGGAGTCTTTGGTGCCGTCAGTCGTTTTGACGGTCAAGTTCAGAACAGTTTGCTCACCTGCGGAAAAGGTGACCCGATTGCCGATCAACAACCATCATGAGGATCGTTGTAGCGCTGGTGGTTGTCCTAGTGGCGCTGGCCGTGGCCGACGCAAAGTGCAACAAGTGCAATCACAACGAGTGCGAATGTGAGCTGAAGATTGCCCGCGGGCCAACGCCTCAAGTGTTCCCATTTTTCAAGAAGAAAAAGTGCAACGTTACTAAGCCGCTGGAGCTGAAGCCGACGCCGGACGTTTGCTCCTGCGAACAGGAGTACCGCATTCGTCCCTCCTGCTCGGAGCACATCGAGCCGAAGTTTGCCAAGTCGCGATCGTGCGAGTGTGGTTTCGATCATCATCCAGCGCAACCGAAACCGTAAATAAAGCGCGCCATACACTTGCGCACCGACGCCCGGATACGCAACGCAGCCAAGACTAATGTTAAGCGGTTATTTTATTTTTATTTTTTTCGCAGCAAATATTCCGTCGACATGATCAGCCAGCAGCTGGCCATCGAGCACGCAAACAAGCAAAGAATCCCGGAAACGGACCTGCACATGTACATTAACCCGATGGCACCGCCACCGACGCCCAAGTGCGATAGCATCGCGGAGGAGCAACTGTACAAGCTGCACAAGCACGTGCTGGAGCTGAAGCCACCGAAGCGGAAGCGCGTCCACTATCGCGTCCACTCGTCGGAGGAGGCGGAAGGGGCACCGTGCAATCCGAAGGGTCAGAGCTACTATGACATCTGCTACGGCAAGGTGGAGGTGAAGGAGCCAAAGTTTAACTTGCGTCCGCAGGATGGGCCAGTGTGTGACAACTGCCAGGACAAGTCGACGGCCGAGGAGATGGACGAGTCGGAGGAGGACTATTCTCCCGAGCAGCCCATCAAGTACTGCTCGAAGTGTTCGAAGACTAAGAGCAAATGTGGTTGTGCGACGTGTGCCAATAGTTACGTCGAAGAGACGGAAGAGGACGACAGTCCGTACTTCCGTCGGGCACGCTCTTCCGATGATGGCGTATCGGGGCTGGTAGTCTAGGATGTGAATGGGAGGGCAGACTATTACGCTGATTTCCTGTTGTGATATGCTAGTATAAACCTAGTGGTTTGCTGTTCCACATTTGCATACATGCTTGTACATAATAACAAGAAAATATAATGTTTTTGTGATAATTATATCTGAGAGTTTTGATTTCTAACGTCGGTTTCAGGTTTCTTACGTTTCAGCATTCCAATTAGATAGTCTATAGCTATCAACAATGGATAGAGATGGTCTATTCTGGTCATTAGACCAAGAATCGTAGAGACCACAAATTGAGAAATTTCATTCTATCACTTCTTTATTGATACTAAATTCCACGAGGTCATTAACCCTAGACTTCAAAGTTTTCCTCAAAGTTTTCATTGAAAGTTATTAGAACGATCTGATAGAATGGTCAGTCTTTCTTGATCTTCTTTTGCCGGATCCTTTCCATAACAGATGCAACCCGAAAGATTCTATCCAAAATGACCATAAAACTGCTGAAATTCCAATTATTAATATAATACAAATTTAATTTTACGTCCACATGTATAAGAACTTTGCCCTAGCATTGAATGATCTAGGCTATGTTTTACCTAGCAGTAGCGTACAAACCCAATCCAGTATTTTGAAGAGCGCCCGGTCTACATGGGATTTGAAGTCTTCAGAACCAACAAGTGGTTTAGTAATGTATGGAATGGTTGCACTACAGGAGCGTTCCGAAATCACCGCACACAAACCCAGTTAGATGATCTTCATCTGCTGTAAAATAATCCCAAATCATCATGAAAAAAGTCAAAGTTTTATAAATTAATCTAAAATACGGACATCAGACATTATAGCCATTTTTACCCATAACAGTATGTTAGTCACCGCTGTGTACAGGAGACGAAGTGTTATTGAACTACCGTCTGCCGCAGATAATACCATTACCCACAGACGGTACAGACTCAACCAGCAAAAAGGTGCCAATTTTCGTGCACAAAAACGAATGTAGTCTGAAGACTTAAGACGGATAAGACGGATTGAACTGTGAACGTCACGTCTGCTTCAATGATTCAAGTTTCTACCTCAACAATCATTCCAATCATTATCGAGTAAGCTCCTTCTCCACCATGGACGCTTATTTGATAATCCAGTATCATTGTAATGACGTGCCCGTGCCAAGGTCACTCTCGACCTGTTCGTGTCTACAACGTACTACATGATCTAACGATTGTACTGCCAAACGCATATATGTAAATTAAAATATTTATGAAATGTTTTATTATTTTTATTCATTATTTAAAGCGTAGACTGTCAACAGACTTGCCGCACGTGCTAAAAAGTGCTTACCAAACTACCAGCTAATCCACCTTTAGCAGGCGAGAGAGTGATTCAACAATCTCACAACCTCCCCAACACTGGCGCATTGCGCGTTTATCTGCCTAAACGCTTTGATGCGCCGGCGCTTTTTCGCGCAAATGAAAAGCTTCACCACACCTTGCGCTCCAGTTTGCTTTGGCGCGAAATGCTTATCGGACACAAAAATCCTTACCACAGCGTGCCAAACGTGGCCAAACATGCTGAGCCCGTGAGACTCCACTGCTATGCCACCTATGGGCAGTTGTGTTGTTCCTACGTAGTAAAACAAACCGCGCAATGAGCTCACCCGTTTGCACTACGTGACCTTTCTTGAGGCGCTTTATGTAACGCTCGGCTACCGTTTGTAATCGTTCTACGCGAAAGCAAACCACTGTCGACCATCGTACCATCGACGGCGCGTGCACTCCCCTGTTATCCGAGCTCTTCGTTATCTGCCTCTGTGGGTCCAAAATGTGCGCCGGCGTGTTGTAAGCGGCGGTTTGGGGTTAGAAAAGTTATAAAACATTCCCACCGTAGCTGGTCAGCTTCCAGAGCTCACCTGTGACAAGATGAAGTTCGTTGGCTGGATCGTGCTTACCGCGGTGGTGCTGGTGATCTGCGTCGGGGTGCGATGGGGCGATGCACTACCCGCCCGCGATGGCTATCCGCGCGAACCGTGCTGCAAGGACTGTCCCGCCTGTCGGCATCATTTCGACGTGGAGGCGCCGAAGGATCCGGGCTGCCGGAAGCTGCACAACTTCCACTACGATGTGGAAAAGTTTACCGACTGCCATAAGGAAACGTACGATCGGTTGGATGCGGCTGTGGAGGATTTGCCCGAGCGGGGCTGCCGGAAGTAAGTGATCGCACAGTGATCGGATGCGGGAGGGAACAGTTCTCTTTAAAGATTTTGGTGTATTTGTGTGTATTTCTTTTGGGCATGTAGATCGTACCATTATCACTACGACGTCCAGAAGCCGTGCTGTTGCGAGGAGGAAAACTACGACACTTACGATTTCGAGGTGCTGGAGCCGAAAAGGAAGCCAAAGTGCTCCAAAGTGAAGCTGGAAGCGTACGCGGATCATCCTGTGCGGGGTAAGTTGGCGCGACTGTGCGATCGGTTTTTGGAAGTGAGTTATCGTGAAAATCCTCACCATTTATGTCCTCCGTTTGCTTTCTTTTCGCCGTTACAGAGTGTCAGTGCGATTGCCGGAATAGACGGTACGTGATACAAGGGGTGAACGGTAGCCGAACGCTGCCGGACGACGATAGTGATCGTAATCGCATACCGAGAATGCGCCGTAGTATAATGGATCCTTTTCCAACGGATCACCGCACAAACGCACCATGCGAAACTGGCGCACCGGTGCACTTTTTCTACTCCACCCCACAGCACGGGCCGGGGAGGGCAAACTTGCGCGCCAGAAGGCTTGCTTTGCGCCGGGACCTTCCGCACCGATTCAGAGCAAAGCGCAAAGAGTTCGATATGAACGGTGGGAGTGGGTTTTGGTGTCGCTGTATGCCCTTGGAGCGGGATCGGGATGGTTATGTACAGAGCGGTAAACCGGACGAGCTGGTTGGTGCGCCGGCAAGATCATCGGCCGCCCTCCGGGGTGGTCCCGTTGAGCCTGCCGTGTACATTGGCGACGCCTCGAACCCGGTGACGTACGAGCAGATCAAAAAGCATCTCGATGCCCTGCCAAGGGAAGACTACAGCCCGACGACGAACGATGTGATCGGCAATTTGACCGTTCTGTTCTATGATATTTATCAGCAAAAGCATAAGAAGAATTTTACCCTCCCGTTGAAGTACGGTACGCGTACCGTAATCGACCAGGGGGACGGCATACATACGTACGATATTGGGCCGATCGAGGGGGAGTACAAGCCGCCCAAGTTGAATCGCATTGCGACCAAGGGTTTGCGCCTGATGGGCCGGAAAATTGACCGCAAAACGGATCCGTCCGCTGGGCAGCGAAGCAATCGGTTGCGCAACCGGCCACGAGAGGGCGCTTGAGGGTTAATTTGAATTGTAGGCGTTAACGTATTTTAAGATAGTTTTATTGTACATGCAGTGTTAAATCGATTTAATTTAATTTTACTTCATTACTCTCTTCTCGAACACATCATTAGCTGACCTGGACGATCTTGATCTGACGATCATTTCTTCGACTGCGCCACGACATTCCTGGCTATCGGTGGACGTTGTAAAAGGACTGTGACTTGTTTCCAGACGTGACGCGTACCAACATAGACTTGAAGCATTTCCTATTGAGAATTGCTCAGACGATCGAACGAGGAGAACAAACTTATTAAGTGTAAAAAAATATAAATAAAAAAAGACCAAAACTGAATTAATGCTGAATGTTTTATGAAGTGTTTTAGGCCATGGAAAACCAAGTACCAAATGTTCTATTATTTGGTTGGATAGTCTGGGTTTGGTTGGAAAGCTGAACGGGATCGATTCTCATTTGGGGACCACCCAATCAGTTATATTATTTCACAAAATAACCAAAAAATCAAATTGTAGAGCATATTGCACACCATACTCTTTGTAAGAATATTCTATTTAGCAAATTTATGCTTTTATGTTTTCAGTACATAATTTAATGAAAATAGTTGAGGAATGGAATGTCCTTGCTTTTGGTTTATGAATTGCCAAATTTCCATTTAAATTGAACGAGAAAATTTCCATTAAAATTTCGTCGCCACCTTCGCTCGATCACTTAACGAACCTTTACGACAAGAATGATCAAGTACCTAGTGTTGTGTTTTAGTGGCTTAGTAGTACATCTATTTTTTTAGCTTTATTGAAATAAATTTTCACATAATAAATACGTTGCAATCCTAACTCGTTCGTGCCATGTTTCCTATTCTATAGCAATTTATAACAATAATTTAACAAACAGTTTCACTAAACTCAATAATACTCCCACGATCCATCATTATCACACTCCTCCCCACTACAGTCTTGCTTCGATTCCTCCGAACTGGCCGACGACTTCCGCCTTCGCGTGTTATACTTCTGCGGCATCCGCCGGTACGCAACGGGACGCAAACGACCGTCCCGCGTATACAGCCGTTCCCGCGATTCATTCGACTCCCCTGGCTTGGTCTCCACACCATCGCTCTTCGGCTCATCGGAGGAAGTGCTTTCCACCGTACCATCACCCCGAGAGGATTCCAGCTCCTCCTCCTTTGTGGGCTCAAAAATGGCCCCACCAGAGTCACCAT
This sequence comes from Anopheles arabiensis, assembly GCF_016920715.1. Taxonomy (NCBI): domain Eukaryota; kingdom Metazoa; phylum Arthropoda; class Insecta; order Diptera; family Culicidae; genus Anopheles; species Anopheles arabiensis. The sequence continues at coordinate 32,778,512 of NC_053517.1, forward strand.
CCGAGCGGATAAAAAGTTGCTCAAACTTTAGCTGCTCCTTGGACGCGTTTTCTTCTTCCGACGAATCAGCCCGCTCGGCGTACTTCCGCCTCCGCATCACCTTCCTCGCACAGGGCCTATCGCGAGCGTAGTCTTCGTCTGCCGTCTCCTCCTGTTCTTGCTCCTCGTTCGTGTCCTTCTCCTCACTGCTCGAATAGTGCGGCGCCAAATAGCGCTGCGGACGTCTTGCCGCCTTGCAACTCTCCTCCGACTGTTGCGCCAGACAGCGCATCAGCTTGCGCACGCTTCGGTTGTTGCGATCGTACACCTCGTGCAGATACTTCCGGAAGCAGCTCGGCAGATTACCTTCGTCCAACTGCTGCTCCAGCGAGCTGAACTGTTTTGGCGAACGGTTCTGCTCCAACATTCCGTTCGAATCGGTTTCCACGTGCCAAAAGTGTTGCAAAAACGTGTCCGCATTGTCATTCATCGATGGTTCGGAGCGAGATCCTCGTGCGCGTTTGCGTTGCTGCCGCTTCAGCTCATCAACGCTGGGATAGATTTCCATCGGTCGTACGATGTCGAGTTCGCCGGTCGCCTGTCGTTTCACTTGCTGACCTGCCGGCGATGGGCTTTGATCGGACGACTCGAGATGAAACCATACCGGCTCGAGTTCAATCCTCAGCTTGTCACTGTCCGTCAGCTTCCGTATGTGCATCACGTGTTGCGAAGGTTCCGCGTTGTACAGGAACTCCCCATTAACCTGCAGCAAATGCAAGCAATTCGTGCTAAATTTAAATAATTCAAACAAAATTTCCTCCCTCTTACCTCGGGTGGGAAAAATCCGGCAGCTAGCACAGAACCGAATACAACAATTTCCACGAGCCCGTTCATCGTTCCGTCTGGCACTGGTGAGACGCTGCCCCGGCGCAGGGTTAGTAGTTGAACCTGCTCGTCATAGCACAGGCCATAGGTTGCAGTTGTTCTGTTTAAAACAGTAAACACCAAAATCCTTCACTTCGAAGCTCACACAAACAGCCCGCGCAGAAGGTCAATCAAACGGGCCGGATCCGCCGTTTGTAGTGCTTGTGGAATGAAAACAACACATTTTCTTAGCAATCGGAGACACCAAGTCGGCCAAAAGGAGAGGTTGATTGGACAGGGTTTACGTGACTTTCACTTTTGTTGTGCTTTCGCACTTACATTCTGCTGGCAACACAGTTTAACCTCGGCGCTTTTTTTCGTTCCATTTCTTTCTTTGTTGGAGGCAAACTTTTAAAAGACTCACAGGTAAACGTGCAAACGTATGAGAGAAAGCGATCTTGTTCACTTGCTAGATGAACACACGATCGTTTTGCGGCTCTCTGATTGCGGCGACTCTGGTTCAGATTCATATATCAAAATTATTCTTCAAAGTGAAATGAACCTAAATGACATATTCTCTCTAGTTTAGTGAATTTGGAATGATGTGTGAATCATAAAAGGTTCTTCAATGTGACGAATATTGTTAGTCCCTAAAGGAACATGATTCTCTAAAACATCACGCATTTATAAGAGCATAAATCAATAAGATTCATATATATTTCTACAGATTCATAGATCTCACGTTTTGCTCTGTTTGCTTCTTCATTACACTTCACTACATATGATCTTGAATCTTGCATACATTAAATCGATCTTCAAATCTGACCATCGTCGGAAAATCTTAGCCATCGGAAGATACACGAGCGATAGATATTGCCAACGGTTAGACATTCATATATATTGACTCAAAGGAGATAAATGAATCGTTTTTCAAATGACTCATGACACACGATTCTTTATCGATGCATGAGTCGTTGGAGATATATGCTTGAGTCGGGAATGATTCATAAAACACAGCAATAATCTGACTCGTTTATTTTCTCATCGGCTTCTCTTTCCAGCACTTAAATAGCACTCATCTGCGCACGAAAAACATGCAAAACTCATCACATTGCTCACAGCAAATCCTTGACCGTAAAACGGCAGACTGTAATCACGATGCACGATGCAAATCGATTTGTGGTTGGAACGATAGCTCATTTGAAGACCGGATTGCACGGTGACGTTCACATTTTTACCAGTCCCCGGTGCCGGTTATGTTTACATCCGGCGGGGGTCATTCGTGGGAGTGTTTTAGCAAATGCTGGTCGGCAAAGACGAAATAGTCACAGCCACAGTCCCGTTCGTACGTGTCACCCGTTCGGTCCGACCAGGAGACTCTTTCCCGCAGGGCTAAACCCAGTACCAGATGCCGATGTGTCCATCCATAGGAGCGTCCAGATCGGTTAGGCCCTAAAATCATGCAGCTCGTACAGATAGTGACCGTGTTCAGCTGTATCATTTTACAGCTTCAATCAGCGGAAGGTGTAAGTATGCGTTCAGGGGACGGGGGCTGCTGCTACATTACAACCGGAGCACGTGCAGACACTTTGAGGAAAACCGTTTCGAGTGACCAATGCTTGCCTTCTTGCCCAAACTATGACCTTCGATGGTGACGCACGGTGCAGCTGAAGTATCGCGCTGAGCCGAACGTGGTACCGATAGTGCCGGCCAGTGCGTTTGGCAACGAATTAGAGACGACACGGAGCGCCCCAAAATCACCCCTGCTAGAGATAGTGCTTCGCATTCTGGACAGCATACAGATTGTGCCGAAGAAGCGGTCAAGGCGACGGGCGCGATCGTACAGACCTGCTTCCGGGGACGCGCTACGTCTATCTGCTACGGGTAACTGAACCGTTATGCCCCTTTGTGGAAAATTAATCGCTTTTAGTGTGTTGGTGACGTTGGATGGCTTTATTAGGGCGAAACAATAGTTACAGCATTCGCTTACACTGCGCTACCCCATTATCTGTCATTATCACCGGCTTGAACATAGAATGTTACGATCGTCGATCGTGTCGTGTTTGAAATCGCTAACTTTTCTTCGATAGCACGCCGATGAGTTTGCACTGCACGGTCCGCGGGGTCTAATACGCATTAAGTCAACAGTCATGGTCATTGCTCGCCGCGCCGTACCGATTGGGGTTGCCTTCTCTGTCTCTGTGTGTGTGTGCCTGTGTTTCTTTTTTACGTAATTTGATATTGGTGGCATGATGTCGATGATGGTGACACAGTGTTCCGTTTTTTTGTACAATTTTTCCCTCCACCCGTATTTTTTGCATTCCATTCACAGCTACCGCCGTTTTTCGGCAGTTCAATTTTCGGAGGGCGGGTGGAGAAACCACTAATGGCACTATCGCTAGAATCTAGCGAGACGGCAGCAGCGCCGGCTTCCGACCAGCTTGATGACGATGATTACGATTATGCTGATGTCGATGATGGTGATGATGTCGATGATGGTGATGATGATCGAAGGGAAGGGTTTTTCCCACTGACCAGCTATCAGCTGAGGCAGCTAACCAGCTCCAGGCGGTTTTACGATATGGTGCTGGGCGTGCTGGGCGTGATGGAGACCGAAGCGCGCCACCAGGTGCAACGTGCCCGGGACCGTAAGCAGGAAATCGTGCGATCAGCAAACGGTGGGGACGATCGGCCGACGTCCGAAGAGCAGCCGGCGTAATGTGTTGTCAATTTTGTGCTGATGAAAGGAAAACTATACACTACCGAACTAACGATAGGGAATAAGTAAGGGAGAGAAGGAAAGCGAGAGAGACAGGGAGAGAGAGAGATAAAGAGAGAGAAACAAACGAACAATATGATCCACCAAACTGGATCGGAGGGCAAACCGCGTGAACCCGGGCACGAGCCGCGCTGCAGTTGACATTGAATTCCAATTGAAATAAACTTGTACCTTATTGACAAAAGGCCGTGACGGTGGTGATGGAGGGCCAACGTGAAAGATGCAATGCAATGATCGCTGATGTGTGGAATGAACATTTTGAACGGCTACATGAGAACTAAATAGCTCCAACCGCTCTAATAGAAAGCCATGCGCAAAGTTTTAAAAGGCTTGCATGTGCGCACCCTTTACAACTTCATTTGCGCCTGATAATGGATGCCAAAAGCCTCATTTCTGTGTAGAATTCCTCCAGCAATCGTAATTCTGCTAAATTCGACTGACGTCGCACGCTATCATCAATCGGAAGTTGCACGAACTCCGACGATCGGCCCGTTGTTTACGGGCCGTCGCTCCTATCGCGCTGTCGAACTTCGGCGCACGACTTCGGTAGGTAGGTGATACAGGGCAGGCGGCAGGCCCTGATAAGGTAGCAAGACAAAAAAAGGGATTTGAACTAAATTGTGGGAAGCATACGCACACACACACGCACCCAACAACCCCCGAACGAGCGTAACGATCGTAGAGCAGTCGCTGGTCGGTACATGAATGTGCTAACGCGATCGCGTCTCCTCCGCCGCAAACATCAGCGATCGCCACCGCCACACATGAGCCATCCGGCTAGCGTACATAAAATATCAGTTCAAGTGCGACGACTTTGAACATTCGTGATTACAAGCTCGCCCGTGTCGGATCGCAAGTGATCGCTGCTAGAAGTCGGAAGAACGAAGTTCCTAGTTTCTGTTTAAAGTTTCTTTTTTGTGTGTGTGAATTTTGTGTGGAAATAGCTTAACGCCATGGCCAAGCTGGGACTGCTGTTTATCGTCATCTTCTGCATCGTTCAGGTGAACTTGTGAAACGATTTCTTTTTGAAGTAACAGTCTATTGGTAGTGAAACAGAACGCTTCAGATGCGCGATCACGTGCTAGTACTGCGAATTGTACTTGTGAAGTGAAGTGATCACGAAGTGTTCCCCGAAAATTGATAACCTAATCACTTCAGTTCACTTGCCAGCTTTAAACTTGGGCTTGATTAAAGTTTTGTTTTGGATTTTTGAATTACTTTTTTCTACAACTGCGTAATATGCTCATCATTTTGTTCTCCCTCCTTTCCTTTTCTGCCGCACTCTGTTAGATCACCCTTGCCGCCCGTCTACGGCGCGATGTCGTCGAGGAGGGTGTACAAACGCTGAAGAAAACAATCTCCGACACATTCACAAAGGAAAACGTTGATGTAAGTGACACAGCAGCTGACAGACAGTCCACTGCTAGGAACTAATTGTAATTTGCGTATCTAAATGTCATTAATTCTATTGTTTTTTCCTGTTCCTGTTCTACGCCCTAAAACAATCCTAGACCTTCTTTGACAAGCTTTCGCAGTTCGGTGAGATGTTCAAGGAAAAGGCGGGCGAGCTAGGCGACACCATCAAATCGAAGGTGAATGAGGCGACAAGCTAAACGGTCGGATCGCTAAGCTGCTTCGAGGTTACCATCACAGCGCTAAAAAAACTCAACAAACCGAAACAAAATAAAATAAAATAAAACCCTCGTTTTGCTCGTCCCAGTATACAGATATGTAAACTTCAATGCAGAACAAATATAACAAGTGATTCAACTTATTTGCTTTTTTATTTCAACTTAATTAGTTGTTGTGGATTCCTTATCTAAGCTTGGTCATGCTAAACGGTTTCAGCCTTTCTTCTTAAATCGTTTTATACAAACAGTCTGAAGATTATCATAATTTAAGCTTATTTACTGTTGTTTCTTAAAGTCGTTAAACGACTATTTGCTGTCGATCAGTATATTATGTGCTTTTTGAAGGCTTTTGGCTATTTAATTATCAATGAGCTCCATTTTATTCTAATTCCGAACATTTTAATTTAAATTTATATGCACAATGCACTGTTTGTTTCTCTTTGAACCTTGTAAATATTCGAAGATTTTTGGCTTCCTGCACTGCATGTCCAATTGTGATGCAAAGAAACGTCTTTTTCCCCTAAAACAGATACGGTGATAATTATCGCTAACGCAACTGCAATCATACCAGGAAGACTAAACACGTTCCTTTGTGTGTGTGTGAGGCGAATGAACAACTAGCTGTAATTAAAAATAAAATACATCATAAGACAAGCCACTGTACTGGTACAGGCTAGAAGGTCCGTCACTGTACTTGACGCTCACTGTACAGCGTTATTTTTGGTTATATGCTAGTCCTTTCCGTTGCTTTTGATTTTGAAACGCTTTCTAAAACGCCATGGAGCTGTCACACGTTAGACACAAATCCATACAATTGTTCATAATTTGAAAATGACAACTTAATTTATTTTTCATTTTTATTTTATTGTTTCTACATACATTGGTTTTGAATAGCTTTTAAACATACATTTTTTCCTATGCCTTACGCTTAAGTGTTATTGGTAATTGACTCGTTAATTGCTTATCCTATAATTTAAAAAAAAAAAAACAAACCAAAACAAATCCAACTACGCCAGCAGCTACGACAGCAGCTCTAAGCGCGAATGTGTTTGACAACCCTGGTACGAAAGCTTTTAGTGGCTTTCAAGTGAAAGCTTTATCTAGGAATTAAATTTATTCGTTAGACACATGCGTTTGCGGTTTCATGGATGCAAAATAGGACAGATCATAAGTTTATCTTCATTTAGATTTGTCTAGATTATGTTCTATCAATAATGGAAAAACAAAAGTTAAACATATGAAACGATAATTATTCAAAAATAAAACATTGATTTTAATTATTAAATAAATTGCACTGCACTAATCCGAACACTGTGCCAAGTCTTTAAGCCAGGCCCTCTGAATACATTCGGACAATTCTTCACTCACGCTACGCCATGCATGACTGGAATATAAATCACCCTGTCCATCATGAGATCGCTTTCAATTGGATTGAATTTAGCATAACAATCCGGAGCGCCAGTAGAAGTTGACCACTGATACTCTTTTTGGCCAGCCTAGAACCGTGAGCCGAGCTCACAAAGACACGGATGAACATAAACACACCGCACACCTCGGCCCTCGAGCTGCTCTTTTAGCTTGCCTCACATCAAACGTGTTCCCTTGGCTTAAGATTACCGTACCTTTTCCCCAGTGATAATTGGAAGTAAAAATACTGCGATAAGCAGGGGTGCGGTTTTTTTCGCTAGCAGACACACATTCAAAAGCAGCATGGGGTGGTGAGAACTGCGATTTTGCATTCATTTACTATAAAACATGTTTTTCTTTGGCAAGAATCATTTCATTCTATTCGTTCCCAATGTTGTTAATCAATTGTTTCATCTTTTGCTGTGCACTGATCGGAAAATATTTAGCTAACTTGCGAACGTTGGACTATTGGACCATCTTCCTCCACCCCCTCCGCCCCTGCACCCTCGCTCACTAAACGCACCCTGCAAGGAGATATCAATAGACGAATATGATAATGGTGCGAGAATCTTTCCATGATGTGTCGGCTCCGTTCTGCGCCCAGCGGTTTCCTTTTCCCCGTCCGCTCGTTCGAGCATCGGTCGATCGGTCGGCCAACAAAACGCACACTCACACACAGCCACAGAGAGCGGGTGGCGGCAAAATCGACCACCGGTGTGGTGGGGCGTATAAAATCGTACCTCGATGCTGTTAGGCGCTTCAGTTGTGTGTTAGAATCTGCCTCGCTCTAACGCTGCCCTCCGCACCCGCGATTAGTGTGAATCTGTCGATCGATTCAGTGTGATTCCGACGGGAAAAAAGTGAAACAATCACCATGGCAAAGCTAGTGTTGATCGTCCTGGCCCTGTGTGCCGTTCAGGTGTGTGTTTGTGCAAAACTTTGTTGTACATAAATACCGTGAAACTGTGTATGCTAATGATTTTGTTGCATTTTTATTTGGCAAACAGGGAAGCTTCGCGATGGTTCGCCGGGATGCCCCGGCTCCGCCGGCCGAGGAGCCCAACTTCTTCCAGTCGATCATGAGCATCAAGGACAAGATCGAGGGCGTGTTCCAGGAGACGCAACAGAACGTGCTCAAGTCGCTCGGCTTCCAGTCGAACGAGGAGGTGGTGCAGACGATCCAGACCAACACCAACCAGTACGTCGAGCGGCTCCGGTCGGTGCAGGGCGTGATCGAGGAGGAGGTGAAGAAGAACTCGGACATCTTCGAGCCGATCCTGAAGGACCTGAACACCAAGCTGGCCCAGACGACGGCCACCCTGTCCGAGCAGAACCCGGAGGTGGTGCAGAAGGCGAAGGAGTACCAGGCCCAGGTCCAGAGCAACGTGCAGGCCCTGGTGGCCGAGGCCCAGAAGACGGTCGAGAAGCTGAAGGAGGACACGCGCGTGCCGACCGAGAACATCCAGGACGCGCTCAAGAAGCTGTACGACTACACGTTCGAGACGTTGACCAAGACGGCCAACGAGCTGAAGCCAAAGAACTAAGGGCCGCCACTCACTCGCTGACCCCGATGGGGGGTTTGGGCGGACGCGGCGAAAGGTACAAATTTGTTAAAATAAAAATACGTTAAAAAAACAACAATACAAATGAGTGTTCTACAAAAGTTTGAGTCCTACGTACATGATGGCAAATAGCGTGGATCGCATCCAAGGTGAAGAGCGATCGATTGATTCCACCGCGTGGAACATTTTTAGAAAAATGCAACGATCGCACTGGCCCCTGAGTGTGCCCCAGGGCCGTATCTCCCCTGATTCCCCACTGCGGCACCGACGCCTTGCTGACATCGGCAATCGGGAGAGAAAAGGTTATCAAACTGTAAACCGTACCCGATTCCAGTAAAATCCCGGAACCATGGCTTTAATTTTTTGCCAAAATGTGCAAAAACACTTGTTCCCAGGAAATCGGATGATTTCGCAGGAATGCTTGCGTCGCGCGCGCGCCTGATGTCCAATATATTGCTTCGCTCAGCATCATTAGTACGCGGCGCGTACGCAACGAACTGCATCGTGCTCTTTTTAACTTCTGCGCCAATGCGATTGCCATTTCGGGAAAGCCAACACCTTGACAAAACTGCACCAGAAACCTAGGTTAGGTTTAATTTTGTTTTTTTGTTTGGTACTGTGTACGTGACGCATACGCATATTTGCAAATCGAAGCGTTTTCCACCGATCATCTGATCGACGGTAGCCAATTACGACGGAGGGTGCCAAATCGAGCACACAAGCAACTTCCGAAACATGCGTTTCCCGCCGCCCGAGTAGGCCATGGATGCGCACGCACAGCGTGTGTACGCAGTGTACAGAACGACCTCTCAGCGCAAGCGATTTCATGTTTCAATGGTGGAGGAGTTTGAGGCGCGCATCTAACAATGGTTGTGGTTGTGGCCACTAATTGTTGTGGGTCACACGTCAGAAACCGGTCTCAGCTGCGGTTCAGCACAGAGAAGTTCTCATGTCCAGGGGTGAGGGAAGGAGGGGGTGCAGATGCAGCCTACCTAAAATGTATCCACGTTTATCGGCATGTTATCTGTTGCTCGCTATCTTCACGACAGCGAAAAGATGACGCTGGTGGAATTTAAAGTGTTTGTGTTAGTCATAGGTTTATGAAAACACTCCTCCCCCACCCCATCCCGGCTCTCTTCGGTCCCACGTCCATTACGTATGTCAACAGGGGAAACATTAGCCTTAACAATAGGAAGTAACGCGCACAAGTTAATGTGCGCTTTGTAGCCATGAGCAATGCTGCCCGTGCGCAAGGCAAGCGCAATATAGCTTTGCGTAAGCATTGATGCATGAAGCTGTTACGTTGCAGATATGTACTAGACGTCAACAACAACGGAAATAAAAAATACACTTTAAAACATCTTTTTTTACATTTAAATTCATTAAAAAGTATCACCAAATAGAACTTTATTCTAGCAAAACTTGCACCTTGTCGCTCTTCTAAAGTACTTCTAGAGAATTATCTATTTACAAACTCCCCGTCCCATTGCACTCCTCCTCCTCTTCCTCCTCCTCCTAATCCAACTCCTCACTCTCGTACAACCGTGCCAGCCGGCGGATCGATTGCTTCGTTTTGCGCTGTATAAACTCGTCCACGTGCGAAAAGATGGTCACAATGCCCATCAACCGTTCCAGTGTCCCATGTACCTTCTCCGCCCGCTCGACACTGCTCTCGGGGTGCTCGCCGGAACCGACGGCCGGTGCTGCCAGCAGCCGGGACATGGCAGGCAGTAGCAGTGGTCGTGCAGGCGCTGGCGGTAACTTCAGCTCGCCATAGTCCTCGTAGTCGTCGTACTCGTCGTAGTCACCGCGGCGATCGATCGCTTCCTCCGACGAGTAGATATGGTTGGCGAGCGATCGTTTGCTGTGCTGAGGTCGGTATTGCCGTTGACAGCCACAGGATGGGACAGGGACCGCTTTCGGTTCCGCTTCCTCCTGCCGGATGCTTCTGGGCAGTAAGCGGACTGGCGGTGGAATCGTACCGGCGGCAAGTGCGAGAGCCTGGGGAGATGCTCGGGAGGCATAGGACAGTAGGAGATCGTCTTCCAGATGGTCAAGATTGAGCCTGGTGATGTCCAGCTTCGGGCGAGGCGGTCTATGACTTGTTGTGCTTGTTGTGGTCAACCTGCTCGATGACGGTGCGGTAGTTCTTGCCGTGCGCCTGGTGGTGCTGGGAGGCCTGGGACTACTGCTGGTGCTCGTTTGCTGGCGCGTCTTGCGTCGACGTACCTTCCGCACGGTAGTCGTTCTCGTGGTCGTGCTAGTGGTGGTCGTGGTGGTGGTCAGCGAATTTCCTTTACCCTGCCGTGCTTCCACGATGGGACTGTCCTCTGCCAAACGGTGCTCAGACGCCTCCCGACTGTCCGGCTGTGCCCAACCGTCCAGCAAGCGTACGTCGGCGATCGGGTCCGGCAGGGCCAGGTCCTGCTCTATCCCATTTCCCTTCAGCTCGATCGCATCGATCGGCCCGACCGGTGGCACCGGATGCACGTAACCCATCCCGAACTCATTCCGTCTGTCATCCACAGTATCGCGAGCCTCAGGTAATGGCCGATCGGCGTCGAGTTCTCTGCTACCGTTTCCCTCCAGCTCATCGGCGTCATCGAACGTTCTCGAGTGGAACTGATTGAACAGTTTCACCGAGATCATCTCACTGGCTGCAATCCGGAAAAAAGCAATAAAAAGGGGAAAAGGGAAAGAAGAAACCATAACCACCGCCACCGATTAGACTGCTGCTCGCTTATCACTGATCGCTCGACGTGGACCGCGGTCTTGGAGTACTTGCCTTTTTCGCGGTCGAGCTGCTGCAGATCGTGAAACAGCGGACCGTGCAGCACACTTTCGCCATCGTCCTCGGTTGGCACAATCGCCACGGTTCCGGGTGGCGGCTTGCTCACTTCCAAAAACCGCCCATCCAATCGCGCCACGAGGCTCTGTGACGATCGGCGATGAGGAAGGTTTTTTTGTTATTTGCACACAAGAGAAAGAGAGATAGAGAGTGAGTGTGTGTGTGTGTTTGAAAGAAATTTAGTACAGCAAAAAAAAAGGTGAAAAGAGCACTTGATTATGTCACGACTGCATTATCACTGGGGACTGCTGCTGCTGCTGTTATGTCATTGAACGTTTCTGGCCGATTCTACCGCAGGCTCACTCCCGCCGCCGCACTCTCGCGGTATGATAACACGATTCCACGTGCGTTTTTTTACCCCCAACATCCTTTTCCGGTGCTGATTAGCTAGCTCATTAGACAGGTCCGATGTAAGAGATTTTAAAACCTTTTTTTTGCTACCACTCATCACCATATTAAAATGTTCCACCCGGTTTTTTAGTCCACTTTAAATTAATAACACTTTTAACGACAACCGATCCCCGGCTCGGACCGTTTCGTTTGCTCGTTAGTGCTACTTACCGATAAAAGCAGCAGTCCCACCGCCCGCAGCAGCATGTTGGACGATTGTGGCGATCGTCCGGCCCACCGGGGCCGTTGGAACCGCCAACGTTTGGTCGACCCACCCTACTGGCCACCCCGGGCGAGTGGGATTGTTTTCGGAAGGCATGCCAAAGTCTGCGTACTATGCTGTGCATACGGTGACAAACAAACAAACATTAATGAGAGGCCAGTAAGAACCTGTTCGTCTGTTCTACCCTTTCTTTGCCGGCTAGCGGTACATTGCGAGCGAGATGGAAAAGCCCCTCCACCTGGAGAAGGAAAAGTTTGCTCCGTTTGCTTCCTGGATGGGGTGGTAATGGGTGAGTTTTCTCGGCGATACAAAATAAATAAAAAATATTTTTTTTTAACAAAAAAAAAGAAGAGCCCCGTTACTCGAGAGCTTTTACCTGTAAGCTAAACAAGCGGTTTGTGGATTTTGTGTTGGCTTTTATGCATTTAATGCCACGGAATTTCGTAAATGTTTTATCATAACGCTTTAAAGAAACGATTTTAACATACATTTACTTTACTTTTTTCTCTATTTAGAAAAAAAAACATCATTTTAAACATAGAAATTTCGAGAATTAATTAAACTTTAATGATGTTCACTTACACTGGCTTATCTTGTGTTTTTGCTCAACTATAACGACAACACACTCCCTCCTGTCCCAAAAATTCAAAAGTGAACGGCATCATTGTAAATCATTTCATCCGTTTTCCCTCATTTTTTGGGTGCCAAGATTTTGATAAGCAATCCTCCAAAAGCACCGCATTGCCTAATTTCGCATTTCGTGCAGCAGTCAAAAACTGTTCAGCAAAAGGAAGAAAAAAATCAAAAACGCTTAAAAACACGCAACCGATGTCAGGCTGGTATAGTCAACAACATTCCATAAATTCAGCTGCGTAGCGCCGGCTGACTGCGTCCCGTCTAAAATAACGCAAAACGATCGCATTTGCCGCGCCCGCAATGTTGACGGTGCGTACATGTATGCGCCCCCGCCGTTACCCGAATGAATATGAAAATCCATTTCCTGAGAAGCTGCCACCACGGATAGATGTGTGTGTGTGTCTGTTCCTAAAAGCATCGTTACACACCAGCCACACACCCATAGGCCTACACGCCGTACATGAGCTTAATTGAATGAACGTGACGCGGGCTGGAATATAGAATGTAATGGCCAACGCGCCGAAACCCGCCACCGAACCGTAAACAATACAACTATGCAACCTTGACGTTCAGCGGGAAGGATAAAATTAGCGCTTGAAATGATTTAAAACAGTTACCCACCAAACAACATAAGGGGAATTAAAAGTGTCTCTTTGTACAAATTTGTCATTCCAATACATTCGGCGTGCGTGTACCAGTGATTGCTTGGCAGCAGAGTCGCAACATGATCATTAGTGGAAAGTAGTGACGGGAATGTAGTTGCGCGATAACGCAATAATCACCACCAAATAGCCCGCACAGGACAGCGGTTCAAACAATAAACAGTCAAACGCAAGCAAGAGTGATTGATTGAATTATGTAAAGATGTGCGATAAGAATACGCCAGCAGCATATTGGCTTCCGTTTGGAAAATGTTGGTTTTTGTGAGAGCCGAACGATAATCACAATCGCTGCCCACACTTAGTAGAAGGCGGCCTTACCCCGACCGTGAATTGTTGCCGCTTATCACACACACACGTACTAGTGTTCCATGCAGTGCGCATCATAAGCGCATCAGCTGCACCAAATGCTATACGCAAACCGAGGCGAGTGGTCATTGCGTTTACTGTGGGTCAGTGCTTCTCAACGCATTAATGCAGCTTGCGTTTCCCGTGCTGTTTTTTTTTTTTGTGTCGTGTGTTGCATTTCAAGCGGTGATGGTTTTGATGAGAAATATTTACTGAACGAATTCGCTAGTAGCTCTTCTCGATTGCATGTCCACTATTTATTGACACATTTATTGCATTTTTATTAAAAAATCATAAGATTTTGGTTTTATGTATAACTCGTTTTTTTCTGAACTGAACAACTGAACTGAACAACACATCGAACTTCCAACTAGAAACGCATACCTACTTGTATGTGAGTGTTATGAATAATTATAAATTACAGTTGAACCCCTCACCACGAGTACTCTTTATAATGAGTTTTTCGCATAATGAGCAAGTCTAAATGCTCTACAAATACCCCTCTTAACGAGTAAAATCTCGCATAGCGAGCAAATTAAAGTTTTGTTAACGATAAGAATTCGTTATCATATCGATAGTTTCAATCCTAAGCATCGTTAACTATCAAGCTATGTCCAAAACCCAATCTGCCAGTCCAAAACTCTCGAAGCCGTACAAAAATCGACTCCACGTCCAAATAACTCTTTTCAAAACAGATAGCGGAGCTGAGAGTTTTGCTGCGCTCAACGACAGGTTGAATAAGTGAGGTAGTTTCTTGAGTTTGATTGCTCCATTTCCTTCCTTCTTATTATGACAACATTGGAGGCTCTCTTCGACTTCGGCCATGGATTTTAGTGTGTAGTGTACCTCCCTTAAGAAGCGTGTGTTTCACAAGTGTGAGGTGTATTGATAGGTGTTGTTCTTGTATGCATTCTTGATCCAATCGCTCGTGAAGGCGAGGATTTCGATACTGTGAATTGATAAATGCATTACTGTTACCACTTGGTGGTGTTCTGCATGGTTGTGATGCATATAATCCCTGCTCTTTTCTTGACCTAGAACCAATTATTTCACTTTTTTTTCACTTTTCATACAAAATGTATGGAAAACAGTTTCTCACATAACGAGTTTTTCGCATAACGAGTGAGTCGTTGGAACGGATTAAACTCGTTATGAGGGGTTTCAGTGCAGTTTTAAAAGGGCATATTTGTTGGTCTGTTCAAAAAATGCGCCTCGGCTATTACAAGGCCGGGCAGCATCGATCTCGAACCAGACCGTGTCCTCCATTAGCAGCTTTTGTTCAAAAACGTTTGTTTCTTCTTCAGCTATCAATTATTTTGCTTTGTTTTTCTATTTCTTCGTTACTCATGTTTTAGGGACTTTAGTTTCGCTATAGCATATCTGAAATTGCATTTAAGCTGATGTCAGTTTACTTGAAGGTGACTGTAAAGGTACTGGTTTTAGCAGGTACTGTCCCTATATGTATGCTGTTGTAAAAAGGCTCTCTCTCTCATTTATGCGCATCTCTCATTACATCTACCCCCGCGCACTCTCTCTCTCTCTCTCTCTCTCTCTCTCTCTCTCTCTCTCTTTCTTTCTTTCTCTGTATCCTATCTCTTTCCATCGGTGAAGCATGCAGACTGCACGATGTGGGAAGCTCACCAGTGCGCTGCGATTCATAATCAGCCATCACATTCATGATCTTACTCAAGAAATTATTCAACTTTACAACGACCGTGCACGATGGCGGGGGGGGGGAGAGGAGGGTACAAAGCAGTACAAACAAACGGATTGTGTGGTATTACCAACTCATCGTCGTGCTCTCTCGCTCTCCACTCTCCCTCTCTCTATCGCACGTACCTCGTCTTGTGCCAGTCGTCAAGGGGTTGCGCTCCACTAGCAGTGTGGCGATCGCAGTAGGCATCGTGAATTTGCTGTGCGCTCAACCGTGCGTCTAGTAGTGGTTCACTTCTGGTGTTGTCGTTGCCGTTTGTGGACGCCCGGGGCCGGTCGTAAAGTCCGTGAAGCCCCACAGCACCGACGTAGGGGGGAAAATACCCACAAGAAAACGGAATTTGTCGAGTTTCGATTGATGGTAGCCGAAGATGGAACGCAGCTAGCAGCCGTGAACCGAAGAACCAGTTACCAGTGTCGCGTTTTCATTTCGACGGCAGTTCCATCGCGAAGGTTACACCGCGAGCATCCTCGGACTGCAGTCGCTGTGCTGCGTTTGTGCGTGTGTTTGGTATGTGTCTGTACGCTGCTGGTGGTTTAGTGTGTGCACAGAGGGGCAATAAAGAGAATGGAAAGTGTGGCCAAAGAACCGTTCCAATAGTGTGACGTACGAACGGCGCAAAGGGACGCACCAGGACAAAAGCCGTACAAGTGCGTGGTGTACCGCAGCCAGTGACTAAACTATCGCATCTCTGTGGCGACGAGGGTGGAAGGATTCAGTGGGGGTTGCTGGATATTCTGTTACCCTTCTGCAGAGCATTGTGTGGCTCGAAAGACGGGCCCAGTGGCAATGGTTCGAGCGAAGTGTTTCATTCCAAACCGCTCAGCAGAACTGATGCGTTGTCGGACAGTGTGATATTGTGCGATTGAGTGCAAACAGTTTTCCATTCCGTTGGAGGTTTTCCGAGGTTTGTGTAACCACCGCGTGTGTGTGTAAGCGCCGAGAGTGAAACCACGGGTGAAACCGTTTCACCCCAAATCGCACTAGTAATAATAGCAATAGAAGTAGTAGTGTGGTAGTCGTAGCGTGGTTGGTAGCCAGGCCGTGGTAGTGTGCACGCGCGCGCACGCGCAATAGTGAATGTCTTCTGCAGCGACGGCAACGGGTGGTGGTCAGTGGAGGTCAGCGCGCGCACAAGCAACGGCCCAACTCGCCGCGATGGATTTGCAGCACTACGACGAAGACATTTCCGCCAACGGGTACTACCGGCGGCTGCTGTCCGATCATTACAGCATCCTCGAGACGGCCACGGTCGAGGGCTGGATCGTGTGCGTCCCGCGCCACGGTTCGTTCGGTCCGCAGTGTCTGGTCGATCAGGAGTTCGCGCTGGCGCACATACTGGTGCCGAACGAGGAGCTGCCCGAGACGCACTTCTTCAACCTGAACTTTCTGCAGCTGAAGCTGGACGAGCGGGCGCTCGTGTTCGGGGACGTGCGCGTCCGCATCCTGTTCGAGGAGATCTTCTACCGGGACGGGCTGAAGTACAAGGTGTGGTGCGTCGAGCGGCCGCTGCACGACATGAAGAAGTACGGCGTGTACGCGGAGGACGACCAGCTGTCGCTCGGGCGCTTCCTCGGCATCGGCAGCCTGACCGCGGCGGTCGAGTTCATCCGGACGGCGGCCAAGAAGAAGGACATCTTCGGGCGGATCGACGCGAAGGTGCAGCAGTTCGTGCGGGCGAACGGGGACTTTGCCCGCTGGCGCTACGAGGAGCAGCAGGCCGGCGTGAAGATGATCTACGTGGAGTGCCTGGAGCTGATACTGCAGAACCGGAAGCTGAAGGACCGGTGCCAGCGGGACATGCTGCTGCGGGGCAACGTGAAGGTGGCGATCGAGACGTACGTGATGGACAAGCTGTACGATCACGTGCGGAGCGTGATCGACGTGTGCCGGGCGGAGCAGGCGGAAGCGTTCAACAAGACGGTGCGCAACCTGGGCGACGTGCACTGTGCCGAGTTCGAGATTGCGCAGCGGTACGGCGAGCTGATCCCGGTCGCGAAGAAGGAGCTGGTGCGGATCGATTACGCCCGCACGGTCATCGACAAGATCGGGTGTCTGCAGCGGGTGATGGAGGTGCTGACCAAGGGGCAGCAGCAGCAGCACGCGGTCACGACCGACCATCTGGTGCCGCTGTTCATCTTCCTCATCCTGAAGTCGGGCCTGACGCACTGGATCATGACGATCACGTTTCTGAAGGAGTTCCAGTTCAACAACGTGTTCCGGGAGCAGCGGATCGAGACGGGCGAGCACGGGTTTCTCATTGCCACGCTCGAGGCCGCCATCGTCTACATTAGCTGCGGCAGCATTGCCCGCACCCAGCGGCTCGGTGTGCGGCTCGATCGGGCGCGCGGACTGGCCGGTACCCCGCCCGACTCGGACAGCGACTCGACGGGCTCGGCGTCCACCGGCGACTGGGAGTTTCGCTGCGCGGACGACTTCCTCGACTATCTGCTCGCGCTGATGCGCAACGACGACGAGGTGCGCATCGTGGAGCTGCTGCAGGACATCACCAACAACCAGGCGCTGCTGTGCGGGGGGCCGACCGAGGCCGGCTACTACTACCTGCCCTCGATCGACGACCAGAACCGGCAGGGCCAGGCGGCGATCCATCTGGCCGCCATCCTCGGCAACGCGAAGCTGCTCACGCTCATCCTCTCGCTGCAGCCGAACGTGAACGCGGTCGACGGGCGGAACTGGACCGCGCTGCACTACGCGGCAGCGAACGGGCACCAGAATCTGCTCCTGCTGCTGCTGCACGCCGGC
The DNA here is from genome assembly GCF_016920715.1 of Anopheles arabiensis. Classification (NCBI taxonomy): domain Eukaryota; kingdom Metazoa; phylum Arthropoda; class Insecta; order Diptera; family Culicidae; genus Anopheles; species Anopheles arabiensis. The sequence goes on from NC_053517.1 coordinate 32,796,315, forward strand.
ATCAACATTAACAGCACCAGCAACGACGCCCACACATCGCTCCATTTGGCGTGTCTAAATGGCCACAGCGGATGCGTGAAGGCGCTGCTGTACTTTTCCGAGCACATGCGCATCTACGTCGACGTGAACGCGGCGACCGAGCTGGGCCACACGCCGCTCCACTATGCGGCCAAGTGGGGCTTTCTCGACATCGTCGAGACGCTGCTCGAGTACGCGGCCCGGGTCGACGTGACGAACAAGCTGGGCGCGACCCCGCTACGCTACGCGCACAACGTGCGCATCGCGAAGCTGCTCGTGGACGCGCTGCGCGATCAGCGCCGGTCCGCGAGCGGGCGGCCGGGTCAGCCGAACTCAGGGAAGGCAGCAGCAGCAGCAGCAGCAGCGACGATTGTGCCCCAACCGACAACGCTTTACTTCGCGGAGGATTTCAGCTACGCCGGCGACGGTCGGCCGGAGGAGGTGCGCGAACAGCGCACGATCGAGGAGATGAAACGGATCGAGAAAGCGCTGGAAGCCATTGCCGCCCAGGACACGAAGCTTGCCTGCGTGTACCTGGGCCTGGACGAGGGTACGCCGGGCGAAACGAACCACCGAACCGAGGGCCAGCCGCAACTGCCGTCCACCGGCGAGAAACTGTGCCACCCGCTGTGCACCTGCAACCGGTGCGTGCGGCGATCGTCCGAGTTTTACAATCTGCTGCGCCGCCCATTCGCCGGACTGTCCGCGAAACCGGCCGAGGACGAATCGACCACGGTGCAACGGGTCGATCTGAACGCCGTCAACGGGGAAGGCTACACGGCCCTGCACGTGGCGGCGATGCACGGCAACGTGGAGATGGTGCGCGTGCTGCTGGACCACAAGGTCAATCCCACCATTCGGCTCAAGTCCGGTGCGACCGCGCTGCACCTGGCGACGCGCGAACGGCGGCTGCGCATCGTGCGGCTGCTGCTCGCGCGCTGCTCCCGCGGCGGCCGACATCGTCGACCTGAAGGATAGCCGGGGCGACACGCCACTGCACTACGCGGTGGAACAGAACAATCTGCAGCTGGTGCAGATGCTGCTGGAGGCGAAGGCCGACCGGAGCATCCGCAATCTGCAGGGCAAGCGGCCGATCGACATCGCGAAAAGCAGCCTCTACTTCAATGTGGTCAATCTGCTCGAGCAGCGGTAGCGCACTGCGGGGGCGGCGGGTGTTGTGAATATAGAGTGTATGGGGCAGTTTGTAAATATTTCCAGTTTCTCTTTTGCTATCACTAGTGTTGATTTACAACGTTAATAAAAGCTAAACCTTATTTGTTAAGCAACCGTTTGCGCCTGATACGTGCACAGTATGTCCTCACGATAGTGTCCGAAACTGGCGAATGAGTAACGCAGCGGTAACAGATACGTGGCACTTTGTTTGGAATGCAATTTTCCGATGGTTTGCTTTATTTCCTTATTCATCTTCCTATGTGTGTGTGTGTTAGGTCGAAGGTACAGTACAATTCGCAAACTCTTGCGCTACAACATTGTGTCTTGGGTACAGGCGATCCTTTTCTCGCTGGACTTGATCTTACCGGTAATGGAGCATGACATTTACAAGAGCGATAAGAAGAAAAAACACTCACACACATACACGATTACCGACGGACCGATAAAAACACGGGTTGCGTTTGTTCGTACATCGAGAAGAAAGCTTTGAGTATGAATTTCTACCAAATCTTATCTCAGAGAAGAAGAGAGAAAAAAAGCAAACGGATCGTGTTAACGCGCTCGAGGCCCTACATGCAAACCGACGAGCAGATAAGCACAGTAAATTGTTTTAAACAATTGGACACAACGGTTTTAAAAATTTAACAACAAAACAAAGGATTGCAACAGAACCGCCCCAAACTGCTGGGACGAGAAAAGGAGAATGTTAACATACTAAAAAGAAGTAAACAGACGTGACTAACATAGCTCTAGAGTAGATGAAACGATGAGTAGTAGTAGTACTAGTAGTAGCAGTACAAGAGTAGCACCTGTCCCTGTTGACCACACTCTGGTGGGGCGAGGAGAAGGTGCTCTCACACTTTCATGATGATATGAATAAAAAATAGTAACAGCAAATAATTAGCGCCAAACTTAACGAACGTTGTTCTAAACGCCTAAACGATTGAAATTGCAATTGCAAAAGTAAATCACCTTGCCCTGGCCCGGTGTTGTTCGGTGTTGCAGTGGCTTTTTCGCTCACAATTTCAAGGTACGATCCCCGGGTGTTTGTTCATTCGCTCCATCAAAATGGGCGGCGCCATCCCCCATGATGCTCGATTGTAAAGGATTTTCTATGTGTTCAGTAATGCTTAATAGATCTATTTTAATTTTATGTTTTGTGTGTGTATATATATACTTGTTTTTTTTCTTCTTCTTCTTCTAGCGACTAATCCACCGCTACATGGACGTTCGCCTTTTTCTACAGAAAGTTTATCTGCGCAACAACAAAACAAACAAAAAATACATATTATATATATATAGTAGTACCATAACACATAAGTCGGCTCTCCTTATTGTACGTTTAACGACATTTTGTAACCCTCGAATTGCTCTTTCACTCCTGCTGCTTGATGCTCTCCCCGTGTGCAGGCTGCTGGCTGGGCCGAGTTAAGTTATGCGCTGTTTTTTTTTCTCGCTGTTGCCGTTGTTGTTGACTCGATTAATACCCCTCTTTTTTCGGTGTTGCTGTGCGTCCAAATTCAATGAACAGGCGCACTTATTACATAAATATATAGACCACGTTTTTGCGAACGGATAAATTAGCGCGTTGTTGTTTCGATCTTGTGTCTGCCTGCAGGCCGAGCAGGCCCTAACCGCGGAGAGCATTCAGCAGTGTGGGAAAGCAGTTGCATGTTCGCGGACGATGATTTAGATGCACTTGCAAGACACAAGTTGCAAGTTGCTTTTCCGCGGCTCCTGTGTTTCCCTCTTTTCTGCCTATCTGCCTGATTGTTATGTAGAAACAAATTAAAAAGGTTTTTCTTCTCACAGACACACACACACACCTCTAACTCTCTCATGGACGCGACGACGGTGGTGTGGACACACGGTTGTAGTTATCCCCTTTTTGTTGATGTTAATTATTTTTCTGCTCGTGTTGCTTTTGTTCCGTGTGCCCATCCTCATCGTCCGATCTAAGGACAAGACTACATCTACCTCGCTTGTGGAATACTTGTTGCATGGATGTATGTGTGTGTGTGCATGTGTACATAAACGGGTTGCAGCATTGATGCCATAATTATGTATCTACGTAAAACGTCTCATGTGTTGCATTGCGCTAAATCGGTTTGCGCAGCCGTCCCGCAGCCGCAGCTCCTCTCCCCAAAGGATGCGGCCGGCGGATTGTGGCTGGCAAACGCGGTAAAAGAAACTTATCGTTAATAGTACAACTTTCTCCTTCGACATGCTGGCACATGCTGCTGCTGCTGCTGCTGCTGCTGCTCCGTTGTTCCACTGTCAGGAGATAGAGCCCGCTTAATCTTCTAGGTTGCGGAATGCCTGCTGCATGTCTTCGTACAGCTGATCGAAGTCGGCCTTGATCTTCGGCTCGCCGTCTTTCACTGGGTCCTGCGAGGAACGAGAACGAACGAAAAAGGTACATTAGCGCCCCGTGTCCAGCCCGTGTAGCTCCAGTCGGCTGCTTGCTAACCCTGACCCCCCCCCCCCCCCTTACCTTGAACTTCATCGACGACAGCTGGTACAGAATCTGGCCCATCGAGTCGCGGATCACGTTCCAGGTGATCTTGTTCTCGGACTGTGCGGTCGTTTCCACGGCGTGGCGCGCCATATCGTAGAAGCCGATCATGTTCTTCAGCATGCCGACGGTCTTGTAGAACGGACAGAAGCGATCGTACGCGGAGTACGAGTTCTGCTGCAGGAAGTCGTCCTTCAGCAGCTTGGCGACCTCGAGCGTGATCTTGTCAGTTTCGGCCAGCGACGCCTTACCGACGAGCTGCACGATTTCGGACAGATCCTCCTCCTCCTGCAGGATTTCCTTCACCTTGGTACGCATCGGCACAAACTCCGGGAAGTTCTTGTCGTAGAAATCTTCCAGAGCGCGCATGTACTTGCTGGAAAGGTGGTGGAGCGAAAAAAGTGAAAGGTTATAATACGAAACACTTGTGCGCAAACCGCACTTCACTTACCTGTACGAAATCAACCAGTTGATCGAGGGGAAGTGCTTACGCTGGGCCAGCTTCTTGTCCAAACCCCAGAACACCTGCACAATACCGAGCGTGGCGGAAGTGACGGGATCGGAGAAATCACCACCGGGCGGCGAGACGGCACCGACGATCGACACGGAACCTTCGCGCTCCGGATTGCCGAGACACTTGACGCGACCGGCGCGCTCGTAGAACGAGGCGAGACGGGCGCCCAGGTAGGCCGGGTAGCCGGAATCGGCCGGCATCTCCGCCAGACGGCCGGAGATTTCTCGCAGCGCCTCAGCCCAACGGGAGGTGGAATCGGCCATCATCGACACGTTGTAGCCCATGTCGCGGAAGTACTCCGACAGCGTAATACCGGTGTAGATGGAAGCTTCACGAGCAGCGACAGGCATGTTCGAGGTGTTGGCGACCAGCGCGGTACGCTTCATGATCGACTCGGTCACACCGTCAATCTCGACCGACAGCTCGGGGAAATCGCGCAACACTTCCGACATCTCGTTACCACGCTCACCGCAGCCGACGTACACGATCACGTCCGAGTTGGAGTACTTGGACAGCGACTGTGAGATGACGGTTTTGCCGCAACCGAACGCACCGGGGATGGCGGTGGTGCCGCCCTGGACGCACGGGAACAGCGAGTCCAGCACGCGCTGCCCGGTCAGCAGCGGGTGGTTGGCCGGCAGCTTCTCCGTTACCGGGCGCGGCTGGCGCACCGGCCACACCTGCAACATGGTGAACTTGCTGATCTCGCCGTCGAACTCCGTCTCCAGGATCACGTCGTCGACGGTGTAGTTGCCGGACGGGGCAATGTACTTCACCGTACCCTTGGCGCGCGGCGGCACCATCAGCTTGTGCTTGACGAGCGTGTTCTCGTGCACGATACCGTACAGATCGCCGCCGGTAATGTGCGAGCCCGCCTTCACGTTCAGCGGGTTGAAGCTCCAGCTCTGCGTACGCGACAGGCACGGCACGTTGATACCCTTCGGAATGTAGATCGAGCTGGTCATTTCGTTAATGTCCTTCAACGGACGCTGGATACCGTCAAAGATGCTGCCCATGATACCTAGTGGAGGGGTGGGAAGAGGGGTTGGTGGTTATGTTGGAGCTCGCTTAGCAACGGCACAACAGCTTTGCCTACCTGGACCGAGCTCCACCGACAACGGCTTGCCGGTACGCAGCACTGGATCGCCAACGGTGACGCCGGACGTTTCTTCGTACACCTGGATGGTTGCCATGTCACCTTCCAGACGGATGATTTCACCGACCAGCTCGTAGTATCCGACACGGACCAGCTCGTACATAGCCGAGCCGGACATACGCTCCGCCGTCACGACTGAAAAATGGAAACAAAAACATGGTTATTAATTACTGTTCATTGCGCAAATATTTTGCATTACAGGAAAGTACATGGGAGTTGAATAGCATTTCATCTCATTCGCATTCATTTTTTTTACGATATCAAAATATACAAAACAGAGGAGGAAAAATAAATTTCACAACAAACAAATTGATTCATATCCATCGTCTGCATCACATGGCGTACACCATCATCTGACCCATTCCACCAGATACCAGTAAGTAACCAAACGTTACATAATTCTGGAATTACCATGCAAAGCCTAATTGTAGTGCGGCCACGCCAAAAGCCATCAGCCTTCATCGCACATCCCTCGAAGGTTTCATTTTGCTGTGCAATTAATTTGCCAAAAAAAAACAATATATAAACAATCCATTCCAATTGGACGACAACCGTCTCCTCCTCGGGCAGCAGTGGATCACATGAACCGATTCATAACACGCACACACACACACACATACATACGCGCGATAGCAATGCAATCAACACAAGCACACAATACCACTTCACACGTCATGTGACTTCTGGCGACCAGCGACATCTCGGCCGAGTGACAGATGAAGGGAAGAAAATTTCGTCTGCTTTTTCGCCCCCATCACGGCCATAGCGGAAAATGTTCCGTGTTTTCTGCGCTTTGCCGGAAAATGGACATAAACGGCCCCGATGTAACGTGAAAAAGAGGCATTTTTCTTTTACTCACCGGGACCGGACACGGCGAAAACGTATCCGAATTTGGACTCGCGGTCCTCATCGCTGATTTTCTTCAGGTTCGACATTTTCTATCTCGCTCTCTCGTGACGGGCTGTGTCGATCCCTTTTTCTGCTGGCTTCCTACTGGATGTTCTGCTGTAAATTAGGGGAAAAATACACCGAATTAATCCCGTTCTCCTCGGGCTATCTCCGGGGCTCGTGCTCAAAGAAAGGTCAGCTGATCAGTGTGCAAAGACTCGAGGCATCTATCTCACAAACGCAATAAGCGACCAACAGAGTGACACGGGGGAAGGAACTGCTGCTGCTGCTGGTGCAGGTGCTGCGGGTCATGTGACCTGTTTGGTTCGGGCTCACAGCGAGCACAGTTTACAGCGAAATTGGATATATTTCTACTAAAATGTGATCTTTCAAGACAAGTTATCCTCTTTGCAGTTAATTTCTTACGTTTCAGCAAGGGTTTGGCAGCACTCCGCAAAAACTTTTTGCAAAAACAAATGACGAAGGAAGGACCGACAGCAAGAGAGCCCGAAACAACAAAAATCGATCGATAGTCTCGGCTTTTTTGCACAACAATTACCCTCTAGTCCGCAGCCACAAACAGAGACCTTTCTTTGAGCACTTTGAGCACACTGGTGCACTTTTGCGAATGGGTGCAAAGTTGTCGTGGATCAAAAGTAATTAACACAGTACTCTATTCTTGAATACGAACTTTACCAGCCGACCACTTACGCAGAATTCGAGATTGGAAATGCCTGACGGAGAAGAACTGAACAAACGTTTCATCAAACGTTTGGAACTTCGTTTTCTTCTCTTTCCCTTTTTTCCTTTTCCAACGCCCAACAACAGCGAGAAAGAGATGGCGCCAGAGAATGAAGTTTTTGACGTTCGAATTGCGCAACCCAAGTAACAAATTCCACCGCTGTGACGTTAGCGCTGATGTCGGTGCATAAAAATTCGAAATCGGAGGAAAATGAGCATGGAAATTGGATCGACCTTTCGCGTCCGCCGTTCTCTTCCCCCATATCAAAATTTGGGGGTTTTCCAGGAAATCAGGAAAAGCCAACGATGGATAATAGGGCAAGGAACAATGAAATGTTGAATCTTATACGAACGTCACACGAGGCGTAAACTTTGGCGTAAACTGGACTTCAACCAAACAACCCTATTATTTTTTGACGGGAGGTTCACGCTCTCCGATACAAAAAAAGAGTAAACTTTTTGAGAAGACGCTTCGTGTAACGTTGGTATTACACTATTCAGTGAGACGCTGGATACCCTTTATTCGACTGTTCTTTTATCTGTGGTGTTGTGAAATGATAGTTCAATACAAAGATGAAAGAAAACCGCGAAGATGACGCAAAACCTAATATCAGAACATATTTAGCTATTGTAAACCCAAAATGCATGCCAAATTTAAAATATGTTTATCAAAGAAATATGCAATTATTAAAAACTGGCAATGTTTCCTCTAACATAGGGCAACTTTCCTGCTTTAAAAAAAAACTGCATTAAAAAAACACAGAATATTTTCCGAATATCCGGACAAGGTCAGGGCCCGATGCGCCCGCATATATGACATTCCAATGTAGTTTTTACGAGTTATTATAGTTACACGACTTTCTGTCAAGTAAAAAGTTACTGTATAATTTTATAAATTATTAATCACGCTAATATATTCTGAACCATCCGACCGGCTGCGCTTCATGAGGGCTGCCTGTACGATGCAGCGTGATTGTCAAAATCGTACGTGCCAATGTGACAATAGGCGCAGAGCGAGATCAGGAGAGGGAGAAAGAAGAAAAATAAAAGAAGCACCAGACGACTCAGACGGAGCGGGCAAGGTAAATTATATCTATTTTCCCTCAAGTTTTACGCCAGGAATTGTGTAGCTTTAGCACGGTGGCAGCGGCCGTGCATTAGTAGAACGCCTGGCAATAGACGTAGTGTGTCCAGCCGCTATCGTGCTGCACCGGGTTCGACGACTATTCACATGACGTATTGTTTCAGGATCGATTTTTTTGGGCGCTAATCAGCAAACGGCAGGTGCACCAACACCATCCCAAAGCCAGCAGTGGGTCCGAAAGCGCCGTACGGCAAGCAAGCGGTAGTGACCAAAACATCCCGTGGCCAGTGTCCTCCCCCATTGCCAGCCAGCGCTCACCGATCGCAGGATTCTCCGAAGCGAAAGTTGTGTACCCTGCTTGTGTGTGTGTGCGTGCGTGCGTGTTTGTGTAGTTTGTGCGTCAAAGGACACACAGAGGGGTGTGCGCAAAAGAGAAGGCAACAGTCATCGCAGTAGGATCAACACATACACGCAACGAGTAGCGGCGGTAGTGCATTTGCTTTGACAAAATGGTAAGTGTCACGACGTGGTGCATTTTTGACTATTCACGCTCGCCGCGACTGACGCGCAACATATATTGGGTGACGCCGGGGTTACCTAGCGAAGGGGGAGCAATCGAACAATCGAGGTAGACGGCGCCCGGTTGAGATGGAGAGCGGGGCTCTCGTTTTCCAGCAAGCAGGCAGCTCCGCGGCCTGCTGATAAGATCACGCAAGCGGCGAACGCATGACGATGGAACCTCGGCAGAAGGGGCAAAACGATGAACTTTGGCCGGATCCGTTCGTCACCGTAGTTCTATCGCGAGCTCCATACACACAGCGGGCCGGCGCCATATGTCATGCGAGTGAGATTTCCCGCACGCACATGTATAGCCACACCGCTCCTCCCTTCGCTAGGTGCCGATCCCTATCTGCTTATCGATGGGACGGCGGATTAGCAATTAGCCAGTAGGGCAATGCGCGGGCAAGCCAGCAATAAATGGCTAACCTGTTTTGTTTCTCTCGCAACGGCGTTCGGTGCTGCCGTTTTTTTTTTGTTTTCAGGATGTATTTATGATGATCCGGCGGAAGAAGACGACGATTTTCACCGATGCCAAAGAGACGACGCCGGTGTACGAGCTGAAGAAAATGATCGAAGGAATACTCAAAGTGCCTCCCCGTGATCAACGACTATACAACAAAGACAACATGCTGATGGACGATGACAAAACGCTGCAGGACTGCGGCATCACGGTCGTGACAGCGAAAGCGCAATGCCCCGCACAGCTCGGCCTAGCGGTGCGCGAAAATGGCGACTTCGAGTCGCTCGAGCTGACACCCTACTCCCTGCCGCCCGACCTACCGGACGTGATGAAAAACCAGGATACCGCCAACGGCCAGGACCAGCTCGCCTAAGCCTAGGGGAGGAGGAGAAGGGCGCATGGGCGGGCTAGCGGGCGGGCGAGGCCAAAGCTAGAATGTTTGGGGTTTACTGTGTTTCGTTCACACTATTACTACTGTCTCTTTCTCTCTCTCTATCTCCCTTCCTCACACAATCCTTCTGCACACGTTCTAACCACAGGTCTTGGCAGCCTTTTCCCCCGTATTGGTGTGAGACAGACCCTACCAGCACTCCGGGTCACCGAATGCACACGCTTGTTGTCCTGCTAACACGTTTACGTTTCCGAACCCATTTACCCTACTTACCCCTTCTCTCTCGCAGTGGCATCCACTCACGTCTACGAAATGTACTACAAGCGCTTGTAAGCAGCTAACAATTACTGAATTTGCGAGATATGTGCTCACACGGCCCCAATGCTGTTGGCGGTGTGTGTGTGCGTGCGTGCGTGTGTTTCTGGGTCCCAAACGAACAAGATTGAATTAATTGATGTCGGCAATACAATGTTGTTAATCGCGATTACACTGGATTTTTTTTTCTTCATTTAAGCCGTGTTGATGAGGGAAAACTTTGGCAGCACGGAGTAAACGGAATTCTACCATCCCCCATCCCCTTCTCATCCGGATGCCACTGCATCATGCCAACCCCCCTCACACACACACATACACAGACAGGGATAGTATAGCTTTGACCTTTCTTCCTCTTTTGGGTAATTTTATTCGTATGGTTTTTTTTTGAGTAATTAAATTATGGAAATGAGACGAAGAAGTTAGGGAAGGAAAATCTATGGAACTTACTGGAGTCAAACTTTTAAACTAGCGTATTATTTTTGCTCTCCGCCGCCTGCTTTATTCTAGTCCGAATCCGAATCGCTTCCGTTCTGCAGCCCTTCGTGTACCGGCTGCAACGCCGACTCTTCCGCCTCCTCCTGGCCTTCTAGATGGAAACTGTTCTCCTCCGTTGCGTTCTGCAGTTCTTTGGCTTCCAGATGTTGCTGCAATTGGTCGCGGAAAAAGTCCACGTACGTTTCCTTCAGCGAGGCCTGAGCTGGGAAGTAGTGTCCGCCCGGGTGGGTAACGACCTCTGGATCCAAGAAGGTGTCCGCTAACGCTTCACTCATGTCTAAAATGGCACCAACAAAATACAGGTCTCTTAATTGCTGTTTTGAGTCAAATCCCCCCCCCCCCCCGCTGCACCATTACCCTTTGTAATGATTTCGTCCGTCTCGCCGAAAATGTGTAGCGACGGTATCTGCACCTTGTTTTCGTAGTAATTCAGGTGCACCAGGCTGCCGGACCGGAAGCCGGACGCGACGACGGCAAACTGTGGCTTCATCGTGGTCATTCCCCGCGCGCTCAGATCGCACAGCAGCCCCACAAAGCAGGCGCCCTGTGAGAAGCCTAACAGCCCGTGGCAACCCTCCGCCTGCCAGGTGCGCTCGACCAGCCGCAAGCTCTCGTCGAACCCGTACGCCGGTCCGCCCTGGTTGGTGCCCTTGAAGGTGCGATCGTCCTTGTTGAACCACCAGCTCCGCTGGTTCGGATCCGGCTCACCACCGTCTGCTTCGAGCGGGGCTGCCGGGTGCGGTGCCGAGACGAACACAAGCTCCACGTACTTGTTGAGCATCTTGCGAAAAGAACCGAGCTTGGACTTGAAGCTATCCGCATTCTGCCGGTAGCCGTGCAGTGCGAGCACTTTCAGCTTTTCCTCACCCGCACCGGACACTTTCGACATTTCCACAGTGTGCTGATTCGCGAAAAATGCCGCCGACTAGTGTTTTGGCTCCGTGCTCGACTCCGTCCTCGCTAACCGCATTTTCCGGCCCATTTTGACAGCTGTTTCTGCATTTGATGACATTAGAAAATGAAAACAAAACAACAACACACACACACATAGATACCGGTTGGCACGACGGCCGTCGAATCGATTGCCGATCTTCGCAGTGTGGAAAAAAAATGTTGCCAAAAAAGCACGGCTGGGTGATCGGAGTGCGAGCGACGATCCGATACCTTACCACGAAAAGTGCCCCCAAGCCGGAGCTCAAGTACACCAGCACGGTCAATCTGCCGAAAACCAAGTTTCCCGCCCGGCTGAGTGCGGAAAAACGGGCCCAGGTCGAGGAACAGCTACGCAAGGTAAGGTCGTTTGCAACAAAGTGTGCCGTGTGGCGAACGGGGCAGCACCGGGTTACGAAATACGCTGACTCTGGCAGCATTTTGACGGGTTTTCCCTCTTTTAGAGCTGCTTGAGCGAACTGTACCACTGGAACAGGAGCGCGCTGCCGGCGGACAGTGAGTTCATCCTGCACGATGGTCCACCGTACGCGAACGGTGATCTGCATATGGGCCATGCGGTCAACAAAATCCTGAAGGATCTCATACTGAAGCACAAAATCATTGGCGGCACGCGGGTACACTACGTGCCGGGCTGGGACTGTCACGGGTTGCCGATCGAGCTGAAAGCGCTGGAAGCGTTCAACCGGAAAAGGGCCAAACCGGCGGGTTCAACCGGTCAAACGGCACGCGAAATCCGCCACACGGCGCGACAGTTTGCGCTAGAAACGATCGCCAAGCAGAAGGCCGGGTTCGAATCCTGGGGAGTGACCGGCGCTTGGCACGATGTCGAGGGTTGCTATCGATCGCTCGACCCTGCCTACATTAGTGCCCAGTTGCAGCTGTTTTACGAACTGTATGAGCGGAAACTGATCTATCGCGATCTGAAACCCGTCTACTGGTCGCCCTCGTCCCAGTCTGCGTTGGCCGAGGCGGAACTGGAGTACGACGAGGCGCACCAGAGCCCTTCGCTGTACCTAAAGCTAGCGCTGGAGAATGGAGGTGCCGACTGTGCAGCGCTTCGCAACCATCGCCCGGAGGGGGGTGAGATATACGCCGCCATCTGGACGACCACTCCCTGGACACTGCCCGCCAATCAGGCCGTGTGCTACAATCCCGCGCTCGATTACTGCCTAGTACGCTCCGCTGCCGCCGGTGAGCTGCTGCTCGTGGGGAAAGATCTCATCGACTATCTAGCCACGCAGCTGGAAACTGCACTGACGGTGCTGCAAACCATACCCGGCCGGGAGCTGCACACTCTGAAGTACCACCATCCGATAAACCGCCAGACGGTGTTGCCATTTTTACCGGCCGCCCACGTGAAGGCAGAAAAGGGTACCGGACTGGTGCACACGGCACCGGCCCACGGGCCGGAAGACTTTCTCGTGTGCTTGGAGCGCAAGATAGCGATCGAGAATTTGATCGATGAGCGGGGCCGGTACACCGACCGGGCGCCTCCATTCCTGCACGGGAAGTATGCCCTCACCGAGGGCAACCAGCTGGTGACGGAGGCACTCGCCGGCTCTACGCTCAAACTAACCACCCTCGTGCATTCGTACCCGATCGATTGGCGCACGAAGCAACCGGTCATGCTGCGGGCCAGCGATCAGTGGTTCATCGATACCGACAGCCTGAAGCAGCGCGCGCTGGAGGAAATCAAATCGGTCAACATCTATCCGCGCACGTCGTCCGACGTGAGCAAGAAGGTGATCGAAGGCCAGCTGCGCAAACGGCCGTACTGGTGCATTTCGCGCCAGCGTGCCTGGGGCGTACCGATTCCCGCGCTGTACGACACGGTGACGAAGCAACCGATCGTTAGCGGACCGCTGATTGCCGCCATCGATGCACGGCTGCAGAAGGAAGGGAGCGTAGACTTCTGGTGGACGGCACCGGTGGAGGAGCTGGTACCGGCGGCAGTGCTGCAGGAGCTCGGTCTCACCCCCGACCGGGTGACGAAGGGCAGGGACATTCTCGACATCTGGTTCGATTCGGGCGTTTCGTGGCTGACCGTGTTGGGGAAGGAGCGCGTCGCCGACCTGTACCTGGAGGGTGTGGATCAGTTTACCGGCTGGTTCCAGTCGTCCCTGCTGACCAGTGTGGCGGCCCGCGGCAAAGCGCCGTACCGGGCCATCTTTGTGCACGGCTTTGCGGTGGACGAGCACGGCATGAAGATGTCGAAATCGCTCGGCAACGTGATCTGCCCGCAGCAGATCGCAAAGCAGTACGGTTGCGATGCGCTACGGTGGTGGGTGTGTGCGCACGCCATACAGAACACCTCGATTCCGGTCAGCCACAAGCTGCTCGGCTCGTCGGCGGAGAGCGTGCAGAAGCTGCGCGGCATTTTAAAGTTTCTGCTCGGCGTGGTGGCGCCCCGTGGTCCGGAGGAAGGCAAGCCATCGCCTGCCATTGTGCTCGATGCGTCGCCGCACATCGATCGATACTTTCTGCACGAGCTGGAAGGCTTCCATCGCCAGGCGTTCGAGCTGTACGACTCGTACCAGCACAACAGGGCGACGGCGGTCATACTTAACTTCTGCCTGTCGACACTGTCCGGGCTGTATCTGCACGTGATCAAGGACCGGCTGTACTGTGGGTCGCCCGAGCAGCACAGCCATTTGAGGGCGATCCTCGACCACACCTATCGCACGCTGGCACATGTGCTGTGGCCGATCGTACCGTTCCTGGTCGAAGAGAGCTGGACATTTTATGGTAAATATGACGATATTGTGTTCCCACCATGCTCGTTCACTGTACGCGTATCTCGTTGGAATTGTTTCCCTTCCACAGAGCAAGATTATTTCTACAAATCCAAGCCACACACGCGGCAAAGTGTTTGCCGGAGTGGAGACGATGCGTCGGCATCGGTACACGCTGTTCAGTGTGCTCTCGCGCTACGTCACGCCGTCTATCAGCAGGCACAGCTGAACGTGAACACCTGGCTGCTGGAGGTGGCCGTTGAGTGCAACGATGACGATCTGGCCCTTCTATCGATGCTACATCCCGCCTTGAACACACACGACCACTCGACGGAACTCTGCGAGCTGCTACAGGTTGGTTCCGTCGCGCTGCGTAAAGGAGCGCCGAAGCAGGCTGGTGCTGAAGGAACTCGGTTCACCGTCACCGTCACCAAGTCCGACAAAACGCTTTGCCCGCGTTGCCGGCGATTCTTGGTGTCGGAAGCGCAACCCATCTGTGAACGGTGCAGCACAGTGTTAGGACGACAGTAGCTCTCGGGCGGCTTTCGGATGCCTGCAATTGTGGGACTTCTGCCCAGCAAACGGTGGGTTTGATCGGTTTAACAACTTGTTATTGTGTATTTGTTTCACTATTAAACATTATATTCTCTCAATTCTCTTCTACCTCCCTCTCTTTCTCTCTCTCCTCTTAGGCGGGAATGGTTTTAAGTTGTTGTAAATGATTGTTGCTGATAAACGGGTGAAAGGCAAACCGAAGTGGCTGTGTTGTGTACGGTAAAATGCTTTGCTCAGTAATGTAAGTATGTACAGAACGATGAAAAATGAAGTTGTAGGGAAAAGAAGAACGGAAAAATAGAAGCAAACAAAAATTAAAACCAAAACGCAAACAGTTGCATAAGAAATTAAATCGCCACCAACGTCTTTCGTCTCCTCCGTTAGAGAGAGAGAGAGAGTTGGGGGTAGTAGTAGTAGCCTCGGCAAACGTCTAAAAGGTAACAACACATAACGTACATCTTTTCCGCAAAAGCTTAACTCATAAATCACCACACACTATAAGGAAAACTAAAAATCAAAAAACGATTACGATAAGAACAGTACTTCTTCGCCTATGTTCCGATTGAGAATTTAAAACACTCGCCGGCCGTGTAGAGTGGTTCGGTGTAACGGTGTAAACGAAATAGAGAGCGCCAAATTTGCCGAAAAAAACGAAACAAAACAATGAAACAAACAAATCAACTCAAGAACGTGTTACTCTAAGCGATAAAACCAACACTGTCCCTGCGCTCCGTCCGTACACCGTGTGTGCGGGCCGTGCCATGGCCGGACGTTTCGCGGACGTGTGTGTGCAGTGTGTTTACCATCGATATGAAACAAAAGAGAGAAAAAAGGACACACCACGTATCGATGTATATATATACTATTAAGATGCGACAGTTAATACGAGATAACGATGCTACGTGTTTTTAACGAAGTAGCGATGTAAAGTGTTTTTAGCGCTACCCTTACCGGTCGTCGTGGCAGCGTTCGTGGAAGGGACACTGCTATTACTACTACTGCTGCTGCTGCTACTACTGCTGCTATTAGTGGTGGAATTGTTGCTGTGAGTACTGTTTGGGCTCCCACTGGCGCCCGGCCCCAGCAGGTTCGGTTTGCTGGAGGGAGCCATTCCCGCTGCGCTGGAACTACCGCCGGCCGTCACCAGCATGCCGGCACCGTTCGCTCGTCGCCAGTTAGCGAGCAGCTCCTGCTGGACGTCCGCCGACAGCGCATGGAACACTTCCGGATCCACGCTAGGCGGAAGGAGATTTGTACTTTGCTATGATGATTCTTCTGCTCGCCCTGGTAGTGGCTGTGGTGGTGGTGGTGGTGGTGGTGATGGTGGTGTTGTTGATGGTCCCCACTTGCTCCACGATCGCACCCCGCCGCAGAGGGGGATGATACGCTGACCTCCATCTTACTGCTGCTGCTGCCAGCCGCGGTTGCCATGCTGCAATCGTTCGACGCGCCTGCTGCTGGCCGGAGCACCGTGCATGATGATGATGCGTCGGTCGCAATTCGCTCGCGGAAGAAGGACGTTTGCTTCGCTGCTGTTGTTGCGGCCGTGCTGCTGGTGGTGGAAACGTCCATCGGCGCACCGGACGACGGCGAAGACGAAGACGAGGCAGCAGCAACCGCTGTGGTGCCGCCGGACGGATGGGCATCTTGATCGAACTCTTTGGAATTCAGGCGCAGATCGGCGACACGCAGCTTGCTGAGCGTCGTTTCGTCCGGTTCGCTGTTGCCGTAGTGCCGGTCCTGTGTGCTTGCGGGCCGCCGGCCCTGACAGAACAGCAGCCGGCGCGATTTCTTCGGCGACGGTTCCGCGTCCGATTCCGAGCCGGACAGGGACGCGACCGAACCGGCGTCGGACGAGCAGCACGGCTCGCAGTCCATCGCCGACAGCGACAGGGCGGACTTGTTCGAGCAGAAGCTGATGTCGCTGAGCGTGATCGACTCGTTGCTCAGGTTCGTGATCGACTGCACCTCGATGTCGGACTTTTTGATCAGAAAGTTGGCGATCGATTTGCTGCCGATGCGCCGCTCCTGGAACTTGAAGAACGACAGCCCGAGCAGCGTTATGTTGAACGGCTGCCGCAGGTCCACCATGCGCTCAAACACCTTCATCACGATGGTGAGAATTTTCTCCTGCGCACCGTCCGCCAGCACGAGCCGGCCGCCCACGTGCCGGAACATGGAGGGCAGCAGCTTGTCCTGCTTGGACTCCCGGTGGGTGGTCCGCTTCGCCAGGTCGTACTTGCGCACGGTCACCTTGATCGCGATCGGTACCCGGCCATCGTCCGCGATGTTTTTCACCAACCGCACCAACAGGTGGCGGAACTTGTCCTCCGCATCCGCCCGCACCGAGATGGAGGGGCAGGAGTCCTCCAGGCCGACGGATTTCGGTTTCCCCGTCTGCCGCACGACCGTATCGTCCCGCCCGAGGGCAAGCTGCTTCAGCCGGACGGCCTGCTCGTAGCCGAGATGTTTCGTGAGCCGATCCAGCTCGATGCACTGCAGATCCGTGACGGTGCTAATGCCGCAGCTGTCGGCCAACGTTTGGGCCGTCTTCTCCCCGATCCCGGTGAGGCTGCGCACCGAACCGAGCGACGCGACGAACGCGGTCGCGTGCGTGGGCAGCAGCACCGTCTGTTTGTTCTGCTTGTGGACGGCACCGACCAGCTTGGCCAGCAGCTTGTTGTGCGCGATGCCGGCACAGCAGCGCAGCCCCAGCTCCTGGAATATGCTGTCCCGTATCTCCTGGGCCAGGTGCGTCGCCAGTATCAGTCTTCGATCACAGCCACAGCAGCAACAGCGCCGGAACAGGTCGCGGTCCGTCTCCCGGTGGGACGGTGGGTCGAGCGCGCTCGATTCATCGGTCCGGGGCGGGTGTATGAACCCCTGCACAAAGTCTAGCTTTGCCAGCGCCGCACTGTCCCCGGCCCCCTCCAGCTGTTCGAGCCGTTCCGCGATCAGCTCCGTTACGTCGAGATAGTTTTCGTCCAGCCCGAGCTTCTCGACGTGCGGCGTAAACCGGTGCATGATTTCGTTGATCCGCACCGACATCGCCTTGTACTTGGTAATGTCTTCGCCGTTGAGCAGCACCAGCTCGGGACAGGCGGCGAGCGCTTCCTTCACCGGCTGCAGCTTCTTGATGCCTTTCTCGCGCGCGATGTAGTTCGAGGTCACTACGCAAAAGCGTTGCTTCACCGCGAACGGTTTATCCTTGAGCGAAGGGTTGAGCACTTCCTCCACCTGGGCGTAGTAGTAATCCATGTCGATGTGAATGATGACCCGCGGATGGACACACTCCTCATCATCTGTGTCCTTTGCACCGTCCATCGTGATGCTAGGGCCCTCAGCCCGCCTGCCTCGCGCACTCACTATCCCGCGTTCGTACAGCGCCTGCTAATGACACTGTTGCACAAAACTAACTCCCTCACTGTGGGTGCTAGAACTCGAGTACAGATCTGGATCGACTGGATGGCACTAGTAGTGCTAATGATGGTGGCCGTATCACGGCAATGGTTTTGAGCGTCAGCACCACAGCAGCCATAGGCAGCAGACGACCGCAGGTATACACAATGACCGCCTGCCCGATCGGTTGAGCTGGTCCGAGGTGGCGGCGCAATTTAGTGAAGGGATCGACGAACTGTGGCCCTCTGTTTCATTCAAACGAGCGCATCCGTCGGCTGCACTGGATGGTGGAGGGCAAGGCAACAATGGTAACGACACATTTATGCTGGCCGCTGGATCGATGTGGCCGAATGATGCAGCTGCAGATGCTTCTGCAGCAAACCCACACTGTTTGTTTACGAAACGCACATCGCGCTCGTCTCGGACCCGGTAGGATTGCTTTGCTCCCCCCGTCGGTTGGTCCCGCTCCGACCCCGTTCGGGAGAAAGTTGGTCACTGACGGCAGGGAATTTGGTAACTTTCTTTTCCCCCGTTTGTCACCCCGAATGGGATACCGATTCTTGGCACAGCACAACACAACACATCGACTCTCTCTCTCTCCTTCCCCTTGTCGGTTCTAGCGTTGATGCCGCAGTAAATACACTACAGTTCCGTTGTGTGCTAGCGTGTATGTGTGACGGAGCTCTATTGTTTCGCGGGAGGGTTTTTCGTTCGCGCTTTAGCACATGCCGTTTTGTCGAGCTTTTTTTAAACAGTGTGTAAACAATCGGAAGCTGCAAGCAGCTGTTTTTTTATCGAGATTGAGCGATGACGATGACCAACTTCATTATGCATAAAACGTTTCACAAATCATTTACTGCAGGCGACATGCGGTTATCTCGCTCGCACCGCATGCTGCTCTCTCACGCCTGCCCAAACGTCTGACGGCTTTCCCCATTGTCCAAGGAACGGATCGAACGTTTCGAATGGGGTTTATGTTGAACCCTCAATTGGCTATTTTCAATAGTTTCTGCCCTTCACAATTGCTTCCTTAAAGTGTGACATGAAAGATCTTTTTTGTTGCTGCATGATAGGAGTTTTCTTGCGCATTTTATTTACATTTCTATCATACTCTTGGTTTGACCAGTTTTACTGTATCCGTTTCTGAAGGGATACAAAACCAATCAGCTTCCGTTTACATGCCCTTGGTCGAATTCTAACCCTGTCAGTGACAGCGTACCTTTTCGCAGTAATCGGTGTATGTTTTTCTGGCTGTCTAGAACGTTTGTCAAATGCACCGAAAAAAAGCAAATCAAACGTCAATTAGTTGTGATTAGTTTTTTGCTAAACAAAATAACAAAAGGTTAAATTTGCACGTTCCGTAGTTCCTTTTTCGGCTGGCCTCTTCCGGCCTTGGGTGCAACTGGTAATTCACGTGTGCGTGCGCGTCCGGCCATCCCCCGTTCCCTGGGCCAGCTGAGGCGAAGCGTAAATCCCCCGGGGGAACTGGTGGCCGAATATGTGAGGCTAGCAGGCAGTCGCGTGTGTTGTGTATATGTGGTGACCCAGCATCGCGGACACAAGGACACATTCTCGAAGCGAAGTGGTTGTTACACCACCGTGTCCGGGGGGGGACAAGGGCGTAGAAGCTTCCGTTCGCCGCCGTGTGTGTGTGTGTTTGTTTGTGTCTGTTTGTTCGCTCGTTCGCGACAGGGCGTGTGCGAAGTGGCCTTCCGGGCTTACCGTTCTTAATGATTGGCCCCACACCGACGGCTCGTCGCACCGATTGCGCGCCCGACTGCACGGCCGATCCTTTTTCGGTGCGCTGCGCGTACATTGGTTGTGACTGGTTGGGCGATCTTTTCTAACATCCTTCCTCTCAGCACGTCCCCGCCCAGGCACCCCTCATCTTTGCCCCTATTAACACACCACACACACATACACATTCAAAAGCACAGGAAGAGGCGCGGTAGACGCGGTAGAAGATTAGCAAGTGTTACGTTCGGCAAGCCACCCTCTCCTCCGCGCTTGCTTCCAACCTCGCAACCTTCGGCCTCCCTTTCCACTTCCTCGCTGACACGGTGCAAGCAATGAACAGCAGCTTCCCAGCGGCAATACCGTACTCAAACGATGGTGGCCACCGTAGCAAGCCGACGAGCGCAACCCACAACAACAACGGCTCGTGCGTGAACGATGCGCACGGCAGCGACGAGGACGAGGAGCAGGCGCACGGGCAGGATCGGTTCGCGTTTGCCTGCGATGAGCCGCCGCCGGACGGTCGGTTGCAGCCGTCCGACAGCCTGGAGGACGACCTGGAAGAGGTGTACAGGACGTGCAACACGCAGTCGGCGGTGGAGTGGATCAACGACGACGATGAGCTGGAGCGGTTGGATCTGCCGCTCGAATCGCTCGACCCCACCGGTGGTGGCACGGTCTTCAACCGGGTGGACAGCTCGGACATCATCTACCAGGAGAAGAAGAAAAAGTGCAAGCTGGTCGGCAAGTACGTGATGGGGGACGTGCTTGGCGAGGGAAGCTACGGCAAGGTGAAGGAGGTGCTCGATTCCGAAACGCTTAATCGACGGGCGGTGAAGGTAAGACGTAACACTGCGGATCAATTTTCTACCCTCCCACGGGGGGAAGGTGCGGTTCGAGCTCGAGCCCAAGGTCTTTCCCATGCTCACCGAGTGCCGTTTCCTTTTCGATCGGATTGTGCAGATACTCACCAAACGCAAACTACGACGCATTCCAAATGGCGAGCAGAATGTGCGGAGCGAGATCAAGCTGCTGCGCAAGCTGCAGCACCGGAACGTGATCGAGCTGCTGGACGTGCTGTACAACGAGCAGAAGCAGAAGATGTATCTGATCATGGAGTACTGCGTCGGGGGGCTGCAGGAGATGCTGGACTCGGTGCCGGACAAGCGGCTACCGATACACCAGGCGCACGACTACTTCGTCCAGCTGCTGGACGGGCTGGAGTATCTGCACGGTCGCGGCATCATACACAAGGACATCAAGCCGGGCAATCTGCTGCTAACGCTGGACCACACGCTGAAGATTTCCGACTTTGGTGTGGCGGAGGTCAGTACGCTTGCGGGGCGGCCTGGGTACCATTTTCTAATCTCCGGTTTTTGCTTCCACCGGCACAGGCACTGGACACTTTCGCACCCACGGACGAATGCACGACCGGGCAAGGTTCGCCCGCCTTTCAGCCGCCGGAAATAGCGAACGGACACGAGGTATTCTCAGGATTTAAAGTTGATATCTGGAGCACGGGCGTTACACTGTGAGTATTGGTTGATGAATGCGACCGCCCCGTATTGGTACGTCGATGGCTAATGCTTGCTTCCGTTTTCCCACGCAGGTACAATATAACTACCGGATTGTATCCGTTCGAAGGTGATAATATTTATAAACTGTTAGAAAACATAGGCAAATGTGAATGGAATCCGCCGGAATGGTTAGAGCCGCGGCTGGCCGACTTGCTCGTAAACATACTGCAGGCGGATCCCCGAAGACGCTTCACCCTGCAGCAGATCCGGCACCATGAGTAGGGCGCACATTTATTTGACCCCGTTAGATTTTGAGGCCGTTAATTCCCTTTTTTTATTTGTTTTTAGATGGTTCCAGTTTGCACCGGATGCGACCAGCCCCCTCGTACCGATACCACCGTTGAAAGGCGATTGGAATAGATGTTCCACCGTGCTGCCTTACCTGATAGCTCATCACTATGGAAACGATCGTGACATGCCGTACTACACCGAGCACGACATTAATGGTGCGCGTGTGCTTCGCCGTTTTCCAGGGTTCGTTTCATCTCATGTGTTTTTGTTTACTTTTTTTCTTTTTTTGTGTTAGAAATGGCACGGCAACAGTACGATTCGTACACGGAGGGTGGACTGTACGACCGTGCCTACCTGCCCGCACCGACCATGGACTCCCTGTCGTTTCACACCGACGACCAGGGCAGCGAGACGGGCCTAAGGCGTGCCTACTACAACCAGCCGAACAGTGGCAGCGGTCGTTCGACGGTCGAGAAGCGTCCGTCCCGCAGCTTCTCGCTGTCGCCGAAGCCGAGCATCCGGCACATGATCGGCACCAGCTGCCCGGCCACGACGGCCAACAGCAGCAGCAGCAGCAGCGGCAAGCGGCGCTCGCGCAAAACTGTTTCGTGCATATCTTGGCGCAAGTGGCCCCATTGCCGGCAGTCCTGAATACTCCCCCGCCCCGAGGGGTTGGTGGTGTGCGGTAAGCGGTGGTGGATAGATGTTGTATATGTTTTTGTTCATTCTGTTCGTATCAGTACTAAGTTTTACTTTTGAATAAGCTAAGCCGGTGGTAAACCAGGACGACACAGACCTCAGATGACGCCGAGACGCGACGCGGCAGGATCGGAAGAGCAAAAAATTAAAAGTGAATCAATGCAAGGAATTATTATTTAAACTCAGGTTTCGTTAGGCATCCGGGTGCGTGCGCAACCCGACGGTGCGCAGAATGCAATCACGCAAGGATGTGTGCGCAAGGAGGATTGTTTGCGAAGCGTGAATGATGCGTGAATTTGCCGATCACGTTTCAAGTAGCTAGTGTATTTTTTTGAATTCCACAGTCAAACAAAAAAATCTCCCAACAATACAATTAATGCATCATTTTGCGTTTTCAAGCTGTGTATAGTAGTTAGGTTGCAAGGCGGTAGATCTTTGCATCAGTTTTCCGTTTAAATGCCTGCCCTCGAGCGTGTCCTCGTACCATCCGCAAGTCGCATGTGCTCGCAACAGTGTGCTGAGGCTGGTCATAGATGCGTTAAAGTGTATTACGATTTTCTTTTGTTTCATTTTTCTCCAATTCTATATTGTAACCAAAGCGATTCAGCAATCCATTATTGCTTCACTGCAGGTGTAAAGTTGTACAGTTTGCTTTGCCAATAGCTGCTGTACCACAGCGATTGTGTCTTGCCTTTTGCGATGGAGTTGGCACGGTGGTGCTGCGCACTGTCGGATTCGTTTGCGTATCAATCTCAGGCGGCATCTTGACGATCGATCCTCCCGCCGCTGGCCCACTCCACTGCTTATGTGATGTGGCAGTAGCATAAGCCCTCAGTTTCTCAGTCATCTAGCAGCGAGCTATTATTATAGATAATAATAATGGGATAGGAATGTTCGAGAATGGCCGAACCGTTAACAGCGATGTAAATCGACCCGCGGTCGAAGTTTCCTAGTCACGGTAAGAAATCATTTCGAGTGGGTACAGGCGCAACAAACATGTTCTCTCGTAGAAAGTGATTCTGAACTAAGGAAGTGTGAAGGAAGGGGGGGAAATGGGAGCACGAAGAGAGCGGGGGGCCTAGTACAGTTTGTAATTTATGCGAAGTGAATCGATCAAAAAAGCGTTACACATTTCGGTAGCAGCATGCAACTATCGCATTGCATATTTTGCATCCAAAACCAGTCTTCCTTGCCATAATGAGACACAGAGACAAACACGAGACAAACACGAGAAAAAGTAGAAAACGCCACGCATGGGCTAATTGCCTTACGTTTGTTGTTGGTGGGCTTTACACGTCCGATACGCCGGCGCGGAAAATATACATTACAAATTAAAGCGTTTTGCTCCAGCAAGAGAGCCGGGCTCACTGTTAGCGCCATGTAGACAGAGCACGTGCTGTAAAGATGCATACACACATACACAGACACAGACACAGAAAGCCTCATTGCCATATAGCAAAAACCAGCAAAATGTTCGTAGTTTAGTTCGCAGTTGCATACACAGGACAGAATGGATCGATGCGTCCGGAATTGATGCGCCGTTAATAACAAGCCGATGCAAGCAATTAGTTAAGCCTAAGCCTGCTTAAGCGACCCACAAACAAACACATCCACAAAACGTGGTGAGATCACACACACACACGACACTAATAGAGAGCGAGCGAGAGGACGATATACTTTTTTTAAAATATAAATTATCATTAAAGAAACAGAATTGAAAAATGACTTGAAAATAAAAACAATCGTTTGTGTGTAAGAGAGAAAATAGTTTGTACACCGTACAGCCGTTTGGTGTTTTATCGCTTGTTTGCTAGAGCATGCGTGTGTGTTGGTTTGGTCCATCTAGTTAACTAGGAGTTTCAAGTCCTTTTCAAACAAGCTGTCAGCGTCACAGCAGGCCAACGGAATCCACAACGTTCAATCAAGGTAGTACAAAACAGGTTTGCGAAACTAAAAAAAGAGCATTTAAATAATTTTAAAATCCCTATTTCTAGCATACCACACGCTCCCACCATGGAGGCTAGCAGTGGCAGTAAAATACGACCGCTGGTACAGTTTGACATTGACGCCCGGCTAAAGAGCATCAAGCGGATATGCACCGAGCTGGCGGCCAGCGAACGATGGTGTGAGGATAAACTGTCCAACATAAGCCGATTGCATCGCACAATGCTGGAAATGATGAAGGACGACAATGTGAGCATACCGCCCGGAATGATGATAGTGGACCATCCGGACGGTGAGTCGGAAGCAGTGGCGGTAATGCGGCTACTGCAGCTGCTGCTTGAACAGAAGCGCTCTCTGGAGGAGAAAACCCAACGGCTGGAGGCAGCTATTAGAGCGTTTAAGGAGCAGTTTGAAAAACTATTTTAACGATGGCGAAGTAGGAGGGTAGTATTGTGGAATTTGATTATGTTTTCTTTTGTTTTAAATACATATCCAATAGTCTTCTTCATTTGGCACAACAACCGTTGTCGGTTAAAGTCTGCCTGTATCACTCTAGTGGGCGCTTCTTGGCTTTCAGTGAATTACTGATTACACATAGCAGGATAGTCAGTCCTACGGCGTATGGGGCACGTTCCATTCGGGGGACTTGAACCCATGACGGGCATGTTAAGTCGTACGAGTTAACGACTGTACCACCAGACCAGCACGAAATGCAATAGTACATTAGTGCTATATCTACTCAGTGTAGGTTTCCGGGAAGAGCATGTGTGTATTGAAATTCTATCCTGATGGATGCTTTACGGTTAGAATGAGCAGAACTAAGACACAACCATGCGCAAAAGGCACAAGCTAGTTAAGAATTGTTCCATTTTAATTGTACTTTTTCATCTGCATTGCTCGATTGAAACCTTCCTACTGTTACAGCGGTTCCTGTCCCGGTCCTAATGCATGCGCAGCAAAGCCCCCGCTCGGTCCCGCTTTTGGTCCCTGGTCTCCAGCGCCACTTCCGCCCACTATGTACCCCTGCACCAGCGGTTGCTGCGTTGGTTGGCCGCTGTTACTGGCACTGGGATTGCGCAGTTCCGGCCCCACAAACATCTGATGGTACAGATGGCCCACCTTGGTGAGCTTCTTTTGCATGGTGTTGCGCAGCGGGTTGGTGTACTGGAGCGGTGGTCGCGACGTCAGCGGATCGCGCCAATGGAACCCGGTCGGATCGCACACAAACAGCACGGGCGAGGGGACATGATCCTTCATGTAGTTCCACACGCATTCCTTCAGCACGTAAGCGATCTACGGCAAAAAAAATTAACTCAAATTAGCCACTGTACAGTAAAACAGAGACCGTTATTTGACGCATGCTTACCTCCGGTCCGTCGAAGTACTCCAGCACAATGTGCAGATAGCTAAGCGGTGGCGGTAGCAGCTGGGCCAGTGCCATCAGCTCGAGCAGCTTCGTCGTCATGTACAGCAGGTCCGTCTTCTGGCCGTTCAGCGTTTCCGCCGTCTTCGAGCGCCACTGGTGCAGGGCGGAAGCGCAGAGCGCTCGGAGCAACACCGAGCAGTAGCAGAGCGATGGCCGGTAGCACGCTACCAGGCCCAGAATCGACCAGAGGATCGGCGAATGCCGAAAGGTGCGCTGTATCTGCAGGTCGCGCTCCATCGTGACGCGTATGAAGTCCTCCTCCGGCCACGGCAGCCCGTTGTACATCACGTCCGGCGAAATCATCTCCACCAGCAGCAGCGACACGTAGCTAAACCCATCGATCGTGGCCTGGTGGTCGTTCACGTCCTGGCAGCAGGCGACGATCGCGTTCAGCAGATGGTTCTGCATATCGGACGCCGGCCCGACCGCCTTTTTGCTCGGTATTTTCGGCCCCTGGCCGATGATGCCCGCGTGCAGCACCGTCGCCCGGGAGGCGTTGAGCGCGATGCCCTGCTTCTGGTTGAGCCGTATCAGCAGATCGTCCGGCTTGTCGAAGCTGTACGCTTGCGATTCCGCCTGCGAACCAAACAGATCGCCGTACAGGAACAGTGCCCCCTCGAGCAGCTCGCGCAGGGCAGCGGTGCGGGCGGCTTTCCGGTGGCCGCAGTGCTTGGACAGTAGGCTGTACACCCGGTTCAGCGATTCATCGAGCGATTCCGGTACGGTGCCGGACGGAACGCTCGTGCCGGCGGTGGACAGCTTAAGGCAGTAGAAAAAATATTTCACCAGCAGCTGGGACAGCTTCAGCGTTTGGGCGGTTCCGATCGTTACGCTCTTGCCGAGATCCATACACTCGATCAGTCTTACCGTTTCGTGGATGAGGTCTTTGTACGTTACTGTTCGGCTGCCAGTGCCCAGCCAGTACTGCTCATCCGTTTCCATAGGTTCCGGTCGTTCGTTTTTTACTCTTTTGCCCGGTTCGTTCGTGTTTTCCTGCACTTCCTGCGTCGTCCTCACGGTACACCCACCTCCTTGCGTGTCGTCCTGCCTTTCTCGGCTCATGAAATTTTCCCATATCTTTAGCACCCGATCGAGCAGCTCGTGCATCATGCCGGTGCAGTTCACTTTGCGCAGCGTGCTGCCGAGGATGGCCGTGCGTTCCAGCTTCAACAGTTCCACCAGGTTGTGCAGAATGTTCCAACACTCTACCCGCTTGCACGGACTGATCAGTATCTTTTCGAAGGCCGTTTCGAACGCGGGCTTTACCTTCGGCACGTCCACCGTGCCGTGCGGACCGCCCAGCACACGCACGAGCGCATTTAGGTGCGGTTTGGTGCTGGCAGCCAGTGCCGGTTCGCTCACCGACAGAAGATAAACGATTGTTTGGTGAAACACGGAGTTGGATTTGAAGCTGGCCAGTAGAATTAATCGTACAGCGACTTGCTGCAGGTAGGGAACGTCGGAGGTACAGCTGTTCCACAGCATTTCTCGCATTCCGTCGCGTATGATGTCCTCGAGCAGGGCCGCGGTATGCTTGTCCAGCACGAGCGTTTCCAGCTCGATGAACATCATTTCCAGCAGCTCCTGGCACCAGCCGTGCTGGGTGGACATTTTCGCAAGTATCAGCGTCACCCGGATGGCGTGCTTTTTCATCTTTAGCAGTAGGCTGGCCACGGTGTGCAGCACGTAGGGGAGGCCAATATTGGCGGGCCAGTTTTTCGGCAGCACCGTAAGGGTTGGTAACCGATTTTCGTCATCTGCAAGACAAAGGAAAGCCCATAATAAATGTAAAAATGCATGCAATTCTTCATGCATAGTGCTCGAACGCATCGGCATACTTACGAAGCTCCAGAAATACGGCCACCAGCGCTTGCGAGATCGTTTCGGAAGCTTTGGCTAGCATTAGTAGATATGGTATCGGTTGCTTGTACGAGGCGACGTGTTCTAGCGTCGATTTCAGAGCTTTCCGCAAATCACTTTCGTGCGCCAGCCCGAGATAACTTAGCACCTCCACCTCCGACTCGGACGGCTGATCGAAGTCACCGTTAAAGCGGGCCACTCCCATCGACAGCATGCTCGACATTACCCGGAGCGGAAAGCAACCGCCCAGTCGGGCCACCACCCAGTCGAAGAACGGTGTGTGCGTACCGTAGATCACTAGCATCTCGTTGATGCACTCGTCCATTTCGCGCTGGTCCAGCTTCTCAAAGCACAGCGCACTGAGGCTGAGCAGGTAGCGGATGGCACTACAGCCCAGCCATAGGTTGCACGCTCCGCGAATGTCCGGTGGTCGGCGACGGCAGTGCTTTTTGCACACCTCGCCGAGGAGCTTCAAGCACCAGGACGATATCACGGGACACCAGGCGGTTGGGCCGACCGTTACCAGTCGCTCGAGGGCTTCGTGTATTTCCTGCACCGCTTCATCGTCTACCGAGGGATCGGGAAGGTTTTTCTGCAAATAAAATAAATAAATCAAAATACATCAGTTGTTTTGGCAAATCGACAATGGATAAATTGAGGCCACACCTCAGCACTAAGCATGTACACTTTAACGGCATTGTTGAACACGAGCGTGAAATAATCAAACACCGCATCTCTCGTCGAGGGAAGATCCTCCAGCAGGTGTAGGGCACATTTTACCAGTGCACCCGTATCCTTCAGCGGAACTCCCTTGTACAGCAGGGACACACTTTTCACGAAGTACTGAAGCTCGGCAAGGATCGGTTGCTTTATCATGGCTGGATCTGAAGCATTTAAAACGAACAATAGTTAGTAGGCTGATTGGATGGAAGAACACGATATAAACAAACGCCGCTACGCCAACGAAGGGTAATTATTCGTTTGGATTAAAGGCATTTAGTTTAAATGTGCATTGAAAATAGCTCGAAATACCTTTGCGTTTTAAATGGAATCGCTTGAATAGGGTAGAAATGTTTAAAGTTTCTTTATAATCAAATTTTTGCACAAATTCCGTCCACCAGTGTTTATGAAAGCAGCAGTTTTGTTCCAGCGGAAGACAAACGTCAAGCTTGTTCAAAGCAACGTCAATCATCAATACGCACAGTGTGGCATTTAGCTGGGCATAATTCAAACAAAAAAGATGAACGTTGTTAACCTTTTTGTCTACAGCTACTGTCAAATCGAACGATGCAGTGCAATCGAGTTTTCTCAAGAGTGTTTGACAGTCTAAAGGCGCGAGGTCAAGGTGTATTTATCTAGAAGGTGAATTGTTAACGCGTTTGCCGGGCGCCATAATTGAGAATTGTTATGTCAAATCGCATACAACTTTCTATACCCCCGCTAGCCCTTCTCGATTTTAATACCGGAGCTCCCAGTGTTGTTATGTCAAGTCGTGAAATGTCAATTTTTTCTGAAGCACTTCACCTCCTAATATCCATCACGAGGTCACGAGAGTGACAAAATGATAAACAAAATTTAAAACGTAAACTTTTGTCGCTTTTTTGAGCTTTTGTCAATATTTTGTCACCTAAAATATGGACAAAAGTTGAGTCAGGAAATAAAGTTGACAAAAGTTGACAAAAAGTGGCAATTTTTGACATTTGCGAGAAGGCGTAAACAAATAAGTAAGGGCAGTGGTAACGCCCTTTCGATGCAATTTTATCGGACGCTGCTGTCAAACGCTTCTTCGATGCATATTGCGATTATTTGGATGATTTGAATGGATTAACCATTATAAAAAATATGCTGTTTCTACATAACCTACATAATAAGATTGACAGATAAAATCGGATACGACAATCCGACGAAATCAAAACATTGTATTTTTGACGTACAATAAGATTATTTCCTAACATAAAGTTTTATAAAAGAGAAAGAGAACCCCAGGGATAAAATCAACATGCTTTCTCATGCTTCTGTCCAACTGACTCTCAAGCTAATAGATCGAGATAGCAAGCTAATTTCGTAATCTTTGGAAAATGCCATATCATACAGTTGACGCTTGGTATTCCGCACTTGAGAGCAGGACACAGTTAATTAAACATTAAACATCCGAGAACGTTCTCAAGCTTTTGTTCTCATAGCCACGTTGCCGAGAAACGGAAAATAAAATATGATAAAAGGCGCTTTCCATCTTTTGTCCATTGATCGATGCCGCCGAGACGGTTGTGCGTGCGCCGACTGTCAAACGCGCTCGACTGCCATCGTACGTTTCCTCTCTGCGGAAGCAGCGCTGCCTTGCTTTGTTTTGGTTTTGCTTTTGTAAGTGATGGATCGTGATGGGTAGCTAGCTAGTCAGAGGAGAGCAAAATCGGCCAGTGTGTCCGCTGTACAGTGTTTATTTGAAACACCATTTTCATCATCGTACTCCGTTTTCCGCGGCAGCGTGAAAGTCCCGTCTCGGAGCGAAAAGAAAAAGTCCCCCAGGCCGCCGTTGGCGCAGCGTTTTTCGCTTTTTTCGGGATAGTACCGTGTTTGTGCGTGCGTGCGTGCGTGTGTGTGTGTCTGTGTGCGCGTGTCTCCGTGTGTGGTGTATGTTGTTGTTGGAACCGGGTGAAAAGCCACCTTTTCCAATTTACCTGCCTCACCACACTCGCCAAATCCCCAAATCGACACACCAGCCAGCCACCAGTGCGCCATTGCCCGTTTTGGCCGATTGCAAGCCTCGTCGTCACGCCGTCAGCAGGCAAGCAGCCACTCCGTTCTGTCACCCAGTGTGCGTCGCCATCTCGTCGAGCAGCAGCAGCAGCAGCACGGACGCGTCCATGTGTGCGTACGTGCGTTGATAAAATTGGCTATTTACGCTTGCCCGAATCGACGACGGGGGTCTCGATCCTGTCGAAAGCGCAGCACAGTTTCCTAGCATCGGGAAGCTGTCGTGTTCACACCCCATCCATCGGTAGCAGCCGCAGCCTCGACCATCGTCGGTTCGCATCGACGGTTCCGAGGTGGCATCAGTGGAGCGATATAGTGGAGCGTCCGTCGACTAACGGCCCCCGGCAGCAGGGATCTGCACTGTTGCGTCGCAGATTTGGCCCAAACCACCGCCACCAGCACCAGCCGCTAGAGCGACGATATCCGGCACTCCCGAGATAGAGTAGCAGCAGCAGCAGCACCATGGTAGAACGCATTGTGGAGGAGTGTTGCGACGTGAATTCCGGTGAGTGTGTGTTTTCCCTTTTTTTCGTAGGTCCTACGTGACTGGCTGAACGCGCTCGCGCTTCTCCATCACCACCACCACCATCACCTCAGTTTTCTTTTCCCTCTCTGGTGTGGTGTCGATGGCGAAAGGAGCAAAAACACGGCGATGCGCAGTACGCAGGTGCTACCGGCATTTTCGGTGCTGGCAAGACGACAACACGGAACACCCGGCAAGGATGAAAACAGTGCGCCCCAAAGGAGCAAGGACACGGGTGTGCATATATTCGTTCACCACATAAGGCGGTGGTGGGGAGCTTGTTTAGACGTTGACTTCGCGCTAGTCGAACCATCGTCGTTAGATGCACCACGCAAGGGAGGGGGGGGGGTAGTGCGGGGGTGCGAAGAAAACGGGAGAGAAAGAGGCGCAGCAGCAGTGTGTGTGTGTGCGTCAAAAAGATCACAAACACAGATCGCACCCGCCTAGTGGGAAGAAAGAAGAGCAGCATGATGGCGTTTACACACACCAGCGCACACGGCTGGTGCTGCTCATCGAGCTGTGGAGCGGAAAGAACATGTTTTTTACGGGCACACACAGCCAGGCCATGGCATGGAGCGTGGTGGTTGGCGGCAATGATGATGGTGGTGTGGCGGCGGTTCGAGTCCCAGCGTGTGTGTGCTCTGGCCACTTGATTTGTATTCGACTTTCGAACGACATTCTGGAATATATTTCCTTCGCTCGCCCATTCACGGTTCAACCTGCGGCTGACCCCCGCTCCCTGCCCCTTGCGTGTGGGTACCGCATGCAAAATCCTATGCCAAATGTGTGTGTTTGTGCACCGTGGGGACAAGAAACGGCGAACGCTTTTGACGTCTCTCTTTTCTCCGACGCCCCTTTGCAAAGGCTACTACTGCCTGCTGCCTAGCAATGGCCTGTGTAACCCCTTAATACCTGCGGATGGCGTCTCACAAGCAATGTTTTGAAAAGGTGGCACAGTCAATACTTGTTGCCAAAACAGTGGAAGAGAGTACAGGGGCAAGGAGGAGGAGGGCATTGGCAGTGCAACGCTGCTAACTAAAAAAGAGTCAGAAAACAGGGCTGCGCTGGTTTTTGTATTCCTTTCGATAAGAAACCAAAACGAAATTGTTTCGTAAAGAAAGCTGACGCTGAGAATTATTTAACAAAAATGTCAAAAATGTCCTCATTTTGATCCTAGCAATCCGAGAAAAATACCCTTTTCATCTCGCCATCGTCCGATTCGGCAGCGATTCCTCATTCGACGGAGGCTGTGTGAATGTGTGTTTGAACCTGCAACACAAAAAAATGGTATGTGTGTGTTGTGCATCCACATCACCGTGTGTGGACGATGGAACACACCGCCGCGCACCACCACTACACATCATCATTTGCAGGTTAGCCACTTTTTCTTGGCCGATTCAAGAAAAAAACCCTTCAAAGCAGGACTGCTGCACAACCATCCAGAAAAGGGACAATTTTTCCGTTCCCAGGATGGGAATGGCAGAAGGAAAAGGGTCTGGTAATAAAAAGCTAAAATTCGAAACCGTTGGCTCTCTAGAATATTGCGTTTCGGTGCGCACGTATGCACTTTTTGTTGTATTTGGTGTGTGGCGCTGCGGTGGCCTGTTTTTCTCTGTCGGTCTCTTTTCGGCCTGCGCTGCTGAGCGTTCTACCGACTAGCTCTCGCTCTCTCTCTCTCGCTCTCACTCACCTCTCTAACGCTCGCCGCGCTCCATTCGCCACACCGCACTTCCGCACGCACTCACCGCTTTTGCGCTCACACAACTCTTCGTTGGTGCGCCGCGCACAGTGGTGGTGTGCACATACAACACATCTGCCAGCGGCTGCGGGGTGTGTGCGTGTCTATGAAGGGTGCGTAGTCAACGTCAACAGACTCGGGTGTGTGTGTATGTACCGATCGCGAGCTACGCACACATTCAAGTAGCAGCTGCTCACGTAGTCCGCACCGCCTGGCCCGCCCCTTTCCCTTCGCCTTTCACAAGGGTTTGGTGGATGTTTTTGTGATGAAGAAGAACGGAACACACCGAACACGTTTGGTTTTGTTAGGGTAAGGAGGGGTGCGTAGGGTGAAGGGGGTAGATATGGTACGATCCCCCGGTGAATGGGCAACGGTTCGCCGTTTCGTTGTATGTGGCGTGAGTTTATAAACACACAGACACACACACACAGAGGCACCGCGGTTCGACGTTCGCTGCTGCGTGTGTACACAACGACGCATACCAGCGTGCCTGTTTGCGTGCGACGAGAACACACACACTCACACACTCGCACCGCCGCCGTTCAGTGTGTGCGCGCTGCGGCGAGATGTGGTGTGTGACGACGAGACCCGTTCGAATCTCATCAACGTCGTCGTCGTCGAATCGCCAAATTTAACACGCAATAGGTTTTGCCACGATGTTTTGCTACTACCCCCGGTGCTGCTGCTGCTGCTACAGGGCGGTGGGGCGGTAGTGCCCGCGATTGAATGTGCTGCGGCAGCGGCAATGTGGTCCCAGAACCTCCTCTGAATGTGTTTAATAATTGAAATCTGCTCCACTCTCTTTTCCGTTGGGGCCATCTTCTTCTATCGCCCAAGATTACAGCGCAGTACATTGTTGCCTATTTCCTGCCCGTCTTGGACGTCAGCGGGCGCCGCCACCATCGCCTACTGTTCGCCTACTTCTCCCGTAAGCGCCTCACACACTTGAATGTCATTCGCTTTTGCGTATCTCGTTTCTGGCCGAATGCTGCCAAAGCCGCACTGCCGGCAAATGGACAATGCTGGTGAAAGGGGGAGGGGGGAAGAAACATTGTAGGGCGCGATTTGTTTGTTTTTGTGTGGGCCATTTTAAGCCCCATCCGAATTAATCAGCTCTAAGCTCTCCCGATAGGTTGCTTTTTGGTTACGGCGATGACGGCGACGCTCTCGCCGCGTTGCCAAACGTCAAAATAACAACAACAATACACGGAACCACCGCCATGATGTACCCGTGGGCCACCACACCCCTCCCCCTGCCCAGCACTTCCGGTACCCATTGATGTTTGTTTGGATGCACGAATTTACGCCAGCTTTTTTTTTACTTTTTCTTACTATCTCTCCAAAACGGCACGACAAGGCGACCGACCAACTCGCAACTTGATTTTCACCTTTCCTTTGCATCGCGGTTGGTAGTCGTTGTCGGAGTGCGTGCTATCGGCGTCCTTCGAATGCAACGAGTGTAGTAGAGTTTGTAATGAAAGTAAAAGGGACTATTTTGTGGA
The DNA here is from genome assembly GCF_016920715.1 of Anopheles arabiensis. NCBI lineage: Eukaryota > Metazoa > Arthropoda > Insecta > Diptera > Culicidae > Anopheles > Anopheles arabiensis. Next base: position 32,830,251 of record NC_053517.1, read on the forward strand.
ATTTAGATGTCTCAGGTTAAACTAGCATACCGAAAACCATTCTGTACAAACACAACTCAATGTGACACCTTTTGGATGATGTAAAAGTGGTAGGGAAAGGCAATTCCACGTGCAATCCCTGCTTCAACGTGAATGTTTTGCGTTCTTGGTGGTGCGTATTACATGGCATAAACAAGTAAATATTGCACATGTATCATTCGTGCGGGATTGTGATTCTCACGGGTTTGGTCTTACTTACACCGCCGATTTGCTCTTTATTTGACATGAAATTGCTGTTCCGACAGGTTTGTGTGTGTCTGTCGTGAATGTAAAGAAGTGAAACAAAAAAAAACCCAGATCCAATCCATCGTGTTTTGTCCATTGCTATTTCCTTCATCGCGAAGGAAAAAGCACGTTGTGTGTGCTCTGTTTTTTGTTGTTTCTGCTGTAGTATTAGACGGTTCCGCCCGAAAGACGAACAAGCCAGCTCCCCCCCCTTATAGCGACGACCTTCGCAAAAACGCAAAAGAGGAAGGGGGAGGTGCACGGTTGTTGTTCGTACCGGTTCAACGGTTCGGGTGCTAGAGATAACAACCAACAACCAACCAGAGTGAGGGAGGTAAAATTGTCCACCCCACACCCCCACCAGAGTGGAGGGGGAAAATAATTAAAAGAAGAAAAAAAGATCAAACAAACAAAATAAACACCACATCACAGAAATGACGTCTTCCCACAAAGCGCGGACAACGGATCTCTCTATCTATCTGACACACACTGATCGTCAACGTCTTTTCCCAACAAGCACGGGAGATCGAATCGAATGGTGATGGGTGAACACACCGAAGGAGTGGATGTGCCAAGGGTCGACTGTTGTGGCCAAATATATTTGTAGCACGTTTTTGTTGCCGCCGGCTCGCAGCAACTCAAACGGAGACGACACAACTCGACCATACCACAACGACAACAACAACAACGCGGTGCATAAATAACTCGACCGATATATCTTCCTTGTTGATCGTCGTCGTCGCAGTAGGCATCTTAAAACGTTAAAAAGGATCTGCCGCCGGTAACTTCGACGCGATACTCTCGCGAAGCAGGCGAACGTGTGCTGGGAGGGAACAAAAGAACCCGGAAGAAAGGGGTAGAAGAGCGAGAGAGAGGGAGTGGTAACTTTCTTTGCTTCCTGTCCCCTCCTGTTGATGATGGACAAACGGATGAAATTTCCTCATATTTACCCGTAACGGTGTGATGTTGTGTACCGCGTGGTGTTTTCTGTTTCATCATCATCATCATCATCATCATCTTCAGCGTCATCGTTGGTTTTTGGTTTGTGCAAAATGAGTAATCAAATCCGGAAAAAGAAACTTTTCTACCACCACCCATTCTGAATTGTGTGTGTGGGAGTTGCCTGGGGGATTGCATTGTGGGGAGGGGACAGTGACACTTTTGAAGGTGTAAGGGGATGATTTTGTTGTTGTTGTTTTCATTGCAATGTAGCCAAGTGTTGGTTTAATTGGGGTGCACTGCAACGGCGACGGGCTTTGACAGTAGACGGAAGCTTTGGTCATTATTTTACCCCCATACACACAGTAGGCTGAGTTATTGGATTTGCCCGTCTAATTGCGATGGCTGACACACACACAACGGGCCACAGAAATGATGCAATTTTCGCCGACATTTGAAAGTGTTTCTACTGCTGGAATGAAACTGATTCTTACATTCAATTTCATAAGAACGTTATATTCTCAGTAATCAAAGAAAAAACACAATTTCTAGCCCACCAGAGCTCTGGCGTGCGTCGTTTATAGTTCTTCAATTTCCACAATTAAAACATTGTGTTATATTTACTTCGAACTACGATTAACAGTTACATCGCGTTCTCAAGGGATAATGCACCATAATAGTGATGGGAAAAGTAAGGATTTCTTCGGAATCGACTCCGGCTAGCTCCGTAGTTTTCTGGCATCGATTTCGGATAGTAGGTCCAGAATCAGTTTCCGGAATCGAATCCGGAATCGGCTCTGGAATCGGTTCTGGAATCGATGGCGGCATCGGAATTGGCTCGGAAATCAAAATCGTCTTCGAAACGTAGTCGGTTTCGGCCTTTTCATAAGAATAAGCTTTTGGGTCCAAGGATGCTAAGTATTGATTAGCCGCAGAGAATCAAAATTTACTTGTAAACGATCCATTCTCATGGAGATTCTTGGACTGATTTCGCTTCTGAAACTTTTTACTTCAATGCTAGAACTGATTCTGTTCCGGAGCTTATCGATTATGATTTCGATGCTGGAATTGATTCCAATGCTGAAATCGACTCTGGACTCTCCGACTTGACTGAATCGACCAGCATTGGAATCAGCTCCGTAAATGATTCCCAATTCCCACCACTACACCACACAGCCAGCAAAAAAGACGTCAAACAATTAATCCCGTACTAAAAAAATCCTTCTCTCTCTTTCTCGTATGTTCTTTTTTTGTTTTAGATCCAACCCGCAAAACCGATGTCGCACGGTACAGCAGCGAGGAGGTGTCGGGCAACGAGTCCACCGAGGCACGCATGCTATCCGAAGCCGAACGGCAGGCCGACTTCAACCGGCACAAGGAGGAGATGAAGCGCAAGCGGCGCCGAAAGAAACGCACCAGCTCATCGATGCAGTCGTCATGTTTTCAAGGTAAATGAAGCCACACACCGCGCTTCGTACCGTGCCTACCGGTGCATGGGGCTGCTCCGACCAACACCAACGCCGCCTCACCGTCATCACCACACCCCGCCGCAACACCTGATGCACAATTATCGTTAAACGGTTCTTACTACTATACTCACACGTACACCCCTCCTCCGCTAACGCGTTGTGTGTTGTACGATTCGGGTGCATCGTTTAAAAGATCGGATTTGCTAAATCGGCTTTAGCGGCAGCAAGAGCGCGCACCCACCGCTTTAGCGCCGCTCTGTGGCCGCTCCAAGTGAGAAGAATTCTTTCGCAATGTGGGCGCACCACATTTGTCTCTGGCGGCGGGTGGTGGTGGTGATGGTGGTGGAAAAGTGCAGTGTGCAGTCTCTATGTCGTATGTATGCGTGCCGGTGTGTGTGTGTGTGTGTTTCTGTTTGTGTCGGTTGTTTGTAGTTTACTCGCAAAACGCATTGCCCTACTAACCGGCCAACCACCCCTCACGGCCAGCCAGGTTGATTGGATTCCTTTCGCTTGCGTGCATCTATCATCCCACTTGAACACACACACACACACACACACAGATAGGCACAAACGCGCATGTACGACTACGATTGATGATCTGCAATCAAGCGAACACAATAGAGTAGCGAACTGTAATATGGCCGGTGATGATGATAACATTTAACAGCTTTGGCGGCAATTGCGTTAGATACAAAAAAAAAACACATAAGGGGCTGCATAACGGGGAATGTGCGTCCTCCCATTTTTCCCCGGGGCCGGCAAATCAAAAACCGTATTCCCATCGCTAACCTGCTCCCGTATCGATCCCCTGCTCTTTCCTCTCCCCACGCAGAGCTGTACAAGCTGACTGGCGAGGTGCTGGGCGAGGGTGCGTACGCGTCGGTCCAGACGTGCATCAACATCTACACCGAGCTGGAGTACGCGGTGAAGATCATCGACAAAATACCGGGGCACGCGCGCGGCCGCGTCTTCCGCGAGGTGGAAACGTTTCACCACTGCCAGGGGCACCCGAACATCTTGCAGCTGTTAGAGTTTTTCGAGGATGACGAAAAGTTCTATCTAGTGTTCGAGAAGATCAACGGCGGGCCGCTGCTGACCCGCATCCAGGAGAACGTCTGCTTCTCCGAGTACGATGCGGCGCAGATCATCAAGGAGATCGCGTCCGGGCTGGACTTTCTGCACAAGAAGGGCATCGCCCACCGGGACCTGAAGCCGGAGAACATCCTGTGCGTCTATCCGGACAAGCTGTGCCCGATCAAGATCTGCGACTTCGATCTCGGCTCCGGGATCAAGTTTACCACCAACATCTCGTCGCCGAACGCCACGCCGCAGCTTTTAACACCGGTAAGCCAGTGCAGTGAACGGGGGAGAAATTAACCGTGGTGGTAGTGGTAGCACAAAATGGGAGCGGGGGAGTGCGCGCAGCACCATCATCCCGTGTTGTTGTTTTCGTAGTCACTTATCGCCGGGAAGGCAACTTTTTTTTCGCTTGTTGTTGTTTTTCTTGCTGCTCTTCCCCTTTCTGCGGCTTCTTCTTCTTCTGGTTGGTCATCGTTCTCCCAGTTGGGACGGCTGATTGCTACCGATGGTAGCGCGGTGATAAGACATGACTAAGGTTACCTTGTTTTTGTTGTTTTTTTTCCACCCCTCACGTATGTCTATATTTTGATTTTATGGGTCAACATTCGTACTATAAACCCATCCGCGGGAGGCTCCCCCTCTAGGACCTCACCGCACATGGGTGATGCATTTTTTGCGTGCTTGCTTCCTTCAAGTTTGCTTCCTTTCCTTCTTAATCTACTATTGTGAAACGTAATGAAATTGGACACCACGTTGCGTTGTGCTGTTCTGCTTTTGATGTTGTTGTGTTGGGGGTAAAGATAAAACGGCATTGGTCCCATTTGATGTGCCTTTTGGGTATCGCGACCCAAACAACCTCCACCCCCTTGTGCGCACATTTGCTGCCTCATCGTGATAAGAGACAGGCATATGGGCTGGGTGGGTGGTAATTGATTTGTGTTCCTTGGCTATGTTCCGTCTCGATGGACTCGGGAGAAGAAGCCGGCACGGTGTGAAGATTGAACCCAAGAGATTCCAAGCCCTTGCTGTGGCTCTTTTGTTTATATTTGTAACTTTTGGATAGAAACAGTTGCTACTTTCTCGTATTCTGTACAAATCGCAACGAAGAGAATAGCCCACCATGTCCGCACCTTTCCTGTTTTGGCGTTAAATATTTGTTCTTTGTTTAAAATTTAACGTATACAGTGTGTGTACACATATTAGCACGGTTGCAATTAACACGGCAGGGATATTAACTGCGACGGTGTGGCGTGAGTAGATAAGTAACAAGGCAAACATGTTTGTCTGCCGAGTTCCTGTGGCCAACTACTGCGGCTGTGTGTGTAGTAGTGCTCAGTTTCACCTTCATACGAACCCCCCTCACCCGGCGTTGAACGCTGATTTGCGATTTAGGCGACATTGTATCGATGCAGTAACGTCGCGAAGATGTCGGCGAAACTATGTAATGGATGGTCCCGTCTGGGGGGAAACGATCAGTGTGTGTGAAGTGGTTGTTTGCTCACACCGGGGGGGAAATAGTTTAAAACCTTCACTAGGTGCGCGAATTACTTGACAACTTGACCTCTCCATGGGCTATCGATAAGAGGGAAAGAGGAGGGACCCTGCTGGCAGTTGTTGATAAGGAAGAGCGATGGTCGGAATGTTGGAAGGATTATTATTCCCTTTTTAGCGTGTGCGGTGGAGAGGAAGAGAGGGAGCATATTGTAAGCCTCTCCTCCTGCCGTTGAACGTTCGTATCGACTGCCTCTTGGTATTTCTTCCCAGTGCGCACAAGAAAGTGAAATCATCACTAATGCTCCGCTCTCGTTTTCTCCTTCCCTTTTCCCTTAGGTCGGTAGTGCCGAATTTATGGCACCGGAAGTTGTCGATCTGTTCGTCGGTGAGTCGAACTACTACGACAAACGATGCGACCTGTGGTCGCTGGGCGTGATCGCGTACATACTGCTGTGCGGCTATCCGCCCTTCTCGGGCAACTGCGAGCAGGACTGCGGCTGGAACCGGGGCGAGAACTGTCGCACCTGCCAGGAGCTGCTGTTCGAGTCGATCCAGGAGGGCCGGTACTGCTTCCCGGACAGCGAGTGGCAGGACGTGAGCGAGGAGGCGAAGGACCTGATCCGGGGGCTGCTGGTGAAGGAGGCGCCGAAGCGCCTGAGCGCCACGGCCGTCCTGAACCATCCGTGGATTCGCATCAGCGACGATACGGAGTGTGCGGTCGGTGGTATCAACTCGAAGGCGAACAAGGAGAAGCAGCGCCGCCGGGTGCTGAAGACGCCTGGTGTAATTCGACGGTAAGCCCAAAGATCGTCGTTGTGTGGAATGTGTTTGTAATCGATGTTTCTTTTCTATCGCCTCCGTAGAAACCAATCTGCGCTCGAGTTGTCCCACTTTGCCGAATCGGCCATGGCGGTCAAGCGCGTCATCATGCAGCACTTTTCCATGCGCTACGACTATATGGCGAAGGAGCGTCCCAACATCTATCAACCGTCGTACAATGGCAGTGTGGAGCCGGCGGCAAAGCCCACCGAGACCGTGCTACCGACGCTGGTGGTTGAGACAGGGAACGCACAGCCGCCGAACAGCAGCAGCAGCAGCAGCAGTGATGTTGTGAAACCGTTTGTGCCGCGAACGGAAGAACCTAATGGAGTCTGTGATGAAGATGAACTGTGTAAGGAACGGGACGAAGGGATGGAAATGCAACCAATGACCACAAACCACGTTGAGACGGGAAAGGACTGGGAAAAGGATGAGGAGGAGCAGAAGGAGCTTATCAGAGGTAGCTACCAAAACGTTTCCATCGATAGCCAGAACATGGGGGCGGCGGCGGCGACCGGAGTAAAGGTGCCGACCATCACGATTGCCCCCGTTGCCGCCGGTAACGCCGATGTGGCGGTGGGAGCTGCAACTATCGAAATAGTTGTGAACAGTACGTCTTCCGGAAGCGAGGGTGATTGCACCTTCTCCAGCAATACTATTGCCGCGGGCCGCAGCGGATCCGATGAACGGGGCAGTATTGTTGGCAGCGGCGGCGAGGCGGAGCGGAAGGATTTTCCGCAGCAGGAGAATACGAGTGACAAAGAATTGCAAAGTTCTGATCCACCGAAAAACAATGCTGCCGGCGGTGGTGCACGTGATGATCAAGACGATTCTGTACTGACTGGTGGTAAAGCCGTGGCCGAGGCTCGTGCGGACGAAGCGCGGGAGGAGGAGCTGGAGAAGGCAAAGGAAGTGGTGGTGGAATTGTCTCCACAATCGTCCACGCTCTCCTCCCCGGTGCGCAGTATCGTCGGCTCGAAGGCAACCGGCGGCCCGAGGAAGGCCAGCAACGGTTGGGATATTCCGCCCGAGTCGAACTGGCGGTACCGGGGCGAGCAGCAGCAGCACCAGCAAAGTCCTTCCTCGTACGAGTACAACAGTCGCAGCCAGCACGCGCACGGCTACAAGTACGGTAGCTCGGGCTTCGGGTCGAGCTACAAGGGCGGCCGCAGCGGTCACTACCACTCACACCCGCAGCACCACCAACACCATCACCATCATCACAACAATGTGCATTACAGTAACTATCACCATCATCACAGCAGCAACCACCACTCGCATCCACCGATGTCGTCGACGGGGTCCTATCGGCAGCAGAATGGATCCGGCCACCACCACGCCGGGTCGCACGGCGGCCACTACGGTAACAGCCACGGCAACCATAACTACAGCAATGGCAGCAGTATTGCGCCTCGGTACGGACGCATCGTGCGAGCAGGCGCCACCAGTAACGAACCGTTCGACGGTGGCTTCGAGGGCCGGTCGGGCATGATGGCGAAGCAGCAGCGCCATTCGTCGCAGCAGCAGCAGCAGCACTATCCGTACAGCCACCATCCTAATCACGGTTCGTCGTCGTCGTCGTCGGCTTCACTGACGTCCTGGCGTGCCCAACCGTCGCCGGCGTACGGAAGCAACCAGCACCGGTACGGTGACGCGGCCGGAACCGGCGACGAGGCGGAAACCTACCATCGGTACCACAATGGCAACAACAATAGCAGCAGCAATGGCGGCGGCGGTGGCGGCATGCTGACTGCGTCGCAGTCACACTACGGCAACGGGAAGATCACCACCAACCCGAATAACTTTAATCACCATCAGTACAATCGCGGAGGAACCAATAATAATGTTAATAATAATACTAGCAGCGTTAGTAGCAGCGGAGGAAGTAGTCATCATCCGGCAAGGATGAACGGAGGCAACAGCAGTGGCCATCCAAGTCAGTACCACCATCAGCAGCAGCAGCAGCAGCAGCAGAACCATCAGTACCATCACTACGCAGGAGTGAACAATAATAATGGGTCGAACCATTACTATCACAATGGCACCGGACGGGGAGGCGATGGTGGTGGTATGGGACATTACAACAGCAGCAACAATAATCATCATTACGGTGCTGGCAATGGTCATGGCGGCCAACAGCAGCAAAAATCGATGCCATATCGTGCGGTGGTGGTGCAGCATCATCACCAGCAGCATCAGCAGTACCAAAATCAACGCTATGCTTCACCATCGTCCTACGGTGGGATGCGACGCCCCACGCAGAGTCTGATGATCGATGCGGTCGACGGTGCCGGCATGAAAGGAGCGGCGGCCGGTCCGAGACGCGCCAGCGCTGGTCAGCAGCAATCATCACTACCAATGCAACGGGCGTCTCCACCGCAACAGTCGCAGCAGCAGCAGCAGCAGAGTAGGAGTAATGTTAACTGTGATCCAACTACAAATACTATGAATAGATATAAGCTTTATCATTCTAACTCGACCACGATCCTGAGCGCCCTCAAGCGGGAAACGCGCAACTACGGCTACCAGTCGATGATGGTCGGTGGCTTCGAGGGCCTGAGCCTGAACGGTGGCGATCACTACCAACCGGCCGACGAGGGCGAAGAGGCAATGCTGGAGGAACCTCCGTTCCACCTGATACCGCGGCGCACCGACGAGACGGAGCAGCAGCAACAGCAGCAGCAAAAGCTGCAGCAGCAGCAGGATGCAATCGACAACATCGACGAGGGCGTTTACAGCAGCAGCTCGAGCAGCAACACCAGCAGCCACAGTGGCAACAGCATCATCAGTGGCAACATAGCCACCACTACGGTGGCCGGGTTCGGCGGCACCGGCGGCTCGGGCATCCTTGCCGAGCTAGCGATGGCCGACGGGCTGCCGGTCGGGCTTTCGCCACCGAACGAAAGCTTGCTAATGCAGCGCCGCCTGTCGCTCAAGTCGCGCAGCCTCTGTCTGCCGGTCACGATCGGTAAGGCATCGCCGGCGCCGCCACCACCACCACTGGCCATCATGCCCGCCGTGGTGAAGATGGTCCCTTCGTCGGGCGGCGAGTTTGAGGAGTGCACCACCAACGGTCACCAGCAGCGGGAGGAGGAACCGTCGCCACTGTCCTCTCCGGAGCAGCGCAGCGACGAGGAAGTGGGAGGCTGTCCAATCTTTGCGGCCGCGCGCCATGATGCAGAAGGATACTATCCGTACTATCCGCGCAATGGTAGGGTCGGTACGACCGGCGTTACGACGACGCCAACGCTAACCATTACTACGCACAGTGGCTAGAAGGAGGGGGAGAGGGATGTACGTGTGCTCCCCGGGGGACGATTCGCCATCACTGTCGTCCCGTTTTCTACTTCTTGCTTTTTTAACCATCAGCCTGCAGTCGACAGTGGACGGCGGAGCAGGGAAAGATGAACGAATGTGGAGGCATGCTTTGTTTCCCGACTTTGTTCACTCTTTTCTTCTCCCACCGTCGCTGGCGCGTCACTGAACCGGTTTGATTTGATGCATGCCTTGCCCCAACCCGCGCATGCTTTGTTTTTGTCAACATGGCATTCTGTTTTGGAATGCTGCGTACAATTTGATTGTGCAAATAAATTTTGGAAGATCCCATTGTGTGAACCAGCCGATAGGATCGGATGTATATTGTTTAGATTGTTAAACTACGTCTTTAAGTCACCCCAACCATCTTAATTGGGCTTCAGACTGACACAAAATATTTGATGCTATACGGATAGAGTAACTATTTACCGTAAAGAGAGAGAGAGAGATGGAGAGAGAAAAAACGTTATTGTGCGTTCGTTTGAAGGAAGAGTGGAATAATGTGGGAGTGTGTGTGTAGTGTAGTGTAGCGAGAGGAGAGAAAGGCTTCTATTGTGCTGAGATTTCGATAATGCAATAAAGGGAAGCGAAGCAAAGAGCACAGTCGGGAATAATATTGTAAACAGGATAGATGTTAGAGGACATCGTGATATCTTTACCTGTATTTGTACACACGACGCACACAGGCCAAGCATCGATACTTTTGTATTTAATCTTTTTTTGTACTTTACACTTTTTTTAAACAGAATTTTTGTTTTCTCCTCGCGTATCAATTTGTATTGGAAACTATCACACAAAATTGGTGGAATATTTGCAGAGAGTAAAGGGAAAAAAAACAAAATACTGCGATTACGGGAATTGTTTGGATTTGAAATTGGATCGAATTGGAATACGAAAAATACATACGCGTATCTGTGGACTATTTTTTCCCCTTAATTTTTTTGTTGTTTTGGGTTTGCTCTCGCAAGCGTATACTAAAATACAGCTGGGAGTATAGTAGATGTTAGTAAACACCATTCGAACGAACGACACGATAAAACAAGGGATGTTGCTCCAGTGGTACAGTCGAACGCGGGCAGTGGCTTAGGAGTTGTAGAAATAATGGTTAGCGTTGCAAGCGTCCGTCGTCCCCATATAGTGTTAGTATTGGATAAGGTCCTACCAGGTAGGTGGGTCTACCAGATCGTGGTCGAAAATTACTATACAAAAAAACGAAATGCGAAAAGAGCAAACTTTGTCAAACGCGCATACACTCGAAAAGGAACCATCCAAACTGTCGAAAACAAAAAGAAAGAGAGAGAGAGAGAGAGAGAAGAAAAACAAAACAAACTCAAAACGAAAGCCACCGCCTCCTTCCGCACACTCCTCTCCGCCTATGCTGAAAACAGTGGTACGCGCACGATGTCGCTACGCTCAGAGTGATTCGTGTATTTCGAGACGAAACCGTCGGCGCTGCTGCGTAGCTTTAGAGGACGCGCTATGTAGAGTGGTGCGCAACCATTTTTTGTTTGTTTTTGTTTGCGCACATATCTCTCCCGTTTGTCTGTCGGGCGACTACCGGTTGGCTGCAAGAAGCGGTCGGTTTATTTTTACTCTTTTTTTTTTTTTTTGGGCAATGCATTGCTTGTGCACGCGCGTGCCCCAGCTTCTCGCAAGTAGTGTGGAAGTAGTAGCGTGTGGCGCATAGTAGCAGTGTAGTGTAATGGCCACAGGGGCGGGAAGTTACAAGAGACATACACGCTGGGCGGTGATGTGATGTGATGAGCGTGAAGGAGGCGCAGCAGGAACACAACCACGAACCTACCTTCTTTATGTGAGCGCGGGGAGCACAGGCTCTTGAGGATGTGAATACCGCGAACGCGACAACACGAGAGCAGTAGAGGCAGAGTGTCGACTAGTGATGAGAACGACAAGTGAAGTGTTGTAATCCTTAAGAAGAACAAAACATAAAAAAGCGGCACTAAAACATGGCAGAAATAGGGGAAAAGGGAACAGGGAAAGCCCGAAACCCGAAAACAAAAACAATATTGGGAAAGCACATGCTCTCGCAATATTGACATAGACGGCAGAAGAAGAGAGGTGTCCGTTAATTCCTGTACGCGCACTTCACCATTCTCCTCTTCCATTGTTGGGTAGATGTTGCTACATTTTTAAAAGAACACTGTTGTACAACCCGTTTTGACCATGCGTGTTGTACTGCAACGCTGTGTGGGTGCTTTTCTTTCTTTCCTTTTTTATTTTTTATTGTACAGTGTACATCTTTTTTGTTGTTGTTTTAAATGTTAAAGTAAAAAAGGAACGAAGGAAGAAACGCGCAAAAAATGAGCGATTTTTTTTTGCTGTGTGAAGTTGTTGGGAGGAAGAACTTTGAAGCTGCTTGATTTTTCTTCGGGAAAAAAGCGATACAAAAGTGATGAATGATGTTGTTTGTGAACATTGAACGTCCAGCTAAGGAATGATGCGTATAAAGTAGCATCATGTTGATGATATTTGCATAAGCTTTGCTAATGATGCTGTATGTTATTAGCAGCTTGAAACCCCTCAGGAGGCGTGAGGTTATTTTTTTGTGGGAAATATATTGTTTTTTACCCTAATGATTTTTAAAAAAAATGAAAATGTAAACCAAACCCCCAACAGCAACGGCATTTTGCATTTGATCCCCTTTTTTTAATTCTTTTCTAAATCAATTCTTTTGTGAATTATCATCCAGTATGGATGATGAAGAATCAAACACTTCCTCTCCCCGTTAACTTACACTTACTCACTCACTCACTCACATCATTAATTGTTAAGATAACTGGTTTTTTTCCTCATCTTAACGTCTAAACCATTCGCTTTCCCTTTTCCTAAATGGGCTTACACTACTATTGTTTTCCTATCACAAACAACGCCGTTCTAGTATTAAGAAGTTTCTAACGAACGAGAACTTAGAAGATCGGGGATTAAGAGAGAGATAGAGAGTGAGAGAGGGAGAATAAGAAGCATCTCCAAAAACACCACCACCACCAATGCAAGAGTGAAAACAAGAGCAGCATACGTGTGTGCGAGGTTTAACTCGCAGCAATTAAGAAGCAATATACGAAGTAATCTTACATGAAGACGAAAATCAGTAGCCCGTAGCAACCCCCTTTACCCTTTACTTCCGTTGCAACCGGGTCGGTTGCAGTAGGCGGGCCAGAACGCACACGACTGGGGGAGAAAAAACGCACATACAGGACAATGATGTTTGTGTGGTTCAGTTGTGGTAAACAGAACGGCCAATTACACTTCCCATCTTTTGTGTGCCTGTGTGCCGATCTAGTAGCCCTCCCGTGCCCGGATACGACAACCTCTTCTCCTATCCCCACTGTCTCCTATTTCATCTTCTCCCATTGGATAATAATAGTATAAGCAAACAAACAAGGCGAAAACAAACTCCCCCCTAAACTTGCGCTTCTACATTCAAACAACACGGATACTTGTACCATACCAAACAAAATGGCTCTTTGTTCTGGCTTGTATTACTTGTGCGCGATTATTGAGTTTAACAAAAAGGGCAAAAAGAAACAAAAACAAGTAGGTGCAAAAACAAAAGGAAGCAACAAAACACACAAAAACATTTGCTACAGAGACATTGCTTTAGAAAAGTATTATGTCGCAAAAAAAGAAGAAAAAAAAACACAAAAGACTGGTCTTAACACAAAAGCAGGAGAGAAAGCTACGAGAGAAATGTGAGAGAGGAAGATAAAAATGGTGTTACAAAAATCACAACAAAAAAAACTAACTAACGATGAAGAGGAAGGTGTGTGGCCCCGTAAATATTTCATGATGCGTGATAAGGGTGATTGGCAGCGATTCGTTTGGGGGAAAGTAAATGAAGTAGAACGGGCGGGGGCGTATACAAAATACACAAAATTGATAGGGTTTTGCTTTGGTTTTTATTTTGCTAGTAAAAAAACACACAAGGTTACAAGAAGTGTTGCAAAAATTTGGAAATTAGAAAGAGAAAAGGAAAAGACGATGAGTAGCTAAAACAATAGAAAATGATTAGCAGAAATAATAATTGGTAGCAAAGTTAAAACTATTTTTTGGCGTAATATTAGTGCGGTAATACACATTAAAATTATGTTTGTTTTAGTTTGGTCAAAGAAACGAAAGTAACGAGAAATTATACATGCACAAGGAAAACACCATTTGGAGATCGTACTCAAACCACAATAACAACGAAAAGCTACAAAAATCACATGACCCACAAACACAAGTTGGCGAACAATGCAGCGATATGCCGAAGAGGAGCGCTCAAGAGCCACACAGCCAAGATGAGTGAGATATGGAGAAAGGGAAGGTGGTACGCAAGAACACAACAAGTATGTTTTGCGAGCATTTGTTTATTTTTGTTGGTTTGATTTATTGTTTAAATCAAGAGTGATAAGTGACAAGCAAGACGGAAGGAGAAAAAAAGCCCCCCAAAACCTTTGATTACTTATGTCGTGTAGGGGGGGTTCAGGAATACAGGAAAGGCCAAACGCAAAGCAAAGAACTAACGCAATGGTACAATACACAAACACAAACCCAGTAAGTGGAGTAAAAACAAAAACAAAAACAAAAAACACAAACAAAAAAAATACACGAAAGACGTGAAAAGCATTGAACATTTAATGTTAAGGGGGGGCAATCACTATTAGGATTTACCCCCTGCCTAACCCTCCAAGAAAGTTAATCGAAGAAGAGAAGAAGAAAAAAAAACACTCAAGAATAACAAACAGGAAGAAAAAGAAAATGAAAAGGAAAGATACACACAAAAAAAGAAACAAAACCACTAGAAGAGAAAAAAGAAAGAAAAAAAGAAACGAGAGAAGTATATATTTTTATGAATTATAAAAAAACACAACACAAGAAAACAATTTGAAAAGAAACAGCACACTAAACTTTCCCAAACGGTACCCCACAGTATAAGTAAGGGAGTGAAAGAGGGTGGCGTGATGTTTTTGTAGGGAGAAAATACGTACACTCACACACACACGCAAAAAGGAGAAAAACACACACCAAAACAAAAAGAGGAGAAAATAAATACAAAAAAAAAAATGTGAAAAACTTAAAGTGATGAATCTATCAATCTACTAAACACAAAGAAAAACATCCATAAAACACACAAACACAAAGAATCACAATGGAAAGGAATAAATCCACATACAAACGAGAAAAAAAGAAGAAGATACAAACAAAGGAAGCAAAAAGCACTATTTACTTATACTCTAATAAGGCGAAAGCAGCGAAAAGAAGAGAGTTAGGGAGGAGAGGAACGAACAAGAGAGGAAACAGACACAGTTCCATGGAACGAGCAAGTGTTGTGGTTTAGTACAGGGGGTGGGGTGCGGAGACAGGAAGCAAAATCGGTCCGAATGCGTTTGTTTTGGAGCACACTCCACTCCTTCGAGAAAAGAACTCTTTTCGCTCTATTGTTGTTGAAGATGCCATAATTGTGTGACACGATTTTGCTTACCGTTTTGTTTCCTCCCGGGGGAGGGTTCCTAGCGGCTTTTGTGTGCGCGAGTGGGTGGGTGGGGAGACGATTCGATCCATAATGGTCCCATGAGTGGCGGACCGGCGGGGTACGAAAACGAAGAAAACGAAGAAGAAGAAGAGGAAGGAAACAATAAGAAATGACCTGAACATATTTTCCATATTATATGAAAGTAACTGTTTTTTGTCTGTTTTGATTCTTTTTTATACTTATATATACACCCACAAATACTACGACAAAACTGAACTGATAATTATGAGACGGGGAGTCGAACTATTGTACGATCGAGGCAGGCAAGTCAGCAGGAGAAGTTGGAGTTACAAGAAGAAGAAGAAGCAGAAGAAGCAGAAGAAGCAGAACACGAAAAGTGGTGAACCATTTGTTGTAGAAGAGACAATTTCCATTAGCGTACGCGCGCACGCTGTACCAACATTTTCCGTATTTACACCGTGTTTACTATTTTGTATGTGTTTTTTCTGCTTTCCGTTTAAACTTTTCACTACATCCAAAACGGTGCAACAATTTCTGGAAGGTGAAAGAGTTCCCGAAGTAGGGAATATACACAAACACTCAAAAAACAACACTTACATACACACCTATATACATAATGGCACGTGAAAATGGGATTATTCCGCTGCGGACAAATGAGTGTGTGAATGTGTGTGAGTGGATATATCTCTGTCGTCGCAAGTTGTCATCACGATTCGAGGGCGCTTGGAGTTGTAGAACGATAAGCAAAGCAAATAAGGAGAAGTAAAGTGGGAGCGAGCGGTAAAGAGGGCAAGCAGCAGGAGAGTGAAGGAAAGGAAAGAGAAGAGAAGAAAGGTAACAAAAATTAAAAAGAAATGCAAAAAAGAACCCTACAAATAAACGAAAACGAATGATAAAAAAGGTCTTACTTTTATTCTCCGTTGACGCAGTAAAGGTGTCCCGTTTTAACCGGGGAAGGAGCCATATTTCCAATGTGTACTATGATGACATTCGCTTCCTATAGGAGCAGGACAAGGTCGAGATAATCAGCCGTATCGAGAAACTCGTTCGTCGATAAACGCCGCTCATGAGCGGACAGGGTTCGCCGTACCGGCGAACTCGTTCGTTCGTGAGAACGTTCGCCGCGAGTTACATATGAATTCCTATTGATATCATTATTCCAAATTCTGGGAATGGTCGGGAACGAATTTGGGAAAACCCAAAAATGATGGTAACCGAAAACTGATCATGATCGTTAGGCCGGGGACATTGTCCGTCCCGATATGTAATTTTTTTCATGGCGCATCTGCTGTGATTTGTAAAACTTGAGTGTATTTGCGGATCAAAATAAAGCATCCATCTTTTTTCATTCGATGTAATTCTTCAGCCCGTGTTCTAAAGCTAATTAAACGTTGTTGTTGTTATTGGAAAAATAACATATTTTCTGAAATAGCGATGCAATTCCGTTGGTCGCGACATTCATTTTCCCTCATCAAAGTAGGCGAGATGATCCTACTAGAGTTTTGGGAAGATTTTTACAACAGGAAGCTCACGGAGAAAATGAACTACGCTACATGACAACGTTCGTTCCCATTCCTATGGTGGGAAATCCGTGAGGTTTTGAGCTGCGGATTATAGCGCATTGGTTTGTAAGTGATTATAAGCATCCCGCCAACCTTACGGTATATCACGTTTAGCCAAATTGTCAGAAAACCATTCATTCTTGTGAGAATAATACATTAATCCGGATTTTTTACTAAGGCTACACAAAAACGGTGAGCGACGAACGGATTTTCATCGTTTGCTCCAACGTGCTGAGGACCAAAGATCAATTTTGTGTCACAGGTTTGTTCGTTGATATAAATTACGTCTGCTTTTTGATGGTCTTCTATAAATTGATTCGAAGAAAATATAGCGAATCTGGCTGGAGCTGCTGGAATTGCAAGCTATCAGCTATAAATAGCTGCGAAATTTCCAAACCATGATGAATAGCTTAATGTAAAAATTGCATCTTTTTTTGTTCTGAAAATGGTTATGCTTTTTAAAGTACTGCTATCGTTAGTTTGATAAACCAACATTTGGTACAAACTACAAATTCACACCTACATCCGATAGATCGTCTGCAGTTGCTTCAGCATGTCACGTCGTTTAATAGTTCGTTGAACAGCTACGCTGTCATTAAATAGCAGTTCCTGTAGCTGTTTCTCGCTTTGTTACCTCCGTGTCACACGTTCAACTATTAACCTTCATTAACACGCGTACTCCATTGAAAAAAAACTCCTCTCATCCAATTTATCACCTTCCATCCTGGGGCATCATGGGGCCGAAGTATCCGGTAAACTTTCCCTCTTGTTTGCGTCAGCGGTCCGAATTTCTGATCTACAATCTCTGCACACACCCGCCGCCACAGTTCGCATTTTGGCACAATTTTGTATTTACTGCTCCTTTGTGAAAACGGCCGGCTTTGCACCATTGCACGTGTTCTACACCGGTGTGCTGCGGATTCGGTATTATCGATCGCGTAAAAACTCTCTCCCGCGGTTTGTGCGCGGGTCGCAGTAACCGTTGCGCGGGTAGCACGTGCTTAGCATCAGTAGTGCGACAGGGTTTCGCGCTTGCACCGTGTGTGCGTGCGTGCGTGCGTTTTTTTTTCGAGGCCATCAAAAGGGGAGGAATGCTTGCGCGTACCACTGCTTGCGGGCCGCGCAACCTTTTACGCATGCAAAGCATGCGTGACATGTTTTGCTTCTGCGCGCTTGTGCGGAAGATCCGTCAATTCTCTTCGATCGATTGTGCGCTTTCTTAGTTCCGGCGTCGGTACGCGGAGTGGCGGAGCGTTGCGGGAGGCAGTGTTTTTGGCGTTCCGGCTGGCGCGCTGGAGTTATTAAATGGGGTTGGACGGGCACACGTTTGTTTGCTTTGGAGGTAAATTTTTGGAGATTGGAGAAAGCACTTTCTTTCCCTCTCTTTCGTTCTTCTCCGTTTCGCGGATGTATGTCTGTGACTGGGTTTGGGGGCAGCATTCTAGCTTGCGTTGCGCTTGCGTGTTAATAAAGTGGGGGGGAGAGAATGGGGTTTTTTCGTATGTATCGAATGCGTGAATGCACTCAAACAAATGCAACAATAGTAGTGTGATTGTTTGGAGCAGGTACATCAAGGAAGGTACAAAGGGTAGATCGCGTCGAAAGAGAGATAGAAAGGGTTCAGAAACAAATTGAGCCATATTGTTCGGTCGAAGAAGGCGATCACTGCAGTGTGCGGGAGAGTGGAGCTATTGTTCCCTTGTTATGATTCTTATGCAGTATTGCGAAAGAACAGTTATAAACTATTGATTAAAAAAAATATTGCAAAATTAACGTAAATTCAAATTATTAAAAAAATATATAATATTATTTTATTTAAATTGTTTGAAAATTAGTTTGAACAAAAATCTCATATGACAGTTTAACAGGTCGTGCAGATTCGTAGTTTGATTAAACCATACGAAGCTGGAACTGTTTTAAAATTATTTTATTATAGGTAAGTTTGTAAATACATGTGCATAAACATATATAGGTAAGTAAGTTGCTTTTCAAAACATTCTTTATCAACAAAAGTGTCGAAACATGTGTGTACGCTTGCAAAGCATCACGTCACACGTTGGCCCCACGCTCTCTTACATTTGCGTGCTTGGGTTTTGGAATATCGCTCAACCGCGTTACCATAGGTCACCATACAAACGAACGAAAGGGGAAGTTTCTAATCTGTCTCAACGCACCGAAAAGGGCGAGCTACGGTGTGAGCTTTTATTTTAGTAGTCTAGTGTACGTTCCGGGAGCTGTCAGTTAATGGAGTGCTTTCGAGCGATACGGACGTGTACGGTACGGCGCCTGTAAGTGACTGTGACGCACAGGTTGTTTGTGATCGATCGGTGCAAAGGGTGAAAAGCAGCAGTAGTGTACAGTTCGCGGGTGCAAAACGTGGTTGGTGCTTACGTCTTCCATTGCCTTGCCAACGAGGTGGCAGTAATTTAACGGTAGTGACAATAAAGCATGATGTCAAAAGTGGTGCTGATCGTGACTGTTGCGGCGGTGGCCATCATTAGCTGCAATGCGGCTGCCGATGTGGAGGAAGCGAAAAATGCTAAAGATTCCTATCTGGCGGCGTTGAAAAATTCACACAAAATTAATGCACTACCGTATAAAGGTAAGGGGGGAGGACAGGGTTTTTGTCGTTGCCGGAAGTGAAAGCGGTTCGTTGGCAAACGGGTTGATATTTGACGTGATATTAGTGAGAAGAGTTAGCAAAAATAAAAAGTACTCTAAACAATGAAATGTGTAAAGTGTAAGCATTGCGCAATGTCAAGAATAAATGACGAATGAAGGCTAAAATGGATTTGCTCAAAGATTACAAAAAGATAAACATTGTTCTAGTCTCAAATTCTTTTCGAAACAAAACAAAGTGATAATTATCATTCTGCTTTATCTGAAATTGGAATTCCAAAATATTAAAAATAGTTAAAATATATTTTGGTTTAGAATGCTTCCGAAATATTTTTGGATTCGTCCTACGATTTTTCGAGTGCTATCTAGATTTTGTTTTAGACCGATCGTTCCATTGGATTCAAAATATATGGGAAAGGGTGAATAAGTCATGAAATGAACACAAAAAAATCAAGAAGCAACCAAAAAATCATCGAAAACACTAAAAAAATGTTAATGTGAATGTGATCTTCATAGATAATTTTACAGCTTACATGTGATGTATCTTAATTATTACTATTGATCAATAAAACTAATACACTTTTACAGGCACACCGATCCGGATATCCCGCGGCGACTACAACATCGTCCCATCCAGTTCGTACGATTACAGTGTTCCTGCGGGAAGCTATGGACCACCAACCTCCACCGGCAATGAGCTGTATCAACCGGCCCCACATAAAGAGTACGGTCCACCAGCACCAAAGCCCGTCTATGGTCCGCCGAAACCTATCTATGGACCACCACCACCACCACCATCCGGCCCCGTTAGCCATGGCATGCCGTACTTTAGCCCAGAAAACTGGCTACTAAGCAAGCTAAAGTTTAAGTTTGATCTCTTCACGATCGGCAAAATACTGCTGAAGCTGGTAATCTTCAAGAAGATCGTCAAGTTCATCGCCCTGCTCTGTTTGCTGTTCTTCATTCCGACGCTGAAGCCTTCCGGCGGCGGCGGCCACAGTGAGGAAAGCAGCGAAGAAGAACGTCGACGATCGTACGACTTGCAGTGTAAGCAGGAAGGCTCCGGTGGCATTTTTTTCTTTCTACTAAACTATCTCACTTTACCGGTTTAACAGTTGACTACGAACGACGGCTCGGTGAGATGACCAAGTTTGGACTAACTGCGCTGGAAGCGTTCACCGTCGATAACGCACTGTACTGCCCGGAGGAGAACCTGCTTTCCTGTCGCTTCAAGCGCATGTTTGACGTCATCGATGAGTCTTATCCCGTGTCCAGGTAGATATGGTGCAGTATAAATTATCAACCATTTCTTAATTATGCTCTAATTCCCTTTGCAAGGATCTACACCATTTACCTGCCGCCAACGGAGAGGGACAGTGCGCTGCAAAGTGCATCGTCGGAGGAAGAGCATGACACGCGAAAGCAGCCCGATAGTAATGTGGGTCAGGAGGAAGAAAATTAGCTGCCATATGAATATCGGTACCAGGCCGGGGTAGTGTACTGTTCGTGTTAGTAAAGAAAGTCAACTCTGGCAGAGCTGTTGCAGTGTTTAGTTTTGTTTCGAATAAAATATTTAATAATTTATTAATAATTATAATAACAGATTTTCATTCCTTTTTCGTTGAATTCGTATACCATACGCAGCTAGTTAACGTACGCAGCCAGTTGTTCAGTATGGCGTACCATGCGTCTCCATCGTGTTGAGCTCCAACGCGAAAAAGGACGATGCTTCAAGTGAATCCGTGTTCCTTTATCAACCATTGTTGATGTTAATTTTGCTGTGACATTCATTTCCGTATTTCTCTCAGTTTTTCCTTCACTGCCCATAAATGTGTTGCAGTACCCGGAAGAAAATAATTTCACAAACAAATTAACGAAAAAATCACGAACGCAGCCAACCGTTACGGATGAACAACCATGCGTCTCCACCATGCTAGGAGCAATAGAAATATTTACATTTTTGATGCTTTTTACTGATGTTTCATAGCGTCAGTATTCTATACGTACACAAATACTTTTGTGGGACCTATTGAATCGATTAAACACTTCAAATTATTGTAATACGAAACGCTTTTTTAGTACACTGACTATCTTTATGGCCATAATTAAATTTACAACGAATGTAATTGTGAAAATAGTGATATCTCGTCGTTCAATTATGTGAGTTCTAGTCATCATGCAAACAGCATATTTTCAATACGGGTCTTAAGTAAAGTAGTACATGGTTGTATAAAATGTAACTCATTTATTGTACAAAAAATTAAGTGTTTAAATCGAAATTCAAGCATGGCTTCACATTCTTCATCAAATTTAATCTAAACCTATTTAATTGCTAATGGTTCATTAAGACTTTAGAAAAAAAGCACCATTTCGACCAATCTCATGGTGCATGAGCATTCTTACAAAAAAAATGACGAAAAGCAATGCAATTAAACTGTAACGTTGTTATTTCAATAAAAAAGAGCTATCACTTTGCCTTACCTCTAATGCCACAAAAACAAAAAAAATCCAAGGTAGATTTCAAACTGGTTCGAGTAACGGACGAACGGATGTACGCTGCACTCACAAGCTAAGCGTACTCATCGTGTACGGCGCAATGCCCATCTTTTGTTTAAGCTTTTTCAAAAACTGGGCCGCCATCTTGTCATGGTTACGGTTTTCGAGTGCAGTGACGGAGTAGGAGGCTGTGCGGAGAGAATAAAAAGCGAACATTAGCATGCTAAACACCCCCTTCGGCAGCGCTTTACCCTACCGATCGTGAACGGGAGGCTGAGTGGAATGGTGATGGGTGCGATCTCGTGCGCCTCACTCGCGTCACGCACCACCGGTATCGCATCGAGCCGTAGGAAACATTCGCCGATGTGCTTCTGGCTCAGGCCGAGCAGCTCCGACACCTTCACGTTCAGCATGAGCAGTGCATCCTTGAGGGAATGTTGAACCGGATTGATTTTGCTGCAAACAGGGATGAAAGTAAACATAAGATTAATTTGCTACAACGATGGATCGACGGCACTGACGTACAGTGTAAACGATTCGTTGTAGATGGGGGAATAGTTTTTCGACTTCGTTTTCGTCTTCAGCTCCGGCAGCGGTGCACCGAACTGATCCGGCGGCAGCACGTTCAGCTTCACGTAGCTGTCGCACGAGTGTTTGTAGTCCTTCGGCAGGCGCAACTGCTCGGCCCGCAGCACCTTGATCTGGAGCCCGTCCGGCTGGAACCAGCAGCGCACGGTGAGTTGCCCATTTTCCGGCTCCTCCAGCTGGTCCTGCTGCCGGACGCGCTCCAGATAGTAGCGATGAATGAGCTCACTCGTGGTGCAGCTGAACGTTTCCAGCCGTTCGCCGATCGTGGAGCAGGCGATCGTTTCGCTGATCGTGCGGAAGTAGTGCTGGCTGAGCTGGGTGTAACAGTCGCGCAATCGCTGGAACGTTGAAATGGAGTCTTTTTCTGAAACGGTGGAGAAGAAAGGATAATGTCAATGCGAAGAGAGCTTCCAGCCGCGGAGAGGCTTTACCTCTAAGAGCTTCTTAATGATTTCATCCATCGTTGTTTCGAGCACCGTCCAGAGATCTTGCTCCACGGCGTGCAGATCGACCTCGGTCAGGCTCTCGCGCAGCAGCGCCGCCGACTGTACGATCCAGTGCCGCAATCGTTCGACGTGCTCCACTGGCGATGATTGCGGTTTGGTGGCAAAGAATCCGCCCGTCAGCGTTCCGTTCGGGCTGCCACCGTTCGGGCCAACTTCGCCGCAGGCAAGGATCAGCGCGCGAGTTGTCTGTGTCACGTGATCGGCAATGTAGCGCACACACTTCTGTCGCCAGCTCGCCAGCCCATCGATCGGCAGCATCTCGTCGGCCATCAGCTGCTCGAGCGAAGTTTTGCGCGTCTTTTCGGGTGTGTCGCTTTCGACCGACCCGTTAACGCGCGGCTGACTGTAGCCGAGTTCGGCGGGAAGCCGGGCCAGGCTTTGCATCAGCACGCTCACGTTCGAAAGCACCGTTAGTGATCGTTCGAGCGTTGCTAGCTGCGTTGCGTTTAGTCCACCGGCCGAGCCAACCGTTGAGCCGTGCAGTGCTTTCACCTTGGAGAGTAGACGATCGGCATAGAAAATGCAGCAGCTACAGATATCCTGCGAAGGAGTGTGTGAAATCAGACGGTTGGAGTTACATTTTTGTGAGCAACAAAGATATAAAGATAAATAACAAAATAAACAATATCTAGTGCAAATATGCACTAGAGGAATAAACTTTCTTAGGGTTATACTGAATTCTGGTGGAGAGCATATCCAGTGGACGTGTTATAACTGTACTACCAGGCGGTGTAGTAGTAAAGTCGTCAACTCGTTCGACTTAATAACATGACAGTCATGGGTTCAGACCTCATATGGGGACCGTCTGTCTCTCTGTAGCAAGGACTGACTTGGACTTGACTGATTTGGCTGCGTGGTACTGGATCAAGTCTCGAGAGCCTGCATAGCCCGACATGTCCGCGTAGGACGTTACACCAAATAGAAGAAGCTGCTTTGTCTGTACTATAAACCACAATACGAACCGTTTAGGATTATTGGTGTATTAGTTAATTTGGCCCTGTAACAGGATTATGCAACAAAATTCTCAGGTACCCCATAGAGCCTAGGGACATATCATGAGAGACTGTTGAGAACTGATCCCGCTCTCATATCGGTCCTGGAACTTATACAGAATCCAATTCTATAACTGTTCCTGATTCCATAAATGCAAACATAATGTATTTTGATTTTGATTCCATACATGCGACAGAAGTGTGTGCGCTACATTGCCGATCACGTGACACAGACAACTCGCGCGCTGATCCTTGCCTGTGGCGAAGTCTAGTACTGTTCTCAATTCTTCTGGAGCTGGTTCTGGATCTGATTTTGAACTTGTATTGTTCTTGGAATTGATGCTGACTCCATATCGGCCATGGAACTGATTCAATATGAGAAATTGAACACATTCCGAACCTTTAATGACCCTGGTTCACTGGAATCACAAACCATTACCGGCGTTGGAACTGATCTTGACCCCACGTCGGTATTGTAACTCTTCCCAATGTTAATCCAGTTTAAGAACTTTAGCAGAATTTGTCTCAGTCTGTTAACAAATTTAAATCCTGAGTTGATCCTGGAACCAATTTAGCATCTACTCCGATCCTGGAACTGATTCCGCTACTCGTCAACGAACCACCAACGTGATGTTCGAAGTTATGCCGCTAAGAATGCGCTTTGATTATCTTCATCTTCGCTTTCTTATCCGTTCCATAGTATCAAATTCAGTGATAATCAAACACATTGAATCAGACATCAGCGGAACTATAAAGAAGCTAAGACTACTTCGAACAGTCTTCACTTGATATGGAGAAAGGAGACATGTTAGGCAGACAATGCAGGCAACAGGCATGGTGGAAGATGGCCTCTATGAAAGCCCCATTCCTCCACACAAGTACATCCGCACATCCAAGGAGTTCTGCATGAAAACGGGGATTGTGTGATGCTAATGATCTTGGAAGATCTTTCTATGTAATATTCCTCAAAATACTAATAACGAACCATTTTGCTCTAGATGCCGGATTCAGATCTAATGCATACAGTGCATCTCAACAAATACCCCGCATGTGTGGCGTAGGGTAAAACGATTTGAAAAACAGTCTGATCAAGAAACGGCTACTAAAACCGAGATGGTGTGTTCTGGATATAGATTTTCTATTGGAGGACGTTGCTTCGGTGAACCATAACAAATGACAGAGTCGCAACACTCAATCAAATCGAATCAAACAAACAAACCCCGATACATACCCCGATGCTTCGCTTGAGGAACTTTTTCATCTCGTCCTTATCCGGCCACGCCAGCTGATCCCAGAAGATCTTGATCTGCGAGATGATCTCCAAAATTTCCCCCGTAGAGGAGGAACACTTCGGCCCTGGAACGGCACCGGTCGCTGGTCGCAGATCGTCCTCCTCCAGCACGGTAACGACGCGCGAAATCGTCTTGATCGCAAACACATCCAGATAGTACACGATGCCACCGCGGAACCATTGGTGAAACTCGACGATGTACGGATTGTGTGCACACTGAACCACCGTGTCGGTTTGCTGCAGGAACAGCTTCAGTATCAAGTACAGCTCGAACAGTGTCGAGCTCATGTCGAGGCTTTCCATCTCGGCCCGCCGCTCCAGCTGCTCCATCCGGAGCGTGATCTTCTTAAAGCCGTTGCAAATGGTCTGCACGATCGGGCGGAGATGGGAGACGATGCGTGCCTCGTGCTGGATGCAGATCTCCCGGCTATAGTCAATGTCCATTACGCTGCAAATGTAGCATAGAAATCGTTAGTGGGGTTGAAGCTTTGGCAAAGGATGATTGGCAATCGCGATCGTTACCAACCTTTTAAACACTCCATCGTAGTACGTTTTGGCACGGAGCAGATCGGCCTGCAGCAGCTGCACAAACTTGATCAGCGATCGTAGCTTCTCCTCGTTCGACTGGCTACCCTCGATCGCGGACGCTAGGGACGTCTCGAACCAGGTTCGTGCACCAAGCTGCACTGCCAACACCGTTGCTTCCTTCATGGTGGAATGCTTCGTACAGTCCACCGCCATCTGCTTTAAGGCACTGAGAATGAGTAAAAAACCAAGGGTTTTCCATAAATTTGAGTGTCTATCTCCTTCAGTGTCTTCCACCTTACCGTACGGTGGCATCGGAAAACAGATTCGCTCCCTTGCGCATGGCTAGTTGGTCCGCCTTCGCCAGCAGCTGCAGCACGGCTGTAACCGTCTTAACGATATCCTTATCACCGGCCAACCGTTTGCGCATCTTCACCACGATCGACAGGCAGGAGGGCAGGATGCGGCGGGCACCTTCCCAGAAGCGTTCCCGCTCGTCGTCGGTCGTTAGGGCGACCTCGTACGCACCGCACAGCTTGTCCAGCACGCTCTCCAGCAGCGTGATCGACAGCGGGTAGGTCAGATGCACCTGCGTATAAACGAACCAGGCAATGAGCGTCTGCTCGATGGCGGTTAGATTGGCACACTTGGTGTACTGCTGCAGGATCGCTTCCCCTTCGCTGGTCAGCTTGCCGGCCCACCAGTACCGGGCGACGCTGGAGCTGCGCAGCTCGTACTCCAGGATGCAGCGCAGCATCTGCTCGTACTCGTGCTTGGCGGTCGCCTTCTCCAGCTTGGAGGTGAAGAAGAACTTCACCTTGATCGTGCCCTGCGGGTCGGGTTTCTTTTTCTTCGCCAGATTGTACCACGAGATTAACCCGGTCGATGTGATGGACTGAAGAGTATAAGAAAACGAGAAGTTTAGTGTAATAGTTTTAAAACACAATGTAAAGTATAAAGAGATTTGATTAGAAAGGGGAAAAGCTTTCGAATAGGTTACGATCAGGTATGCGCGCTCGTTTGCAATTGATACTAGCGCCCTCTATGTGTGAACATATGAAGCTATCTCGTACGTTTCTATTATAAAGGCCTATTTAGAGATCGAGTAAAAGTGAACTAATTTCTGATAATTATATTTCATCTATAATATTTTTGGAAGTATAGCGAATATTGCATTATTTGTTTGGTATATGCTCAATTATAAATTTAATATATAATTTATTTAATATTTGATTCGCTTTACAAAAAA
This sequence comes from Anopheles arabiensis, assembly GCF_016920715.1. Taxonomy (NCBI): domain Eukaryota; kingdom Metazoa; phylum Arthropoda; class Insecta; order Diptera; family Culicidae; genus Anopheles; species Anopheles arabiensis. The sequence goes on from NC_053517.1 coordinate 32,856,953, forward strand.
AACGGTGAAGTTCAAATGTTAGCTTTCAATGGCGGAAAATTGTGTTATATTTCATATTTTAGTATTGGAAATAGAAATTCAATAGTTGAAGAATAGAATATACTTTCATTTGGCATCTAATGCTCTTCATGTTTATGTGTTATTATATATTCTTCTTCTTGTTTGGCTCAACAACCGTTGTCGGTCAAGGCCTGCCTGTAGGGTTGGCTTTCAGTGACTTACAGGGTTTTCCAGGGGTTCTCATAGTTTTGGTACACTTCCTGGACTCTTTCTTATGGGAAGTGAACTTCATAAGTTGGCAATTGAACTATATGCCAACCTTTTTGGACAGGATCGTTTGAAATTCCTATTAGATTTGTCCAACAAAGGTACCATAGAGTCCAATTCCTATTACATTAAGTTCATTTCACTTAAGAAAGAGCCAATTAAGTGTCCCACAGCTATGAGAACTTCTGAAAACCCTGTATGGGATTTCCTCAAGGATATCACGGGCATGTTGTTAAGTCGTACGAGTTGACGACTGTACCACTTGACCGGCTTGTTATTATACATTACTGGAAAACAAAAATCGCGCACACTTTCATTTAAACACTAAATAGATCAAAGTGTATGAAAGGGAAACTGCAATTTAAATATTTTGATTTGAATAGTTTAAAAATATTCTAAAATACTATTAATTGGTATTTTACACTAAACTAAAGTTAACTGGATTCCCCAGCAGATAGATATTTTCCCCTATCAAATTAACCTTCTTTAATCAGCTATTTTATCTAAATTTTCACCAAAATGTGAACATATTTGTTTTAAAAGGTTAAATTTGACTGGAATTCATTTTTTGTTCATTGGAGAATTTGATTGCTAACCTTTTGATCCATAATTTTGCTTTTTTGTGCTAAACATAGCAAAAACTTCAAATGTTTAACCTCATTTTCACAATATATTTAATAACTGCTTGAAGTTGAATAAAATTTTGCAAATAATCAAGAAAATAATCAAAACCAATTACCTCCAGTGGAATGCTGGCGCGTCCAATCATTTTAGCGTGCGATGCGACGGGATTAAACAGCGACAGCACATACTTCTTAGCGATGCGCAACGCTCGCAGGAATTTGTTCGGATTGTCACTGTTGTTGAACACTTCGATGATAAGCGTTTCCTTTGTGTCCTGCTTGACGGCACTGGGGAACAAAAACAAAAAAGGGTTCATCACACACTGCTTAGCCACATCAACAAACGCGCACGGCTACCTACACAGGAAACTGCTGATTCCAGGACGGATTTAGCGTGCCCGGTACCGTTGCCGTTCGGTGCAGTTCGCGTGGCTTCTCCTGCAGATACACGATCACGAACGCGTTCGGTAGCGGCGGCTGCCGGTCGGGATCGTCTGCCGGTGGTCCGTTCAGTTTGGCCTCCATCACTTCCACCCGCAGGTAGATGTCCTGGGCGAGCATGGTTTCGACGCGCTGCTCCAGCACTGCATGTCGCGCCTCGTCCACTCCGAACGCTTCCTGGATGTAGGAGTAGAGCCCCTTCTGGGTGAGCTTCTTCTGTCGATCGACGATGTTGCCCTGCTTGATCTCGTGCAGCACCTTCTCGTACAGTATCTCGACCTTTGTAGCGTGAAGGAGAAGGAGAAACAGCAAGAAGATTGAAATGAAAGTGGTTAAAGTGTTACAATATTATGCTATTAAGAACTAAAGATTGCACGAGATCTAGAGAACAGCTAATAGGAAGTTGTAGGGCTTGCGCGATACAATTTATTTTGTTTAACGTGACAATTGCGGCGAGTGAATTACACGTGAACTGTATTGGTCGGCGGTCGAAAGATAAGAGAGCGACGATCGGCGCATCCGATCGCTCGCAAGCTCGAGGACCACGATCGGCGCATCCGATCGCTCCTATTCGTGTCCTATCCTTCGTGTCCTATCCTTCGTATCCTATACTTCGTATTACATCGCTACCTACCTACACTAACTTAATCTTACCACAGTGTGACGCTCGAAAGTGGTGACTTCGGAAACGCAGCCAGGAGCGCAACACCACCAGTGGTGCCGAACACCACACGATCCCCCTCCAGTGACGTAGTCACGCTTTTATATCTGCCGTCAAACGCTTATTGCGGACTCGGCGGTCTTATTCTTAGCGAAAATGAACATGTTTTTTCGTTACGGGGGACTTTTCCAGCGGCTTGGTTGCCTTAGTATGAGCTTCACACTCAAAAGCGGGTTTGAGTCGATCAATAGAAATTGATTCATTCCTATCCTTCATTTGAATGACAAAAAATTTTCTGAATCTTCGAACAACGGTATATGGACCGTCATAGGGAGCTTGAAGTCCTGTTTTGACCTTATCAACCCTGACAAATACTTGTCTACAATTTTCTAGGGCTTTAGGTATGTAGTTGTTCGTATTATTGTTATCTTTAGGGCTCGATGGCTCTACGGATTTGAATGCTTTCTTTAAATCAACGATTAAGTCAGATGTATCATCATCGATTTTGTCGCTAGATGGTACAAAAACTTCTGCAGGTAATCGGAGACTTTGACCGTAGACCATTTCTGCTGGGCAACCTCTGATTTCATCTTTATAAGAAAGACGAATGCCGAGAAGTATTAATGGTAACCGAACTGTCCATCGTGGTGAGTTCCCACTAGCTTTTAAGGCTTCCTTTAGCCGACGGTGGAAACGTTCCACCATACCGTTGGCTTGTGGATGATAGGCAGTGGTTGCAATATGGTGTGTGCCCAATAGTTTGGTCAACTCCTCGAATAATCTTGAAGTGAATTGTCTTCCTCTATCTGTCGTAATTCTTAACGGACAACCAAACCTAGACACATACTGTTCCACGAAGGTTTTGGCAACAGTAGCCGCAGAGATGTTAGTTAGAGGATAACACTCTGGCCATCTGGTGAAACGATCTACTACTGTTAATAAATATATTTTGTCCTCAGATGGAGGCAAGGGTCCAACAATGTCCATATGAATATGGTCAAACCTTCCCTTTGGAAGTGAAAAAGATTCCAAAGGTGATTTTGTGTGCCTAACTACTTTAGCTCTTTGGCAAGCAGAACATGCGCGAGTCCAATTAGCTACATCTTTATTTATGGCTGGCCAAAAATATCGATCAGTCATCATTTTCCTAGATGCTTTTATGCCAGGATGGGAGGCATTGTGCACACCATCGTATGTTTCCTTACGTAAGGATTTCGGGACGTACAGTCTATTTTTCCCCGTTGAGACCTCAAAATACAATTCTGTGTTGTTTAGCAAAAGCTTATCAAGTTTATAAGCAGAGTTTTTATTTTTTTATTCTCCAATAATGTTTTCAATTGTTCATCAGTACGTTGACATTCAGAGAAAATTTTGTAATCCAAGTTACTAATTGAATCCGTTTCTGCCACACGCGAGAGAGTATCTGCAACTATGTTGCTGTCTCCTTTGATGTATCGAATGTCGCTTGAGAACTGAGAAATGAAATCTAAATGACGATTTTGTCGAGGTGATTTCTCGGTTTTTGACGTCAGCGCTGTGGTGAGCGGTTTATGGTCAGTATATATAATAAATGACCTGCCTTCTAAAAAATGTCTAAAATGCTTGATGCTCAGCACGATTGCCAATAATTCTCTATCGAACGTAGAGTATCTTTGTTCGGTTGGGGTGATTACTCTAGAGAAGAATGCTAGTGGTTGGCAACTTCCTTCAAAATGCTGTTCCAGCACCGCTCCCACGGCGAAATTAGATGCGTCCGTGGTTAAAGAATAAACTGCATCGGACCTTGGGTGTGACAGTATCGTAGCTTTTGCTAGGTCTGACTTGACCTGAAGGGCCGCTTTGTCGCACTCCTCCGACCAGTCGAATGTCTTTAATTTCTGCTTGGTGTGCTGTGCTATCAACTTGTACAAGGGTCTCAACGTATTTGAAACGCTCGGTAAGAAACGGTGATAATAGTTGACCATTCCCACAAATCGCTGTAGTTGTTTAACCGATTTTGGCGTTGGGAATGTTTTTATCGCTTCTACCTTATCTGCGCATGGGATAATTCCATTAGCTGAAATTGTGTGGCTTAAGAAATTAATGGTAGATACACCTAGCACACACTTGGACGGTTTAATTTTTAAATCGTATTCTGCCAGCCGATTGAACACTATGCGCAAGTGCTCAAGGTGCGTTTCCTTCGTCGAACTGGCAATTAGAATATCGTCAATGTAGACGAATACGAAACTGAGGTCATTGAATAAACTGTTCATGAACCTCTGGAATGTTTGACCGGCATTTTTAAACCAAAAGGCATTCGTAAAAATTCGAACATGCCGAAAGGGGTAGTAATGGCCGTCTTATGTATGTCCTCTTCTGCTACTGGGATCATATGATATGCTCGTACTATGTCAAGCTTTGAAAAAAAATTGCAACCCTGCAGTTGCATGGTAAAGTCCTGGATGTGAGGGATAGGATACCGATCTGGTGTCGTAATGGCATTAAGCCTTCGGTAATCCCCACATGGTCTCCAGTCATTGTCACCCTTCGGCACCATATGCAAAGGTGATGACCCTGGTGATGATGATGGGCGGCAAATTCCCAAATTTACCATTTGCTGAAATTCCACATGCGCGATTTTTCGCTTTTGCGGGTCAAGGCGACGTGGCTTCGCAAAAGGCAAAGGGCCTTTGGTTTCAATATAATGAAACACATTATGACATACTGGCTTTCTGTAGTCCGGTGGTTCTACCAAAGATGGAAACTGGTGTAGAACTCGTCCGAAGTCTCCTGCTTCAAGTACAAAATGTTTAGGGAAGGAGTATCCACAAGTGCCAATGATCCTATGATCGCTAAATTAGTGGTCGAATCAATTAGCTTACGCCCTTTGATATCCACTAGTATTCCGGTTTTGTATAAAAAATCCGCTCCTATTATAGGACGATTTACGGATGCTATGATAAAAATATGGGTAAAAACTCTTTTGAAACCTAAACTTACTTGAATCAGCTTTGTGCCATACGTCACTATGGTACTTCCGTTGGCTGCTTGCAAAACTAAGTCTGTAGGTTTATAAGCTTTACCAGCTAAATGAAATGGAATGACGGATACATCAGCCCCTGTGTCCACTAAAAAGGTAAATGATGTCATCATATCATTTACGAACAAACGAGGAGAGGTACTATATGCTCTAGGGAGATCCGCCAACTCCCGTGAGCTTCTTAGTTTTTTCTTCCTCTGAGTGTTTGACTCGTGTTGTGGAAAAATTACAGGGCTTAACACACTTGGTTGCTCCGTTACCGTATCTGTAATGATACCAACAAAATGGTTTCCTATCACGAGATGGACTTTGGAAATTTCTTCGTTCTCTAGAGAAGCTGCGTCTATGATCACGATGTTGTCGTTGGGAAAGATTTGACATCTTCTTGATCATGTCGCGTAGTTCGCTTATTTCACGCCGGATTTCATCAGACGCTGAATCGCATGTAACTCTAGCACGAGTATTCACTTCGGATAGTCCACTAGATTGTGTGCATTCCCATAACCTGTCTGCTATCCGCAATTGCTCAGCGTGATCTTTTGTATCAACTGCAACTAAGGCTACCTCAATCGATTTAGGCAGTCTTGACTTCCACAATTTCCTCACAAGAGTTACGGAAAGATCGGTAGAATCCCCAGCTATCTGTAGCATGTATCGATAGAAATCTGATGGAGTTCTATCTCCTATCTCAACATGATATAACAATTTTGACAATCGTGTTTCCTCACTACTTGTCAACCGTTTTAAAATTTCTCCCTTTAAGTGAGAGTATGGTTTTACCGGGTCAGGACTTTTCACAATGTCCAGCACCTTAGCTAATACTTCCTTGGACATTGCAGCGATCAAATATGTGTATTGCGTGCGCTCCCGTGAAATTTTGAAAGCTCAAATTCCGCTTCTGCTTGAGCGAACCAAACCTCTGGAACGTCCTCCCAAAAGTTGGTAACTTCGTAGATATACGCTCTACCCCCAGGGGAGGATCGCCCGGTGCCGACACCTTTGTCGTTCCTGCCGAACTTGAACTCTCCTCACCCTTTCCTTCGGCACCAGCTTTCAAAGACATCACTCTGTGGTTTACAAAACCAATACAAAGAAATCTAATCTAATGTTTTCTAATTCACTACACGCACTTAAATTTTTAAACGTACCAAGGATAAAAATGACCTATAATACTGATCGCAAAATTCAGTTCAATAAATACAAGGTTTTTATAAAATGCAAGGAAAAATTCAAAACGCGTAGTATTTCAGTATAATTTATAACGAAGAAAATGTGAAAAAAATACTGCGCTAAATTGTATACGATAAAAATGTACTAATGAAATTGCACGTAAGAAATTGCACGTATTTTCTCGTAAAACTCGTAAAACAACGTTGCACTTAATGAAATATTTACTTATAAACGCACCGAAAAAGAAAAAAAAAACACGCGTCGTATAAAACGCATAAAAACACACTGAGTTTCTGGCACAAGTATCACCGAATGAAAAATAATAATAATAATAATAATAAGGAACGGGCTCACCGGTTGTCGATCGATGATCACTGGATACGAGGCCGCTTTCAACACCGCGTGGCTCCGAAAACGCGATGGCGCTACTACTTCCAAAACGCGATGGCGCTACTGCTTCCAAAATGCGATGGCGCTACTGCTTCCAACACCGCGTGGCTCCGAAAACGCGATGGCGCTACTGCTTCCAACACCGCGTGGCTCCAAAAACGCGATGGCGTTACTGCTCCCAAAACCGCGTGGCTCCAAAAACGCGATGGCGTTACTGCTTCCAAAACCGCGTGGCTCCGAATACACGATGGCACTACTGATTCCACGGTGGTGTTTCTGGTCACAAACAGCGACAGTGATGCTCCTTACGGGAAATCGGGTGGCTTCCTCTCTACCCCTTGGTCGTGTGGTTTCCGTGCTTACACGGACACGTTGTCGAACTTGTAGCTCTTGCAGATGAAAAAAACGATGACAATGGGCTCTCCGTGATCACAGTATAAAACGTGATATATGTGATCGTTCTGCTTATCTCGTGACCACAACGCACGGTGGTGGCACTTTGTATCTACTGATGTCAAATGCTGTACGGCTCCGGGAACTATGATGCTGGCCGAAAACCCCAGGGTACTCGGTGAATAGTAGTCGATCGACCGAACAATCGTGGTTGTGTAATATTATCTTACTGGATACGGCGAAACCACAAATCGCGTCGGTGATAGATTTCTCCTTCACTCCAAAATGCGCTTCAAGCACACGGGATAGCGATGTACCGGGACAATGGATTACGTCGGCGGCAAATACTTAACCGATGACGGCGACGGAGAATGTTCTCCTGGGCGATTGATCACGACAGCAATTTTTCACGTTCCGCGATTTTTATCACGTCGGGGTCACCAATGTAGGCTTGCGCGATACAATTTATTTTGTTTAACGTGACAATTGCGGCGAGTGAATTACACGTGAACTGTATTGGTCGGCGGTCGAAAGATAAGAGAGCGACGATCGGCGCATCCGATCGCTCGCAAGCTCGAGGACCACGATCGGCGCATCCGATCGCTCCTATTCGTGTCCTATCCTTCGTGTCCTATCCTTCGTATCCTATACTTCGTATTACATCGCTACCTACCTACACTAACTTAATCTTACCACAGTGTGACGCTCGAAAGTGGTGACTTCGGAAACGCAGCCAGGAGCGCAACACCACCAGTGGTGCCGAACACCACAAAGTACAAGCCGTTATCTGAAGAGTGGGCCCTGGGGGTCTTATCAATGTTACAGCTTTGCATAACCGGCATGATACGCACGAGAAACACTCGTTTGTGATAGCAAAGTAACACTTTTTGTCTCCACTTAGATAGCGTACATAATACAGCAAGTATGCTGGAGGAACCAGGCATTTTTAGTGATGAAATGAAAGAATTAGTGTCAAGTTTTATTAATTATACATTTCTTAAACGAAAAAATATGTTGGAAATAGTTGAGAACTACAATATTTCTTGATTTGGAGTCTAAAGCCAAGAACAGTACTTCAGGTTCACTTTCACTCGATCACTAAATGTAAGTCTATATTAACTCCCTCAACAGAGAGCAATGAAAGGTGCAAATGTTTCATTTTCTAGCTTCCCAAACATTTGGCAAGTCAACGCAACATCATCACATGTTAATCATCACTCTGCCCTTTTAATTTCAGTTTTGTGGGAGAAGCAGCTTATCACGACCGCACCATCTCGCGTTGTTGATTAAACGGATAGAGCGAGCGCTTCATAGTGACACGACGCACAAGCGAAACCAGATGTTTTCTATTTTTCATTACCACCAGAACACACCATCGATCATTCTAACGGTAACCTTAACAAAAGAAATGGAATAACCCCGTCCGCGATTACCATCTTGCCCGATGAAACAACAATTGCACTTGCAGCGCTAGCACCTTCCTTCTAGCGGACAATTGAACCGAACAAATTCCAACCCGCACGATCGATCTTGCACTCATGGAAAAGTCCACAAAAGCAGGGGGATGAATCTTGGCTGCTTTGTGTCACCGGGTTGGAATTTTCTCCTGTGTCACTGGCCACTCTGGCGCCCTTAGCCGGACGGATTTAATTGGCCCGGACAGCTCCGTTTGGTGTACCCGCACCCAACACAAAAAGGACACAATGCGCGGGTAATTGTTTCTCGCTCAACCGTACAAGGGCAACTGCGAAGAGTCAGAGAGAGTGCGAGCGAGCAAACGAGAGAGAGTGCCGCATTAAAAATAGCGCTTCAACGCTCGACATGTGATCGTGGGTTGCAGTACGGCCCGGTGATAAACCACCATCCGACGGCAGCACTATCAGCAAACAGCGAAACAGACGGCCGAGCACCCATCTTGACGTGCTCCAAACGTCATCCACACACGCCAACGCTGGAAGACGTACTACTGGCAGGGCAAGAGCAGTGGTGGCTGCATTTCCTTAGTGATCCGCGTAAGTATCCGCAGCGATTAATCGCTATCGGCGGCTTCTACTAGGTCATACGCAGATGGTGAAGACTTTGGTGGATGCTGCAGATGGTGGTGGAAGAATACACACACAGTGCGTGCTGCGACGTGACTGCAAACTGCAAAACTTCCTGATTCGCTGCACTTGTCAGCCACTTGAGATTGGCGTAACGAAAATCAGTTGCGTTTCGTGGCGTTTGTGGCGTCATCGCGCGCAACTGCTTTCCATTACTCACACACAACCGTCAGCAGGATGATGCATAATTGGATCCATACATAATCTCAAGGTTCGTGGGATGGGAATGAAAATTCCAATTTGTGCAGACCGCTCGCACATTCCTCTAATCTTGACCTTGGTCGTGTGTTATCTTGCGGCCTTCAGCAATCGGAGATCGGTTGAGTGATTATCTTGCAATAAGGAACCAAACATATTCACGTGCCAAACGTGACGCGCCCCACAGCAGCTCATTAGGGACCCCGTCAATCAGCGCGTCCAATATCGGCTCAACTTAGTGGCGCGATCGAGCAAGAGAGCGCGTGAGTGATGTGGTAGTAGCTTCTTTTAAAAATAGTCCAGAAGAAAGCATCTCGAGGTGTGTGCGAGTTGTTTGGTGTTTGGGGATGGTTTTAATTGTGTTTAAATCTTCATTCCACGTTCGTGTGTTTCACTTGCAAACGGCTCGTAATATCTGTGCCTGATCGGCGTTGATCGACTAATCTTCTGCTGCTAATTACCTACATTTAGATCGCTTGCTTTGGCATGTATATGTGTTTTTTTTTGCTGCTCGTTAATCCCTTTGCTCGTTTACTTACGCTCGCGGGATGTAACAGTTTGCAAAGACACGTCCACAACTGCGATTGGGATGGTACAAAAGTTTAGTTCAATTCCGGAACTCAAGTGATGTTTAGATGTGGTATAATTGAATAACCTACTTCCACTTAAGCTTAGACGGGTTTTGAGGGGTTATTATACTTTTGGCGCAAGTGAGTGAGTGACTTATTTTTATAGAGACTTTACGGTCTTACTAATTTGGCTCTTTTGGAGCAAGTGAAATAGTTATTTGATGCGCTGGTGATAAAGCTGCCACCTTTCTGAATCTTGTGTGCCGTAATGTGGATTCTATTGTACATGTATAATTTTGAAAAACGAAAAAAAAAATCGTGGTGTTATCAATATTGAAATGGAATTCGATGAGATTTTTTTATAAGGATTTTTGCAAAACTTTCAAATCTTAAAGAGTGGAAAATTTGACGCTCGAATAAAGGTGCCGTAGAATCCACATGTCGACATGGTATATTCTGAAAGGTGACAGTTTGATAATCTCTTTTTCTTCTTCTTCTTCTTCTTCTTCTTCTTCTTCTTCTTCTTCTTCTTCTTCTTCTTCTTCTTCTTCTTCTTCTTCTTCTTCTTCTTCTTCTTCTTCTTCTTCTTCTTCTTCTTCTTATTTTTCTTATTATTTTGCGAAACAACCGATATCGATCAAGACCTGCATGTATCACTAATGCATTTGACTATCAGTGATTTATTTATTGACCCATAACATGATACATGGTTGCTCTAGCCAGCTTAACATCAATAACGAACAATTCAATCCCGTGAAATACATTTCAACAATAAAAATGTAATCTCGAATCATCTAGAGTCTTTTCTTCTTCTTCTATTTGGCGTAAACGTCCTACGCGGACATGCCGGGCTATACAGGCTCTTTCAAGACTTTATTCAATACCACGTAGTCGGATAGTCAATCCTTACTACGGGGGGACGGTCTATTCCGGGCTTGAACCCATTACGGGCGTGTTATTAGGTCGTTCGAGTTAACGACTGTACCACGGGACCGCCCATCATCTGAAGCCTCAAAGATAGATCGTTATTGTTTGCTCGGCATTCGTACGACTTTCATTTGACAATTTTTGCAGTTTATTTTTTACGGTTTGGAAATGAATCTAACAGTCTTGAGGTGGCTAGAGGAACCCTAAAATCTGTTCAACATATGGGGAATTAACCGCTGACGGGCATGTTGTTAAATCGTGTGAGTTGACGACTTTATGACCGGACCGATTTGATCACCAGCATGTCATATACATCACTTTCCATGCGAAAGAGTCCAGAAAGTGTGGTAAAGGGTTAGAACCTGTGATAAACCCTATAGCTAATCTTCAGTCACATTTCTATATTAGTAAATTTCCTAATTATTTCGTAAAATCTTTCTTGGCCCCACAAATGTTCAGCTATTGGATATGTATCATCAGGATTTCTATTCCATAACATCCTTAAATTGTGTTTCTAATCAATGTTACTCTCCTTCTATCTCTCTCTCTCTCTCTCTCTCTCTCTCTCTTGCACTTATTTTTCTTGTGTTATATTTTTGCTTTGATCTGGACAGCTTCTATTGCAATGAAGTGATTTTCTATGATCAGCTATGACTTCTATGTGTTGGTTGGTTGGGTCTTACTTTATCCCTTTGACACTTTGAAATGTGACGGGGCCATATTCCAATTATTTTTTAATGCTATTTCAAGTTTGCAGCACGATGTTTCCAAAACGTCTACATTACAGGGTTTCCCACGATTTATTGGTTGGTTCCCATCAATTTTTGGTGGATTCCCATATTTTTATCGTGCGTTCCCACGAGTTTTTGGTCGTTTCCCAGAATTTGTTGGTCTATTTGTATTGATATCCAATCGGAAAATACCAATAAATTATGGGAACGACCAAAAATCGTGCACCAAAAATCATGGAAACTGACCAATAAATCGTGGGAAACCCTGTATTCAATATCGCACAATCGAGAGAGCACAATCTCGATTCGGTTGCACTCTTTTCGAATGCCAGAGCGCTAACGTGCAGACTTGACTCGGGTCGGGTCGGGATCGGGAAAAAACGCCCCATATATAGGCCCTTCTACATGGCTCAGTTCACTTTGCCTGTACCGAAATAGCCATCCTCCAATAAAACCCAAAGAAATTTTAACTAAAACACAACCTAACTGCACGACTTTTGCATCCACCCAAACAAACGAATACACCAACCCAAGCCCCTTGTTCTCGTTCTCGCAAAGATCGTTTCTTTCGCCGGGTTTTGCAAGCAAACGACCGCAAACGCATAAACCGAACCGATCGACTTACATTTCGCCGAAGCGGGGGGGGAGGCGATTCCACCCTCCCGGGAAGCCGCCGATCGAAAGTATGTGTGTGCGATGTCTTTCAATTGATGATGATGGGTTATTTATGGAAGCCCCCTCGGTAGCACACAAAGGCACACATTCACCCCGCTGCACTGCTAATTCGACGCGATCGCGGCGTATTTCGCGCAGTCCCATTTCCCCCTCCCCATCAGACCCCCCCTCCCGCTGTCTACTTACATAGTTTTCCGCGTCACCCAGCTTGCCCGGCGAAGCATCTCCGTTGGAGGCGATCGGCGGGCCGAGAATCCCTGCCGGGCCGAGAATCACGGCGACCGACGATGGTCCAGCAGGTCCACCACCGCCCGGTCCGGCCGTTCCGTTGGCGGGTGGTGGTGTGTCCGATTCCTCGCCGTGGGGCGGCACGGGACTGTTTACGTGTAGCAGAAACGCATCGGAGCGTTGCTTGAGCAGGGTGCCGAACTTTTCGAAGAATGGCTTCCGTCGGCCGGGCCGCCTGCGTGCCGGAACGGTCGGCGAGGGAAGAAAAGAAGGGCAAGAGTTTGGTGGTTAGGGGAGGGAGTGTGAACTTTGCTGCGCATCGTTTGCACGAGTTGGATGTGCGGTGTAGTACGGCAAGGAGGAGGAGGAGAAGAAGAAAAAGTATTGAAAATTAATGAAGATCGCTAGCCGAAATGTTTCCAAACCAAAACCATTAAAAAAACCAAACACACACACACGTGCACCACACTCACTAACCCCAACGTCGGGGTGTGGTGGGAAACGGACAAACATGCTTTGGTGTAAACAAATAAGATAGATTTAATTGTTTGATCGATGATCGTGTTCGCCGTTTTACGAAGCTGCACAGCTGTGTAGCCGTGAGCGCTCGATCGCTCGGTGTATAAATTATGCTCACGATAAATTATGCTCAAGCGCCATCTCCGGAATGTAGAAGCAAAGAACAAACGACCAACAAAAGAAGACACAATCGAGTAGGAGATGAGAGTAGAAGGAAGAAAAAAAATCCGGTGATCTTCGGAATTGTTTATTTTATCAGAATGATGTGCTGCGAAGATCATTTTAACTTCATTCGCTGGTTTGATTCCGGTTTGAAGGCGAAACATGATATTCATCATCGATGTTCGAGTGTTGCCGCGATTATCGGAACCGTTCGGTAGCAGCGCGCATTCGACGTTAATGTTGATTGTTAAATTAATGATCATGTTTGAATTGCATCATTTGTTGAATATTGTAATATTGAAAAAAAGTGGAATATTTAACCTTTAAAGATCAACATTGTGACAAATATAATATTACCATTCAGTCATTATTAACAAAAGAAAACCCGTTATGAATATCCCATGTCGTATGCTTATAATCCGGATTGCCTCAGATTGTGGGATTGTAAGATTGTTTTCCTGCTTCAAAATACACAAATACACCGGACTAATCTAACATCGACTTGGATCGACCTACACAATGCTCCGGCGAACCTTCGCCAGCCAGTCAATCGTAAGTGACCTGTAGAATCTCCTTGTGGGAAGCCTCTCATTCCCCCGTGGGCAGTGCGCGACAGCAGCGAGAACAGGTTTTTCTTGGTCCGTGGTTTCGCTCGACCGTGCCGCCGATTGGTCGCGTAATTATGCACAACGGAACAGTAAGGGACCCAGGAAACTGTCAGTCTGGGTCTGGCGGCGAACCACTTCGTGGTGATTGAACGTGGCACACAGCAAGCGCGCTCCAGAGCCGTTAGAAACATACTAGGAGGCGGTTAATGAAAGCTTCCTCCACCAGGGCCGACAATTGGCATCATAAGGGGTTACAATCGTTGACAGAGTGTCACCTAAATGCGAATCGGTGGCACATCATTGTGGTCAATTATTGAACGGTACTCGACGATGTCGATGGGAAACCCCGACCGGCAAGGATGCAGTGTTGTGAATTACCGAGTTCTCTAAGCTGACGTAAACACGCTTTCACGCTTTGCTGCGTATGTGTATTGCGCTGACCAGTTGCTGACTTTGGGGATGATAATTTAGGAAAGTGTACCGAAAAAAAAAACAAACAAATATTTACCAACGTCCACAACGTCACATTGAGTCGAGATTTGGGTTCGGTCAGTGAGCTGGTCAATCAATATTTGAAGCATTTTGAACGCAAACGGCCTTGCCCCAAAGTTGACGGTGAGCAAATACCGGTTGCCGGTGGCTAAGAGGCGGATGAAAAGGCTCAAATGTCATTGCTTAGTTGAAAGTATCATTCCTTAAGGTTTAATTAAATCCTCTAAGAAACCAAATCTTTTTCCGAATTTTACATCTTTTTTAAAGGCCCATGACAAACGACTCTCCTTATCTTCCTACCATTCTACACTCATAGGCTCCACCCACAGGGAGTCGAGCACTTATGTTACGCACACGATTATTAATGTCTTCCTCAATCAATTTGATTTTCCTAATCCCAGTAACCGTTGATTATCCTTCCAAATACTTCCACGTCAGAATAAGAAGTTTCTGGAAACCCGAACAATCCGGTCCGAGCGGATAACCGGGTAAACGTGTAAGGACAAATTTAGTATGAAAGTAGGCCATATTTTAAATGAAGAGAGATTCAAACGCAGAGGCTCTTGGAGTTAAGAGGTTTAATTCCAACATCGGAAATAGGACAGAGCCCCTGAATTTCCAAGTCAAACACCCCTTACGTCTGCATAGACTTCCCAACCTTTGGATTAGAAGCAACTAGCGGGAAAAGGAGTGGTTAGTAGACAAAATATCAAAGACTCTGTCCACAATTGTTGTTTGTTTCTCCTCCGCTATGACCCTGCGACTCTTGCTGAGGGCTAAACCTTCGCGTGACCTGTCGGAGAAGCTCGGTTCGTCACAAATTATGAGTCACCAAAGTTCAACAAACTGTACGGATCGCTCTTTCGGTCAACACAATCACTACATTCAACGTATTGGACGCAAAATTTCTCTCGCCTAGCGGAACTTCTCTCCCAAATGTTCCCCCGGTGGAACAACATTAAAAACACGCAAATCTTCAACACACGCACGCGGGGAATTTCCTTACGCAACTGGGACAGCTTTTTTGTACGTAAGCCTTTCAATTCGTTCGCGTTTTGGAAACAGACTGGCGTTCCTATCAAATTATGCATCTTGTACTGCACGATTGAGTTGCATGTTCTGTGTAAGTGGCAGAAAGAATTCTCCCATCAAATTATCCAAACAAAAAACAAATCAAATCCTCCAGCAATGTGAACGACATAACGATTGCACGAAACAGTGTGCCTTCTTACTATTCTGACATCTTACAGGAGCGGGAGGCACTACCGCTACTACTATTGGGCAGCGGAACGCCTCGCAATGACGCCATTCGGCACTGAATCATACGCAAATGAGCGTTACGCAAGCGCTGGAGCAATGAATCTGGAGGAATGATAACAATGGCCGGCCACTGTATATTCCAGGCCAACCGGCGTCTATCGGTCTTGTAAATATTCACCCCTCCAACCCCTTTTGTGGGAGATGCTGTCGGGCTGATGGATGATCGCGTTTAGCAAGGGAAGGCCCGAGATTGGGAAGGTGCTGCCTCACATTCGCTATCGTTCAATCAACCCAACAGAACGCCGCGAGCGGGGGATTTGTTTCGGGTTTAAGGAGATTGTGTTACAGAAAAAACAACCTTATAATGAATAAATTAAGACACACTTCGTGTGAGCTTATAAGAGATCTTGATTGTTTCGTTTTATAGATCAGCTGGGCAAAGATGCACAATGCTCTAGGAATGAATAAAGAATTAAATTCTATCAGAATAAAAAATAACGTAAAAGAGAGGCTGATGTAAGTTAACTCCATATACACATTCCCATAATGCTGAAATGCCCGTAACATGTGTCGTAAATCCTACTTAGAGGCTGTGGCCGCTTAATTCATTTCCCAATGAGGAAGGCCCACACATAATGGGGACACTTTCGATGTACACATTAAATCCCGCCAGTACATGATTTTTGCATTTTCGCTTGGAAGAATTTGCCCTTTTATTTTTGCCCTCACACAGTAGTACTTTGTGAAAACCGCTCATTAAAAATTAATGCGACGCGGCGTACTGAGCGTGATTTCACTCCCCCCCAAGATGGTGGAACCGGTTGTGCATACCGGTTGCCGCAGGTTCTATTCTACCAGCCAGAGTCTACACCTTACGCGAGGTCGGATAGTACGGGAACCTGGTTAATATCAAACACTGAACCGGTTTTGTTATCGTTGCATCATCCGGGGGAGCCGGGTCCGATATGTTGCAAACGAATAGAGTAAAATCCTTTCAGATCGTGATGCAGAACACTATTGTCGATGTATTATTTTTTTCTTTGTATTTTTTTAAGGCTGTAACGCAAGGCAGTAAACCTCATTTCGGTTGTTCAACTTTTACTTTTCCGCCCACAAACAATCCCATTCCGGGGGTAAAGTGAAAGAAAGGATGGCCATCGACCCAACGCGTGGGCACACACACGCAAAACACGTGCTTCTTCACATTTAAATGTCAATGTGCCCTGTAGTTGGCAACGTTTGCCGATTCGATTTTTGGTAACGGTGTTGTCTACCGGGATCTGCTAAAGAAAAACCGGTCTTTTTAATGGCATACGAATCGCATAATGTTATAACCCTCTCCAGATTAAGTTCGGCTATATTTTGGATGTTCGGTTTCATTTTTGCTTGTCTTAGCGATCGATTATGTTATTAGTAATAAAATACTACCAGGGGACTGTTGTGATGCATAATATGCTCTATCTTTACATTACAAGATTGAAAGATCTAATACACATGCCGGTTCGGTGTCATTTCTAGCTCCAGTAAGTACTTTTGTTAACCTAATCGCTACTACAAAATTGATTGGATGGACTTTACACCGTTTGCCGGCTCAGTTTTCAATATGAACAGCATTATTCAAGACTTGCAAAGATGTTTTTCAACCTCTGTCATTATTTGTGACAGCTGTGCTGTTGAAAGAAAAACACCTCTCGCGATTGTTGAATAATGCAGTTTACATTAGAAACTGACGCGTAAAACAATGCATCGACATTCCTGGCTAATCTGGCATAGACGATAAACTATCGTTGATCTATTTACTTGTTTCTTTATTATAAACTTTTCCTCTTTTTTTCATTATCCTCCACAACGTTTTCACATTTAAGTGACCTCTAATCGAAGCAAAAAAAGTAAACAGAGCAAAACATCCTCTCAACTAACAAAGACTTTAAAAACATCACCGATCACCGATCGCTAGAATGAAAAGAGAGAAACATTCCTGTCTCAACGCTGCCTTCAACCGTCGCCGTGGAAACGCGCGGTTCAGCCTGGGGGTGAAAAATTCGACCGACATTTTTTTAGCACAAAGAGGAAAACAAAACCAAAACAAAACAGTTACACACATACACACACCCTCTATCTCTTGAAAAACCATCACAAAGAGAGTTAAAACACCGCTCGTTACACATTGCTCTTGCTCTAGCGGGCATGCACGGTTTCGCCCATCTTACCCGTCAGCCGGTACGACCGCTGGCACCGTTCCACCGCCCGGTGACTCCTTCACCGCGGGGCGATCTCCATCACTACTCGGCACTGACATTTCCACCATTTGTGGTCTGCAACACCCTTTGAGAGAGGAAGCTTTTCTTTTGCTACAACAAGCGGCCACCAGCTCCCCCTTTCCAATCACTGTTTTTAGCACGAATGCAACCCTTCTCTGCGGAGACACTACCCCCTCGGTAGCAGTGGTGTGGGTAGGAAATGCCGGTAATGCTATTTTTACTAGATTCGCGGAAAATCGGCAATCACGTAATCGGAAGCAGGGAATGCTCTTGCGCCTTCGTCGTTGCACACTGAGCGGCCGAAAATGGCGACGAACGCTCTTCTTTGCTAACCGGAGGGTTCTTTGCACCACGGGGTGGCGTTGTTCTTTTGGTGGTACTTGTTATTGGCACACGCACACACACACAGTCACTTTGCTCCCGAGGGATGGGTCTCTCGTGGGAATGAGTTGATGATGCTTTTATAGCTTTTTGCTGCCATATCGTGAACCATTGAGCACATTAGATTTTTAAAAGCACACTTTTGATTTGGCAGGATGGATTAAAACACACGCACACACATACACAAATACACCAATGCACGAATGTGACTCCCAGCCCAGCCTTCCACAACCTGTGACCTTCAAATTTCCAAAAGGGTTGCTAAGATAAATCTTCCACCTTTCGGTCGCTTTGCTTTGGTTCTTCGCGTCTTGTTTCGTCCGCAACGAAACTCGCCACACCACGCCACCACGTCTGTTTATTGCGTGTACCGCGCGTCGTCAACGACTTAGCTGCGTGCTTCTTTTTTTTCTGTGTGTGTTACCCTCTCAATTCACTTATGTTTTTATTTTTGTATTTCCCTTGTCTTTCGCTTCCTGGGTGAACGGTGTACACTGGTCAGAGACTTCCCGTACTCCCGGATAATGCAGAGAAGGCACAATAATGCTCAACAGCACCACGCTTGCTGATGACCCTGATAGCTGAGCACGCTTCACGATCGACGCTTCGCGCTGCAGCCTTCCATGGTGGAAGCTCTCGGACGACTGCGTGAGCAGCAGCAGCAGCACCAGCAGCAGAGAACGCAATCGACTTTACCGAACGAATATCTCTTGCTTTGGCCGCTTTGCGCGTACTCTCTTTCTCTCACGTGTTGGCAGGTGTATGCAACTTTTGGGGTAGGGGTACAACTTCTTGCATGTAACTGACCGTTTTGGTTGGATAAAAATGTGTAGGAAGAATTAAAACGTGGTTCTTCTTGTAATTACATTTTAGCTTTTGCAAAATTGGATATTTATACCTGCATGATGTTACTTATAATTTTGTTTTCATGTCATTGTTAAAGCTTAGGATATGTACAACAACAAGTTCTTAATTTCGGATCAAAGTTTACGTTTTAGCATCAATAGTTTTAAGGCATTATCAGAAGGAAACGACATTTTGATCTCATTGTTCATGTTATATGGATCGAGCTGATCATGTGAACATTGATTATTTTCCTATGGGAGGAATATTTAGTTAAAGATATTTAAGAGTATTTGAGCCTAAGTCGTATTCCTAGATCAACTATACGGGTCGAAACGTCCTGTTCCATAGCATGGTCAGCTCACCAAAGCCTTACGATCTTGAAACGCGGCATCTGCGTTTGCTCACAGAGGTTGAACAGAGTCTACTAATCAGAGGCGATTGTGAGTACTGCCACTTTAAGATACTATCAACCAACAACACTTTTTACGTCACATATTATTGAAAAGCTTGGAAAGGAGAAGTAGAACACGTTTGCTATACATGATTTCTCAAGTTTTATTTTATGTTTCCCATTTTTTTAAAATTTGTCCCACAATTTGCAGACTGTTTCTCAAAATTTGATGCATCATCAGAAATGCAGCAATGAGATTCCAATGTAATTTATGAGAACTATTTAAGATTATGAAGAAAGCAATAATTAAATCGTAGCAGAGATTGAAAACATATGGTTAAATCGGGAGATGAATTTAAAAAGAAATCGGAAAACATCAAATAATTGTAAAACAACCACGTACTCTTGGGAAACCCTGTACATTAAACGGACATATGTAATGGAAATGCCATTTGGTTATGTTGGGTATTTCCATATATACCGTTGAGACATTGCAGTTTGTAATAGTGATTTTCAGGCTACTATGTGATCTCACGCTGAACATCTTATTGGAATCTCCCATCAATCGATGTTACTATCGTCCAATTCCATCTCCTTTGGTCACGCGAATGTTCAGAATACTTCGAGCGATTTCAATAGTGTAAGCTCGATGTCAATTGAAGTCACGTATTAAACAACACGATCTAGAAAAAGAACCAAAGGAATATCCATCCTTGTAGATGTCAGTCAATCACGATCATAGTCATCATGGGTATTGATCAGAAATGTGTAATGCATTACCTTTTACATAAAATAGCGGTTCCAATAGAACACTACCACAGTTATATTTTCTTTGTTCTTCATCATTTCGAAACTATTACGTCAACAATTATAAATACGTGTTACAGCCCGCCTTCATTTCTGCGTAGGCCCTTCTGCAAACATCGAGCTCCCGGACCAAATGCTTCTTTACTGGCCCATCTTCTGCTTTAGCTTCTTGATAAACTCTTTGGCCTGTTTATCACCCTGCCGATATTCAAGCGCTCGCAGGCAGTCGATATCTACGGAACAGTTGTGAAGGAAAAAGGAAATGTGATGTAATGAAGCCTTCTTTCATAGAGGAAGATCAAGCTTGTTAATGCTCCTCTGCCCGTGATCTTACCCATCTTTTGTGGTCGCGTTAGGATGAGATGCTTCTGTTCGATTTTCCCCGCATCGCCCGATATGTCCGCTATGTCATTAAAGCTTAGATAACACTCGGCCAGATATTGGTTGGACATGCCGAACAGATCCTTATCCTTGATGCTGAACATGATCAGTGCGTTCGGAATGGCGCGCTGCTCGGGAGTAAAGGTTCTAACAGGAGGTAACAAAAGAATTTGTTGATTTTGACCAAAACTTTACAACCTCCTGAAACGGATCGAAACAACCAACTTACATCACAAACTTCTCATCGTACAGTGGGAACAGCGTTTTGCTCTGACACTGCGTTTTCGGCTTGGCCACGCCGACGAACCGCTCCTCGGGCAGGAAGTGGACGCGCACGAACGGATCGCAGGACCCGTTGCCGTCCATCGGCTTCAGATTGCGCGCGTTCACAATCTCCAGCTCGAGCACGTTCTCCTTGAAGAAGCACTGAACCGTAAGCATACCGTAGCCGGTGGCCGACGCATCGCTCTGGTTCTGCTCCTCTAGCCTATCTAAGTAATACTGATGGATGAGATCGGTCGTTTCGTACCCGTGCAGCTGCAGCAGGCGCTCGATGTGCGCGAGCGTCTCCTTGTCGGCGGCCGTTTCGGACTCTCGGTTTTCCGCCGTCTTGAAGTTAGCCACCATCAGGTGCAGCGTGTCGCGCAGGTTGGCAAAGAAGGAAGGGGGCCGTCGTTTCTGTTGTGCAAAAGAATTGGGCATTAGAATGGTTGGCAATGGTCAGCTCCAAAACCGAGCAGAATGCACTTACATCCAAGTTACTCTGGATGAGGTCGTACAGGATCGTCGTCAGCTCTGCCCAGATTGCGTCCAGTACGCGCTCGAAGTTGATCTCATTCAGCTCCGCGTTCAGCACGCTCAGCGATTCCTCCATGTACATCATCAGCCGATCGAGCGAGTTCGAGTCTTGCTGCAGGAGTTCCGCACCCTCTACGAGGAAGCGGCGCATTGCCGGAGCCATCTTGCGTGCCAGTTTCTCCACGAGATCGAGAATCTTGTTCTTTTCCGTATCGATCGCGTTATCCAGCACGGCTCGGAGCGTTTCCTTGCAACGATCCGCCTCGATGCTGCTCTGCACATCGCCCAACTTAGCCAGTATGTCATCTACGCCCAGTTCCGTCGCAAACGGCTTCAGACTCTGTCGGATGTAGTCGATGTTGTTGATGGCGAGGCACCACTCGCTCGTGACTTCAAACTTTTTCTCGTACACGTTCTCCACCACGCCGAGATTTTCAACGCGCGCCGACATCCGATCGGCGTAAAACACACAGCAGCGACAGATGTCCTGGGAAGGTGGAAACAACACATCAAATATACGTGCGTCACTTAATTCAGCCCACAAACGACACTTACATCCACAATTTTCGCCACAAATATGTACGCTCCCTCCACGTCGGGCCAGGCGAGCTGCTGCCAGAAGATTTTGATCTGATAGAAGATCGCCAGCGTATCGACGGCCGAGGACGAGTATTTTACCGTCTCGTCCACCGGCTGCAGCTTGTCCAGCTCGATCGCCTTATGGATGCGCATCAGCGCCTTGTACACCGCAATGTCCAGCCAGTGGGTGACGCCGGTCGTGAACCAGCGATGGTACTCGTCGATCGCGAAGTTACTCTCGCCAGGGCTGAGCGCCGTGCCGAGCGTGCAGAAGCGCTTCAGCACCAGGTACAGCTCGAACAGCGTCGTGCCCATGTTGATGTCCTCGTACTCGATGAACCCACTGTCACCGCCCCGGTGCGATGACGTCTCGGGCAGATCGATGCGCTTTAGCTTGCGGCAGATATCCTCCACCGTCGGTTTGATCAGCTCCGCCAGCTTCAACTCGTACGTAATGTACAGCTCCTTGGTGTATGGGAAATGCATAATTCTGAAAAGCAAACAAATGGCCGTTAGTACTTTTCGTCTCAATTCTCCAGCATTCCTGCACCTACTCTTGAAATGTTTTGTCGTAGTATTCGATGGACTTCTGTATGTCCGACCGGACAAGCTGAATGATTTTGATTAAATTCTGCAGCCGATCCTCGTCGGTGCCGGTCTGCAGAAAGTGCCCTTCCTTGATGCCGCCAAACCAATCCTCCGCCCCGGACACGACCGCACTGGCCAGCGCCTCGCGAATGTCCCAGTTCGGTTCGGTATCGTTTGACCGCCGGATCCATCCGTACATCTGCACCGGGAACAGATCCGTCCCTTCGGGCGGCTCCAGCAGCGCTACCTTCGCAATAATGTTCAGCACACTGTTCAGCGTCTTCAGCAGCAGCTTGTCGCCCGTATTCTTCTTGCGCAGCTTCCGGACGGCGGAAAAGCAGGACGGTAGCAGCTTCTTTGTCGCCTCCCAGAAGCTCTTCTGCTCCTCCTCCGACACGGCCAGCGTCTGTATCGGGCGGACCAGCTTCTCCAGCAGCGTGTCGAACAGCACGAACGACAGCGGATGGTCCTGGTGGATCGCCGCAAAGACGGACCACTGGATGAAGGCTTCCGTGGTGGAGGAGAGCCCACTCTGGGCGGAGTGTTGCGTCAGCACCGCCTCGCCCTGGATCGTGAACTTGCCCGACCACCAGTACGGCGTGACCTTGGACGATTCCAGCTCGTGCAGCAGCAGAATGCGCAACAGATGGCGATGCTCCTGGGCCGCCACCTGGCTGTTTTTCTCCGAGCTAAAGTTCAGTCTTATCCGGATCGTACCCTGGCGGCGCAGCTTGTTCTTCTTGTCCAGATTGTACCACATCAGCATGCCCGAGGCTGGAATTGACTGTGAACGAGAGGGCCGAGTGTGAATAATACAACGGATATCAGCACTGCAGCATTAAGCCATTACCTTCAACGGGATGCTGGTACGACCGATCAGTTCATTGTCGTGCTTGCCAGTCGATGCGGTCTGCGCTATCTCCTTCATCAGCTTGCGCAGTCCACGCACGCCCTTCACTTCGAACAGTTTGTTCATTTTCTCCTTCACCGTTTCGGCGGGATCAAAGTCCCACACCTCTACGATCAGATTGGCATCGTTTGCGTCCTCAGCAATTGGCCTGCGGGGAAGCGGATATAGGAAAATCTTAGGATTAGGATAGGAAAATCTAGTCTTAAGATTAGGATTGGGTAAATCTGATTCAGATTTGTTGAAGACTGAATCCTGAAGCTTTGAAATGTCATTGAAGTGAATCTCAGAAGGGCCATCGTCCTCTCCAATTGTGTGGTTTTATTAATTGTATTGTAAACTGTTGAACATATACCAAAGATAGTTTAAAATATATATTCTGTTTGTACGACACGTCGTCGTCTCACGTCTCAATTGTGCGAACACAACAAAATTCATGAATCTCCAAATATTCTTGAATTGAACCAAAGATTGATGAATCTCAAAAGATTCATGAATATCGAAAGATTTATGAATATCAAAAGATTCATATCTCTAGGGATTCATGAATCCCATGAGATTCATCTTCTTCTTCTTCTTTGGCTCAACAACCGATGTCGGTCAAGGCCTGCCTGTACCCACTTGTGGGCTTTGGCTTTCAGTGACTAATTGATCCATGAGATTCATACATCTCCAAAAATTCATAGAGCTTGAGCTTCTCATTATTCTTCTTTTGAAGCAACAACCTACATGGTCATGCTAGCCTATACAGGCTTTCGGAACTTCTTGGCAAGTCCACGCAGCCGGATAGTTTGTTTTGCTACGGGGAGACGATTTAAGATGTTGGGGATGTTGGTTGGTCGCACAAATTAACTATTTTGCAAATCATACATCTCTAAAGATTCATGAGTCTCTGGAGATATATGCATTTTAATGGATTTATTAATCTTTTAGATTCATAAATCTTTGTAGATACATCAATCTTTGAAGAGTCGATTCGAGATTCGAATCACTCATCACTGAAGATTGTTATGAATGAATCTCATCGAAAGAGTAATTAAACCAAACACTAATTAGTACAACTTCAATTTCACTTAAAACGATGACGTTGGATACGACTAGCAACACCCATCGCGAGAATGGGCGTAGACATCACACATTAAGATCTTCATATCTTCATAATACACTTATAATTTGATCTTTAAAAGTAACCTTGTTTCAATAAGAATCCCGTCTACTCCCGGATAGAAAACATTCCACTTTTCCATCGACTCAAAGTTGCTGTAAGATAATGTTCTCTTGTTGCACACCTTTGCAATGCCATTTCACTCGCCCTGACCCGCTTAATTCCGATGCCAACGGAGCGACCTTAAGCAGAGCATTGGTAGTAGTGAGCGTAACATTTCTCGGACTCAAAAATTCTCCAACGCAAGACAAACACGTATGGGAAAAACAGAAAAGATCACCAGCAAAAGATGCTCGATTACTTACAGCGAGAAGTGTTCCTCCCACACCGGGTTGAGCGTGCCCGCCTTTACCGACGTGTTGTAGCGATGGTTCGGATTGGACGCGATATACATCGTGACGAACGGGTCGGACAGACCGTTCGAATCTTTCGGCTCCAGATCCTTCGCCTCGACGATCTCGACGTTCAGCCGGAGCTGGGGCGCTTCCTTGTCGCGCGCTATCTGCAGTATCTCGTTGTGCTTCTCGTCCGACATCTTGAACGCTTCCTGTATGTAGGGGAAAAGGACGTCCACGTTGAGCTCCTCATCGTCGCAACCGATGTTGTGGATGTTCTCGAACAGGATCTCCTCGTACAGCTCCTCGATCTGGCCGGGGGGAAAAGGCGGGAAATTTGTTACACAAGGAGATAAACTAATGCACTAAACAAAAACCCTAAACACATTACGGTCATCGAATGGACGATCAGGCTGGCTTGCTGTTCGATCTCTTCCTTCCGCACACCCCGGAACGGATGGTACGGCAATCGACCGGGCCGGTTGGCCGTGGTCGTGCCGTACGGGTTCTCCGAAGCCCGCCGGGCAATGGTGGACCCGTAGTCACGCTCCTGCTGCCGCTGGACGGCCGGTTTTTCGCGTCGATCGAGCGAACGGAACGATTTCGTCAACCGCAGTGTACCGAACTTGATGTTGAACTTTTTGTTACCACTTAGACCGCCTCCGTGAAGGAGCCGCGGCAACGAGTAAGTGCTCATGGCTGGAAGTTAATTTCTTTGGCGTGTTTCTTCTAGCCGTCGTAGGTAGTTTGGGAAAAACGGGAAATAGTATCGTGCAAACTATCTGCCACACAACCGATCGATTACATAAAATGCTCCAAATTCGTTTGGTTTCTACTTCACACTCAACAAGACGCAACCATTTTCGTTGACCTCTAGCTTATCGATCGACGATCGTACGGGTTTTTCGAATTTCTAACTAAACCCGAGCGGCTATGTAACGTGTAATAAATTCAATTAAAACATTCCATCACACACACATACACATCTCACGCACGTTTCTGAGGTGATTTAAAAAAAACGCTACACCTTGCAATATTCTGTTTCGGTGGGTGGAATATAGGAGAATCCGCACACTTCAGCGTTAGCATATCCGTTTTGTCGGTGTGGTTTTTTTATGGTTGTGTTGCACAGACACACACACTCTAGCGAACCGTTCCCAAACCAGCCGGGGACCGCGAAATTTGAGTATTTTATTTTTACCTTCCCTCTATTCTACACCGCGAGCACAAGGCGCGAAATGATTCGTTCTATTTTCATAACACCCATGCAAGAACAAAAACGCCGATACCGATTGAACCGGGCCGGGTGTGATCATTTCCACCCCTTTTTTGCACTAGGAAGATCCAGCCATTAGCCTCTCAAACTTTTGCGCTTAGAGTAAGCGATTGAGCTAAGCCTTTTTGTGGTACTAATTCGAAAAAAACGGGTTCGTTGCTTCAATCACTTTCCACTGATAGCGCTACAATTAACGTTACATATAAACTAAACTCGAACTCTTGCGATCTCTTGTTTCACTGCTTCGACTGGGATGTTGCTGCTGCTGATGCTGCTGCAACTGAACACGCGAAACCGTTGATCCTGTTTACGTTTGCACGGTCACAGCAGCGACCGAACTAAAGCTAAATTAAATCGTCTACCCTCGTCAAACACTCGCTGGCCGCGCGCTGATGATGGCGCAAGAAGGAACGGAAGCAATGGTCACGCTTTGCGGCGACCCCTTCCGCCTGCTTCCGTGCCGGGTGAGGATGCACACTCTGTCGCGAAAATCCTCGTGCTCCGTTGGGAAGCTAGTAGGAACATAGCTTAGGGAAGGAGCGCGCGCGGTGAAAACATACTCAACCGGGTGTAAACCGGGCCAGTAGGTACGGTCGCGGCAAGGGAAAATACGCACGAGCGAAGAAAAATACAGTCGCGTTCGTGTAAAGTACGACGTTTGCAGTTCTTTGAACTAAAGTTTTCGTTTGAACTATTTTGAACTATTCCGATAGTATATTTAAATTGTGAGTATTTTGAGCGACTTTAATGTAATTTATTCGCTGAAGATTTAACTTCTAGGATCTTTCAAGAGATACGATTACACCTATGTTGAGCTTTTAGTTGTCCGTGACTGTCCGTACACGCACATTTCCGAACGGATGCGATTCGATTCGTCATTGACGAAGATATAAATAAGCCAAGCTGACCTGCGCGGAAATATCCCCTGTCTAATGGTACGGACGCGCGCGGCTCCATCAGCTAGTTACCCCGTGCACATCAACCGCTGGCGACGAATCCTGCCAAGAGCGGTGATTTGGAACATTGGCCCCGCCAAAAAAAAAAAAACCCTGCCAAACCCAGGCTGGCTTATGTTGGAGTAGGTTAGGTACGGCTGGCTAGCTGTAGAGAGTCTGCAAAGGAGCAACACCCTCAATGGGACACACAACGAATAGTTTGATCTTTCGATACACGCTTTACGATCGATTTGTTTGCTTTCTAAACATTGGAGTTGGCCTGAATGATCGATCAGTACTCTCTTTCTTGGCGAATGGTTTATTTATGGTATCAACGGTCATTAAAGCTGGTTGTAAATAAATAGTTATTGCGCAAGCAAGTGATTAAATCAACCTCATTTGTTGTATCTCATGCGTGGGATACACATTATTAAAGTTTTGAGACCTGCTAGACAAATGGTTTCGACTCATAAGTTTTGAGGTGTGAACATAAACCCGGTGCTTTCAGCCTAAGAACGTCTAGCATATGCGTGTGTATGCTTAACGAGCGTTCTATTATTACCAGCATAGTGCATAATTAATCTTCAGCTGAACTTGAAACTAGTTGACCGATCCCCAAACACGTCATTTCGGCATGCTCACTGCGCGAGACCTTGTGAAAATATCAAGGCAACTTCGGAGTAGCTGCTGCGCCCTGCAATCTCTACCGAAACGGGCGGCGGTGCTATCTAACTCGCTAGACAGAGCACGTGCTCGTATTTTTAGCACGGCCAACGGCCGGTCCAACCTGTACCTAACCTCACCGAAGCGAACACGGTACACAAACTTTAGTTAATATCTCGAACGCAACATGCCGTCGCCGTTCGTCCATTCGATGTCCATTCATACGCTCTCCCGCTTGCTACTGTAACGAGCTTTCTTGCATATATGTAAATCTATACTTACATTCCACCCGAACACATCCTCGATAAATTCTGCCTGCTTTTCCTGCTGGTCTTCGGAGTCGCTTTCGTCCAGCAGCGTTTCGGTGCCGCTGTCTTCCGCTTCCGCGACCGGTGGCAGCGTCGTTGGGTCGGCGCCCGATTCGGCTTCCGCCTCGTTCTCGTCCGGGAACGGTTCCAGCCGGGCGCGGACGCTTTCATCGTTTTGGATGGACTTTTGGCGCAGGATCGAGCCAAACTTCTCGAAGAAACTACCATCGAGATCTTGAATGCTGGGGATGGGAAATGGACAAAATCGATGAGTTTTCAGAACTAATTTCCCATTAGTAGCTAGAAAAGTTTAAGAAAAACAT
This sequence comes from Anopheles arabiensis, assembly GCF_016920715.1. Taxonomy (NCBI): domain Eukaryota; kingdom Metazoa; phylum Arthropoda; class Insecta; order Diptera; family Culicidae; genus Anopheles; species Anopheles arabiensis. The sequence continues at coordinate 32,885,335 of NC_053517.1, forward strand.
GTTACAATACACTTTCTCAACCTATCTCCAATGCAACAAAGCCTCAAGGCTACACAGGCTGTGCGCATACTCTTCATTAGATGTGATTTATTGTTTAAACAGTTTCGTTTACATATAGTATACAGTTATAACTTAATGCCTAATGCATTGGTAATTTCTTGTCCAAGCAAATGGAAGACGTACAATGGAGTTGCATGTTTCAGTGTGCGCAAGTTATGCATATAATGCTGCGGAATTATTCATTGCGTTGCAGATGACTAGTAGCACCTACCGTGCCTATTGCCTTATTATTAGCATATCCAGCTTACTGGAGATTGCCATAGCACAGATATTTGATGTAGACGTATTCATCGATCCCGTGGCGCGAGCCTTCGCGTCCAATTCCCGACTCCTTTATGCCGCCGAATGCAGCCTCCGTCGCCGAGATGAGTCCCTCGTTGATGCCGATCATGCCCGTCTCGAGCTGGCGCGCCACCCGGAACACCTGGTTCAGATCGTTCGAGAAGAAATAGCCGGCCAGTCCGCGCCGCGTGCCGTTAGCGATGGCCAGTGCTTCGGCTTCCGTCTTGAACCGTACCACCGACACGACCGGACCGAACACTTCCTCGTTGTACAGCAGCATGTTGTCGCGCAGATCCGTCACGACCGTTGGCTCGTAGTAGAGCGGACCCAGCTCGGGCAGTGTTTTGCCACCCGTGTGCACTTTGGCACCCTTGTCCTTCGCATCCTGCACGAACTGGTCCACCTTCTTCAGCTGGGCCTGATTGATGAGCGGACCAATCTGCACGCCATCCCGACTGCCATCGCCGATCGCCAGCTTGCGAATGCGCTCGATCAGCTTCGCCACGAACTCATCGTGCACCTCGTCCTGTATCAGGAACCGGTTCGCCGAAATGCACGTCTGGCCGCAGTTCCGGAACTTGGAGTTCATGGCCCCGGTCAGTGCTTTCTCCATGTCGGCCGACTTAAACACGATGAACGGTGCATTGCCGCCCAGCTCGAGTCCGATGCGCTTTACCCCGTCCGCGCACTGCCGGTACAGCAGCTTGCCGACCTCGGTCGAGCCGGTAAACGAAATGGCCGCCACCTTATCGCTACCGCACAGCAGCTGCCCAATTTCGGCCGCGTGCGTTCGGCTGCTCGTTATCACGTTGATAACACCCTTCGGAAATCCGGCCTCCTCAGCGAGCCGAGCCAACGCCAGCGCGGTCAGTGGCGTGTCTTCGGCCGGCTTTATAACCACCGTACAGCCCGCCGCAATGGCCGCGGCCGCTTTGCGCGTGATCATGGCGTGCGGAAAGTTCCAGGGCGTAATCAGGCCCGCCACACCGACCGGATTGCGCGTCATCATAATCTGCCTATTGGCGACCGGCGACGGGACGATCTCGCCGTAGATGCGGCGAGCCTCCTCCGCGAACCATTCGACGAACGAGTTACCGTACGCGACCTCCCCGAGCGATTCCACCAGCGGTTTGCCCGACTCGGCCGTCATGATGCTGGCAATCTCCTGCCGGTTCTTCTCCATCAGTGCGTGCCAGTTCTGAAACGGGGCAGGGAGGGAAAAACCAACTCTTATATCACGGCTGACCGGAGGGTGCGCTTAATTGAAGTTAATACCCTTCAATTGGTAGCAAACCTTCAACAGGGCGGCCCGCTCCTTGGCGGTGCTGTTATGCCATCGCGGTTCGTAGAACGCGTCGTACGCAGCATCGATGGCCAGCTGCACGTCATCCCGGGCCATGTCCGGTACCGCTCCCAGCACCGCACCGTTGGCAGGGTTCTGCACGTCGAAGGTGGCACCCGACCGGGCCCCAATCCAGCTGCCATTGACGTACGCCTGGCTCTGCTTTAGCGGATTGCTGTGCATTGTTCGCGTTGTGCAAGCCGTCACACTGTTGAAACTCAAACGCAATCCGGATCGACCGTAGTACCACTTGCCCGTGGAGCGCAGGAGCAAAACTGAACGAATCATTTTCACGACACGGTGACGAGGGGGTTTCGCGTTTTAATCGCAAGCGTTATCTAACGGCTATTATTTGGCGAACCGATAGTGAGAACAAAGTATGCCAATATTGACCGTTTGATTGATTAGAAGCACGAACGACGGGATGTCGTGCCCGAGATTCTTCTCGACTGTGAGCCGCCCTACACACACGCTCCCACTTGCAGCAACGAACCAAAACCAAAACAAATCCTCCCCAGTGCGAGCAGTGACAGCTCTCGTCGGATGGGTTTAGAGTGCAGAGTTGAAAAGTCGAGAAGGACGACATTCAAACAAAAATACGTTGCAAGCAGAAACGCGACTTTTCTTATAAGACGCATGCAGTATTTCCAAATAGGACAAACTTACATTAGGAATGGAATATGGTGGCTCATTTAAAACTGCTGCATACTTTAGTATAATTAATTACCTCTAAATCACCACAAATTAGATCGTAATTGAATAGCGCGAACTCGCCACAGTATCGTGCATCGTGATAAAGCAGACTCATTATGATTAGTAGATAGGAGCGTATGTTATTTCACGCTTTTATCTTGATCAACAGCACCGTACAGAATGTCTACCACATTGCAGCGTGGCAAGGCACATGTGACACACAAATACAACCTGCAGCGATTGTTACGTACGACGTATCAGGTTATCATCTGATCTCGCCGTTGAACTTGAGGCTGGTGGGCGAAACAGTTTGAAACGATCAAACTCCACCGGTACATTTGAGCACACCGGTACGGCACACACACACTCACACACACATTACGGAAATGATCAATTTACTTGGTATTTATCATATTCGTTTTCTTTTTTCTTCTTGAAATTGGAATTGAAAAACGGCTCGAGGAAATAGAAATATGATCGTTAGTAACTAAAGGCATAAAGGCGCATATGATGTAACATGCCTCCATGGGTAGAACGTTTAAAAACGTGTAAAAACAAACAAACTGAGCACGGCGCATGCCTTTTGCAAGCAAAACGGATGACACATACTGGCGCCCGAAGTCTAAACATTCTGTCAGAACATCGATTTCGTTCCATGAACTAGCGAGGTCTATCACGGCCGGAATGAGGTGTTTTGTGTAAAAGTTGGCTGCTTCTTTCAGTGCACTTTCCGCTAGTATTATTGGCAAATTTTGTTTCACGACTTTCCAGTTTTTTGTTTCACATTTAAAATGAGCACTCAATTTTCACACCGCAACAGAATGCGTCCCATTTGCATGGAATTTCCTTTTGGGTGGTGAATTTACACTAATGTGCTAATGTGCGAAGGGAAAGAAATACAGTTAACACGTTCCGGGTGCTCTTATACGTACATGGACTGATGCTCGGTCGGCGGTTTCTGCTTTTGCTCCTGAATCTTGTCGTAGAAACCTTTCCACATCGCTTCCTCGTCCATCTTGATGCTGCCAAGGATCGATGCGCACTGAGCAAAAGCAGAACGGGAGGGAGTTTGAAACTGCGGCACGTTAGAATCACTACTGGCAGGCACTGTTCTTGCTAGAGGCACACGCTGTTGCACAAACGCACCAAGCAAATGGGGAGCTACACACTAGGGCTCTGTTTTCGATCTGTTTGAATTTATCAAATCATTAGAGATGTTGGTGGGTTGTACGAGTATGTTTTCTACTGTTGTTTGCATTGAACGTTTCCGACAATATTTCGTACGTTATTATTATGAACTTGAACAACATTAACTGTTTGAATTATACCGCGTATTTTTTTCTTTTAAGATTGCTTTAATTAACGCGCTAGAGTTCGAACTATTGAATCTTTCAACATACATTGTGTACACAATAAATCATTTCCCATTATAAAACCGACCGGTACGCTTAGGAATGTGTGTGCCCTATAGAAAACATCGCCAACGCTTAGTGCGCCGCCACAATCGCCCGGCACAGAGACGTTGATTACAATTTTAAATTGGCAATACTATTCAACCGGAAAGCGACTAGGAAGTAAACCTGCCTCAACTTGTCCGCTGGCATTAAGCTGAGTCCAAGCCCCTGAGTGGCTTTATATGAACATCATGCGTACTGTTAACGCCTTTTTCGTTGGACTTGCGTACTGCAATAGGCATGTACGCTACAAAGCTTCCGAGGGAGACAAGTGAAGTGTCTGAAGCCGTCAAACACATCTAGAAATAATTTGTAACGGTTAGGAACTGCTAACAACAGCAAATAAAACTTCAACTCTACTAATCATATTTGATGATGATTTTAAGCGCCAACGTTTGCGTGCACCTCTCTACCCTGCGTGTCTGTGCCGCCAAGGTCTCCACCAAATCCGATGATTAAGATGCGAGAAGTGATCTCCATTGGATACTGAGGGGGGGGGGGCTATTACTAAGAGCCAGGGTTTACTCATATCCAAACAATGCGCCACTATAAATTGTTGGGCGCTTAGTAATACTTTACCAACCGGCACCGAGCAAGAGCGTAATCGCTAGCAAGGGTGATGTCACTTGGGTATCTGAGAGAATACCCAAACCAACATCCCACTGCATAATGCTTGGCCTTATAGGGAGGTAGACAACTAGAAAGAGAACTAAAAAAAAAACACGTTTCCTCATCTAAATTATCTTCCGTTGGGCCAACCTGCACTGAGGTGTGTTCGGGGGGAGACTGCACAACAACAAAAAAGTGGGCACGAGACAAACAAGGGCACGGTCATCGCAACACAATCAGAACGGTTTCCATTAGCACTTTGCCGGTTGACGTGCAATTCTAAAGCGTAACAACAGATAGAGAACAATACACGCAACAGTGCAGAAGAAAAATGTGAAAAAAAGTGATGGTGAGAAATAGTGAATATTCTATAAATTGTATACAACGCTAGGCTTTCTGTTGTGTCGGTTCTGTACGACTTAACAACATGCCCGTCATGGGTTCAAGCCCCGAATGGACCATGTAGGACTGACTATCCTGCTATGTGTAATCAGTAAGTCGCTGAAAGCCAATCCCACTAGTGATACAGGGCAAACCTTAATCGACAACGGTTGTTGTGCCAAAGAAGAAGAAGAAGAAGAAGAGGAAGTCTTTCTATAAACATATCAAACAAACCACTGCACTGCATCTATCATGCTGAACGCTTCGTAGGAAAACCGTTCCACCCTAACCTTGGCTTGAAAGTCGTATCGTCAAGCGAATGCCGGCCGCAAAACTTGGGCTTGATAAACTGTTGCCGGTACGGTTCGCTAGCTACGCGATGCCCCTTACTTTTGCGCCTGGACAGTCAACACAGCACGGGCGGTGCAGTAGGGACGGCTGGTTGTCGATCAGACTCGGGAGAGACAACAGCATCCATTGATGAAGCACATTGCAATCCGCCTTACCGGATGGGAAGGGTCAGGAAAGGGACGACGACCCACTTAAACAAGATCCGTTTGGTGTGGGATCACTGTAAGATCATTGAGTGCGCTGATCACTCACATCGATGTGTTCCAGATGACGGAAACATGTACATGATGAGTAAGATTGCTGCAATTTTGAAGTACCATTTACTGTCATTCTGATGTCATTCGCTATGCACTAATACACAAGATCTCTATTTCAGGAGTAGTGGTACTCGTTATACTAAACATTTGAAATAGTAATAGATTTTTAACTTTAGTTTAGGTAGGAAGTGTCTCTCTGAGTATGTCTGCATTTAACGAAATAAACGAAAAACTATTCAACTGTTTGGGAAACGATATCAGAATATACAGAACAATTTCTATCCAATCTTAAATTTCACATATAAGCTTTGCTCTCCAAAGCGAAACGTATATCGAAATATTGTCGGAAACGTATTTTACTTCAAAGGGTTTGTTTATGGCCATTTCGGCTGCCTTCCAGCCAACGCAAAACCGGCTTTAAGCGAACGGAACCGAAGGAAATAAAATCACATTTCAACGCCTGCGCAACGCGCCATCGCCGAAAAATTCAAGATTTTGTCTTCACACTTGTTGGTTCCCACCCGGTTCGTGCTGCACCATTCGCCAAAAATGTTGACGAAGCTCAACGCTGACGTAAGCAGCACTACACGATCGGCAACGGATGCTGTCCTATATATTGTTTTTGTTTGCTACTGCTTGACACACATACACTTTTTGTAGCTTTCACCAGTCACTTTAACCGGCTGTTTAAGAACTGTTTAACACTAACAGCCAAGGTGATCTTCAGGGGGTGATTCGTCGTTCGTTGTTGAAAAAACCCCTCAACGCAGGGGTAAGCATCAACAAAGTTCACTCGGGGCGCACATTCACGTAGTGCATTGCTCACCTTACACGTAGACGCGAATTTTCGGGTAAACGGTTCACGCAAACACTCAACCACGATCACAATTTGACGAAAAACAGACACTTGACGGGGGGAGCAAACGATCAACAATTCTAGACAGGGCAGGCGCAACGAACCAACCAACCAGTCAGCTGCTCACTCAACCGCTCTGTCGGATGCAACAACATCTACTGAATGTGACGCCGATCGCAACGCCCGTCCGGAAGGTTGTTTAGCGACGTCGGCGTTCTCCTCACACACACACAGCCATCCCCGGCCGTTGGAAACCGGGTAGTAGTAGACGTGATTGTGATGTGTTTCGCTCGCTGGCACCCCGGGGAGAAAAAACCCTCCGCGACACGATCACGAAGGAAAGAGACGGCCACGATCGCGTAGGGTTCAGTGGGGATGCCCCATCGCATCCAAGGGTTGTGTGTGCGTGTGTAGTAAACGGAGTGTAATGCGCGTGTGTAATGTTTAATTCAATTGTTTCGCTTTCGGCTAGCGATCATAGGGTTTGTTTTGTTTACAAACGAACCGCAACCGATCGCACCTAATGCCCAGGTGACGCAGTTAGAGCTGTCACAGCGATCGTTTGAAAATGGTTAGACGCCGTTCCAATGCAGAATTCGTAGTTCGGGCAATTATTTACCAAAACCTTTTGAATTTAAACATTCTCTCAACCTGCACCTGCATACGATATCGTCCACTGCAACGGTAATAAAGGAACAACACAGAGCCGCGCCAGCGTGTCTAATGCGCCGATGGCGGCATCATTTCAATTACCTAAATTATCTTTCCTACCCGACTGGAGTTACCTGAAGTGAATTGTAAAAATGGTTGTCTTTTGAACTTAAAACACCAAAAAAACTCACTTCATTCGCCTCACGAGGCCATGCTTCGCAAACACACCTATACTCACATCTGAGGTACGCCGGTTACGAAAGGGCCTGAGAGAAACAATCACGTAAAGGGCGGGCGAGACCTTTGTTGAGCTGCGTGTTAGGAAAGGTAAATTTTTGGAGGCTATTTTTTCACATGAACGCCGCACGCCGCGTTCCATGCGCTAAAGGGTCGGACAGTGCGCCACAAAAGGCAAACCGCTGATCGCTCGCAGGAAGCTTCGGACGAGCGAGCTTTGAAACCCTCGATCAGAATCAATGCTTGCGCTTCGACACGCGGGTTGTTGCTTATTATGGGTAATAGGGCTCATTGGCTTGGTGAAACCACACCATTTAAAAAGGATAACGGATAACGGATAAAACGGCGTGACTCATTTTGAATTTTAATTTAAAATTGTTATTGTACTCTATATGTCCTGGTATATGATTAAAAATGAAGTTATCTATAAAAAAGAAATTTTAAACAATGATCATAAAACTATCATACGTTCCAAATAAAATATTATTATCATGTCTTGTTGGAATATAACTTGGACAATCTGAGTTTCATAGTAAATTTGTGAATTAATAAATATTTAAATTCCTGAATAAACGAATGTGGTCCATTTAATAATTAACATAAAACAGACCTTGGAGCGGAGATCTGATCTTGGAAATATCACATCAAATGCGATCAAAGAGACGAATGAGGCCAATAGGCTCGATGTTTCTATTTTTAAAAAACATGAAATGTGATCATATTTCCTTCAACCATTCGCACGTCATCGATCGAAGGGTTAAGCTAAAAGCTTTTACTGGTAGATGTGAAGCCGCACTAGCGCAACTCCAAACGCAACCCACGTCAACAGCCAACCTGTGCGGATTGCCGGCAAGGTCGTGTACCTGCGGTTGCCCAACGTAAGCAGAGGGAAATCCACGCGGAAACTACAACGCCAACCTGACCATACCAGCCGGTGTTGCATGTTGCGTGTGAATGTGGTAGTGATCGCGAATTGAGGGAGGAGGGAGAAACTACAACAAGTGAGGCAGTGACGGCGCTCGCGCTGTTTGCACACTTAGTGACGTCACGAAACATGCTTAGCTCGTACAGTATGTTGCCGATGTTGAGTGGATGATTTGCTTTATGGTATATTTTTTGCATACTAACATTTCCACTTCAAATTCATATAAATCTGCTCAAGAGCTGACTATAATCTATACGTAAGCAACCAACAAAAATGCAATAAATTTCTCCTTTAAGTTTAATTAGTTTGGATCAAATTTACGAAATGATTTCTATAATAAGATTATGATGCATATATACTTTTTCACTTGATCGCTTGATCGCGTTGCTAGTGCCTGCTGACTGTACAAGTGTGCAACACATTTCCTCACACGTACGAAGCAACATATGATTAGCTTTCTTTACGCATAAATATAACAAATAAAACTGAAAACATAAATGAACCAAATGTTTACATTTACGATCATCTTACTTTCGATTTTAAGCTTCCCTCACTCACAAGACACCACTTTACCCCCGCACTGTTGTACAGTTCGGGTTTGAATTTACCAACAATTACCGATTGGCAACAACACGAACATGGTGCGATTGCAGTGTTTGTGTTAAAAAAACGTCTTCAAACGTAAACAAAGAGATCCACCCAGACGGTAAGCTATTGGATTCGTTTTCCGGCTAGGCTAACTTTTCGCCAGAAGACGCTCAAATTTTTCGAGGTCACATGAAAGATGCACATGGTTAGCGTTGAAAGTCTATAATTGGATGTGTTACTGTTACTGTTGTTGTGGTTGATTCGCCATTTTTTAAAGCGATCATCAACACGCTATAAGAATGTTTCGAACGTACGGACACAGTTCAAGATATGAGACAGACATTCATGGCGTTGATTCATTGTTGCTACTAGGTGAAATGTAATGCTATAAATTCCACAAACTTCTTTCTCTCCCAGTTTCTGCATTCCGATGTGCAAGAGCAACCAATTCTACAGCAAAATAGTATTCGAAGAGATTTAGTGATGATATTAATACATTAGAATTCGTTGTAGAACGTTTAGCCAAAGATGAACCGATACAGAGTATTACATTTTCACTCTGTTTCATTAGACACTTCTTTAATACTTCATAGACTTTGATCGTGATCAAAAACTGATCGTCTGCATCTTTTAATGTCACTTTACTTTTGCCTATTCCCAATAGATGACACCACTAGCACTATTACTAGTACTATTTGTGCTATCGCACAGTTCACTTTCTCTTCACAATATTGACAGATGACAGGTTTTTCAAAACATTGCAATACCTTGAATACTTCAATCTTTAAGGATACAAACATTACTTGCCTTATCCAGTCTTCTTTGAAAAAACACTCAGTTAAACGCGAAACTCTCTACCTAACTCAACGGTACTAACCTGCCATCCTTGCCTTTGGTAGGCTTCCCCTGCTTGGAGCGTATTTTGCGCAGCATCCCCAGGCTAAAGTACTTCTGCCAGGCGCTCTCCTCCTCGTCGTCGTACTTGTACGTGAAGAAACTACCACCGCCGCTCGTCAGAAAGGTGTTGGTCCGCCGGGCCCGTCCGTTCTTACCAGCCCGTCCGAATAGCCTGTCCGACCAAAGCGACCGACTGTCCGCCGGTTTGGACGATCCGTTCCGTAGCCGTGCCGACTGTTGGCCGACCTCGTTTAGGCAGTTTTCACTTTTGCTCCACCGACCGGCCCCGTTGGACGCTCGATTGCCAATGCTGAACAGATTATGTATGCTTCCGCTCCAACGCCCAAAAGTGCTCGTCGGAGGGGCTAATGAATTCGACTGCGTCTGTGCCGGTTTTTGATCGCTTGAGTTATTTTCGGCACGCTGCTTTGCGCCTAGTTTGATCGGCTGCTGCCGGCTGGAGTGCGGTCCGGCCACAGGGATTTTCGCGACTTCGATCGTCGGTACAACTCGATCCGTAGTCCCGTTCCTGCGCGTCCTCGATTGTTTGCGATTTTCAGACGGCGATTGTTCGTCCACTATCGGCAAGTGGTCCAAGCTGCTCCGGTACATGATCGAGTTGGAGTCGATGGCGTTCAGCATGGTGGAGCTGCCGGTATCGAAGCTGCGCCGCTCGTACTGCTCCAGCTGGTTCGCTACCTCGGAGTAGTAGCTGAGCGTTCTATAGCTTTGCTCACTCTCGTCACCGTACCCCGGTGACTCGGACGGCCAATTCTGTCATGAGCGGAGGGAGAGGGAGAGAGAGGACCAGAAGAAATACATCAAAACAAAATGACGATAATAATGACGAGCGCGGATGTCCTTGCGGGGAAGCGCAGCGTGGCGTTACGGTCACTCCACGCAATGCAGAAGCACTCACATGTGACCTCCGACCGACTTACCTTGAAGTGTTCCGGTGGCATCGTTTGGCGTTTGTTGTAGAATGGCGTGTACATTTTGTAGTTGAGTGGATTGCGCGCATCACTGTTGATGCCGAGCACGAGGCAGGAGGACTGTGCGGCTACCGATTCCTGACAGGACTCGCGCAACGTGGCTCGCTCGGTGGCAACGCCATGCCTTCGCCTCGGTACCACGGGTCGCACCCGGTTTTCATCTCCCTCCAAAATGGCCGTATTGATCCCGTTTGCAATCTGCAAGTTGAGGGTTACATTGCCGTATGCGCCTGTTCTTCGTCGCTGAGGTACTCTTGGTTTGGCGCGTTCTACCGTACCGGGATCGTACTCGATCGCGTTCGGAATCGAAACTTCCGATTGGGACAGTGACGGGCTGCAGTCTTGTGAGTCGCTGTGGCTTACGATGTACGAACTATGACGAAAGGCAGCATCGGCACTGGGTCCATTTTGTAGCTCCGACGTTGCAAAGAGATTGTTCTTTCTAAACAACGCCTGCGAGGGTAGGGGAGCCGTGCCGACGCGCGAATGGCGCCGCTGGCGTATGGGATGATGGGTGCGGCGAAACGTCGACAGGGACACATCGTCCGGCTCGTCTTCCATGAAGGGTATTTGATTAACGATTACGTTGGTCTGGTAGATGGGATTCGTTGGATGACAACAGCTGGAACAATGGTCGAAGCTGGCGGGAGAAAGATAAAGAGCATTAGCTTAATCATACCGGAAGTCTGGTGGGTCATAGTATTTGATGTTTAGGACCTAACAGATAACCTAAACTTTAGGTATTTTGTAATGTTAGAATGTTACAGGATTGGTTCCAACAACTTTATGCTCACGTGTTTTCCACGTTTATCAAACAGAAAAGCTGTTATCTAGTACATTGGATTAGAAAATGTACTACGTAACTGGTTGTTTTTTAAGGTTGATTAGAAGTGAGTAATTATGATTAAGATTCATGAATCTAAATGAATCGTTAAAGTGGATAAAATAGTATCAATTCTAAAAAATAAATATTTATTATTGTCACTAATTTGTAAATATTAGTATATGTCTAAATATTTTGAAATATCTGAAGAGTAACGAATCTCTAGAGTTTTGTAAAGTTCTGGAGATTTATGATTCTTTAAATTGTTTGAAAATTAATGTGCATACCCGGTTTGAATCGATCTCGTAATACTCCGTTGACTCTTTAGAAATTTAAGAATCTCTAGATACTCATACATCTTTCCATGAATCTATAGATATTCATGAATCTTTAAAAGCTCATGAATCTTTAGAAGCACATGAATCTTTAGAGATTAGAGAATCGTTAGAAATTCATTAATTTCCAGAGATTAATTAATTGTATGAGAATCGATTCGCGATTCAAATCAATCGCCTTAAAGATTCATATAAACGAATCTTTACAAAAGATTGATGAAAAAAAACCGGTCTCGTGCTACAATCGTCAACTCGTACGACTTAACAACATGCCCGTCATGAGATTAAGCCCCGAATGAACCGAGTCCCCATACGTAGGACTGACTATCCTGCTATGGATCATCAATAAGCCAATGAAAGCCAAGTCCATCAGTGGTGTACCAGGTAGGCCTTGTTGTGTTGTTGTGGCCAACTTCTAGCCTAACCTGTTCAGCTCACTTCGAGATAACTTCTTCTATTTGACGTAACGTCCTACTGGAACATGCCGGCATTTAGGCTTTTTAGACGTATTCAGTACCACGTAGCCGGATAGTCAAGTCCTTGCTACGAGGGCACGGTCCATTCTAAGCTTGAACCCATGACGGGCATGTTATTAAGTCGTTAGAGTTTCAGACTGTACCACAAGGACCCCCCTCGAGATCACTTCAAATATTTGATTACAAAGATCATTGTTCAACAACCTTGTTCATACATTACATAAAACATGTTTGAAAATGTTCAAAAACTGTTGTAATGAAACCATCACGCGATACAGCATGTTCCAAGCGCACATTTGCCAACAGTTTGCAGGTACAATGACCCGAAAACGTTGCTTTTATATTACCCTTTACCGCTTGAAGGACAGTTGTTGCTTCTTATCAAAGCGCGAACCAAGACACATCACAATCCAACAAACACGTAAAACCGTTTCGATATGTCAACGGAACAACTGAAAGCATGGCGCACGTGTGATTCACCAAGAATTGCTACATAGTGGGGTACATGCTTTCGGTACGCATCTAGCATGTGCAGTCACAGATGTGTGGAAATGGGTTGAAGCTGTTATTCGCCAGCACAACTGTAGTTGGATGTATGGATAAAATGATAAAATGTATGCTGTGCTGTGTTCTAGTTGTTCCCCTTTCACAATGCTGCCGATTGGACTCTCCAATCTACATAAAGTCCAATTAGCGCGATTTTGCATGTTCTATTGATGTATGAGGGATTCCCCTCAGCGGCTGACATCGCAGGCGGTCAGAAACAGAGAAATACTTAATTCACACAGATAAAAACTAAATATTCTTAACCATTCTCTTTCTGAGTCATACTATTTGTTAAAACGATAAAGTTGGTTCTACCACTTCTTTTTTGTACAAACAACGATTTAAAAGGTATTTTAAACTTCGTTATTCACTTACGTTCCAATCACATTTTGCTGCGAATGCGAATAATTCAATCGAACGGAATAAACACAAAAGAGAGAGAGAGAGAGAAAAAAAAACAAATGTTCTACAAACACTACCGGAACGAATACGATCACACTTTCCGACACGGATGGCCAGACGACTTTACAACCTGTCACTTCGTACGAACGCCAATGCAGAACTGCGGAATACATTTTCACTGGCAGCACCGTTGCCTGCCGTACTTTTGCAGACATTTTCAAGTGAATGAACAAAACAGAAGGGTGCCGCCGATACGTAGGTGCGTACCAAGCACCGCCAGCATTTTTCCGGCAATGTGTAGGGGTGGTCGTGGTGGTGCTATGTAGTGTTAGATCGAAACGGTGTGAGCGATAAAATGAACTACCCTCCTCACCGAAACGTCAAGGGACAAGTTCAATGACAAACACAACGGGCCAAGACGTGGTTCGTTTCTGTTTTATGTTGATTGTATGCCTACAAGCATGAATCAGCAGTTGGATAGTAATTAGACAACGTGTGAAAATAACATAATCGAAGAAAGATGCACAGCAAAAATGGCATAAATAATGTTTTTAATGCTCGAGTAGTGAGCTTTATACATAGTATAGCTGTCAAATGTACTGTATAGCAATTATTCCGTCTTTGATTCAAAGCCAAAATGAACAGAAACCATACTAAAAAACATAAACAAAATTACTAACCTAATTCTGGACATGACATGATATGAGTCTGAACATTTGGGGGTTTTACGATTGTTGCATCAACTAATATCCTTGAGATTCATCGAAACTTCATCGAAGAAGAAAATGATGATAGCAATTATACAACATTAATTTAAGCCTTTAAAAATCATCACTGGCCGCTTTATAGACTCCCAAGGGTCGTATTTGTCCCGCTGGTTGCAGTTTAAAGACCTATGGTATCCTCTATGGGCACACATGTCTCGATTTTTTGGACCATCTTGTTAGCCTGATTATCCGGTTAAATAGTACTAATAATTTTAGAAATGCTATAAAGACCGATATGGCCATGTAGTTCGTTTCATCTTAGCGGTATTGGGTGGGGGAGTCTGGGGGTGAATAAAATTCTACTTTTTATTCTTAAATAAATCATTAAGATATTTTAAGTTTATGTCATTTTTTTTTGTTTTCTCCATCACACACTACACGACATGATGCTTTCGATCAGTGAAGATTATTAAGGACTTATTCTTTGACCTAGAATCGTATGTCCATTTTTTCGTTCACAGTTTACATTTACTCATACCAGATAAGTTTGGTTACGGTTGCCCTAAATCGAACATTTAATCGTTCTTATGCAATGCTCCAGAATAATGCTAAATTTGAGGCTGACTGGATGATTCTTTAAACCTCGTATATCGCCTCAAAATATCGACACACAAATAACAAATGCTGCATTTTCACAACGCTAATTACTAATAACGATAGCTCATAATATTAGCACTATATCGGCAAATATTCGCAAGCTATGAGGCCTTTTTTTAAGGAAAAGAGTCTTCCAGCTTCTAATAGGCCTCATACAATTACGCCATTTTAAAGTGCTTGGATTTTCAAGATTTTTAAGATGTCGGTCTGATTTTTCAGAAGGGTAGCTAAAGAGTACCCTCAACAATTAAGTGAAGAAAGTGGCATTCCGAGTGGTATACATGGATTCCAAATCATCCAGCAAGCCTCAAAGTCAGAAAATGGGTGAAAATATAGGAAAATATGAGTTCGACTTAAGGGAGCCGCCAGCAAGCAAGAACTAATACACATGCCACATGCCATCTTTGCGGATACTTTCCCAAAAACAGCCACTATAAGTAACTTACTTCACACTTTGTCAATCGAACTATTGAGACTGAATGGTGAAATCATCTTCCTCGGAAGTCTCGTAATCTACAATCTACTTCAGTTACATTCAAATAGCTGCCAAAGTTCTGCGCGGCCCGGATTGATAGGCTTCGCGGGCCATATGTTTGACATCTCTGCATCTCTCTCTCTCTCTAAACGTAAAAAATATTACTCGTTGTGTAATTATATTAAATCCTAGAGTTAATACTATTCTGCTAGACCAGGGGTCTCCCAACTACGGCCCGCGGGCCGCATGCGGCCCTCAAGAGCTTATAATGCGGCCCACGATGACTTTGCCAGAGTTAATATAAATATTACGTTATTATGACTTTTTCAAATAAAAATGTATTTTTTACTTTTCTTAGACAAAAATCAAGCTTTAGTAACACGAAACTGTACAAGTATTAGTATTTTGTTACTTTACTTTAGTTTTGTATTTTACTTTAGTATTTTGTTGTAAAAACGAGATTTAAACGTTCACTCATCAGTTAAAGGTAGCGTCAAATGGCCCCCAACATAGTTATTTTTGAAGCAATGTGGCCCGCAAGCTGAAAAGTTTGGAGGCCCCTGTGTTAGACCAACCAACCGGGCATTTTCATAGATAATGTTTTAAAACACAATTATTTTTGTGACTTATGGCCGTAAAAACATATCAGCAAACAAACATGTTTTGATTAATTTAACGAAATTTACTGTTGAGCTTAATTGAAAGTATTGCTAAAGCTGATATTGTATATAAAATAATAGTTTATAGCTAAATTTAGAATCTGACTGGTTTCTGTGCCTAAACTGACACTTTAGAAACAAAAATGAGAAAGACTGTTAGAATGTATTGCATTAGTTTAAATCAATTATGTTTGATGCTTTGAGATGAAAAAACAATAACCTTTTCTATGATTTTCTACACAAAACCAGTATGATGCTGTCCCATTTTACCAGATACCAGTAGATTTGTTTATCTCTACGCAACGTAATATTACCACCTAAGTTAAAAACACTGCATACGTACTGTACGTTTCATATGTTTTGAACGTAGTTATACATCATGTACTTGCAATGCATAGTTCTGCACCCGCCATGCGCTTTGTTTACATGCATGCTGCAACCCTTCTGTCTAGCTCCTCATTCTCCACAGGTGAGCCCCACTTACCTGTTGCGATGGAAATCGTATCGATGATGCCCACTGTCCGGCAGCAGGTCATCGCACTGCACTGATTTATCTTCATACTGACGCTCCTCCAGACTGACCGGGATATCACCGCCCGCCACATCCACACCACAGCACGGCACAGATCCAGCCTTATGCACTTTCGCCGATTTCACCCCCATTAGCCCCAGGCCCGGCTTCAGCCAAGGAGGTGCACTAATTTTGCGCAAACCTTTCTTCTTCACTTTCATCTCACTTTGGACATCCTGTGCGACACCCGTTCTTGCCGCCATGATGTCTTGTTCTTTGGCGGTCTGCATTCTCGGTTCACTATCACGGCAAAGCTCACATTACCACCACTGAATTTGGAACGTACTGTTTGGCGTTTGGCAAAACTAGAACCAGAGAAAGAGAGAGAAAATGCGAATGAACTTGTTTACTGACTTGTCAAAAGACCTGCAAAATCGATTTCTGCACTGTCCAATGCTTGCTAGGATCGGTGCCGGCGTCCTGGCAGGGATGACCTATCATCCTGCACTGACAGCGAAACCGCAAAGACAACCCATAAAACCCGGCACACACGCAGGCACACAAACGACCCGGTTTCTTCAATTTGTTTTAGTTTTTTTTTTCGCTGGCAACTATCGACGCGAGGAAAATGGAACTTTATGTAATGGGAAAATACCAGAACTAACGACAGCAAGGGGGGGTTCATCGGAACGACAGAACGGGTAGACAGATAGCTCCAAAGGTTGGCTATCATCCAAACACCCGCACACACCCACCAAGAACCCGCACACGGAGTAGAATCGGCATCGAGGGAATGAGTCATCGCGATTCGATTCCGAGGACGATAAAGTAAGAAATTTGCCATACGCAACAGAATGCGATCGATTTTCCACTGCCCGTTTTCTTTCCCGCCAAACTGCCGCCCGTATCTGGAGGCAGGTAGTAAGTATCAAGGTTGTTTCTGGGCGAGTTAGTCACGCAAATGATATTAACCTTATTGTGGCGTTCGATCGAACTGATGCACTGTTTTGCACATGACGCACTATGTCACAACTTTCTTCTATTCTTATTGCACTATCACTTACAATTCATCTTCACAAAATTGCACACAATTCACACATTACACCGAGCACCACTTCAAATTAACTGTACTGCATCATACACCACAAACCCGTATGCACTGGCGTTGCTCGTCGCTTGATGCCACCTATCCCGAATTATGCCACATAAACTACAGTCCATGGAGCGGGGTGCGGCCAGAATCAACCCAACAACCAACACAGGAGGCACAGTTAATCACATTCACCTGTATTAAAACGCGCGCGATGAGGCACGAATTTTACGCGATCACAATGGACGGTGGACCGCGCGGCAACGTGGTCGCCTACTTGGACCGTCCCGGTGATTGCAATTACTACTACACTATCTTGGACGCGGGAACGCGCCACCATGCGCGCCGCGTTTGGGAGGTTTTATTTATTTACATTCTGTTGTAACACACAGCGTGGCAGATATCTCAATGTGTAATCTTAGTGAAACTGAGCCATGTTTATTGTAGGCATACAGAACACACACACTGAGTGGGGCAATTTTTTCGCGCAGCCTTGACACGTCCGAAGAGATTGGGACTCCGCGGCAGATAGAACACGATACAGTTAGTAGGGAACACTGCTTGTTGCGGTTTCTCACACTTTCTTTTCATTGGATTGGCTCTTCAAAGTGCTGCAGTAACGCATGCTGCTACCTTTGAAGTTTGAATTGCAGCAATTGACAGGAAAGGTTAAACACTTAGTTTTCATTTCTAAAAGGTTGTCATAATCAAACTGGTGGAATTTCCGTTTATATAAACACACCCAAACAACAAAAACACTATGATTTGTCGTTTATCTCCCACCGTGACTGGGAGATACGATCACAAAGAAACTACACCGGAGACGTATGCCGGCACACAGGAACTGGTGGAATCTTCCCATCTGGAGTAATCGGTACAAGATGACACATCTTTACTATCCCCCGGGATGGGCACAAATTCGCGCGAATATCTTCATGGTTCCCGAAACCCTTCCCTCGTTGTGCCAATTAATCGCAACGCAGATGAACTGTTAATTGACTAATGGTGCACAGACAGTCCGTGGGTCGCAAACACACTCACACTTACACTCAGGCTGCGGCCCGGGAGCGACAATCCACATGTTGGCCACCAGCCAGCCGACCAAACTGCACTGGAGCACTGAACGCGCGTTCTGAATCGAATGGACTTGTTTGTTCCGATGGACACCGCCACCGGCCGCCCGCGACGAGAAGCGAGAGGGTCAGCGGAATCAGAACGGCAACATAACATACAACATGTGTGTGTGTGTGTGTGTGTATCTGTGGGGGGCAAAGTTACGGGCATGCCCACCACGCCAGACTTCCGTCGCGGGAAAAAAAACTTCCACGGGTGTATGTGTTTGGTATGTCTTTCTCTCTCTTTCTCTCTTATACCATTATTGTGCATCTTCTTTGTGTTGGGGCGACCCGCACCGTGTGACAAACGAAGCGAAACAAGGCATTACACGCTTGCCGCCCTCTTGCTGTTGGTGTGTGTATGTCACGCTTCTATGGTTGCTATGGTAACAAAACAATAGACACATGGTCGTCCGCCACAAGCACAAGCTACAATCGCGTTCGTAAGGTGTATGCATTCACCAACATAAAAAGAAGTATACCTCTCTCCCTCACACATCAATCTCTCTCTGCCTCCATCCACTCCACAAGACAATTTAGATTTGTCTTGATGAGCCTTGGCGTGGGGGAGGGGATTTTCTCCCGCAATGTTGCCCCCAACATTATTGAATCGAGCGGATGAGACATCCCCTCTCGCTCATCCCACCGGTCGGAACAGTCGGAGTCACGCATTGCACGAATTGCAACCCCCTTCACGCACGGGGGTCAACCGGAAATGGGAAACCTGCTTTTCCACCTGCCGAAGAGTGTGCCCGCCGACGAGTGTTCAGCCAACCGTGACGGTACGGTTCGGTTCTGGGGTCTGAACTTTCCAACCAATATGGTCTCCACCCGCACACCCAACTCCCCCCCTCCCCTTCCTCCTCCCCGCCTCATCGGAAGCCCTTTATCACTTCCAAACCTCTACCCCTACGCGGGAAATGTCACCCGGATGGCCCTAATTTTTGGTTTCCCTCTTTAATTTGCCCGAATTTCCTCCCCTTTCCAATTAGAATTTGAAATATTCAAACCGAAGTAGTACAGCTCTGTCGATTAATGCTACAAACGCATCACGCATGATAAATAAATTAGTGGAAGACGTAACACGCCACAGAGACACGATTGTTCGGGAATTAAAGGTTCGTAGTTTACCTTTCTTGATCACGATTTGTGTTTTTTACGCTCGCTGTGCATAGAATTCCAATACTGATGCAACTTTTAGATTCTTTGTGGCACAAAGGGATAAAAAACCTTATTCTAAATACTAATTTTATTTTAAAAACATGCAAAAACACGGTCAGTTCTCATGCATCCTCCAGTAGCCAACATAAACATACCTAATTCCCCAGCAGGTGATGAACGTTGTGCGTCATGACGCTGGTAGACGCCGTCAGGGTCGGATACGTCTTGAGCCGCTGCAGCTCGAGCATCGTGCCGAGCTCGAGTATGTGCGTGTGCTGCGCTTGCACCAGCCGCACCAGGCGAGCCCGCTCGACGATCGCCGTCATCCGGTCCTGGGTTGCCTTCTGTTCCGTCTGCTCCAGCTCCGCATCCCGCTGCAGATGCTGCTCCGTCACGTCAATGTTGAGCGTGCGCGTTTGCTGATCCAACTGCTTGTTGTCCTTGCGCTTCGTCGCAATACGCTGCTCGATCTCTTCGAGAGCGGTTTTGCTACGCGTGTGCAAAACGAAACGAAAACAAACATGCATCAGAAACAGTCTACCATTGGGCGGAGCAAACGTTCAGCATCACTTACAGTTCCTGCAACATTTCCTCCTCATTCTGGACCGCGTTCCGTATCTTTTTCTCCAGCGCCATCTGGCTGAAATCTTCCGACCGCTTCATACCCTTCATCTTCAGCCAGCTCTGGACCTCTTTGGTGATCTTGCACTTCTCCACCGTTGCGAGCTGATCGCGCAGATCGCGCAGCTGCAGCTTCAGTGCCCGGTGTTCCCACTCCTGGAAGATGATTTTGCGCCGGAACAGGGCTGCATTGATCATGGCGTTCAGTTTTTTCGTCCCGGCCCGCCGGATGATAGCATTGATGTCCTCGACGTCGGTTCGGTGGATTAGTACGCAACGGTCAAAGTCGCTCGTCCGACCGGACTGCTGAATTTCGATCCAGCCACGCTTCATCACAAGCTGAACCGTTCGGTTGGTAGCGGCCTCAAACTGTGGGTAAGGTGAAAAGAATCCCAGTAAATCGATGCCGATTACTGATGCCAATCGACACTGATTTACATACTATAACCTACCTGATCATTCTGCAACTGCTCCAGAGATTGTTCTAGGGAAGTTAGTACATTGCGCTTGCTGGTAATTTCGCGCTGAAATGCGGCTATAGCGGCTTCCGCGTCGGAGAGCATCAGCTCACAGCTTTTGAGCTACGTTTTGGAGGGACAGTCCGATTAGCACGAGCATGTTTGAATGTTTCGAAGGTTCGCGACACTCACCCTAAACTCACTCTCGATCTTGATGCGACGCATTTTGATCAGCGTCTGCCACAGGCTGCTGTCCATCCCGGCCGGACAGTTGGAGGGTTGGTCCAGCGACTCGCAGTGCGCCAGATAGTCCTGACATTCCTTGGGCAGCAGCAAGTTGCCGTGCGTACCGGGCGTCTTCTTCGCTACGATCCGCTTTGCCATATCCTGAAACACCGACACGGTGACGATCGACCGTAGCTGAGTCTTGGGTCTTCGTCTGGAGGGGATATTCAAATAAGAGATGTAAAGTTTAAGGCCCAACTCTGTATCTCCAAAGATCTGCGATCTCCAGGACGACAGACATTACTTGAATATCTTGTACGCTTGATCGACGAGTGCCGACTGGGCCGTGTCGGAAAAGTTAATCTTAAATTGCTTGTCCAGCAGCCGATCCTTCGTCCGCAGCGTGTCGTACGTGTTCCTGTAGTCCGCCGCCTTCTCCTGGAATTCGTTCAGCACCTCCGTCAGCTGGTCGGTGTAGTCGGCGTTCTGTTCGATCTGGGCCCGCAATCGTGCAACGTTCGCATCATACACCAGCCGGGCGTGATTGTAGAGCGTGGCGCGAAGAATGCGCATCTCTTCCTGCCGAATGGCCGCCTCGATGACGATCTTCTGCAGCGTCAGCTTCGCCACCGCGGTGTTGAACCGCTTGATCTGCTCATCCAGACTGATGGCCAGCTCGTGCAGCTCGTCCTGGAGCATCTTTCGGTAGCGCAGCCTTTCCTGGTGCAACACTTTGCTTTGCTCTTCGTATTCGTTCACCTCGCGTATGTCGGTTTCGTTGTAGTGCTGTGGTTCCTTCCCAATTTCCTGCAAGCAAAACACAACGAAAAGCGTGAGTCTTGTATTCTTGTCCACAAATCATGCCCTCGAGTACCAAGCATTGGGGCAGCGGTAAACTCTTTTTAATCTCATCCTCCCACCGATGCTCCAGCACACCGTCCATCATTGTAACGAGAGCACGATCCTTGAAATCGTCCTCCAGGAGTTCGCGCTGTCTTCGCTCACGCTCCTGCCGCTCCAGCTCTAACAGCCGTTCCACGCTCGAACTGATGTATGGTGCCACCGGAATCTCGCTGTCCTCTGTGTGTATGATCGTATCTGGTCGTTCGTCTGCCGCATACTTGGGATCTTCAATTTCCGTCACCTCGAACTTGTTCCGATCGGCCATCAGATTGCCAAGAAAGACCAACTCCTGCTGAACGTACCGTGCCCTACGGTTGCGCTTCAACACCAGCTCCATCTCCTCGTGCTTGAGTGTTTTGATCTGTTCAAATTTTTCGTTGAACAGCGTACGTAACTTTTCAATCTCCAACTGTCGGGAATGTACATTTTGGAAGGAAAAAAACATTTTGATCGGACACCACATGGGACGATAGAAACACTTGGTCGCGACTTACATCACCATAGATAAGCTCAAAGTACAGCTGCTCAAACGTGACCACCTCGAGCTGGTCGTATCTCAGCGCGTACGGTTGAAAGAACTGGTGCGTAGTCGTACCGGACAAGGCGTACGATTTCTCCAACGAAGCTCGTGCCAGATTGTCTAGCTCGTTGGCATACTCGGGATCACGGTTAAGGATCGATTCCAGCTGATAGGTAGGCGTCGGTTTCCACGGCAACAGCGCATCGTGACTGGCGTTCAGCTCCGTCTCCCGATACACGCGCACCTTCTCCAGGTGTTGTCTGTACTCGTTAGCTGGCACAATGGCATAGTTTTCTACAAATGCTTTCTTAAACATCGGTCTGAGCAGACAAAAAACGTTATCGTTTCGGAGTCTAAATACATCAAAACACGTGCTTTTCCAACACATACCTGATTTTCCAGGGCTTTTTGGTCATTATCATCCAACAGTTTTCAATCAGCTTCTCGTTAATATCTTTCTGTGATTCGATGAACTGCTGCAAACGCTTCTTCTCCTCGTCTTTTGTATGGTTTGCCTGCGTCAAAAGAGATCTATGTTAAGTATTAATCCCTTCTCCAACCATCCCAGCAGCTAGCTTACTTCCAGTGTGAGCTTTTCCGTCGCCTCCGCATTCAAGTTAAACACCTGCAACGGGAACCGCTCCTCCACGGGAGCTCGTTCGTTGTGATTAAGTAGCTCTTTGAGCTGGTGCTTTATCTCACCAAACTCGGCAAAAATTGCCTCGTGTTCGGGTTCGTATATTTTGCCCTTTTCTTCCCACCGTTCCCTTTCTGCTTGCTCTATCCATGGAATCGCTGCGTCGATGACCGTTTCGTCGAGCAAAGATGAGATTTCTGCCTCACACGGTAGCGATTTCGATGTATTGGATATCGTATTAGGACTTTGGGGAATTGGTTGCAGCAACTTCAAAACCGTCAGCATTCCACTGTGGCATAATACCGTTAAAAACCTACGTGAAAAACAAAATAATTTTTAAAATTCCGAAGTTACTCAGTTTCAAATTATGATACGCACTCGCTACTTCTGTCCAAGGAGATCTGCTTGATTCCTCCGTTGAATCGTGCATCAAAAGTTAAGGAACAAATCAGTCGGTCTGTCGCACACTCGTAAAGCGCAATCTTGCCATCCATCGACCAAACGTACAGGTAACGGTCGTCTACGCACAGTTCCAAATGCGACACCGCCAGTGGAGTTTTGATCGTTCGGAGCAGCACAACGTCAATGTCTGCATCCGTTCGAGTAATCTCCAGCAAATCAATAACGTTGGTCCGTATTTCATAGGCATAGAAATTCAGATTGGTGCCTGCGCACTTTGGACTAATGTGACAGTAATCTTTCGGCAGCCTTAGTTGCGTTCTCGTCGTCTCCTCCAGGCTGTGCTGCTTCACGATAAATTCAATTGAACTGAAGCTAATGGTGTCTTCCGTTTCTAGCGGTTGCACAACCAAAACCTCCTGACTGCTACACCACATGAACAAGTGCTTGGCTTTTCCTAACTCCCCAAACACTTGCAGCACGTTCATTTGCCACCCGTCGGACAGCTCTAGAATTGCTATCTGACCTGTTGCATCCACCGCACCGAAGTATCTACTATCTGCGATGGCAAACACCACCGAAACAATCGGATGGCGCGAAAGGTACAACCGTCCGAATAGCTTCACCTGCTTACCATCAACTGCAACTAGATGTAGATATCCGGTGTCTGAGCCTACCACGAAAAAAGGCATTTCCGGGTAATGGGCAATGGATGTCACCCGGCCTACGGTTATTGTATCTCCCGCTGCCCCTGTCTCATGCTGCAAAAGCTTGACCGTACCGGCCGACGGTTTAATTCCAACCAGCTGTTGTTGGGCATCATTCAAGCTGTTGTTAAAAAATCTATATCCCACGTCCAAATCTTTGACAATTTGAAACTCCACATTGCGCACGTCCGTATCCAGCACCGTGCGCATAATGAAGCCCTCCGTCGTAATGCCCAACAGCCCTTCAGAGGTGGAATAGCTTAGCAGCAGGCTGTACGAGGCATCCGACTGGGTAGACCACATTTGATTCCAGGTGCCTTTCTGTTTCTTGTAGAAGTTGACCTGCCCATCCGGCGCGCTAACGAAAAGACCGCCCTTGCAGTAGAACACATAGGGGATGTATTCCTGATCGGTTGTCAAAGGTTCGGGATTGCATATGGTTTGACTGATCTGTCCCGTTGATGCTAGTATCTGCAGAAAGAGAGAGACAGAGAGAGAGAGGGAGATCGTTACAGAGAAATAGTGTTTGAAGTAGATAGCCCACGACAACTTACAATGAACACTTTTGCCCGTTGAGTAACCACTGCCAGGTTCCCATCGATCAGAAAGGTCACACATAGGGGTAGCTCATCCGTGTCCAACTCCAAGTGAACCGTTCGTTCAATCAGCCGGCTGATACGGATGTTCCCATGCACCTCCCAGAGTTTAAGGTCCGGCTTACGGGGCGCATACTGACACACGGCAAACACTGCCGATGGGCTGCAAATCAAACGCTGCACTTCGCAGAATATGGAAGAAGGTTTCTTGCACAGCAGCTCCTTGCTTCTCCACGCGTACACTTCCAGCGAATAGTCCGGCACACCGGTAAGAGCTACCAGTAGCTCACTCTCGGAAAAGCAAAGTGCCGTGTAGGAGCATTCCGTTTGATCTGAAAAGACGATCACATCACACACTCTTCACCATGCATATTTATGAACATTTTTGCAAATTACAATCGCCCACCTCCTTCAAGAATCGACAGCACAGTGTTGGCCGGATACGACACAAGCAATATGCGGGGATTGGTGCATCGTTCCGCAAACGCCACTATAGGAAACAGCTTGTGGCCTGCGATGCAGGCTACCCCATTGCCCGAGTGTACACCGTCGGCCGAATAGTACGACTTGGCCGTAGTTTTCAAGTTCACGAACAGAATATGGCCACCCATCGCTATGGCGACCGCCGCGTTACCAACGACGCAAGCCATCTCAACCACGCCTGGATTGATCCATCTGCAAGGGAGGAGTTGGAAAAGATGGAACACAATGTGCGTTTTAGGGTTTCTGAACATCACTTACAGCGCCTTAGTTCGGATATTTTGCTCCATTCTCGGTTTGGCTTGTTGAGTTCGCTTAAAAAGTGTTTTCACATAAAAGAAACCGCGCACTCCCAGCTCTGAACTGCTACTGACACTGAACGAATGTCTTCCGATAAACAAGGTCGTGGCATGCTTGTACGATTGCCAAGGTAACCAACGCTGACACATTTGTTTACTACCGAAGGAGAGGCTATCATCGCTTAGCTTCTACAACAACGCTTCAATAATCAATGTACACCATAAAACACTTTATTTTACACATTACATAAACCATAGAATTTTCACATTGTATGGCCACGGTTGTTATCGCACGGTTTTTTCTTACATTACCACTCACTTAATTAAATGCTTGTGCTGCTGCTGCTGCTGCCTCGGTCGGCAAACGGCGCTTAGTGAAGTAAAGTACCCAAATCCCCCTTTCCCAATAATTTCGTCTCGGGCTCCACTCTGCCCTCAGTTGTCTTCCTTAATCTTGCCCAGCAGGGCGTCGCACGTCTTCTTCGCGTCACCGAGCAACATCGAGGTGTTCGGTTTGTAGAAGATCGGGTTGTCCACTGCCGCGTAACCGACGCCAAGCGAACGCTTCATCACAACCACCTACAGATAGATAAAAGCGCCAGGTTAGTGATGTCCCACGAATATGCCGGTAACAGCTCCAGCGCCTCCACTTACCTGATCCGCCTTCCAGACGCGCAGCACCGGCATGCCGGCAATGATCGAGTTCGGGTCGTCCTCGGCCGCACTGTTCACCGTGTCGTTCGCACCGATCACCAGCACCAGATCAGTCTCGTCAAAGTCTTCGTTGATCTCCTCCATCTCGAGCACGTCGTCGTACGGGACGCCCGCCTCCGCCAGCAGCACGTTCAGCTGGCCCGGCATCCGGCCCGCCACCGGATGGATGCCGAAACGTACCTTCTTGCCGCGCGCCTTCAACAAGCTCACCATCTCCGCGATCGGGTACTGCGCCTTGGCCACGCACAGCCCATACCCGGGCGTGATGATGATGTTCTTCGAGTTGCGTATCATCTCCACCACGCCGTCCACGTTTACCTCCGTGTGGGTGCCCACTATTTCTGCCGGCTTGCCGCCGGCCGTCGAGGTCGTACCGTACCCGCCCAGGATCACGTTCGGCAGCGACCGGTTCATCGCTTTGCACATGATGTAGGACAGGATAGCACCGGACGAACCGATCAGGGCGCCCACGATCGTCATCAGGTTGTTGTTCAGCATGAACCCTTCCGCGCACAGCGCCCAGCCGGAGTACGAGTTCAGCACGGTGATGACGACCGGCATGTCGGCGCCACCGATGGCAGCCGTCAGCGTGACGCCCATCGCCGTCGACATGGCGGCCGTCGCACCGAGCAGTCCCAGCCCGCCGGCCATCGTCGGCTCCAGGTAGAACGCACCCATAGCGGCCAGATTGCCCGCCAGCAAGCCTCCGTTGATGAAGTGTCGGCCGGGCAGCAGCAGTGGGGCCGAGTTGAGGACTCCCTGCAGCTTGCCGTACGCTACGAGCGATCCACTAAACGTGACGCCTCCGATGTACGTGCCCAGAAACAGGGCCGTCTTTAGCACGTTGGCCGCCGGGTCGGTCGCCAGCGTGGGGAAATCGTGCATGTACGTCGCCACACAGGTCAGCACAGCGGCGGCACCGACCAGGCTGTGGAAGGCGGCCACAAGCTGCGGTAGATCCGTAATTTGAATGCGCTTCGCAATGATCGATCCGAGCAGTCCGCCCAGTCCAGCCACACCGCCCATCTGCATCAGCACCTCCGTGCTCGGCGCCATGTGCCCCAGGGTGGCGGCAATACCGCCCGTAACGCCCATCATGCCGAGCGCATTGCCCAGCCGGGACGTTTTCTGCGAGGACAGCCCGACGAGCGCCCCGATACAGCACAGACTCGAGGCCAGATATGCCATCTGGTGGATTTCGGGCAGCTGCTGCAGCGCACCGACACCGTACCCGCCCAGGAACACGGCGGCCGGGATGCCGTACAGGTAGTTGTGCTCGGGCGGGTCCGTCGGGCGCTTAAACATGTCCAGCATGCGCTGCGTCACGAGAAAGCCGCCGAAAATGTTGACGAACGAAATGAGCGCTGCACTGGCCGCGAGCGTTTCGATCGTGTTGGACGGCATCACACCGCCACCCATCAGCAGCAGCCCGCCGTTATGCCCGAGATGGCGTTCGTGACGGACATGAGCGGCGAGTGGAGGGCGGGCGTAACGCCCCACACCGTATGGTAGCCCACGATGCCGGACATTGCGAACGTCGTCATCATGGTGGTGAAGGCGGCATTCGGGGCCACTGCGCCGAGCCCCAGCAACGTGCCCAGCCCGCCCGTATACATGAGGCTGCTGCGGAGCGTCTCCTTGAACGGGTCGGCCGGCAGCGCTTCGGCTTTGATGGCGGCCGGCTTGCTGGCCGCGACTGCCGGCGGTGGCTTGGCCGACACGGGAATGACTGGCGGTGGCCACATTAGGTTGCCGCCCTGCAGCACCATGCTGCCGCGCACCACCTCGTCCTCGGGATTGATGTGGAAGTGGTCCTTCTCGCCCATCGAGAGGAGAAACTTGGAGATGTTGTTCGCGTACAGCGTGGAGCTTTGCGTCGGCAGCCGGCTCGGGAAGTCGGTCAGCCCAACGTGCACCACATCGTGCACCACCTTGATCTCGCCCGGGACGGTCGTTTGCACGTTGCCGCCGGTTTCGGCCGCCAGATCGACGATCACGCTGCCGGGCTTCATCGATTTTACCATTTCCTCCGTGATGAGACTGATGGAGAGGGATAAAGCGATAGAGAGAACGAACGATTAACCAGGTGTTTCGAAGAGTTCCGCTGCGCGTGCTGTATGCAATGTTGTACACAAACGCCGGTTTCAACATTCCAACTTGCACAAAACACTCGCACGCAACTCGCCCGCTACTTACAGCGGCGCTTTTTTGCCCGGGATGAGCGCGGTCGTAATGATCACGTCCACCTCCTTGCACTGCTTCGCAAACAGTGCCATCTCCGCCTCGATAAACTCCTTGCTCATCTCCTTACTGTAGCCGCCCGCCGTCGAACCGTCCTCGCTGATGTTGATGGTCAGAAACTCGGCGCCCATGCTCTCCACCTGCTCCTTCACGACCGGGCGCGTATCGAACGCGCGCACGATCGCACCCATGCCGCGGGCCTGCCCGATCGCGGCCAACCCGGCCACGCCGCCACCAATGACCAGAATCTTGGCCGGCGGTACCTTACCGGCCGCCGTAATCTGGCCGGTAAAGAAGCGCGGAAAATGGTTGGCCGCCTCGATGACGGCCCGGTAGCCGGAGATGTTGGCCATCGAGGACAGTGCGTCGAACACTTGCGCACGGGAAATGCGCGGAATCGCATCCATCGCTGCAAAGGAATGAAGGCGTCAATTAGCACGGACAGTTTTTATCAAGGCGCTTCGTGATGTTGTTTACCAAATGCATTAATTTTCCGCTGTGCCAGCTTGTCGATCAGCTCCTTGTTTTGGGCCGGATACAGGAAGGAGATCAGCGTCGATGCGTCCCGCAGCTGGGGAATTTCGGGCTCGATCGGTTGCCGTACTTTCAGCACAATGTCTGCGCGGTTGGAGTATACGCAAGTAGCAGAAAGTTAAATCCATTTCCCAATCGAATCGCTTCATTTTTACGTACCAGTTTCGAACGCTTTGCGACCGTCGACGATACTGGCTCCGGCCGCTTCATAGTCGGCGTCGCGGAACTTTGCATTCAAACCAGCGCCACTTTCCACCTGCACCTTGAACCCTTTCTTGACCAGTGTGCCGGCAACAACCGGTGTAACGGATACTCTGTAGGATAGGTAAAAGACAGGGAAAAAACCATTGGTTAATATGTAAATTGCAAAATAAACTTTGAAATATTTAGACGCATTTCTGTATTGGTTCACAATGGCAACATACATTCATACAATTTCAAACCCAATTTTAGAATTTTTGTTCAACAATAATCCCAAAAGGTACGTAAAGTACTAGCAGTTTTGCTATACAATCTACTAAATGTTTTATAGCAGAATTGTCATATATTAGGTAATTTTAAGTGCTACTTTAAAAAAAGTGGTGTAAATAAAATACAATTAAAAAAATAGTTATTTTAAATAGTTCACACTTTCTAAACAGTACAATAAATTCACAAAGGTTTCCTTTTCTATATCCCTAATGCCAATATCGATTATAAGTCGTTTATTCCGATTATAATTATCGCTAATGACAGATAATAATTATTATTATATTATTAATATTATTAATACTATTTTTCAAATTATTTAAATACATTTTTAAATGCAAAGAAAGTGGTAAGGAATCTCCACCATCCCATGCATGCATTCCATGGGTTATGAAATGCACTTGAGGCTGTAACTGATTACAAGTGGTACGAGCAAGATAAAGGCATAAAGGTTATCTAAAGAAATAAAGATTTAGCTTATACTATGCTACGAGATGCTGATAAGCTCGATTTTTTTGCTTAAAACAATCTTCTTGTTTTTCTTATATGTTTCATAGACATATTTGTACCACGAAACCACCGATCGTCCTTGATACAGGTGGACACAAGTCAGGATGGGATTCAAACCAATGCTTTAATGGTATTTCGATATAAATTAACAATAAGATGCTATTTCGATATTAATCTTTCTTATCTTACATCAGCCCTTGCCTGGATTAAATTACTTCTTCTTACCGCTTTTCGTTGGCCCATCTCTCCTTCGGCACACCGATGACCAGATTCTGGTACGGAACGCCTTTCACTGCCGTCGCCGGTTTGCCATCCTTCTGCAGTAGCTTAACGCTTCCTAGAAGCAAACATTTCAACAGAGAAACATTAACAATTTCATCTCATCCTGTCCTCCCTCTTAGCCAGAAAGAAAGTGTCTAGTGCCAAACCTGAGAACAATCGCAGCGGATGCACCGGTTTCGTCAGTTGTAGCAGTGCATCTCCCTGCAGCTGGCAGCACAGCCGTAACACACCGCGCGTCATAGTGTGCGTTGGGTGGTGGTGCGGTGCAGTCACTTACAGTCGTCCTCCCGTCCTCCCGCACCCGCGTCCACTCCTTCTGCCCGGCGGCTTTCACCCTCGCTGTCTTCGATTGGCAATATTCCGCTGTGCGCCCGCAGTTATCAATCTGGCACGAAAAACAACGTGGCAAATATGATAATGCACTCGCACCTTCGCTTGTCTCTCTCTCTCTCTTCTTTTTGTTTAGTTTAGTAGCGATTAAAGACACTTTCGGTCGGGGTGATCTTGATGCACTCTATGCACTATTCAATGTCAACTAAAGTACTCTTGTAATGATGACTCTTAGTAATGATGGGACGGATGTTAACACTTTTACACTATTCTCTATGAAAACAAACCAGCAAACACAGCAATGTGTCGATTAAAACAAAAAATTGCAATGATAAAATTGTGTGTCACGCACACGCACTCTTGCGCCGGTGAAACGCACACATCCACGCACCGGATCGCAACCGGTAAAGATCGCGCAGCAGAAGAGCGCACACAGGCGCGACAAACCAAAAACAGTAACAAAAACAGCAGTAACGATAAGGGCAATACAACAGCAGCAGCAGCCGGCGCAGCACGCGCAAACACACAGCACTTCACTAACGATGGCCTGTAAACGACCCAAAGCACGACCGGCGGGGCCCGTCGACACACACAAGAATAGCGGTCCGCACGCGCGCGTGTGGAAGGTTGCGCACGACGGTGGAAATGACAACAGCTCGCGAGAGACGGCGACGACGGACTGGCCTGCGCTGCCGGCCGGCCTGGGACCGGATCTGTCCCGATCGGCAGCGCAACGAAATCACGAACCGAACCACGAAGAGAAAGAGAGAGAGTGTGCGAGCCGGTTGGACTCTCTGAGGGTTTGCAGGGAGCTGTTGTGTGTTGTGATACGCGAGAGATCCACACACACGTACAATAAGCCGGCCGGTTAGCAGGGGGACAGGGGGGTGGGTGACAGTGCAGGAGATGCATTGAGCTTCCTTTCCCGCTGCACATCCGACACCCTTTTTGATGGGAGGCAGGGGGAGTTGTGAGATCACGTTCACGGTTGCTCTCATCCAGTTAATAACCCGCGGTCCCCCCGTCGATTAAGCTGACTGTGCGGTGAGGTCAGGAGACAAAAAGGGGCGGTAAACCAGGAGGTGGGGAAGAAATCATTCCCGTGCCTCGCTTCTAAACCCACGGGTTTGCATAAAAAATGTTATTTTTTTTTGCATGTTTTGGTTCTCTACTCCGACATCACACCAGTTTCAGGGCAGGGAACGGCAACCGGCGAAGCTGCGCTTTGAAGCTTAAATATTAATAAGACTAAAACATTCTTTTTTCATCGCAAATTTGAATAAAAACGAATAAAAACGTGTATAAAAACATTACTAACTTGATTAAAACACTTAAGATCTTGTGTTTAACTGATCTTTGATGGAAACAATCAAACACTTCTGCCTATGGCAAATGATTACAACAAAATAGAAACATAATTCGTGCGATCTAAAGTACGTACAAGTTGCTTAGGATGAACCTGGAGGATGGCTAAACCCTTTGCCTTCAAGGAAGTCCAGCTCGGGATCGATTCCCGCCTGAATCTCTGGCGCCTCCTCGTGACCATTACGTGGCTCGTGGCTTTTGTTTACGTCCTATTATAAAACTGCCATTTACCGTGCATGTTGTAATGCGATATATAAATATAAGAAGAAAAAGAAAAAAATATAAATAAGAAAAAATAACTAAAATTTAAATTAAAGTAAATTTAATAAATAATAATAATTTAAAAATAATTACCTCAACATTGCAATCATACAGAATTGGCAATTGATCAACTCTGAAATAACAATAAAACAAAACAAAAAACATATTAACAAAAACTCACATGAAAAGAGGAGTGCAATAACTGTGCCATGTATTTAACGCATCTAAATTACTGCTTCGCTGTACAGAGTTGGTCTAATCATCCTAAGCAGGAGATAAGTTATTTAAACAAAAGTAGAGAAGAACGATCTTCATCTTTAAAAAAAAACACACTCACAAAATCCCACAAGATATGGTGAATTGCTCTCTTTTGCCCTATTTTAAAAGCAAGTGTAGCAAGTGTAAAGTCAGCATCTAATCATCTACGATAACTGGCCCCTTCTAACACACGCATAGGAAAAGACACACCCAACAATTTTGCGATACGCGCACCCGAGCCCCGACACAGATGAAATTGCGTCTTATTTAATTCTGTTTTGGACGCCACCCCGACCCAGGCACACACACACACCACACCCCCGTTCGAACCTGCCCCGACCGCATATCAAACGGGAAGCAACGACCTGGGAACGGTGACTGAGTGTGTGTGTGTTTAGGCATGTTTTATTTACGCGGCAGTTAGGGGATGAGAACCGGCGAATGCCGGCATTTAGCGCGAACAAGAAGATCGTGCCCACCCCAACGATCGTCTAACAAAAAACAAATCCGGGACAACTGTACAGTGCTAACCAGAATGTGGAAACAAAATGCCAAACCGAGAATATTATTTTAAAAAAAACTGGTTCCAGCAGGAGCAATGCAGGAAAAGGTCACCAAACGCGCGATAACGTTTGCGACAATGCCAATACACCAATCACCAATTCTTGGCAATGGCAATTTGCAATCCTCCGTGCCTTTCCCTCTCCGTTGAATGCTGCATATTTGTTTGTCTGTTGATTAAAAAGTAAGCAGTAAAAAATAGGCCAATTTGGAGCAGCGTGTGATTAGCAGCTGGTTCGCCTTGGGGCTGTCGGATTGCTTTCCGGTCCCTCCAGAACGGCCATACGACCATAATTCTCAAGCGTTGTTGTGTGCATCAGCAGCTCATCTATGAATAGAACTAATTCGCATGCTTTTACGTCAGCATTGTGGCGGAATTGATTCGCCTCTCTCCTCCTTCTTTCATCCCGTTCATAACCTCTTATCCATATCGGACTGTGCTCCAGAGCGTTGTGCAAAGCCACAACCGTACCTAAAACGAGCAGTAAAAAGAAAGAAATTGATTGCAATGCACATTTCCCTGCCCCGTGCAACAACCCGTGGTGTGATATTGCCAGCGTTATCAACACCTCCGAAACGATATTTAAGCCCTTCACCATCACCATATGATCGAGCAACAACCGTCGAGCGGCTTTACCGCGAAACGAACCGTCGTCGTTGTTGGTTGACGGGTTTATCACCTTGATAAGCATTGTTTGGCAAACTTTATGCTTATGGGACGGGGGGACGGGGTTGTATGATCTTTTACATGTTGATTGTGTTACTCCCCGGGCGTAGGGGTGGAGTGGTCCGGTGCTGAAGGGTGGATAAACTTTGCTCCAAAACAAAAACAAACAAACACTGCGCCGGCGGCTGCACACGCGCAGGTTACGCAAAAGAGCGCTTGGCGTGCGCGCAAAAACAAAACAAAAAGCGCGAACAAACGTTATCAAAACTGTTCTAACAAAAGTGTTCATTATCATCACTCACAATTGGTCAGGCAGTGCAGTATGTTAAAGCAGGGGAGCCCAAAACGATTGCTTCTTATCATTAGCAAGTCACTCGCCCCCCTGCCAAGTTGGGAATGTGCTTGTTGCTCGCTTGGGTTCAATTGTTCAAACGCAGAGGTTATTAAGTAACCGTTGGGACGGCGGGTGGTTTACTTTTGTGCAAAATAATTAAGACAAACGATAAGACGATCTAAACGCCATACGAACAAAAAGAACAACAATGCTATCTTGTGGTGACATTTATACCGTTTTGGACAGGTCCCGCGGTCAAGCACAACCCCCCCGTAGTAATGATGTGCTCTTGTACTAGGGAGTTTGAGTGTTGTTCCTCTGACAACGTTACATGTACGGCTTCGTTCACCACGGTCTACTGCTGTTATCTAGTGCAACAGCAACAAGTGTTTGTCGGGGAAAGAAGGCAAGACAGCTGAAATGGTGGGCGACATTTGGGTATGTCTGAAATGGATGCTGATGCTATCGCTCTAGCAATAAAGTTCATTGAACCTAAAAACAAAGATAAAAGTGCAAAATATTAATGATACTGATTTGATCGAGACCGTTTGCAATTTCTTAAACATAGAATTAAAATTCTTTTTAAAATGATTAATAACGATCTTCTCACTGTGATGCTCTATACAGGGTTTTTCCAGGAATTCTCATAGCTTCCGAGTGGGACCTTTATTGACTCTTTCCTACATAAAATGAGCTTAATGTAATGGGAATTGGACTCTAAAGCAACCTTGATGAACAATTCAAATAAGAATTGCCTAGGAGCCTGTCCAAAAAGGGTGCCATAGAGTCCAATTTCCAACATACGAAGTTTACTTCCTATAAGAAAGAGTCGAGGAAGTGTCGCACAACTATGAGAACCCCTGGAAAACCCTGTAATATTAACCGAAAACTTTCCCTTCCCTAAATTCTCATTGTCCAGCGACATACGACGATAAGAGAGGCGCTCGAAAGATGGTTCAAGCATCCACTCCCCCCGAAAAACAATCATGTTCGTTTATCACTCATTATCGTCACTTAACGTTTTCCTCCGAATGAAATTGACGGGAAGGATGGACTTACATTGACTATTATTGATTTTCTTCCCTTCCCCGTCGGGCGGGCGGTTGCTAGGCTTTCAAGTAAATAACGCACCGATTGTGAATAGCATAGCAGGCTGGTGGAAAATCCATCTCCAGAAACGCAGGGGGTCATTTCTACACACCCAGTGGGAGAAAGAGAGGGAGAGAGTGTGTGTGCGTGCAGCAAAACGCAAGTGCGGGCCTTTGATAGACGACCCTCGTCGCTTTTAAACAAATCAACCATTCGGTCACGGCCACAATCTTATCTCTCTGCTCTGTCTGTCCAACGGATGCCTGGTGGTGGATGGCATCTGCACCATATGGATGGAGACAGTGATTGCTCGCAAAGGACCACAGTTACAGCATTACTATGGATTCCATCGAAGTAAGCGTGACTTCTTCAGATTCCCTCGTAAATGCTGCCGCCTTTCTGCTATTTCCAACTCAACTCAAAAGTGATAATACCCCATAGAACGCAAAAAAGAACCCCGAAAAGGACATCCTTCCCCATACAGGCACTGACTTTTAATCCGAACTGCGTCGCAGCGCAACGCAACGAACGAAACACGCACAACTGGCCGGCCTTGAAAGCAGCCACATCCACCGATTCCAGACCGTTGAACGAACGCGCTACTCCCGCGCCGTCCCCGTGCTCCCAACCCATCCGGAACGGTCCTGTACAAAAGTCGAAAAGCAGCTCGATGACGACGACAAGCCCCCGTGCGACCAGAACCCACCCCCCGTTTTCAGCACAACACATTCCGGTCACGTTGGATGCGTTCGTTGGATTGGCAAACCCCCCTCCCCACACACGCGCGCACTAAGGTAAATGTATCACACACACACGCCAGCATACGCCGGGGTTAAAGAGAAAGCAGGAAATGTTTATAATAAAAGCGATTCTATGCGTGCGACATTTGCTAAAAATAAGCTGCAAAAGCAGTATCTTATAAACCGATTTGCGCAAGAGGGAAGCGGGTCACACAGGTCGGGTTTTTTGCTGAACGCTTGGTGAATTTCATCTACCAGGTCACAGTGCGGGACGCCACATTAACGGTCCTTGGGTGCAGCAGTGCTTCATGGTTGAACTCTTAAAAAGATTTCCCTCAAGAGAGGTGACAACGTGTACTAGAGACGTTGCGATGACAACCCTGAACAGGATCGGTGTCCAAACAGGTCCCGCGAAAGGAAAGGCGCGACTCCGGCAAACCAGTTCCAATCCTGGTTGCACATTCGCAGGGTCTGTCTGTGTGTGTCTGGATGTAACCACAATGCAATATCGCGGAACATGATCGATGCAGGAGCACACACACGAGCACACATTTTAAAATTCGCGTGTGGTGGTCGCGGGGGAATCATTCTTTGCCTTTTCTCCTGTCTGGAAATTGCAAAACCTTGGGCCCTAGCGATACGTCACGGGGCACCGTGGCTAAGGGGGTTTTGAATATACATATTTGCAAATGCGGCCATTGCCATGGTCCACAGGACGCTGCAGACGAGCTAAAAATAATAAGCAAATGCGTTTATGTCAGTGGCGCACAAGCGCGGCGCGCACGGCAGAGGATTAATTGAGATGCAGCGGGCGGACGGGAGGGCGACAATCGGGACGAGTGGGCCGGCCGGGTGCGTTCGCAGCCGCCTACGGATCGTGCGCTAAGTCTCGTATACAAAATAGAACCACACAGCTACCAACACATACTCGTACACACACACACACACACACATACGCACCGTTCTCTCGGCCAACTTGACGCACCCGTGCGCGCCTTGATCCGCTCTCGCACCGCAACGCACGCATCAGCAGCAGCGGAGTTCCTTATCACGAGCGGGTTTCTCTTCCAATTCGGGATTGCTCTCCGACTCGAGCCGGCACCGTCATCATCGGGCGGAGAGTGCCGCGCGGCCATATGGCTCTCCGTGGACCAGCGTGCCGCACTCTGTTCGTGACCAGCGTGGCAGTAGCACCGTCATCACCTTCGCGTTCGTTCACATCCCGTCCGTCCGTCCGACTGTGTGGTTCCGCGGACTGTGCCCCGTGTAGCTCTTCTCGTTTGCGAATCTTTCTTCACATCACTTGCCGGTTCCGGTTGCAAAGGAAACGTAACGAGCCAACCGATACGCACGCACCATTCCGTGTTCCGAACGTTCACCAACACTGTGTGTGAGTTAGCCTGCGGTTTGTTTACCTTTTTGTTCGGCACCTTCTGTCAAAGTTGCTTTCCCCGAGGCAGCAGGGCTTGCCGGGTTTCCCTGCAAACTGGGAAAAGCAACCACGCCACGGAACGGTGCTACTTTATTGTAGCCGCTATGTGTGTGTCTCAGTGTTGTTCACCCCCCTAAAAATACTCACCCCTTATCAGGTGGATGAACCGACGGCACTGATAATGCTTTTTGTGACGTTGGATTTTTGGTTGGGTCAAATTCCTCCGCGTAGCTTCTTTCCATTGTCAAATGATTGTTTATGTTTTCTCTCTTTCTCTCTCTCTCTCTGTATTTCTCTCCCCCACTCACTCGCTCTTTCTTTTTTTTGCAGAACATTTTAGTGCAAATCGTGTAATAAAAACCGCACCAACATGGCCCGTCTTCTCGCCCGCTTCTGCAAAACGCTTCCGGTGCAGGGTAGCTCAACTCGGACGATCCTGCCTGCCGTTACCATGGTGCCGTCGCGCGCCCGCAGTAAGTAGCTGTTTCCCGCTCACGCCAACGCACCCTTTTTAGGCACGTATCGGGTAGACCTCGTGCGCTTCTTCGCTGCGTGTATGCGCGAGCGACTATCCGCGTGGAGAAAAATGCATTCTTGCGCTGCCGTTGCAATTGCACTCCGCCATAATCGTGTCCAGCAATGGAAGGCGCGCACGACCCTGACCCATTTTTGTTTGCCACTGACGTTCGCTCTGTCTGGAGTTCGGGGTTTTGCCACGTGCCCACAGTTTCTTACAAGAAAATGCTTTAAATGTGCACTCTTTCGTAATGGCGGATGTTACGCCATGATTACTTTCCCCCGACACCGGCATTGGGGCTCACAAGCCCCACTTATTTGACTAGCGGACTGGCAGCTAAAATCAAAACAGTTTCAAAGGTCGTTCGTGGCTGCACAATCACGATTTGATAATCTGATATTTTTGCAGCGCCGGCTCGAATTGCATTGCGGTGCATCCTTCTCGTGATGTGTGTGTGTGCGTGTGTGTTGCTTTGCCTCCAAGTGATAAGGCATTACACACTGCCCCAAATGGGTGGCCTTGAAACTATTTCCCATTGCCGGATGAGGGATGCATTGGTGTATTATTGGTACTGATTTTACTATTTTCTTCCTTTTTTTAGGCTCCGACACCCGTATTCAGGCCGTAAAGCCTATAGTGGAGATGGACGGCGATGAGATGACCCGCATCATCTGGCAGTTCATCAAGGACAAGCTGATCTTTCCTTATGTTAAGGTTTGTACGATCATCACGCTCAAAAACGAGTGAAAGCAAATAATAATATCTTCTACTTTTTGGATCATGGCTATCTCAACAAACCCCCCCATCCCCCGGACAGGTCGAAGCACTTTACTACGATCTCGGACTTCCCTATCGCGACCAAACGAACGATCAGGTCACGATCGATGCCGCCCACGCCATGCTGAAGCACAACGTCGGCATCAAGTGTGCGACGATCACGCCGGACGAGCAGCGCGTCGAGGAGTTCAAGCTGAAGAAGATGTGGCTGAGCCCGAACGGTACGATCCGCAACATACTCGGCGGCACGGTGTTCCGCGAGCCGATCATCTGCAACAACATTCCCCGCATCGTGCCCGGCTGGACGAAGCCGATCGTGATCGGGCGTCACGCGCACGGCGACCAGTACAAGGCGCAGGACTACGTGGTGCGCAAGCCCGGCACGGTCAAGATGGTGTACACCGGCGAGGACGGCACGGTGGAGGAGATCCAGCTGTACAAGTACACCTCGCCCGGTGTGGCGCTGGCCATGTACAACACGGACGAGTCGATCAGCGCGTTCGCGCACTCGTCGTTCCAGGTGGCGCTGGGCAAGCGGTGGCCACTGTACCTGTCCACCAAGAACACGATCCTGAAGCGCTACGACGGTCGGTTCAAGGACATTTTCCAGGAGATTTATGAGAAGTATGCAATTTATGAGAACCAGCTGCTGTTGAGTTGTTGCTTTACTAATGAAGTTCTCTTTTTCCCATTGCTTGGCTTCGCGGTTGACCGTGCAGAGACTACAAGAAGCAGTTCGAGGAGGCCAAGATCTGGTACGAGCACCGGCTGATCGATGATATGGTCGCGCAAGCGCTGAAATCGTCCGGCGAGTTCGTGTGGGCCTGCAAGAACTACGACGGCGACGTGCAGTCGGACATCGTCGCCCAGGGTTACGGTTCGCTCGGTCTCATGACGTCCGTGCTGGTGTGCCCGGACGGCAAAACGGTCGAATCGGAAGCCGCACACGGAACGGTCACCCGCCACTACCGGTAAGCCGTTGGCAGCTTCCGCACCATAGCCATAGCAGTCGCTGTATAACGTCCTTTCTTCTCTCCAGCGAGCATCAAAAGGGACGCCCCACTTCCACCAATCCGATCGCTTCGATCTTTGCGTGGACGCGCGGCTTGGAGCACCGTGCGAAGCTGGACAACACGCCCGAACTGGCCCGCTTCTCGAAGGCGCTCGAGAAGGCCTGCGTCGACACGGTGGAGTCGGGCAAGATGACCAAGGATCTGGCCCTGTGCATTCACGGCTCGCGCAACCTCAAGGACAGCATGTACCTGAACACGCAGGACTTCCTGGAAGCCATCTCCGAGCAGCTGGAGCGCACGTGGAAGAAGTAGAGAGTGGCCACACTCGCCCCTCACATCCCTCCCTGCCTTTCTATTTTGTATCATATATGCAGTAATCTTTTTCCACCCCAATCAAAAGTGTGTATGTGAATTAAAATAAAAACTTTTTATTACACTATTCGAGGCGGATCAACTTCCAGGTGGGGGGTACGCATTCGCGGCCTACGATGTGGCCCGGTTTTCCTTCGCATTCTCGGCGTTCGCTGCCGTTTTGCTGCCCGGCTTGCCGCCGCCGGGTTCCGCTTTGGCCAGATCGCCGCTTACCCGTTTGGCCAGCGGTTTGCGGCCCGCCGGAGGGAGCGCTTTGCGTGCGATCTTGCGACCGAGCTTGATCTGAATGGCGTGGTTGGTGGGAGCACCCTTGCTGGAAGCACCTGTGGTGGTGGTCGCTGACCCTCCCCGGTTGCTGTTGTTCGTGTTGCTGCTGCCGCTGCTACCGTTGCCCGGGGGGTTCGTTCCTTCGCGCCCATTCTTCCCATTGCCCAGCGCCGCCTTGGCCACCGATTTGCCCTCCTTCGGTATGCCCGGCAGCTCCAGCTTCTCGATCGTTATGCGCCGCCGGCGGAACGTTTGCTGGTTGGCCCGCTTGAGCAGGTCGGCTGGGATCGGCAGCTTGAAGCAGACGTACCCCGCCCGTTGATGGGGAATTTGATCGAGGGCAACCACGTCGCCGAACGGTTGAAAGAAGATTCGCAGCGCATTGTTCGACAGCTCTGCGTGGGGTAGGAAGGTGAAAGAAAAAACCCGAACGTTACCGAACGTGTTCCTGCGGCCTCCCGTCTCTTCTTCTGCACTCACCATCCGGATTACAGTACTTTTGATATGCCATCTGTACGGAGATTTGACGCTCCTTGAAGGTGCTACGGTTTAGGCCCTTCGCTGCAGCCCGTGCCTCCGCTCTTCGCCGGAACCGAATGTGACAGTTGACTGAGCGCAGCTGTGCGTACTCGGCATCCGTCAGTACCAGCGTGCCGTCGGGAAACTCCATCCGTATCGAACGGATCGGGCCAAACATCTTGAAGTGCTGCCACAGCTCCTGGCGCGTCGTTGCTGCCGGTACGTTCTCAACATACACACAGTTTTCCGTCCCTATGTTGGGAAGAGACAGAGCCAAAAAGGTTCTTAGCACAGTCAACCCCAATCGCGGTGGCCACTAAAAACTTACCCAACAGGGACGGGTTCATAATCGGTTTGGCGCTGTAGGTGCTTTCGGTCTTCACCTCGCACGCATTCTTGGCACTTTCCGGTGAGTCAAACTCGATCGTACTGCACAGGTACGGGCCCGTCTCGAACGGATACTGTGGCTGGCGGCCCACTATGTTCCGACCGCCGCGGGTTCGCAGCTCAATCGACAGCACCATCCCGTAGCGCTGGAACAGCTGGTACAGCTCGGACTTTTTCGTACCGCCCGGAATGTTGCTCACAAACACGCTCTTTTTCACTACAAACCAAGCAGGCCAGACAGGGAATGACGATTAGCTGAGTGTGCGCCCGTGTGTGTGTGTGTGTGTGTGTGTGTGTGTTTGCGCGTGAGTGTTTAGGCGTGTGCCAATACTTACTGTGCTGGAGAAAGTATTCATCTCCCTCGCAGATTTCGCCATTGCTGAAGTAGAGCTTTTTCACCTGCTCCTGCTTGGCGGCCGATGGGTCTGCCTCGTACGTGAAGTAGAAGAATCGTTTCAAGCCCTTGTTTTTGATGTCCACCTTTTTCAGCATTCCCAGCACGGCTTGCCGATTCTGGCGCTTTCTGGCCGGCACGTTGTCCGGCTTTTCTCCGCCGGAGGATGTGGAGGAGTTCATTGTTCGCTTCTTCCCGCACACTGTTTGCCAAGGGGACTCTGGGGACTTGCTACATACGCGAACAATTGTTCACAAAAACTTCGCACCTCGATTACGCCTGCCAAGGTAGGTGGAATTTGTTTATGTCGCGGCATCCTCTGGCACAAGGTGTGTATAGCAAAAGTGGCCCAAGAAACAAAATCTGCCTATATGACGTTTGTTTGGACGTCGGTTTCCAGCTACACTGTTGATTCGGGCGAGGTCGTACGATTTTCTAATAAGTTCGGTTTTATTCTTTCGAATGTGAGGGTAAATAATGATGAAACACAAACAATCAATTGGTTCTTGTGTTGAAAAGGAACGGAATGTTTTGATTGTTTGTTTCTTGAGCATTTTAAAATTTAATTAAAAAAATCCACATTCCAAGAGATCCAGCAAATTAGTGAGGCCCGTGTCTGTGCTCCATCGCATGCGATTTTATCGCACGTGCTGTCAAACGCTTTTTCGTATAATATTGCGATTATTTGGATGATTTTAATAATATAACGATTATGAAAAATAAAGTTGAGATTGTTCCTACAAAACACCACACATTTAGTTTGACAGATAAAATCGGATGCGGCGTCCGACGAAATCAAAATTTTTTGATTCTGTCGTACGACGAAATCGCACGTCCGACGTTATCTGTCAAATCCCATATAAAATTTTGACAGGCCTTCCGATAAAATCGCATCCGATGGAGCACAGACACGGGCCTGATGGGCAAGGTAATGGTCAGAACCTCGCCGCATGCGATTTTGCCGCATGCGGCAAGAAAAGAGTTTTCTCAATTTTCTAGCTTTTCAAGGTATTATAATGATATTTTGTTGTTCCTTTTTAAAGATAATCATTAATTGATATGATTTTAGACATTTGACATCTGAAATAAAATCGCATGCGGAGATGCAACAAAATCAAAAGATTTTGATTTTGCCGCATCGCCGCATGCGGCAGATTCGCAAGTGCTGTCATTAACGTCAAATCCCATTCAAAAGCTTGCTGCAAAATCGCATGCAGCGAGGTTCTGACCGCTGCTTAAGGTAGTGGTCTAATGTTGTTGCGCTCAACATTGTTGCTCGGAAACGTATCGCTGAGGTGGTCTACCCCCTGTTTACACATGCCAATCGCCAGTAGCGAACCCATCGAACTCCTGTCAAAATTATATGGAGATGAGGGTACGATGGGTTTTCCATCACTTGCGGGTATCCATTAGCTCTGTGTCGAAAGGTTCGAGAGGGCTAATGTAAACACACGGTATGAATGCTGGCAACATTTCACTTTGAAATTGTTTAGCGTCGAAAATTAACCAATTAACAGCTTAGAGTTTATGTTTTATCGTTCACTTGTTGAATAAAGTGTTGAAAAAATAAAATATACACCAAAAAATGTATTATAAATGCAAAAATTCCAAACTTAGCGGATGTCAACAAAACACACACTGCTGTTGTGTCATTTCATACACCCGATTACAATGCTAACTGTCAAAATCCATACATTTTGCCAGCAACTATATTGCGCGCAACAAGATTAGACCGCTGCCTAAAGTTGGTATAAATCTGGAATCGACTCCGATCCAACTCCGATAATTTCGGAATCGACTCTATATTTTTACCAACTTTCTGGAGTTTCTTTTTCTTTTTGCCAGAGTAATTTGGAATAGTCCCGAATTGCCGAAGTCGACCGGAGTCTTTCGGAGTCGGTGTCATCGAGAGCCGTCCGGAGTCATTCAGAGTTGGCTGGAGTCGTTAGGAGTCGGAGTCATGCGGAGTCGTTCGGAGTCGTTCGGAGTCTTTCGAAATCATCCAGAGTCGTTCGGAGTCGTTCGGAGTCGTTGGAGTCGTCAGGAAGTCTCACTCCGAATGACTCCGGACGACTCCGACTCCGGAGGGAACTAGTGGTTCGGATTTTTCCGGAGTTGGAATCCGACTAATAATAGTCGGAGTCGGAACGGAGTCGTGAGTGCTCTCCAAAGAGTACATCACTGTAGCAAATTTCAAAGCAGCCCTGAAAACCCGTACATGTCAGGCAAAAACTGTGGGGCGAAAACGAGCTGTCAACGGATCAAACCGCGTGGGTTTACAGGGTTTACCAAATAATTTTGCGATTTGTACTGTGCGCACGAAATTTATTGTGATAATTGCGAAGAATTTTCACTGGCCCTAAATTAATTTACTGGCCCTAAATACATCCATTTTTGTGTAAAAATCTGTTAAGTTATATCGAATT
Source organism: Anopheles arabiensis (assembly GCF_016920715.1). Lineage (NCBI taxonomy): Eukaryota > Metazoa > Arthropoda > Insecta > Diptera > Culicidae > Anopheles > Anopheles arabiensis. Next base: position 32,929,170 of record NC_053517.1, read on the forward strand.
TATAGACCATCCAACTCAAATAATAGGGGTCAAATAGGGTCAAAATGGTCTAATTGGACGAGGATTTTTTATTTCGCCAATACGTAGCGGTCAAAATATGCAGCACACCTCGCAAAATGAGTTGGCAACCCTGCATTTGTTCGGTGTACTGTGGTGACAGCCGGTTAACAACATGCGGTTCAGTTGGTTCTGTTTTGGTAGCATCTTGGTGAAATAAATTTAAAAAATCTAATAATGAAACTTACAGCAGAGAAAAAGCCCCTCAAGGCAAAGAAAGTCGCAAAGTTAAACAAAAATACAATCGAGGAACAGACGCACGAAAAGCGGAAACTAAAGAAGGAAAAGAAGGCCAAGCTGGAAACAGAATCGAAGGAAGAGGAACTAGCCCCAGAGCAAGAGATGGACGCTGCTATGGAGAACGAGGCAAATGAGGAAGAGGAGGACGTTGAGAACGTCGATGCCGGTGTTGCCAATGGCGAGGGAAAAGCAAAATCAAAAGCTAAGACCTCGAAGGTAAAGGAGGATAAACAGGAAGCAAAACAAAAGCCAAGAGGTATGTCCAAGCGAGCATGATAATCATTCCGAACCTAACGCTTTCATTTCGTTTCGTTATTTTAAACCGATATTATCTTCTTTTATGCACCACGCATTCGGCAGGAAAGGAATACACCATCTTTGTTGGCAACCTTCCCAAAACGATCAAGCAGAAGGATCTGCGAGTCATGTTCAGCAAGTACGGCACCATACAGACGATTCGTCTTCGGACGAATACGGGTTTGAAATTGTTCAACAAGAAAGCGCTGTCAAAAGTGCCTTCCCTGAACGCGTACGTAGTTTACAACTCCAAGGAGGAAATGGAACAGGCCTGTCAGCTGGACGGGGAAATGGTGAGCAACAATCGCATCCGCGTGTGTCCGGCTGACAAGAAGCAGATTGGCGACGCGAAAGCGACCGTCTTCGTGGGAAATATAGCGAGAGGTAATGTGGCGTTCCGATGGAAAGGAAAAGAGGTAACAGCACACACGAAACCTAACCCAAAATATTCTCCCATTCCCACGCAGGCACAACCGATAACGATCTGTACGAATTCTTTAGTCGCGTCGGGCCGATCGAATACGTCCGGCAGATCGGGGACAAGTACGTGGCGTACGTGTGCTTCAAGAAGGGCGTCTCCATCATGAAAGCCCTCAAGCTGAACCAGGAATCGCTGAACGGTCGGCTGATTCGGGTGGAAAAGGTGGACACGACGCGCACCAACGTGAAGGTCAACAAGAAGGGACACGTGGTGCCGCGAAACCGGCTGCCCGCCAGCCCGGGCGCGAACACGGCCGCTGCACCAGCGGGGGAAGGCAAAGCGAACAGCACTGGTGGCGGTGCGGGAGCCAAATTCCACGGTAAGGTGGCGCACGCGAAGGGCAAGAAGAGCAATGTTAGTCTGAAGAAGGGCAAGGGCTCGGTAGCGCAGAAGAAAATGCTCGCCAGCAAACTGAAGGCAGCGATGAAGCAGAAGTAGACGCAGTAAGGGAAAACGGGAAGTAATAAGCAGAATGTATTGTTTAGATGTTTCTCTTTTTCTAAAATATATTGTAATTTGCCTGTCGATCGTAAATATCATTCAAATCGCTGGAAAAGGATGTTAGAAAATGGAGAAAACCCTTCTTTTATGTTGCGAAGTAATTTGAATATTTTGTTGTTGTGCGTTATAGCACCAACACACACGCGAAGCGCGCACAGCACAAACATCAAAACGCCGGCGCACTGTATTGACAGTTGCGACTGGTGCACCGCCCAGTGGGTAAGGTGGTTTCTGAGGGGGGTAGAGCGTGCATTTCTTTTGTTTACATTTTCGCTACTCCCTGTCCGGCCACAGCGTGTATGAGTGTGTGCGTGTGTGTGCGCCTGCAGAGCGGGAAGCACCAGGGCCGCGTACGAACGAGACAGCAGTCGTACCGAGGACAGCGAAAGTGAAGCCAGAGTACGAAGCCAGGGTCCGCCAGCAGCGGTTACAGCGCCACGAACGGAAGGTCTGGACCCGGTACCGGACCGGTTGATGGGTGGTGAGTAGATGGTGCTACTACATCTGTGACGTTGTGCGTTCTTTAAGCCATCTGGGCCATGGTAAAGCTTGAACACTTGGACCCCAAAACAACACCTACAAATGGGCAAAAGTTCTGTCCGTCTATTTGGGAAGGGGTGAGTAAGTCATCCACCCCCACTTTCCGGGCCAGGATTGCGCCGTGCGGAGGCGTTTCCCGACCCATGAGTGTGACTGAAATGCAACGTCGGTGTGCATGTGTTTGTGTGTGTGTGTGTGTGTGCTGGTAGTGTGTGTCACCCGTCGCCCGGTTGTTACCTTCGCAACCGAGTCCACCGCCAACGCGCGTCATCGTGCGCCGTCTGTATACGCCTTCTGCCCACTCACCGCGCGGTCATTTCAACCCCCTCCCCCCGTTCTTTTGTATGGATGACTGTGCATGCAGGAAGCTTGAGTGAGAGGGGGACGGGGTGGGGGGGTGTTTTGAGCGCCGTGCACACATGTGTTTCCGCTTGCTACCCTTCTGTACCTAGCGTTTGAAAAGGGAACGTCGCTCTCTCTTTCTCTCTCTGCCGCTGTTTTTCTTACAACTGTGGTCTCTCTCGCCCGTTCATTCGCTCGTTTCGGCTCTCTTTTGCAATATCCAACAGCACACTGGGATGCTGCAATACACAAGGGCCACTGTTTTACAAGCCATTTCTCTTCCAAAACATTACAACCACCCCAATCGATTCGTTTAGGAGCTCTCTGGCAACATCGCTTAATATTTTCTTCTCAAATGCGCATTTTAAACTCGTGATTGCACCCTCCCGGCCCCACAATTATGACCACACACACCGACACCGCCCCATTGTGCACTCGCTCGCGCTCTTTCGCTCTCTTTGTTTTTGGTTAGACGCTCTCTCCGCGGTTCACGGTGCGCTGGCTGTGTGCATGCATCATCCCGTCCGTCATCGGGGTGGTGAGATCATCAGCTCACCCCCGCGCGCGCACACCACAGTAACAGGCGCTAGGGAGGGGAGAGGGTGGGGTGCCAGGAGGACGATTCTCGCCTTGCTCCGGTGCTTTGCTACGATTTGGGAGTTTTCAGTCCACTTCACACATCCATCGGAAAAGGGGCCCTTGTGCGTGCGTGTACACACGTGCGTCCGTGCGTGCGTGAGTGTTCCCATCGCGTTGCTTGCTTCCGTTTGGCTCTGCTCGGCTTCAGTTGCATACCTCTGCATACGGTAGAAAAAAAGCAAAACAAAGTAAGCGTATACACCTTCCCCCCCTGCCCTCTCTCCCAGAAGGCAACGCGGGCGGAGTTGATCAATTGGTGCGCCCTCTCCCCTCCCTGAGATAGTGTTCGGAGGATGGCGACGGACGATTTTAGGGGTAAAAGGGTAGTTTTTTGTTGAACAGTTATGGTGCTGGAGCACTTTTGATGGATTTACCAAACCGTGGTCGTGCGGTGTGTGGTTCCTGCGCTTCGCTTTATTGGTGTGTTGTGAGTGCGTGCGGGTTTTTATTTTTATTTCGTCGCGGTTCATTAGCGACAGTGTTCGTGCGTGTATGTTTGCTGTAGTGTTTCCATATGAAGGCAAGAAAAATACAGAGGGAAAGAGAGAGAGAGAGAGAGAGAGAGAGAGAGAGAGAGTGAAAGAGAGAGAAAGAGAGAGAAAGAGAGAGAAAGAGAGAGAGAGAATAGAGCCGTCGTAAGGCAAATGAAGGAAATCGACTAGGAAATCTTCCTTCTAACCAATCGTTTTCTCAATGAATGAGAAATGCACATCCCTAATGGTACGATCTTCACACACACACAGATGTGTGGCTGAGTGTGAGCCTCGCTAACCTCACCCTCATCGATGTGTGGTATTTCTATCGTCGATAATGTGACGATCGAGACTGTTACGGGGGGGGGTCTGACTTCCCCCTTCAATGCCGTGGCGCGCACGAAGACGATGGCTGCGGTGCGGTGACAGCAATCACGATCGCGACGTGCTGCTGGCCGGAGACAGAGAGCGAGCGGAGCCGGAACCGGACGGCCGTGGTGTGTGCGCGAAGAAGCAGTTGCTCGTGCTAAAAATACATGCCTACGCATAGATACGTATGTGCGTGTTCGTGCGTTTCGGTACGGCTGTTGGCTCCCCCTGTCCTGCACCGGAGTACGGTGAACACCCCACCAACACGATCTGTGTCCGCCCACGGGCCCAGTGGAAGTTCCCCGTTTTTTGATCTGCTGCTCTGTTCTCTTCCTTCGAAACGCCCTCCTCGACACACACACTGGGTTGGGAAAGGGAGGAAGGGGGTTTGTCATACATAAAAGAAGAAGACCGAAACGGATACTTTATACAGCCGTCCATATTTTGAAGGGAAAGTGCAACTGTGTTACAAAACGGTGTCTTCTCCCGTCAACGGACCATTTACCTTTAAAAAAAGAACATTTTACGCTGAAAAATGATAAGAAATAATGTAAGCGCGCTTGTGCCAAACGGTGATAAAGGTCCACTTGCCCCGTGTTGGTGTGCAAACCGTGCTTATGAGTGTGCGTGTGTGTGCACCGGGGCAACCGAAAATGGCGAAACAGTGCGTCCGATCCGATCGTCGTAGCAGGCGGCCGGTGGTGGCAGTGCAATTCGTGGCCCCCGGGGTGAGCAGAGCTGTGAGCAGCAGCCCAAAACCAGACAGTTCCGCGAGAGCGAAGCTGTGCGAGATGCTGACGAAAAAGCGTGAAAAAGTGAATTTCCCAATTGGAATTTGTGAGAAAACTGTTCAATCGGTAGCGTTGTAATCGGCAAAAAGTAAAAAGTGAATTTCCCAATTAGAATTTGTGCGAAAACTGTCAAATCGGTACAAAACTGATAGGAGTGTTTGAATTTCGTTTCCCTTCGAACAAACGTAATGGAGTCGCCTTGTCCGTATGGGGCGTGCGGCTCGTATAAATAAAAAAAAGCATCACGACACACATACGCACACATACACAGCTGGCACAACAGGCAATACGATCATACATGCATACACGCACACGGTAGAAGTGGAAGAAAATGCAACATAATTAACTGCAAACTGCATGGAGCGCGGCCGTGTTGCGTGTTTAGGGTGAAAAGTGCATCTTACTCCACCTCTTGGGCCCAAGCAATGTGACGGATGAGGGACAGGGCCGTTTTTTTTTGGTGGTAGTTTCCGTCGACCATCTCCCTCCTCTCCAGCCTTTCGGAATGTGTGTGTGTGTATGGATCGTGTGCCGAAATGTGTTGCTGTGAGCCAAAACTCGAAATCTCTCCCTTTTTCGGTTGTGAAGCGCAACCGATCTCACCGAGGCAAGAGTGAGAAAGAGGAACATCCGTCGGGTCTGTGTGTGTGTGTGTATTTTCCGTGAGCAAAACTGGGGTGGGTTGAGAGCAAAACGCATCTCTCGCGCCGCTGCTGCCACCGCCACCGCCGCTGCTTGTTGAAGCACACACACACACACAGGAACATTTTCAGGAAATCGAGGAAAACCCAAACCGTTTCTCGGCGTTTATTTTTGGAAATGTGTTTTCTCGGCACGCTCTGCTCGCACGCCCCGACAGTGTGCAGTGCCTGGCCGATAGACAGACAGAGCAGCAGCAGCAGCAGCCGTAGCAGCGACAGTTCACGCCAGGTTTGTCGGCGATCGGCCGTTCGTTCGAGGGTTCGTGGCGTGTCACTGTGTAGGAAATTGTCACGCCAGGTCGTAGGGACCAACATCCGACCGGGTGGTGGTGGTGGTGGTGCTGGTGGATGTAGCTCGGAGTGTTCGGTTCTGTATTAGGGCTGTGCTGTGTTGTATTATGCGTGTGTGTCAGAATAAGAAAACAGAAATCAACCCGAAGAACAGGGGAGCAATAAAAAGGCCGGGAAAAAGCGCACCAAATACCGATACAGTAGGCTGTGTACGTGCGTTCGTTCGTTCCATCCGTCCACGCGCGTGTGTGTGTGTGTGTGTGTTTGAATAGTGATGGAAAATCGTCTTCTGGTGTGAAGGATCGGAAAAAAGGGCCGGGCCCTTCCAAATGAAAGGAAGTGTCTACCCATAACGTGTGTGTGTATGTCTCTGTGTATGTATGTGAGTAAGTGGAACACAGTCATTCCTTTGTAAACGGAAAAGCCAGGAAATGGGGGGTGGAGGCAACCGGTTTGAGACGAATCCTTCCTCACCGTAGTGAGCAAAAAAACAGGAAAATCTTCCGCCACCGCACGGAAGAGTCGGTGTTGCTGTTGGTGCTCGAGTGAAGTGGAAAATCGGTGAAAATGAGAAAAGCGTACCACCAGATCCCAGCCCACTTGGAAACCGCAGCACGCGACAATTTGCGCGAACGGCGGGTGGTGGGGCTGTGAACAACTCCTCCCGTGCCGTGGGGAGGCAATGTACGGTGGTAAGAAAAATGGAGAGAAAAGAAAAAAGAGAAAACACACAGCCGTCTAGTAGGCACGGAGAAAAAAACACACGTACGTATATTATGCACTTCATCAACCATCTTGGATGGAGGTTGAAATAGGAAGGCAAAAGCTTTGTTGTTGTTGTTGGGGGCCTTCTTTCAAGGGTGGAAAACTGTGCTGCAGCAAGCATGAAAATGGGGGACGAAAAAAAAAAAAAAGATCACACACAAAATATGATGGAAAAGGTTCCCATTTCTTTCTTTTTTCGGAAAAATCTTTGCATCTTTTGTTGGAGTTTTTTTCACCATTAGGAGCTTGACGTGCAAGGGTTGAGGACACTTTTGCAAGTTTTCCACTTTGATTTGGCTCTGCTTCGGAACGATCGCTCCCTGGTGCAAAAGTTCCGGTTTTCGTTGGAACTGTGTTTGTGTGTGTGCGTGCCTGTTTTTGTGCCATGGATGGGTGTGGGTGCCCGATAGTCGTGTGTTTGTGACGGAAGGCTCCGATAAACCGCTCGTAAAGCGGATAAATAATGAGCCCGTTTTTGGTCGGTGGGATGGTGTGGTGTGCGAGCGAGCAGGATACGCTAAGAAAGTTTTTCACTTCGGAACGAGAAGTGGCCGGGAGCAAGATGATAACCGTCACCGGGGTGGCGTGTAAAGTGTGAGTGCGTAATCAAACAATTAATTAGCATTATCGAACGTGGGATGGTGAGCCGCACCGACAGTGACATATATTTTGGGTGGAAGAAGGGGTTTTGCCCCCCTTCTGCTAGCTTCACACCCTTTTTATATCTACTGCTTCGGACCGTCGGCGTTGATCGATGACGCCGCTTTTGGGTGGCGCTTTTTCGTAGATAAAGACGAGCAGCAGGAACGTTTGTTGCTTTTTCTGTCGGATTTTTGTTTATCCGGCGCTGTATTGTCCAAAGCTGTACACTTTTGGGTGGCTTCGGCAGTCCAATACTCGATGCCCCACACAGCCTTTTCGGTTGTGAATAGTTTTGTCCTTTTAGATGTTTCCTAGGTCACCGTATGTCCTTCCAAAAACCGTATGCAGTGACAAAACTTAAAAGGCACATAGGTTAAATAACAACGAATGTGTATGCAATCGTGCTAAAAAATGACAAAATGCGAGCGAGATGATAATATACGCCTAAAGTTATGCAATTGTAGACCAATTTTGGCTTTTATTGGTGTACTGGACAGTTTCAAATCCATTCCAACAGTGGACATTCCAATTATTTACAAATCATTTCTTCTTCTTCTTCTTTGGCTCAACAACCGATGTCGGTCAAGGCCTGCCTGTACCCACTTGTGGGTTTGGCTTTCAGTGACTAATTGATTCCCCCCATAGCAGGATAGTCAGTCCTACGTATGGCGGCACAGTCTATTTGGGGATTGAACCCATGACGGGCATGTTGTTAAGTCGTACGATTTGACGACTGTACTACGAGACCGGCCAAATCATTTCATATATTCCAATTTGAAAACTGAAAGAATCCTTAATTTATGACCTAAAACTTACTTGAAATGTGTCATTTGTGGCTTTGTTATCATATTTCGTTCATAAACGTGTTATACTCGTCACCGGGACGATGCTTGGACGGGAAAATGGGATGAACGAGGATGGTCAAATATCGATTTCGTGCAACCCTGACCACATTCCGAAGGATGTCGCCAGACGAAACCTCCACCTTCTTGTATGTGTACATATTGCTGAATATGTATGTATGTGTGTGTGTGTGTGTCTGTGTGTATGGTCCATGGTCTCGATCCAATTTCCAAACGGAAGCACCTTTGGGCGATGGGCCGTCGTCCATAAACAAACTCATAATTGAGTCCGGGCCCGTCCTTCAGGCGAGACACACTGTCCACTGGAGGAGCCAGCTAAAGTGTTCGCTCGATTCGATCGTAAACTTTGCTCCATCTCCGAAGCGTGGCCGGAGTGTGAGCGCATTTTTAAGAGAAATTCAAAATTACCATTTTCACCGGGGACCGACGGGGGAAGGGAGATACGGGGCTGCTTTTCGATGGAGTCAAACAGCAACAACAATAAGAATAAGAGATGGTTATGGCAAGGCAAAGAGCCTGACATCCCTCGTGGAGGAGGAGTGTGATTTAAATAATTTGTCCTTCGTGTAGTGCATTTTATAAATGAATTTCCACCAAGTCAGGGGGTGGGGGGGTGGAGTTGCATTCCAACGAACGATAGAATCTAATTAAATAAAAACTTTCTCTCGGCACAATCCAACCCGGGGGCTGTCTTTTCGGGGTAAAGATCGGAGCCACGGAAGTCATTCGGCAGTATAAAGTAAAATAGTTTCCGGGCACTAAGGATGCACAAGTTGTAGGAACTTTTCCGCCTGGGGGGTTTGGGGTGAGCAGAGCGAGTCTGTTAGATTACCATTTATTTCCTTCGCTTTCTATCTCAAACGCAAGTCACTAATGCGATTACCTTTGGGTGCGAGAAGTCTAAAGCACGTGCAACGAGAGATGGCCAATCAAATCGGACCGACGGCTATGTATTCCGATGGGATTCTTCGGGCACAAGTGAAGTATTGTGAGCTGTTTGACAAGTTGTGGGATATATTTTTTTCAAATAAAGTCCGCCTCTCGAAGGCATGTTCAACGATGATTGTGACATCAGTTGATTGTATTTCGGTATCTGATGAACAAAAGACTAAAAGCTCATAAAGACATAAAGCTCGTGCTTGTAGAATTTACTATCCTGGTGTTTGGGAAAATAAGCCCTAAAATATGACTTAAATAAGTCGCAATACATGATTGGTACACAGAAGGAAAAGTCGCTTTTCCTCTTTGTCATAGTTCAGATGAACTTTTTGGTGTCGATGCTACGATAGTATACGGTTGATAACACAAAACATGGACCCATTGACAAATAAATTACCATCAACTACTCACACTCAATGTGCTTTCGAATGAAGAGGAATGCTAAAAGGTTTGCTTGCGAAAAGAGGAAAAAAAAACAGCTTAAACATAATTTATCATTGGAATGAACTATACCAGGGAAAAGCAACTGTTTGGAGCTTGATCGATCAAAATCATGAAAATTAATCATTTCTTTGATTTAAATCAAATTAATCGGTCAATTTTGGAATTCTTTGTATCCTGCATTAGTGGATAGCTTATGCGACACAATCATTTCCACTGGGGAAACAAGCTGAAGCAACCAACAGTTTGCCCATCCCTGGTTAAAAACGGCGTTCGAGTCATGGAGGAGATCGCTAGAAATTGAGACGCTTTCTGCATCGACCCAAACCCGTTGTACTCGGCCATCCTTGAAGAAACTGCATCAAGGGTGACTCTCCTTCTCCTCCCGCTATACTGTTTGCGGATCGTACCATTATGTACCTCCCCCTGATGAGAGCGTCTGTGATAACTATATACATCCGACGGGGCTATGTAGCTCGGAGTGCACCCGGGTGTTCGGTCTCTTGCTCAACCCGTCGTCGTCGTGCCTTATCAGTGCCCTACACATGCCGAGCGAAACCGGGTCGGTCCCTTTTAAGCTTCGAGCTTCGTTCCATTTCAACAGTGTGCACCCACCCACCCTAATGTACACCGGGTCCTTCAAGCAGCAGATCCCTTTTGGAACCTTTGCCGTCTCTCTCACCCGGTGTTGTTGGGTGTTTCAGTTCCGGCTCAATTCAGTTTGGTCCGCATTTGTGAAAAGCAATTTTCCAAGCAATGCATCCAACCAGATGATGTAACGGGTCAAGGGGGTGGAGTATGTTAACGGAAGCTCATTTATTCTCGCCCGCTTTTGCAAACTGCCAACTTACGCCGTGCTCAATCAGAGGGAAGACCGTTTCTCCGGGAAGAATATTTTCGTAAGAAAAATGATGTGAATCGTGATGAAATGTTTCTTACTATAAAACAGATTGATAACATAATGATAACATTAAGCGAATTGTTATTCGAATTGGAAAACGTAGCAATTAAAGAATGGCTTAACTGGGTACAGGTTGCACCGGATTTGGTATTAAAGTTCGATTTGATCTATAAAGCATTTTTCCACTTTCCATTCCAGTAGTTTTTAGTTATTTGTTATTTTTTCTATGTGTGTCTATGATGCGCCAATGAACAGAAAATAGCTGCCACTTTCTAAATAGATCTTTTGTCTTTGTAATATTTGTGTTCGAGAAAATCACATGCGAACTGAATTCCTCTGAAGAACTCAATAAGGACTCCTGGTAAAGGAAAAGTTCTCTTATTTAAACCCGTTCATAAATAAGTTTGCAGATATTTGTGTGCAAGTGGAACACAGTGGAGTGCTTTGGTTCATTTTATGAGCGTTTAACAATCCTGTTCCGCAATTGCATCAGCTTACTTTGGAACGTCATTCGCTTTGCCCAAATATCCACATATCCACATATCGATGGCATTTCCCCTTGCGAGGGTGGGCATCTCGTACGGGAGAAGCTTTTTTTGAAGAAGAATTTCTTATCAACGGAACAGTGAAAAAATGCACACACAAAAAGCAAACACAGTGCTTTTCTCCAGTGAGTTCGGTTGGCAGAAACTCATTTCGGAAGCGTGTGTTTGCCCAAAGCGAAAGTTCTTGCACACGCTGCGACGGCGAAGGCGACGATACCGGAGCACTACGGATTCTACCGGGTTTTCTACTTAACCCCTTCTTCCCGGGGGCGGACGGAACGGCAAATATTGAGGCTGTGACTTGCTCTCCAGCTTGCCGATACCGGATATTGGAGCACATTTTTATCGCATTTTATCGCAAACGGAGGCAACACAGCTCTCTCTCTCTCTCTCTCTCTCTCTCTCTCTCTCTCTCTCTCTCGCTGCGCTTCTCGCTGAGGTAGTTAGGTGGTGGTTGATGGTAAAATTATTTGCTGATGAAATTTTGCAAATCCTCCACTAACCCTACACTTGTCTTTTGCAGCGAATGCCGCCCGCACGTGTGTTTGTTTTTTCGTGTGCTCTCCTTCGCTATTTGATAGTCTGTGGGTGGGGATCTGTTTGTGTGTGTGTGTGTGTGTGTGTGAATATGTGCGTGGTAGCTTAAACGCTACTAATCCTACTTTTCCAGTTTGGGTGTTCTGCTGTTGTGTGCACAAATCGATGCGATAAAATGAGCAACGTTGACATGTAATAATGATGCAAACTTCAGCAAACTTGAGCACAACAAATGGGCAATGAATTGACTTCGCTGGTGCTGTTGTTCAAAAAAAGAATAGCGTTTCTTGCGTTTCAACTGACACAGTGGAAAGCTGTGTGAATGTCGTGGTCTGTGATTGATGTAATCTGTTTTAGGGTTATTCCTGCTGTGTTTTTTGTTCACGAATCAATAATACATTACTCTAACTGGTTCGTAACGTCCGTAAATGTATTGTACAATTCGTATAGAAATGTAGTAAAAGATTAGTGTTGATTATGTTCAAACTTTAAACATTCTGATCTTGATAGGTTTAGGCATTACATGGTTTTAAAGGGTCAAACATATTGTTAAATCTATGTAACTGTGACGGTGCACATTTTCTATAAATGGAATAATGTACTTTTACAGTACTTAACAAGAACTTTTATCAATATTGCATGTATTTTTCAATCTGTATTATTTTATTTAATGTACTGTTTTATTTATTTTTATGACACAAGGTGAACTTTTGCTTGCTTAAACTAATTAAAGCTAACTAAAACCACCAACGATGCCGTAAATAATACAACTTATTTGCCAAAAGGGAAAAATGAAGCTTTGAAAAAGTATCAATCATTGGGGCCCTTCACGATTCTAGTTTTATATGGAGTTTGACAGTTGGAGACTAAAATCATGTTAAAAAAATCCATACAAAACCACACACAAAACTAGTCTGCAATTTTCAGTCTAGATTATTCTAGCCTCATAGCTAGAATCAGATTCGAGTACCTGCTCGAAAAATGGCAAAACAAGGTGGTGTTTACATTTATCCCAAGGTGCATTAAAGAGATCTGGTGATGGAATCCAGAATTAAAGTGTATGTAGTCCAGGTGGTCTCATAGCATGGTTTTATAACCATATTCTGACGTCTCTTTTTGCAAGGATTTGCGAACTTTTTTTGCTCAAACAGGCTTTTTGGTAGCTTGACGAATATACAAAACATTCTTAAAATCATCATTTAGAAGCAGAAGCGTTAAAAATCAGCCTTCTAAATACATACACTTTGGGATAAGCCCATCTTTATACTATACCCACTTTGATCCGCTGCTCGAAAACTGCTATACAATGCAAACAGCTGACAGGCTGAAATTTCAGCCTACGATCTAGAAACGGAAAGGGGTCCATTATCGGAAAATTCTGAAAAACGAATTATTTATTTATATCACCGAGATGAAAGTTGGAGATGAATTGAAGAGGAAAATTACACCAAAGTATACATGCATACTTTAAAGAAAACTAAACATTAAAAACGCACAAACCATATTGCTGCAGGCGAACAACTGGCAAACGATTCCCTTTGTAAGCTTTCGCAACAATTTATAATGAACTCCGCACGGTTGGCAACATCTGCTAATCGAATGCAGCCATCTAGATCATCTATTTTTCACGATTTGTGCTCCACTTTCGCAGCGATTCGCACTACAACAGTAGTCGGTCTATTTGACCCTGCCCTGGCGGCACACTACCAGGGCTTGGCCACACTCTCCGAGCTGGAGCTGAGAACGCATGCAGAGGAGAAGGAGAAGAGAGTTGCTCTCGCTTTACGATACCGTTCAACTGCTCCACCAGGACCGCCCCTTCGTAGAAAAGTGGCACCGGGTGGGGAAGCTAAAAGGAAGAACGCTTCGAATTGTTTATCTGTTTGTTGTTTGTCTGTCGGGGCCCGGAGAGATGGCCTTGGTCGGCTGGTTGGCTCGCTGGAAGCCAATCCGACCAACCGCACGGCACGGCTCACGGAGCAACATTTGCTACGTTTTGCTTCTGGTGAGCTGCTGGTTGCTGGTGCTGGTCGCGCTCTGCCTTTGCTGAAAAACCTCAAAACAGTTGCGCGAATCGCGTATCCTTCAGCTACATCACTCTTGTGGCTCTAGTGCGTGTGTGTGCATGCTGTGGCTTGAACGACGAGCAAACCGTGCACGAGAAGGCAGTGCGCGTAGGCAGTGTGGAAAGGCGTTATTTTGTTTAAAATGTCTGGCCCAGCACAGCGACGAGATTGTGACCGAGATGTTGTGCGCTCCGATCGTGCTCCGATGGGGGGCAAAATAGGAAAATAATTAATGTCCCGCGGGTGGTTTGTGGTGTCGAGATGACTTTACTCTTCCCCACCTCCCCATTCCGATCAGCGGAACCATGTTTACATAACGCACAGACGTTTGTTCGTTGCCTGTCCCTGCCGCAGCGTTTGAAAACGTTAATTGGAATTGAAATTGACGACGCCCACGTGCACGGTGGGTGCCGGTTGGGTGTTTTTGATCACTTTTGTTTGTCTCTCAAAATTTCAAGAAAGCCTTACAGGGTTTTCCAGAAGTTCTCATAGCTGTGGGACACTTTGTTGGATCCTTCTTACTTGAAATGAGCTTATTGTAACGGGAATTGGACTCTATAGCACTCTCGTTTAACAAATCCAATAGGAATTTTCATGGAGCCTTCCAATGAGGGTGCCATAGAGTACAATTTCCATCATACGTAGTTCACTTACCATAAGAAAGAGTCAAGGAAGTGTCCCACAACTATGAGAACCCCTGGAAAACCCTGTATAGATTCAGTTATGTTTATAATAATTACTGGCTCAAAAAGCACTGCGGTTCTTCAGTTTTTCATCTACAAGTGCACATTTTCCTTCTTACCGCGGCTGACTGATACGTAAGGGCGATCATTACAGTTACGAGTAGACCCGTCCATCAGTGTGTTTGGAGTGTTTGTTTCGTTTCATCTTTTCTCTTTTCTGTTCATTTCGTTTCATTTGCCCATCCAGGCGTCCGCCCGCACTGGGCCAGCCTCACGATACCATTAAAACAGATGCTCATGCGTGAAATAAAGTAATATCATAAAAGAAGGCGAAACCAAAATTCACAACACAAAAACCAATACCAAAAGGGGAAACTGGCGACCCCAACGGGTGGCTGTGGTGGGCGGTGGTGGGAGGCGTGTGCTCGTCGCGCGTGAAGCTGTTTGCATGTGATGCTCACGCGTCACTAATGACATCGGCATTGGGCTTCCTGCCAGACGCGCAACGGCAAAATAGGAGGGCAAGGGTGGCAAAATTAAATCACTTCACCAAACACCACCACACCACACGGGGTTTCGGAGTTCTCAATAGAGAGCGTGAAAAGAGAGCTGGGATGGGAGGGGGGGGGGGGCTTCATCATTATGCAATAGGAAATTTTTAACTTCACGCAAATGTGTACCACCAGCAGCAGGGTGTGTGTGTGTCTGTGTGATCGTGACAAATGAGGACAAATCATAAGCGCCTGCTTGTGGGTGGCTTCCCGTATGCTCGCAGAGAGCCCTACAAAACCGGTTCGGTTAATGATGTTTTAATGAGGGAACAATATTGTTCATAATATATGAAGCGATGGTACGTTTGTGTGTGTGTGTGCAATGGTCGCGATGTAGGTTTCTGTTGTTCTCGATGCTGATGATTTGTTCAACAGTATTGCTTATTTTAGGAAACTCAGCCATCCTTTTCAACTAACCCAAATCGACTAATTATCGTTACCACAATTTAGGTAACCAGATCGTCTAACAATTACATATCGATGCCGACCATTCTCATACAACCGCAATGAAAAAATAGGGCACTTTGCCAGAAAACTTTCCAGTGTGTATGTGTGTGTGCCTTCTAACCCTTCGTTTTGTTCCATCTACAGCTGCCTCTTGTGTGAATAATTGAATTTAATTATCATTTCATAATAATCCTCACTCGATGGGGCGCTATTGAAAAGGGAAACCTCCCCCCAATTTCCACCCAATCGGCGGTAAAATTAAGCTGCAAAACAATTCAATGTGGCACTTTAAGCTTCTCGTTTTCCGGAAAGGGTAAGGGGTTTGGTGAAAGTTTTCCCATTGAGTTTTAATTCAATTCTAGGGCTGCTGGAAGCTACCGCGATGGAGACGCATGGTACTTCATCGCGAGTAGGCGTTACACGCACTCTAAATGGCTGGATTTCGTTGTGTGAAATGTGATAAAATACCTTATAATTTTAGATTTATTTGAAAATTTAACAAATATTGATACTGTTCGAAGTGTTTTGGTATACAGTGGCTCGGAAACATCACAACAAACAGCTTTAAACTAAAAAACACACCGCGACGCTGTTCAGCACCCGCAACATTACACCCACCATCATTACGATTAAATTGCGTTTTAAAATCACGTCTCTACTTTGTAATGCACGGCCGCAATGAACGATATTCAAAACGCTCGGACGATCGCAAAGAGGCGCGAGACACATTCAGCATCCTTTTTGTTGTCGCACACACGGTGTTTTTTTTCTTTCTCTTGTTGGCACACTGTCCATTGAACTCGGCTGCATTGCGTTCGCCGTACGAGGACGCGGGAGGGGTGAAAAATGTGGTGTGAGTAGCGGGGGCAAAACGATGAGTTGAGAGTGTTGTTTTTACGGTGTTTGTGTTTCAATTCGTCCCTGAAAAAAGCACAGGCCAATCAAGAGTCTGCTTTGTTCGTCTTAGTTAGCCATCCAATATGCCTTACATTGTATACATGTATGGAATGACTGTTGCTCAAAACTAAAACAGAGTATGGGTTTTTTCACAATTACTTGATTAGGAGATAGGATAAGAGGCGTTGAGTTAAATATGAAACTACAAAAGAATTAATAAAAATAATTTAAAAAAAAAACATTTCAGCTCACATTTGTGCTCTTCCGCTTCTGCATTGTAGTCCCTCTCAATCGTGAGCATTCCAACACATAAAATCAGATTTTGTATTTTTTCTGCATTTTTCAAACACGAACGACTTTTTGCTTGCTTGATCGTCTCTCATAGGCCTGTCGAAAAGTGTCTTACATGCACAGCACTACGTACGTGCCGACACGAAAAACGTCTCTAGAGCACTAAGTAAGTGTGCGTGATAGAACACTGAACCGCTCGCCGCTGCACTCTCTCTCTCTCTTCTGCTTTCTTTGACAAATATTTGTCTCTCACCCCGTGGCGCCTCCATTCGATAGTGTTTTTCGTGTTTTGCTCTTGTTCTTGTTGTTTAATTTTACGCTCCCGCTTTACGTTTTGTGAGGAAAATGAGCGACCATTTCTCACAGCGACCGCATTGTCGCTCACGGCACTCACAAGTTGATCGTTTGATCGTTCGCCGTCTCATCGTTGCCCCCTTACGCGACGCCTTACGCATGACGACGAGCAGCAGCAGCAGCAGCAGCTGCTGTGTGTGTGATGGAGACGAACCCACTCGCGCACCGTTCGGAAATCTCTCTCAACACAAATGTCCCACCAGTTGTGTGCGCACTACGCCAGCAGTGGTACAAGTTTTTTCCACCGCTCCACACAATCAGTTCGAACTGTGTTGCGGCTCGTTAGCACGCTTCACGCGCGCGCGCGCCTTGTGTCAGTCAGTGCCGGTTATCAGCCGTAGGTAATGGGGGTTTTCAGTGGACCAGTGGTAGTGTTAGCGTTACCGATCATTATGTTACGCTTCCGTGCTTAGTGTGGAAGGAGATATGCGGCACCAAAAATGCGACTTTGCTGCTCAGCTGGTAGAGCATTGGTGAAAATTTGCGTGTCTATGCACACGCCATTTTCGCTTCTCCAAGCACACCTGCCCCGTTTGCTCCCGTGCGCCGCTGGATGGGTGGGACGGATGGGACAGGGAAATGAACACGCTCCCATGATGGCGGTCCAACCGACCGTAGATCGCAAAATGGCGGATCTGGCGGATGTGTTTGTTGCCTCTTGTTGCAAAATGAAAATATTTCGGTCCTCCGTGTGTCGCACACACTCTCTCTCGCGCGCGCGTTCGGGGGTTTTGTGTTTTCTTTTCCTTTATTTTTATTTTTTTCTCTCTTTCTCTCTTCTGGTTTTCGTTGGTTAATCCAAACCCACTTTTCCGTGGACACACTCTGGTGCTGTGTGCACATGCCAAAGAGTCTGTGTCTGTGTGGCTTTTGGGGATTGGGGATGCGGAGCGCTGGTGTTCGTTAGTTCGCATCTGCAGTTGCGAGGATGCCTTAGGGTGAATGTCACAACCGTTTCGTTTGTGCGTGTGCGTGTGCCGTCCATAGTGTTTGAATGGGAGGGAGGCGGGGGCCTGTGATTTCGTCGCGTTTTGCGATGCGAGCAAAGTGGACGAGCAGCGGAGACAGAAGGGCCCAGGAGAGGTATGGCGGTTTAGGCAACTGCCAACTGAGGCCAACATTTGGAGATGCTCGTCTGTAACGTCGCGGCGGCGCGACGGTCGGTCACGCAAAAGCTTTCGACGGCGAAGCCGACAAAACCAATCTATTTATACCGTACTTAGTAACACACAGCGGCACACGCGGCGGCCCGCTCTGCATACATTTGGCCATCGATAGCATCGTTCTCGGCCGGTGGGAATTTAATGGCAAGCCTAGTAGTTGTGGGGACTTTTTTTTCATCATTCGCTTTCGAAAACTTTTTCGACCGTGGTGCTGCTGTAGAAGGTGAAGTTGAAATAGTTTGGGGGAAGGATTGTCAACCATAAACGAGTTATTAGATCGATCGTATGCAGTGAAATGGAAAGTGAGTGTGACGAGCCACAACGGCACAGCAAGAAGATTCGGTCGGTCGGAATCAAGAATCGAACTGCCAATCGATAAGTGTCTGCTCCGGCAGCCCAACCCGAGTTCGAGTGACAGAACTGTGTGGCAGAGGTTAGTAGTGAGTTTGTCCTTGCCCCGGCTGCAGACGGACCTTCATACGGTTAAGTGTGTGCGTGTGTTTGTATGTGTTACATAGAAGTGAATGTGCAAGATCATTCAAGGACCTAACAAAGTGCGTATAATACGGAATTAGAGAGAGAAATTGTTTAAGAAAAACGCCAAACCTTGCCTTGGTGAAAGTTGGTTCATTCTGAGACGTTCCTAAAAATGTTCACGAGTAAAATTAAAATGCAAATTGTGAAAAAAAACAGTGAAAAGTGTAGCTAAAACGGTACAGTTTGAATAAAAAGTGAAAAATAGACTGACGAGAAAGTGCAAAGATTGTTTTAACGGAAACAATCGTACATAGTGAATAGTTGAATACTTTGTAGAGTTACGTTATCTTATTTCTCTAGTCTATTATTAACCGTTTTTTAGACATTTACCTTGTGTTCTGTACGCGGATTTTAAAACTAAATCATCTTTTCTTGTCCATTTTGCAGATTTTAGCACTAAGAAAACGGGAACCGCTTAACTAAAGAACGTGAAATTTGTACATTGTTTGTTTGCCTGTCCTGTATACAAGCGTTCCTTCCTTCCGTACGGTGTGTGGCCTGATATTTATGAAACAGAACGCAACGCCACACGCTGTAGTGTTTTCTCGCCACCGTCGCCGAAAATTTCGCATAAAAAACCACAATTAGGTAGTGGTGGAAGCTGTACCACGCAATACCACGGCGAAAGAGGAGTGCGGGAGCGGAAAAATTGTGCACGTTTCCTACCGTAATAACGTGTGTGCGCGCGTGTGTTTGAATGTGTGTAAAGTGTGTGGCGTGACTGTGTTAGTGGGTGTGATTTATAGAGACTGAAAACTCACAGCAGCAAACAACACACACACACACTCGCAACAAAATGGTGATAGGCGAGCAGGTGGAAGGTGGCGAGGCGATGCCTCCCTCGCCCCAACAGTTCCCGCCACAGAAGGCCACGATAGAGAACATCATGAGCGGCATAGAGAACACCGGTGCGGTCAAGATGAACAATCATAGGAAAAAGCTGCGCCAGAGGTTAGTACCGACCGAGGGGAGCAAGCAATCAAGTTTTTCCTCCATTTTTTGTTGTTTTTTTTTTTGGGAAAAAACTTCCTATTCACGACACTGAAACTAAAACCAAAAAAAAGTTGTTCAAACCATTCGCCGAACGGTGGATTTAATTAAAGTTTTGGAAGGGGAAGGGGCCTGCTTTTATTTGCAATTTAATGTTTTCTGTATGGTTCGTTTCACATGCCCTCTCTCTCTCTTACGCCAGATTTGACATAATAAAAAAGCTCGGCCAGGGCACGTACGGTAAGGTGCAGCTCGGCATCAACAAGGAAACGGGACAGGAGGTGGCCATCAAGACGATCAAGAAGAGCAAGATAGAAACGGAAGCAGATCTCATTCGGATACGGCGCGAGGTACAGATTATGAGCTCCGTCCAGCATCCCAACATAATACACATTTACGAAGGTACGTTTATGGTAAGGCAGGGCAGGGAGGGAGGGAGTAAACTATACGCAACGGCGACCCCCGCTGCTCCAATTATGATGGCGCGGAGGCCTCAGGGCAAATTGCATGAGCTCGAGACGAAAACACAATTAATTTTGCTCGGTACGTCGCCTACCCATTTACCCAGCGAGCAAAATTGGCAATACGCTGTGATTAGTACTGATAACGAGAAAGGGAGAGATAGAGGAGAAGATGATCTGAGATTTGCAAGAGTGAATAGAGCAGAGTTAAATTCTTCTTGTTGTCCTTGTGGATGAGTCACAGTCAGGCTTACGAGGAGATGTGGTCTCCGTTGGGAATCGAACACGTATGCGGCCTTGTAGCAGCCGGCTCGTCTATCCAATGGACTACTGGCCTGCCTCTTACAGAAGGCGTTATTAGGCCAAATAAAAGGCTGTTTGATGGTGGAAGATTCCGCTACAATGGGTGTTTTTCTTTAATGGGTAATTGTTGGATAATTTTGTGTATGACACTCGAGAGCTTCCACATATAGCGGCTTCCGATAAAGTTATTCCCTCTCCATCGCCTTTACATTAATGTTTTTTTTTTTCTGCTTCCATCTTCCAAATTCACCCCCTCTACTCGGCAGTATTTGAAAACCGCGAAAAGATGGTGCTAGTCATGGAGTTTGCGGCCGGGGGCGAGCTGTACGACTACCTGTCCGAGCGCAAGGTGCTGGCGGAGGAGGAAGCGCGCCGCATCTTTCGCCAGGTGTCGACCGCGATCTACTACTGCCACAAGCACAAAATTTGCCATCGCGACCTGAAGCTCGAGAACATCCTGCTGGACGAGCACGGCAACGCGAAGATCGCCGACTTCGGCCTGTCGAACGTGTTCGACGAGCAGCGGCTGCTGGCCACCTTCTGCGGGTCGCCGCTGTACGCGTCGCCCGAGATCGTCAAGGGCACGCCGTACCAGGGACCGGAGGTGGACTGCTGGTCCCTGGGCGTCCTGCTCTACACGCTCGTCTACGGCGCGATGCCGTTCGACGGTGCCAACTTCAAGCGGCTGGTGAAGCAGATCAGCCAGGGCGACTACTTCGAGCCGAAGAAGCCGTCCCGTGCGTCGCCGCTGATCCGCGAGATGCTGACCGTGTGTCCGTCGCACCGGGCCAACATCGAGCAGATCTGCAACCACTGGTGGGTGAACGAGGGCTACGAGGAGTCGTGTCTGGATCTGGCGGAAGAGCTCGCCAACCAGACGCCGGTCCGGCTGGATGTGCTGCTGTCGCTCGCGCCACCGTCGGTTACCGCCGACCAGCTGCTCGTTGGCAATGGGCAGGAGGACGCGAAGGCGAAGGATCGCATCCAGCGCAGCCACTCGATGGGTTCGATCGTCGAGATGGGCGGCACGGAGGCGGAACGGCGCATTCTCGATATGGTGGCGGCGGGCGGTGAGGCGGCCCTGATGCCGTCGCCCACGCGCACCATCACACCGGCAGAGGCGGCGACGGCGGCCGGTGTCGGCAGCCCGCAGGCCCAGACGAAGCGCAAGCTCGAGACGACGGTTTCGACGGAGAATGCAACAGGCGCGGTAAAGAAGAAGGATAAGGCGGACCCACCGTCCCCGGCCCAGGCCCGCATCCCTGAGGACATGGACGTGGAGGAAGCGGCCGTGGCGGGTACGCCAACGCAAGCAGCTGCAGACGAGCAGGCGGCCGAACCGGTCCAACCGACGGCGCAGGAGGAGGCCACCAAACCCACCGACTCGGCGGCACAACCGAACGAGAGCAAGTTCGAGGCGCAGGAAGTGCTGGAAGACCTGCAAAACCTGGAAAACATGTGCGACGAGCTGTTGCTGGAGGCGGCCCACACCCAACCACCGCCGTCCGAGGCCGGCGCAAACGGAGCCACCGAACCGCCACCCTCATCGCCGCCCGTCAAAACCGTTTCGAGCGTGCGGGCGAAGCTGGAAAAGCTGGAAAAGGGTGAAATCGGCGCGAAACCGGCCGTCCCGTCGTCGACCGCCCCCCTGCCCACGGTGCGCAAGGTGTTCGGCAAGAACAAAACGACCGATCTCACGACCGCCATCAACGAGGTGAACGCGCGGAAGGGCGAACCGGCACCGTTGGCCGGCAGTGCGCACCGTTCCGCCAGCAGCGTGGAGCGCAAGAACAGCCTGCCGGACGAGAGCCTGGCGCGGACGGCCGAACGGCGCAAGTCGCGCATCCTCGAGACGGCGGAAAAGTTCCAGCAGCTGAACCAGCAGCAGCCGGGCGGCGGGGATAAGTTTAAGAAGTTTGTCCTGCCGGGCGGCGGCGTACCGACCGTCGGCAACTACAAGAAGGAGTTCGAGCGCAAGACTGGGCTGAGCACGTCGTCGACCTTTACCAAACCGCCGGCCACCACCCCGCAGGGCGCGACCACCGGCGAAGGCGAGTCGGGCGGGTCGGCGCCAAGCACACCGCCTGCATTTGCCGGTTCGGCCAAGAATCTCGCAACCTACCAGCAGCAGCAGCAGCAGGGAACCGATTCGCCACCCCTGGCCGCGACCAAATCGGACGACGAGGTGAAGGAAAGCGATTCGAAGAGTTCTGTCGGCAGCTTCTCGCTGGAGGACGCGCGTCGCTCGATGGAGAACTCGATCGCGATGCTGAGCCGGGCGAAGCCGAACGACTCCGCACCGTCCACGCCGACCGCGATCGATCAACTGTGCGCGCGCACCGAGAGCGTCTCGATGATGGAGGACAGCGAGCGGGAGCGCAAGCTGAAGAATGCGCGCGAAATCATCGGCAACGCGATCCCGATCGGGCGGCTGCGCAAGCCGCCGATGCCGTTCGGTGCGAACGGCCGCTCGACGACCGGGACGCTCGGCATCAACAAGCCGTACCGCATAGGTTCGGAAACGCCCGAGCCGCGCTGCGACACGATGTCCATCCCGAGAAGTACGTGGTCGTCGTGTGTTACCTTACCCAGTACCATGGAGTAGATGTTATTTGATTGACCCTTTCTCTGTTTGCTTACTTGCAGAAGTATCGATCGGAAGCATCCCGAGCCCGCCCAAGGACGAGACAAAAACGTCGCACGCCGAAATCACGCTCAAGTCGGCCACGCTGCCACGGCGAAAGCTGTCCAAACCGCTCGAACTGCAAGGCGATGCACAATCGAAGGTAACCGACCCATTCTTCCCACTAGGAGTTGTGCGTTCCATTCTAACAATTCTGCTTTCTTTCCTTGCCAGCCGGACCACCGTATGCAGTCACCGCTGCAGCCACCCGCCTTCGCGCCGATGCGCTTCTCCACCGAGGTGCAGCACCAGATGCCGGATCTGCGCAGTGCGCCGGTCGGGCGCGAACATCCGCCCGCCTTCGCACCGATGGCCCACCAGCACCAGCAGCATCTGCACCATCGGGCCAACAGTCTGGAGCCGCAGGGCAAGGAGCAGCCGGCCGGCGCGGGTCCGCAAAAACCGCCCACATATCAACGGACGGCGTCCGGTGCGTACGGTGGCGTTCCATCGCCTGCCCAGCTCGGTCGCGCATCGCTGTCGCGCCAGTCGACGAACGAGTCGAACGACTCGGACAACACGCTCTCGCAGGGTCCGATGTCGACGAACGCGTCCGGCCTAATGTCCGGCACGGTCAGCACCAGCGGCAGCACCACGATGCCGATCAAGAAGAGCCCCCGGGAGTACATCATACCGATCGCGGTCGAGGGCGGTGGTATTGTGACGCCGCGTGCCAACAGCCTGGAGCCGTCCGAATCGAACGCGTCCTCGACCGGTGTGTCCGGGGCGGCCGGTGCTGGGTTCGGTATGAAGCCGCGCCTTGGCCGACCGCGCCGTTTGGGGTAAGTGCGTTTGGGGAGCTTTGTGCCAGCTGTGGTGTTGCAACTCATGTTTTTTTCTTCTTTTTGTCTTGGTAGCTCCCTGCTGTCGGAGCATGACGGTGAGCCGGGCGACATTACGTCCTTCCCACGACTGAACAGGCATACCTCGCTGGGACGTGAGAGTGATACCGAGGAGCCGAAATTCCACATGATGCATCGGCTCAGGTGCGTTTCAACTTCACGCGCACACAAATCGCACACAAACGCCCAACTGACCCTGAATGCTTTACTTACTTCTTTTGCAGGAGCACACGACCATCGAAGAGGGGCACGGCAGACCCGAACGATTCGGCCAGCTCGGGCGAGGAGGACGACGACGATGGTTTTGAAATACTGACGGCGGAAAACCTGTTCTCCACGCTGCTGTCTCGCGTAAGCGCAAAAACAGTCAAACCTGGCGCATGGCAATTGCAACTAACTGACCCTTTTTCCCCCCCTCCGTTTCCGCCACCCAGGTTCGTGCACTAACCAATCGTCTGAATGTGAACGATGTCAACTCACCGCGCTTCCCGGCGTCACGCTTCATGAGCAATCTGCGCCAAACGCAGGCACCGTTCTGGCATCATCAGGATCCGTTCGGCAGGTATGTGTTGGCGTGTTGAGTTGATGGGGGAGCCTATCTTACCACCTATCTTGGAGAGGTTTGCAATATATTCTAAAGCTCGGGAGTGAACGGAAAGCTCTTTTGGAACCGTTTGATAGAAATTTTGCAACACACCTTAAACTCTAGCGAAACCTACTTTAAGTAGAAGCGAGTGACATACAAAGCAAAGGTTTGTGATGATCCGTCCGTCTGTTGTCCAACTAAACTTATCTGTGCCGGTCTATGAACATTGACAGTTCATTCATCTTCCATCGATTTCTTTCACCGTTTGAATATTTTGTGTTCTCGATCAACTTTCCACTCAAGCGTCATCTTCAAATGATGTATCGAAACTCGTTCTGCCCTATTTTGCTAATTCAGCTCTAATACTCTCTTTCCCTCTAATGTCCAATAGGAATCTCGCCGACGGTGGCAGTGCGGCCAACGCCTGGCGGCACAGCATGTCCCGGGACCTGAGCACGGACATCGATTCAATGTTTTCGCGTAGCGGAGCCACACTTCCAAGAGGTGAATATAGTAGCCTTTTTAAGTAGTAGGTTGTCATTAGAGCCGAGAGACGTTTTTTTTATTATTGCACACCCATCCCCGCCTACCCAACCTGCTGTTTCAATGTTCTTTTTCAATGTTATCGCTCAAAATTGCCAACTTAATCGACTCCCTTTCTCATAATTGGGGAGCTCATCTCTTCCCGTCTCATGTCGCGCATACTCTTTAGCTGTTCTTTTTTGTCATCACTGTTAGCACTCACTTCACGGATTTGATGGTTTGCATTCAACCGGGTTTTTAACGGATCTTAACGATTTCCTTTTTTGTTTATTTTTTTTAAATCTCAACGACGCGTGCGTTCTTCCAACCACACCCTCACCCCCCTTACCAACCCCCTCTTACGTATTTGCAACCTTTAGAAGCAAAAGTTCAGCGGCGCGAAGCAAAGAATCGGTTTAAATACGTACTTTGACGGTTTTCCTTAGTGCAACTCCTAGTTCTCCTGTCTTAATTTAGCTTAGCGGCCCTAAGCGTTTCAAATCGACCGCAACAACGAAACAGCAGCGTCACGGGGAGGGGTTTCGATTTTACTGTTTCAATTATTCTATCGTGCGTTTTACATTAGCACTTCCCCCAATGGATTAGTGTGTGATGTGAGTTTTGTTTGGTTGTCGTGTTGTTTTATTTCTTCTCCTCCATACAAACATACATTGCTGCGCTTATACTGTTACTTGCACCTTCCGCCTGTTCTTTTGAGCGATATACAAAGCAAAAGGAAACTGTGAGGGTGTGTTTTCTAGTAAGAGAAGATTCGTTGCAACTTCCTCGCGCGTTCCAATACAGTTGGTAAAAATGAAAGAAAAATAGAAACAAAACACACACACACAAAAACAGAGAAATAGACAAAGCGAACAAGGGCATATGTGCATATGCAATGAGAATACGATGCGACGATACAGAAGAGGGAAAGTAAAAAAAAGGAAAATCATTCATCACATCGTGCAGCGTGCGTGAATCGTGTGTGATCCGCTTTTACAAGTCTTTGTTATTTTTCTTCATTTTCCGTTCAGAGCCCCTTTCTAGAAATTAACCGTGTTTTTTTTCGTGCACTAGCTTTTAATGACTGTTATTAGTTAAGGTTATTGATTTTCAAAACCAATCGAGCATACAATTTGCTACTACTACTACTACTACTACTATTACTATTACTACTACTAGCGACTGCGAACATATGAGCGAAAAAAGGTAGTGTTGTTTGTTTTTATTCCTCCTTTTTTAATAGCAATTCTGATAATATTCACTTAATAGATATGGTTGCCATCAACATTGTTACAAACCGATAACCCATAACGCTGCATTGCAAGCACACTCCAAACAAAGACAAACAAGCAATAAATACCAGTTATAACTATCAACAACACTCTACAAGGATGGAGGAGGAGGAGAGATATCTTTCTCTCTCGCTCTTTTTGCTCCTTTCTTAGCCTGTTCAGCCGGTAATAGCAATGCAATTGGCAAACCACTACTCTCACTACTACTACAACACGCGTAATACGATATGTTGCTGTACTTATTCACTGTTTTTGATCGTTGTAGTGCCGTAGAAGTGTTTGTTGTTTTGTTTTTTGGAGTATTTTTGTACTATGGTTGTTTTTTTTCTTCTCTCGAATATATTATTACTTTTATTTTTGCACTCACCCACACACACACACACACGCCCACACACTGAACTGAACACGCGACAAAATGGAAAAGATAAATGTTCCAACCAAATGTAAAATGAGAGTTGATAAAAGGGAGTAAACAGTTTAGAAACAAAGCAAAATACCTTCAACAACAATAAAAGATAAACTTAAGATCAGGAATATGAAGCACTATTGCAACTACAGCAACTACAACAAGAATAAGTAGGAGATAAAAATAAGAGCAGAACAAAAAAATACCCGTAAACGCAAATCAAACAAAGCAATACAGGGGTGCTGATGAGATGGGGAAGATAAATGACTATAAGTTATTTAAGCGAAACTATACTATTGAACGGAATGATGCTACACTGTCAATTAAATAAAGTAATAATGTTTGTTGAAATAAAAAAATACACATTTTCTTATTTTTTTTAAATAGTTTTCCAAAAAAACAACATTTTCTTTTCCTCCCTATCCCCTCTGGAAACTATTTTATTTTTCCTCTTTGTTTATTCCTTTCGCGCTAGCTCGTTCCATTTCTCCCTAGTTTAATGTTTTTTCTTGCACATTTACTTTACCCTCTTAACTTTTTTCTTCTCCGTTCTGCCAAAGCAATGTGTAAATCTAAAATATTTGTTTAGTGTCCCTCTCACGCTCTCAACAGTAGCGAAATCCCCTTCACGTTTGTACATTTCCTTACCGGTTAGGAGAATGAAAATTTACCTTGTTTTCTGTATCTAAATTTTCTAAAGCGGTTTACATTGAAACAATTACTTCAAACACGTTAATCGATCGATTGTGGTGGAAACATTGTTCTTTTACATTTTACTAGCGTTCACAATGCTCCAAACAAACGCACAAAACGGACGGATGGTTAAAGTTGGCAGACAGCATCGGAAACAGCAAAGCTGACAATAAAGAAAAAGAGAGATTAATGTAACCGATATTATTAACTAGTGATTTTAGTGTGCCCCCACTGAGACGAGAGGTTAACTAAAGAAATATTTTGGATTTTGTGTAACTTTTGTGCATTGAGCGGACTCCTCTATTCCGAAAAAAACAAACCCTATAAATAGATGAAATAGAAGCAAATTTTCAAAAGAATAATCCGAAGATATTTCTCTGTCAAACTTTAACCATTTGTCTATATATATACTCTTTTTTCTTTATTTATGTGCTTATGTGATATTTGTGCGTATATGTGTGTGTTATTTTGTGTGTGTAGTTAAGTTTGCTTTTAATGTTTTCTGTGTTTTGCACTATGTTATACAATCACATCAAACCATAATGCAATGTGTGTGTGTGTGTGTGTGTTTATAAACTCTCTCCTGATTTATGTACGGTTTTGTAACTATTGGAAGAAATATAAAGATTAAGTTAAAATCTATATGTTTTGGTTTTTGGATAGTTTTACTGTTACTTTGGCTATAGCATTTACGAAAAAGATGGATAAGATGATTTAGAGCGAATAACTAGTTTGTATTATGGAATTTCTAACAATGAAATAGTCTAAAACCTAAAAAGAATTACTATTTATTTACTATTAACTTGCTTTTGTATGAAGACGATAGTGTATGAAGAACAATACGAAGAAAAAGAGAAAAACTAATATGAAAACAAAACACACTGTGGCAAACAAGAGTAGAGAAGGACAAGCAACAGAAACTAAACACATGAGTAAACTAAATTAAAACAGGTTTGATCAATATTGTGCTCAACGGTAAAACTAATGTAACAAAATCATGCATAGAAGCTTTAACAATTACACAAAACAACAACAAAGAAACCTTGCTGCTAAACACAACAAAAGAAAAAGCATAATATCACTGCAACACGTGTGCGTAGATTCGCCTTTATGTTTTCATTGTAATTCAACCTTGAACACCATTCATCTACAACAACATTATCATAGTATCTTGAGCATGGCGTCACGCCCCCACTCTCCATGTCATACAACTCTGCTCCATGTGTTCGTTTCATTACTAAGCCCTGCGCGCATCCTTTTCCGTTTACGCAAGCACCATGCGCAAGTTAGCATTTCGTCCATTTCGTTCCGTTCTGTTCTGTATCTACGGTTCTTTTTGTTGCATTAATCATTTCTTTCATGTTTTTGTACCTTTGGGGTTCGTTCACTCAGTATCAGCAATGATCACACTACTTCTTTTACTACTACAACACTTACTACTGCTACTTGTATCCATTCCGTGCTCATGGTTGCGTGTTATTCTTTTTTTTTATGTGATTGCAGTGGGTTTCCGCGTTACGTTATCTCATGTACCCAAAGCCGGTGCAAGTAGTAGTACCCACACGGTCACTACTGCACCGACAAACCTAGCCACTACTGCTAGTCCTACTTCAACTACAACGACTTCTTCCAACACTACAAACAACAACAACAACAACAACAGCAACTGAGGCAAACATCTACCACAGCAGCTGTCCAGGAAGTGCGTGTAATCAAGCATTAAGAGAGGGAGATTGAGAGAGAAATGGTTTAAAAAAGAAGAAAGTTTTCCAACAAAATGATAGCTAGAGCAGTGAAGAATATATACCAAAAACAAGCTTAGTAAACACTAGTAGCAGCAGCAGCACCCTTCTATGCCTTACTTGTGTACTTCCTACTAAACATACCCACTTGATGCCTTCTCGTTTGCCATGACTAACATCAACTGAATAGGTCCAAACACACAGATCGACTTTTTATTTTCCTAATAACCATACCATAATACGGTGTTAGTGTTAGTGAAATAGTATTTGGATCGTTTTACTATGCGATCATGCAGTAAAATGCTAAAACAGCTAAACCACATAGTAACGTGTAGTTACTTTGTAGCGCAATCGCTTTGCCCTGTGTGCAGAAACAAACTAAGAAAAGAGTAGACTTTAAAATAGATGAATCAACCAAAACAACCTCAGAAAAGGAAAACAGCATAGTAGTAAAGCAAAAATTACACTAAAACTTGCAAGAACACTTAACGTGCTGTGTTATGATCGTTGCTTTGCTTGCCATAAAAAACACGTGTTTCACAAACAAATCAACAAAAACCTATACAGCCCAAAACACTAAAACCTCCGCGTGGCCTACACTAACTGCAATTGGAATTGAAAACGTTCCTACTGATATTAGAACAAGTGATAGTAAAACTACCAAACAAAAACCAAAACAAAAGTAGAAAAGTATACTCTGTCTACACACGTCAGGAAAATCTGCTGTTTAATTTATGTTTATTATTCTGTTTTAAAAAGTCTCGCGAATTAAATTCTTCTTCTTGATGGCGTAATGACAATTGTACTTATATGCGCAGGTGTGTGTATTATTTAATTAATTCCTTGTGCTTTTACTACCGGGGGTCATCCATCAGTCCCCCATAGTGTCGATGAGAATCGAACCACGTTCGGTCTTAAAAGGAGCCGCCGCGCTTACCATTGATCTATCCAGGCACTCTTGGTGAATACATAAAAATAACCTATTTAAACGATCAAGCCTTATCCCGCGTCCATGTAGCGTCCACGTTTGCTAGTTTTCATAGTTTTTTTTTCGTTTATGTATGTGTGTGTGTCTGTATGACAGCGAATAGGAAAGAACTTGATTCGTTAAAAAAAATCCCCATTCGTTACAAGCGATAGTTCTTGAATTGCAATGCGTTCATTTGCGTCCATAAGTTAGCAACAAAAGTGAGTTATGCGAAATAAAAAAAATCGATATAAAATGCGAAACAGATTGTATCATTTTTCTCTCTCACCCATAATATATTTTACGAATCTTTACGAAAGGACGATTTGCATGTTTTGTTTATGTTTGCATGTGTGTTGTGTTCAACCTCCTATCCTACCCCGTCTCTAACCGGTTCTTATTTGCATGCGCTTAGTTGAACGTTTGAAACAGTTAGTTAGTTTGCCGATATGCTTAGTATCTCAGTACACGACTCGGCCTTAGTGTTGTTGTTGTTGCTGGCTGGCAGGCTGGTTGGCTGGCTGGCTGGCCCGCATGAACGTAACTCAATGTCACCGACGCCGACAACGCGACACCGGTCGACAACCCGCATCGCAAGGTAGCCAAGCACGCCACACAGGTACGTACGCACACGTGATACAGGACGCTTCAGGACCCCAGTCACGATAGAAAGGACCTGTTTCTCTAGCTATCTCTAGCATCGATTCATCATCTACATTGCATTCTTCATGCTACAGCTACACCTTCACCCAAGCTTTCAATCTCCCTCCGTCACGTGATTTCGTCACGTGTTGCTCATGATTGACGATCACGTCCCATCGGTTGCTGCTTTTGGTGAGGCCGCTAAAATTGCCTACCCTTCATCCATCATCAACAGCGAAACACACCGGGCACTCTTCTCCCAATCCGTGATTTCGTGTCCTCCAGACCCTCATGACTTGAAAACGATAGAAAACAAAACAAAAACAGAACTGTAACAAAATTATCAAAATTTATGTAGATTTGACTGTTGCAAAATTTTGTCATTCCCTTTACCTGCGAACTGTATTCGTTTTTTCTTTTTCTTTTTCTCTCTTTCTCTCTCTCTCTCTCCTTTTCTCTTTATGCTATCTTCCCGATTCGCTTAATCCTGGTCACACACAATCTAAACCAAAACCAAAAATCCGTACGTGTTCCGCTGGCTCCCGATCGCTACCATATGCCCTTCCTTTCTCTCTTTCCCCTCCTCTATGCATCACCCATCCTCATGACCCATGACACTCTCTCTCTCTTTCTCTACACCACTTTCATCTCTTCCAGGCACTAGACTCAGAACACAAAGTAATCATGTAACGAATAGTAATAACAGCAACAACAGCAACCAAAACCACTACCATCATCCCCATCATCAGCAACCACCACCAGTGCCACCAAACAGCAGCAGCAACAGCATCCGCAGTAGTTATAACAATAGATATAGCTATCATCATCAACCCGCCTCATCTAACCCTGCCCCCAGCTCCACCTCCTCCTTCTACAAGGATCTGGCATCCTTGGCCGCGTACGGTGCGAATGGTACTGGCGGGGCGGCCGGTAGTGACAGTCGCGACGTCAGCCTCTCCAGCGGTACCGGTGGTGGTGGTGGTGGTGGTGGAGCGGGGAGCAACGATGACGAAAGCAGCATATCCAGCACACTCAGCACCAATGGCAACGGTTACCGCCATCAGCCACTGGCCGCGACGATGACCGGCGGCGGTAATGGTGACCTGGGCGACCCGGGCACGGGCGAGGAAAATCTCGATCTGCGCGATCTCGATCTGTCGCAGCTGCGACTGTCGAAGCGCGATCTGGAAACGCTGTCCAGCATAACGCCCGCCCTGTCCCAGCGCGTGCAGGAGCAACTGTTGGCGCAGCTTCCCCCTCAGCAGGCCCGCAAACTGTCCCGCACACTGTCCATGCAGGGCGGTGGAGGAGGTACAGGGGCCGGTTCGTTGCCAACGGGTGCAGCGGCGGCTAACCAGCGGCTCTACAGGCGAAGCTACAGCAACAGCTCGGGCAATCGATCGCTCGATGCAACGCCCGACTACGGAGCGACAGGCGGCGGCGTCGGTGAGTTCAGCCGTCGCCGGGCAGGGAGTCAGCCGCGCGACATCCTGTCGCCCCCGCCGGCCTACCAAACGTCAGCGCCACTGTACGAGAAGTACGCCCCGTACGGTACGAGCATTCCAGCGGCCGGTGCCGACTCCTCGTCCGGTATGTCCTCGTTTGTGCGCGACTACGACAGCAACACACGGAAGGCGCTCTCACCACACACCACCACCACCACATTGACACGTGCTACCGGGTCCGCTCTCACTACAAGCACAACCACAACACCACCACCACCACCATCAACTCTCCGTTACACCAGCAGCAGTGCGGGTGGCGAGCCGACCGCTGCGCCGACCAAGCGCTTGTCCCGGTTTCTGCGGCCCGACTTCTTCGACACGCCGCCTAAGGAGCGGGACGCACCAACCGATCCGCCCGAGCGGGACGCTCGCACCTCCTCGTACGGTGGATCGGGCGGATCGGGGGTGACGTTGCGCGAGGGTGCCACCGGTAGGCAGCAGCGGCGCGAAAAGCTGGCCAACGATACGATCACCGATCGGTTGAGCTACTTCCTGGAGAAGTACGGCAAACCGGACGACGACGGAGGGGCGACACCGATCGGCGATCGGAGTAGGCGTAGCGTTTCGCGTTCGCGCGACCTCGAGCCGGAAGGTGCGGCGAGCCAGCCGGAACAGCGGTACCGGACGCCGGAGGAGACACTGTCGATACTGCAGGAGCAGCTGCAAGATCTCACCAACATGACCTCGCTGGCAGCTGGCAGTCAGATGTCGAAGCTGCTGAGCGGTGGAGGCGGTGGCGATGCCATCGTGACATCGAACGGGTCAGGGACTGGCGAATGCCAGCTGCCTGGATGCACAGAGTGTGAGGGAAAGCAGGATGGGAAAGCTGCCCAGGTGGCAAACGAATCTAGCGAAACGAAAGGTACTTCCGGCACTGTTGCAACAGAATCGGCAGCTGCAGCAGGTCCAACGAAAAAGATCGTAAAGGTAAAGAAGGTCAAGGTAGTGAAGAAGAC
The DNA here is from genome assembly GCF_016920715.1 of Anopheles arabiensis. NCBI lineage: Eukaryota > Metazoa > Arthropoda > Insecta > Diptera > Culicidae > Anopheles > Anopheles arabiensis. The sequence goes on from NC_053517.1 coordinate 32,962,104, forward strand.
AACGACAGGGGCGGAAAATGGAGTCACAACAGCGGGAGGTGACGGTGAACCTGCCGCCACCACGTCGGTGGTGAAGAAGGTGAAGAAAGTGGACTCAACTCCAACGGACGCGTCGGAAGGCTCCAACCCCACTGCGCCAGTGGTTAAAAAGGAATCCAAACTAATGCGCCCCAAGTCTTATCCCTACAAGGAGCCGGGACAGGAAGTTGCCAAGCTGTCCGTGGGTGGTGACATTGCGCTTGAGGTGAATGGGAAAGCAGGTGCTAATGCTGCAACTTCCCCTGCAAACGTGACGCAAGATCCCTCGACCGAGACCCAAACGACCCAAACGGCGGCTGTGAACGGCACAGCGAGTGTGAGTACGGCGGCGAGTAAACTGGCACGCCCGAAGAGTTTCCCCTCGTCCAAGCTAACGCCACCGAAGGAACTGAAGCTGCTGAAATCCCCCGCCAGCAGTGAGCGGGATGCTGCCAGTGAGCAGAAGGCGCCACCAACGTCAAAAGCCGAACCTGCCACCAACGGAACGCTGGGCACTCCGGGGCAAGAGGTGGACGGACCATCGGCCGCCACCAGTCCGCCCAAGAAGGTGAAGAAAGTTATTCGCATCGTGAAGAAGGTTACCAAAACGACCGATGCCAGCGGGAAGGTGGTCATTACCACCACCACGATGCCGGCCGATGGAGCCGCCGGACCGGTGAAAACTACCAAAGAAACGGTCGGCAAAACCGTTACCATCAAGGAGCAGGGTACGGCGGGAACTGCAGCAGATGCCGGCGAGAAGCAATCAAAGGAGAAATCAAAATCACCCGAAAAGAAACCAAAGCAGGGCTTTCTGGCCAGCATCGGGCAGCGGTTTGAGAAGTTCCGCGACACCAGCAAGAGCAGCAAGGAAAAGAAAGCAGCGGCAGCAGCGGCAGCAGCCTCCGTTGCTTCCGCCACGACGACCTCCACCACATCAGGAGAAACCCTGCCCGACACGGCCGTCCCGGTGATGGTGCCCGGCACTACGCAGATCGTGGACGGCGTTACGCCGGACGTGCTGGTAGGCAAACCCACCGAGACGGCCAACGCGTCCAAGAAGGATAAAAAGAAGGGCGGCAAAGCGGCGGGCACCACCGAGGACAAGACGCCAGCCGATGGCAGCTCCAGCACCATCGCGAAGAGTGCCACCGGAGGAGCAGACCAGAAGCAGGCCCGCAAGTCACGCATCGACACGGTGATCAGGAATTTGCGCGAGCTGTCCGCCGGACCGAAGCTGCCGGAGGTAACCGAGTCGAAGCTGATCAAGCGCGCCGTCAGCGTGGAGGAGATGCCGGGCACGTTCAATCGCTGCGGCGTCACCAAGGTACTGGGGCTGTTCAAGAAAATTGAGAAAGATTCACGCAATAACCACCATCATCACCGTCTTCTTAATACCAAGTCATCTAGCCACATCCTGATGGGGGGCCGAACGGCGATGGACGACGGCGACCAAACGACGGTGACGATGCCCGACCTGATGATGCAGCAGCCGATCGAGGCGGGTCAGGCCCGGATGCGCAACACCAACTCGCTGCTGCCCTCGTTGTCGCGCAAAAAGCCGTACGGTGGGGCAAGAAGCGACACCGTGCTGGCGCACCAGCTCGACGGTCTGCTAGCGAACGGTGGTGACGCTCTGGACGGTGGAGGTGATTTCGAGCAGCGTAAGTTTAAGGTGATGCCACAGCCCGGTCCGCACCAGTCGCAGATACCGGTCAAGTACGGCTGTCCCGGTTGCGATGCGGTGGGCACTGGCGGCAGCAGCAGCACCACCACCACCGCTACCACCGATACCGGAGGCAGCAGCAGCAATGGCAACAACAATGGCGTCGCCAACGGAGCGCCAGAAGCGTGTCTGACGCACGCGCAAACCACCACCGCCGTCGGGACGGGTAGTAGTGGTGGCGCGTGCAGTGTGCACGTGCAGCGGCCTCCTCCACCGCAAGACACGGACCGGAGGGGCCGGGCCCGGGCGCTTACCATCGACCTGGAGCAGGCCGTACACTCCGCGACGGAAAAGTTGAAGCGCCTGCAGCAGGCCAACAGCATTCATCTCAGTAACATCCCGACACAGCAACCGCTACTGCCCCATGGTCACCATAGTAACCACAACAACAACTTCATCAACAACCCTAGCAAAACTAGCTTAAGCGCTTGCACTACTAAGATCCCCTCCAGTCACACCAACCACACTGCAAACGGTAGCGTACACAACAACAACAACAACAACACTAGTAGCGGCATGGCACAGGCGGCGGCACCTGCCGGTGGCAATAACAACTACAGCTATCCGCCCCCACTCCCCAGCGAAATGGCGGCCGGGACGGCGGCCACCTCGCCGTGCGGGTATAGCAACAACATCAACAACAACAACAACAGCAGCCTCTCCCATCACTACAGCACACTGACACCGTCGTACGATAGCATTACCAACTACTCGTCTGGTTCGCGAAGTAGCCCGTACGACGACAACTCCTCCAGCACGTTCCTATCGCCGTCGGAGGAGCGCGAACTGTACTTCGACAGCTGGTCGGTCTGCTCGGACGAGCTGATGGGGCACGGCGACGGCACCGGGATGGGTGGTGGTCACCCGCTCCACTCCTCGTCCGTGTCGCCCGCGTCCCGGCGCCACTCCTCGGTGCGGCTACTAACCCCGAACCAACCACTACTACACTCTGTCTCCTCCCCAGTAGATCCGGACGCGGAGAGCGTCATCGAGCGCATCCGGCGCAAGAGCTTCTACACCCGGTTCAACGACACGAAGAAGCCGGCCAAGCGGGCCTCCGCCAGCAGTCTGGGGGGCGGGCTTGGCAGCGGTAGCAACCTTACGGCCGCCGGCCACGCCAAGGACAGCGCCAGCTACGGGTACTACGGAGCGGGCAGTGGCACTGCGGCGGTGCGCGAAAAGTCCCTGTCGCGCGGCGGCTCCTCCTCCTACATTCTGAACCGCCCGGGCAAGGAGTCGGCGTCCTACGGTGTCGGTGTGGGTAAGTACGACACGGCGGGCTACGCGACGGTCGGCCGTACCGAGCATCGGGGGTACGCGACGATGGTGAACCTCGGCGTGAAGACGAACCGAAGCGCGGCCCGGCTGCGCCAGAGCAGCCTGGACGTGGTGGCCGGCGACTATCAACAGCACCAACAGCCACCACACTACCACCATCACCACCATCACCACCATCACCATCCCCAACAACAACAACAACAACAGTCTACGTTGGCGGGACTGTCCCGTACCGGGTCGCGGCTACTAACCACCGACGACGGTGATTCCCTGACCGACGGCTTAACCTACACCAACCTACTGAACAACAACAACAACAACAACAGCAGCAACAACACTACCAGCAATCACAAATACACACGCAACACCTACTACGAGAGTACGGCCGTGGCGTCGCCGTACGGAACGTACGCACCGAGACGTCGGTCCTCGTTTGTGGCCGCCGGGTACGGATCGTCTAACATCGCTTCATCCTCTTCATCGATTGCGCTAGATCTGCTCAAGGACCACCACCAGGGGCCCCGGGATGGGTCGGCGAGCTACGGCAATCTGGCCACGACTGGGTCGTCCTCCTCCACCAACACACTGTCCGCGTCGGATAACTATGGAAGCGGCGGCGGCGGCGGCGGCGGCGTAAGCAGCAACACCACCACCTCCACGGCAGCATCCCGCACCATCCGGCCGTACGAGACGAGAAGCAGCTCGCTGCTCACTCCGACGGCGCTGCGCGATGCGGGACGTTACACCGGCCGGTACGATAGTGGTACACTGACCAAGTAAGTAAATACACTGAGCTACTTGGATGCGAGAGTATGTGTGTGTGTGTGTTTGTTGGATGTGTGTTGTGTTTTGAAAAGAGAAACATGCATACTGTGTTAAATAGGTAACATTGCGCGGCAAATTGCATACCGGCAGGCGTGACGCTTTGCGAATTGCATACTTTTGGGCGGAATTGTAGTTGAAATACATTCCCGTGGTGGAACGCTATTAGTCTCCTAACTATGTATGCGTGTGTTCCAATCGGCATGATAAACTCCTCGACAGTTTCTCACATCCTTGTCTGTTTTCCCAATTCCAACCATTTCAATACTTTTTACACACAAATGGTAACAGTGTATTGTTCTTTGAGGTGTTTCCCATAGTTCTGATGTTTGTAACCGTCATTGTTCTGGTCCCATTTGTCACTTACACTCCCCTGAAACCGTCTGCATCGTATCGTACATGTTTGGTCCGACCTTCACGGTTTTTTCTTGTTGCTTCTTGTTTATTTTTGTAACGGAAATAGTGAGACCGTAATTATCCTTGCTCTTTAACCACGCCACTATCCTTAGCAAAGCACTGCAACTAATCAAAGGCCGACTCTATTCCCTCTTGCTCCGGGTTACAACCCCAACCGGTGGTTCCCCGGACCCTGCGCCCCAACGCACGAACGCCCGCTGGTAACGCACCACCGCCAGCCCATCCCGCCATCGTTCCACCCTCTATCGAAGCTTCATGATGAGCCTGAAGCTTGCCTAAGGCCAGCCTCCGGCGCAGACCGTCTGCTGGCGCTTTCCTTCGTTTCCCTTCTTTTTCTCCTTCTGTTTTGCTGCCATTGCTGGTCGCCCTAGGTAAAGTAGGAGGAGGGATCTTTCTTGCCATCATTCGAGCTGGAAAGATCCGAGCGACTGCAAACAATCGCAACAAACACTTTACTAACTGTACCGTAAACGCAATCCAATGTTCTAATCTTGATTCGGTATTTTTCTTTTTCTCCTCATTCCTTCCCCTGCCAACAGAAACTATCGCACACGGACCTCGTCAACGTCTAAATCAACCGACAATGCATAAAGCGTAGTGGGAGGGAATGGGTGAAAGGATTCAAACAGTTGTCGCAACAGCAACACATATATACCAATTAGTGTAGATCCTTTCTTAGCCAGGGTGGTGCCACTTTACTTCTCCAACGCTCCAATGGAATATATATAAATGGGTATATGTGTGTGTGTGTGATCCTGGCTTGCAACCAAAAGAAGAAACCAAAAACCCAAACCAGCAAGAAAAATAGCAAGCAGCGATAAACTTTACTGGTTATTTTAGATGAACGTTATAGACTAGAAACCATTGCATTTAGGCCAAAAAAAACATACACGCATACGCGTTAGTGAATTGTTACAGCAGAGAATGCCAAACCCGCCAAAACCCGCCAAACGTTGATCAAACACGAATAGCGTTATGTAAAAGGGCTACAAACTTCTTGTAAGAAGAAAGATAGCGAGTGAAAAGGAGAGAAAATGAGAGAGAGAAAGAGCAGTAATAATGTAACACCATTTGAACCGGAGACTTTTAACGTGTATATTTAAACAAATGGGTTTTTATCCGATCCTCATGCTCCATTTCACACCAATTGTGTGTGCGTGTCTCCTTATTGGGAGCAGTACAATTCCGGTGATCCGGAGCTTCCGTGGAGTAAGAAGGGCACTAATGTTACCGTGATGGTATCACCACTAACTCACCCCACCGGCAGACCATCAGGGCTCAAGAGAAGAACCGAAGAAAGAACCGTGGAACACCATGCGATCACCATGCGTCTCCATGGAGCATCGATCATGCCGCCACCGTTTCTTGCATCTCAACGCTGTATTATTTTTTCGGTTTCCATTTTCCGGGGGTCCATCCACACCTTTCGGGGGAATTCTTCTTCTTCTTCTTCTTCTTTGGCTCAACAACCGATGTCGGTCAAGGCCTGCCTGTACCCTTTTGTGGGCTTGGCTTTCAGTGACTAATTGATTCCCCCCCATAGCAGGATAGTCAGTCCTACGTATGGCGGCGCGATCTATTTGGGGATTGAACCCATGACGGGCATGTTGTTAAGTCGTACGAGTTGACGACTGTACTACGAGACCGATTCAATTCGGGGGAATTAAAGTGTAGCAAATAACAACACACTAAAACAGTGAAGCAGAAAATCCCGCTCGCGTTCGCTCACAGACTCTGCGCATCACCGCCACGTGGTGTGGTGATCATCCTTTGCGTCACGATCTGAGCCCGTCGCTTGGTCGGGATTTTCTCTCACGCATACACACACACTCTTACGGGAAGGATTATTTTTATGAGCAGCTTCGTTAGTGCGGGTACAAGATCAGGGTAGACACGTGTACGAGACAGAAAGTCACAAGCAATAGTCACACGGAACTGAGATGGGGAAAAATCGAAGAGAGCTGTTAAAAATGTGTGTGCCATCGAATCGAATTTTATGCAGCCGGGGCAAATGGGGGGAATCGGGATACTCTCCCAAACTGTCGACCTCGGTTTGTTCGTTTTTTTTTTTTAATTTAAATTAGCAAATTAATCAAAATCGGAACACGCTTCAAGCAGGTGTCCACAATAAAACCAGCACGGTGCGGGTAGCAAAGAGCGGGAAAAAAGCATTGGGAAGATACGGTGTGTACTGTTTGTGTGCTAGCAGAAACGTTGTTATACACTATTTTTACAATTTTATGTCAATTGTATTTAAAAAAACAAACAAATCAAAACTAAACAAAGCGGTTACGACATGCTCAGAGCTGAGTGGCCGAGAGACTTATCGACCCAGTGTTATCTCCGAGGCGAACGGCAATAAAACAGGCAATGCAGGATTGTACAGTTGAAGCAGACTATTAACGAATAATCGGTTTGGCGGTTTGAAAGAAGAAGAAAAAAAACATCACCTTGTTTAGTGTTGTTGCAGAATGTACTGTGATGTGAAGAAAGGGGCGAATAATTATCAAGTTTTTGGATGTTTGTTGTGCGCGGGACAGATTTATCAGTTTGAATTCAGTCCGTTATCAACACAACAGGAAAGGCAACGACAGAACGCGTGATAGAGAACAAGGAAAGGGACGGAAAGGAACAGGGACAAGTTTTTAAAAGCCATCAACCAAACCATTGGTAGCAAAAAACCAGTACGCGCGGTTATTTTAGCAAATCATTGGATGCCAAAACTAGACGGAGTAGAAACGAATGAAAAAAAAAAACCAACCAAACCCACAGCAAAGAAAACCAAACAAAAAACAATCACCCCCAACAAAAACTAGCAATAATTGTTGCACCGTTACCCGCGGTGTGTGCAGCAACAGAACACGTGTATCGAGGGCGGGGTAGAAGCACCGTTGCCATGACTGCGCTGCTGTCTTCCAGCTGTACTGTCGGGCGATCAGGAAGAACCCCATTTAGGGGATTGGGGGTTTGGAATGCGATCGGGCCCCGGTGCAGCAGGAAGCCCCAAGTACCATCGCGTATGCCATCTGGTATGCCATTACATATTGGTAGCACAGTATTGTGAGTTTATCAATAAACTAGATTGATGGAATGAGCCACGGCGCAGCAAACAACACCATTGCTACAATTGATGACCGGATTGCTTAGTTTTTGTTTGTGTCGTTTTGTCTTTCTTTCTTTAATTCAACTTCATTTCTATATTCCACTACCGTGAGCCGTCCCGTGGCGGAACAGAGGCGGCGGTGTCAGTTGCGTGGATCAACCCGCCTGGATGCGTGGCATGCCATGCCAAATTCCATCCATCGCAACGACATTTTAGTGGATCTCCAGGGCGGTGTATCCGAGAAAAGGACTCGACCTTCGACCTGTATGTATGTCCCCACTCAGAGCTTCATTCTGTACGTCGGCAGGAACGGTACGTATCGGGTCCACTTCCATCTACAAATGGCCAATAAAAATCAAATGGAAAAAAATCTTTAAAAGCCTTCCAACTCCCGCACGATATCTCTCCTGACCCTGCCCAAGCTTACCTTCTCATTAGCTGCATACCATAAGGGAAATCGAACGTGCTTTTCTCCCACGCGAGACCACCCGCCGGCAAGTCATCGTTGTCCTGCGCCGTCTCGAGGGCCATCTCCTTCGACCAAGCGACAAGGCCACGCTCTTCCGGCGTGCCGGGTATCAGATTATCCAGCACACAGCCAAGCACACCCCCGACGAGGATGGTCGTGCCGAGCAGTACCGAGAGCGTGGAGTCGACCGTCTGATTGCCCGTCTGGATCGCGCCCGGATGCTCCTGCAGCCACAGGCACAGCACGAGCGGGAAGAAGAACGACACGCCCAGTATGTACAGATTGCGCGAGGAGCGCAGATCGACGTACTGCAGCGCGGCCAGCCCGAACGCCGTGATCATGCCGAACATGACGCAAAAGATGCCACCGACCACCGGATCCGGGATCATGATGAACGCAGCCCCGAACTTGTTCAGCACGCCCTGCAGCACCATGATGAGGGCGGCCCACTGTATGACCCGCCGGCTGCCCACCTTCGTCACGCCGATCGCACCGACGTTCTCGCCGAACGTGTTGGTCCCGTTGCCGGAGCCCCACAGCCCCGCCAGCATCGTGCCGAGCCCCTCGATGCCGATGCCCCGGTTGATGGCGTGCAGGGGTGGCGGTGGCGCCGCACACATCTGCGCTATCGTCGGATAGTAGCTGATCGATTCGACCGTGCAGGCCAGCACGCCGGCCAGCATGCCCAGCACGCCCGCCAGCGACACGGTCGGCAGCCCGAACTGGCCCGGGTACGGTACGCGGAACCACTCCGCGTCCTGCAGCACGCGCAACCGCACATCGGTACGGGCCGGGTGCCCCTCGGGAAAGACGCCCGTCGCCGTCAGCACGCCGCACACCGTCCACATGATGGCGATCGTGAGCAGCACGGGAAACAGCTTGAACAGCGGGAACCAGACCACGCGCAAACCGTGCCCCTTGCGGTAGGCAATGCCCGGGAACGGCACCTCGCCCATGACCTGCGAGAACAGCGTCAGCATGGCGGTCGTGCCGACGGCGATGCCCCACTGCTTGGAGGCCGTTTCACTGGCATGCTGGAAGAGCGTTATACCGACCAGCGCCACCGTGGGGACGATCGTCAGCGGCGTGATGATGCGCAGCAGCTTTCCCACCAACCCGCTGAATCCGAGCACGAGCTGTGTCACGGCCGCCACGGCAATCGCACCGGACAGCTCGCGCATCCGCACCTGCCACAGCTCGGTGCGGTCGGTGTCGGTCATCGCGTCGATTGCGTCTGCCGGTGGACACTTCCACTGGGGCAGGTTCAGGATGGCGAGCGTCGGCACGAGAAACGAGATCGTGCCGCCCTGGACGAGGGGCAATCGGCAGCCCCACGTTGCCTGCAGGTACGTGATCAGCCCGGTGACGAAGATCATGGTGGAAATGATCGTACCGCGGGCCGGATCTTCATCCCTCATGCACAGGGCGGGCGTCAGAATGAACGGAATCGATACGATCGCCCCTATCATCGTTAGATAGTGCTACGGAGAGTGGGAAATACGGAGAAAGAGAGATGAGAGATGAGAGAGATGGGAGTCAGAGCTAGAAATGCTACTTTGGAGTCGAACTATGTGAGTTGTCCGGTATCATTCGCATGGCATGATCCTCCTCTGAACTGAAGCTTAGTAAGCTGGAAGAGACTACATCGTTCTGCACGAGTTAAACGTTGATGTTCACTATCTACGATCGATATCATAAATTGATAAAAGCGAATTGTTGAATGATAGGTGAACGCACTTTTCAAGTCGTCCGAGAATTCACCTATCTCGGGTCAAAGGTCAGCAACGACAATAGCATGGTAGTTGAGTTGTGCGCAAAGATGCTTGCTGTTAACCGGTCATTCTACAGCCTGAAAAATCAGTTCCCCTCAAAGAACCTGTCGCGACGGACGAAGCTGAGAGTATGTAGCACCTAGTTAGTACCGGTACTCACATACGCCTATAAGACATGGACACTGTCCAAATCTGACGAAACCCTCTTAGCCGCGTTCGAGAGGAAGATGCCCAGAAGGATTCTTGGCCCGGTTCGTGTGGAAGGACAATGGAGGAGCCGCTATAATGACGAGCTATACGAGATGTACGGCGACTTCACTGTCGTGCAGCGTATCCATCTCGCACAGGCTCCGGTAAAGTCTTTTTAAGCCGTCCACAAGGACAGAGGAAGCATGGTAGGCCCAAATTGAGGTGGCAAGATGGCGTGAAGGCGTTCGCCATTAAGGCCGGGATAACGGACTGGCAGGCGAAGGCGCGAAACCTTGAGCGGTTTCGGACACTCCTGAGACAGGCCAAGACTGCAAAGCGGTTGTAACGCCGGATAATGAATAATTGAATTAATGCTAATTCAAACTCACAGTTCCTAGCGCATCCTTCGGTTGAATCCAGAGCCGTTGCAGCCGCTCTCAAAGCGTAGTCGGTAGGTCATTGAAGTCAAACCCCCTAGTTTAAACAGTTTCGACAACTCTAACCGGGCCCGAGGGATTCGATGCCTACGATGCATCCGACAAGCGGCTACAAACGAAAGATGCCGGTTCCGAAGCCGTGGAATAGGTGCGATAGGTTCGTTCCGTTCCTCAATCAGAACGATCTAGAACGTTTGCAAAGGTTGGAATGGTTGGAACGGATCTGTTGGAACAGCGGAACGATTGGAACGGATCGAATGGTACGAATAGGACGGTCGGAATGGTTGGAACAGTCGAAATTGGAATCAGATCTGATAAATGAACATATTTGTTCTGTGTTCCACATTCCTGACACTCCGACACACACTCACACGCACACACACATACAACAGCCATTAAAAGGCGCTGCTCGTGTTCCAACTTGTGTGCGAATCAATCAATTAATTGAATAATTGTGCTCCAAGTCAATCAAAACCCCCCTCAACGGCCAATCAAACAATACGCTCGAACTCTAAACAATCTCCAGCGCAATGCTCAATCTCGTGTTGACCAGTACTCCAGCACTTCAGCAGCCTGCTACCGTGTGCCCTGCCACAATACTACGCACCTGTAGCGCCATCATGATGCAGAAGTACCACGGCGGATTGTCGTCGATGCCATAGTTGATGTCCGCACCACGTGCCTTGCCTTCAGGCTTGCTTTCGGTTGACTGTTCCGGTGCACACTGCCGCTCTGTATCCATCGTGTCTGGCCGCAACTGGTTGCCGATCGATCGAGCAGGGTGAGTTTCAGCACTTCGGTATGATTGAATCACCACAGCTAATGAGCAAACCGATCGAAAGGGTAATTGACTAGCACGTAATTGAAGGAACAAATCAACGGCAAACCGTTTTTGCACACTGTAGAGAGGTGTTAATTGCTGCTCATGCTAAGTGATCGCCCAGGTACAAATCACACTCTGTACAGGTGATTCTGTTCTACGATCACTCAAATTCTCAACAGCGTTTTACACACTAAACTTCACACAAACAACGACGGCGCGACTGACGGGCCTGTAGTGAAAGTTCCGCCACTTCAACTCAGGAAGGAAGCACAATCTCGGCGGACGACGTTTGCACCCGTCGGCTGCTCGGTGGCGTGTGTGCGCTAACATTTTAGAGCAGCAGCTCATCTAACCTTCCCATTGTTCCCATGAGCGGGAAGTAATTTTCCACTCTTTACGACACACGCCATAAAACCGTTCGAGCGACTGTCAATATGTGTCCCGTGTCTGGGGCTTGGTGTTATCAATGATAAAAAAACGAGCAGCCCGACGACGGCAGTTTAGATGGTTTGCAGCCAACAAAGCACACGCGTGCGCTCCGCATCATTTACGGAGTTGGCGTAGCATATTTTATTCCTTCTTTTTCTGCATTTTCGTGATGTGTAGTGTGTGGAGCAGTAGTAACCGGTGCGTCTCCTACAGCGGGGAGCACATACTCCTCTTGTTGACATCACACGCCATTCCATTGGTAACTGCTCTGCTGAGAGTCATTGGATTGATGCGCGCCAACCGTCGTTACGGCCGTTGCGCAAAGCAGTTGACACTGTCGCCAACCATCATTTACATAGTGCATAGTGCGTATGGATCATCTGTTTCATGTATGCTTCCATGCTTACATTATGAACAGCTGTACGCCAAGGTAAGTTATCGTAATGTTTTACTGGTTTAGCTGCCTTTATACAGCTACCAACCATCAGCTGCAGTGCTCATATCTTGGGCGTGCTATTTAGAGAATCCTATTGACTTAAGATAGTATATACTACGCTCCCGGTTCCAATGAAACCCTACAGCACATCATGTCATGTTTTATTGAAATGCTAAGTATAGTTTTATTGTATCTCTTCTCTCGATTATGCACAATAATGACACTTTTCCTACAATTTAATATTATATATGTTTTTGTTTTTCTTCGACTGCCATAACTCAAGCGTAACCCATTGTGTTTTTCATGCATACAGTCATCAAATTTGCAAATGTTGTTCCGTGGTGTGGTGTGTTTACCAGATTGTTCCCGGTATTATGAACAAATAATTAATTTACATCAATGAAAGAAAAAGGTTTCAATTCGTTAGGATCTTTGTACGGAAACAGAACTGTACGGAAGCGCAAATCGAGCTGTTTCGAGAGCTAAAATAATATGTAAATGTAACCTTAAAGCCAACTCTACAAGCTACCACGTACGCGAAGTAACGCCGATGATTGTGCCGTTACTTAGCAAAAAAAACGAACAAAAGAAAAGAAACCATAAGAAAAAAAATGTTACCAAATTCCGCCCACTGTGGCCAGACGGTCTCTCTCTCTCTCTTTCTCTCTCTAGTAGTTCGCATTCGTTTTCATCTTCTTGTTTCGCCGCGCACCGAGCCCGTTGTTGTTGTTGGTAGGAACCTCGTCAATGTCGGAGCTGTCGGAACCGCGCGACCCGTCCTGGAACGCAAGCCCAAGATCAGCACCGTCGACGAAGTTGCCGGACGCCCGTGCCTGCTCCAGGTGGCGGACTGCAGTTGGTGTACGGGTAATGGGCGGAAAGCAAAGCAGATTATAAATTTTACATTAGTACATGTGTTCTCCCGGCTAGGGTTCGGCTAATGGCGTCGAGAGGCGTTTTTTAATGTCCCGCATTGCAACCAGACCAGACATTAATATTAATTGCAAAACCCAACCCACCCCGGGGTTAGGTACACACCCGGATGATTCGGCACGGGTTTGCTTCGTGTGTGCAAATGTCGCTTACTTACTTTGCGATTCGAGCATATTGTTTTGCCGCCGCAGATCGTCAATGTCTTGCTGATGTGAGTTGTTCTTCCGTCGCATGAACTGGATGTATTCGGCCGCTTTCTTCAGTATCTGGGCGCGGCTGGCCTGTGAACGAATGTGCATCGAACATCGAAACGTGTTAGCATGATTAGAAGCTCCGTTTTGGTGGAGGGCGGGCACGCACTTCTCTGCTTACCTTCTCGCCCTGCAGCGACGGTACGGAGTCGCGCAGTGAGGTGAAACTGTCCTTGATGTGATCGCGCCTCTTCCGCTCAAGGGCATTGTGGTGAGCGCGCTTTTCGGCCTGTAATAATAAACAGAACGTCAGCGTGAAAAGATGTACCCGAAAGGGGAAAAGGCAATTCTACAACTACCTGTGAGTAAAGATGGCTCCCAGCGCCGGAACGCGATTGGGATTTGGTGTTGTCCGAATCATCACCATCCTGTTTTGGTGGCGGGGAGAGGGAGAAGCATAAGATTTTTAATAAAATTACAAACCACACATCCATCCATCTCGCTTTAAACGCTTCACTTACATCGCTCTCTATGTCAATGTCCCGATCATCGTCGCTCATATCGTACCACTCGGCGGTGCTTGGCTTCCGTCCTTGGTTATCCTCGTGCAAGCGCATCCACGGGCTGTTACTGTCTACGATGCTTCTCAAGGGCGGGATGCTTCGAGCTGTGTGCTTCGGGGTTTGGAAAACTGTTCCAACCAACATAAGGAAGAAAAACCATACAGCTTACTGCGTCGTTACCGATGCCATCTCTGTTCCATCCCACTTCCCACCACAATGCACACGCAGCGCGCGACCACGGTACCGCCGGGAAGGGTATAGCGTAGGAGCACAATCACAACAACATCCGTTTGTTTACACTTACCTCGCTGTGGCACAAGTGGCTCACTTACGATCAACGAACACTCCGGGTCACTGTTTCCGGCGGGGGGAATGTGCACGCAGCCAAATGATCCTTTTCTATTGGCGAAAACGGTGGCAACAAGGACACACGAAAATGGCTCGGCAATATTCCTTCGAGAGCACGATGTTTACCTCCAGGAGATGCAGAGCTGTCACGTACGACAGGAAATTTTATGGCAGGGCTAGCGAAAACGGCAGCACATTTACGTAAAGGAATGTTACTAAAAGAAATCATTTCGAATCAAGTACAGAATAATAAATTGTTGTTTTTTTAACAAAATATTTTTAATACTTTATAAATAATTCTTACCATGTATTTAGCTTTAGTTTATTGATCTTTTTGTGGATTGTTCAAAATAAACATTAATCACATGGCAATATTGTTCCCAACAAATAAAGTGTATACGAACCCTGTCCGAAGAAACCGTCTGACGTCTCACTTTGACAGCCTTCAAACGTCGCGGCAGGCGAACGTAATTCAAAAGCAACGAACAAATCCGCGCTCCAAAACACAGACACCGCGTCGATGATGCGTTCGTGCCGCTGCTAGTTAGTGTAAAAATCCAACCACCGACAATGGCCATTCCAGCTTCGAGAGTGTTAATAAACGACCTGGAAAGCAAAGACGAACTGTATACAGTGTTGCTGGAAGAGTTGCGTAAAAGTGGAATCAAATATCGCAAGGAAAAAAATTCCAAAGCGTCCCAGGTAGGGTGGCGGTGTTGAATTGCACCATGAAGCGTTTTTCCCCAGGAGTGTAGTGCGGCGTAAATCCGCACCACAGTGCTCGAGTGCTTTGATTGAACGGTAATTTGTCGTTACAGGATAAAGCGAAATCGAAAAGAATCTTCAAAACGCCTTTGCATGCGCTAGAGCTAACCGATGTGCTGCTTGCTAGCGGCGGCATAGTGCAGATACCGCTGTTTGTGTCGAACGCTTGTCAGTTGATACTGGAAAATGTAGACACGGAAGGGCTCTTTCGGAAGGCCGGTTCCAACAAACGCCAGCAACAGATCAAAGTAACCGATTGTCTGTCGCTGTTTTTCTATCATTCTGACCTTTTTGTGGTGGTGTTTTGTTATTTCAGGCGGGTTTGGAGTCCGGCATTCCGTTGGGCAAATCGCATCACGTCATCGACGTCGCTAACATCATCAAGACGTTCTTTCGCGATCTGCCCGAAGCGCTGCTACCATGCGGAAACGTGCAGGAAGCTCTGATCCGGTGTCTAATCGGTGGTGGCAACGACGACAAAGTGCACAAGCTCATGATGACCTGTTTGCTTTTGCCACCGCTGACGCTCAACACGCTAGCCTACTTCATGCAGTTTCTGCATACGGTGTCGATGCATGCCGATAAGAACAAGATGACGACGGAAAACTTGGCCCTAATTTTAACGCCAAGCATCATGCCGATAACGGAATCGATTCAGCAGCGATTTAACAGCCACGTCCGGGTGCTGCAATTGCTGATCGAACATTCCCAGCAGATTGGACTGATTCCGGAAGCCATACTGGGCCAGCTGAAAGACGACATCGGCAGCAACGCGAGCATGCTGATGAGCAATGTGACGGACAAAAAGAAGAAAAAGCGCCGCAGCGGTTCGCTGACCCGCATGTTCAATGGGTTCAAGAAGATGGTAAGTGCGATCGGGTCGTCGGAGAATTTGGACAAAACGGATGAAAAGTGTGAACATGATCCAACTCTAACGATTGGCACGCCCTGTTTGAGTAAATCGGCAAAGAAACGAAAGGTAACGGAGGGTAACGCGTTCAGTGCGAAAAAGAAGTAAGTATAGGATTGTCTATGTGTGATTGAACCCGGAACCTTTTGCCTAATTGATCATTGTGTTCGTCTTAACAGAAAGGAAGTGACCTCCATGTTGCCGGATAATCATGATCTACTACCCTGCACTCCCCTCGTTGTTAAGTGAGTTTCAATGTGTTCTAAAAGCTTATCCGTTTCGATCCATATCTTTAATACTTACTCATCTTTAATAACATTTAATATCTTTTAGGGAACCGAAAAAAAGCCGATTAAGTCTCGGAGGTAGTAAGAAACCGAGCAAAGTGGTACAACGTTTGCTGCCGAGCGGGTCAATACCGTCGATTGCTGAGGGCAAACCAATGGAACGGCGTTGGAGCGTAGTTGGTGCACCGTGGGGTCGCAAAAAGCACAACCGCAACAAACCGCCGGAGACGGATAGCAAAGCAGACGGTGATTCGGGAGCTAAGACTGAGGATGAGTTCGATTCGGAATCGAGGCGGAAATCGCTGCTGCTTGCGGGTGGTCGCATGTCTCCGGTAGTGTCCATGCCCTGCCTGGTCAGTGTGGACCCACTCTCCACGACGATGAACAACATGAACGGCGAGCTGGTAGAGGTGACAGCGGAAGATGAAGCCGACGGCGAGGACTTCCTCAAGATCCGGCGCAGCGAGTATGAAGCGATCAAAAAGCGGATGTCGGATATTGAGACGAAGCTGTCGAAGGAATTCACTGCGCTGGTCGGGCGGGAAGACGTGCTGCTGGACAATGTCGAGGACAAGTATCGGCAAACGTTGGAGCAGACGGAACCGATCGAAGCGACCTGCGCCACGACGGATCAGCTGGCGAAACGACTAAGTCGTGAGCTGAAAATCCGGCGGAGCGGCGAACATAAGGTGATTCGATCGCCGAGCGCAAGAAAAATTGGCACCATTCGTCGACGCAGCCAGGAAGCGGTACGATTGTCGCGCAACCAATCGTGGCACATTGGCAACGGCACGAAAGACTTTTCCGCCGCAGTTGCGAACGGCGCAACGGTGGATCTATCGTTCTACACCAAGCCGGGCGGCTTGAGACGTGGCCGTCCGAACACAGTCCAGACTGGCCTGAAGGCCCCTGACTCATCTACAACGACGGCTACGACCGGCGCTGATTTGGAACCGGCTGTGAGGGCGACGGAAAAACAATCCACCACACCACTTAGGACCAGCTTAACGACCAGTATGGGAGGAGGAAACTACACGGACGAAGAGAAGGAAGAAAAATGGGTCAATGCAGAAAGCTACTTCGAGACGCACAACGTCACCGACGATAATGCGTCAAGTGTAATGGATACAACGGCCGAATTTCTCACACCCTGTAAGGTGCTGATGGAAGATTACTTTAAGACGCCAGAGCAAACGTCTCGCCGGGCATCGTTACGATCCGCTTCAAAGCAGCAGCAGCAGAACGCTTTCTGCACTCCAACACCTTTCGTGACGCGAATCGACATCAATACGCAGGGCATCAAGACGCCGATGCTGCCGCCGGTGGTTCCGCCGCGCATAAAAACACCCGCTCGGACACCGAAACTTCCGCCACGCACGCCGGGCAGCGCGGTACGGCAGCCCGACTCGGCCAGCCTGCTCAAGTCACACATTACTCCGCTGCAGGAAGCGCAAAGCGGTCGCGCATCCATCGCGCGCATTCGCAGCCAAAATGCGGGCATGGTCATGGCCAAGGCAAAGCTGTTCGATGGGCTGGTTACGAACTCGGGACACGATTCCCTATCCGGAGGTGCACCCGGGAAGCGAACACCGATCGCCAACCGTCGTCAGAGTGCCAAATTTCGTTCGGCGACCGTTGCAATGCCGCTGACCGTTGCCGCGTCCGAAGCGACCGGTGGACTGCCGCGCGAATCCGGCGTACATATTCGCCAGATACAGAAACTACGCTCATCCTCGGCACACCATCACGGCAGCGTACACCGCAGCCCGCGAAAATCGACCCCCCGAAAGCGGGCGTTCACCAAGTCGACCCACGGCGGTGCGATAAACCGGCGGGAAAAGCTCCGCCAAGCGACCAAGGGTAGCGGCACGGCCAATGCACTCGGGTCCGCCGGAGCGACACTGTCCTCCAAGGCGCTACTCAGCTCCCCTCGAATCGTTCGCCGGCTGCAGGAAAATATGCACGAACATCTTTCTGCCGCGAACGTGAATGTTGTGTCGCTCTCGCCAAACATAAAGGGTAACGTAGGGAGTAAACCAGCGCTGGCTTCGCCCAAGATGACGACACCGCACATCCGCAAGCAATTGCTGCGCAACTCACCCAGACGCATCCTGGCAGCGACGCCAGGTCGGGACAATCGAATGCCACACGGCGGCGAGCGATTTCAAACGCCTCTGAAGGCAACCCCACTATCCCGTCTAGCGATCTGTACCGCGCCCGGGTTCGAGAACAGTCCCGACCGAACGCCCCATACCCGAGCGGCCAATGTTCGTTGATGGGGAAGGAAAGGTGTCACACTGTATCAGGTTTTTAAAAAAATATCGTTCTATTAGTGCCAGCGTCATTTTAATTTCATGTATTAGTTAGCGAGTTTTAAAAAAAGGGTTCAACGTATTTGCGCGCACCACACGTACACGCGCAACGCGCACATGGACATTTCGGAAACAGTCACGACAAAATTTGCCGAACCCTGTAAAAAGAGTGCGATTTTATTGCGAACAAAATATACATATTTTAACACGAGAGAGAGAATCCACCACGATCGTCATTCCCGTTTCGCCATATCGCTTTAGTCGTCTTCCGAAAAGAACAGTTCCAGCAGGTCGGCCTTGCCACACTGTTCACCTTCGAGGCGCTGCGGCTGCTTCCACCGGATCATGGTCGGAATGACGGACAGATGCGTGTTAGTGTCCTTGCGGAAAGGATTGTTCATATCCTTCCAGCTACGGTGCAGGAAAAGGAAAGTCGAACGATCAGCATGACAATGAGGTTGTGAGAAAACCCGGTTTCAATACTCACGTTGGACGATCGCCCACATCGACGTAGATGAAATGCGAATTCTCCGGAGCGTTCGTTTCGATCGCCTTCTCAATGAATGGTGCCACTGTTGGAGAAAAGGGGAAGAGTTGATTAATTCATCCGTTCGGGTACTGTACCAGCCCATTCCTGCCATTACCATCGACACAGTCGCCACACCAGCTCAAACCATTCTCGAGCTTTGCGCCGGTGAAGAGAATATTGATCGCACCGCCGTTTCCGTTGAAGTCTTTCATAAATGCAACGAATGCATCGTATCCGGCGACATGATGTTTATGCACCATGATGAACGGCTATTATAACAGTGCTCTGAACAAAACCCGTGACCCTGTGATCGCTGCGTACCGATAGCAATGGAGACAGTGTATTGTCCACTTGTCGCTATATTGGGATGCTTGAGGGACGCTGCTAGATAACAGCGTTATCAATTTTCTATGCTGTTGGACAATTTTAAGCCGGCTGGCGGTGACAGAATTGCATTGTTTTGGGAACGGTGCTGTTGCGAACTACAGTGCTGTTCAATTTGTATTCGACAGCTCACTGTGAAAGTGTCAAATTGTCTGGTTTTATGTATTTTCTAACAAGCGATTAATGAATCAGCTTTTGAGCTTATTCTCCTGTTAACTCGTTTTCTTATCACTCGTTTAGTTGCTCTGGAAGTAATATTTCAAACATAAAATAACAAATTGGCCCACTGTGCTCCGTTGGTGAAAAATAGAGACCCACCTTGGCATGGGGAAACCTTGGCCGAAGTTTTGACATATGTTGCAATCAGCGATGTTGCGTTTGTGACAGGTCTTCGGAAAATAGTGGTGTTTACGTGTACTTTAAAAGTGTAGTAAAGAACACAAGAATTACAGCTTTTCGCAAGGTCCACAACGCACCCCGTTTGCCTTCCCCCGCAGCCACCCCTCCAATTTGGGTAAACAGTCGTACGTGGGTGCCGCGCACTGGTCGGACCAGTTTGATGGGAGCAAACTTTGGCACCGGAAGAGTCGACGGAACGAAAACGAATGAAACACGGTGCACTGGGCGGAGAGGTGAAGAAGTTTTCTCGCGGACGAGCTTCGGCTTACAACAGGTGCTGGTGCAGCGGTGGTAAAAGCGTTCCTCCGTTCCCCGTTCGTGGGTGCCCGCCGGGAAGCTTCGCGCGACAACTGCGTTCCACCGGACGGTCCGGAGGTCCCCGAGGTAGACACGATTAACATATTCTTCGAAACCATCAGCCAGCTGGCTGAAAACTGCGTCAAGATGCGTACGCTCGGGCTGTCCGTGTTCAGCATGCTGCTGACCGGGCTGGTGATTGGCAACGCGTACTATCAGAAGAAACAGTTCTACCCGTCCGTCGTGTACATCACCAAGTCGAACCCGAGCATGGCCGTAAGTTTTCACATGACCTCGACTGTCGCGAGTCGGGCCTTTTTTGTGGTTGTTGTAGGTGATTGGTGTAACAACGTTTCTTTTTTTTCATAGGTTATCTACATTCAGTCGCTCGTGCTGGTGCTGATGTTGGGCAAGCTGATGAAGAAAATCTTTCTCGGCACGCTGCGGGCGGCCGAGTTCGAGCATCTGATGGAGCGGTTCTGGTACGCGCTGACCGAAACCTGTCTAGCGTTTACCGTCTTTCGGGACGACTTTAATCCCAAATTTGTGGCACTGTTTACCGTGCTGCTGTTTCTAAAGTCTTTCCATTGGCTGGCAGAGGATCGTGTCGATTATGTGAGTAGAGGGGAGAAAAAAACAAGCCAACGTTGCAATGTAACTAATTTCCTCCCACATTTCAATCTGTTCAACCGCTTTCAGATGGAGCGCAGTCCCGTGATTGGATGGTTGTTCCACGTCCGCGTGGCCGGACTGCTGCTCTGTTTGGGGCTGTTCGATTATGAGCTCATTTCGTACGCCTACCAGTCGACCATCGCGAAAGGCGTCACGGTGCAGCTCGTGTTTGGGTTCGAGTATGCGATCCTAATGACGATGGTCATTAACACGGCCATTAAGTACATCTTCCACGCAGCCGAGCTGCGCTCAGACACGCCGTGGGAGAACAAGGCCGTGTTTCTGCTGTACACCGAGCTGATCATTGGCTTTACGCGCGTCGTACTGTACGTGGTGTTTGTTATTTTGATGGTTAAGATATTCACCCTGCCCATGTTTGCCTTCCGCCCGATGTACTACACGATGCGGTAAGTAATGGCATCATCATGCTAACCGTCCAGAACTTATCTTATCAAAAAATGCTCCCTTGCTCATGATCTTCTCTTCTTACCACACACACACACACACGCGCGCACACATACATACATACAGAAACTTCAAGAAGGCGCTTAACGACGTAATTCTCTCGCGGCGTGCTATCCGCAACATGAACACGCTCTACCCGGACGCAACGCCCGAGGAGCTGCAGATGTCGGACAACATCTGCATCATCTGCCGGGAGGATATGGTGAGCAACTCGAAGAAACTGCCCTGCGGTCACATTTTCCACACCGCCTGTCTGCGCTCCTGGTTCCAACGGCAGCAAACCTGCCCCACCTGCCGGTTAAACATTCTACGCACCCCGATTACGGCCGCCACTGCAGCCGTGAATCCGGCGCCAAACAACAACGCGAACGATGCCAACAATGGTGCCGGTGGGGCCACCGGTAACGATGCCAGTCGTCCAACGGTCGTCCCCGGAAGTGTGGCCGTTACTGCCGGTGTTGCTGGTGGCGTTGGAGCGGTTGCCGCTGGAGCTGCATTGCCGAACGGTGAGTAGCATTGAGGGGAGGAAACCAACCTTTTATTTACCATTCTTGTTTTTTTTACTTTCATTTCCCGCAGGTCTGACGGCGACGGGCACGAACGCAATGCCCCTGTTTCCACCTGCACCCATGGTTCTGCCACCGTTCCCGTTCGTGGGCATGCCGTCGTACACGATGCCTTTGCCGCCGGTACCGCCATCGCTGGACACACTGTCCGACGAGGAGGTGCGCGCAATGGAGGGCAGCGAGCGACGCCATGTGGAGGAGCGCATCAAGCATCTGCAAAACATACGCACCCTGCTCGATGCATCCGTTGCGCTGATGAACCAGTACGCAGCCATAACGGCCCGGTTGCCGCCGGAAGCGGTGGCCCATCTGCAACAGCAGCCGCCAGCTCAAATGCCACCAAATCTACCGCTGGTCAATCCGACCGCTACGAAACCCACCGGCACGGGTGAAACTGATGCGGCCGGAGCAGCTACAGCAGCTGCGAGTACGAGCGGTACCAGTAATGCATCAATCACAGCAACCGTTGCTCCAGAGAGCAGCAGCAGCAGCGGTAGCAGTAATAAGCCAAGCAGCAGTAGTAAGGTTAGTGATAGTGATAGCAGTAGGGTAAGTGGCGGCAGCGGTACCTCCGGCAAGGCCGCCGATTCCAGCACGGCACTGAGTCAACCGAAGCTGGAAGATCTCGGCCCGATCAGCAGCGACGAGGAGGATTTCGCGGTGAAGCTGAAAAAGGAACCGCTGCCTAGCAACAGTAAGGCTTTTCTCATCACACCCGATCAGCTGGACGAGATTGGGGCGGGCGACAACAGTGCGTCCCCCGGTTCGTCCAAATCGTCGTCGGAGGTCAACGGGGGCGAGGGCACACTGAAACGACCGGAAAGTGCGGCCATGAACGAGTTACGCCGACGACGGTTGGAAAAGTTTGCCACCACAAGCACAACGGAACCGGCGGCCAGTCAGCAACAGCAGCAGCAGTAGAAACACTAGATCGATTCTGCAGGTGAGTAGTACAGTGTAGTATCTTCTCTACATTCTGTTTTGCGGGGAGATATTCAACCAACCGAACCGGCTGGATCGTCTTCCAATGCCAGCACGATAACGAGACATGGACGCAATGCAAATAGGGCGGACAGAATCGCGGAAAAGACAACCCACGGAAGGCAATACAAAACATGCGATGTAAGGACCACATTCACCAGCACACATACACACACACACATATGCTCACATTAATGCAGTACGCTTGCAGTTTCGAGCTAATTAGCGCGCGTCCCGTGTTCGGTTGCTTTCCTTTAGAGTCCAGAGAGATAGACATGAGTCAAAGTTTATGTCCCTGTCCTATTGACAGTCTATCCTCCGCATGCCTGGTGCACGGAGCCTAGGCAGGATATTCGACTTTTTAAGCATAATAAATGTATGCATTCTTATTCCTCCCGTAAGCTTAGCTGCGATCGTGTTAGCCTGTTACACTCCCTATTGCTTTTGTCAGTTACTTTCGATTGTTTATTAAGTTACATTGTGTGCAAGTGTGGTGTTGTTTTAACGTGTCTTTAAAAACTGCTGCATTTTGTTAAACGTTGCTTCCGTTTGGTGTTAGACCTGCCGCGCAGCCAAACAATTTTCGTAATAGGATGGTAGTTTTGTTTTTGTTTTTTTTTTTATTTGCATTCCCGCTCCTTTTCCCTCGCTAGGACCCTCTACCGAAAGACCAAATAAAAGTCGAATGCGTATTGTAATTGAAGCAAAAGATTATGCTAATCTGGTTGTGTGGTGTGCAGGTGGGACGCGCCCCGATGCACATGAAGTGGTGGACATTTTTCTTGTAATGTTTTCCCATTTTCGGTGCAAATGGTCACACGCACACATACACACACACACGCAGTCACATAATCAGAACTGTTCGGACATGTAAGGAGAGAGTAAGGTAAAATATAAACGGAAATTAAAATATGACTGTAAGAATGCAAACTACACACAGAGCAGTCGGAAAGCAGTACTTGCGGGGTGTGTGTGTGTGCGCGTGCAATGCCGGGGAAAGGTAGCGCAACAAAAGAAGTGATTATGGTAAAAGAAGAGTAAAAATAAATAAAAAAAGATGTATAAAATCGAACCGCTTGGTAGGGAAACAATCGGCTTAAGATATTCGCTATTGTTTTTGTACGAGCGCGAGCGCAACTGGGTTGTTCAGCTAGATAGGTGCGTGAGTGCGTGATATGAAGATGCTCCAGCTCTCAGGATCGTTGAGGACGCTCCAAAACCGTGATTGGACATGCGAAATGCTGAACGAACGAAGGAAATAGTCGGATTATTAAAGGTGTTTTCTGTGCGCGCTCGTGTGCGCAAGCGAAATAAATGTAATGTAAATAATGCTATCATATTGTAATATGAACTTTAAAAAATAATAAAGGCAAATCAATACAAAAATTAAGTAAAACGAGCCTAGCCACCCTTTGACACATAGTAGCAGGACATGCGAAGAGGAAAGAAATCGACAAAACCTACCGTTGGCTCATGTTTGGAGAAGAAGTGATTCCATTCCCGGATGTTTTTTTAAATAATTTAAAATAAATCGCCGCTTTGTTATAGTTTCATTCATATATTGATGATACAGTTTACTTCATGTATATAATTTTAATTAGATTTTGCTTTGTTTTTTTTTCAGTTCTGTCGAGATGTTGGGCTGAACCTGTTAAGTTAGAAACAAAAAAGAGTGGGCTGCATAACAAAACGAAGATGTAGCTGACACGCAAACGCTGCATGCTGCTGCTAAGAATAAAAGGGTGTCAACTTCTACGCTGGTCACAACATAGTAATGTGAAGAAGCCCCCGACATGTTTGTCACCGCAGCTGGGCAAACAGGTTGGCGTTTGCATTGAACCGGGTAGAAAATTCCAGCACAAAAAAGAGAGAAAAAAACCCCACTCCCCCTTCCCCCACTTGTTCGAATGCACACCCCTCGCTTTAGATGGTTGGCAAGTGGTGGTCGGAGCGCAGGAACAGATTCTTCTGCGGGACGCGCGACTCCTGCGTGCCGGGTAGCTGCGGTAGCGAGGTGTTCGAAGTTTTCGGCTTCAGTTCCCGCGTGCCCGTCTGCTTCTGCTCGAGCGTAATCGTCTGCTCGATCTCCTTCTGCTTGGTGATGTAGTCTTCGAAGTACGGATGCGTGGCCAACCGCTCGCAGGACCAGCGTTTGGCGGGATCCTTGTCCAAGCATTTCTGGGTGGCGCAAAGAAATGAACCGTCAGTCCCTAGGGTGTTGCAAAACGATAAAGTAAAAGAAGACTTACCTTAAGAAAATCCATCATCAACGGATTGGCTAAGGTACGGGATGGCATCTTGGCTTCGAGCGTTTCCAGTGTCGGTGGCACGGGAAGCGTTATACCCTGCAGGAACACACAAAAAAGGGCGTATAATGTAATAGGCTGTCGAAATTGGCGCATTGCCGACATACCTTGAAGAACTCATTCTGATTGAAGATGGCCAGATGCCGAGGTAGTAGATCGCCGAGTGTGCGCCGTATCAGGTAGAGCTGATCGACGTCGCTGCGGCCGGGCCAGAGGGCATCACCGCGCACCAGCTCGGCAAACACACACCCGATGGCCCACACGTCCACCGGCGTACCGTACTGTGTGTCGCCGACCAGCAGTTCCGGCGCTCGGTACCATCGCGTTGCTACATAGTCTGTATAATTTTCACCGGGGCCTGGGCAATGAATTTCCAAAGCAGCATGTGAGAGAGAAAGAAAGAGCGAGAGAGCAAGTGAATGATATGAGAGAAGACCGTGGTTACCAGCACAAAATCCACTGTGTACTATGTCTACTACTTACTAAGCATTCGAGCGAAACCGAAATCGCACAGCTTCACCTGTCCCTGTGCCGTAAGCAGGATGTTTTCCGGCTTGATGTCCCGGTGCAGACAACCCTGCTTGTGACAGTAGGCAACACCCTGGATGGTTTGGTACGTGATCTGCTTGGTTAGATTATCTGGACAGCCCTGCAAGCACGCAAAATGACACATCCGCATGAGCAGGTACGCTCTACACATCTCACGTTGCACTACACCGCTCCACCTACCTCCGGATGTCGCTCCAGCTCGTGCAGGACGGTGTGTTCGCAAAACTCAAACACCAGATGAAGGCGACGCTTCCGCCGGAACACCTCCAGCAGGCAGACCAAGTTCGGGTGCTTCAGGTTCTTCAGCAGGCGTATCTCCCGCAGCGCGATCTTGCGTATGGCCGGATCGTCCTCCGACTCGACGAAGCGCTTGACCGCGACGAGCGACCCCGTCTCGCGGTCCCGGCACTTGTACACCACCCCGTACGATCCTTCGCCGAGCCGGCTTAGCTTCTCGTACCGGTCCATCCTACTGCTGCCGCGCGATCTGGAAAACAGGGTCGACAGGACGAACATGCTGCCGTAAGCGAGGGGGCCGGTAAGTGGTGGGTAAGCCGCCGGCCGCTGTGCCGGCCAATCGTCCCGCGGATGATGGGAAGACGCAGCACAGCAGCTACTGCAGCCGCAGTGTCCGGACACTACTTGCTCGGGAAAACTGTGCAGGACCGTGCGCGACCGAACGAATGCCAGCGTTGTGCCCTGGAACATTCTCCAGCGTGTACTGACTGGCGGTCGCGCATAGTCGCAAACACACCGTAACTGGACACTGGAGGTTTGCTGGGGTGGACCCCAGTGACGGTGCCGAATCGCTAAATGGGAAAATCGCCTGACCAGTAAAGCTTTCTCTCCCTCTTTCCTCCTATCAATCAGCGCTCTTTGAGCGGGAAGAGCAGAAAAGCCTTTGTGTACAGCGTGGGGTCAGCCGTGCTCACGGATCGACGGACGGAAGATGGTTCGGATTTAGGAAAATTCCACCGCGCGAGCACGAGAGAAACCAGCTGCGGACCGCGGAATCCTTCACACGAGTCCTTCGATTCGAAGCGCAAACGTTCTTCAACTAGCCTTGGTTGGCTTTTGGGCGTGGAGGCCGTCCCAGCAACCCGGGCCGTTGGACCCTTCAATGTCAGGGAGCGAGCAGAAAGCGTGCATTACCTACGCGCACTCTCACAAACCAGGGACTCATGTCCCGCTTCCACACGAACATTATTCAAACCAGCTTGGACAGGTCGCTCGGAGGTAAGTGTACTAGCGCACATGCTGAATCCTAGTAGTCGTGGAGTGGTCAGAGAGAAAGCACGACTACCGTACTATATGGTAGCGATGGGTGGGTAAGATTGCAAGTAAAATCAATATTCTGTGCGACGTTGGACCGCCTTCACACGATGATGGTGTTCACCGTCTTCCTGCCCTACGGCGACACGGCACCTTAGTTTGAACATTGTTTGGCGGTTACAACTCAGCGTCTTCACTCAGCGTGTAGAACGGGCTTTCGGAAACAAATCGAACGTTGTGGTTATGTCGTCATGGAGTAGTTTCGTTACTACCAGGAAAACAACCCTTTTCCAATATCTTCCGCCTCTCTCAACCGTAAAACGCAAACGTGACATTTGTCTCTTACCTTTCCTGTATGGCTTTTATAACTCCTTCCGCTTTCGACTCGCCGGATGTCCATCTGAAGGGTAGATTGCTGTGGAAGAGGAAGAAACAAAATATGTGGTTGGAATGAAAAATGGTATGAATTTTGTATGAACTTCTAAGGGTGTGTAATCATAATGTCGTTCTCGGCTGTTCTCAATGACTTTTTAATAGGGATATCTTCTTTATGGGATCGTACCCAACTGCTGTAAATTGATGATGGTTAAATAGGTTCTGGCTGTTCCACATTATACAAAGATTTTGTTTTCAGTACAATCGCCTCGCCACAATGGGGATGATGTTTATCCGAACGAGCACCTAAAGGATTTGTGGATTCGAGCCTTTTGTTTCTACTTCAACCCATGTGTACCCTTCGTCGTTAACTATTCTCAACCCCTTCTAAAGGTAATGGGTATTTTCTCGAACTTTTTCAAACACCTTTCCGTGCGTGGGCAAGGCAAGAAGGTTTCCATTATGGAGAGTGTGTGGGGGGGAGGGGATAGTTCCTATAACAAGCAAGAAGAGGGTAAAAGGAACGGGGGGAGGTGATTTTTATCGACAATAATTATCGCGCCATTGTGCCCCGCAAGAAACGGGGGAATGGATGGGAAGAACCGTCTTACGACCACCCATTACTACTACTAGCCGTTTTGCCGTAGTGCCAACAGTGGGCCAGTAGTGTTTGGTGCAAGCATCCGACCTGGCGGTAGGGTTGACCTTTCGGTTGCAAAGTTTCGGATCGATTTCGAGAAAACCACTGCCGCCGCTGCCGCCGTCAGGCAACTTCAACTTGTACACACCGGTACACACGGCACACACATAAGTAATCGTTTAAGGTCAGAGGCTAAAACGATCGTTAAAGCAATTTGTTTTTTTTTTTACTTCTTCTTCTTTTGTGTGTTGTTCCTCTGTAGAACAATTTTCCTTCTTGTTGCTTCACTTGGTTCATTGCGTAAAATCGGTTCGCGTAGGGGGAGTTGGATGCGTAAGAACATGTTTTAGTAGCAACGCATTTTTCGTATTGAGTTTTTGTTTTTGTGATTCCAAGAATTGCCCAGCGCGATATGAAAACGATTACTGATGATGTGAATCATCTATGGGGCAACACAGAATTGGGTGAAGTTGTTACAGGAGCATTCCAGAATCACCTATGGCGCGCTAATGAGGTCCCTTAAAGGATCATATTGAGTTAAATTTTATAAAGCTGCATTTTTCGGATCAGTACAATCGGCATTGCCACCTAAATATGTGAGGTATTAAAGCATCTTCAACCCCGTGTACATAACTACTTCCTCTTCATCTTTACGATTCAATCGTATATGGGATTTGAACTTGGTCCATTCATGTAGCAATTCATGTTCAAGCCAGCACAGCTACCAATTATACTTGGGATGTTCGTTCATTTTGAAGCACGGCCGATAATGGTTTAAACCATTCCTTCGCTAACTCGTCCGTACGACTGACAATATTTCACTATTCGTAGATAAATGTACGAACTACGTATCTCGGACATTCGCTGGTAAAAACTGAGCAGTACACGCTCATGTTTACCATCTTTGTTCTGCAATACATCTCATGCCTGTGCTACAATTCGGGAAGGGTTTTCACCTGAAAGCCAGATTTGAGGCATTAAAATTCAAACACTTGTATTGCTGTATCGTCAAAAAAATGCTAAAAGTACAATATAATTAATTTAAAAACACTATATATGAACGCTTTCATTTTGCAAATAATATGTAAAGAGCAACGAGTTCAATTCCTCAACGTATACACAGGGATGGTTTAAACGGTACGAAAACTAAGCGGCCACGTGGTTATAAATTCTCGCTTGACACTTCAGAAGGGCTTACATTCGTATGAACGACTTAGGACATCTATTGGGTATCGTGATTAATCCGACACGGCGGATACAAATCCATAAATGTTGCAAATTGAACGCTCTTAACGAGTTTTACTGCTATTGCCCTGATAATTTCACACAAATGATCGTTGAGAAATGGAGTAACGATATTAAATTATATTTAAATGATGAAACTCATCTGGAACTCGTGGTAATTCTTTGGTGGACGTTCAACTTGCACCTGTTGGGCGATTTTATGCATTTTTCAATGCGACATGACTTCTTAGATTGGTTGTTGTGTAGTCAAATCATAGTAATTTTGCATGGATCTACACATGCTTTCTGTTGGGACCACTTGAAGAGGTCAGGTGTCCGCCAAGTCATCTGTTAGACTGATTGAGTGAACAAAGTAGTTTTACTACCAAAAGCTTGACTGTGTTTATGTGCTCGCAAGGTTCCGGACTGTATTTGTAGTGCGAACCAATTAGAGCTGCGAAATCTCAACGCCATTATCATCGTTTAGTTCTAAATTGAAATGGGATTTCAACCATTGTTTTATGCAGGAGTAATAATCGCCCCAAAATTCCATTTCTGGACCTCTAATCTCTGCTTGATGTAAAATATTTACTAGAAACGACATTTCAATGAAGGTTATTCTTATTTTAGCACCAATTCTAATCTCAACGCAATAGCGCCGTACGTAGGGCTGACTATCCTGCTATGGGTGGTAATCATTGAGCCAAAAGAAGAAGAATATCTTCTCAGAATATTTTCTTTTTACAATAGCATATCTAAAAATATCAAAAAGCTTCTTGGTGACTAAGCGGAACTTTACAAAACGATAACGTTTTGTTTTCATCGTTCGATTATCAATATCGATTAAGTTTGTCTCCATAATAACTGGACAAGATCCGACAACCTTTAACTAGAGCTCTCTGTAATCATACGGTACGCGATGGGTTCAATTTGTCAATAGCACAAATACTCCAATATCCATCATTTTTCACGTTGACATTGAAACGCTGCATACAGCAGAACGCTGTCCTACGGGAGGTCAGTGTGAGGTATTTGTGGCGGTCCTATAGCTATTTCTACGTCCGGCTATCGTGCATGTTGCACTAATCTAGATCATTAATGCTGGACGACACCACTCATCAATCAACCGTTTAACATGACTCCCCGGTCCCGTCGGACCTGGCAATGAGTGGCTAGTAGAGTGGTAATAGAGCAGCAGATTTTAAATTCAATCAATAAGTACTAATACTAATGGCATCGGGGTATCGGTGGGGTTCCGGTCTATGTCTAGGAGCTATGTCCACCTGCGGACCTTGAACAATTGAAACACATCCGTTTCAGAGGATGACGAAACCCAAAACGGACCAACACGCCCGTGAGTCATACGATTGCAATGGACATTTCACATACCATGTAGTCGGTGCAAGTAATCCAACCTTGGATGGCTCTTATTGAGGGGTCAATTATTGGGAGTCCCCCTCTAAAAAAATGTCCAACCCAATACGACATAGTGCTGTTAAGGGTTGCCATTTCGATACATCATACTCCCTGCCAGTGTGTGTGTGTTACGAATTCGTTTAAGATTAGCATTGTACACCGTGAAAGATAAGGCGTCTATATCCTGTTGACATTTCGGCCACCTCTCCGATATAAATGGTCGCGTATGGTTCGTCCAAATTGTCACACAGTAGCCTGCAGTTAACCGGTGGACAAACCCAACCCAACATCGCCCACAAATCCTCACACTTTCAGCAAAACACACCCCTATACACCCCACTCCCTCCTGGAAAGATGGCTGCCAAGCTGATTGTCGTTGCTTCCGCTCTGCTGGTTGCTGTCGCACCGTTTGCCGCCTCCAACCCGGTCCGGCCGCTACCAATAAGTCTTCAGTCCAACCTGGGCGCTCAGAAGAACATGGACATCCATCTGCCGGAAGGTGCCACCTCGGTCACGGCGGACACGATCAACAATCTCTCGATCGTGTTTGCGGACACGGTGTACATCCTGGCGGACGGAAGTGTTGTGCCGGAGAACCCGACCACTACCACTGGGCTGCCGCCACTTTCGACGACAACCGCAACGCCGCCGGCCAATGGCGGTGGCACCGGTTCACCCGTCATCACGCCACCCACCTTCCCCGGCCGGAAGTAAGGTAGGGTTCGTCGTGCGGTTCGGATCGATAATGGCATTACCAGCTAGACACGGCTGACGACTGATGACGATGTGTGTAAAATCGAAACTAAAGAAAATAAAGCGAACAGTTGAGCAGGAACAACAAAATACACATGCACGTGCACAACCACACCGGGGGTACACAAAGCACCGAGAAAACAAACGGGTTCGAGCAAAGGGGCGGGTGAGCCATCCTCTTCCCGCTTTTCCTGGCCCCCTTGGTTTTACATTGCCATTCATGATTTCGCTTTCATTGCGCTCATCAGTCTCGTGTGTGGTTCGCTGGTTCGATTATGCCAAAAAAACATGCCAATCGACCGGTTTTGTTTTGCATTAGGGGACGAACAGGGGGCGAACTTGGAAAATTGGACCCATAAATAACTCTTTACTTATGAACGAAGTCCTCCATCTCTCACTCTCTCTCTCTCGTTTCGTTTTCTCTCTTTCACTCGCTCCCAAAATCGTTCTCAGCAGGCTGTGCTGTGTTTTGAGGGGCGGGCAAGCAAAGCGGGGGTTTATTATTGCGAGGAGTTCAAAGCACTGCACGCCACTGCGGCCCCATTATCCTTAGCTACCGGAAAGGCTGGCCAGCACCAGCACCGTGCGGGATTGAAACTGGATTGGGCCCGCGGTGGGTGACTACAGAAAGCCAACCATTTTGTATTATTTTGTAACTCTTGATCGTTTCCAACGCATCCTTTGATTAACGTCATCACGCATTTCGACGATGCTCGTGGAGCGGATGTTTGTAAAGCATGGGGTACCTAAGCTGGACATAATTACCTGCGTGGTAGTAGCGGTAAATGATTACCAAACAACCACAACCGTTTCTCCCCGAACCATTTGTCCATACGGACCGCCAC
The DNA here is from genome assembly GCF_016920715.1 of Anopheles arabiensis. Taxonomy (NCBI): domain Eukaryota; kingdom Metazoa; phylum Arthropoda; class Insecta; order Diptera; family Culicidae; genus Anopheles; species Anopheles arabiensis. The sequence goes on from NC_053517.1 coordinate 32,994,005, forward strand.
GTTGCTACCGTTCGGTGCGGGTTGTGGATGGGTGGTGGCCGTGGTCGCAGTACGCTTGACTTCCAGTATAGGGCCCCTGACCGTTGATGTGCTGGTTCCGCGCAGGCAGGTAGTATCTTCGATTCACTTCGCACTGACCCGTTCGCGTCACACGCAATGGCGCCGAAGGACACCTGGAGCGTTTTGTTGGGCGGTTTGTCCTGCGTTTCTCTACTTTGCACTTTTCGCACTTAACTATGCACTTGTTCAGATCACCACCTGGTATCGGGGTGCGTCGTTACTAGGTCCTTCTTGCATGTGAAGCTCGGGCCACCCATTGGAAAGCAATCCGTGTAGTAGTTAAGCAGCAGTAGTAGTAGTACACTCGTGTTCCGTACAACGCTCAGCGGTCCACGGGTCCAATCGCCAGGCAGGGGCTCTGCTCGAAAACTGAATGAGCGAAAATCGATCGCGCAGTCCACAAGAAGTTCAACCTGCTTTCCGATTGTTTCACTGTCCCTCACTTCGACACCCGCTTTGGAGTGCACTAGCGCGGCATACTATTTCTCACACCAGGTTTACCACACAGCGAAAAAGGGAGCGACCAGGACCATCGGCCGGAAGAATGACCACAACATTTGCAGACCTTCGGGGCGGCCCAGCCGGATGAATATTTCAGCGCGGTTTCGCGGAGTCTTTGGCGTGACTTTTCGGTGTTTTTCCTCTCTTTTTTCGCTAGGACGGAAGGTGTAGCCAGTATCCAGTGGATACACGCTGTGTGGTGAACGTTCTTCCTGTTTCTCTGGGTCGAATGTGCTCGTGCTGCACGCGCCTAGCTCACTGGAGCACCGGATTCGGGTTGCGCCGTACCCCGTAGGACTGCGAAGAAATTCGTTCTGCTGAAGGGAAGGGTGAAAAAGTTTGCTACCATGGTAACGGTGAAAAACAAAACAAATTTGCTCCGTCGTGTGGCTGGCCCGGCCCTGTCGGTGGGTTGGGTTGAGTTGGGTTGGCGCGTGTGTTTAGGTCGGTCGGTACCTAGTTCCATTCGGGCACACAGACATACACACACATACACACACTGTGACCGGTGGTGGGAACTGCTCGTCCTGGGTGTCCTGTGGCAGTGCAGCGGAACAGGCCAGAAGCTGTAAATAATGTTCGTGCGACACCTGTGTGACTGTGACCCACCATGTTTGTACGGGAGGGAGGTGGGAGTGTATCTACATTTCTTTTGTTTTATTATTCATGCTGTCAATCCATCATTATCATCATCATGTTGCAGATCGATACGATTGATCAGATAATGTGAAGGTGAAGTAGATACGCTGGGATAATAGCAGAAGATGAGGAAGAAGTGCGATACAATATTATTCCTTTGGGTTCTTTTTTGTATTATTATAACTGCATGGAGTGATATGATTGATAGGAATGAGACCGAACATGATTTCTGTTCTATTTTTTTTATTAATCATTTTTTACCAATCCTAGTACATATTTATCTGGAAATATATGTTTAATTAAACAAATTAATACAATTCTCTCAAATTTTGCAATTCCTTAACATTTTCAACTTTCTTATTGCGCGTAATAATTACTAAAGCCTTAAAATAATTGTTTCTCGAGGTATTTGCAGCTCCAACGGCTGTTTTAAATTTTGCCCAGGGATTATTTTGTGCTGCATGGGCAAAATACCTCTTCCCGTCAGCTGTCGTCAACCTGTCAAATGTGGTGGGGTAATTTTTGAATCAGCTGATGCTTGGCAGCGTGCGCCGAACTGCTATCGAATGTTTTTCTTGCCCGCAGAAGAGGACAAAAAAAACACACTCACACACAACCCCCCTCGCTCAATAACAAACGTGACTAATGGAAGGAAACTATGGTTTTTGTGCGCGAGGCTGGTAGCAAAGCCAGAAAAGCAAGAAGAAAAAAAGCGGTTGCGGTTCTGCGTATTGCATTAACAGTGCGTGTACAGGCCAAACGATAATACCACGCCGAAGGGAGCCGCCAGCAGCAGGCAGGTACGTACGTAATAGAGTGTAGTTGGACCAGATAGCATACTGCGTATGGTGCGCAGAAAAATGCGGAAAATCGCTTCCCAAAGCAATGCTGAGTGTGTGTGTGTGTGGCCGCTGGCAGCATCGTTTGTCGTAACGCGATACGCCTGCCACCCTTGGGGCAGAAGTTCTAGAAGATGCCACTTTGTTGTGGTGCGTACAGAGATGCGCCCGGATCTAGGTGAGCAGCAAGCAAAGCAGCACGATAAGGGCGAAAGTTTTGGCCCACCCGATTATGTTTTGAGCAAACAACCAGAGCAATGCAAATTTGTTTAGCCCACTTATCGTCCCCTATTCTAATTCTTGCCATTTCGAAGAAAACCAGATGTGTGATGATATTGTGCTGTTTTTTTTTTGTATCGGTGGAATAATAGAGTCTTATCTCACATCCATCATCATCATCGTCAAGCCTTTTTTTTTTGTTGGTGCCAAACACCCCCGGGATAATGCTAATAAATGTGCCAAATTCGGCATGCAAACACGGTCAATTCTCAGAGCCGGTCGCTGCCGTGGGAGGCTTACGCCACCGTTTCCCACCGTCGGCCGGCGGAAGTGTACCGCCAAGGGAAACTGTGGCACGGATAAATGCTGTGTCCCAAATTTTTGCACCTTTTTTTGCTGCTGCTGTTGTACTTTCTTCATCCCACGATCATCGGGGCTGGTGCACCGTTAGTGCTGGCGTGTTGGCTGAGGTTGGGTTGGGCAGGCAAGCAAAAAAAAGGGAGAATAGAAATTGGCGAACGAATAGCCAACTCTCGCCTGTAGATCGAACGGATAGGAGCTGGCTCTGTGGCTTAACGTTAAACGGTATTTCGGGGTTTAGTTGCTCCAAAATGAGGCTATAAAAGGGAATGGAAGTAAATTGTGGCATGGGTTTTTTTTTGTTTTGCTGCGCGTTTTGGTTTCATCTCAACGGACAAAGCCTTGTTTAAGGCACACTTTCTTGCCAAGTACCGTAGCAGCAGCAGTAGTAGTTGTAGTGGTAGTACCTGGCATTAAAAGGTTTGCCCTCCAGACAACACCGTCGGGCGGCTGCTTCCCTCCCGCAGCTGTATCGATGTAAAATATAAACAAGAACCTACCCGGTGAAGGACGACGCCTACCCTGACTGCTGGTGGGGATAAAGCGAAGCACCCCACCAGCACGGCGCATCATCACCAACGGCAACAGCACCCAAAGTCTGCCCTTCGTGGGACGACGCACTGTACTTGTGCAACTACACAACACAAACACACACAGTGCTCAGTGCAAGCACAGAGCGAGAGAGAGAGAAAGAGTGGGAGAGGAAAATTAGTAAAGAATACGATAGAAAGCGCAGTGAGAAAGAGAAGGAAGGTCGAAGCCGGTCAGGTACTGCGACTGGTATGTGTGTGTACATGTACAACATCAATGAACTTCTGAGCAAACACAAATGTCCTTCCTGGTGGTGGACGCGGATGCATGACGACGACGACGGGTCCGCTCCAGCCGATAATGTCATCGCCGCCGGAAGGAAGCAAACCGAACCCCGTAAGCAATCTAGTTAGCCAGCCGTGTGTTGGAAGAAAACGAAACGAGCTCCTCCGTCTCAGCAGCAGCAGCAGCAGCAGCAGCAGCCAGTGCGCCAACAACGTGTACGCGGCAGTATAGAAGGAGGAGGGAGAGAGAAAAACTACAGAATCAACTGTGCAAACATCGGTGCAAACGCGATAAGGCTGATTGTGAGGGCTCGGAGCAGGCGAAACGATCGAAACAACCTCTCGCTGGCGTGCTGCTCAAAGACGAAAACCGCCGACCGCACTTCAAGGAGAGGGAGGAAACATTCCTATAACATGATGTAATATATTAGCACTTTAGCCAAAAAAGAAAGGCTGCCGAAGCAATGGACAATGTGCAGCGGGACCGTTCCTGCCAGAATCTTACCTTCGTTATGTTGCCTGGGTTCGCAGAGAATTCGACAAATATTGTATTGGACTTCGAAATGAAGCTCAATCGCGGAAAGGGAAATCTTCGCGGGTTTAGTTGATTTGCCTACGAGAACGATCGTTTTAGCTGTATCGAGTAATACCCATACTTTTTGGCTTTTCTTTTCAGCGCGGATTAAGTAATTACTGAAGAACAAATGGATGTAGGACGACTACCAATTCGAACGCGTCTTCTTAATTTCATGTTGTGCCAATCACTGGAACGGTGAAGCAAACTTGTGCAAAACAGAAACAGGTATCGTTCGCTTTGAATCCTGCACGATCGCTTCCCATTTTTGGCAGCCGAGTAGATCGAACCGCGCATCGAGAGTAGCGCATCCGTCGGGGCGTATTCAGCTGACAGCTTGACGGTCGATCGCCACAAACAGTATGCTTTAGAACAGCCTGACCACGAATGTTGGGAAGCAGAAATACGATAAACCAAACCAAAAACAACAACAAAAAAAAGGAAACCAACAAAAACGATATCAACAACACCTTACTGAACTCGTGCGCAACGAACGATACACGGTCTGCAGCAAAGTGCACCGCGGGCTTGATGCTGCTGCTGCTGCTGCTGGACTGCAGCTAGTTTTGCCCCCTCCACCATCACCAGCATCGCTTATTCTTTTCATCTTGTGCACGATCGCGCTCCGCCGCCCTTGCACCAGGCACCATTCGCTTGATTCGGCTCGGCTGCTGCCCGTTCGCGAACGCTCGCGGCCGTAACGGCAGCGGTGGGGAGGCATCCACTGAAGCCACACCGACCGGGCGCGGACGCATTCACGCAGGGTTCAGTTATGTTTCAGCGCTGGTGTGAAGCGGAGGCAATGTGCGGGCAATTCGGTCGGGAAACATCGCTACCCCAATAGTTAGCCGTGGTCGATTCACGCTGACGTTGTTTGCAGGCTGTTGTTTGACGTGAGCGCATACAAACCTTGGGCGCGCGGGGGTGGTTAGGTGAGCATAAAAAGCACACTGCACAAGCGCAAGAGGGCACGGGCAGAGCGTACTGTTTAAATGGTCGCACAACATTAGCGAGCTGTGTGCGACCCGACAAACGACGAAGAGCTGATCGATCGACAGGCGCAAGCACTTTTGCCTGTCTGGCGAGCGGCCGCGCGAGAATACCGTTCTGAACGTCCGGACCAGAGCGACCAGAGCGAAAGCTGCGCCGATCCGCGGCGCGGAGAGAGGTTAATCAACTCGGCAGTGTGGTGCGCGCGGTTCGTTTGCGTGAAAGTTCATCCACTCGGAAACTGCGCAACAACATAACACCATTTCTTGCTACGTGCGTGTGCGGAGAAGCACGGGCGAGCAAAGGCGCGTGAGCGAAGTGGCCGCCTCGGTGTATGTTTGCGTGAATGTGTGTGTGTGTGTGTGTGAATGCTGTATGTAAACGCCGGCGCTAAAAGCAAGCAAACCTCGAGCACAGGCAGCATAAAAGTGCGAACGATATAGGAAAACTCGAACGATCAAACAAGCAAACGGCAAAACGAACTATCTTCATTCGGGTTACTTTCTCTTTCCCCGTGTCCCATCTGTCGTCACACCGTGGCAGCGCGTGACTGTTGGGCTGATGTTGTTGTGATCGGCAACACTCGTCCCCCTGTGTACCGGTGGCCGGTTCAAGATCAAAACGAGATCGCGTTCCATAGTATGCTGATCGGATGCTTGTGCGCCGTAAGATATCGTCGCGTGCTTGCTCGAACGAAAACTGTAGTGTTTGTTTGTTTGTTTGTTTGGCTGGTTCAAGTTTGACTTAATTTTATTTATTATCAAAAACATCATCCAATAGTGATTTTGTAGTGTTGTTTGTGTGTTGTGTGTGTGCGAGCGTGTTTTTCGTGACATATACAGCTTGGTCTGTGTGTTTTTTAAAGCCGAAGTGAAGCGAAGAAACAGGCGCATACCGGAACGGGTGCTGAAGTAATCGCACCGTATACAAATACTTTCAAGTGTCCAGCAACAACAGCACAGCGACAAGCGAAGATGAGTGCGTTTAGTACGTTAACATTTTCGGCGGCAGAAATCACCAACCTGCTGCCGCTGACAGCGGTGATCGTGTGCATCGGTGCCACTATCATGTTCCTGATCAAGTGAGTAATAGAATCGCCTTCACTAATCTTCTTCCCTTTAATGTACCCCCGTTTTCATCTCTACATTCAGACCCTTCAAAACACTTTTCCATTATAGTGGAAAAATAGTGGAAACCGAAAGTTGTGGTGAAAATCGTCCAAACAAAAAGAGAAATGATACGGTTGATGTTGTTCGCCCCTGCGAATACATTTGTCACGGTGCATCAATTTCCCCCTCAGCAGTGCGCACGCACCGGTGGCCTATTGGCGGTGGATGTGGCACGTGGCTGTGTCTCCCGGCCACCCGCGAAAGGGATATGTGGGATGTGATGAAACTTGTTTTCATCTTCTTCTTAAAACCCTCAACCATGTGGCAGCCCCGATTGTTGTGTGTATCTTCGCTAAACTTCCGGGGTTTCGCATGGGGTCTTTTTTGTTGTATTATCTTCTTCGAATCTTCAAGGGCGAATTTACAACGGTCCAATAGTTGACAACATGCGCTGTTTTCGGTCACCGGTGGCGTAAATGGATTGCGTTTCTTCTTCGCGCATCTCCATAAACGCGTTGATTTAGAACCGACCGGAGAATTCACAACCAACCAGCTGGACATCAAAACATCAAGAAAGCGCAAGAAATCACGCAGAAGCGCTTGCGCTCGTCCGCGTTTTTGTATCGCCAAAAGGTCGAAAACTGGTTCCCCAAACGTTTGGGTGTGAGGGGGGATTGTTATTTTTGTGCCTTTTAATATGCATCATCGAGCAACCATCCAGCCCGTTGAAGCGTGGCGTTGATCCGTGGGTGCTGGCGCCGAATTAACGGAAACGATCGTTTCATGAGCGATCAATCAAAACAATGCTAATTGGTTTAGCAAGATGAACGGTGCGACATTCTGACCAAGATCGCAAAGGAAGGACCAGGAATATTTGCACTAACGGAGCTAGACTGTGTCATTTTTGTGTATGGGAATATGTTCGGGCTAAAATCATCTCATGATAATGGTGACTGTTACCAGACACTAAAGATGAGAATGAGCCATATAAAACCTAAAAAGTTTAATATCACTCTTGGGTAATTAAGAAAAGAATTGTGCTTAACTGTATAATGATTTGATCTTTCGAAACAAGAAATTCCAAGCAAATCAAACGCACTTTTGTTCAACGTGCCATATTTCTTTCCCAAAGGTTCTGCTGCTATCTGTTGTCACAGGTCGCACATCAATAACGTAAACGTTTTGTAACATCAAAGCACTTGCAAACAACAGCAAGATAAGAACGCGAACTACGGGGAACTCCGATTCGCAAGTCGCCCCCTCCGCCGCCGCCGCCCCTAAACGCGTCTATGGGCAACGGGCCGGCGGACGCGACGCCAAACGCCTAGGCGCACGCGTCCTTGAAAGTGCGACGCGCGATGCCAGAAGCAGAAGAAACAAATCGTCCCAAAAGGTGGCAATGTTTCAATGTTCCTTTTACGTTATCGGCCCTCGCACCCGCCTCTAGCTGTGCCTTAACGTGCTGTATATATTTGTCACTTTTGTACGATTTCCGAACCGCAACAATGGGGGGAGTGGGAGAGAGGTGACGGTGTTGGTTCGGGAGGAAGTTGGTTGGTTGGTGGATTGGTGTAACCGTGGGCAGCATAAATTAACGAACATCAACACCACCCTCGGTCGGATTGGGGGATCTGCTGTGTGTGTGTTTTTTTGTGTAGTTGTTGTTGAGGTTCCTACCAGGCAGTCAAAGACAACGGAGAAGGGATCGGTGGGTGGGGTGACTCGGGTGAACGATCAACGCGACGGCACCCTACGAAAGCTAGCTAGTTGTTGTACCGGCGTTATTATGATTTCATTATCATTTGCAACCGGCGTGCCGGTGACCGAACCGAAAACCGTGCAGGGAAGCAACTGGCGAACGGCGGCAGCATTTGCTATGTTCGTGAGTGCGTGCGTTCAACCGTACGCCAACCGTGGCCATAAATTTTTGGAACGGGAAGAAGGGGTGCTGGGCCGAGAAGGAGAGCGCCGAAGTGATCGCGTACGACACGTAACCATAAAACGGATCAGAGCAGCAGTTGTCTTCCGCATAACGACGCACCGTTGAAGTTTGGTGAATTGGCGAACCGCATCAAACGGCGGGCTAATGGTGCTGCTACTACTACTACTACAACAGGTGGCAAATTTGTATATTGGGAAGAGGTGGCTTGTGGTGTGCAAGCTGTGGGGTTATAGTTGATCTCTCGTAAGCGTGCTCTCGTATTGAGTTGAGATCTTTTGGATGTGCATCCTCAAATCCATGGGATGGGAAGGATGTGAACAACTTGCAAATTTACAATGTGATATAATTAGTGCAGCATTCCAGTGCTTTGGAGCATCTAAAATAGTGCTTACTACTGCAACTATCTCCATCAAATCTTATTTTCTTTTTGGACAATAATCAGAATTAATCTAGGGCCTTACCAAAGCCACTTTTAGGCTCTGTGATCTGTGGTTGATTTGTTTTCCAATACCAGGATATTGTCAGTTCTGCGTATGGAAGGTTGCACATGGGGCATTAACCCATGATGAGCCTGTCGTTAGGTCGTGCGATTTGACAATTATACCACGGAACACGACCTCGGAGATGCAAATAAAGAGTTAATATATTCTATGTTCTATGTGCTACTAGGCGATCATACAACCGGTAGATGTCAGTGTTATCGTCCATTTGAGTTCGAAAAAGTTCTTATTCTTCCATTGACTTAGTTGCTGGTAAGCGATTACGTTTTGAACTGGAAAATTACTGGAGTCGCACTGAAGAACTTGGAATAAAACGGCTTCTTCTACTAGTTATAGACATCTTATGGTCCTAAACATGGCGTTAATCATTGCTGCACGATTTACACATGTAAACTTGCGAAGTTAGTTGGTTGACTGTGCAGTACAATGTCACATCGGGGTTTCTACAATATGTACGCGGGTCATAGCATAAAGCAATCAATTTTATTAATGTAAATGTTACAAGGACGGGGAAAACCCCTCTACAACGAGAAAGTACCTCACTCAGGTTAACCTGCAAGAGTTCACCGTGGGCAACAATGTTTTTTTTAACTTCTTGTGGTCATGTCATTAGGATCACAATTCGGTATGCATAGTCCTTTTACGGAAAAACAGTTTGATGGAAGGTTTTTGTTTCTGACTGGAATGAATCGATGGCTTTTAGAAGAATTCGCATGAACAGTGAACACAGTTTCGTATGTTTCTGTGGCAGGTTGTGTCTAGCAGCCTAGTGACCCTATGCCTGGATTCCAACCTGGAACATTTGTTACGGTTGTTTATGATATTGACAACGCCGGTCACACCAGACCCGTGCCTTTTCAGGCCTGGTTCATATAACATTCTTTCCCACATCATGCCCCACGTACACGTTTCGTTTCGTGCGAAGCCAATTCGTTCCAAACGGGGCTGCGTGGTCATGCCGAACGGCCCCAAAAAGCCACCCATATGTTGTACATACCCCACCAAAATGAAAGCTTCTTGAAGATCGATCTCTGCACAGTTCTGCAGTGGATCGAGGAGCGGCAGTATATTCACCATTGCCATCCTGTAACTACCTCCTCGTGGTGCAAATTTCTGCAACAAAACTAGAAGAAGAAAAAAACCTCTCAGAAACGTACCACAACCCCTCACTTGGGGGATGCTGTGCAGAGCGCCAGAGTCGTGGTGGTGAGCGCTATAAAACAAACGCGCACACTCACGCACACAACACCTTCGCCACATTCGGTCAGCCTTGACTTGGTTTTAAACCGGTGTGCTGCTGCTGCTGCTGCTGCTGCTGGATCGTGTCTGTCCCATCGTGTGCGCCAACCAACGAACTAACCAACACACGCCCCAGCGCACACGAACGTGAAATCCCAACGCACCGACCCGGAGACAACGCCGTCGTCTCGGGTCTGGTGATCGATCGGTGGCGAAGCAATGATCATGTGTGCAACTGCTTCGTACGATGGACACAGTATATTAGACCATTTAGCTGTAAGATCCTGCCCGGGTGTTGTGTGTTGTGCTGTTCCGTTCGCCGGGCGGGAGAGTGAACGGACCAAACGGAATCGGTTTGCAATTCCGCCAGTCTAAATCCAGCATGCGGCGCGTTCTTGCGTCGTTTGCGACACGTCGTCTACGGACCGCTTGCAAGCCTTTGGGCTGACGACGCTGCCTTGCGTCAGCTGATGCCAGTGATCGATGCCGTGAGGGTCAATTTACGCGTGTCGTGTTCTGCGACGGCATGCCGGTTTCGCCATTGCTCTTTATTGCAGATGGACATGGACACCGACAACTATCCCAATCCTTGTTCGTGCCAGCGCCTGAAGCGACGCTGTTCTGTACGGTGACGGCTACAGCCTGCCCTAGAAGGGATGCTGTCGATCGCTGTCGGTGTCTCTTCAGGGTGCAGGCAGGTTGGTTCGTACTTTCGAAGTGTGTGCTACCGGTATCTCCCATGGTGAAGCGATTGACTCAACAAACGTCTGTGTACCGATAGCACAAGAAGTGTGAAGCAATCGAACACTCTTTGCGGCAGCAATCGAACACTTTCTTTCCCTTGGGTGGTGTTGCGCCCGTGCACAGTTACAGCAAAACCACCGCATACTGCTGTGGATGCTGCAGGGTAAGCTGCGGGTACTGCTGCTTACCGCTGCCCTCAAGCAGTTCAAAGTCAAGCATCGGAGTGGTCAGTTAAAACCGACTGCGAGCCACAAACCAGTGTGAACGTCTGAGTAGGACTTGAGAATGAATGTCGTCGAAGCAGCAGCAGGCTTTGAAACGACTATGCGAGTGAGCACAAGTGGGGTAAAGGGCGCTGCATCTGACCGGCAACCGCTTTATGTATGGGGGAAGGCCATCGCGCAGTGCACAAGTCCGAGTGTGTTTAATTTCTTTAACGGTTCTTCAACTATTTACCACAACCACCGCCGCCCCACCTAACCTTCGTGATCGGTGTGTACTTGTACACCTTTACCATTTAGTGGATCACTGCAAACTCACTCACCACGCGGGGCTCAAGTCAATTTGATAGACCTTCATACCGTTGCTCCGCGGTCGCTGTCCGCTCTGGCCCACATTCCGTTATACACCCTTTACCGTTACTCTTCGATGTCTCTGACCACGGGACAACAGACCACGATTCATCTCATTACTCACACCGTCATCATCAACATCATGATCATCATCTTCTTCTTCTTAAGTAGAGAATAACAAAGAAACAAACACCCAACAAAAAAACTCATACTCATCTGTGTATTTCTTTCTTTCTGTTTCTCTCTATCTCTCTCTGTGTACACACACACAACTCGTTTACTTCCAGGGCCGCCGTGATACTTCGAGTGCAGGCCGATGACGTGTTAAGGCCGTCGAACGTAACGCAGCAGAACCATAACGTGCATGTACCGCGCCTCAAAATGACCCGCGTCCACATACCGTTCACTGTCCGGCTGCTCGACGCGGGAAACAATTCGTTCGACGGTAGGTTGACCGATGGTTTGGGAGAGGAGGGCCCGCGGCCGTGCAATGCTCGGTAACATAATAAGATGAGAAAGAACACCGTGTCCGAATGTGTGTGGCACAGAACACCGAACGTGCGTAATGAATGTGGTAAGAAGAAAAAAAACGAGGCTGCGGGACGGGCTGCGAGGTGTTGCACCTATCGAATTCTTTCGATCCGGTCACCGTCACCAATCCAAGAATGCGGTGTGTGGCATGGCTCCCCTCGCCTCAGCCCCAGTCGCGCTCGAAGATCACTCGATCGCGTACGAAATTGTTACGAAACGATCGGTCGGTAGCAGTTTCGCATTCGGGGGTAGAATGGAGTCGATCGCGGCACTTTGAAACCAAATACACGCAGAATGCTAGCTACAAAAAAGGGACAGCAACACGATATTCGATAGTAAAGATAGTAATATTGTTTTTTTTGTTTAGATAAAAGTGAGAGGGAAATTAGCAAATCACAAAGAAGCGGCTCCCATGTTCGATCAAGCGAGGAAAATAGATTGTGCAGAGTTTGACCACATCCGCATGGCAGGACAAAGCTAGGAACTAGAAAATTACCAGCACTTTATGGTTAGAATCGGTCAAAACAGTTCAAACCATGTCGTACGGCGAAGAGTTACGAGCACGTGCTGCGTGTAATACGCCGGTAACGCCTTGTGTCAACAGTTTTGCATCTTCGTGTCGCAGTTTCGATCCAATTTCGCATTCGAACCGAGACAGTGATAGCAGTGTTTTACGGCGCACGTCCGTAAAGAGGGTATTTAAAGTGCAAACATGTTGGTAAAACAAATTAGGAAAGTATAAAGCACCGGGGAGCAGCAGAACAGATCACGCAATGATGAGGTGTTAGGAGGAAGGGCAGGCAGAAGAGGACGACTGGGGTTGCATCGTTTGCTAACAAACTGCTCACATACACGCTGTTATTTGTATGCAGCGCACGTTTAGCACATTTTTGCTGTGTTTTCCGGCTCGAGGTACAAATTTCTGGTCAGTTTTGCATTTCGACATTATGAGCAGTTGGCTTTTTGGCATGGTTTTTCATTCTATCTTCACATTCAGTCTGCCAGTCGCTGCGTCGCTTTTGTGGCTGGAATTTATATGGCGTTTGATTAGAAGAAGATGATCGTGACGCACGCTGGCTGTAGAACAAACTCGTGTCGGTAGAACAAACGCTCGCACTGAACAAGTTAACGATAAGCCACTTGTAAGATGCAAATCCCGCTTGCTTTGCAGTACGATCATCATAGGCGTACAAAGTGAATGCAATGTGCGCGGGTTCGCGGCTCAAGTGCACTACCACCTTGCGCACTCGTATACAAAGTAGTGAAAAGAAAACCATGTGTATTGCCAATGATTCTACATCAGTTCGATTTCCCTCAAGCAACGCTAAAATGCTTTCCCACTCACTCACACACACACACACACACACACACACACACACACACACACACACACACACACCTACCCGCAAAAAACCCATAAATTGCCCTATCGTTCATCTGGACCATAAATTGCCCTCTCGTTCATCCATCGGACCAGTTCCAGTTTGCAACGCCATGTTAACCTAGAATTAGTGGCCCGTTTTTTTTTTCTGCCCATCCAGTCCTCCCTAGGGATGTCGTGCACGATCAACCGTCCGTCCGTTGTGTGACATTGAGTCATCGGGCTAGCATTGCCGCGCACGCACGTATGACTCTGTCCATTCTATTAGAACTTTACCGCTAGTCTCTCCGGCCGTACCACTCACCACAGACAGACGGCGGCGATGGCAGCGACGATAAGTGAGTGTGTAATACCTGTTCTGATGACTAGCCACCCCGGCAGAGCACTACGTGACCGAGATCACGTGAGGTGCTCCACGGTGACCGGTGACCCATGGCGGTAAAGAGTTGCCCCTGCCAAGCAGACGGCCGTTGTTGGCGGGGGTAATTGTCGTCATACCGGTAGCCGGGCGGCTGTACTGCTGCACCCTTTTGCATTACAGTTCTGGATTTCCCGAGCGATCCGACTGTTCCTGCCGTGGGCGAGAGGGTGGGAAGCGTCGCAGGCAAACGGATTGAATAATTTCACTTTCTGCGTGTACCGTACGCCAGCCACCAGTGTGGTGCGCCGCATTCTAGCGCCAAAGGGTCGCCATCAATGCGAGGGAGAAACAGGTTTTTCTTTGCATTTACTTCCTTACTCACATTTTCTCAGATCAGAGATTATTTAACATCGGCTTTGTTTTACTTCCTTCATCTCTAATCATTCGACTGTCATTAGCGGCTGCTGCTAATCTGCAAGACGTGCGTGACATTGCAACCTGCCGCGCCGGTAGCTGACTAATATCACTTACAAACACACACATTGCGTTGTTTTTGCTTCAAATCAGTGCTTAATATTGTTTTTCATCTTTTCTTCTGCCCTGTTCTTTCCTTCCAGAGGTACGGCTAGCGGTGTCCAGTCAGGTGAAGTACTCGCTGCAAGCGTTCTGGGGCGTCTCCATCCGCGAGCTGCATGTGTCGCTGTGGCGCACGTGGAACGACCTGCGGGACGCATCGAATTCGCACATCGTCGACTCCAGCTACTGTCAGCAACTGGCAACTAACGTAAGGTCTGACTTCACTGCCCCCTTGTACGGGGATATCATATCACCTTTCCGGGTGCGCGGCGGCTGGCTGTCCGGATTCTGCGGCCATCTTTGTTGCCATTAAATTTTTCCTTGGTCTTTTGTCACACGGGCACTTGTTCTCATGTGGGGTTTTGGTTTTGGTTGCAGAATGTGTCCTTTGCTTCTTATCGGCAAAGGTGATCGAACCCTCGGAACGATTTCGCGATCGACCAAGCATACCAGCAAACCAGTTTTGCGAATCTGCTCAAATATTCATGATTATCGCGATTTTGTTGTTGTTGCTGTTGCTATTTGCCTTTTCGAAATTCCCAATCACAGTTTAGTCGAGTAGAGAAGTGACACAGCACAAGCGAGAACGTTCCAGGCTTTAATCCCGGCAGCTTATTTTATGCGTTAGCTTAGCATTATTAGCATATTCGCCTCGCTCTCTATACTACTACCACGATCAATCTAATCTGACTTTGCGCGTGGTGTCGTTTTCTTTCTCTCCATCTCGATCTTCCGGTTCGCGGTTCGTGGTCGCTGCAACCCAAAAATAGATGCTGCCAACCGCACACGGAACATGTCATCACGCTACAGTCCCCGAAGCCACCGCTGATCCTGGGCGCACCGCCCCGACTCGCCTACCCGCTGGTGGTGTTTATGATCCGCGAAACGGAACCGGAGGAGCTGCTGCATCCGGACGAGACGGTAAGTGGCGGCTGAGTGGTGTTTTATTGCTATTAAGCTATCGTTGCGGATTCTCATTAGGTGGGAAGGGTGGAGACCAAATGATGAGATTATCGAAACCCCAAAACCCATCCCTTGCCAGTGTCTTTGGGGGGCGATGCGCAAATAGAAGCAACCCGCTCCCGACGGGAATTACCCCACACAGCGGGACGGAACTCGTGTCTTCACTTTCTCTTTGACCTAAAAGGTGACCTCCAGCCCGAAAAAGGAGTTGCTACAGATCGACCGTCATCACCGAACGGACACCCCGTGTCCGCGATTACGCGGCTGTTGCCGGGATGATATTGATTTTTGCATTTCCTCTCGCCTGTCAGCCGGCCTCCCTTGCTGTGTATCGATTACGCCATCCAACCGGGGGGATGTTTTTGTGCCTTCCTCTGTGTGTGCATACATTAAATATTGAGTAATCGTTTTCATGAGCAGCTTCTTGCTTTCTCCCTTTCTTGATCTCAATCATATGGCACCGAAAGGTTCAGCGCTCGTGTCTCTCTGTGTGTGTGTGTTTATACAAAAACGCGCGTTCCGCCCAACCACATTGTCCCACATTTTTGCGATACATGGCCGGCTACAACAGTGGGGCCGGTTTATCCCATGTTTTTTTTTTTTGCGGAACTCAACTCGAGAGTAAACAGATTATGTAAAACATATAATAGCGTTATAACGATTATTCCCCATTTCCTCGTTTCCATATACAAACAGCCAAATTTGGCGGAATCGTCGTTCCGCGGGACTTTTTCCCTCCCCGCTTTTGACCGATTATGACGACTTTGTGAGTGTGAGGAGGCAGTGGGCTTGGGGACAAACATAAAATAGCACGTACGTGCATATGAGCGGGTTTGCGTGCGGAAGCACACAGGAAGATGCCGAAATAAGGCAAAACAAACACAGTTCTGGCGGCGACGATTGCACAACCAAAAGAGCAATTGATCAATCGGTGTGTGTATGTGTGTGTACTGTATATTGTTACCACCTTTGCCGTATCTGTTCCGGTGAGAGTTTGTTTATCCTGGTTTTATTCCTTTCTTGTAGGTCAATGCGTCAATGCGTGATAGCGGGAGGGAGAAGTGGAAGAAAAGGTGACCAACTTTCTACCCACGGGAAATGTGACAAGCTTCTACAATCTAAGCATCCCTCTTGAAAACCGAGCTCGTTCAGCCGAGCATCGCGAGTGACCTTCGGATAGAAAATCTCGCCACAACTCGTTGTGAAAGTTTCCCTTTTCCCTTCAAAGGGGTGGAGGAAAAAAAGTTTAGTTCATCTCCGTGAAGCTTCCACCTAAATGAATGCGCAGCCACGCACCGGTGAAAGACGGACTGCACCACGTGCGTTTCTGGTGGTACATTGGGCGCGCGTGCAAGCGTCTCCGCGCAAGCGCTTGACGCAAAAGCCACGAACCGGATCGTCCCCGTCACGCTGGTAGAAAAGAAAGGGACATACTTTCACCGCGTTGTGCGGCAAGAGGTGGCCCAACCGACCGATCTTCTTTGCATCTCGCGACACGCTGCACTTACGAACGGCGTTTCACTTTCTTTTTGCGCGACCCCGGCAGTGCCCTGCTCTTCACGGAAGGAGGACGTAGTTTTGGAAGGTTTTTTTGTGGTTGTTTGTATGGTTTGTTTGTGCTGGATGTGGTTGAGTAATGATCAGAGTTTGAAAGTACAATAGTTTGTGAGTCATGCATGTGCCGGGAAGATGGCGCGGGGAGACGGGAAATGGAATATCCATTGAAATACTCTCACTCGACGAGAAAGCATGATGACGAGGTGCCGATACTTCCATTCTTCACAACCTGCCTGTTTCGGGGTTGCTGTTTGGAGGATTTTTTGCAATTTTTTGTTTTTTTTTTTTGCTTTCGAGAAACTAACGAGAAAAGCAAATTACCTCAATGTCACTCCGACTCCGCGGGCCGCCTAATAACATCGCACACTAATAATAATAATAGTGTGTCGTAATACTTTGGCTGGTTCCTTTCGCTTCCATCGACAGTCAAAACTGGCCAGCACGCGTTTGTGTGTGTGTGTGTGTGATGTTGTCTTGTGCCGCCGGGTCGTCAAACGGGTTTTTTTCTTGGTGCAGGAAGTGATGATTATGCTTGCGATACCGATCGGGATCATCGCGTTTGCCTCTGTTTATTGTTGACTCCCGGAAGGGATGAGTAGCGCAAGCGGATCTCTTCAAATAGCCGGCCATTTCTCTGGAGCCGGCAGTACAGCCACATGAGAGGAGGCTCATACAATCGGCACCGCCGGGTAGTCGCGGGTCGTTTGGATGCTGTTTGCGTTTCTTCTATTTCAATGTTGACCGGCAGAACGTTTGTGGAACGGTTCCAAACACATACATACATGTGTGCCGTGTGTGTGTGCCATCCATCAATCCGCTCGAATGACACATTAGAATGACGTACGGTTGGAAAGAATGTGGGATGGTTTTGCCATACATCACCTTGGGCCGTGTGCCGTATGCCGTATGAAAGCGCCCGACCGTCGCCCGGTTGCTATTTCTGCGGACCGCTGCGTCCTTGAAGACGTTTGGCTGTAGCGCAAGGCCGCCCCAAACAAATGCTGCTGTGGTGTATAACAAAACGCCTTGTACGATAATGAGGTACCATATTTCAAAGCCACCCATCGGCCGGTACATACATAAATCTCCTCAGAGCGAAGCCTACTGCGTTATGCTTGGGAGCGTTTGGCAGCAACCCGGTGATGTGTTGCCGGTGTTGTGCTTCGGGATTCGGGATGAAGGGTACGCTGGGAAGGGTGTTTGCTGAAATTTGATAGAACGAAGAGGTGAAAAATGGCCAATCAATAATAGAATACGGAAAATCGTAAAAGTACAGTTAAACGACCTCTACGGGTGAAAGGATTGTATTTGCAAGCTAGTAAAGCCGCTTAGAATAATCAATAACTCTTGTATGAGCAGCGTGCGAGTTCTTTTCACCATTACGATGACCATGAACCACCGTCTAATCTCAACTGTGTGTTTTTTTTCCCTTTTCTACAGGTAATTCTGGTAAATGTCGTCCATTTACGGGATCCGGTCTGTCCACTGCCGACGTCTATTTTGGCCCAGTACTTGAAGCAGGCGAGCGGTCAACTATCTTGCTTAAAGGTAAGTAGCGTAAGACGAAGCGACAACAACAACCACCAACCACCAACCACCACACGTGCCCGTGCGACTGCAGCTGCTCGCACCATTTGCCTTAGTCGCGTCGAAAGTTAACGAACCTGCACGACACTGTACAAGACAGTGGCCACGGTTGATTAGCCCCTCAAATACTAGCCACCTGTTTGATTGGCTCTCACACACACACACACACATTGGAGAGTGGTCAGATTAAATGACCAAATGGAATTTGGATTCGCACGCGGACTTAGAACAAACATCACGCTTCTCTAGCATGTAGCGCGCGGTGCGGAGGCTCGTCGTTGCGCAATCGCGGCACAAGAGGCATGGACCGCGTGTGGTGCATGTGTGTACCACCGGTGAGTGTACCCGCAAGCAGTGCTAGCAGAGCATGGCGGGCACTGTGACCTTCACAGTTCACAGACTGACTGACTGGCAAAGGGCGATCAGCCTACCAGAAGATCGGCGATAGCTGCATTTGGAGACCGAGAATACCGGTGCCACAATGTTTAATGCCCGCCTGTTGTGCATATGAAAAAAACGAAAAAGCAACAACAAGCAGAAAAACGAGCGTGATGGAAGCTGGAAAACGTGTAACGTGCGCAGCGAGTGCGCACCGCAGACAACGACGGTTTTACATACACACGAGGGAAGGATGGTTTTGTTTTTCTTTCTGCACCATCTCCCTCCCTACCACAAACACCCCCACCCCCCTGGTGCGCACACACATGGCACACCGTTCGTTGGCCAGTTTTCTTTTTCATGGGCAACATGTGGCAATCGGCAACAGCAGCAGCAGCAGCAGCAACGTATAGGCTTCGCGTGTGCGAGTTTGGTGTACGCCAACGCCAATGAAGCTGGCCGCGTGGTGCCTGCAAAGGGAAGCGAGGGGAGGGGTGGGGCAAGGGAACGGTAAAAACGGTCGTTGAGCTACCGCGAAAAGCGGACTGGTTTCTCGTTGCTGTTGTCCATAACGAACCTGTGAAACATTGCAGCCGCCCCTCGCCCCTACTACGGGTCCACCGCGTGCGTCCAGTGATCGATTCAAATGAACTCATTGCAGATCGCGCTAGTGCTGCTAGTACAACTACTACGATACTTTTTTGTTTTGTTTGTCAGATTCGGAATACCGGTTTACGCGGGTAGCTTTGGTTAATTTGCCTTCTTTTTGGTCCGCTCGGTCGGTCGGTTGGTAGTGGTGGGTAGTGGTGGTTTGCCTTCGATTAGCGTTGGTGGTTCGGTTCGTGCCTTCCGTTCCGCTCTGCATCGGGAGTAAACGGGATGAGGATTAGATCCGAGACCACTCTTGAGATTAGCGTAGAAGCCACCGCTCTCTCCTCGATCGGGTTATCCATATTTTAGTTTAAATTTGCGATAGAACGGTACACCAATGCGGGTAGGTTGAAGTTTGTGTGGTCGATGCTCTGAAGGTCACTCACACGCGTGTACCGCCCGTCGAATGTTGGAACGGCGAATGGCAGAACAGAAGAACATGGAGTTGAACCGAAGAATAAGGAAAAAGGGGGGCACAATCGCCACTTCCACCGATCGTTAATTCGCGTCCATCGGGCTTTGGGGCTTTTTGCTGTGTGAAAAACTTAACAACCCGTAGCGCGATAGTTAAAAGGTGGAAGCTGCTTTTGACTCACTTTTACCTCCAAAAACCATGCACTATTCATGGGAAGTTTGAAATTACACGCTCACTGAACTGAGCAGCATGATGCTGTATGAAAATGTCGCTTCTTAACTCACCGGAACCGCGATCGCTCTCCACGGTCGTGTAATTATTCCCTCCTCTCCCCTGTTTTTTCATCATACACTTTAAAATTTCATCTAATCTCATACCGTTTTCTATCACTTTCCATTTCCCTTGCAGCAACTCTACCTGGCCACCGGTGATCCCATGACGGCGGATGAAGCAACGAGCAGCGCCGCGAATGGCGCTGGCCAATCGGGCAATGGCGGTGGCGGTACGGGCAGCACCACCAGCACCACCGGAACGGGCACCACCGTCCCGACCGGTACACTGTCGCTGGCGGAACCGGTAGCCTGTGCTGGCAATAATGAGCCGCTGCTCTGTTCCGACTCGGCGCCGCGCGACTGCCCGGTCGGGGAGCAGCTGTGCGTCGTGTGCCATTACTTTCCACTTTCCCGGGCGCTGCTACCGTGCCGACATACGTGCATCTGTGCAGTTTGCTTCTGTAAGTACAGGGTCGGGGAGCGTCGAAGCGTCGTTAAATCGTTTGCTTTCACCCCAAACCCTCATCCCTCACCGGCCTAATCAATGTTGATTTTCTATTAAAGCGTTTAGAAAAACAAGTCATTAATTAGTTGAAAGTATTGTTGGCATGGTGTATCGTAGTAATAATTAGTCGACTTACATTTGCCACCCCTCTCTATCTCTCTCTCTGACTGTCGTCGCACGCATGCTAATGAGACAGTCGTTAGACTGAAGCATATTCTCGTTAACCCCTGCTAAGGTTAACCGCGTGTGTGCGCGAGTCTGTAAGTCGATCAATTCACCGTAGCGGCCGTACCTAACCGTGGAACTTTTCCTTCACGCCG
Source organism: Anopheles arabiensis (assembly GCF_016920715.1). Taxonomy (NCBI): domain Eukaryota; kingdom Metazoa; phylum Arthropoda; class Insecta; order Diptera; family Culicidae; genus Anopheles; species Anopheles arabiensis. Next base: position 33,014,605 of record NC_053517.1, read on the forward strand.
TCTCCCTCACTCTCTCATTGATCGTTTCACTTTTCCCTTCTTTCTCGGTTTTCTCATCAACATCACACTCCACTCTCCGTCCGCAGCCAAACTGGACCGGTGTCCGATGTGTCGGGCCACGATATCGAGCTACTTCTGCATACGAACCGAGGAATATCTGCCGGCTAATTCGACAAACGAGCTTAAGGTCAACGGCAAACCGAAAGGAACCGTTCACTGGCTGGACGCGCTTAACGATCGGCTAACCGATTTTCTGGGCTTTCGGTGAAGCAGCCGCAGCCGCCGCTGCCGCCGCCGAACGCGTCGTTGTGTGTCCGGTCGACAGGACAGCAAGGGGCAGCGGAAGGAGCGTTGAAGCTGAACAGCGGAACGAAGGGACCGATGGCTGAGCCGGAACGAGGCCGTGTGGGTGGATTGGACGAGAGCGATCGCGTTCGGTTCGGTTCGCGTTGGATCCGCCGGCATGGCGGCTTCCATTTCGGTTGGCTGATTGGTCATCGGGGTTCTGGATTTGTCTTCCGGCAAAAGAAATGGGAAAAACGCAAGCACTAGAATGTGTTTGAAGAGCTAGGAGAGGGAGAGTTAAAAACACGATTATAATATGAAAAAAGCAACAATGTTAAGTATTAGTTTTAGGTACGTTTCAGTGGTAAGGGTTTTCGTTCCAAACACGTCCCCCCGCCCCCGCAGCCCCCTCCGATCGGCGAGTAAAGCACAGACTACGCGCTGGGGAAGGGAAAGTATCGCGTAAAAGCGAATCGTCGATACGCTGATAAGGGACGGAAGAGCAGTGCGTCCTTTGAGGAATGGGGTGGGCATTTACGATATATGAACATGAATGGCTTTGCATTCGGATAAACAGCAGGGCAAATGGGGCAAGCTAGTGGGGTTCTAGCTAGATCGGTGGTGTTTTGTGCACGACGAATGCTGTGGCCGGTTCGAATGGTTCGTTTTATTTGAGAATGTTTGCAAGCCAACTATATCAATACGTGAACCCGTTTTCGATAAGGTTTATTTCTGTAGCTGTGATTTTTTTAAAAAGACGAAAACGTAAGTGATGCGCGTGTGTGTGTGTTAGCAAAGGCAAAAAAAAATAACCGGAAAAAGAAGAATCAAAAGTCTTTATCTACGGATGACTGATTTGTGTTTTAAATAAAGGTTTATTAACGCTGTGAAACAATGAGCGTGTGGGCGTGTTGTTGTTTTATTCGTAAGGTGAACGATAAAAATCGAAAGAAAGTTCGTGCTAAATTAGTGTACATATATCACTGAAAAAGGGCAAGCAGCGATTTCGTTCCACATTAGCGTCGGTGGCTCAGTTGCGCTCAACGTTCGTTTTAAATTTTAAGCACAGACAGCTCTAACGGCACAATGTCAGAACTCAAGCTTTCGATCGGCGTCTTTAAACCAAACCTAAAAAAATACAAAGAACCAGCAAATCAGAAACAAAACAAAAAAAAAAACATCGTATGTGGCTGGTTTCGTACGCCGGTCGTTGTAAATAACAGTGTTTTGGACAATATTTAACCGCCCTGAAGTGAAATTTCCCACATTCAACCCGAAAGCATCCCTATATCTTCAACATGAGTTTCGATGTAATGTTGCGGAGAGTCGATTTTTCCTTTTACGCTCCGCAATTCCGCTGATCGCTTTGCTCACGCTCATTCTAGCCGACCTGGTTAAAGGAACCGCCACCGATCGTGGAAGACACGGAAGACCTGCTGCGCGCCTTTATTCTCGAGCCGAAAATCCCCATCCACGAGCCCAAACCGTACTTCGAACCGCGCCACCCCTCCTTCGACCAGCTGTACGACATTCCGCACGCACCGATCAGCACCCGGATCGTGCCGGACCGCTGCCCGGAGACGGGAAAGGTGCTGGACTTTATCGAAACGCAGGTGCAGAATGCGGGCTCGACGGCCAAAAACTCCATGTCGCTGCAGCGCGAACCGACCGAATCGATCGATTCGGCCCGCGGTTCCGCCTCGTACTTTCCCTTCTGGCCGGGAGGGTTCGACGAGCCGGAAAGTGTGCTGGCCGGACTAGTACCCAGCCCGCTGTTTGAGACGGATCTGAAATCGTGCCCGCCTGGGTTCGCTACCGGGGTTGAGTTTGAGGCACCGCCCACCGGGACGGACGGTGCGCGCGCGACGGAAGACAGCGGGAAGAGCGGTATGGTCGATCTGCTGTCCGCGATTGCCAGCGAGGAAGCGTTCGTCGAGCTGCTGCCCGAAGGGCTGCAAACGAAACTGTCCACCAACGACCAGTCAACGCAGGGCACACAGCAAGAACCACTGCCGGCGGGTATCGACGAGGAGGAGGGTCTGCTGGCGGTGACCGGTGAGCAGGAGGCCGGCGAACAGGTGCTGAAAATTTCCACCGTCACCAACAACGCGCTCCAGAGCGCCGAGTGGGCCGAGATGCTGGACATTTCGAAACCGGTGGACGATTTCTACGTGAAAATCCCCACCATGGCGCACCGGTTCCCGTTCGAGCTGGACATCTTCCAGAAGCAGGCGATCCTGAAGCTGGAGGAGCACAGCCACGTGTTCGTGGCGGCGCACACGTCCGCCGGCAAGACGGTCGTGGCGGAGTACGCGATCGCCCTGTCGAAAAAGCACATGACCAAAACGATCTACACGTCCCCAATCAAGGCACTGTCGAACCAGAAGTATCGCGACTTCAAGACCACCTTCCAGGACGTCGGGCTGATCACCGGGGACATACAGATCGATCCGACCGCGTCCTGCCTCATCATGACGACCGAGATCCTGCGCTCGATGCTGTACTGCGGCAGCGACATTACGCGCGACCTCGAGTACGTCATCTTCGACGAGGTGCACTACATCACCGACTCCGACCGGGGGCACGTGTGGGAGGAGGTGCTGATCCTGCTGCCCGACCACGTCTGCATCGTGATGCTGAGCGCCACCGTGCCGAACACGATCGAGTTCGCCAACTGGGTGGGCAAGACGAAGAAGAAGCGCGTGTGGGTCGTCAGCACGGCCAAGCGGCCGGTCCCGCTCGAGCACTACCTGTACACCGGGTTCGGCGGCAAGTCGAAGGACGACTCGTTCCTGATCGTGAACGCGCAGAGCCAGTTCGTGCAGGACGGGTACCGGCGGGCGAAGGAAAGCTACGAGGCGAAGCAGGCGAAAAGCACGGGCCGCCGGACCAACGGCCCCTACAGCCAGCGGCAGGAGCAAACCCTGTGGGTCGGGCTGATCGATCATCTGCAGAAGAAGGAGAAGCTGCCGGTGGTTGCGTTCACGCTGTCGCGCAACCGGTGCGACAACAACGCGGAAGCGCTCATGTCGTGCGATCTGACGACGGCGCGCGAGAAGTACGCCATCACGTCGTTCTTCCAGCAGTGCCTGCAGCGGCTGGTGCCGGCCGACCGTGTGCTGCCGCAGGTGCAGCAGATCCAGAGCTGCCTCGAGCGGGGCATCGGCATCCATCACAGCGGCATCCTGCCCATCCTGAAGGAGATCGTGGAGATGCTGTTTGCCCGCGGGCTCGTGAAGATACTGTTCGCGACGGAGACGTTTGCGATGGGCGTTAACATGCCCGCGCGCACCGTCATCTTTGACAGTACGCGCAAGTTCGATGGGCAGGCGTTCCGGCCGCTGCAACCGTCCGAGTACACGCAGATGGCGGGCCGGGCCGGGCGGCGCGGTCTCGACAAGACCGGCACGGTCATCATCCTGTGCAAGCAGAACCTGCCGCTCGATGGCGAGCTGAAGACGATGATACTCGGCAAGCCGGTCCGGCTGGAGTCGCAGTTCCGGCTGACGTACGCGATGATGCTGTACCTGTTGCGGGTGGAGCTGGTCTCGGTGGAGAACATGATGCTGCACAGCTTCCGGGAGTTCGACAAGCGCCTGCAGATGCCCCAGAGCAAGCTGGAGCTGAACCAGGTGCAGGAGAAGATGTCCGCGCTGAGCAAGCTGAGCGATCATCTGCAGCCGCTGTGCGAGTTTTACGAAGCGGCCAGCGAGTACCTTAACCTTCGGAATGAGCTGCTCGTAAGTAAATGGCGGAGGGACAAAGCAGCATACCGCTGAGAATGAGCCGTGTTCCAACAATTTGTTCTCCTTTTGCTCTCCATTTCTCTCCAGCCCAAGCAGCTGTGCCAACCGAAGGCAATCAACGAGCTTAAGGTAGGCCGCGTTGTCGTGGTAACGGACGAGCACCACTACAACAAGCTCGGCATACTGCTCTCCGTCTCGGTGCAGTCGCACAAAGAGCTGAAGCTGGTCGTGCTGGTGCTGGATCATTGCGCGAGTGGCAAAACTCAGCCGGCATCGCCGGAAACGCTCAACCGGGGACCGCTCTGGCATCAGATGCTGTCGCTCGCCCTGCCCTACCAAACCTTCCTGCCCGAGGGTGTCGGTGGCCACGCCGTGCTTACCCTCGCTCCGGTGAATCTGATCGAGCTGACCAAGCACACGATCAAGTGCGACGCGAACGGTATCATCCGCAGCTGGGAGTATCGGCTCATACCGCGGTTCCGCGATGCGCCGCCGTCCCAGTCGACGATCGAGGCCGTCGCTGCGCTGGCCGAGCTGAATGCGACGGTGGTGCAGGCCGGGTCCGTCGCTGGCACGCTCGAGCTGGTTCGGTTCCCGCGCGATCTAACCAATCTCGAGCTAACGCAGCAGCTGCAGGTAGCCCAGGGCCGGCTGAACCGTTGGCTGCCGTACACTGGGATGGCCGACTTTGAGCACGAGTTTGCTGTGGTGTACGATCGCAAGCAGCTCGAGCGGAAGCTGGACGAGCTCAAGTACCAGGCGTCGTACGAAAGTCTCTCGCTGTACCCGGACTACTGCCGGAAGCTGCAGGTGCTGCAGGAGCTCAAGTACATCGACGATATGCAGCAAGGTAGGCACACAGCTCACAGAACGAAGCAGGCGGCGATGAGTAGTCGAGGACCGTATATTGAGGTGGGTTTTGTTTCTACTTTCTATCGTTCAGTGGCCATGAAGGGCCGTGTCGCTTGCGAGATGGGCCAGAACGAGCTGATGATAACGGAGCTGGTGATGCGCAACATACTGACCGATCTGCAGCCGGCCGAAATCGCTGCCCTGCTCTCCAGCCTGGTGTTTCAAGCGAAATCGGACGTCACTCCCAAGCTCACCGAGACGCTCCAAAAGGTAAGTGGTGTGATCGGTTTGCATCGCTTGCTGTGATTGCTTTGAGTCTCAATGCTCGCTTTCCGCCGTTCGCTTTCGTTCGCTCCACAGGCCGAGGCACAGTTTCGCGAGGTGGAAAACGACATCCGGCTGGTGGAGCGCCAGTACGGCGTGACGGATGTGTGCAAAAAGGAGGAGCTCAACTTTGGCCTGACCGAGGTGGTGTACGAGTGGGCGCGCAACAAACCGTTCGCCGAAATTATGCTGCTGACCGACATCAAGGAGGGCATTATCGTGCGCTGCATCCAGCAGCTGAACGAGACGCTGTGCAATGTGAAGGACGCGGCGCGCATCATTGGCGATCCGGTGCTGCACAGCAAGATGGAGGAAGCGTCCAACGCGATCAAGCGCGACATCGTGTTTGCGGCCAGCCTGTACACCTCCAGCACACCGATCGTGATTGGGGAAGTGTAATCTGTACCAGGGGAGGCGGGGGGATCGCTTGTTGATTTAGCTGATTTTGTAATCGGGCAAAGGAATGGAAAGTTAAGAATTTTCCACTCTTTTTTCAAATTAATATTTAAAAGTATTTTTTATTGATTACATAGTTACAATGGAATACGCAAGCTTAACCGGTTGAAAAAAAAGAAACGCACGTCGGGTCACCCTTTTACAGTGTTCGCTGTTCCGGGATGAAGTTGTTCTGAGCCGCCGCCCCGGTGGACGCACTGTTCGTGTCCTCGCTGATGCAGATCCACTGGCCCTCGGCCGTTTCCTTCCACAGACTGACCTTGTTGTCGCCGCCGGACACGCCCAAAATGTTGCCCGTCAGCGACCAGCTCACGTTCCACACGACGTCGTCGAAGTTGTGCAGGACGGCCGGCTGCCAGTTCGCCAGATCGTCGCTCGTCCAGATCACGACCCGCCGGTCCTGCGAGCAGCTGGCGATCTGGTGCCGCGGCATACCGACGCTCGGGGCCCACGCCACATCGCGCACCCAGTCCGAGTGCAGTTCGAGCCGCTTCTCCTCCTCCCAGCGGTCGCCGTCCTCCTTCCAGATCTTGATCGCGTTGTCGCACCCGCCCGACACCAGCCGCTTCACCGCGAGGTTCGTCTTGCTCGGGCGCTGATCGAACGCCGGCTCGGGGACGGTCGCCGGGCACCAGCTGACCGTGTTGCAGCCGATCGTGTGCGCGTTCGGGATTTTCTTGCAGTCCCACGTGCCGGCCTCCACGTTGGCGGTCAGGATCGAGATCGAACCGTCGGAGCTACCGCACGCCAGCACCAGCCCGTACTCGGCCGGTGCCCAGGCGACCGAATTTACCGACGAGTCGTGGTTGCTGTACTCGTACCACTTGGTCCAGTCGCCCGGGCCGGCCTCCTTCCACACGATCACCTTGCGGTCGTACGAGCAGGAGGCCAGCACGTTACCGTACCGGGGGTGGCCCCAGGCCACCTGCCACACCGGACCTCCGTGGCCCTTCAGGTCGGCCGCCAGCGTCTGGGCACCGTTCTTGATGTCGAAAATTTTGACCGAATTGTCCGACGAGCAGGTGGCCAACCGGAGCCCGTAGTAATCTACATCGGCACAGTGGATCATGTCCTCGTGGCCGGTATCGATCGTGTTGAGCACGGATACCATTTTGCGGGTGCGGGTGAGCAAAATTTGTTGCAAGAAATGGGTGCAAAATTAGGGGCCGCTGCGGGAGTGTGTTTTGGAAAACTTTACCACTGATATTTGACGTGGAACAAAAACACAGCGCGCGCTGTTGACACAATCGTGCACAGTGGGACCTTTCTGGGTGTGGGGACTATCGTGTCTGACAGATAAATGCATAATTATTTTAAAAAAAGCGGTCGTCTGGAAACATGATTTAGCAGTAAAGTAGTTTTTATACTCATTTTTAAGTAGTTTAAGAAAAGAGTACAATTAATGAACAAAATACATAAGCACAATTCTAATTTGCGGTACCGTACCGCTGTATTCTGTCAGCATGTGTACCACGTACCGAACGTCACAGCGTGCATCATCACGTGGATGACAAAAGTGTTTAAAACATCCGTTACTCGTACTTTTTCGATATAATTTTAGTGGAATATTTTCTATAGAATTGTCAGTATATTTAATTATTTTAAGATTTTTAACAATTTTCTAAAGATAGTTCCTTTACATACAGGTCGTATTACGGGTTTTAAATGATAGTAAATTTAGGCGATTTGCCAAATTCTCAGTCAATCAATTGTAATGTTACCCTATCCCACTCTCAAGGGTCTTGCATAAATCTTCCTTACATCGTTTTCGGACTGTTTTTTCGAAGGACAACTATCAACCTCTGTAGTTTTTCCATGATTTGAAATAACATTTATTTTAGACAGTGTATATAATGTATACTTTTTGTGTTTGTGTGGAATAGACATTTTCAATACAAACTGTTAATTTATTGTCAACGACATATCGACGAAAAGCTGCTGTGTTGCTCATGCTACTGCTGTTGCTGCTGCTACTGGCGATCAAGATAGAAATTTTGTCGTGTCGACATTACGGCCCAGATTGCATCCGGTGTACGGTCTCGCCGGCAGAAACAACAAAAGACAGCTGGTGTTGTAATAAGTAGTAGGTAGAATTTTCCCTCACGGGCCCGCTTGGCTGGCCGAGCGGAATAAACATAAAACAAAACAAGACAGATAGATAACAAATTCGGTAACTACGACTCTGGAATGGAGCAAGGCCTAGAAGGGAGGGGGGGTCACCATTTCACAACGCAACATGATTGTAAAAATGCCCGCCTGGAAGCGGAATTAACAACGGGTTACATTGGTTTACAACACAGTGGAACAACATTCAAGATTGCACCTACATAAATATAACGAGCAGGGGGGAAAGAGATAGAGAGAGAGACAAATAGAAGACACACTCGTCCGGCAAGGATAACCGGAAAGGGGAGATTGTGTCCGAAAATAATACGGCTTTTTTTGATTCCGCATGTCGATATGTCATTGCGTCCTCCGACACAACCGGACCGCGAAGGACTATTATACTCTTTTTGCCTGGTTGTCTGCTTGTGTACAGCTTCCCAACACCGAAGCGATCACCCCAAAAGTGTACCATCTTGTCCCTTCCCCGAGAGCACACCTACACCTCGATGGAAGCAATTTTGCGCCTCACATCGCTCTCTCTCTCTCTAATTGGCCACGGCAGCGATCTGCGGGCAGTTCGGTATCTGGCAGTGGAGCTCCTGGGCACAGCTGGACGCGCCAGCGCTCGTGCGCGCCTCGAAGCGATCGAACAGCAGCGGCTTCCGGCAGAAGGCACACTCCTCCGGGCAGTGTTTGCCGCCCAGCGGCATCTTGAGATCCTGCCAGACCACCTTCATGTCGCGCACCAGCTCGTCCATCATGGCGCGCGTATGGTGAGGCGTCGGAGCCAGCCGAAGCTTCTCCTCACCGCGCGCCACCGTCGGATAGTTGATCGCCTGCACGTAATGCCCGAAGCGCTGTATCATGCGGTCCGACAGCTCGGTGCACTGCTGCGGATTGCCGATCTTCACCGGAATGATGTGGCTCGGCGTATGCTCCACCGGGAAGCCCTCCTCCTGCAGCCGCTGGCGCAGATAGCGCACGTTCGACTGGTGGCGGGCGCGCAGCTCGCGGCCCTCCTCCGACGCGAGAATGTCGACCGCCTTCAGCGCACCGCACAGCACGGTCGGTGGCAGCGAGGTGGTAAAGATGAACCCGGCCGCATACGACCGGATCATGTCAATCAGCAGCGCCGTCCCGGCAATGTACCCGCCGACGTTGCCGAACGCCTTCCCGAGCGTGCCGGAAATGATGTCCATGTTGTGCAGCTGGCCCTCCCGCTCGCCAATGCCCGCCCCATGCTCGCCGTACAGCCCGACCGCGTGCACCTCGTCCACGAACGTTAGCGCACCGTACTCGTGCGCGATCTCGCACAGCTCCTCCAGCGGACAGACCGCGCCCGACATCGAGTGGACCGTCTCGAACGCGACTATCTTCGGCAGCGACCGGTCGACGCGCTGCAGCAGCTCGCGCAGATGCGCCGGATCGTTGTGGCGGAAGATGTGCTTCGGCACGCCACTGTTGCGGATGCCCTGTATCATCGAGGCGTGGTTGCCGGCGTCGGAAAAGATGTGACAGCCGGGCAGCGCCTTCGCCAGCGTGAACAGCGTCGAATCGTTCGCCACGAAGCAGGAGGTGAAGAGCAGGGCGCTCTCCTTCTGGTGCAGCTCGGCCAGCCGGCGCTCCAGGTTTTCGTGGTTCATCGAGTTGCCGGAAATGTTGCGCGTACCGCCCGCCCCGGTGCCGTACGTTTCGAGCGCGTCGGCGACCGCCCGCTTCACCTCCGGATGGCACGACATGCCGAGGTAGTCGTTCGAGCACCACACCGTAATCGGCCGCTCGCCCCAGGAGTACTCGAGCGCCCGCGGGAACTGCCCGTCGGCGGCCAGCCGGTTCACCTTCTTGAACACCCGGTACGAGTGGTCCTGCTTCTTGCGCAGGATCTGCTCGTGGAAGAAGTCCTCGTACTGGAACGTGCGTTCCGCCGGTATCTCCACGCTTTCCGCGCCGAGCTTCTTCACGTGCGGTGCGGCCGTGCTCAGGAACGGACACTTGTTCCCGGCGGCCGGCTGCTGCTGCACCGGATGCGGCTGCTGCATCGAGCTCAGGTTGCGCCGGGCCTCGGTCGACGCATCCTTCTTGACGGTGGTGGTGGGCGTCTCCTGGGCGCCGGAACCAACCGCAGCACCGCCGGCCGCCGGCGCACCACCCTGCAGGGTGGAGATGGTGCGCTGCACCACCGGACACTGGGCACCGTACGTTTTGAGCAGGGCCGGCGCATAGTTGCGCACGTAGCTCGTGCTGAGACGGGTCAGGAACGGGCAAGGCATCTTCTTAATGCTGCTTACCGTGCGGGCAACGAACAGGGAGGTGGTGGTTAGATTGAAGAGCTGCAAATATGGTCAGAAAAAGAGAAGGAGGATTAACGAATGGTTAAATACAGCGTTAGATGAATGTTTCAAATTCAAACAAAAATACTCCAAAAATTGTGCGCTGGTTCCATTTTAACTAACGCACGATTTCAATAGGGGAAAGAGAAGGTAGAGCCACAGAAAGGATCCAGGTCGATCCGGGTCAGTGCGAGCAATTTGCCAAGCAAAACACATTCGACTTGCAAATTGTACTCCGTGTCCATGAGTCGCTTGGGAGAGGTCGCAGGGGGGAAAAGGGGAAAGAATCCCCCCTCATGTCGGCTTTGCGTCAATCGACAGTACTGCTTGCGCACACCTTGGATCTTTTGCGCGAGCGAAGCGAAGGCCAACGACGCGCTCTAAGCCAACGGCATTGAAGTCAATATTTTGAGATCTTTATTTATTGCCTTTGCCCACCGGTAAACTAATCTCCAAAAGACGTCTAAGCAAATACAGTCAAATATCACCCTTGGCAACGAAAAAGAACATTCCAGTATGGAGCAATTCCGAATGAGTGCCGGTGCTTGTGGTACTCAGACACTTTTAGGCATAGGATGAGAGAGAGTTTGACAGCTCAAACGATTCTGCTTTGCTTAGTACATCTTGTGCCGGATAAACGATTAGGTCGTATTCAACATCTTATCTTCTTACAGACAACCTGTGCTCAGTTCAAATTTCAGACAAAACATTCAACCATTTGAGTAAATAAACGGCATCACAAACCTGCATCATATTTGTGGATTTCGGGAGTTAGATGTTCCTATGAAGCGTACAAAACAGAGTCTTCCGGGCGTAAATTCGGATCACTTAGTAAACGTACAACAAAAAAACGACAGATAATGTTGCTGAATTGCTTCTTGATCTGGATGCGATGACTAGGTCCACCAAGAGGCTCACTCATCAATCAACGTGTCCAGCGTGAAACAAGTTTCTTGCTTACGCACCTATTCGCCCGATACACTGCTATTACCAGGGTTGTTTTTTTTTTTAAGTTTGTGTCTCTCACAAGATATACCTCCACACCTCTGGAGGGCACTAAACTTTCGAAACCGCACGGTATGCCCCTTGGCACCGCGATCGCAACACACAGTAGTAGGCGCTGCGGTATGGTTAGTCCAACTGCCCAATAGGTATATAATAATCACAATCGAGTCACCATCGCCTTCTTAACCGCAACACCACGGCACTGCTGCAGACACTACCAATGCACCACTGAACGCATGGGCCGGCCACAGCCACAGGTCAGCCACTGTCTCTGGGGGTGGTGCCTAACCCACCTCTTCCTCCTCCTCGCTCCGCAAATGTGTATAATAGTGCTCTTATATTAGAGAGCAAAGAGTGGGAGCAGACACGCAGATCACAGCAGTCAATCGTTCCAGGTAAGCGACGGTTCGAATGGGAGGCCACCACCACCAATATGCTTTCAAACAACAGCACACACACACGCACACAGATGTCGATTCGGGTGGCAAAACTGGCAAGCTTTGGTTTTACTCTACATGGATCCGTACCAGATCGGCAACTGTCGAACGGCGCACGGGGTGTCGTTCGCTTTATATACCAAACCCGCCACCCGGCAATCTCTGCAGGGTCGGGTCCACACACAGCACACGATTGTTGCTGCTGCCTGTAGATGGATGGCTCCTGCAGCAGTTCTTTCCCCACTCTTCGGACTGCAGTGTGGTGGTGCCCTTAATCTGCTCTGATACCAGTGACGGTGATGCTGTTTTGCAGATGATTGCGCCACCGTATTCAATGGTGATCTCCCTCCGTACGCAGGGAGTTCTCACCTTGCGATTCGCCACCCACAGATAACGGTGGACTCTCCCTTCTCACATTCAGGGTGGTGGTTTATTAACTGCACCCAAAAACTGTTGCCGTTGTGTTACAACGCGCTGGAACGCGAAGACGCGCGTTGGCTCGTTTGCGAAATAGCATTAGACAACTGAACCGCGAAGAATGATTCCTGGCGGGCGCAAAACAGCCGTACTCGCGCACAGTACACCAAGAGACAGGGAAGGTCGTACAGGACACAAACAGGGTCACACGACGATGGAAGGATGATGAATTTTAATAACCTTCTACCGTTGCGCGTTGCCTTTGGCGCCGGAAACGACCGCGCTCCGCTGGAAGGGGAAGAATGTGGGGGGGTTGAGGGGGTGCTTCCAATTGATTCGAATGGCAAATGAGAACTGTAGAACGATTTCGTGCCGATAAGTAATTTCTTATCGGATATCGCGGGGCGCTACTACTCTTGGCACGATGTTCGTGTTCGATACAGTAATGGCGTGGCGTTTGTATCGTGCCATTTGCACGAGCTTACCGAAGGCCTAATTTGGTTCGTTATTACACTGGCTATTGGTTTAAAGGAAGTGCGCGATTGACGTTAAAACCTGGGGACGGTGAAAGGTAAAGAAATAGCTGACACCATCTGTAACAATAGCGCAAAGCTACAAACGGGAGTATTGTAGGTGCGCACTTGTTACTGTATCATTTGAACAGGCGTACTGTCTTGCCGCAATAACAAGGTTTGTAGGGGGGTTTGTATGGCGAAAAGAGTACTGAGGTGCAGAGTAAACAAACTCCAACCAGTTGATTGATTGCCACTTTTCCGGACACGTATACGAGGAAATAAAGAACTGAACGCTATGTAGGTATTCTACAGCAGAATTTGGTACAAAATTCCAGTAGGAATCCAGTCATTCCAATGGCCATATTTTGCTAACTTTGAACAAGAATCCATGTCTCACTAGGGAAGATTTCTTCACTCTTGGTGTCGGCTGCTCTCTACAGTGAATTGTTCAGTAAGTCGACATCAATAATGGTAGATGCTATGAACGGTTGTGACTGGCCATGGTACCGGAGGAGCGATAGGTGAACGATGACTTCAAAGTGCCGCTTCTGATGCTTCCCGCCATCAACCAAGTTTCCTTTGTCCTGTTTGGTTTATCTGCATACCAAGGGCTTCCTGACCGACTGTGCTAGATCCTGTGGGATGCTTTTGCTACACCGAAGAGTAACGATTGTTCCTGGTATACATCATTTTCGGGTCATAGAAGAAAAAGACTATCAGGGCTACCCAGTATCCTTATTTTTGTTCCTCTTTGTGTAATATGAGTAATGAGCTAGGCGATCATGCAGGCTTTACAAGACAGCCTCGAATGGGAATCTACCCAAGCCTGAAGGGAGCATTATGTCTAACCGTAAAATCTAAATTATTCATCATTATACTAATATCGTTGCCACAGTCCTGAGATTGGAGGAGCAGTCGTTAGCTCGCACGATTTAAAAACATGCTCGTCGTTGGTTCAAGTCTCATATCGATCGTCTTCCCGACTGTCTATCGCGTGGTATTTAATAATTATTGTACAAGTGGTTAATTTTTTTAGGTTATTAAATACGATAAAGACATACAGATAAGTATTCTAAATCTTCTCAGATGTTTGAATCATAGTTTAAATGTTCAAATCTCTGAAGCCACTCTTCTACTAATCTTTCAACATCTTTTGGGGACCTGCTAGTGAATCATTATTTTGCATTCAACTCACTTAGTCTCTGGTCCGAGTTAGGGATTTACTCCTCTTTTGGGATTCTACTTCCTGAATGTTTTGGAAATGGAGTACAAAATTCATTGAGTCATAAACATATCCCCAATATCCGTAATCTACTCTCTTCCTTTAATTTCAGTTCAAATAATCACACTTAACGGATGCTCCTTTTGAATTGCCATCAACTCGGAACCTTCTGCGGAGTGAAACGAATTAAGAGACCAACAAGAATTGTAGTCACCAAAATCAAACATTCTAATTAAGACAGACGAACCCAAAGATTGTATTCCCAATCAAAAGCAGCACAGGACAGGGGGAAGCCGTTCGTTAAAAACTGACCAGTCATCAGCGGCTTTTCACACACGCGATTTGTTCAGTCTCCCCCCCTTCGCAAAGCTTAAGTTGTTTTGCGTCGCGACACTTGAAACGTGATATTTCATTAAACGAACCAACCGTTTGTTTAACGATGCCCCTCATAGCCCATCGATGCACGGAAATACAAAGAGCGGAGGGCAAGTGTTCAGCGCTAGATAAAAGTAGCACCTTGTCAGCCAAGGACAAGTAAGTGGTAGGCCGGGGATGGTTGGAAGTCATCGGATGTGGTTGCGATGGTAATGGGGTGGAGTGGTACCGTAGTGGGATTACTTTTTATGGCTATGGTTGTGAGATAGTCCATGAAAAAACAGGCAAAAAAGTGTCTTATCGCTGTGCGGGCATATGCGCTACCCAGTGTAATGGAGCCAAGTTGGAAGCCAAATAACTCGTTACAACCGGTTGCCGAAAATCGGATGAACTGGTAGTGCTTCCTGGTCCAAGCAGAGGAACCACAGGAACGCCGCGTCTACCAACTACTACAACTACTGCAAAGGTATAACAAAAAACCGATGCCAACTACGTTAGCAAGCAATGAGCACTAGACAACTGGGTATCACACCGTACGTCGTCCATGGTCCACTTACATCTCCACTCTGCAGACGCATAAATCACAAAATCAAGGAAATAAGTGCGTCTGTCTGCCAATTGATTGCTACAGAACCAACCGGAATGGTTTTCGTTTCCGTTCGCCAGATCAGCAACTGAAGCAACAACAACAAAAAAACCAAATTCTTGCAAAATACCATACAGAGATTACCATACCGGGCCCCGTCTGACGGAAAGTCAACAGGGGTTACCGGCTAGATAGGATTGATGTGTTCCACTCTGCTACCTCAACTTAAAACAGCTTAATGCTACGGATTGGGCGATCTGTTGCAGTGAAACAGTGACCCATGGGGCGGTACCTCACCACCGCTTATCGGGGGCACTCGCGGGCTAATTGACGAAGTTTGCCATTTTGCACAATTCTTCACAACACGATTAACAATTAATCAATACCCGCAGACAGGCCGAGCATTACATCATTGCCCAAAACCGATCGGACATTGAACCGATTTTCCATATTTAAACTTGCAATGATTAAGTATAAAGCTTTACTTACTGTCTAATCGGCTATCGGGAAACAGAATCGTGTCGGTTAAGTGCCTGTTCGGTGTTGATTTTCAAGCCCTAAACATAAAACTCGTTCACCCTCACCTTAGCACAGCTTTGGACCCACCAAGAACGTGGCGGAATACACAACGTACGCGGCGACGATCGTTTTCGTTTCGTCAACCTACTTTTTAGTCGCGGTTGGCCTATGCAAACTCCCTCTTGTTGCTATGGAGACAGACGGGCACACACACACACACACGTTTGGGGGAATTGAGAAATCTTTGCCAGCAGCGAAACTTCCGTGGATGGTGAAGGTTCACTTTGCACTGCCCGCGAACGCTCGTCGGCCAGCGGTCGTGACTGGACGCGCAATGTTCCACCACGCCACACTGTCGCGATCCAACGCAACCCCTTCCAGGGTGCTTTGTCGCGTTCGTGATGGTGATGGTGGTGGTGGTGTTTGTGGTGGCGTTCGTAGAGTTAAAGCAAGCGCGTGTCTGCTCGCAGATTGGAAAGGAACAAATCGCGCTGGTGGGTTATGTGCACGATGTGTGTGTGTGTTGTTTTTTTCTCTCTCACTTGATACAATCATCATTGCATAGCACATTGATAAAGGTTTGCTCTTAAAAATCACACAAATCGGTAGCGCCTGCTCTATCATGTAACATGGTGCTGATATGCTTATACGGACTGGTTGCACATTTGCTCCACTCGATATCTTCAAGATGACACATTTTAGAAACCTACAATTTCTGTCTAGTCACTGTTTGTGCGAAAGCCCTTCCCTACATGGCACGATCGTAGCAAAAATAATGTACTTGCCATACTTTTTTTATCACACAGCTCTTGGTTACGCCGGTGTGCGTTCGATAGCAAATAAAAAGAAACCATGAAACTTTCCATTTTTGATTTTATACGACCAGATTTTCCGGTCACGATGAAACACGGTGACGGCGACCAAACCGCTTGGCGCGGGTCGTCGCGCTAATCGTGACTCGTCGCAAACCGCACGCAACCATTTGAGACACACAGATTACATCAGTTTGTTGTTTGTCTCCCCTTTCTGCAGTGCGACGCGGTTGATGTACTGATATCCATTTTATGGCTGGGTGGTAACGTGTTTTGGCTGCGCTAGGTCTTGCTGAAGGAGATTGGCAAAATATTAAGCTTAGAAATAAATCATCCCCGATCCTTTAATAGCTTTAAATTAAGGACCGTTCTTTACCTTTCTCATGTACCGATGATTAACGACTACGGTGTCTGGGACCGTCCAAAATGTCCAAACAAAAACCTTCCATTAATCATAGAATACTAAACATTCTCTTTTTGCGGTGCAGTAATCTCGTTTGCAGGTTGAACAGAGTAATTCAGAACGATTAAAGTGGTTTGTAAAATTCAAGGGCAGGCAATATCTCAACCCATCAACTGCGGACTGGTCCTAACCGGATAGTAACGTTGTGACATCAAACGAAAAAAAAATGGTTCACGCGAAGGCCAAACAGCCAGTGGAGGTCAGCACGGCGGTAATAAACATAGTCCTATCACATTCTCGCGCATGAAAACAGCATTACTGTGCGAGCATAGCTCCGTCACGTGCCATCAGCAATGAGGTCAATCTTTACTTTGGCTGTCGCTGCGAGGATCGTTGCGAGCCGCTGCAAAATGCACACAATATTAGGCAATGTTCTCGCACCAACCGATCGAACGATGCTAAATTTAAACGGACTTAAGTTGATGGTTGGCTATTGTTCAAAAAGGCCCCTATTATGCAATGTAAAGGGGAGCAGCAAAGGGTGGGGGTTTGCCCAACCAACTCAATGTAAAAATCTTACATGATGTGAGAGTTCTAGAAAATCACATATGACCCCTCAGCCATTGATCGCACCTCTCGACATCGCTCGTCAGCTGGGATGCCTTTTAGAAATGATCCAATAGGTCTGCAAAAATGCTGCACCAACCGAGCATATGCTGCTCTGTACGTATCCGCCCATTGCATAATTGCACAACATAAGTGGAATGGCACATATCGTGGTGACCCCTCTTTCCGTCAGCGAGCTAAAACTAAATAATAAGCAACGATGAAATGATTGACTCAACGTACCTTAACAACTCTTGCCGGAACAAGTTTCCGTTCACTGTCTGCAGCAGCGGGCTCAAATTTTCACTTCTGTAACGACGAAACCACGTTCGATTTCACCAATAAATCGCGAACCAACTTTTCAGGACAACAAAATTTGCAACCCCCTTTTTGACAGCACATGTGTCGAAACGGGGGAAAAAGGGAGGGGGGAAGTCGTTCCGTTTATGGTATCGAGTTAGCGGGTTTACTGCATTTGTCAAAGCAAGGTTTATATAGTATCGGCACAGTGTGATGTCCAAGAAATATAAACCAACAATAAAAAAGTACTTATCGAATTTCCAGTGCGGTTTGGTGTATGTGTGTGTGAATTTTCTCTCGGTTCAAATAAAAAAGCGCTTGATGATGAAATACAAAAGAGAAACTAATCCAGAATCCGAGTTTCGCAAAAAGTGCACCTCACAATCGTATGACGGATAGCATCATCATTCAACATGCTGCTTCGTGTAATTGCGCCTTCACGAAAACAACACCCCCTCCCGCACCCTACGTTCTATTGGATGCGAAAAGATTTTTTTGACAGAACAGTGATGACACCAGAAAACAAATGAAAAGAAATAAGAACTTTTCTTCTGGGTGGACGTGTAAGTTGCTGTTTCGACACAGTGCCTAGCGTAAAGCGACACTTTCTTTGCCTCACCAATTTTCCGGCGGCTCGGCAGTCCTGCAGTAAGAGCGCACGCAATTAAGGCTGGGCCAACGCAGCGTAGCGAATTTTCCCCCGAGTGTTCCCACCCAGTGTTGATAAGAACGGAGCAACGTCGTCGCCCAGGGGGGTGGTGATGGACAGCACAGCACAGCAGAAGGCAACCATGATAGGCGGAGACAATTTGGAGCTTTCCTTCAAAGACCTTTCCCTCGACGCGGGAACCGTCGGCGAAGATAGCAGTAAAATCTTGAAATGGAACCTGCCGCTGAAGGAGCTGTACAAGCTGGCGTGCAGTTTTTACAAAGGTAGGAGAGCGGAACGGTCCCACAAGCATTCCGGCGCACACACTGGCGCGCACTCCGTGGCACTAAAGAGCAACAGCTAAATGCGTCTCTTGTTTTTGTTGTAGAAAAATCTGGAAAAGCGATCCATCTAAGCTATGAGGATAATTTAAAGGTAAGCACCTTGGAGATTTTGCAGTGAAGGGAAACAATAACCTTTTCCGGTTTGTTTACGTGGTTGCGCGTTCACAGCTGGTGGCGTTCACACAGCAGGCCGCACATGGACCGCTGGACCTGTCCAAGGCACCGCCGCTCGGCATGTTCGATGTGATCGGCAAAGATCGCAGAATAGCGTGGCAGCAGCTTGGCACGATCACGAAGCTGCAGGCGATGGAGGGCTTCATCGATCTGCTCGACCGGCTGTGCCCGCTGTTCAAGCCGTACGTCGAAGCGATCAAAAAGGACCGGGAGGAAAAGGCACGCCGGGCGGAGCAGGAGGAAATCCAGCGCACCGAGGCGCTCGCCGCCGAACGGGAGCGGCAGGAGGAGCTGGCGCGGCTTGAGAGTGAGAAGAACCGCGAGGAGCTGCACCGGCGACAGCTGCAGGATGCGCTGAACCAGCAAACGTACCATCAGTTTAAGGAGTACGCGGAGATCCAATTCCCGGGCAATCCGGAGCAGCAGGCCGTACTGATACGGCAGCTGCAGAACGAACACTACCACCAGTACATGCAGCAGCTGCAGGCCCAGGTGGCCACCAATTTGGCCCGGCTGAAGAGCTTATCGGACGGTGAGGAGGACGACACACCGACCGCGGTCGTGTGCGAGAATGGTGCTGCTGGGGCGATCGAGCCGGCAGCGGCTAACGAGTTTGCCAACGCGAATAACGCCAAGGAAAATAGTCAATTCGAATTTAAGGAACAGTGCGACAGTGACAACGACTCTGGAGGTAATTGTTAGTGGGGCATTGTGTAGTCGGTTTGGTTTGGTTTTTCTTGCAACCCTTAATGTCATTATGTCTTCCCTTGGTGCGTGTCCGTTTCTTGTAGATTACGCAGTAATCAGCCCGGCAAACATGTGGACAAAGCCAGACATTAAGCTGTTCAAGCAGGAAGTGATGGCAGGGAAAGGGGATGGAGTGATACGCGTAAATCATGGCGATACCGTAACGGTAAGATCCCCTTGTGCCGGTCACAAATGGACACAAATGGAAGCATTGTACATCGTTTCTGCCATTGCAGGTGAAGGTGCCAACGCACGAGGGCGGTTCGTGTTTGTTCTGGGAGTTTGCCACCGACAGCTACGATATCGGGTTCGGCGTTTACTTCGAATGGGGCAAACCACCGACGACCGAGGTGTCGGTGCACATTAGCGAAAGCGACGAGGACGACGACACGATAGAGGAGGACGATGGTAAGTGATGGTGGAAAAACGCACCCACCGCAACAGTAGCGGCTCGACATACCCCAATGCTAATATGCACCAATTCCCAATTCCATCTCCCGTGCAGAGGTCATTTGTGCGGAAGATCTGGAGTGCGGCCAGGTGCAGAGCAGCCAAATGAGTTCGGCCGGCAGTGCGCTCGGTTCGCGCAATCCCATCTCGATCATCATACCGATCTACAGGCGCGAGTGTCACCAGGAAGTGTACGCCGGTTCGCACACGTACCCGGGCGAGGGCACGTACTTGCTCAAGTTCGACAACTCCTACAGCCTGTGGCGCCCGAAGACGCTCTACTATAAGGTGTTTTACACGCGATAAAATCCGACACGAACCAAAACTCGACCGGCGTATGTGAGAGTTTTCGCGCAAAAAAAGGGTAGCAGAGAGACACAGAGAGGTGATGAGGTAGAGAGAGATGGAGAGAGCGAGAGAAGATTGGGAAAAGAGCAACGGACAAACACACAGAGCCGCAAATATTTAGAGGAAATACTTTATCTTTACTTGTATGGAATAACTACTAACGATAAATCCTTGTGGTGTGATGTCGTTCCCTTCCCTTTTTGTGCTGCGTGCTTACCACCACGTGGGCACCCATATTCAAATCATCCCCAGGTCGATTGATCAAACCAAAACAAAAAACAAAACAAAAAACAAAAAAACAAAAGCAAACTGTCGTATCGCAGGCAAAATATCTTGTTCCCTAGATTCAATAGAGTATATTAGTTGCAAATACTACGTTACGATCTGATGGGGCCGTCCGGGGAGGAGAGGGGCCGTAGGGCAGACCGTTTGAAGAAACCATATCGCTGGCCCCGTGGCGTTGTGCTCCGTTGTTCTCGAGTCTATTAGCTAATTCGATCGGGCGATCCAGCCAACATACGTTTGTTGGCAGCTGAAGCAGAAGTTGAATGGTGAATGATTCATTCCAAGGTTTTGTGCAATCGTGTGCGTGTTTGTATGAGTATTGGCCGCGTGTAGTTCCCAAAATGATGAAACAACACTTCCCTTGCGGCGGCGGCGAGGGTGTGCGCGTCCCAGTGTGTGATGATCGGGTGATGGTGTGGGGGCCGAACATGGGTACGATAGTTAAATGAAATAGGAAGAAAAAGGCAAACAAGTCCAACTAAACCCTTCCCCCTTTTCCTCACTCCTGCAACCCCTCCCCCCTCCCCACCGCCACACCAATAGGCCCCATCCCGGGCAACACACTTACTAAACGATAATGGATGTTGATTGTTCAGCGAATTAAAAAACCGCTGTCCCGCGTGGCACCGGCCACCGAACGGGGAGAGGGGGAGGGTGAAAAAGTGGAAAATAAAACCGGCGAAATTGATGGTATACATTTTGTTCAATGTAAACAAACTTGGGTTTCGTTTCTTCTGCGAGGTGTGCGTGTGTGTGTGTGCGGTTGTGATCCAGGTCCAGGTGGAAATATGGCGGACGGCCATGCTCTCGTGCGCGGAAGGGAAACCAGGCGCAATAAATCTTGCGCACAATCGTATCGCGCGCGCAACGGGCCATTCATTACGCGTTTTTTGTTTGTTCTTCCCTCCACGGAAATGCATCGTTTGTATTGTGCTGTATTTGGTGCGGTTTTTCCTTCCTCCACGGTGTGTCCCTGAGCCTAAAATGTGTGTGTGTGTGCATGTGAAAAATTGGCGGATAAAGGGCTCGCTTCGATAAAGGGCTCGGATGCTGTACATCCGACTGTTCGACCGTATGTGTGCTCGTACCATACGGCCAACCATTATCGTTCGTCAACGGGTTGCGAGCCCGAGTCGTGTGCCACGCAATGGCCGGACAGGGGGGGGACAACAGTGTCAACCCCGCCCGGGTTGACGGGAAAAACGGCCAACGCCGATAACGGACCCCAAACAATTGGCCTTAAACAAACAAAACGGTGGGGCGGCAGTGGAATGGAGACACACTGAAATCTAGATTTCCACATGTGCACAACACCCACGAAAAGGGAGAGGGCGAGGCTGAACCGGGCCCCGGGGCCAAGGGTTGCCGGAGACAGCAGCCGGAGACCGCGGCAGTTACTCACGTGCGCGACAAACGATGGGAAAAATGACACTAATCAATGTCCAATCTGTCTAATGGGGCGGGTGGTGTCTTATGGAAAACAGCCAAACGATAATGGCCATCAAAGCTAGGCTGGGGGAGCTTTGGGGGGAACCTGGTGGTAGCGGGTGGGCCACACACCGGAACAGATGATGACCGGCAGCGACAGCAGCAGTGGCACACACACACGCGGTTGGGTAGCTCACGATGTGTCAAGGTTGTACATTACCGGGCACGATCGCGTGGATACGATCGCGGGATGGAAGGCAGCAGTGCAAATGGGGTGGCAAACGAGGAGTGAGAAGAAGATCGTATGGTAAAGAAAACCTCCAACCGCCGTGGAAATGTTGTTACTTTCCATTACAGCATTGGTAGAGAGGGAGAGAGAGAGAGAGAAAGGAAGGAAGGAAGGAGAGACAACAAAAAACAACTTCATTCATATGTATCGTAACGTTGCGCGGAGCTATCTTTTCCACGATCATCACCAACATCCGATCATTGTTGTTGAACGATGTCGGTGTTGGTGGAGAAAACTAATAGACGGAAAATCGTTTAATCTTTTTTTTTATTACCCAATCCTTTATATGTGTAGAACATTGCGTTACATTTATCTTATTTATGCCTCTTTCCGTCTATTTTTTTAATTTTTGGCAAACAAATCAAAAACACGTGCCAATAGCATCTTGGTTGCGAAAGACGCCATGCTAACAGTTGGTTGTTGATTTTCGAGTCTATTTACGGTGCAAGCAATTCATCAACAATAACAACAAAAGGTGGGTGATGATAATTCCTAATCAACAGTATCGGCAATCGTAACAAAACAGAAACCCTCAAAACAGCCTTGAACAGTCGTCACCCAATAGGTAAGATAAATGAGCACATCAATTACTGGGGAGAAGAAGAAAAAAAGGGTTCAAAGAGAGCACACCAGTATTTGTTATCTTTTAATTAGCATCCCCCAACCCTTGCCTTGGGCCAACGGTCGCCACCAAGATCCGCAGCCCAAAGATCGAACCTCAACGCGGGCGCCTCAGCACGGGAAAGCTATTTTCGTTCCGCATTAGTACAGAATCGATCGATCTTGGGGACACTTACGGGAA
This sequence comes from Anopheles arabiensis, assembly GCF_016920715.1. Classification (NCBI taxonomy): domain Eukaryota; kingdom Metazoa; phylum Arthropoda; class Insecta; order Diptera; family Culicidae; genus Anopheles; species Anopheles arabiensis. Next base: position 33,037,417 of record NC_053517.1, read on the forward strand.
CATACACACATACATGCACACCTTCCTTGGCTGTGCGCTATGGATGTTACAGAATTGCTGTTTTTTTTTTAGTTCGTGGTTGTGTATTTTCAACCCGCGAGGTGGTTACGGAATTGCTTATCAACGATGAGATGTTGACACTTTAAATTACCATACCGCACATTCACAGACACAGCCTCATCCAGACCCGCTCGATCCAGTTACTGGTTCTGGTGGTCTTCCAGCGAGATATCTCGTACCTCGTCACTGCGGATCTAATAAGGGTAGTTGCTTCCTTCTCCCCCCTTTTTTTTACCAAACACTCACATCTTCCACACCTGCCTGGCACACAATTACGCCGAGGGATCGTATACATTGGGGTTTAATAATGGGGTTGTAACATGTTTGTAAAGTTTGCAAAATATCACCGACCCCAACCCGGACGACGAAACCCGCTGGGCACAGTCGCTGGTATCGGTGGGTTTTTGCTGGAAGTTTCCAAATGCACCGCACGGAGATGGGAAGTGCATATATGAGGGCTGTTATAATAACCTTGCGCATCGTTTTGCACATCGTATAATCAATCGCGAAAAGGCGTCAGGTCAATAGATGATGGGTGTTTTGTTACATCCAATATTTGGAGTGATCCAATTATGCCTGACGTTGGACATTGAAGACATCCAAGGGTTTATTATGCAGCACATGAAGAGAAAAAGCACACAGCAAGCATTAATCATCATCATCATTGCGCGATATCGGGTCTAAAGTTCTTGGAGAAAACAAACACATTACACATCGACCGAATACGCAGTAGACACAGGCAGTAGCTAGCCTGTGGTGCAAACGATTACCAAAGGGTCCGCGCACGTCGGCACATAACACCATCGAGAACAAGGAGGACCATGGGAAATGTCTCCGACGCTTCGGCTAATGTGTCGGACGTTTAATTAGAACACAGGCCAGGCGTAGAATCGTGTACATCGCTAACATCTCTCTCCCTCTCTTTCGCTCGTTCGTTAGTTCCCCGGATGGGACCGGGTTAGTGCTGGTTCCTTTGTCGATAAAGCCTAATGAGTCACCAGAGGGCCACCCCATCGGCACCGCGCATACATATGCAATTGTGCCCACCAGGCGTTTAAGCAACTTTACGCTGACATTTACAGTTCTGAGTTGTTACGGGACATGCCGGGGCACGGGCCATAATATGCTAGACCCCGGCGAGGAGAGAAAACTGCGACAAAAGTGAACATCAAGTCACAGTGCCACAGATTGATGGCAGTTGTCGCCACCGATTGAATGTGTCGCGGAAAAGCAATATTGCAACATTTTTCGCCGGTTAGCTCACACTTACATCCTGCGCCCAGAGCGAGCTAATTGCAGTTCGTATCGTATCGATGCACTCGGTGCCATTTACGGACGGGGAAATTTAAATGTCTACGCTGTTTAACGCATGCGCATGATAAGAGACATAGCTGAGAGGTGATAAAACGGGGCCCTACATCACAACAGCAGCCTTGCACAAGCACACACACACACACATGCCCGATCCCGGCACGGGAGTTGGGAGATATAGCTTATCAACATTAAAAAAGGAGAGGAACAGAAAAGAAGGGAAGCTACAACGCCAAGACACTGATCAGAGAGGCGTAGTATGATGCAAGCTGCAGCGGGCTCGCGCGAAACAGGCGCAAAACGTGCGCATGTGAGGAGCGTAGAAGATAACGTCCGGGGATGGAACAGTATTCAAATCAACTCGACGATGCGCCAACTGAAGGCGAGAGACGGGGCCGTCAGCAGGGAACTTGCATAATAAAGTTTGATAAAACGATCAAGAACGTCACCCCTTGCATGGGTGGGAGCTTAGGCTCTGACGGACAGGCAAGTCATCCTCAGCATCGGCAGGAACCAGGGAGAGGAAGTCTTCTGGACGAAGACGAAGAAGACAGATAGCGAGACAGATAGCAGTAACACCGTGGGAGCCGTTGGACAACACCAGGCCGCGGCCAGGCTCTGCTGCAGTGTCACTTTCGTCACTACGCCGGGGTGATAAGGGATTACAGGGACAAAAAAAAGGGAAAACGGAACGCCTTCTAGCGTCTCCGCGTGTGTGTGATAACGAGCTCAAGATGTGATGTGGTTGGTAAGTGTCAGCAAGGGTTGACAGAAGCCAGAGCAACGACAGAGCTCCAACCAACTATCCAGTAGTGACAACCAACAGTAGGCTATGTAAATTAATTTTGCCCTTATTTATTTTTTGTACGTCCGTGGACGATGGGCGGGAAGGTGGAGGGGTGGATACTTGCCCTAGATCTTTGAGCCCTGTCTTTCGGCCGTAAATTGGTTTATCTGGTGGGAAGGGACAGAAGGTTGGGGAGGATATCTTGGACGGCAACAGCTCTCGGTACGAAACAAGTTATCCTTTGCGTCGATTTCGTTCAATTCCTGGAGGTCTAAATTATTGCCGTGGAAGCGTGTAGGTCGCGAGGCAGCGAGCGTACGGGCGAGTTCCCTTTGTGATTTCCTGCCCGACTGCTGCTGCTGCTGCCCTTTCCCGTATCGAAGAAGGTGGTAGTCATCGTCACACGGCGTCATAACTTCTTGGTGTTTTGATTATTTATTATTCCGCTCAAAGGTCAGATTTTTATGCGTAAAACTTGCGCCCGGGATATGGTGGTGCGCATGAAAGCTCGATTGCGCATGAAACAAGTGCAGATTGCGCGCCAGTGTACGCTCCAGCGGTTCTTAACACTTGTTGTTGATGTTGTCTTTAGTACGATAGCAAGAGAGAGAGCTGAAAGCTGCAACATTGCTATGATAATTGGAATTGTTGCCGTTCTTTTGCTTCATTTGCGTTAAACGCTATACTATATGGTATTCTCTTTCTTTCGAGCCTACGATTCCGATTCGTTCCGCAGAAGTTCGTCGTATGAATTTATATGCTGAGGCAGTTTAAGTTTTAATTAGGTTTGTTGGATTGAAGCTATAGTACTATTTGATTACAAGCAATGTGAAGTGAAATAAAGTCAGCTGCTTTTGCTAGATGTTGAATGTCCACTGTAAACTGTATACAAATTAAACCGTTATAAAAATATGGCCGTCGTACGTTTTTTTCTGAAACGAACTGTTGATTGCTTCAATAATGGATAGTTCTATAACATAAGCAAAGCTTAAACCATAACTTAATAACATGCCCGTCACGGGTTCAAGCCTGAAATGGACCGTACCCCGTACGATTCAAAAAGTCACAGAAGTCCTATAGGTTTGTATAAAAGTACAACAACGATTCCATTATCATATCAAGCTTAATCTTTTTAGAATGTAGAATGTAGCGAATTAGTAACATTTGTTACAATTAAATACAATACATTTTGTAATTCAATACAATAAAGCTAGTTTGTCGACTTTTGGACTATTGCACCATCCTTGCGAAAGTAACTTCTTCTATTTGGCAATACGTCCTATCGTGACTTATTCAGTATCACGCAGCCAGATGCTCAGTTATTGCTACGTGGGGACGGTCCATTTAAGGCTTGAACCCAGAACGGGCAAGTTATTAAGTCGTACCAGTTGCCGACTATACAACCGGAACGCCTCTTATAGTTTTGAAAACAACTTTGTTATGAAAAATTCGCAAAGAATTGCATTAAAATTATGGAATTTATGAGTTTGGTAATGATGCTGGTTCTCTTAGTCCTTACGCACGTGGCGGTAGCAGCAGAGTTGTTGAGAAGCGCTGGAACCAATCTTATTTATTCGTCCCTCGTTTACTCCCCGCGCGCTGAGGGATGACGCGTTCGATTGTTCGAATCGACTGGGCAGGAGTGGATGAAGGGAGAAGAAGAAAAAAAATCCCCCGACGTAAAACGTACTTATGCAGAACACTTGCGTGTGTGTGTGTGTGCGTTTATGTACTTGTGCTGCGACTACCTGTGCACGCACCTGGGTTGAGAAGGTGATGATGGGGGGGAAGGGGTGGTTGCGCGAGAATCCATTCCACAAAACGATCATCGAGAAAACCGGGGTCAACGAATAATGGGTGTATTTAGGTCAACGGAACATTAATGAACGACACACACTCACTGCGAAGCTGGGGGCTCTCGGCGTGTATGCGGTATGTTGGTTGGCGGCTCGCGCACTGATCGACGCGAGATCGACGCACGCAGCGTGGTTTTAGTACGCACAGCGCTTTTAAAAGGTGGTCGAATCATAATCAAAATTGCACACACAATCACACACGCCTGCGCAGCCGTGGTGTGTACGCACACCGTGCACATGTGCGCCACAGCGAGCCACACACAGTTGCAATGAACACTGGAGTTTATGGAGTGTGCTGTGTAGAGGAGAGCGCAATTTGTTGGCAATTTTATAGAAATACCAATACACACACAAACACACACACACTGGCACACCAGTCCATGGAGGTGATAGTTGGAAACGGCTGCTAAACTGTACACGGGACATTTAAATAAATCACAAAAATATTCTACACTCGAGTGACCGAGGGTGGCTGCGACGTGGTATCACACCTCCCCCTCCCCTTCCCCCCCGTGCACAAGATAACACAATTCATGCTAATGGTAATGAGGTAATGCCTCTCCCCGGTTGAGGGTGACCCCCACCGCCACCACCAACCCACCCCCATCACGACCTGTGTCCTCCTGTTCTCGGTGCAAAATTACACCATCGTTCGAAACTCCTGGGTTTGCGGTAGAGGGGGCCGTTCCGATTCGGACAGATTGAAGCTTACAATCCAATTTATCATTCTCGCTTGTTTGCTAGGTGCTGGGGTTCGTGTGTCCGGCGTGCTGGTAAAGGGTCAAACCCTAGGACGACCTGCCCTCTAGCCCAAGTCGGTCGTCGGCGGTGAGTTGGCGGTCAACTGGGGCCCGGGTTTTTGGTCCCGGCGATGTGGTGCGGAATGGGGGCCACCGCTGTGACTATCAATTAAATGTTTCTCTCTCACTCACTCCTCTCTATTCATGGCGATCTACCCCAAATTATGCCCCGCCGGCGCGTTTAATGTCAACGCTGTGCGGACAGAAAATCGATCATTTTCCTCCAATGCTCACCACGGTTACCATGGCAATGGTTTACGGTGGCGGTGGCGGTCGAAAGCCGAAACTTGATCAAAACAACGGGACGTTTTTTTTTAAATTTTAGTCTCAACAGTCAATCTGGGGCTCCATTTTCGGCAGTCTGACGAAATGTTTTCCTAATCGTTTCCGTCGTTTTCGACTGCTCGTATTATCAGGAGCGGTACAGTGTATTTGACACGTACCCACACACACACACGCGCGAGCACACGCTCAAATGTGCTCATCATTAGAGAGGGAGTGATCACTGCTGTCGTCGCTTCTTCTCGTCCCTCGTGGCTGTGGTGTGGTTGTGTTTCGAGCAGTGCGACACACGTTTTTCACACCAATCTGACAAATGGCGCTCGCTAATGAACTTCCATTAGATTAGAGTACCTCCCCGCCAACCCCCCCATCTCCCTCTCTCTTTGCCGTTGCATTGAAGGGTGGCGCCCCCGGAACACATCCTTCGCCATTGTGCACATGCGCACTACCTATACCTCTGCCGGCGTTACCATACTGTGGCGTTGCCGCAGCTTTCGCGCACTTTGGTCGTGTGTGTTTGCGTATTGCGTCGAGCGAGAGTAGTGCGGGAGATTTCAACGATGGTAGCAAACAGGAACGGAACGGAAATTTGCGCAATATGACGAGGGATTGTGTTTTAGGGTGATGATTGACGGTTCGTTGGATGTAGAATCAAGGACGAGAGAGAATGAGAGAGACAGAGAGAGAGAGAGAGAGAGAGAGAGAGAGAGAGACAGAGAGAGAGAGAGCTGATTTTGTTTATTTCAAATCAGTTGTTTGTCCATTTTGCTGTTGTGTTGTGACTCATACACACCCAAGGCTTGTCTTTGTTGGAAAAACCCTCGTTTAAAAAGTTGAGTCCCATCAATGCAGCTTTGGCATGCGTTAAATATAGAGATTAGCAATTCTGGAAAGTGTTTAACCGGCGCTGGTAAATAATATTTATATATATGTCCGGCTGTTTGGTGCCGGTCCCTGCGGCAACCCTACAATTACCGTGTACCGTGCGCCAGCCCCCGTCCTTGTTCGATCCTCGCCCGGTTTGGGGGGCAACCGTCAAGCCTATCTACCAACACAAAGATGGGGAGGGAGGGGGGGTGGCAGGGTGGCAACCCACCAATCCTGTTCGTAACGCCATTTCGTCGCTAGAACGTGGCCCACTGCTCCAGTTAGTTAATTTTGACGACCGACCAACCCAAGGTCACGACCTTCCGAAAGGGGGGGGATATCGAACACGTTGTTGTACCGGCCGCAGTTGCAAGTCACCGAATCTCGATCCTTTCGATATTGCGAGCGTCTCCCCCATCCCTCCGCTCGTTCCAATTACACTCGGTTACACTTGAACTTGAGAACGGAGTTGCCTGCCACCTCCCACCCTCGGGGAGCCCCACCATACACCGGTTTACGGCACGTTAGTTTCGCTTAGACCATCTCCAAGATGCTGTAGGCCGCGGGCGACCAGACTTGGAGACTTGGTTTCGAGGCGTCACACACACACACACACACACATGCGGCAAAGACAGCGCAGCAGCTGCCAGACCTTCGCCTTCCCGCGCGGAGACTGGAGCCGGTTGCGGCAAAGATCAAGTCAAGATCACGATCGGCTGTCAAAAGACGGATCGGTCGCTAGTGTTAGTGTGTGTGTGTGTGCGCTACTAGATGCCGTTTTTTTATCTTCCTTTGCTAAGTTTGGTGTTTTTGTTTCTTTTTGATTTATTTTCTCACTCGATGTGTGTATGTGTGCGTGCGTGCGCACACCGAGTCACTAATAATTTATCCACTCGGTTTCAGCTTCGCACGGCGGCGGCGGCGGGGGCCACGTCGTGTTTGACACATTGACACATATTCCGGTGTAGAAGTAAAAGGGAGTTTTTGATCCGGTCCGCGGGGCCCCGGGGCGAGTTCTTGAATGTCTTGACCTCATGCGCGATTCTTATCATGGGTTGTTGTTGTTGTTATTGTTGTTGGTTCGATTTTGTTTACAACCGCTTTTGTTGTTGTTGTTGTTGTTGTTGCTGTTTGATGACATTTGGCAGCATGGCACTAATCGAAGCAGAAGGCTCAACACCCCTTTAAATCGAGTACAAAGAGAGAATCGGAGGAGAGGGAGAGAGAGAGAGTGAGTGAGAGAGTAAGAGAAGGGTCAAAACAAAAACAAATAAATGAGATACTAAGACAGAGAAAGAGAGAGAGAGAGAAAGAGAGAGAGACAGAGAAAGAGAGTGTGAGAGAGAGAGAGAGAGAGAGAATGAGAGAATCGATCATCGTTTCGTGATGATCATTCTGATGATGTTGCCAATATGTTCAAGATCTATGCTTCTCACCCTTCCCTCTTTGCTCCCCTTACTCGCCCTCCCCCCTCCTCCTCACCCATTCGCACGGGTAATTCCCAACCCCGGTGAATGTAAACTTGTTTCTGCATCATGCCCCGGCGTCAAGGTGGAATTAAGAAAAAATAAAGATCACTACTACACGACAGCACTCGCGGAGTTTGCGCGATGTTTGTGGGACTTTTGGCGATCTTGGACGCCGACTACGCGCATTTACGGACGTCCGAGGCGTCCTCTGTGCTCCCTCTCACTCGTCCCCGTCCACCTTCCTCCTTGCCTTCCACAAGCCACCCCTGCAGGAGCCCGAGTTGGAGGTTAATCTCGGCAGACTTCAGGGCGACGCTGGTAATACGATCTGCTGCGATCGGCGATAGTGCCGGTGGTGATCAGTTTTATGAGCTTGCTCGGTTTGCGATGGTCGCTTTCCGTGTTTACTCATTCGCGGGCACAATGCGTTTTGTAAGTGGAACGAATGGAAGGATACGGATCGGCCATTGCGATCGGGGCGAAACCCCAGCCCCGGTTTCGTAACGGGCGTTTCGTTGTGTGTTAAGATCTGCCACCTTTTGGGGGAATGATCGATGCGTTATCGGACGTTGGGGGGCTGACGGCTGTTAAAAGACCTTATTTATTGTGAGCCTTCGATGTGTCTTTATAATGAATATTTATTGCAACAAAACTCAGGATGGGGGGAAGGAAGAGGGGATGATGGAGGGTTAACTATTCCCGTACACCCCTCACAACAGGCTCCCGTTTATCATACTTTCTCCGGTGTGCGTGTATGTGTGTGTGCTTTATTTGGATGGGCTTTGCATTTTTCACTCGTGTCTGTGCGTGTGTTTTTGTTTGCGCTGCGCAACAACGTGCGCAACAACGAACGCATGTCAAGTGGCAAAAAGTCACTTTTTCAACGCTCCGCGCCCTTCCGCAGCTCTTGTTCTCGATTTCTCCGTCCACACCCGCCTGATAAGCCCCACTCTCCCCCCTCCCCTCTCTGACGGACCGCACCGATAATGATCACCGTGTGTCACATGAAGTACCCTTCAGCGTCATCGATTACGGTGTTGTCCCCTTTGGGGGGGGGAGGAGTGGGATGGAGGAAATGCGAGGCTTTGGAGCGTTGGGCCTACTGCACAGTCATTCATTCGGCACATTCGCGAACTGATTTCGTTGGATTGCGCCGTTGTCGTCGTCGTTATTGGACTGTTTTATTGTTTGACCCCCAACTCCCCCGCCCCGATGATCCACCCACTACTACCCGGGCTCGCCAAATATCATGGCCATCATGGCGGTGGGTGAGGGGCAGAGGACGCTTATCGCGTGCGTGCGTGTGTCATGCATGTTGAATGAAGCGTTTTCCTTCTCTCCCTCCCCCCCCCCACACCCTCCACACTGCTGCGACGGTTTGATCGCTAAAATTTCATCGTTTCATATTTCATGCAAATGTGAGTGCTAGGGGAGGTGGGGTGAGCAACATGGTTGGTGGCTTTTGTTTTAGTTTCGAGCTTTCGGCGTGTGCGCATGTTTATTTAGTTATGCGTTCAACGGCAACCGAATGCCATCGGATGGATGTATGCATGTGTGTGCGAAGAGTAATTTGTTTGATTCTGCACACACACACACATACGTGATCATTATTTTCTTCAAATGGGGGGGACAGACAGGTGGGAGGGATGGTTTTTGGGGAGAACACGTACCGATCGTCACGTTTCTTAGTTCCAACGGTAATTTGACTGATAAAAGTTGCCAAAACTCGCTACAGGGTTTCCGCCCCGTAGATTTATCATTTTCAATTTTAATATTTAAATTTTTTGTATTTTTAACGTTTTGTTTACACGATTTATTGGTCACATTTCTTCTTCTTTTGTGGCTTAACAACCGTTGTCGGCCAAGACCTGCATGTACCCACTTGTGAGGTTGGCTTTCAGTGACTTTTGGATTACCCCCCATAGCAGGATAGTCAGTCCTACGAGTGGCGGCACGGTCTATTTGGGGCTTGAACCCATGATGAGCATGTTGTTAATTCGTACGAGTTGACGACTGTACTACGAGACCGGCTTATTTGGTGGTTACAGTATGGTCACATGGACTACAAATTTATTACAAATACACAATATCTTTTTAAAAAAAATTAAAACAGTGACATAAATAGTAAAAAAAAACTATTTAAAAAGTGTAAAAAAAAACCACACAGACCCCTGTAATTCGTATAATGCGGTTGGAGCTTGTTTACTTCACAACACTACTGCAAACACCGAATAGCATCGCAACCGTTGGAGAACAAGCACCGCCACCACCACCCAAGCACCAAGCAAACATAATCTACATCAAATTCCGTCCCCTGTCAACAGCGCTTTCCGCACACTTGCCCGTCGTGGCGGTAGAACATTTACCCCTCTCTCCACCACACACACACACACACCCACTCCCACAGCCAGTCGGTGAAGGTATGCGGATTACGAATGCTTTCCGCCGTGGCCAATACTCCGGAACATTGGACCGGACATTGACAATTTACGGCGATAATTACTTTTCAAACTCCTCCCGCTTCACCACCCGCACGCGGAAGGGGTGTGAGGGGGTGGTGCTTCCCGAGAAGTGCGCGGATCCCATGATGCGCATGAGGCGATGCGCTACCGCGTTCGAACTGCGGGGGGGGGGGACTTCTTGACAGCTTACTTGGCATCAGTACAGCCAGCGCCCAATGTAATACAGGTTCCCCGGGCGGGGAAAACCGGGCCCCACTGGGTGGAGGAGCGTGATAATGAAGTAGTATGGCCCAGAGTGGTTGTTGGGAATGTACAAAGGCAATAAAATAAAAGCAAAAAGCAAAAAAAACGATTCACTTCGGGCGCCTTACTCGAAGTAGGCTATGGCGACACAGGATAGGCAGCGGCTTCTTCTTCTTTCTTTTTTTCTTTGCTCAGTTTTCATACCGGACATGCAAATGACCGAATCCGATGAAAACAGCACGTACACGTACGGTGTGGTAAGCAATTTATCTACCCTCGAAACCATCTCGGAGGAACAAAAAAGTGAAGCCCATTTTTTATTACAAAATTACCGCTGCGGACGAAACGTGAGGATGAAATGCATCAAAAGCGCAGTGAGAAAAACGGCAACCCCATTCCAGACACTTGTCAAGCGGTGTCAAGCTTTCTTGCTGGCATAATTTCCAATTAGAAAACGTGCGGGGTAGCGGCTGCGCAAATCAATAATTTAGCAAAGAAGCTCAATCATTGCGCGTTTGCCGGCAAGGTTGCGATCGAGCCAATGGGGGCGCAATCTTCCGGCGAAGGTTAGTAGTGTGTGCATGCGTGTCAAAGTCCGGTGGCGGTTTTGGGGGGTGGAGGGAAACAGCGTTTTACCTGGGATTACCAGGTGGGGACCTTAAAATGATCGATCAGCGAGGGGGGGTTTAAAGGGAAAAAAGCACACGCGCAAGCTGTGCGCGCTCACGGGGCTACCTAATGGGCAGAACGCTTGACGGCGGCTCGCCCTCCAAAGTGCAACACTCCAGCTGCAGTGTTCCGGCTCCGTTGCACGACGAATCGAATTTGACAGTTTCAAGGAGCTTTGTGGCTTTGTGCGTGGAAAGTCGTGTAGAAAACGCTGGTCGAAAATGGCACGGCCGGTTAGAAGTTCTGCATCGAAAAGGGCTGCGCTTCATTAATCAATCCAACCGTACAAACGCAACCATACTGTGTCACAGCAGCACGCTTATTGCAACAATGTTTGCACAATGTAAAAATAAACCTGTGCTTTGCAATTCCCTCAGGTCGGCCTTCTTCTTTTTTTTTTGGGAGGGAGACTTTCGGTGCAGTTTAGATAAGCTTAAACCGCACAATCGCGCAGAGACACACAGAGACACGGGGCGCTTTTACGGTTTAGTGCGCACCTTACCTGGTTCACACTTTCGAATTGGAAACTCTTAAGCCACCCACCGATAGGGACAAATCCGTCCGCCGGTGACAAGATAGAATGGATTTGCTGCGGGCTTTCGAAAACAAACAGAACGAATCGAAACGAAAACATTAATCCGCCCGTTCCAACGGTGACCAACGGTGGCCTCGGGGACCGCATGGGGCGCTTTTCACACTCTCGCCGCGGCCCGGATTTAGGGCCCGGACACATTGAGGCTGGAAAATGCTCGCTGGAATGTGCAAAGGGTGTACGTAAAGTGCAGGTGTTTTCCGAATGCACCGGAGTGCAGTGTTGTTGTGTGTGTGTGTTTATGTTCTAATCGGGCCAGTGTGCTTTTGATTCTTGGCTCGCATGATGGGTTGGCAGGGGAACGGATAGCGAGAGAGAGAGAGAGAGAGAGAGAGAGAAGAGAGAGAGAAGCGTACAATCGAAACGTGAAAGTACGAGCGGCGCGCCGATTCAATAGAACTGTGCACAGAAACACGCCGCGCGCACCAACACTCTGCCAGTTTCCGTTTCACGTGCCAATCGAACACGTCGCGGTACATTTGCCCTTGCCCGTATGCCATCCTCGTACCCTTTGCAGCCCTCGCCCTCCCATCCGGTCCCATCGGGCGGCCGCTGGATGCGGCGCGATTAAGAACCGCTTAAAGCGGCGCATCGAGGCATAAACGTGCAGCTACCTTAAACAGTGCGTGCCAAGTGTTTGTGCCAGCACAGAAATGCGATTTGCATTTGGCGAAAATTGAGTTATTTGTTTTGGTTACAAAACAAATTAATTAACTTTACTTTTCAATTTAATAAGTTTATTGTGAATTCTTCCTCTTTGGTACAACAACTGTTGTCGGTCAAGGCCTAACTCTACCACCATTAATAGGCTTGGTTGTCTGTAGCTTATTGATTTATCCATAGCAGGATTGTCAGTCCAACATACGGTTCATATGAGATTTGAACCCATGACGGGCATGTTATTGAGACTTTTGAGTTGTTTACTGTACTACGGGACCTCCCTAATGAAATTATTATTGAATTGAATTGTATTGTCTTTATTGTGAATGAAATAATTTATTAATGAGGCTTTAAACTATATTTTTTCATTACCAAACAAATTAAAGCTTATTACGGTTTGGAATCTCTTATTATGGTTTAATAAACGATATATATAGAGTTGTTTGATAGACTTGAAACCAACTAAATGTGAAAAACATATTGACCATTAAACGTAAAATGACATTTTTATAGAAACAAAAATATGAAAACATCCATCTTATGGTTTAAATATTTCCGTACAAGAGCTATTCGTTTGACGATTGCTGCAATATGTTTTATAAAGCATCTTTAAAGTGGATTTCAAAACATTTTTTTTTATTTAGTTTGGATACTTCTATATTATAAGTTTCAGCATAAGTTCACAACAACAAGACCTTTGATCAAGGAACAAAAAAAAAGTGGTTAAAAGTGAGAATGACGAACTATATTATTTAATAATTATGAAGCTGAAGAAGCATTTTTAAGAGCTAGAGCTTAGGCCGGTTTCGTGGTACTTTTTTCTAGCCATATAACCTAACAACAAGCCGAATATGCGTTCAAATCTTGATTGAATCGAACAGCCCATATGCAGGACTTGATATTTTGCTATAAGGAGAAATCAATCAAGTCACTAGTATTTCACCAAATCCCTCGCTAAATCCATTTCACTACTATGGCTGATATTGTTCTACTAAGCATCTATTGATCTTTTGATACGACTTAATCCATATTTTGATGTGACTTTTCGTTAGTTAAATGACTGATTCAGCCGTAAAATCTTGATTTGAACGCCAAACAGTTTTACTGAAACTAAGACCTAAGACTTAACATAATTGCTTAATGTTGTACAACAATGTTTGTACTATACATATTATAAATGCGAGGATTGATTGAACTCATGAAATATACAGTACATACATTAAAAGCATAGTTTTCTTTAGCTTCAATCGTAGTCTGTCGGTAAGTCCAACGTTATATGGAGCTGGCGATCTATGACTTACCTACAGCTTTAACCTACAGCCCGATAATGGGTGCCTCGTTTTAGGAACGATAAGATGCAGATAACGTCTTCGCTCTGCCTTGCAGGCCCATTTATAGGAATACCAAAATAATTATTAATTCGCAGGAAATCAGATAATAGCAAACAAATATACCTTTCAATATACCTTCGTACTTATTAAACAAATATTTAATTATAAATAATCATTGATTGCTCTGCTAATGAGCCCATGTAAACAATTACTTTCGAATATATTATTCATAAATTCCCAACCATGTCCATCGGTGCCAAAATTGGTACACCACTGTACCCTCTCCTATGCGGGCTCTGTAGCTATGCACTGTGTCTGACGATCCGTCTTCTGTCTGTCTGCGACTATCGCTACATCCCGTCGCCGTCGCACGTGCTCGTGCCGTCCGTCGCCCTCTCCGTGACGCCCTTCCATTGACAAACCCAGCAACGCAACCCACAAACACTGGTGCAGGCAGGTGGATGCGGGTAGCTGCGATGCCCGCTGAGTGTCTCTGACTGTGTATGTGTGTGTGTGTGCGTGCGTGCAGCTGATTCGTGTGTTTGTTTACTCCGCCCGTCCCGTCCGCGTGTATACGCTCGCGCTCTCTAGCCGGCGGCGAAGCAACACGTTCGACGTAAGCGCGACAATATGACGGGCTCACGCTCAGAAGTGCGCGGAGGCTCCCATATCAACAAATGCGCGGCCACATTCATTCAGTTACGCACCGCCGCGCAGTAAACATCGCTCCGTTCGCCGTTTCGTGTGCCGTACTTTGTTTTTCTCTTCCACTTGCTTTCCGTTGCTTGCGCGGCCCAGCATACGCTCTCACGCGCGCTTGGTGGCGGGCAGCAGGTTTAGCAGCAGCGAACGCGAATCGCACGCAAGAGAGTTTGCGAATTTTACGTGTTGCCAAAAACAAAGCAAAAAAAAAAAACGTAATCTTGTGCCCGGTATACAAATACACACATATAGTGCACTTCTGGGTCGATTCGTTGGTGTGTGATATCTCGCGCGCGCTCGACTAGTATTCGCGAGTGTATTGCGCGTGAACGTGAACGTGAACGCTTGTGTGAAAGAAATAAAAGCTGAGTGATTCACGACCTGCAGGTCTGAACGGCCTTTACAACAGAGCACGCCAGGGGCGAATATTTCGCTCTACTCGCAATCTTTGCATTTTCGGGGTAGACACCTCGCGGGACAGCAGTAGTAGTAGCAGCGGCAGCTCGCTAGTTAGTGTGCGAACGTCCGGTGCACTGCTGTCAGCGCCACACAGTAGGCAGTTGCCAACGGTTACCGAGCGACGGTTTGAATTAGCGCGAACCGGAGGGGTTTTTTTTCCCTTGCACGCGTAAATTAAACCCAGTCTCAGCGCAACCCGGTTAGCACGCGGCAACGGCAAGGTATTCCCAACACGAGCAAGGTGGGTGGGCAAAATTCACCGTTCTCCGTCTCCTTTGCCGGACAGCAAAAAGTGTGAATTTCCGTCTCGATAAAACGGTTTCCCGTCCCTTTTGGTGACGTCACGTTGCACAGCATCAAGCTACAGCCTTCGCGCGGTCTCTGGCCTACTCACCAAAAGAACTGTCAAACTGCCGTGCGCAAAGGAGGCGTTTTGTTTTTGTTTATCCCCTTTCGCTGAACTACGTCTTCTCCACCCTCTGCGCTCCCGCGATTGAGAGAGAGAGAGAGCGAGAGCGTACAAAAAGGGGGAGAACGAGAGAAAGTGCAAGAGAGCGCCATTTCTCGACACAAAATTTGACAGGTTGTTGTTTTGCGAGGGGGTGGCGAAAGGCGCGTGTCACGAAAAAGCCCAACCTTAAGGGCAGAGGGCACAGAGCAAAGCAAGAGACACACATTTTTCCCGACCCCGACAAGACAAGAAAAGAAAAATCAATCAAACGGAACGATTGTTATGTTCTGTAGTTTACAAACAAACGATTGATTTGACGCGTCCACAGTAACAAAGTGCGTGCGTGCGTGAAGTTTGTGAGAACATCAACACAAAAAGAAGGAGAAGAATAAGTCAAAAGGACGAACTCGTCGCGCACGGGTCGGGACAGTGCATCTTTGCTCGCCCCACGTTTGGGGGAAAATAAAGCGAAGCGAACAAGTGTGACGGCGACGAGCCGTTTTCCCTCCGAGTGAGTGTGTGTGTGTGTATATGCTAAAATTGTTAGAACAGAGAGAAAGTGATCAGTTTTAGGGGGGGAGGAAATAAACGGAAGAGCATTTTGAGTGAAGGGCGCCCGCGCTCCCGTGTTTCTGTGTGTGAGTTAGTGTTTGGTACGAGAAGGTTTGGGCATAAAGGAAAAGGAAAATACAATTTTCCCGAAAAGTGTACAATCAGCAAGTAACGCACAAAAGCCCCACCAAGGGAAGAGAGCCTACCACCGTCAGAGAGTGAGAGAGAGAGAGAGAGTGTCACATACACGCGACTACGCACGACAAGGGATATCACAAGCAGCAGCAGCAGGAGCAGCAGTGATAGTAGTAGTGGTAGTAGTAGTTGTAGTAGCAGTAGCACAAACAGGACGTACCCGAGTTGGCCAAACGGAACGCCAACGCCACCGCCACAAGCGTCCGTCAAAGCGTCCCACCAAAGGTGGTAGTGCCCTCCTCAAACGGGTGGCCACCGAAAAAGGCTGGGTGGCTCCACCGAAAGAACGAGTGCGTGTGCGTGCGTGCGTGCGTGCGTGTTTGTGATTGTGAAAAGGGATGCCCCAGAGTAGGTGTTCCAGCAGCTTTTGCGTGATTGTATAGTGTGTGTGTGCGTGCGTGTGTGTGTGTCGGTGTGTTCCTGGGTTACCTGTGCGAGCAGCGGAAAACACGGCCCTCATCATGAATAAGCTCGACTACGATGTAGATTGCTTAGAAATAAGGTAATTAATAAGGTTGCAAACCGACGAACCCCGACGAGAGTGCATTAAAGGCGGCAAGAAACGACGAATGGCGAGGCGAAACCTTCCCCCCCACGGCGATTTCCACGCACGGATTTATTGATTACGCGCGTCCAAAGGAGTGGAGACGGGGGGAGGAGGCAGGTTGGTGGCCACATCGAGCCCGAGCACAAAAACCCCGAGCGAAGAACCCCCGTTCTAGTATCTTTGTGTGTGTGTGTGTGTATGTGTGTGGGTGGAACGTAGAAGGGGAGATGAAAAGTGCCCGACCCACCAATCCCTATAATTTTCCACCCGTTTCGCGAGCGGTGCTGTGTGTACTATTGCTTCAATTGTTTTAGTGCATTTTTGTGTTTTTTTTTTGATTTTGCTTTTCGTTGTGTGAGTGTGTTTGTGCTTCTCTCGCACACACGCGCGTGTTTTTTTTGCTTCCCTCGACCAACTTTTGCTCAATTTTCCTCCCACTCAAGCGTGCTCACGCACTTTTTACGCTCACGCAGCTCCCCACCGCTCCCACCGCAGTGGTAGGCAGGGTAAGAGAGAGCGAGAGAGATGCAAAACAGTTTTCCCTGTGCACCTTCCACCGCTCCTTCACACCCCAAACAACAGTCCCAATTGTGGGAAGCATCCTTTCATTCAACAAAACTGGCCGCCCTTCCGCGCGTCGTCGTACAACTTGTGCTTACGCTCTTTCGCTCTCTTTCTCTCTCTCCCCTACGAGAGCGAGCATTTTTCCGATTGTTTTCCCAAGCACACACTCACACAGCGACAGTAGGAAGAGAGACGAATTGTTTTCTGCAATTTTCATCCCACACAGGTGGATGGGACAGACAGATGGGCAAAGAGAGCTGTCGCGGGGGATATTTTTGCTCCTTGAGCGTGTTCTTGTTTTCAAACGCTCACTCTCTCTCTCCCTCTCTCGGTCTCTGCCTATTTGTAGTTCGCTATGATTACGCCTTGCACACTGCACAGAATCACACATCGCAGAGCAGTGAAGAGTTCGCTTTTTGGCGTTTCGCAAACAACTAACTAACGTACCCCCCCGCGTAGTAGGTGTTGGCTTTTTTTCGGTGGCGTTTGCGTTGGTTTCGTTTCTTCGACCAAGCAGGCCGAGAAAAAGTTCCAAAACTGTTCACCCCTTTGTTCGCCCCCCCCCCCTTAAATCACTGTGCTTGGTGTGCGTTTAGTTTGAATTCGTTCGTAGCGTAAAGTGAAAAATCCATCGCAACATCAAAGGCGCACCACCCTCGTCACCACCCAACAGCAGCAGCCACCCACACACATCGATGGTGTTGTAGAGCAAAAATGTGTGCCGAATTTTCCACCCTCTAGTGTGTTTGTTTGCGTGTCCGTGTCCGTGTGTGTGTGTGTCTGTATAGTAGTTCCCTTTGTGTCTTTGATGGACGAACGGTAAGCAGTGTGGGTGTCGTTTCTGTGTCGTTTGTTGCAAGTGCAAGTGCAATATCAAACGGGAGGTTGCTTTTTTTTGCACTACCGCCTGAGAGGCACTGAAAATAGTATCAACCTCTCTCTCTCTCTCTCTGCCTCCCCAGCTCTAGCAAGACGTGTTCCGTTCGCTTCCCTCCGTGCTAGCAGACCGCAGAGGCTGCGACCATAGGCACGGGTGGGTGCGAAACTATGAAAAAAGGGATGCCCACACAGCACAGTGGCAGCCCTCGTTTGGGGATGTTTTCTTGAAACCTTATAGAAAGTGCTCCAAGAGCGTACTCGATTCTGCTGGCCTGTCGCGGATGCGTCATTTTGCCATCCGTTGCATGCTGTGCTCCACAATCTTACCTTTTGCGTGCTAGACGGCATACGCCTCGCATTCTTGTCGCTATTCTTGCCCTCCTTGCCTTCTTTTAACGTTTCGCCACTGAACGATGAAAGTGAAAGTGACACAGAGACTGAGATGGAGCCAGCGTTCTAATCGTTATCGTTTCTCTTCCTTTCTTTTATTCCTTTTTTTGTTGTTGCTATTTTAACGCTCCCTCGACGCTTCGCTGCACCGATGACGACCTCGCACGATGGCGATACCAAACTGGCAAACGCAAAAATGAACCCACACAGTGACGACCTGATAAGCATGGCCGAGGACAATACTCTTGGTAAGTGTTGTGGCTAAGGAGCAGCAGCAGTAGGCGTGCACGCGCGTCAAATGTCTAATGTTTTCCTTTCTTTCTTATTTGTTTCTATCGCTCTTTCTCTCCCTCTTTCTCTCTCTCTTGCAGGTGATTTTTCACATATCGACGATGACCTACAGTTTACAGTGAAAAACGATGGTACATTTGCGTTTGCTTCCACCGGCACGTCCCCCACACATAAACAACCTAAAGCACAGTCAACACCATACACGTTTCCCGCTCATTCGCTCTATCTCTCTTGCTCTCGCACAATCCCGCTATCCCTCGTATCTCCTATGCAACTCAACCTACCTCCGAGATGCACTGCATCTCTCCAGCCCTCTGGCTCACACCCTCCCCCACCCCTAGTTCCCACCCAACTACACACGAGAATGAAAGTGAACCCACCGGTCGGCTAAGGGCAAGAACCGTGTCCCGGCACTACTCGTCAGCAAGAATTTCGGTCACCCAGCACCCGTTTGTTGGTGTTGTGGACGGGCACCACCGTGCACCATGGGCCATCGTCTCGTTACACGCTACGACACCGCCGGCACCCCCACCCGCTTTGTCGCTCTCATGTGCGGCATGTGCGTTACTTTATCAGCCACCAGACCAGTGCACCATAAAAACAGGTGGCGACACCATGCGTCTCCTTCTTCCTACCCGCCCCACCCAGAAGGTGACTGTCCTCTGCATGAAAAGCGGAGGGCAGGCTGCCGGGAAGGGGTTGCTGCGGTGCAGTGGGGTTTTATTGCAACATCATATCGTGGCGAGCGTGCGCCGCCCTGCGCTGCGCGCACATTTGAGCGCTATGCGTCGCAGCAATAACTTATATTGCCTCCACTCGCCTGTTCGTGTGGTGAGATTATCGAAGGACCGAGCAATTGTTGGTTTGGTTCGCTCGTGTTAACAGGCGCAAAAATAGCCCCGAAACAATTGTCGACAGTGTGTGTGTCTCTGTGTTTCCGGATGGGTTCTAGTTTGCTGTCCGGGATGTAGAAACTAAAGGATGGGAAATTTGAAAATAAGTAAATAACGAAAGTAGATTACTAATAATGAATAGCTAGAAGTAACTAGTCGTCTGAGAATAGTAAAATAATAATTTAAAGAATAATTTCAAGTAACTAGATAAAATACGGGATTGTCCTGAAGTTCTCATAATTGTGGAACATTTTCTGGACTCTTTCTTACGACCATCCTTTTTGGATAAACCCAATAGGAATTTCCAATGAGCCTTTTCAAAAAGGGTGCCATAGAGTCCAATTCCTCTTCTGTAAAGTTAACTTCCCAGAAGAAAGAGTCAAGTAAGGCAATGGTCTGATCTTGTTGTGCGCAACATTGTTGCTGACAAAATGTATAGAAGAGCTAGCGCAACTTTGCTGCTGACCAAATTCAAACCAATTTGATTTTTGTTTGGCAACATTTTCTGTTTACCTTGGTCATGGTAATCGCGTGTATGAAATGACACAGCAACAGTGTGCGTTTTGTTGACATCCGCTAAATATGGAATTTAAGCATTTGTAATACATTTTTTGGTCTATATATTATTATTCCAACACTTTATGCAGCAAGTGAATGATACAAAATAAACTCTGAGCTGTTCATTGCCCTACTTTTTGACGCTATACAATGTCAAATCGAACTGTTGCCAGCAATATTCATAGACCACCTCAGCGATATGTTTCTGAGCAACAATGTTGCGCCCAACAGCATTAGACCAATGCCTAAGTTGAATCTTCAAGGGACCGTCAGTTTAGAGAGATATGCATGTTGAGATCCAAGATGAGAAGTACCCAAGACAACCACGAGAAAACCCAGGCATTCTTGAACCAATATTTTTGTGAACTATCTTTGAAAATTCTTTTTTGGCCAAAAATTCCGCATGCGGAACCTACGGATGTGACAGTTTGAAAAAAATGCTGTTGACAGTTTGTACAAGGGTTTGGCAGCAGGCGGAATTGTGTGTCCGCGAAATATCGGTTCGTGCATTTTCAGCCTTAGAGAATTAAGGCTATCAAATTGCATATGAAACTTAGAGAATATTCACCTAAGAGAGATATTAATCTTGAAGAGATATTACATGTATGGAATATGGCGGGACCATCAAAATGTTCATCTTAAATAATTCTGCTTGAAGAGATTACACCTTAGAGAGCTTTCACTGTAATTACAAATTACATGTGATTCTGATATCAAATCAAATGTGTAAAAGAACCTAGTAAAAAAAATAAATATCATTGGTTGATTGAATTGAATTGAATTTTTCAAAACTTACAAGATGTTTTTCAACAGCTGTCATTATACAGTTATTACTAGCAACGAGTGATTAATTACAAATAACTAGTTTAACATAACTGGTCGTTGGAACGAATTTTTCAACCTATAAAAAAGCAAAAGAAAAAGGCAAAACAAGTTTTTTTTTCAATTAGTTACTGATTAGGGGGTACGAGAGCGAGCGGGTATTGAGTTTTCGCTTTTACTTCTTCCCCATCTTCATCTCTCCTCCCGCCACTAACTTTCCTACCACTATCCTTTAGCCGTTTACACTACACCAGCGCACCACCACCCGTGTCACCCGTGTTTCACGTTTGCGTGTTGTTGATGGACCAGTAATTTCTCATGTTATTTTTTTTCTTTCCCCTTTTTTTTCTTTCCGTTCTCTTCTTTCTTTCTTCATTCTCCATCTCTCACAGGAATGCTCGCACTAAGATTAATACAAGTGGCAGACAGTTTAGATTCACCTAATTTTATCACAGGATCTCCAGCTAGTCCATACCCAACGCTAACAAACTCCAGCAACGATCCCAGTCAATGTAAATTGAAACCTTTGTTTTGTTTGTTTGTTTGTTTTTGTGTTACTGTTTTGTTTCTTTCTTTTTTTTAGTGTTCTTTTTCTGTTCCGTTTCCGTTTCCTTCTCTTTTTATGCGTGTGTATTTGTGTGTTTGTGTGTGTATTTATGCATTTTTGTTTCTGTTTTCGAGTAGTTTATAACATTTTGTTATCTTTCTTGCCCGTAAAAGAAATGTCTTGCTTCTTTATTGTTTGTAGTGTGTATGTGTGAATGGTTGTGTATTGTTATTGTTTGTTTTATTATTGTCTCCGTCTGTGTGCGCGATCCTTCTCGCGGTGAACCGTCCACTAATAGTGCACTTTCTCTCCCTTTCTCTCCCTTTCTCGTACCCGCAGGCTCTTTTCTAGTGTTTAAGAAAAACAACGACAACGTGAAACAGTCCCGCTCCGCCAACAGTGTCCGGGGGGTGCAGCGATCCTCCGACTGCAACGGTGACACGAACCTAAATCGAAAGGTAAGTGACAACAGCCCAAAGAGTGTGATTCACGCGAGTGAGAGAGCCCTTCAAAGCTATGAATGCACGAGGGCGAGGGTGGAAATTCCGACTAGCCCAAGTCAAGAAGCTAGCTCCTGCAGCACACTCAAGAAAAGTGGGTGACAAACAGAACTGCAGCACGCTGGGCAACCTCTTTAGCTTTAGCATCGGCTGAGCATGTGCGCTGCGCCCACTCCAAACGCGGTCACGGTAGCGTGTGTAACCTCGAAGAATGTGCCCTGACGCTTGCCATGCGTGACCCATCACGTCGGTGGACGCCGCGCACACTCACACCGGCCAACGGGCCACTGTTTGGTTGGTGTTTGTCCGTTCTTATCCTTATCTTATCTGCAATGGAGTGTTAAAACACTTTCTTCTCATCGTCATCATCATCCTGATCCGGAGCAGGGTTTGGGACGGTACGGGCATTGGGCAACCGAAGCGACCCGGTCAAGTCGCAAGGTCCCAAGTCGCCGCCTTCGAGTGTCGTTTGCAAGTTGCAAAATAAGAAGCAACAAAAAAAGACGCCTTTACCACAATCAAATCATCCCACCGTCATGCGTATCGGAAAGCCTCGATTTCCTGTCCCTCGCAGTAGGGGATGTCCCAACAGCGGGGAAAGCCAAAAGCGGCGGGTGTAAGGGGTTGTGCCCAAGAATGTGGCCTAACCCGGACTCATGCCTGTGCGAAACAAGAACCCTCCGAACCGTTGCGCTCGCGCCCTCGGTGTGTCTGTTATCAAGAACATTTGCTGCTTCCATTTTTTTTGTCCATCAAAGCACTGGCCTTGGTGACAGTAAAGCGTGTGTGTGTGTGTATGTGCGTCGGTGGCCGCGAGGCCGCGTTTCCACACACGAGCGCGTGAGGGGGACTTACGTAAACGAAAAATTATACTTTTGCCACACAACCCCCTCCCCCGCACACACGGTTCGTAAACAGATGTGGCCAGTCCCCTGCCGTAGGGGGTAGGAAAAACTGCCCGCCGCAAAGATTGAGCCGAAGGGAAACTGTAACCACGGACGGAACTGCACCGAAAGAGAGAGAGAGAAAGATAGGGGAAGAGATGGTATTGTATTGTTGATATTCAAATTATCATTATCGTACGGCTTTGGTCGTTGTCACTGTCATCATCATCGCGCCCTAGTGGCAGGCGAGCAGGGAGGCACTACGGCCGTTCGTAATTTCTGCGGAAAAGGGATGAAAGACACGGATAGTGAGGGGAAGTTTGAGCTGCGAAGTTGGTGGAGGCGGTGGCGATCATATTATAGCTGGAGTGTGGCCCTTTGCGTCTCTCTCTCTCTCTCGCCGACCTCATGCATCGGCTTTTCAACTGATCTGTCCTAATCGTTTTGCTGACAGCTCGATCTCACCCCTTCGCGGCGATCGCCACCACACGATGGTGCCACCATTTATCATTAGAAGGTTATGTTGCTGCTATGCTGTTACCTGTACACCTTGCCCACTCAAACTCCCGCTCTTCCCATCCGATCTAGAGCAAATAAAACGTTTTTAGTGGACCCGTACTAATTCGCTGTACAAATTCGTGTTAGCGTCCACGGGGCAGTGAGATTGATCGAACAAAAAACCTCACAATACGATTTCACTTTACGCCGCCCGATGGGTGCTCGGTCCTCAGGGAGGGTCCGTTCCACGCGGAAAATGGAGGCAGGGAGTCGGCCCCGGGCGTATGATTGTCGCATTACATCAGACATGCAAAAAAGCACGGACGATAACGCAACAATGTGAGCCAGCGCAGCAGCCGCGCAACCGTTGTCGCGCGCGGCGCAATACCGGCGTGGCAACGCGATCACAGCAAGGCGCTACCTGCTGCTTAACGAGCTTCACTATTAATATCACAATGTGGGACGGGGGCAACGGAGGCAGTGGAGCGAAAGATAGGGCCCGCACGGGGGAGCCCCAGGATGGAATATTTATCCTTGGACTGTTTTGGGCTGTGATCTGGTTTTGTCCGGCGCCCATGATCGCCTCCCTCAACTGTCCCTTTTGCTTATCTACAAAGTGCCACACGGGGTGGCCACACGCCACCCCATCAGGCTGCTCTAATCGACTGTCAGGGTTTTCCGGTGTTTAGCGGGTGCCGCACGCTTGTGCGCCCCTTGGTAATTGTGTCCATTTTTCGATGGTTCTAGGACGTCAGGGCATCGAAGAGCACAACAGGCTCTTGGTGATCGAGTGACAGTGGATCAACGTTTCTATGCCATTAACCGAGGCCGTTGGTGAGATATGAGTTGAGTAAGTCTGTAGCATTTAAGAATAATTTAATAATTTGCGCACATGTAGCAAGGATGCAAATGAGACACGCGCCGCAAACCCTTTGGATAAATTATTTCCGCTGCTGCTCTACCTTTCGGAGTGTGATTACCCCCTTATTTCCATTGTTTGTGCAGGAAAAAGGCTGGCAGTATTGTGGCGCTACAAGAAATAATCCAACGATGACAAGCCACATACACGTGGAGTTGATAAGTCTTATCACTACTGTATACACCGTCAATCGCCTACCTTGTCATGCAAAATTGGAACCAACGAGTCATCATCTCTCTGACGAGATGCTGTTTTCGTGTGTATGTATGTGTGTGGTTGAATCTTATCATCAACACTCCAAAATATTTGCCTTGCATCTGGGTTTATAATAATCGAAATCCCAGTAACTGAAATTTTGACTGCGATATCAGTAAACTGAGCAAAAGCCCGCGAACTTTCGAGCAGCAGCTGAACATATGAATCATTTTTATTTGTGAATGTCTCCAACAAATCCTTCAATAGTGAACGAACTGCAAAACAACACCCTACCGATCAATACAAGCTAACCTATCCCTTTTTACGCTCAATCAAGTCGTCTGACCGATCCTATCGCCTATGAGCAGCTCATAGCTTAAAGTTCACCCCGCACGATGGGGACGGGTGATGTGCCGTGGAGTTAAGAACGTTCTTACCCTCGTGCAAACCCTTTGACCCGCGGCAGCCCCGCAGATAGATGTCGCGGTGCCCTCCGATAGCTTACAAGTGTGCGCTCTGCTGCTCATTCATTCACCTGTTTGGATTTGTTTCCATGCCACTCCGATGCCCACCGGAGCTTGCAGCACCGCAGGCGGGCGCGTGCGCGCTCGCAACCGCTCACACTGTGCGAACCTTGACATGAATAATTAAAACATCAACATCAGCCGACGACGTAAAGCGAAAGTCACCGGTATGACCTACCCCGCCGGTGATGGTGGTTGGGGTGGTTGGTAGTGACCCACGAAGAAGGAGCCCAAGAATACACGCTTCGGCAGAGAATGGTGCCGCGTCTGGTCACCGGACGTCTAGTGTCCCTCTCCCGGTCGGACCTAGATAGATCGCTTGCAGCAGCAGCAGCACCAGCAGCAGCACAAGCAATTTGCTGGGAATTCTTCTGAAGCAGCGCACGCGGTTGCTACATTCGATTTCTATTGAAGCAGGCTGCACGCACGCCCGCACGCACCTCCCAATTGCATGCATCGATAAAGTTCAAGGCTATCGACTAATCAGAGGGTCTCACTTCCCCTCTCCCTTTCTCTCTTTCTCTCTTGCCCGTTTGCACCCTGGAGATGCTGGAAGAAGAATGGTTCGCTCGTACGGGGTCATTCAAGATTGTCAGAAGTTTCGGCATAGGGCCTCCTGGGGGGAGGTGAAGGCGTACACGGGTCGTGTATTCTCACGCCCTGGCCGACCTCCTCCCTCTCCCTTTGGCCCTTTCGCAGGCAGTTGGAGGTGTCGCGGTGTCTAAGCTACCTCGTTCTATATTTCTTCGGTTACTTGTCACACGCGCACACACCTGATACCCTTCCACCCTGGGGTGGCCTTTTAACCTCTGACGTTTTCGATTAGACCGGTGACGGTGCGCGCGACACAGGGCATTAATTAGCAATTAACCAGCACCACTGTCACACACTGGCTTGCCAGCCGGCAGCCTGCTTCCGATCGATCAAACGATTTACTTCCACTCGCCGGGAGTGTAAATGACTGCCATGCGTGCTCGCACACACACACACACATACAGGTGCATACAGTAACATACCGTCCATGCAGAGAGGTCGCTAGTGGAACGAGTCGCCACCATCTTGGTAGTCGCAACGCGCGAGTAGATCTATCCGATCGATCTCGTCAAGAACACGTACCACGCGTCTGGGGGCACAAGGGGGGCCATGCCGACCATGCCAACCTGTGTGTGTGTGTGCGTGTGTAGTAGTAGCTGCAGCAGTAGTGCTTTTTTGTTGCTGTTGGGCTTCACTACCTTTTGCCGCCCCCGGGCACGGCGACGGTGTCGACAATGACGACGAGGACTCTCCTCCGGTACTAACCGAAACTGGTTATTTGAACTTGCCGATCGGCGGCATCGGCCGTTGGTGGTCGCGCGCGCGCTCGCTCAGCTCAATACACTATCAAAAGAGCGCATAAAAACCACGCAGCCCGCGTATGCATCGATGTCGCGCCAAGGTGAATGAAATAGTGCGAGAAACAGCAACGAAAACGAACGAACAAACAAAAAAAAATCGCATGTCGCACAAGTCGCGCTGGAGATAAATGACCAGTCAGCGACAGTGACTAGGAGGAGTGCGCAATAGGGGTGGTGCGTTGCGGTTGCGCTTTTGCGCCAAAAGTGGCACGAGGAGAAGGAAAGCTTGCTGGTGGCTGGTGGTGGTCCTCTTCGCTTCTCCACCACACCACCTCCTTAGGGTTGGCTAGGGCTGCTGGTCGGAGTTACTGTACAACGGAACCAAAAGGACACACATACACAGATCCGGTGGTTTGGGCTGGTGTGCGTCGGTACCGATAGTAATAAATGGGATGTGGATGGGCTGCTAGATTATGCCGTAGGCAAGCCGGGCCGCCGTTGGCATCAATCAGCATTATCAGAGGGTTGGGAGGGCGTTTTTTTGAACGTGCGGGCTCGTTGACAAAGTCGATTAGAAATGGGAGAAGCGGCTGGAAAAACGTGATCGACGTCGTGGAACGGTTGATACCATCATCATCACAGTACACGATTATCAAAACCACAGAATGGCATACTTTTGTGGGTCGTTTCGGTTGTGGATCGTTAATCAAGTTCAATCATTTCTTACATTTCTAACGAAAAAAACAACCCCAAAATACCACTTTTCGCTGACGGTTCTCCACTTGTTCTCACTCACAGCAACAGCGCGATGATCGGCGAAGGGCGAACCACAACGAGATCGAGAGACGGCGGAGGGACAAAATCAACAACTGGATCCACGAGCTGAACAAAATCATCCCCGCCGAGCACATGAACAGCCCGTCGTCCGAGACGCAGAACAAGCAGAACAATGGCGGCCAGGGCGAGAACCTGTCGAAGGGCGGCATCCTGGCGAAAGCGTGCGAGTACATTACGCGGTTGAAAGACACCAGCGACAAGCTGACCGAGTGCCTTGCCGAGAAGGACCAGATACTGCTGGAGAACCTGCAGCTAAAAGAAAGCATCAACCAGCTGCTGGCGGAGAACAAGCGGCTCCAGACGCAGCTCCAGTTTGCGCTCGAAACGAACGTGAAGCTCGAGTCGTAGCTACTAGTGGTCGGTACTACTACTACTACTACTTTTACTAGGGAGCATCAGCAGCAGCAGCAGGATTCGGTCGAACCGATACAGCCGCTGGCGGAACTGCTGCTACAACAACATCAGCCTCATCATCTTCAACAAGATCATCATCATCTTCATCACCAGCAGCAGCAGCAGCAGCAGCAGCAGCGTCATCATCTCCATCATACAAGCAGCCAGCAGAAAAGCGCACCCCAACAGTCTGTTGTAACGTATTGAAAAACGTATCAAAAGTGCATGGACAAAGGCAGAGGCATGAGCGAACCGAAATCTATCACTTGTAAGTACTATGAGCCCGTCAGGAAGAAAGCATGTAACATACACACACACACGACAAATATCGTTAAATGAATCAATTTGATCGCTAAAGTGGTAATTACGCGGGATCGATCGTTTGGTCACAGAATATGTAATACGAAACACGTGTAAAGCATGTCGCGCATGGTGCAGGGGTTCCGAGGGAGTTGGACAGCAGAACAAAAGCGTAAACTTAGATGATCGAACATGTGTGTGTGTGTATCGTTGTGTGTGTGCACAATTGTTCCAGAGGCCCGTATTACTGAGTTTTTAGTGTCATCAGAGCGTGACACAGTGGCAATAACGCTAGGCAATATCGTGCGATACTGTTGTGCCGTAGGGCAGGTCCCTACAGTGGTGGCTGTGGAAAATTTGTAGCACAGAAAATTGGTGTAGATCAAGTAAGATGAGGGCAGGGGGGCAGGGAGAAAGGGCCAGGAGAGCCAACCCGTATGCAATATCATTATTATCCGTTCCGCGCATGGCATCGTGTAGGTATGTTTTTTTTTATCTTCGGTTCGGAGTTTAATGTCGCTTTTAATTCCCCCCGCCGTCTACTGAGTCGTACTCGACCCCGTAGGATGTAGGATCATATCTAAGTCAGCTAGCTCTAGTAAAACAATAGACGGCGACACTGTCACCCGATCGGGATTGTTTTGTTTGCTAAGCAGTAGATCGCGCCAGAATATTGAGACGATAGGGAAAGAAGTTATTCGGTGTGCCGTTTTTTGGAGGTTTGGGATGGGATACAGCAATCCCAGTAGGCGAATATCATTTTTGCTGTTAATGTTCCTCGATATCGCCTGTAGTTATTACCAGTTGTGCTCGGGCTCGCTGCGGGTCTGCTAGGAAAAACTAAGCCCTTATAGTGCGCCACCATCGCCCAATAATCAATCGAAACTCGCACACAGCACCATCATGTTGAAGTCTGGCCGTGATGATGCGGTGAAGCATTGAACGCATGTTTGCTTTTTAAAAAAAGGCCACTCTTCCGGTGATACGATCTTGCCGTTCCGAAGCTTGCGGCTTACTTTTTTCCTTCTTCTAGACCATCATCTCCGTCGCAGTCGTGGTCGACATGACACGCACCCGGAGTAGTGTCCGATTGCTGATAGGTAAACGAGGAAAGGAGTTCGTTTCAATTGCCGAACATGGCAGCATGACGATGGGGCATATGAATCAGCCGAAATGAAGCCATTGTTACGAAGGCTAATCTAATTCTCGGACGACGCCGGATGACTTGGGTCCCACAAGACTGTTGTCGTTGTTGCAAGACTCAGTTTTTGACTGAGTCTGCGCCCACTCCACTTGCGCCCGTCTGCTGATCAGTCCATTGGCCACCCATAGCACAGCACGACAAGAACACGAGATGATGACGATGATGATGATGATGGGAAGAGAGATGGCTTATATCAACTTTATCAAACCGATCAATTAGATCCTGAGTTATACAGCGCTAGTTAAGCCCATCTAGCATCACGCCCGTGGCAAGGGCGCCGGGGAAGAAGCAGAAACAGGAGGATAGTCCGGTATTTAAGCTTCCCCAATACACTACTCAATCGATTGGTACGGCCCCCGTTTGATTTATTTGTTTATGGGGATCCACCCCGCGCTCCCAACAACACCACGCCGTGGGACGCGCGCGTACGGACCTGCTGGGAGAGTCTCCCAATCAATTATTCGGCGACCGAGCGGAGGGACCGCCTTGGGGCCACCATGACGCCGGCTAGTGTGCTAGCGGACACGGCATACGGCAAGTGCGTGTGAGATAATGTTCATTCATATGACTGCGGTGTGACGTAGGTGGCCCCTCGAAAAGATAGCCAGCAGGAAAGGCTTAGATGGGGGACGGGGTGAAGTTGCTTTGTCCGATCTATATTCCTCCCCTATTCTTCGCTGTTTTTTTCCTTTTTTGCTTTGCTGCCAGCGCGTCCCATAATCTTGACGTTGACAATTATGGCGCCAGCGCACATTTCGGACGCTTATCACTCATTATTTTTACTTTCCAGTCTCGCCCCTACTTCCCCTACTCCCATTCATCTCATGGTGGAAAGGGGAGTAATGCAAGGGAGCTCTCCCCGGGGTTTTCGCCTATCGTTGGCCGTCGCGCTCTTTCTCTTGATGTCCCAGAAAGGGTTGACAAATTTGCCATGCATGGATTGCACGGTGCCCCTGCGCGCGCCAGCAGCAAGCGACTGGCTGTCGCTCACCGTCTGAGCATGTGTGTGTGTGTGTGAGTATGTTATCTTGCCTGCAGGAAGGAAGGAAAAGAATTCCATCACCCATTATCTCGAACGCGGGTGTCTGTCGACCGTCCTATCCTCTCCGGTGTTGCCGAAGCAGTTTAAAGTCTCCGGCTGTGATGTGGAATGCGTCGCTGGAAGGTGACACGACACGATCAAAGCGCGGTTGATGTAATGAGACGCGTGTAACAGCAGCAACAATTGCGGAAGGCTCACCCGTACGAGCGCTACGTAATGGTGACCGCGGCGGCGGCATTTGCATTCGGAAAAGATCATAATGTCGCTCATCCCGGTTCTCCGGGAGTAGGAATATCCGGAGGGTCATTATTTAGATGTGATAAGGGGGGGAAGACCGTCAGCATTGGGCGTTACATCGGAGAATCGAAATGTCAGTCGGGAATGCTTGTGTGCGCGATCAGTTTGCCCTTTAGCTAATTGCGCGCTTCGATTCAAGGAATCCAGCCTTCCAGTCCACAGCCCATCTCGCTAGTGCCCATCCATTCCCAATCGAATCTACTCAAGCAACGTGATCGATGTGGCAGGTTCGCGCGCCCTTCACGATGACGGTGCGGTGTAGCTGTTGCTGCTTTTTTGCACACTTTTGATCGGTATCGTTCAAGGGCCACCTTCGGGGGATTGACTGTCGGAATACAAAAGGCTACGACACACACACACACACACATGTAACCAACAAATCACCAAAGAAACCCGAAACAACACTCAGAAGGGCCTACGCGGGGCCCCATCGACGACGTCACCGATTTATCGATATCATGTTCACTAATTGTTATTTCTTGTTAAATACGTGTTTCATGAGCATGACATTATTATCTACCCAACTTCTTCCTTTACCCTTTCTCCCCCCAAACGAGGTGGTGGGTCAAAATGGGGATAATTTGATGACGATTTGGTTTGGGTTTTTGCTGTTGTTGTTGTGTTTCAGTGGAAAACAAACCACACGCGACCCACGCGAGCCCGAGGGCACGTTCCGGCGGTTGACGGTGTTGTTGTTGTTGATATTACTGTTCGTGTTTTTGATGTTTGTGAGCGTTGTTTGCGAGGTGGATGATGGCAACGACAGCGGCCGGAACCATATTTTAAACCAATCTTCTCTCGCCCCAGTTGTGTGGTCCCCGCCCGCGAGCGCGCGTAGGCCCCAAGGAAGATTGGTTTGTGGAAATGACAATAATCGAACTCGAAATTGCACCGACGATCGGATGCACGATGCTCCTCCGGTTCCGGCCCGTTGTAGATGGCGAGGTGAAGGGGGTTGTGACGATGTTACTACATCTTAGTACATCGGGCATCGAAATGGGGACATGATGCAGCTAACATCCTGACGTCAGCGAATACGCCATCAAAACAGGGATAAAGACGTCATCGATGACGGAGATTCGCGGAGACAGTTCGCTGAGGAGTAGACAGTTTTGTTTTGTATTGAGCGGAGCAATTAACCCTGCCAGACGTAGTATTGTTTGTTCCACGTAGTTAGTGTGTTAGTTCTACCACTCCAAAATCACTACCAAAACAGGTCCCGCGTGTGATGATCACAACGGAGGGGAACCAAGCCAACAGTTTTAACACAGCCGTTTGTACATAGTAGATGCTTGGTGGAGTTGCGTTTACAAAACAAAAACAGGTTCCCATTTTTCAAAGCCATATGACACGCTGTCTGTATCGATCATCTGTGAGTTGGAGATCTATGAGATCATTATAAAGCGTCGAAGAAGTTATCGCCCAGATCTGTTCCACTGTTCAATTAGCATCTTGATCGGAGAAAAGCTTGATGCTCTTGGTCGCCTGAGAGCGTGAAGATCAGAGCTTGTCGAGGTGATCCTAACGCATAAGTAAACAGTGGCACCCATTCGCACATTAGCCATTCAACTTTTTCAACCTTATGTTTTTTTTTGGTGCGCAAACAAAATCCCTGTTCTAAAAAGACTAGACCCTTTTTTGTAGATCTTAGCAAATTCCAAGATTTCTTTTGCATATTGGTTGCTTAGTCCCAGCCTGAGTGAACACCCAAGTGAACACTGAGGACCATTCGACACGAAAAGATGCGATTGATCAGAGGCATCGACTGGTAAGTCTACGAGCTACGAGACAGATTGATTAATAGAATCCCCTTGCGGGCAAGTACTTATTAAAAAGCCAGAGCGGCCAGAATGTGCTGCAAACGTTTAATTGGACCAATCGGGGAGGGCCGGTTGAAAAGCAAAAAAGTGATGTGTGCTTTGCGGGTTCTCTAGCAGTACGACCACCCTCGGCCACATTATCTCACACTGTGTGTCACATTGTGTTTGGCCCGGGTGTGTGTGTGTGTGGAGTATGTATGCGGATTTGTTGTACGAAGCATTAGAACGTGATAAATGGGATGCGCCGTGGGTTGTGGAGTTTAAACACACAGCTTGAGAGATCAGCCGTAACGGCTGATGGCGCCCTAGATTTGCTCACAAAACAATCGAGCCCACACAGTGGTGGACGGATGGCTTAAGCATTGGAGCTCCCTGTATACAGACGGCCAAGCATACACGGTGGCGTTGGTGAAAGATTTACAATCGTTAA
Source organism: Anopheles arabiensis (assembly GCF_016920715.1). Classification (NCBI taxonomy): domain Eukaryota; kingdom Metazoa; phylum Arthropoda; class Insecta; order Diptera; family Culicidae; genus Anopheles; species Anopheles arabiensis. The sequence continues at coordinate 33,069,833 of NC_053517.1, forward strand.
AAGGTACTGGTGGAAGACGGCCATAGGCCAAAGCCTGCGTGGAAGGTTTGGCAAGACCGAGGGGCGACCGAAGGGGGTACTATCTTGTCCGTTCTAAGTCAACCAGGTATCAGAGCAGCAGCAGAGCGTGTGTGCAAAGTCGGGTGTGCAAATCATGTGTCACTAGAGGATTAGCTGGTGTGTGAGATTGGAACCGAGTTGTGGCGAGGATTTATAGTACGCCAGATTAGAGAGTATGCCCCTGTTGGGTCCTGGTGCTGGTGATGAGTTTCGTCGCTGTTCGCTTTCTGCTCGGTAACTTACCAAGCGCTAGCCTGATAGTGGGCATGGACGAGCGCAGTATCAGTATTTCCATTGGTAGTATCCTATTCTACTTAGCATGATGTATTAGTTTGTTGTTTTTTTTCATTTTTTGGGCGGGTAGACCAATCTGTTATCTAATTAAATAAGACGTAAATTCACGTGCGCACACACAGACACACACTTCCGAACATTTAAGGTCACCAAGCAACGGGAAAATGGGAAGAATGGTGTTACGTTGCCATATTAAAGAATTTTAGTTGGTTTCGGTTGGCTGCCTGTTGCCTGTAGAAGTCGCCACTACGGTTTACTGCAGCTGCTGCTTACACCCTTTTTGAACAAAAATCAAGGGCGTGAGACGAACATGCGTGCAATTGTTTTTACATTCTTAGTTGCTAATTAAACTTTGGTGTAAGAAGTGGAAGAAGTCGAAGAAGCTGTTATTTGTTGCTTTGTTTAGATGTGTAAGTAAGCGTTAACTTTGCTGCATACGTTTTGCTAGTGATACACAAAAGCCCCGTCACGCTTTTCTTAGCGCAAGCCGTTGGGAGATGCGTGCGAGATACACGCAGCACATTATAGGTAAGAAGAATGGTTACACTTAGTGCGAAAAACCGAACCAGTACACCAGAGCTAGCGGTGACCCAATTGAACTGAGAAAAGAGCGAGAGGGGTAGAGAGAGAGAGAGAGAGAAAGGGTGCAGTTACAGCATTACTGAATTGTAGTAGTATTTTGCGCTGCGACACGTTTTGGTTCTATTTCTGTTTCCGTTTTCTGTTATCATTGTTACGTAAAGCATTGTTAGGACCCAACGGCACAGTGGACACAGTGTGGGTCAGCCCATTTACTAAGGTTTAAAATATTAACAAATGCAATAATAGTGTTACGTCGTGTACGGAAGTGGCCGAGGAAGCGGCTGATGCGTGATGGAATCGTAAAGTATTCACTGTACAAAATGTAGTACAGCAAAAGCAGGAGGTTGCATTATTTACGCGGTAGGATGTGGGGTATCAAAACAGTAGCGAGTAGTTGAAGAATGCCGCCTTAAGTGCAACTGAGAGTAGGAAAAGGCCAACAACGATATCGACCATCATATGGTGTTAGGAAATAACGGTTAAGTGGAGAGAGCAGGAGAGAGATAGAGAGAGAGAGAGAGAGAGAGAGAGAGAGAGAGAGAGAGACGCTCAAAAGTATAAATTGAAGAAAAAAAAGCAAATAAAGAGAATAAGTCGAAGAAGCAAGATAACGAAATCTAATACAATAATTAAATTATAATTAAATAATTAAACGAAAAACAAAATACAAGTGTTACTAAATTATTGCTATTACAATAATATTACTTAAAAGAGAAGAAAGCGACACGAAAAAAACACGAAACAAATCAAACATGAATGAACCATTGTATTATCTACTAAAAACTAAAAAGGAAAACCAACCAACAAAACAAGGAATCGCGATAAACATACGTTCGGCTACAGTTTACAACTAAAAATGAATATAAAAAACAACAAGTAAAATAAAGTAAAGTTAGCAAAACGACAGGACAAGAATATACATATATACATATAGAGAGAGGTTATAGAGTATATATATATGCAGAAAAAAGACAGATAAAAAACATATAGTATATTATATTATTACTATTATTATTGACACAGGTCGCCCGAGTGTTGTGAAGTATATAGTAGAAGCAAAACAAAAAAAAAACAAGCAAAACAAGACACGGCGGGAAGCGCGCAAAGAGAGAGAGAGAGAGAGAACCGAGAGAATCGAATCGAAGCCTACGATATATATTATATATATATATATACATATACCATATACAAAAAAAAACTTTCATCACTTTTGCTGTATATTCATCGATGTAGTTCTATTCATTCATTTTGTTGTGAGAAAACGTAACAAACAGACTAAACAACCAGCGAATAAAATAAAACGGAACGAAACGGGAAACCCAGAGCCGGTGTAAAGTCGAGAGGGAACGTAGCGCACGTCGTTGATGCAGCACCTTTTTCCACAGCAAACAGAGCAAGATGAGAGAGTGAATCGAAGCGATTTCAATGCAAATTATCACCACCCAGCAGAGATGAAAAATTACAAAACAAATATCCAAACGATCCACAAATAGACTTAAAAAATATATTGAAAAAACACCGACATATTAGACAGAGCAGAGGAACGATGAGATGCCATCGCAGACGATATTGTTTTTGTTCTTTTGGCTCCCCTTTAACAAGGTGGTGTACGTGCGTATCCAGTGCGTTTGTTATCGATTGCAGGTGACGACTGCAGGTGCGAATTAAACACCTTAAACCTAACCCCGAAACGGAAGTTTACAGCAAAAGCAATGTTACAAAAACCTACTTCCTCACACTCGCACAATGTGTTATATAAAACAAAAAAGGTGAAGCGCGAGCGAATGCGTGTGTGGGGCGCGCGAAAAGCGCAAAAAGACATATAAAATCATTCAAAAATAAAACAAAACGTATTTACCGAAATCAAAGTTTCAAATTATTCCTAAAACAATACACTAATGAACTACGCAGATATTGTTAAATTAATGATAATTACATAAACCTACCACACAAAAATTGGGGGATGGATAAAACCGATTGGGGACTGTTTGTTTGTTGTTCGTCTGGCGGGCGGGAGGTGTGGTAGCAAATAAGCAATTGTGAAAAAAGAAAGATGAAACACAGTGACAAAAACACTCACACAAACACATACAGAGCCCCTGAAAGTGGAAAGCCATAGAACAAATCAAAGCAAGGAAGAAAACACGAAAGCATAGAACAGGCGACATGAAACGAAAACAGTAAAACAGAAAAAAAGAAAAGACATGAAACATTAAAACAACTAAACAAGCTGAAACAAACTGACTTTTAAATTGTTAAATCCACCTTCACAACAAGTAACCGAAAGAATTGGATTGTTGGACGGAAACAGCACGTTGCCATTGGCGAAGCAGCAAAGCAAAGGTAGGTGCAAGTGTACCTAGTACTGCTGGTGCCCCGGAAACCGGACGACGATGCAAAAAGTAGGCCGTTGGAAACGGTGCAGCAGCCGGGTGGCATCTAATGTCCAATGCAATGTGAAACAATAACGCTCACACACGCACAGAGGGTTGTCAAAGTAGTCAAACACAAACGCATACACAGAGCAACAACTAGCGACAGAAAAGGGGAACGGAAAATTGGTGCTGCCGAAAAGCGAACGAAAGAAACGATGAAAAACGTTGTGTAATGAGTGTTTGTGTGTGAAAGAGAGAGAGAGAGATCGAGAAACTATTTGAAAATGGAGGTGAGAAAAAAAAATCGAAACATTAAACAAATAACAAAACAATTGCTGAAAACAACATTCTTCCCGTTTTTGTGTCGGTTGTTTTGATGTGTTTGCCCACTGGATGATCGCCTGGGAGTTCGTGACAGTACAATCCGAATCTTGTTCCGCGCACGTTCGTTTTTTTCTTCCTTTTCATATTTGCATATTTACCAATCTATTGTGTTCGATTTCGAGCTATGGCTAACTCCTTCGAGCTCATGTTCTGTTGCCAGGGGTGTGGCGGTTCCGGTCTTCTTCATCTGTTATTAATTTTAAACCCCAAAAAATATTTCCAAAAAAAACTGCGAAATTTTGTATCCATTACGTTACGTCCCTGTGCAAAGCATTCGCGACGCGTGCTGAAAGGTGAAGGTGGAGTAAATCGCCATTTTTCTACAACCCTCCTGCTGATGGCGGTAAGTAAAGTAGGTAAGTAGCAGTGTTCCAGACAAATAATGGAAAGTTGACAATCGAAATCTTCACACAAACACGCACACAAGTACACACAGTACAACAGTGCAAAGTGGTCCGGTAGTGAGTTTGTGTGGAAGCTGCTGCCATTGCTGGTCGTGAGTAAACTTCTTAGAAATCTCTATAATTCAATGCCTGATCGCCCGGGCGCTGTGTAGCAATCGGATGGCGCCCCACAAAATGACGGTATGACGGAGCCTGGTGCAAAACGTCAATACACGACTTCGCGCAATCCGCGCTAATTGGTGGGCCAAATATTGGGCAGATAATTTGAATGGGTGTGAGATAGAGCCAGTGTGTGTGAGGGAGAGCAGGAGTGCTGGGTCGAGCGGGGAGTGTGGGCCGGAAAGGCAGCAGTGACATATTGGGACACACAGATATGGCCACTCCGTGCGCGTGATTAAAGATGATAGACGCGGCAGGACGCGTGAACAGCGCGACGTTCTCAAACTCAACACTTATCGGCCAAAGCGAACGTCCTTGGCGAGTGTAGCGAACAAGTAGGGGATGTGCGGGTGTGTGAGAGGAGCAAGATTCTCTTTGCAATGGAAGGTCAAAATTCATGGCTTACTTGCTGACAGTTGATTTAGGATGATGAATTATCTCGTTTGCTTTATCATATTTGCTTATTAATTTGTTTAAGTAAAGAAGGTGCCATAAAAGAATTGGGCAAACAAGTGGTTCGCTTCGCTTTCGCACCGGGAGCAGAGCATTCCCAAACTCCTTCCAAAAGCAGGAACGCTCTGCTGTGACGTTTGCTGCAAAACCGTTAATGCCCCCGCCGCTTGGGATGTTCGTTAGTCCGAGTGGATTAGCTTTTTAGTTTGCCGTGTCCGTCCGCCCTGGGGACCACCCACCAGGAGCACATGAAAGGGTGGATCCGAACAAAAAAACCCCTCCGAAGGGTTGGACACATTTCTCCTTTTTCGGCCGGAACTGATAATGCCGACGCCAGTGGCGGTAGAGTTAAAAATAATTGATACACACCTTGGATCGGGTATTATAAGCTTTTGGCTGATCCGCTGTCCCCCGGTCCCGTCCCAAGTCGCAAGGGGTTGAGTCGTCTATCTGTGTTTCCTGCGCAATCGCCCCTCCGTCCTTCTTTGGGGCTGCGCGTTCTAAACGCGCTTCCGAGTTATCAGACAGTTTATAATTAATATTTGCCCAGATAACACACCAGTGCAGTTGTTGAGGAAAGCGTCACGGCAACCGACAAAAAAAACGGCTTTACCAGGTACCGACCGATGACAGGTGGAATCCGAAAAATCCGTAATCCTTACGTCTTGCGCACGGAAGACACCGACCGCGGTGATGTTACGCGATATCCATGTGCGCTGCTACTACGTATCGGCGCGTACATGTGTAATCCCTGGGCTGGCGCGCAGGGGATGGCCCAAACTCGGATAGTACACACATGTGGCAGCGCCATCGAATGCAAATGGAAATGTTCCGCCGAAGCTAGCGTAAGTACCGGCTAATGCCGCAGCTCTCTAGCCCTGCCACCCCACCACCCGGGACCAAGTGCAACGCCCCAACCAAGGGGGGTTCGTTCGTGCGCTTTCCGTGAGCGCAGGCGACCTGCGCCGACGATTCGCGGAGACTTAAGTTTGCTTATTTTAATGTGTCACTAAAATGCTGAACGTGCATCGAATACGCGATGAGCGCGCGCGCCGCCGTGCTGTGTCATTCGTAGCGGATTCGTTGCGGATTCGAGGGTGAAATTCGAGGTTTGCTTTTCGTCGCGTAATGTACGAGATATTAAAATTACGAACATCAGAGGCACACACACAACACACAATCAACTTCAACCTCGTTGACACACGAACACACTGATGAACATCATGTGCCTTTAATAATATTAATGAGAAATAATGGCCTCGCTCTTGTTGGCTTCTAGTACAAGGCGCGCGAGCGGCTCCTTTTCGTTGTTTCTGCAACCTTCGACAGGACAGTTATGGCAACACACTTTGGTCTATTGTTGTTTGATCGTTGCTCGATACGCTGGGCTTGATATTCGTTGATAAGCCCAGAAAGCAGGTGGTACGATTTGGGTAAACCTAGTGTCATCACCTTACTACCAACCAAAAGCTTTCAGGTTATAACGTGTCTTGGCTAATCAGGGTCACAGTAACAAAGGGTTTAAACACGTCCAAAACCGGACCCGACCATGGATGATGATATTTCCTGATCTTTTTAAGGACAACAAACATATTGCGCAGTAAAAACCGGACGCATTGGAGAGGAATGGTTCCCACAGTGGAATCGAACTACGTTCATAGCTTGCAGCACCCGACGCATGTATCGTTTGGATTGTTGGGCCGCCCAAGATACACGGTGTGAAAACTCAACCACTACAAACCAACCCGGGAGTGGACTGCTTTGCTTCTGCACCCATTCCACCCATCTCTACTGGAGGCACGGCACACTGAGGATCATAAACAAATTGAGCTACTTTATCGATCCTGTACAGTGTAGCAGCTTGTAAGTTTCTGCTGTAAAACCACAACGGGGTGTAATGTTTTCGGGTGCAATATAAATTGATTGAACGACACTGGACGAGACGCTTCAACCTCCACCCGTCTATCATTGCGACGAAAGCTGGATCGTAATATTGCAGCCAGAGAGCATTTCAAATCATTTGTTACTGCCGTGACCATAAACATTACCCGTACCGGGGACACAATGGTAAGAGATAACAGATTAATGCGATAAATTTAAAGGGTTCGCCATAAACCGGTGGGAGGTTCATTGCTTTTGGTTTTTTCTCTATCTCTCTCTCTCTCTCTTTACGACACAATCTGTTAGGCGTCTCCCATACACACCATACACATACGTATTCAGCAGTACCGATAATTTGTCACCCAAGACGATAAGTGTGAATTGGGTGCCCAGTTGATTAGGGCTATCTGTGCTCCATCCACATCCCCTTGGCCCGAAGTGGACACAGATCACGCGTACTGGAAGCCATCGGTATCGTGCTCGAGTCTGAAAAAGGGTGTTATTGTTCTACGAACGCGATCTGCACGCGAATGATAGAGTCCCCAGTTCGGGATGTGTGTATGTTTGTGTGTGTGGCTCTAGTAAGCAAGAAACGTGCACTCACTCTGCGCCGCCTTGATGAAGCCGTTATCAGTGCCTTTCGCCATCGTCACACGACAAGAGCTGACGCACTGACATAACTGACCAGGTAGCAGAGCACCGGGTCGCTGGTTGGCTCTTCGCCTCAAGCGTCCACACCTGCGCCGTTTGCCCGATATGGTTGGTCCTATGGTCCTATCGCTCGAATAGATTGTATTGTTCAAAGAAACTTATCAATTGCTACTATTGCCACAGAGTGTAGTAGGGTGCTGGTGGGGCGGGAGCTGGGTGCATCCTATTTTCTATCCCACTGATGGACGACGTGTCGTAAATTCTATGCGCCTTCCCAACCCTCGGGGGCTCCTATCCGGCAGATGAGGTGATGGTGCAACCGAAGCCCATAAACAAGGGGAAGTAGAGCGCTAATATGAGATGGTTCTTAGCGTTTTGAAAACATTGTCTCATCTGCGAAGCCATCGTTTGTACAAACAGTACACCTTGGCGATAGGGCACAATTGAACAATCCCGGTGCCGGTCGCGGTGCCGAAGGCTCGTAAACTCTGATTAGCTCTGAGCGTGCCACGAGTGGAATGTATTATTAACTAAAAATATGGAAAATTGCTATCGGCGGATTCCACACGTAACCACATCCATCCCCCGCCCAGGTACCGTGTGTCGTGGCTCATTTGTAGCTTGTTCAAAGGTGTTTTGTTTTCTTTCTATTTGTGTGTGTGTGCCGCGTTGGCTTCTGTTCCCTATGCGCGCGGTGGTAGTATTGCTGTTGCTGCTGTTGCTGCTGCTGCTGTTGCTGCTGGGGCCAGCAGCAAAGATAAGGGAGTCAATCAGTCAAGTGGCAAGTAATCCACTCGACACACAATTGACAAGCGTTTGCGCCGATTGATTTAGTAATGCAATTATTGGGCCCTAGTGCCGTTCGATTCGCCATATCACACGCCTCTTTATTGTTTCTGTGATAAAAACCCTTAGCCCCGATGGTCCGAAATGTTGGATATGATGAACATGGTTTGATAGGCTGGTAACGTGCGTCGATAGGTTGTTCTTCCGGCGTTCCGACTGCTTGCGACGCAATGTTGTGAAAGATGTCGTGAAATAAAAGTCGATTATCAGTCCTTCCTACTACTACCACTGCTACTACTGGTAGAGATAGCTTTCTGCGTAAGCTACTGATAAATTTATACCGCCCTATCACAGCAGCTTGTTGTTATTATCGTTGCAGTAGAAAATTCAAATCCTAGCGCAACAGAACGACCATGCGTTCAACACAACGACCCGCGCCAAACGATACCTTAGAAACAGACGAAAAGTGTGTCCACCAGTAAAGTTCGATCTTTATCCCCGAGCTGTTATCGGCAACTGTTTCGTTATCCGATTTTATGGTTCTTTCCGGTAGATAAACTAGAGTTCTATTTTCGCACCGCTTTGTGTGAAGCATTCATGCGGAATTCCAGTTGTGGAAGATACAAATATGGCAAAGATAAATTTCTGTACACTGCTAACAAAGCTAGTGCTGATAGCAAGAGAGATGCAAATGACTATGCAAAAGAATATTATAATTCCAAATAATAAAACCCCAGCAGCTAGATCTTGCACGAAAATAGTTTGTATTAATAACTTATGGATCCTTCCTTCCTTCTGTATCAAAGACTGACTATCCCGCTACGGATAATACTAAATACTACTGAATAAGACTCGAATGACCGCGCAGGTCGTTACGCCAAATAGAAAAATAAGACGAACAATCTAGCACTATGATATGAAATTCCGATCCATCACTTATCATTGTATATTTTAAGTTGTTGAGTAACTTTCATTTTTAAACTGTCTTACCGAAATAAACAGCATTTATAAATCCACCTAACCACTGTTGACTTTTTTTACAAAAAAAAAACTCCTCAAATACGGGTCCTAGGAACATAAACAATACGAGGCGCATCCATACAATCCGTACCATGCAGCACTCGTCAAAGCTAAGGACAGGATTTAATACACTATTCAAATTCCCATCAATGAATAATTAATCTGCATTCATCTATGCGTTTATTTGCGAATGTTGCAAGTTTTTGATCAATTTCCATTTAACAACTGAATAAAAACCAAACAAAATGCACAACACACATTCGCTACTTGGGCAAACGAGCGCACATGTACTGTCAACGCCACGAGCCGCTGCGCACCGGAGTCGGCTGTCAAACTGTGTCAACATGCACCAACCTGGGCTCACATTCACTTCGGTCGCCATTGTACACGGTTTTTGTTTTCCCATTCCCGTTTGGGTCCGCAAAAACGCTGCCGAAAAGTGCTGAAACCATGAAACAGAAGCAATAGAAAAGTGAGTGATGGTTGCGTGCAGTGTAGTTGCGATAGAATAAAGTGCGTTACGCGCACCGGCACAGTGCAGCGAGCGTGTGATAAGCCGCATCCGAACTGCCCCCGGAGAAAGGTGCGAGAGGGAGAAAGAGAGGTGTGTTTCGTGGGCGCTGTACGAGGAGCAGCAGCAGCAGCAGCAGCAGCAGCAGCAGCAGCAACCAGGCAAGAAAAAGTAGAAGCAACAGCGGAAAGCGTACCGGAGGCAGAACAATCAACGAACAAACGGGCGAGAGATAAATCCGTGTGTGAGTGTGTGGTTGTGTGTTGTGTGTGTGTGTGTGCTGTCCGTCCGTCCCCGCCCGCGGAAGCTGGGCAGTTTTCGCGGCACAGTTGGGTGTTGGCAGACAGGCAGCAGCAGCAGCAGCATCAGCAGATAGCTTCAAATCATAAGAGGGGGCGGATTAGCAGCAGCGCAGGCGAAGCCGATCACAGTGCCATCGAAGAGCTGTTTTCCACACGCTCTTACCCGAAGACGGCAAGCAATGTGGAAAAAGCAAGCCCCCTTGTGCTGGCTCGTAAGTGTTTACGTCGTGTGTCAGCTGGTTGCAGCGAAGGATAGTCAAGGTATAGCAAAAGCAGACAACAAACACGCCCTGCCCTAGCGTACCGGTGCGTCTGACTGTCGCATGATGACTAATGCATCTTCCCCCAATCGTTTTCAGTGCGAGAGGAATACTTCATTGCCGGCAGTAACGGAACGCTGTCCTGTGCCACGTCCGAGAATCAGAACATAGTGTGGCAAAAGAATGGCGCAAACATTTCCAACTCACGGTAAGTGTGTGGGGTGGTGGGTGGATAGAGTTTGGAATTGGGAGTATAGGGCAATTAATTACTAATCACCATACTCGATCATTTTGCAGTATATCGTTCCTTATCGTGGACAGCAGTGAGGCGGTCCGGAAGCTGTCCTACCTCGATCCGGCGGACGAGGCGGACGAAGCAAACGCTCCGAAGCTGTACTACACCCTGACCATACACAATTTTACCAAATCCGACGAAGGTAACTACACCTGCTACAACCTGGAAAATGGTCTCAACGTGTCGTACACCGTGCGCACCGTAATTCTACCAAAGATCACCCAAACTAGCAACGAAAAGATTAGAACTAAGACGACCAGCACCCAGCAGCTGTACTGCGTGATCGAGGCGTTTCCGCTGTCGCACACGATCTACTGGGTGAAGGAGGATGCATCGGGCGAAAGCAGCCTGCGGGCGCTGGCCAACAACTCGGAACAGCGGGTGATCGACGAGCGGCACGTGAACGCCACCCTGACCCTGCGCGATCTCACCAAGGGCCACAACGGCACGTACTCGTGCGTGGTCCTGCCCTCGGCGCAGATGCAGGCGGCCAACTACGAGGTGAAGAAATCGATGGCGCTGCTGATACTGGACGTGCCGCAGGTAACGATCGATTACGCGAAAGCCGTCGGAGCGAACAAAATCTATCTCAACTGGACGGTCAACGATGGCAACGATCGGATCAAGAACTACATCGTGCGCTACCTGAAAACGGGCGACCAAACGTTCACGTACTATCGCGAGAAGATAGGAGGAAACAATTCGTTCTACGTGCTGGACGGGTTCGAGCCCGGCACGGACTACAAGATCAGCTTGGGCGCATCGAACGGGCAGGGCGACAGCAAGCACCACGAGTACAGCGAAACGATACGCACGCTCGACACGGACCCGAGCTTCACGCCGGAGGTCGAGGTGAAGGGCAGCTCGCACAGCACGATCACGATCGGCTGGGCACCGCCGCCGGCGAACCTCACCGACTACATCCAGTACTACGAGCTGGTCGTATCGCACGCCGGTGTGAACGACTCCGTCATGAAGAAGGAAGCGTTCCATCCGCAGAACAGCCGCAACCTGCCGTACATGTTCGATAACTTAGCGACCGCCACGACGTACAACTTTCGCGTGCGTGCCTGCAGCGAGCTGACGAAAATCTGCGGCAACTGGTCGGACCCGGTGAACGGGACGACGAGCGATGGGCAGGCGTCGGCGCCGCGCAGTCTGCAAATTACCTGCTCGCACCACAACATCTCGCGACGCAACTTTGTTCGCGTGCGCTGGGAGGTGCCCGAGTTTCCGAATGGGAAAATCATGTCGTATCAGGCCATTTTGAGCGGCGTGGCCAACTATCGGTCCGAGTTTGGCATGATGAAGAGCGACATTTGGGGACCGAAGATCAAAAACATCAACCCGGACTCGTACTCCACCGCGTACGCGACCGAGTACGACAATGTGCCGCCGAACACGAACTACACCGTGAACGTTACGGCGCACACGCGCACGAAGCGGCCCGGCGTGGTTGCGTCGGCCACCTGCACCATGCCGGCCACCACGCCCGACAATCTGGGCCGCATTAGCTGGGGCAAGCTGCGGACGGATCAGGACGACTGGATCTTTAAACTGTTTCTGCCCCGGCTGTCCGAGCGGAATGGACCGATCTGCTGCTACAAGGTGTACCTGACGCGCATCCACATACACCATAATGGGTCGCTGCCGGCGCCCGAGAACGCGCTCATCACGAGCTACGCGGACGTGCATTCGATGAATAACACGCACGGTGGAACCTATCTGGCCGAGGTGTTCGCCGGTATGAGCAGCCAGACGGAGGTGTTTCTGGGCGATGGTAAAAACAGTCCGGCAGTGGGCCTGTGTCCACAGTGCCTGCAAATGCGGCACCGTGTGCAGGTCGAGGCGGAACGTGCACCAGCAACGACAGGTCGGTGTCAGTTCGTTTTTGTGTCTGGAAGATCTGTTTTTTCATTTTCTTATGCGTTTTCCAACAGAATTGCCTGCGGCACGCGATGATCTACCGGCAGCAGATGATGTGACGGCAGCACCGGGAGCCCGGACGGGCAATGAAGCGGTTGCTCTAGAAGATGAGCGTAAAGCGTCCTCCAATCACGAGAAACGAGATACGGGCAAATATTATGAATCGCTGACACGGCTGGAAACGGTTTTTGACGGTGCTCTGGATCCAACGAGTAATTACACCGGATTCCTGGAGGTTGTCGGTAAGTGTGGTCGTAATTCTCCGTTGATGGTGTAAAGATGATGAACGAAATTTTCAATATTTGTTTCTCCACTGCAGTAAAAACCGACAGCGGCAATGATGGACGCGACTACCTGTCGACTTTTAGCGAGTACTTCCAGGAAATGAATGCCGGAGCACCGATGGAGGGAGACGTGGACGGAAACGATTTGTCCTACATACTGAACATTGTGATTCAAGTCCTGCTGGCACTGATTGCCGTGGTGGTGATTGTGCTAATGGTGCTGTGCTTCCTGCACAAGCACGTCAGCAACAACATCGCACAGGAGGGAGAGGCGATCAGTTTGGGCGACTCGTTGAGGTAAGCGTTCGCTGTTTCGATCAGTCTGGGGAGGGAAAATGGAACAAAGACCCACACCGACGGTTTGGTTTTCCTGCGAGTTTTGTTTTTGTTGCCCCGGGACTATTTTTGCTCCCTTCCTGTCTCTCCCCTTCTCTACAGACGAGCCCTCTGCAATGGTGGCCGTGGTGTTAATGTTCATCATCGTCATTTGCTCGGTTCCAGCAGTGCCAAGCCGCCAGTGCTGCCGCCGATCTCGAAAGACGACCTGCCGAAGGCGTACAACGACAAGCACAAGGACTCGGACTACGGGTTCCAGCACGAGTTCGAGCTGCTGCCGGACAAGTTTGCCGACCGGACGACGAAGAACTCCGACATGAAGGAAAACATGCCCAAGAACCGGTACCCCGACATTAAGGCGTACGATCAGACGCGCGTAAAGCTCACGCCACTGAACGGATTGGCCGGCTCGGACTACATCAATGCGAACTTTGTCATCGGGTACAAGGAGCGCAAGAAGTTCATCTGCGCCCAGGGTCCGATGGATGCCACCATCAACGACTTTTGGCGCATGATCTGGGAGCAGCATCTGGAGATTATCGTAATGCTGACGAATCTGGAGGAGTACAACAAGACCAAGTGTGCCAAGTATTGGCCGGAAAGCACGAACGATTCCATCCAGTACGGCGAGCTGCTGATCACGTTCCAGTCGCTTACATACTACGCCGATTACATCATTCGCACGTTGAAGGTAGGACCGACAGCATGGATGGTTCATCCTGGTCGATCTTGGAGCAATAATGTTTTTTTTTTTCGTGTTGCGCAGGTTACGAAACGGTCCGCCAGCTCGGGCGAGGAAACGTCTCGCGAGATCAGCCAGTACCACTATTTGGCGTGGAAGGATTTCATGGCACCGGAACACCCGCAAGGCATAACGAAGTTTATCAACCGAATCAACTCCGAATACTCGCTGCAGCGTGGTCCCATTCTGGTGCATTGCAGTGCGGGCGTCGGTCGCACCGGTACGTTTGTAGCGCTGGACACGCTCATGCAACAGCTGCAGGAGGAGGGCCAGGTGTTTATTTTCAACACAATTTGTGATATGCGATATCAAAGAAACTTCCTCGTCCAATCTTTGGTGAGTGTGTAATCAGCATTGTGCGGAAGCAACACAACTTAAGTTAAAAAAAATCAACAATTTGCTTCGATTTTAGAAACAATACATCTTTTTGTACCGTGCACTGGCCGAGCTGGCGTACTTTGGAGACACGGAGATCGATCAAAAGTCGCTGGCCAGCACCATCGAAGCGCTGAAGCAGCCGTCATCGGAGAACGTCGAAATATCGCGACTTGAGCTACAGTTCCAGGTAAGCAGGACGCTCATCGCCGCAAACGAAAACGCCAAAGAAATTTGATTTTCATCGTTAATATTGTCCCTTTGCAGCGTCTAAAAGCGTTCCAAGAGGACACGCGCAAAACTACGACGATGGGCTCGAGCGAGGAAAACAAGGCGAAAAATCGCTCCGAATCGTGCATCCCGTACGACAAGAACCGCGTCATACTAGCCCCCATACCGGGCCGGGACAACTGCACCTACATTAATGCGTCCTTCATCGATGGGTACGATGACGAGAACAACTTCGTCATCACCCAGGACCCGATGGAGGATACCATTTTCGACTTTTGGCGCATGATATTCGAGCAACGCATCAAAACAATTGTCATGTTCTCGGAGGTAAGGTCCTTTGGCGAAGTGCGGCTTTTGTTTTACGCTAGTCCCCCTCTTGAAACTAACGGCGATTCTGCATCTCCCCAGATCGGCGACGGTCCAAACAAGTGTCCCCGGTACTGGGCCGACGAGGAGATGAAGTACGAAAACCTGCTAGTGTCGTACATTCAGAGCGAGAGTGGCCCTTACTACACGAAGCGCGAGTTCACCGTCACCAACTGCAAAACCAACGACACGATCCACGTGACACAGTTCCAGTACAATGGATGGCCCACGGTGGAGGGCGAGGTGCCGGAGGTGACCCGCGGTATGATCGAGATCGTGAACCAGGCGCAGAAGCATAGCTCTCAGCAGCAGGACATTTTTACGATTGCCGTTCACTGCAGGTAAGCGCGAACGTTTTTTTCTTTTCTTTTGCACTTTTGTGCTACTTATTTGCGTATATTCATATACCTTTTCGCTGCCCTTTTCTTTCGCAGTCTCGGAACGGACAAAAGTTCTCTTTTCGTTGCCATGTGTATATTAGTGATGCAGCTGAAGACGGAGAAACGCGTCGATATTTGCACCGTGGTGCGAAAGCTTCGAGCACAACGTAGTTTAATGATACAGACATATGTAAGTAATGGGATTCCTTCGTCCAGAGCGAAATAAATCCTCCCGACCGAGCTCACTATCCGCTTTCATCCCTTTTCGTTCCAGGCACAATATGAGTTCCTGCATAGGGCTATTGTAAATTTTGCTGATCTGTATAAAATATCGCTAGGCATCGTGAACGATTGTTGATAGAAAGGGTAAGACCGTGTGACTCGAAGTAGTAATTAATATTCGAACAATATTAAACAATATATTACACACAAACACTACGCTCTAACCAGCAAACAAACAAAATACAATATACGTATCGTAAGTCGGGCAATGTGAGTGTAGCGTAGCGATACTGAAATGAGGATCAGTAACGGAGCTGCTGCGCCGGAGCTCGTTTTGCATCTGCATTCCTTTGAAAGCAAAGGTTGGCGCTATGAGAAAAGGTGGACGGCTGGAATGGTGCGAGGTGTAATGGTGTAGCGTAAAGGACAGGAAGGAGAAGTAGGACAAGCAAATCAGAGATTGAAGGCTTATTATCTGAAACGGTTTAGACAAACGAGAAAGTTCCAGTAAGTTAAGTAAGCGCAGTCGGGCGATGAGAAAGGGCGAGAAGACGTAGACCGCACAACCGATAACACACAACACCGAAACGTAGTAGTTTAACAGCACGAAAGCGAAGGATCAACACGAAAAAAGAAACCTAACATAACGAAGAAAGAAGTTTTGTGACTTCTTCTTTTTTGGAACATTTTATGTGCAGAATGACAATTAGGATTAACTCTTTTTATATACCGAATACACTGATACCACGCGATACAAGGAACCAACCGACCGTTCTTACACAAGCTGAAGATGATGATGATGATGGATGTACGATGATGAGGTGGTGAACACACCGAACTAACCCAGGAGAACAAAACGGAGACTACTGTAAAGCGACAAGCATGCGTTTTTGGTTTCGTTTGCCAACTATACTCTCAGCTATATGAGAAATTGCAATTGTACCACCTCTATTTCGACACCTCAGTCCCTATAAGCAGCCAGCCGAAGCTGCTGTGTGTTGGGTGGGAACAGTCGAGCCATGCTTTGCCTACACAAACGTGCTAGCCGAATGCGCGCTCCTGCATATAATTACGTGCCATCATCGATAGTTTTTTTTCTTTTTCGTTGTTTCCTTTTCCAAAAGTGTCGCCTTTGCCCCGCGCAACGATTCTCGGCGCCTTAAGCGAAGTAGCAAGCACACACAGCGCGATCGTGTAAACTGTGTACTGGATCGTACAAGACGATCGGTACTGTAGCACATTGAACAAATAGAAGCAAATCAGAATCAACGTATGTAGAGGAGAAAGGGGAAAGCGAACAACTGTGACACATTGCGCATCCAAACGAAGCGAACAAATGTAGCTTTTTGCGGCTATACAAATCTAGTCTGATATGATGATAAAACCTAAACTAGCAACTTTCCCCCCGGTGCATTATTACCACCCCTGCCGCTACGACTGCCGCTGGTGCCGTGCTGTGAGGGGAAATATATCTCACTAAATCATGTTATCCCTCCAACCAATGCTTCCATCGCCATCGCGGCAATAGGCGCTCGCATTTCGCAAGCATTTCGTGCTGTGTGCGCGTAACCCTCAGTAGCACAAGGATGGCTCAACTGTTCCCGCTCATCGAACGATCGTGGCGAAGAACGGCAATGATGATTGTAGCGATTTACACAGTTTTACACAGGTTTTTGTGTGTGAGGATGTTTGTTTTTTGGTTTACAGCTAGGTCCGATGCTTCGGTAGATTTACATCTCTTAGGTATTTGTGTTTATATTGCGACAATCCGTAGAAATTCTCAGAATCTAATTCTCTAATCGCCATCGCCTCGTCTAAAGCAGACGCTTACATTTACAACCTACCAGCACACACACATTCATTGATACTAAACAAAAACCAACCCAATTACTCATTAATTATATCGATTAGGCGTAAAATAAAATGTGAATCTAGCGATAGGGGGGTAGCACACTAGAGAAAGGGGGGAGAAAGACGGAGGGGGAATAATAATTGAACCTTTTGTTTGCACTTTAAGTTAATTCTCACTCTCATGCTTCTCATTCCCTAAGTCATCATTACCTTGCTCTGATAAAGAATGTTGCTAAAAGCGGGGAGCAAAACCATCACGAGCGAAACCATTGGCCATGGCACAAATTAGAACAATTAACCAGCCACAACACGCAACAGCATATAAATATTACCTGTAAGAGAGATAGATATCATCCCACGTAAAGACAATTTAAGTATCGCGCTTCCCACCAGGTCCGTTAGAGCATCGTTATTTTGTTTGAGTTTTGCTTTGTTCGGGGGGTGGTGCAAGGGTGAAAAAAAAACACACACAAACATACACAACACAACACAACAAGAACTCATACGTTTTTGGCTTCTGTGGAGCCCGCGTGTAAGTCAACCCCGGACGCCCAGAGACGCGCACAACAACCCATTTAAAAAAAAAAGTTCATCACACACACACACACATGCCGATGAGGACGCAGTGCGCCTCTGTGCCTTCCATTCACGTGTAGAGAGGTTTTTAGCAGCCGAACCGGATGGATGACACACACACACACACATTGTCTCTCAGACACACATAGTAGAGCCGCTTTTGCGTGGGGAACAGGGTAGGAAAAGATAGGAAGAGGATGTAAAAGTTCAGTTTAATGTTTGTTTGGTTGTTTTTTTTTTTTGGTGCGTTTATTGGCATCCTTTTACAAGGGAAACAAAACACAACAGCAAACAGAGTCAAAAAAGGAGAAAGATAGTTCCGTATGCTTATTAGAGGTCGGCAGCAATCCTCCAAAAAATCGATTTGCTACGTGTGCTATAATAGCAGTGTTTGAATTAAGTTTCATAAATTAACGATTATCCTTATTGAGAGCAAAATACAAAGCAAAGCAAAC
This sequence comes from Anopheles arabiensis, assembly GCF_016920715.1. Taxonomy (NCBI): domain Eukaryota; kingdom Metazoa; phylum Arthropoda; class Insecta; order Diptera; family Culicidae; genus Anopheles; species Anopheles arabiensis. The sequence continues at coordinate 33,087,994 of NC_053517.1, forward strand.
ACAGCATAATTATCAAAACAAGCAACAAACTAACAAACAAAAGAAATGCAAACGAAACAAAACAAAAAGGTGCGCCCAACGAGACAGTAAACAGATACTCTAGAACTACAAAAATACCTCTATTTGTGTGTAATAGTCAATAATGAGTAAGGCATCCAGTGCGCCGAACAGCAAGCAGATCAGCAACAGCAGCGGCAACAGCAGCAGAAGCAGCAAATACCAGTATGATATTTCTTTAGCGTATTTGTGGCGTCTGTGAGTAAAGCGAATGTGCGCGGATGAAGCATGCTAACGTGCAGCCAACGACAACGGGAGGAATACTAATATTAAGCCACAATAATCGAATCCATCTGCATCTGCAGGCAACACATTGCAAGTGCAGCAACAAGCATCAACAAACAAACAAACACGAGCAAAATCACATGTTAACCGAACTGGAAATCAAATAAACTAAATCCCCGCCAGGCTGAACCAGGCCCAGGCCCATTCATATGGTACGCGTGGTCCACGGTTGGGAACAAAACTGCAAACACCACAGCGTACAGTGGAGGCGGTGTACTGCAATTGATTCGAGAAATGGAAAACAGAAAGTCCAAATCGCCAAGTCAACCCAACCAGCGCTCTCTAGTAGTAGTGGTAGTAGTAGATAACTTCTGCTTAACTCTCGGAGTGGTAACATCCGTGTGGCTTATTTGTGTCTGCCCGGATGTCCTATATGTTGATCATGCATGCCGTGCGCTTATATAAATATGCATCAGCTGCTGCGCAACGCAGCGAACGCAGCCGCGAGTCGATTTTGTTTATGTGTGCTAAGAATTTTGCAATTTATTGTGTATAAAAGCGGAAGCAAGCAAACAAACAGGCAAAAAAGCTGAAACACAGTGCAGCGCGATAGCCATTTTTTTCAGCTATTCTCAAGAAAAAACCCGCCCGATGCATTAAAGAAGCTTGGACGCGGGCTTAAGTGAAAGAGCGAGCGAATGGAAAGGCGGATTTTCAAATAATAACGGCAGGCGGTAAAAGCAAAGGAAAGTTAAGAAAAGAATGATAATAATAGAATGAAAGCGATTATGCAATGAGATAAAGGGCGAATAAAAGTAAACAAAAAACTAAAAAGCGAATAATTGTTTTTTTCTTTTCTCGCATAGAGCAGGACGTGTAAATGGAATGTGATACACACTTATTGGGTAAGATTATCGTTGCTTTGCACAATTTCCTTCACTTTGCGCGGCCGATTTAAGGTAATGTAGGAAGATTTGATCATCTCTGGAATACCCAACAAACCTTTAGCAACTGTTTTGCAACAGATGTGGGCTGACTTCTTTGGAAACTATCCGAAAAATATGCGTTTCACTAAGCTCTAACGGTTTTTAAGGATACATTTCATTCTGAACCATCAAACCTTGAAAGAATTTCAAATGAATTAGTATCTCGACATTTTTAACCGTCATCGAACCTTTTGGGTGTTATCAAAAGCTGGGTGCCAGTACCACCCTCCCCGATCGCCATCTACAGGGGGGGGGGGCGATACTCTAAATCCACCACTGGTAAGCTTAATTGAAACTAACCTTTTATTCTGAAATTGTTCTGAATGTCCCGTTGAACTGCACTTACTGTATCGTATTGTTCCACCGTTCCGTCTAATTTCGCACAATATCACTCCATGCACAATATCACAGCACAATATTTTCCTCGGACGTTGAAATACGTGTGTAGTCAAATAATACTTGCTTAAAATGTTAATTAAAAATGGCCTCCTGTTTTACACTTGTCCCTTTTGACTGGACAGTGACACATTTGCTGTCACCGCGCAGCCAAAGGTAACTACGATCTGCTGAAGATGATCAAGGGAATCTGTTGTAGCATATCTGCTAGTATACAGAACTTATGATAAACCACATTATCAGCTATATAACATATTGTAACACACTCCGGAAAGCCAAAACACACTATTGCAACACATTCATTATAAGACATTCAGCAAATCAGGTCATACCATAACAACACAACCGGAAGAGTTTAGGCTACACAGTTCTTATAAAATCAATTGTGAAACACTTAGTGAAAACACCCTAAAGACGCATAATAAGCAAATCAGGTGTTACTGCAGGCAAACTAGGTGAACTGAGAACGCATAGCAACTTATAAGTTCAGCGACGAAAACATCCATTCTTTAAAAACAATAGTTGAATTCTTTCCAACTTCTCTCGCAATACAGTAAAACCCCAGCATAGGCACTAGTGTTGGGAATTTCGTCAAAAAAAAGGAACGGAACGGAACTAGTTCATTTTTCAAAAAGAACGGAACGTGAACCTGGGGTGCAAAAGAACCGACCCAGAGCTTAGAAGCCAAACTGTCTTCCAGGGGGGGGGGGGGTATCATATCGGACACCAAATCTAGATGGGTTCAACCTATTCCCAGTAAGCTGTACCAGCTGTGCTAATATAAAGCATGCATTTATTATCTACCATTTTTTTAACTTTTTATATGCGACGACCATTTTCGGTCAAAGCCTTCCTGTACCACTAATAGGCTTGGCTATCAGTAACTTATTAAATGCCCATAGCAGGATAATCATCCCAGTGTATGGGGGCCGATGTTATTGAGTGCTACGAGTTGACGATTGTATCACGAGATTGACTAATTATTTGAATTTCACTTACTATTTAAAACAAATAGTTTTTTTCACACAAATCGTTTACAAGATCACAGCACTCAAACGGTTGTCGAATGGAACAGAATGCTTCAAATCGAATGGCCAAATATTGGAATCATGCCGAGTGCCAAGATCATGTGGACATCGTGGCATAAAAAATAAATACATTTTATTTTTCGTTGTTCATACTCGCATATCATAATACATTTTTTTCCAACCCGTTCTGCCATATGAGTATTAATTTAAATTTTATAATAGTTATTTGTCTAGTTTAGACTAGCTAAATTATAACAAAAAGTAGAATAGATGTTACAAATTGCACCATAATACCAAATGCAACACCCTTTTTGGTTTCACTTATCACGATTTTTATATACGATACCCGACGAAGTGCGATGAATATTCCTGTGAGCATGGGAGAGTGCACAGGCAACACATACTGTATGCGAGAAAGAGTGAACAGTTATCTTGCATGCAGCAAGCAACAGCCGGACAAAGCCGGTTTTTTCAAAGAACGGAACGCACGAACGATAGCACCTTGCTAACAATATTGAAGCGGCAAAGACCGGAACGGAACGGAGTGAACAGAAAGAACGAATTGAACGGAACGGAATGAACGGAAAGAACGGAATGAACGGAAAGAACGAAATGAACGGAACGGAACGGAATGAACGGAATGAACGGAACGGAATGAACGGAAAGAACGGAATGAACGGAACGGAACGAACGGAAAGAACGGAAAGAACGGAATGAACGGAACGGAACGATTTTGTATGAAGGATCGGAACGGAACGGCCTACATAAAGAACGGAACTTTTTTACTAGGTTCGGACCGGAACGGCCAACACTAATAGGCACACATCGACAAACACCTCAGACCAATTCAATTTATAAATTGTTACCAATAACAATAACACTTAATTATGACAAAAACACATAGGAAAACCAAATGTACGACGAAACCCATAACTTATTTTGAGTATAAATAAAACCAAATCCGACCATGGCAAGTCAGATTCGTTCGGATTGTCAAGATAGGCTGTTACGCTGCCTAAAAGCTTCGCCTTCCAACTTATTTCAAGAGTTTAGTTATGTCCCCCTACCCAAGGTAAGGCTTTTAAACTCAACAACGTTTCCAGGCCGACGATCCAACGACGATCAAGTGTTGAAAATTCCACCTCGACCAAAGTTTTATTCTACCTCGATACATGACAGCGAAACACTGACCTACCGCGACGGTACTCGATGATCAGTTGTGCCGTTTGTACGATCATCACATTACATGGCGAACGTATCTACAATAAAACTTACTACACTGTTATTGAACAACATTTGCATCAACGAACCTGTAATTTTTGGGAAAGGATCGAGCCATTCATTTTGTGGAAAAAAACACGAATAAAACATAAAATTTTCGTATTTTTTGTCATTTTGCCAATTATGCTCACTTGGCAAGTTACACTTAGCCATGTGAGATGCTTATGGGTTTGCGCAACTTGGAAAGTTTTTGTATCCTCGGTCCAGTTTAGCTCGCTCTCTCTCTTTCTCTCTCTCTCTCTCTCTCTCTCTCTCTCTCTCTCTCTCTCTCTCTCTCTCTTTTGCACACCCGAGGATGAAATCGGCATTCTCAATCAAGAAGGCGCTTTTTAACAATACAAGTCAAGACATAAGGCATTTAACTTAATTTCAGCATCCGTTCGTCAAAAATGTTATCATGGCGGCCATTTACAAAAAAAAAATTGTGAAAACAAAATTACAAAATTGTCAGTATTTCTGATGATCACAATGGCAATCGAGTCCGGGGAAAGCTTAAATCAAATGGACAGCGATTGCAACGCACTATCAAGGGTTAATATACATTTCCGCGATTCAGTTTCAGCCCAGCCCTGTAATTGGTCGACCTTAACTCGTGTCGGACAAACGGATTTTCCAGAGGTCCATTAATTCCTCCCCAAAAAATGGCAAGAAAAGTGAAAAGTTTTGTTTTTTTAAATATGTTTTACATATTGTTATGAGTTCATCCTACGTCTGGCCAAGCGGCACTGGAGATGAACACACATGTGTCTGTGTTTATGGCCCGGTTTTTGTTCGTTTGTAATTTAACCCGCCAGGAATCAGGCCGACTCATCGTCAGTGTGCCGACACTTTTCGCAGCTGCTACTGCCATAAGTGTGCGTGTGTGTGTGTCGTTGTTCATGCGCATGTACTTCACGCTTCACGCCAAAGCTTCCGCCGCCGTTCCCGTTCTGACGCGCGTTACGCAAAAGGGAAGCTGCGCGTGCAACAAACGCGCCCGGTCACACTGTTGCAGCGGCAGCAGCAGCAGGGCTCAAATTTAAAACCTTTTTTAAACCTTCCTAGTCTGTGTTTTTTTCCTCTTCTTTCATCTATTGCATCCTGTCCTATCACCACCCCTTTCCCAAAAACCCCCTTGCTCCGGCGGCTGCACTATCGACTCGATGATAACAAAAGGGGTGAGGGGTGATCAGGAGGCGAATGAAACCGGTACCGAAAAAAGTACCACCTCATTCCGGTACGATTATTACCAGCATTGTGTGAGTGTGACTGTGTCTGTGCAAAGGATCGAATCGAAGGGATTTTTTTATCCATTTGTATTACGTTTATTCGCTTCAATTCACTCAAGCTTTGGAAAACGGTTTGAAAATGTGTTAACATTGCCGTAGCAGGGGGGAAGGGGGAGGGCGCCACACATAGGAGATTGCCAAATTGCATGAATTGCGCAAATGAAACGAGGCCAACGAACGTTTTCTTCCTTTTTTTTTTCATCCCGTTTCCCATTCTCCAAAATCCGTTTCCGATCGTTTGTTGATGCTGCTCGAACCGTTTAAAAAGGGGTTTCCCCCGAAATGGCCAGCCACTGGCAGCACACACAGCCAAAGGCCACTCTGCGCCAGACGGTAACCGGGAGAGAGATAGAAAGAGAGAGCGTGCGCGCGCGTAAGGGTTCGCCAAAAGGGCGCAAGGGTTTGCGCACTGCATAAAAGGGGGTATGTGTATGGGCAGACCGAGTGGCAGCAGCAACAGCAAAAAAAAACAACGGAATCGCTCAAATCGAACCCGTCCAGATGAAAAATAACCCGAACAACCAACTCCAATCAAGAGCAGGACAATGAATGCGGGAAAAAACAGGAAAGCAAGCAAGAGCTGCTTGTAAGTGGAAAAAGGATGCAACAATGCGCCTAAATGCCGTCGGTAATCCGGGCGCGCAGATCGAGAGGGATTGCGCAAAAAAAAAGAAACACACACACACACACAAGAGGAAACAATGAAGAACGATCTAACCCCAAAACGTCGGCAAAACCCCTGAAACGAATCTGTCTAAAAAGCGAACGCAAAAAGCAGGACGGACGCAAGATCGGTGCGAGATCGAAGTTGGACCAGACGAGAACCAAAAAAAAGGAAGGAGAAAAAACACAGAAAGGGCCAAAGGGCGCTACTTTCCGAAGGGCGCTGCCGTTGGATGATTATTTACACGTTTAGCAAAGGTTTGGTACGGGTTTTGCCTACGTCATCGGAAGGTAACAGAGAGGCGCCCGGGCTAGCAACGGAAGGAAAGAAAGGGGGAAAAAGGGAGATGAAAAGGTAGCGCAAAAAAAAAACAAAAAATGAACCCGGTATCTAATATCATGTTCTTGATTCCTCGTCTCACCCCGTGTCTCTCTTTCGCTTCCTTCCGTTCCCTTTCCTCACTCCTTGCACACGCCGCAAGAAGAAGGGACCATTCTTTCGCACCTTATGTACACGCCGGCAAGGACAAAGGACACGCAGACACACACACACACGCAACAGGATGATGCACACTCGAGTCCAGCCGCCCGGTGGTGAGTTCAACGACCATAAAGGGATGCTGGGCGAGCGCGATTTGTTATCTGTTTTCCTGTTTTGATCCTGCTTAAAGGATTCATTAATAGCTTTGTCTACTCGTGTGTTCATTGCATGCATTAATTTGGTTCACTTGAAAGTGGGATATGTATGTGTGTGTGTGTGTGTGTGTGTGGGAAATGCGTTTAGTAAAGTAATGTTTAATTGCTTATTGCAAATGGGGTCTATTTATCATGATGCAAATGAGTGAAGGATAGCTTAATTGTGCTGCCGTTGGCCCTACGAACGGGTTAGGGTTCATCGTGTTTGGAAATTAATTTTGAAATTAATTTTTTGAATATTAAATTAAAATAACTCACAATGCTCTATTCCCTGTTTCACAAACATTTTTTATCAATTTATCTTTTGTTGTTTTTTTATTGTTATATTTCCCAAAAATATTTACAATCATCCCATTATTTATTGATAGTTGTTTTTGTTTCTTAATATTTATAAATCTTTTCTACCATTTGTGAACATTCCATCCATGATGGGAAACTATAAATCAATTTTTGGACGAATAAAAAAATATTAAAAACTATCAATGAATCAACTGAGTAACAAGATTATAAAATATTGAGAAACTAACAAAAAAATAAAAGAGCAACAAGAAAAAGCGTTAATACAACATACAGATCAATACAAACAATAAAGCAGCAAAAAACGTGGACGATTTTTTTTTAAATTTCATTAGTTTATGATGATCATTTAAGTTTTACTACGTAAATTATTAAAGGGCGATAATTAACGAGCTAAAATACAAATAAAGGAATGTTCTCAGTGCGTAGAATATATATTATGAATTTAGAATTATTTTACTAGATTGGTTGGAGTTTGGTTTTAAGCCTGTTTAAATACCAGGTCTCAAGGCACAGCCGTCAACTGACACGATTTTAAAACAAACCCGTCATGGGTTCAAGCCCCGAACGGACAGTGCCGCCCGTAAGTTGCACTGACTATTCTGCAATGGGTAATCAATAAGTCAAAAATATCCAAGCCCATTAAGAACTTAGATTAAGATTAAATCGCTAAATAAGTAGAAGAAAAAGAGAACTTTTGAAATAGAACGTTTACCATTTTTTACTATTAACAAACGTTTTACTACATTTCTTAACTTTTGTCATTCCCGGGAGAAAATCAGTGCTTTCGTGAGCACAGTTTAATTAAACATATCCATTATGGGTTCAAATCTCAACCAAAACTAGAGTGCCTGTTCTGCTGATCAGCCAAGTTTACGAGGGGGAGCTGTGATAGACAGCTTAACCCTATTGCAATTGATACATTTAGAAAATCAAATTCGTTTCAAAACGTTCTTTTCAATAAAGGCAGATACATCTTGTTATAATTCTTCTATAATTGTATTTAACTGCATTGATGATCGTTTTTTGTGATTTAAACACAACACAATTGAATGGAAATGAGTGCTTCAGATAAGGAAGATATAACATTTCTTTAAATGGGTTTGAATTTAAACGAGAAATCATTTAAAATTGTTTTCAATTGAACCAAGTTATTATAGCAACACAAAAAAAGCTTTCATTGTCCTGTAGTAGATCAACCGGCCCGGCCCAGTTCTAGTCATCTCATCTGTCCCAAAAACCACTTCAACTGTTCGTTGCGTTTGTCGTCGCTTATCGGAATTGAAGATATTACCGTGCGACCACTTTTCGAGGGAATGTCAATTTACCCACCCCAATTGCTGGAGCAGCACACCTCACTTTCCCAGAGCAGAGACATCTTGGCTAGACGGTTTTTTTCCTTCTTGCTTGCTATGTCTCCCTCCCTACTTTCTGATGTGCTAAAACCCATTCCTTCAAAATTGTCCATTCCAGTAGGTCTTGAGAGATTTCTCAGCACCTTGACAACCGACCGAGCAAGCATCCCGCTCTGCCGAAACCTTTTCGATCGCTCCGTTTCAACCGCCTCGCAGCAACATATGAAAAATCAACAACAAAAATAACAAAAGCACACACACACACAGGTCTATGGTGAGGCGCGGAAAGGGGGAATCCCATGATGCCTGGGAAAGAAAAGGATCAAACTTGAAAACGGTTAAAAACTAGCAAAAAAATACACGCCAGGCGCTATTTTATTCCCCCTTTCCCACAACCATACACGCGCATAGATTCGCCGACCATCACACACACGCACGTACACACACACTTATAGACTTTAAAATCGACTACCGTTTTTTTCATGCTGCCGGGGAAGGGTGAAAGAGCCGCACCACCACTACAACCGTATTTGCTGTTTGTCTGGCGTGCATTGCGTATGCCGCGGCGGCTCCCGGAAGGGACGACCCGGGGCCTGGAAAAGGGGCAACCCGTTTTTTAATGAAGGGATACACGGTGAGGCCGCTCGTTTGTTCGCTCGGGTTGGGATTTGGATTGTGTAGATTCACGTCATCTCATCTCGCTCGCTCTCTCTCTCTCTCTCTCCCTGTAGCTCTTTTTCTCCCTCATCGTATGCTCGTATCGCACCTCTTCACACTTTTCAGTGCGTGTTTTTTAGATGGGTTGAAAATTTCTGTTTTACCTTTGCCGTTTTTTTTCCTCTCTTCAAGTTTGATTCACCCCACCGCCGCCGTCGCCGGTGGAAAACGGCTGCAAGGATTCTGGCCGCGCGGCAGCACCCCTTGCTTTTCGGGCTGGTCGGGTGCTCGGGACAGACTTTCAGTTCACCTGGGAACGGTATTGCGTGCGCATCTCTCTCTCGCGTACTCCGGGCGGCCCGGCGGTCATCCGGGGCCCCGGCAAAGCCAGCCCATTTTGCGGTGCGGTGGCCCCAGCATTTGGGTGGCCCGGGTTTAGTGGTCGTAGTGGCTCGCAAATAGGCTCCGCAAAAGACAATAGTGTGTATTGCTCAAAGTGTGTTTGCCGCAAAAAGCTCGCGCAAAAGCCTCGTTTTTTTGGTTCCTTTTTGTGAGGTTAAACAGTTAAACGCGTGTGATTATCGAGAAGTAAATTAGTCGAAACAAAGCGCAAATTCATTGCAAAACATACTTTAACTTGGATTAACATACGATTATTGGCAACAAACCAAAAAACAGCGTAAAATGCGTAATGCTCGTAATGCAGAGGAAAAGGAAACGGTTCTGCGTACGGCGAAATGCATTGCATACCCTACAGGCGCACCAGCAACGCCCCGCCGGAGGGTATGCAAACTACACTAAGCCTTTCTTCCTCCTGGCAAACGACACCGCCGACCCGGCCCGGGAAGCTACGCGACGTTCACGCGCCCCACGCAGATTAATTGAGTGTTTCCACGCTGGAAAAAGTGAAAGTGTTTCTCCATTCCCAAAACTACCACCCGTGTATCGTATCAATTGTTCGCTACCGCCGCCATTTCCTTCCCGAGTGTGTTCTTTCCCGCTCGCACTGCCGGTCTCGTTGCGTGCGCGTTCCGATTGGTGGAACACGAGGCCAGGGAACTTCAACACCACCACCACCACCACGCACACACATATACAGCGTGTGTGGGTGTTGATTTTCCCTCCCACCCATTCGTAACCGCTGCAAGCTATATCCTTCTCCCCCCAGCCTGCGTTTGTGTGTGTGTGTGTTGGTGAGTGCGCGAAAGTGTGTAGCAAAAGTAGCAAATATGGCGGCTGGTGTGTGTTGCGTGCTGCCGAAACAACGCTCGCTTTCGATGGCCGCTGTTTTTTTCTCCCACTGTTGTGCTCGTTGTCCACCGTGGCCTTGAAGGTCTAACTATTGCGTGGTTTAATTGGCACCAAAAAGCTTTCCCGGACTGGTTCTTTTTGTGGTTTTGGAAGCAGTTTTGATGGTTGCAAGTGCCAGAAAGAGTGTGCAAAATTCGTCGAGTAGTGTCGCAAATGCGAAGCGTTTCCTTCCGCGAAAATGGAGGCTTGGAATGTAGTAGAAAGCACCCCAGGAGTAAACAAAAAAGGATTGGTGTAATGGAGCGTGAAGAAAGTGGACCAAAACTGGTGTAAAGTGGAGTGCCAATAGGAGCAGATGCTTGAGAAAATGAGTTCAAAAGTAAGTTTGATTGCACAATGCCTTCGTACGCGTGAAGAAAAGGTGTCTTCAAGGATGTGGCAGCTTACAACACAGACGTCTACACAGTTCCATCTGTTAGTGAATTAATAAATTCAACCCATCCCCTTGCACCGTAAACTATGTACCTTTATGTTGATCTTTTAGATTAATGGACGATTTAGCGTGCCCGCGGACACTTTTGACACGTGAAACGCCACAAAACCCAACCACAAACGCTACCCACCGCTACCCCCTTTGGAAACACGTTTGATTGATGGCAACCATTTTAGGAAGTCTCGGGATGTAGATGCAGCTACAATTTAGCCGCTGCAAAGGCTCTGTGCTGTACAGAACGAACGAGTACGAGGGTTAAATTTTTAATCACCGGAACAAACCATATGCAAAACCCGCACCATCCATACAAGCGAGCGCGTCACGCGAGGCTGTCAGTTTTCATTTGGTTTTGTGGGAAAACCCCCGGCCTCCGGAACGACGACGACTGATGATTGCGGAACGGTGAAAATGCTGTCTTATTGTGCACTGCTGCTGAACGTGTGTGTGTGAATGTGTGATTTTGTATCAAAAGTTGAAGAAATAACACGTGGAAAGATGGACTAGACCTTCGCTTTTAAAGACGATTTCCCAAGGGTGCGACGAAATGCATTTCAACGTGCGAATGTCTCTACGAGCAAGAACAAACTCCAGACAGCATGATATCATGGATTTTTTTTACAAACAATGACAAGATGTATCGTCCAGATTGTCACACACACACACACACACGCACGGACAAAGTGTTGGTTCCAATGGACAAGTCATGTCGTTTTATGGACATTTTCAGTGGTAGAAAAATTGCAGAACTAACACTCTTAATCGATTCCATTAAACCATTATTGTGGATGTGCAATGGAAAATTGGAGACACTACCAGAGGGAGGAAGGGGGAGGGACAGATAGTGGCCAGAGCCAATCGACACCGGAGTCCGTTACAACCGAAGGACAGTGTTGACAGTGCCAGAGCTGGTAGGAATCGCTACATGGCGCTGCCAGTTTTAATCAACACCAGCCCGGGATCCCGGCTCCGGTGGGAAGAGTGCACAACACATTTTTCTACATTTCCCTGTGTGATTGTGGTCCTTCGATCGTCCCTCAGTTTCCCCCCTTCAACAGCTGCACGATGCAATGCACCAACCCCTTTCCGGTCCATCCCAACCACCGGGAAAAGGCGTCAAACGATGGATAAGCGTTTTCCAGTAGAGCTTGCCGAAAAACCGGACCATAATTTATGCAGGAAGCTGCTGCACACTCGGCCAGTGTCTGCCGGCGACGACGACGAGGACGACGACGAAGGTAATGCATGTCAGCTGTGCTTTTTCTCTCTCTCTCTCTCTTTCGCTTGTCAGTTGATTTCCGTGCAATAATTTGTTTAATTATTCAATACAAACGATTGCAGCCAGCTCGACATGGATATCGCTGCGCGGAAAAGCGCGAGGAAAGTTTACAGAAAGGAGGAGCAAAATAAAAAAAAACGGAGAAAGATATAGAAGAAAAAACGAACGAAACCGACTGTTTCCAAAAACATGGAAACTGCATCAAGCCGGCTGTCGGTCAGTTTTCGGGCTGTCGAAGCCGTCTTCCGTGCATCTCCCCCCTAACTGAAAGTCTTCTGGTTGGCTTACACACAACAAGGTCAATAATTTGCATACGTCAGCATCCATCCGTAAGCCACTATCCATCGAACAGATGGATGGAGGTGCGGGAAGAGGGAAAAGCATTGCCCAAACTGTCAAACGATGGGTTGTCACGCTGTCAATGGACGGCGGATGGAGCCGCGACCAACAAACGACGAACCCCCGCGGTTGAGTGCAAATTCAAGCGTTATGGAATCGTTGACAGCGGTGTGGCAAAGCGTATTGCCGGCTCTTGCTGCTCCCTGTTCGTACGGTTTGTGCAAGCCTTTCAAACGTTTACAATCAGACTACCGGTGGCGGCAGTAATTATGAATGCGCGAAATTGTGGCACATGTATGCAATTAGCTCGCTCAATCAAAAGAACGATCTGCAGTCGGAATATGGACGTGCAGGAACAAGGCTTTCCCATTAGTGTTTGTGAATATGATGGTTCAACGGTGTGTGTGCGAAAGTGTTTTTTTGTTTTTGTTTTGCGTTGTCTTCCCGGATGCATACATTATGAGAGCGATTTGGCCATCCATACTACAACAAAGATTGTAACGTTGAAAGCTCTTTTGGCATAAATTGTCAAAGAAAATGGCATGTATGTTATATGTCCCGGTTGTTACCAAAGTTTCGCATACGCAGCTTGATAACATTGGTCAAGGCAAAACAGCTAATGTAATGGAAACAAAAGTAGACAAGCAAATCATCAACATGTAACCGTGAAGATCAAACGATCAACGTGTGAATATACGATACAGCTTTGCTTTTTTAAACTTTGGTAGGGATTTGTGAGGTTTTTTATCAACCTTATTTAGTCGCTTCAGGGTTTGCGACAGTTAGTGCTCAAATGAATTTGATTTTGTAGATTTTTAATAATTATATTTCACATAACTCTTATCCACAATGTGAATGGTATATGTGCCAAAAGCAAGAAGCAACAGCATTCCGCAACTACATGCAAATTTACAGTAAATTACATATAAACAAAAATATTCAAATTTACGTTTATTTCTATAGTTGGGAAAAGGATTATTCATTCGCTTGGTATCGAGTGATCTACATTCAGGTGTTTAGTATGTGAGTTATTGTCGAAAACTAACCCTTCATATTTACCTCAACTCGATCACAAAAGCTCAATTTATTGACGAATGTTTGACAAGCTCGTGCCCATTTTGATTCCAAAAAATAAATCTCAAACATTTGCTACAACGATTGACAATAAAATTAAAAAAATATATACTAATTTTAACGTGTTATTGCAAAAAAGTAAAATCAGAGGAAATTATGTAGAGTTAAACCGTGTACAATTTAATTATTTAGCATCTATCTATCCCTTGATTGGCCTTAATTGCTGCTAGAAAATGTCTATTTAAAAAAATAATATTAGAAATACACACTTTCACGCTCATATACATAAGCATCTCGGAAAAGAATGAGTATATAATGTACTCCACAGTCGTAAAAATAAGCAATCAAAATATTGATACATTGTTTTTTTCAGTAATTTACCCAAATACATAGCTTTTTGGTAAGATGCAATCTCCCCCTCTATTAAAACAATATCTAATATCCGTTGTTGTTTACTTCCGCACTCGCTTATGTCCCAAAATTCGCGAAACCATATGCGCGCTGCTGCTGCTGCTGCTAATGCCAATGGCAACTTGACGCTTATATACTCGCGAAGGCAACGAAGAAAACGTTCGAATGGATGCACATCCACTACTGCGCTGGATGCACGGGACGGATGGCACATGGCTCACATGCATTTGTGTACCCCAAAATCGGTCGTCCTCCAGTGCGCGCACGTGTCGCACTAGTACATAGATCGATCGACCCTCTCTCTAACCGGAAAGCTCCCATCCGCACGGTGAGCTTTGTTAAGCTTTCGCCGAGATGCGATCAGTTGGTATCAGTTGTGTTCTGGCCACGAGCGTGGCGGGTCGTTCTATTCTGCCCACTGTGCTACTGGTGTGGTGTGTCTGTTGCGATGTTGGTGTAGTGTTTGGATGTGATTCTAGTGCAAATAGTGTGTTGCGTGGTGGTGTTATGATTGCACAAAGTCCAATAAGGTAAGGTAGTTTGTAGTTAGTATATTATAGGCCTTTTACCTCCCAAAATCAAAACCACAGCAAAGTGAAACTGTACGTATACGTGTGATGTGTTTGTATAAAATTTTGATTGTTGCTCAGAAAGCCGTGTCGATTAAGCAATTCGCTTTCGGGCAGTAATCAAAGTCAAATACAACACTAACTCTGCATTGTCTAATCGCTCTATACTTCCCAAACAAGTAGTATTAAGAATAGCTAAGCATTGATACGTATTCGAGTCGAGTTGGCATATCGATAGGGATCCTAATCAAACTTTATATTCCTAACGAAACCGTGATGTGATCGATGTGAACACTGTATTGGTCGAGACAGCTGCTTGAACGTATTTTGCAGGTTCTATGGTTATATTTCTATAAATATGCGGTGTATGCAAAAATGTCAAAGTTTTTTTAGAAAAATGATTTTCCGACATTTTGATCTCGACTTATTTCTGTGAGATTTTTATTTGGTGATCACATATCGACACATCGACAACTTGATCGTCGATCGCATAGATATCACCGTTCTTTGGTTGTGGTTACTAGATGGCATTTTTTTAGATATCAGGAATTGACTCGTTCCCAATTAAATGTACAATAGAGAAAAGAGACCATTACTAAATACTAAAATAGCTGCTATTATTATCTATTCTTCTTCTTCTTCTTCTTTGGCTCAGCAACCGATGTCGGTCAAGGCCTGCCTGTACCCACTTGTGGGTTTGGCTTTCAGTGACTAATTGATTTCCCCCCCATAGCAGGATAGTCAATCCTACGTATGGCGGCACGGTCTATTTGGGGATGCGATTTTCTTCTTGTAATTCTACATCCAGCCAACAAAATAGTTTCCATAGCACTGATTATCCATAGCAGGGAAGCCAGTTCTACGTATGGAGACATGGACCATTCGGGTCTTGAACTCATGACGGGCATGTTTTTTTAGGTCGTACGAGTTGACGACTGTACCACCAAACTGGCCTCATTTTATTTGTACTTCCAGCCAACAAAATAGTTTCCATATTAACCTTTACAACATCTTTTCAACAGTCCTTATTAAGCGTTATGACAAGTAAAGTGCCTTTACAGGGTTTCCCACGATTTATTGGTTGGTTCCCATCAATTTTTGGTGGGTTCTTATATTTTTTTGGTGCGTTCCCACGATGTTTTGGCCGTTTCCCAGAATTTTTTGGTCCAATTGTATTGATATCCAATCGGAAAATACCAATAAATTATGGAAACGAACCAAAAATCTATGGGATACGATCAAAAAATCGTGGGAACGCACCAAAAAATCATGGAAACTATATAAGTTTTTGATTGAATTGAGTACATCACAAAATAAATTCAACTCTCAAGTGAGTTAAAAATATTCAAAAAGGCTTTAGTAATAAGACAGTTTTTATTAAATAATTACGCTTTTAGTAAATCAATAGTCGATCAATAATTTACGCACATGGTTGACCTTAAGGTACTCACTCGCTCTATAATGTGGCATGAGATTAACTAATCCCTGGAACACTATGAAATGTCACCGGTACGATCACGATCGCTGCAAATACTAGACCAAACATGTTGCCGAACACGATCATCACTACGCAGCAAGCCAACATTAAACTGCATCGTAGCTACTACACACCGCCGCATCGTACTATAGTTGCGATCGGCAATGTTGTGAATCGTTTCCGAGCGATCGTGTATCTACGCTCACGACCACCAAAAACGCTCCGCTCTCGGGAGCACTCTGGCAGAAATTTCCTTGCGCGGAAAGAACAAGAAGAAAAAAACGCCAACGGTCACGACACGGTTCTCACCGGGAAATGTTTTTCCCGGTAAACGAGCGCATCGCAGCTCCGTCCCGTCCGCAGATCGGCAGTCGATCGGCAAGTGTGAGTTGGGCACGACGAGCTCTCGCCTCTCGTGCTAACACGGGGCCACAAGCGCCATACACATCCGTCAGCGTAGCGCACTACCGGACGGGTCAATCGCACAAATCTACTTTCAAACATCGAACGAACGAAAAGAAAAGACCGAAAAGACAGCGCTCGACGGGCGACAGCGCTGGGCATTCAGCGTTTGTGTAGCCACCATTAGGTAGTTAATTTAGTGTGTGTGTGCGTGTGTTTGTTTTTTCGCAACCCGTTCCCGCTGATCCAGGACACACAAGACACACGCGCGTTCCGTAACCATGTGCAGTTAGTTCCATTTCCTTAACGACGTGGCTAGGCGTGAGTCGAGTGTGAGTGAATGTGTCTATTTTCCCACCGCACGATGGTGAAAGTGCCTAAAATTTCAGCACATGCGGCTGATTAAAATCGATGTTTCTGTGTGTATGTGTGTGTGAAGGTAGAACAATTACACAGGGTGGTGATGAGATTCGAAAAAGGAAGAAGGAAAATGCACTACCTTTTCCCTCACTCATACGCATACACCGATGCGCATTCTTACTGGTTCCCCGGTTTCCCGGAATAGCAAAAAAGCACACACATGCAATGGGAGACAGAGAGCGAGCGAGAGTGACGACAAAGAGGGAGAGTGGAGAAAAGCGAGGAAAACAATCACGATCACACATCGATCGTCACTCGGTCGGTGTCAATCTCATCTCTTGTTTCGAGTTTTTCTCGGTGTCCGCTTGAGAGTTTTTTTTTTGTTCTGACGATGACGGTAAAGTCGTACACACACACACGCACAATGGCACACACTTTTCCCTTGGGATCCAACAACAACAACAACACACACCCCCCCACACAATTGGAGCCGATCTCGATCAGCGCACAGATCACATTTGGAGCTGATTGTAGTTGTGAGTTGTAAAAAAAGGAAAGAAAATCCCGGACACGACCGGGCACGATCGTGCGTGTGCGTATTGCAGTAAGCTCACACCGTCCCGTACCGACCCAAGAAGGAAATTATCCACATAACTTGCTTACTCCTCCTCGTCCCCCCCCAGCCTTCCACCACACAGTTCACGGGGACCTACGTGTGTGTGTGCGTCGATGGACATGGCAGATTGATGGACGTGCCCGTGTGGAGTGTCTCAAAAACCCCTGGCTGGATGTGGTTGCGGCTGCCGCTCGGTCGGGCAATTTTGGTGCGCAAAAGGTGCGAATGGAGACGCTTGGTTGTCACGCCGGAGACCCAGAGGCTAGGAGCACCCCCCCCCCAAACCACCAACACGTTCGCACGCTCCGGCGGCACCGCGAGCAGCAGCAGCAAGACCTGTTGGCGCAGTCCACACTGCCCGCAAGAAGAAGTGCGCGGACTCGCCCGGACTGTCACTACTGCGCGGCGCGTTGCGCATTGTTGTAGTTGTAGTTTTCTCCAGGGCTGGCCGGCAGCAGCAGCAGCGGCGGCGGCGGCCCGCACCGGCGGGTTGCCACTAAAAATAGTACAATTCGGCCTGGATTTTTGGGGGAAAAAGATGTCGTCGCAACCGTCGCCGCCGTCGTCGCTGCGAGCGCAACGTCTCCCTGCCTGACCGTCTGCCGCACTCGTCGGGGCGGTATCGTCCACACTGCGCCAAATGGAAA
Organism: Anopheles arabiensis; assembly: GCF_016920715.1. Classification (NCBI taxonomy): domain Eukaryota; kingdom Metazoa; phylum Arthropoda; class Insecta; order Diptera; family Culicidae; genus Anopheles; species Anopheles arabiensis. The sequence goes on from NC_053517.1 coordinate 33,105,818, forward strand.
ACGCGCTGGCACAGCCCGGAGCACAACACACGGAGGGCCGCCGACGACGGCGACGTTTGGCGTTCGCTTCTTCGTTCTATTTATTGCTGCGCTGCGGTCCGGACACGCGCTCGCTGCCGCGCCAGTCCATCCAAGCCAACATTGGCGAGCGTGCGGCTGTTTCGCTCCAACCCACTCTCACTCTCTCGCTGTGTCTCGCTCTCTCTCTCTCTTAGATGGGTGTTCTTGTCCCCCTTTTGCCCACACACACACACACACACATGCACTGCTAGCCCGCAGCGATCGTTCGTCCGTCCACGGGAGGGAGGGCCATTTCATTCGCGGTCCGCCGATCGTTTGCGCTAAACGGTGTGTGCTGTCGTGCCCAGCCTCGACCAGCAGCAGCAGCAGCAGCAGTAGTAGTGATAGTAGGTTCGATTGGCTCGAGAATTGGCGCGGGGTGCGGGTCTGCCTCTGCTCACATAATCCTTTGGGGGGACGGCTTCAATCTGTGCGCAACAACAGGGTCATTGAATCGGAATGGGCTCCACGCAGGAACTAGGTGGCAGCTGAGCAGCAGTTGCAGTGTCCCGGGGCTTTTGTATTTTATACGTTCCTTGCGTTTGGTGTGCGTGTGTAGGTGTGTGTGTGTGGCCCAGGCCCACCAGTGCGTTCTGTGTTCCCCCGAACGACCGATGGAAGCGCCTGGTCGTTCACGATCAGTGCGCACATCACCTTTGCTCCACCATCAAGAAAGTCAACGGTCGATCGGTCGCGGTAAAGATCACGATGTGAGCAAGCGATAAGAAAGCAATTAAACACCACTCTCCACTCTGTGTGCCTGTGTTTGTTTGTTTTTCTTTTTTTTTCTTAAGCAACTATCGATATAGGGGGTAATCCGAGGACCTTTTGCTGGCACGGATCACCACCAAAAAAAGCGAAAAAAAAGCAAATCCACCACAGCATGTGATATAAGTGCGCACTCTTCGCAGGGGATTGGAAGAGGGGACTGTGGGGGGGATGTGATCGTTTCGTGTGTTGATAGTCGCGGCCGGCCTGTCCATAGTGAAGCAACAACAACACCAAAAAACCCCATTCAGGCGCGCGAGTGATGTACGATCGCTTCTGGGTGCGCACGCACGAAGTACGGCGCGTGGTGTGTTGAAGTGGTGGTAGCGAATATAAAAATAAACCCGCAACATGTGCCACCCCGCGCGGGTCCACGCTGTGAAGCCAGACCGCCGCCACCGTCTGGAACGTCCGCTGGAACACGTGTTCCATGCACCTTTTGGGTTGCGCGGATCATCCGGGGCGTGTTACTTCTTGGTGGCTTAGCGAACGGTCGCGTGTGTGTGTGTGTGCAAAACCTGGACACCCCCCTGGACTGTATCGATCGTGTGTTGTGGAGCGTTGTTTTAGTTCGTTGCGAATAGTGTTTCTTTACAAATTTGTCCTTTTTTTTGGTTTTCGTTTTCATCCAGTCGACCCCGAACCGAATGTGCGCGTGAGGCAGGAAGTTTTACAGGATTGGTAGCACGCGCACACACACAGGATTGGTGTGTTCAGTGTTCCGTAGTGTACATGCAGCCGCACGCGGTGTGCGCGAAATAGTGGCGCACACATCGCAAAACACCTCCAACCGTGTACAACGACGGGGGGCAAAAGCTGAAAGGAAATCGAATGTAAGTTTGGAATCGTCGCACGAATCACAATGACACGCCCAAAACAAGCCCAAATCAATGGTTGGCTTCTCCCACAGCCCAGCGTATTGCCGTGAGTTGGCCAATTTCGTACCAATCCATTTAGTTGATATAAACGTCCCGCCCTGGAGCAGGCAAGCTTGCAACGATAATTTCTTGGACACCTCTTGGAAGATTGGCCTGACTCACTGCAAGACACTACAGTGTACGCTCATCACTCGGTGTGAGGATCGCCAGCTACTGTCGAGTGGGGGGTATAATTGAAGGAATTTTTCTTTTCGCGTTACGTTGCCCGACTTCCTTCTTTCCGTCGACCCCTTCTCCCCTTCCTCCCTCTCAGCACACACACACACACACACTTGCTGCTGTGACCATTTTCCATCCCCTCCGATCAACCAACCACCCTGTTTTGGTTTTGAGCAGGCTGCTTTTGGGCTGATTCAATTACGATGGCCGAGAAGAGACGTAGGGGGTTAAAAATAAACTTAATTCTACTTTATCCATTTGCGCGCACTAAAGAGAGCGAACAAAAAGAAGAAGAAAATGACACACACACACATACGAATCAGCATCAACAACAGCAACATGACAAATAAATCACACACTCGTCGTTGTCCGTCGGCGTAGTCGTCGTCGTCGTCTGTCGTTGCCGTGCTATGAAAAACCAGCCGATTGCCCGCTGCTTGGCTCGTGGAGGCCAAAAGTAGTGAATAGGAGGCTGCAGTAGTGGGTTTTTGCGCGATCGCGCCTTTACCGACGGCAATGGTCCGCGTACTGTGTATGTGTGTTTTCGAAAGGACACTCACCGAGGGCACAATGCTCTCGATTTCACTCCCCTGCCTATGGCTTTGCTAATGCTGCTAAGAGTCCTTTTATGATCTTACAACAGTACAACAAAACAATGCAGATAGGGTTTTTTTTTGTACGCTTCCTTAGCATCATCGCTAAGTTCTCACCCCATTTCGAAAAAATGCATTGAAAAACCTCCTGCAATCAGTGCCCTTTTTCCTACTCGCCGATCCCCTTTTGGTTGCAAAACCGCCAATGGATGATCGGCGATCGACAAAACGACATACCAACCAACACATTTTTCACGCGAGTTCGTGCGTGATTGATCGCTTGCCGAGCGTGATGTGACATAATCCACCACCAGCACAGCGCCCAGCACAACACGCCTGTGTTCACCGATCGCTCCAACGTGGTGTACAGAAGTGCGTTTTTTTTCATGGTGTTGTATGGCCAAAAAACACACACACTCACACAAACAGACACTCGTGCACAGCCACGATCAGCAGCCGAGTGTGTCGAAGAATCGAAATTAGGAACGCTTCACGCCAAAGCCAGCCAGGCCAGGCATCAGGACAGGCAAAACAGATAGCAATCTAATCACGGATAGCGACAGAGAGAGAGAGCGATAGAGAGCGAGAGACAGTCATACACACACACACTCGAGCCACTCAAGTCAGTCGGGCCAAAGACACTGCGAGATATCTGCGTGATACACGGTGGTGATCGAACGGTGACGCGAATAATGGCTGCCTGAAGATGGGGCAGAGCGGGAGTGGAGAGAGGAGCGGTCCTAAAAATACACTGGACTATCGTAGTAGGATCTTCCCAGCTTCTTCGCAGCTGGTACTACAACACACAGGAGCATCGGGAGCAAGAATAAAACTCCGCTCACAGAACACAGAACAGAAAAATGCAACGATACCAAACACCAAAGTCCCGTGGTGCGTGTGTGTGTGTTTTTTTCGGGTCAACCCGTAGCAGTAAAATGACTTCCTCATTTGGAGAATCTTAAAAGGAGGGATGAGTGGGGGAATTGATGATTCGGGGCACGAGACACACTCGACCACCCGGCGCCGTCAGATAGCAGGATTTACGTAGCAGATGTCACATATTTAGAACTTGCTGCTCCGTGCTGTCCCAGTTCTGGATTGGAGTATGTCAATCACAAAACCTCTCGGATAATGTAGTGGTGAAGCGTTTTGCTACTATTGTACGATCACCTTTGATTATCTGCAAAACGATCGGAGGAATTGTGGTTTCATAGTAGACATTAACTAGAATAATACCAAATTCCAGGTTGGTGATGTTCTACTTTTTGTAGGTATCTTTAAAGTTCTTAAGTAATATAAAGTTCTGAATATGTGTGTTATGAGTCTTTAAGTCGAGAGGGACAGAACACCTTAAGAAGGGGGGATTATGTTATCATTTCTACGAAATATATGTACCGGGATTTCCTAAAGACTTATCTTACAGTCATTTCCGCCAACTTTTGGCTCTAAGGTATCATTTTATCTGAGGCATCACAGTGATCGTTTTTTGACTGCAAGACGATCGTTTTGTTTAGAACGTTTTACGAAGTTTCTGGAACTGTGTGTTGACAATTGTATAACCAATAAATAGATAAATTAATTTTATTAAAATATTACGTTATGCAGTTTTCGAAGTCTTCAAAGTAGTCTACAAAGTGATCATTCATTTCAAAGTTGTATGGAAAGGGTTTTCATGCTTTCCTAATTTCTTAACAACATTGTGAACAAGGCGTTTACAATGGAACAGAACCAAACCATATTTAAAAGTACCATATTTTAAATAGCCTGTGCTGTCCGATACCATTTCCATAAAACTTCTCGGATATGAGAAGAAAGTAATTCTCGACGAATTTTTCAAAGCCGTACATTCTTGCTCATATTTCCGTTGGCAAGTGATTAGTATATCTATGGGTAAGAAGGGGAATGATACAAATTCTTTGTCTTTTTTTTGATTGCCATCGTAATCTAACAGTTTTTGGTATTTGATTCTCATTGGTGTTAATTTGTTGTCTCTAAAGAAGTGTTGATTCTTCCTGATTGTTTTTTGTTAAATTTGTTCTGCCAATTATTTCCCATTTCCTACAATTTTTAAATATTATTTTTCATTACTGTTGGAACGAAGCAAATAAATCGTAGAAACAATTTGAATATGTGGGAAATGATCCAAAAATCGTGGAACGAATCCCAAAAAATGTGGCGAAACAAGAGAAAAACCTTCGGAAACCCTTTACCTTGGGGCATTGTTGATTGTTTCGCTGAAAATGTATAAATTCATATTTAGAACATATTCTAGATTATGTTTATCTTTAAATTTAACAACAAGAGCTACATTTCAATATAATTTTTGCAAAAAAAGAACAAGCCGTGTAAGTTATCCTCAAGTACATACATATCCAATGTATCTGACTGCATCATCAATTCTGTGACCCACTAAACCCACTAAGATATCTCAAAGCAGCTCAAACCTAGCTAATTTGAGAAAAAGAATGCTACAAGACGTGAACAATTTGAACTTGCAGACAAAATTAACAAAAAAACCCGAAAAAATGCAGACAAAATTTACCGACAACGAAAGAGTTATCAAAAAAGATTGATCCTCATCACTGCGACTCTTGGAACAGATCGAGTAGAGTCCGCGCGGATTGTTAATCAAAAACATTCAAACCTTACTTCCTATCCATAAACTGTAGAGATTCATCCAAGGACCACACAGATCATACGACAGTTTTATCATATTCTTCCTTGAGCTTGTGTACTACACACTAGCAAACAAAGAATTAGCACAACGACTTGACCTATCAACGTTTTGGACACAAATCACAACTAAAGTAACTCTTCTAATGTAAGCCTTTCTCATGCAGCTCGTAGAGCTGTTGCAGGGAAAGCATTTTCTCGTGTTATTGTTCGACACAAGTGGCTATTGTTTTCCCGTAAGTCGATCACGGATCGCTGGTACACGTACGCGTGACGTACTGACGATGCTGACTCGGACAAGGACCGTCGACGATCGGACATTCCGCAACAACACAGCACAACATACATACCGTAGCAGCAGTTCGCGCCTCTCGTTGCGTACTTGCATTTGGCAATTGCTCTACGCTTACTCATTAACCCTGCGTCTTCGCTTTCCCCGTTTTCATTCCACCACATCTCTCCCTCTCTCTCTCTCTGTGTCATGCTCTCACACTCTTACACACACACCCACCGTCACACAGCTTGTCCTGTTCTCGTTTGATATCGGGTGGAAATTCGTCGCGTTCGGTGACATTCGCTCGTTGAATCCACACGGCTGTAGCGCGGAGCAGCGGATGGGTCGGCAACGATCATGGCGACGTCGAATTTCCAACGGTACACGACGCAGAGAGCGGAGTTTCGCGCACACACACACACACACAATCTTGCACACCAACTAGGGGGGAAACCAGCAAGGGAGGGGGGGGCTGCAGGGGGTGGCTCACAAAAAAGCGATTGCCGCATTATCATCAGCTTTTGTCTTCTGGGAGGATTTATTTTAAGAAATTCTATCAACCAGCAGCGCGCAGTGGGCAAACGGAATACGGGCAAACACACGGGCAAGCCAGTCAGCCAGCCAGCCAGTCAGTCAGTCAGCCAGCGGCAACCTTTTCGAGCATCAGCAGCAGGCAGTCGTACGGTAGACGAGCATGGAAAATTTAAAAATACAAATCCCGTGCGCCGTGACAGACTGACAAACTGGCTGGCTGGCTTGGTTTTGGCGTTGGCTTTGGCGTTGGCTGGCTAGGTTGGCTGACAGTTTTCGGGGAACGAACGGGCGACGGACACACCAGCGCAACCTACCTAAAAGGGTTCCGTGTCTGTATGTCTGTGTGTGTGTGCTTGTGTTTTAGTGTCTGTAAGAGTGGCAAAAAGGTATGCGCCGCCATGCATTGTTTCGGTGTGAGTTGTTCCCGGTGTGATTATGCCCTCGGATTTCGCGGTTTCCATCCCGTGTGTCCCGGTGGTGCTGGTATTTTTGTTCATTTGGCCAGTTCCTCTCTCTCTCTCTCGCTCTGTCATCTATCCGCCCCATATCCCTCCCTCCTTGCTGCCGATCGAGGACGATCGCGGGAAAATCTAGATCCATCTCCCTCCCCATAAGACGAGATCGAGACGCGCATATCGGTGGAGCAATAAAAACAACAAACCCCATCCCCCCCCCTGTCCTCCAACCCCTCCCAGCAGATAGGGTGGTTGGAGTGTGGTCGTTTTATCCTTCTCTCTCCCACCGCGTCACTGGGCAGTGTTTTGTCCAACGGTCGATTCTTTACCCCGGACCGCGCGTGTGTGTGTGTAGGTCTGTATTTTATTTGCCGTTTGTCACGCGCTCGGTCGTTTAAGTGGCGGTGTGACGGTGGCGATCGTAAACGTCGATCGACACACTCGAGGGGATGGTTTTTTTTTCTCCTGCTCCCGCCTCAGCAAACGGTGTCGTCCATTTTCCATGGCCCGGGTGACGAAAGGGCGGAAGGAAATGAGTAGAAAAAAAAATAAAATTCACAAACACTCAGAGCTCTTGGTAGGACGTGCTACAGTGACATCGGAGGGAGAGGTTCGTCGTCACCAGTCAATGTCCTTACAGTCAAGGTGCATATGAATCACATGTGTGAAGAACCTTGGTGTACTGATGTTGCGGGAAATTATTCGTTTTTTTGTTTTTTGTTAATTTATTCCCACTGCCAAACCCACGTTCCATTAAGAAACGACGGCCGACGGCAGCAAGTGGGAGTGTCTAATCCGAGCGTCTAACGAACGCCCCAGACGGAATGGCTTGGTGGCTGCGCTTGATGCCTTGTCAATCATTGGCGCTTCCTTTTGTGCTTTCTTATGATGACTTGACTTCTTATTGCCTATGCTTGCCATCCTTTTGTTTCGGCAGGTGGTTTTTCTCCGCGAAAGCAAACAGGAAGAAGCATGCAAACAAAGATCGTACCAAGATCGAAGTTATGCTGGTAAAAAGAGAGGAGGGGAGAGTTACTAAAACATTACACCGTATTTTGTGTTTCAATTTTGTTTTAATTCCCCCTTACCCAAATCACTTCCTGCCTCTTACTTTTGCTCAAAAACAGTGGCTCTAAAAATAATCTTATTGTCTTTTTGTCGCGTTTCGTCGTCACCCTGGAAGGGAGGAGGGGGTGGCCAAGCGACCCAACGGATGGGGTGGGGGGGAGGGGAGGGGTGGGGGTACACATGAGAAGGGAAAAATAGAACAAATTAAAGATCACAACCTCCTACCGAAAGACGAGCGCCGCGCTTCCGTGTATCTTGCACAACCGATCTTGCACACATACACACACACACACACACGATCACACCGTGTCTCGCGTCCCAGAAATCCGTATAAACCACCCGCCCGCGTGGAGAAACCTTGCCCCCCTCCCGGCCCTGTCTTCCATCGTGTGCCACATCTCGCCATCCAACGAGATGTGTTTTTCCTCTCGCGATGTGTTTTCTAAATGCTCGCTCTCTCGCTTGGTGGCGTTATTTTTGTTGCTTGCTGCCTCCCTCCCCCCCCCCCTCCTTTATCTCCGTTTGTCCGTCCGATCAAGTCCAAATTTTCCGCCACCCAGCAGAGAGCGAATGGAACTCGTACGATCGTACACACGATCGTTGTGACACTCTCTCTCTCTCTCTCTCGCTCTCTGTTTTCCGCGAGCCGCTCAGCGATACGGATCGCGAAAATCCCTTCCCCCCCCCCCATCGGTAGTTGTGTGTCTGTGTACAACACCACCACCACGACTGTGTCTCAGTGTCAGTTGCCCTGAGCTCCACATTCCACGGTGACGGTGTGCCATCCTCCGGCCGGGGATCTGCTCTTCAAGCTGCGGGGAGAAACATTCCCACGACACACCGGCCCTAACAAGTGGTTGGTGCGTATCGCACACGCAACATGGGAAGGAAATATCCTCACAAACTACATACACACACAGCGAAATGATCGTACACATCGTATGACCCGCCCGGGAAGACAGAGAAGCGGGTGAAACGGAACGAAAAGCTCGTCGCCATGTGCGCGAAAATCGCCAATCGAAGGGCGCCCGACGCCACTAGTGTTTGTGTGTCTGTGATTGTGCGTTTGATCGGCGTTTGATCGGCATTGTCGTGTTCGCGCATTCGTTCGCGTACGGCGATTCGCCACACGTTGGAGCGTTTGGGCGCTTGTGTGCATCGCGCAAATGTGCTAAAAGGTTTCGCATTTCTTTCCTTTCTCTCGATACCGTTTGCAGCGCGCGTTTCCGTCCGTTCGCTGAAGTGACCTAAAATTGGCCTTTATTTTTAAAAATGGACACCGCAAACACGCACCCACTTGGAGGTCGGCCCGGTAGCTGCACCGGAGGAGGAGGTGTCGGTGGTGGTGGTGGTGGTGGTGGCGGTGGAGGAGGAGGTGGTGGAAGAATGCCAGGAGCAGCGGGCAGTTCAAGTCCGCAGCAGTTCTGCCTTCGATGGCACAATCATCAGGTAAGAGAGAGAGAGAGACTGAATGCCCAATTCCGGCCCCGCACCAACTAAACTTGCTCTAACCTATCCTGCTAGGCAAGCCTGCTCAGCTCGCTGCCGCTGCTGCTCGACCAGTCGCACCTTACCGACGTGACGCTGATGGCGGAGGGGCAGAAAATTAAGGCGCACCGGGTCGTCCTGAGCGCCTGCAGCACGTTCTTCTCCGAGCTGTTCCGCACGCTCGATGGCGCCCAGTACCCGGTGGTGGTGCTGCCGGGCGCATCGTACCACGCCGTCGCCGCGCTGATCACGTTCATGTACTCGGGCGAGGTGAACGTGTACGAGGCGCAGATATCCGTCCTGCTGTCGCTCGCCGAAACGCTCGGCATCAAGGGGCTGGCCGACTTTAACAGCGTAAGTACAATGCATGACTCTGTAGCGCCCTGTGTATAACACGGTTGTTTGCCCTGACGCTTCCAGAACCCGAACAAATCCAGCACACCGTCGACGGAAGCGTCGTCGTCGCGGGACTCCGACGTACCGTCGCCGTACCATTCGATGAAGGTGTCCTCGCCGGTCGACAACTACTTCGCCCGCCCGTACGCGTTCGGGGCGGACCTGTTCGAGATGCGCCACGGGGCGCAGGCACTCAATCTGATCACCAACGCGGGCGGCTCAAATGGAGCGGCAGCATCGAACAGTGCCGGCACGGGCAGTGCCCCGCACAGCGAAGGATTCGCCGGCAACAACGCCGCGCACACAATCGCAGCCAATCTTTCCACCAGCAAGTCCGGCGACCTTTACGCGCGGTTTGAAGCCGAACGGAACGAGCAAATGTCGGCGGAAGCACTCTGCAAGCTGAACGAACTGAACCTGCACGCCGAGAGCGCTCTGCTGAAGGAGAAACAACAACAGCACCATCTAAACCGGTCAGCCACGCCGGTACGCATGGCGGGCTACGCGCAGCAGCACGCGAACTCGCCCCACAACACCGCCGCTGCCGGTGACGCCCGGTCCGTCGTCGAGTCGGCACTGTTCGGCAGCTTTGGCAACGACAACGGTCGGGATTGCAAACTGTCCGCAAATGGACCGCTTCTGCTCGGACTGAAGCTAAAAGAGGAAGACCTTTCCGACACCATGCACCACCATCAGCTCAACCAATCGTACGGTTCCGTCCCGTCCACACCGACCGCACAAACGCCCGGGCTGGAGGATGCGGGGCGCGTTTCCCAGCCGAGCGCCGCGACGCGCAAAACACTGGCCGCCCAGGACACGGCCACGAGCAAGCGCAAAAAGCTGGAACAAATCACGGAAAGCCTGATCGAAACGCTGAAACAGTCCACCGAGTCCGGCAACAAGCTGCCGCTGCACCTGTTCAGCAAACCGCCGACCGTGACGCCGGTCAGCAGCACGCAGAACCCGTACCTGGCGCACCATCACTTCCTCACGAACGAGAGCGCCTCCAAGACGCCGGAAAACTTTAGCCTCGAGTCGTCGCACCCGAACGCCGCCTCGAACGCGAACGCGCTGCGCGCTTCGCCTTCGATCGCGACCGCCACCACGCTCGGCACGGCCGCGTCACCGACGACGACCGCACCACCCGGCACCGGGTCGCTGCTCGCGCTCACCCCCTCCTCCTCGCCCGCCAGTGCGAACGAAAATCTGATCAAAACGCTTCACATTACCCATCCGGCGCAGGTAGCCGCGCTGCAGCAGCAGCAGCAGCAGTCATCACAGCAATCAGCCACGCAGAAGCCTCCCTCGTCGAAGCTGTACGCCACGTGCGTCATTTGCAACAAGCAGCTTAGCAACCAGTACAATCTGCGCGTGCACCTGGAAACGCACCAGAACGTTCGGTAAGTATCAGAGTGGGGGGGAGATTGTTTTCTTATTGGAAAGTTTGTTTGTATGTGTAACTTTGTGGCTTACCCAATTTCGCAGCTACGCTTGCCAGGTGTGCTCGCACGTGTCGCGGAGCAAGGATGCGTTGCGAAAGCACGTCTCCTACCGCCATCCGGGCACACCGAGCCCGTGCGATCCGGACACGAAGCGGAAGCGCTCGAAGGGCAACGCGTACAGCCAGCTGGCGAAGCAGGACGGGCTGGCGGAGCAGCAGGCCGCAGCTATCCTGAACCACCACCAGCAACAACAGCAGCAGCAGCAGCAACAACAGCAAGCAAGCAATCTGCTTGCCAACCTAACAGCGCAGGGTCCGCTACCATCGTTCCTGCAGTCGATTGCCGCGCACAACAAATCGGCCGCCCTGCTGTTCAACCAAACGGTGTCGGTGGCGGCACTAGCACAGGCAGGGCAGGCCTGCAACCCGGCCACATCCACCACGCCACCCGCGCCAGCCGGTGGGCCAGCCGAACTGGGCGCGACGCCGGGCAAGCGGGATGCCACCACCGGTGCCACGGGTTCGGGCGAGACGGACGGTGTCGAAGACGGACGGCCCAAATCGGCACCCGATGGGAAGGTGGACGATTCGAAACCGGATGACCACCCATCCGCCCAAACGACCAAACAATCTGACAAAGACATTTAAAAAAGACCCCGACGCTGTTGTGCCGTACTCAAGTGGGAGGAGAGAGAAAGAGAGAGAGAGAGAGAGAGGAAGGAAGGAGTCCAACACCGGCTAGACATGGTGCCAGGAAATGAGAGAAAAAGAGATAGAGAGAGAGAGAGAGAGAGAGAGAGAAAGAGAGGAAGAAACATGCAGCCACCCTTGCCCGGAAAGGCAAAATGCTGCGGAATTTTACTGAAAAAAGACATTAGGTTTTAACGCTATTTAACTATACATACGCCGTAATGGCGCTAGTGCTAATACGAGATACGAGTTGATGTTGGAGTGTATACGCGCAAGCATCCCCTCATCCCCCACCCCTATCTACAAGCGTGGCATTCGGAAGGCCCCGTCACCCACACCGTCCTTCGCCAGCGCAACGGTTTTGCGCAAACTTAGGCAAAATTTACGATTTTACATCTCCATCTCCAGCTTGAATTTCGTATTGTTTTACTAAGTTTTTCTTAATTTTCGTGTTTCCTTCTTTCATTTTTTTTACGCACAGATTATTTCCCTTTATTTCCCCTCAGTTGTACTTAAACTTGTTCCCTAGCTGTGATAGTAAGACAATATTTTTGTATAGACCTGTAAAAGCTCTTTGCGTAAGACCTTTGTTTCGACCGATCCTACTGCAATCGGCCAGCATAAACGTTGGGAATCGCGTGGCTCAGATAGCGTACAGTTTTTTAGGCTTTCGGTTTCGTCCAACTCAGCTGCTGCTGCTGCTACTATTTCTCACACTCAGTACACCCACACTGAGGTAACAACAACCTATGTGCCTTACTTCATAGTAGAAAAAACACGCACTGTTACATTTAAAAGCTCTGCTACCTCACAAAATAGAGAGAGAGAGACAGCCGTAGATGAAACATCCAGGACCGAATGTACCACTTCTTCGTCGTGGTTGCCATGGAGCGTTTAGGAAAGAGAAACGTGTAAGCGGCTGTACTGTATAGCGAAATTGCGCGTCCCATTTTATAGCTGTCGATCGTTAAGACGGACGGAACCTTCTTCGAACACTTAAAAGACATTTAATTACCTACCCAGCGCCTCTCGCACGTTAGTGTTGGACCTTTTCGCGAGAGGCCAGTTTTTCTTTCCACCCCATATGTAGTTTTCCCCCCGAATTGAGTTGTTTTTGGTGTAGCTATTATTTCAAAAACCTCTACTACCCCAATCACACGGGAGGGGCACGTGGGGCCCCTCCTCTCCCGCTCCACCATATATTTATATTCGATCTAGTCTTTTTACCCCTTTATGCGCTCTCCCTCACCCCCCACTCCTACTGCCCACGCACATCCAACGCCATAAAAAGCTGGCACACTACAGAGGGTGGAGTGGGGTGGCATGATTCGGTGGCACCGAGGATGGAAACGGGGGTTTGACAAAAAAAGAGGACGCAATACAGAAGAAACATAAGAAAAGACAAACCTTTCTCTTTTAAGGATAATGGATAGGTTAGTAAATTTAAATGATATTTGATAACACCTTATATTACCACCAGCCGGGGCAGAAAAATGTGTTCTTTTTCTCTCCCGAGCCGCGGTTGGTTAAGACATGCGCGCGCACACACACACAAACCCTGCGCGAACCTGCACTGCACACCCCACCACCGTTACCTACTGCGCTTACGCCTACCGTCGTACAGGAGGGAAGGGGAGGAGAGAAGAAAGAACGGTTCAATGTTACCAAAACGGGATCGAAGTGCACGGACATCACCAGTTCGCAGTAGGCGCGGTAGGGTGGGTGCGAGACAGGTGTTATTAAGAAGCTCTATGGCCTCTCTGGAAAAGAAATTAGTGAAAATCTGTTTTAATGAAGTATAAATAATGTTGACCTGTTTTTTTTTGTAGACCACTGTGTTGAAACGAATCATAAACTAAACTAATACCAGTACACAAAACACACACACCAAAAGTAACAAAACTCGTGTTTTAAAATTTTATAATAAAACAAGTTTGTTCAATTGATGCGAAAGAAAGTGCAGTTTAATTCTATTCAGTTCGTGTGAGTTTCGCAAAGAGGAGAAAAATCGTAAGAAAATATGGAAAATGATCAGGACGACATCGTCCTTGTTTGAATTCTAACGGCCAACAAAACTGCAGTGTGGAACCTTACAAATGTCAAATAGATACAGCTAAACGGCTGTACCCGTCGGTATTCAAAGTCGATTGTGTAACGAAGGAATGTTCCAGGGCACTGCCACCGGATCCCGCAGAAACAATCAGAATGCATTGGAATCATTTATGTACCAATCCCCTTCAAAGCTGTGTTCTAACGTATCCACATTTCACAAGACTCCTAGAGTTACTGCGCCGAAGGAACGTCTTGTGACAGGTTATCCTGTTGGAATTTGGCAAAAATGGTACGACAGTGTACGATAACGCACTTCTGACTGCAGTACTCATCGAGCCACTCCCAACTCTCGATCGCTCGATTGTTGCAACCCGGTCTAATGCACTGTTGCTGCCCTTTCGACGGATTGGAATGCTGCGTTGGAAGCGGATCGGATGGCTGCATCTCTTGCAACTGTTGCTGCTGTGGTTCCAGCAAGTCTGCTACATCCAAGTGCTGCAAAAATATACCATTCCCCGTGCTTATGCATATATATTTTTACGTATCAGTGATCGTAACCTACCTTTGGTGTTGGTTGGACGTGCTCCTCGAGTATCATGGCCTCCTGGATCTCCTGCTGGTTGGTCAGCAGTGGCTGATCAGCAATCGGCACCGGTAGCACCGGCAGGCTCTGTGGTACAGCACTGACCGGAACCGGTTGATGCTCCTTTTGCTGTTCTTCCGATTGCGTCACTATCTCGAGTTCTTGAATGTGTATTATGGTGACATTTTCTAGCGGCTGCTCCTGTACGGTGTGTACATTTTCATTCATCTGAACTACCTGAATCACAGCACCGGTTTCGCCGCTCACTACATTCATGTTGTTGTCTTCCATGCGCCACAGACTGTTTACGGAAAAGGCAGTTTTTGAAACGCACCAACGCGAAGAGGTCTTTGTTAGGGCTTTATGAAGCTAAATAGCAACAAAACTAATCAATTCTCACGATAGGGAATGAACGACGCGCGAACGGCGAATGCAAACAATAGGCAGGTCACTCCGGAATTATCCCGAATATCGTAGTAAAATAAAACATTTCGATGAAGACCGCCCATTGTGCATGTTCAGCAGACAGCCGAGGTGAACAGAGCGCGCTGTGTGCTGTATCAACCTTGACCGAGCACGAAAAGCGCGCGTCAAACGTCAAACACCCAAACAAAAATCCGCGCGCATGTTGTCGGAGCACTCTGTCCGTGTTTTTGTGCGAAACAAAAGTGTTTGTATTGTAAATTTTCAAAGTACTCTAGCTAGTTTGTGTGCCCGCTGAGCAATGTCGAAAAGCAAGGAAAAGTTTCCCAGCTCCCCAAACACACTGCACAACTACTTTGCCCGTTCGCCAGCCAGTACGAAGAAACCCCCGGGCGCCAACCCATCAACCCCTACGAGTGCGCTTGCCGCTGGGCCAAAAGCAATCTCCTCCGCCTCCTCCCCTCAAGCCAACAGCGGTACACCGAAAAGCTCGAAAGCAGCCGTAAAGAAGGAAATCGAATCAGCTGGCAAAGAAAAGCGTCCCGCCGTCGTAAAGCCGGACGCCGACGAGGGAGACGACGAGCCGATCGGAACGCAAAAGAAGCGTCGCCGTATCCTGCTGCTGGATGATATATCGGATAATGAGGAGGAGGATGCAGGCGGTCGCAACAACGAGAACAAACCGAACAACAATAACAATCAGGAAGGGTACGATGAGCAGACGGGGACGAAGCGGTTCGCGCTGCTTTCGACCTTTGAGCGGCCATTAGAAACGGCTGACACGAGCGAAAGGCAGGCAGGCAAGGGGGAGAAACCGCTCGGCGGAACGGACGAGGGACCGGTGCAGAAAAAGATCAAGCTGGAAGCGCTCGCCGAACCGCACGACGAGGACCCCGGAGCCGTGCTGGACGAGCCGACCGTTTGGACGCACCAGAAGCTGGACTTTTTGAAGCCCAACAAAATCAAGGACATTCACGGCAACCGGCCGGGCAGTGAGAAGTACGACAACAGAACACTGTTCGTGCCCGATTCCTATCTCAACACGCTCACACCGGTAAGATTGAACAAGCCTACCCGGCGCTCTTAAACAAAAGGCATCTTAAGCTCATTTCCTACCACTTTGCTTTTCCACACAGGCCATGCGACAGTGGTGGATCTTGAAGAGCAAAAACTTCGACTGTGTGCTGTTCTTCAAGGTGGGCAAGTTTTACGAGCTGTACCACATGGACGCCGAGGTGGGTGTGACCGAGCTCGGGTTCAGCTTCATGAAGGGAGAGTTCGCGCACTCCGGCTTTCCCGAGGCGGCGTACGACCGCATGTCGACCACGCTGGTGGAGAAGGGCTACAAGGTGGCGCGGGTCGAGCAGACCGAAACGCCGGACATGATGCAGGAGCGGTGCAAGGTCGAACGCACGACCAGCAAGTACGACAAGGTCGTGCGACGCGAGATTTGCCAGATCACCGTTATGGGTACGGAGGTGTTCGGGCAGCAGGTTACCATCACGGCCAACCATCAGCCGCGGTACATGCTGGCCATCACGGAAAGTGGCCGCCAGGGGACGGCGGGCTGTCGGTACGGCGTTTGCTTTATCGACACCTCGATCGGACTGTTCCATCTCGGCGAGTTTGAGGACGATAATCAGCAGTCCCGGCTGCTTACGTTCCTGTCGCACTATCCGCCGGTGCTGGTACTGCACGAGCGAGCTACGCCGTCCGAAGGGATGCAGCGCATCTTCAAAACATTGCTAGCGAACGTCAAGCGGGAAGCCCTCACGGCCGGGACACAGCTTTGGACGGGCGAGAAAACGCTCAAGTATCTGGCGGAAACCGTCTACGGGGGTTCGTCGAGTGAAGGGTCCAAATGGCCAGCGACGCTGCGCACCATGCTGGACGAGACGGACAGTTTGGGATTGACGCCGAAGGAATCGTATCAGCTCGCGCTGAAAGCACTGGGCGGGTGCGTCTGGTATTTGCAGCGATGCCTGCTAGATCAGCAGGTCCTATCCCTTGCCACCTTCGAGGAGTACGTACCGTTGGATGAGCATAGAGAGGCAACGGAGACGATCGCACAGCGGATAGATGATGCTGCAAGAGCCAAACGGTTCATGGTGCTGGATTCGATCACGTTAAACAACCTGAAGATCGTCGGTTCGGAAGGCTCGCTGGTGGACCGGATGGACCACTGCTGCAGCAAGTTTGGCAAGCGACTGCTGTACAACTGGGTGTGTGCGCCGAGCTGCATAAAGGAGGAGATCCTGCAGCGACAGGAAGCCGTGACCGAGCTGATCGAGAACGTGGACTTGCTGCAGGATGTGCGTCAGATACTGGGGCAACTGCCGGACATGGAACGGCATTTGGCGCAGATTCATGGCTTTGGGCTCGCGCTCCGCGACCATCCCGCCCGACGGGCCATCCTGTACGAAGAGCACGTGTACGGGAAGAAGAAGATGCGCGATTTCATCGCCACGCTCAAAGGGTTCCAATCGCTGCTCCCACTGCCCCAAATGTTTGCCAGCGTACACTCGCAGCTGCTCGTTCGCCTCACACAGAAAGCTAACTCCAACCCGGCCGGTGCCTTCCCGTCGATGGAGAAGCAGATCGAATTCTTCGAAAGCTCGTTCGACCACGAGAAGGCACTCAAGAGCGGCAGCATCGTGCCGGAGAAAGGGCTCGACACGGAGTACGATGCGATCGAGCAGGAGATCAAAGATTTGAACGCCGAGCTGGAGGCGTATCTGGCGGAGCAGAGCAAATTCTTTGGCTGTACCGTCAAGTACTTCGGCAACGACAAGAAGCGCTTCCAGCTGGAGGTGCCGGAGGGCAGGGCGAAGAAGGCCACCGGCGACTACACGCTCGAGGGCACCAAGACGGGCAAGAACGCGACGAAGCGGTTCCACACGGAGGAGACGCGTCGCTTCCTGAAGCAGATGATGCTGCTCGAGGACCGCCGAAAATCGGTGCTGAAGGATCTGGCGCGACGAATCTTTGAGCGGTTTTCGCGCGACTACGACATGTGGAAGGGCTGCATCGAGCTGGTGGCCACGCTCGACGTGCTGACGTCGCTGGCGGAGTACGCCCGCACCGAGGGCCTCTCGTGCGTGCCGGTGCTGCTGAGCAAGGACGAAACCATCGGGGGCAAATCGTTCATCGAGATCGAGGAAGGCATCCATCCGTGCCTGTCGAGCGAGGCGGCCGAAAATTTCATCCCCAACGGTACGGCTATCGGGGGCGACGGGAAGGCGAACCTGGTGCTGCTCACCGGCCCGAACATGGGCGGCAAGAGTACGCTCATGCGGCAGGTGGGTTTGCTGGCCGTGCTGGCCCAGATTGGATCGCGCTTGCCGGCCGAAGCCTGCCGCATGACGCTGATCGATCGCATCTTCACGCGGCTCGGTGCGAGCGATGACATTATGGCCGGCCACAGCACTTTCCTGGTGGAGCTGAACGAAACGTCCGCCATCCTGAAGCATGCCACCGCCGACAGTCTGGTGCTGCTGGACGAGCTGGGCCGGGGCACGGCAACGTACGACGGGACGGCCGTGGCCGGTGCGGTCGTCCACTTTCTGGCCGATCTCAAGTGTCGCACCATGTTCTCGACCCACTATCATAACCTGGTGGACAGCTTCCACGAGGATCCACGAATCGCACTGGGGCACATGGTACAGTTGTACGATGGAGGGGGAAAAAAGGATGTAAATATTATAGTTTTTCTTTTGTCCTCTTTTAGGCCTGCATGGTGGAAAACGAAGAGGGTGATGATCCCACGCAAGAGACGGTCACGTTCCTGTATCGCTATACCGATGGGGCATGCCCGAAATCGTACGGATTCAATGCAGCCAAGCTGGCGGGAATGCCCACAGCCATCATCAAGCGTGCGTACGAGGTGAGAGTAGTCAGCGTGATTTCGATTTGAAGCTCTCTTAACCCTAATGGCTTCTGTTTTCCCTGCTTTTCCCCCTTCTGTTCTAGCTCTCTAAAACTGTCGAAAAGGAAGCGCTTAAGCGCAAGATACTGATGAAGCTACTCAAGCAAGCACCACAAAACGAGATCAAGGATCTGGTGGTGAAGCTTAAATCATTCCAGTTTTAAGTGTGTCCGAATGGCTTTTTTTTAACTATCTTCATGTTAACCACTATTAATCCACACCACCATACACCACTCAGTATACGTTTAGACGTTACGTGCCATAAGTACAAATTGCAAACGAATGAAAATACATACGCTGAAAATTCGCTGCTTCCCGCAGGACAAAACCAAACAAAAAAAAAAACTGCACTGCATTCCTTGTCATTGTCATACGTTTCTTTTATCTACATCAAAAAAGGTAATGTATTTGAAAAATAGTTTAAGTAACATAATTCCCTCCCTTGGCGCGCGGAATCGGTCTGCATCGCCACACGTTGGTGCCGCCTCGCCAGGAGTTTAAAATGGTGTACTGACTACGAAGAAACATATGTAAGTCGATTCCCCTCTTGCATCCGTCCTCATTCCTTCGGCTCCTATTTCGGTACAGCATTTGCCTACTTGTTGCCTTTTCTTCTTCTACTTCTTCTTCTTTTGTTTGTTTGGAAGGAACATAAAGCACTTCTGACTGCCTAATTCCGCTTATCCGTCTGTCTGTTCTGCTGCGTCTGCTGCTGCTATACTAATTGTTCGCACGCCTGAATACTGTGTGAGCAAAGTGTGTGTTAGTGTGTGTGTGTGTGTATCAACTCCCTCGCTACTCCCCGGTCCGGTGTCCGGTGTAAGAGACCACCACACCATAATTCGTTTGACTTGTAAAATAAATAATATGCTAAATAACTAGCTAACTAACATAGTAAGAAGCATCTCGTCGGCGAACTCTGAATGCTACCTGAAAATGAATACTAAAACTCGTTTGTGCTTGTCCGGAGGGGGCACGTGAGCGTCACCCCACCGCACAGATCCTCGCAAATCTACAAGCATCCCAAAAGGAAAAACAAAGGAACTTTGCTATAACAATACAATATACCGTGCCTTCCTGCCCATTGTTGCAGCCTTCGGGGTCTTGGGTAAATGTGGCGCAAAACTAAAAACCCGAGCGACCCCATCATCCGGACCGGCGAAATGTACGCGCGCCCTCCACGCTCATCGGCTGTCGGCCACCATCGGTTTCTCTGGATTGCGCGCCCGGAAATTGCGCCAGGAGCCGTTTGTGCAGACGCCCGGTCCGCGCCACCACTCGTTGATGTCGTCGTACGATTTGGGCCGCCGGAAGGAGGCCTCATCGTGCAGCATGGCGCAGACCCGGCACCAGTAGTACGTGTTGATGAACTCGCCCGTACCCTTCCACTTGAAGTACGAGTTGTACAGCTCGTCGTTCCGGTCGAGCAGGTGCAGATACTCGGCCAGCTCCTTCGGCGAGCCGAACTCGTCCACGTGGATGTAGGACTTCTGGGGCGAGCTCGCCTCGTAGTCCTCGGGCCGGGCGCCCATCACGATCGGCAGCACGTTGCGCGTTAAGGCATTGACGAAGAACTTCTCCGTGATGTAGTCCTTGCAGTTGGAGTTCTCGAAGGCAAGGTAGAACTTGTAGTCACGGTCCAGTATCTCGAAGCACCGTTCCGCCGTGCTGCGGGAGCACTTGAACGTCCCGCAGGCACCATAGATATCGACCTGGAAGGATTGGTGGGAAAAGGGCAAAACAAACAAACAAATCAATGCTAATCGCATCGGTACGATAGAGCGATGTTCGTCGTACCTGAATGTACTTCTGAAGCTCGTGAGCGTACTGAAGGCGCCCGTTGCGCGCGCCACAGTTGGAAACGAACCAGGCCACCTTGCGCGTCTTGTTGAGCGCGTAGTTGCGATCCTGCTCCACCTGCCGTATGCGAGGATCGAAGTATTCCCACTTTTCGTACGGTGCGACAATATCGCTGTCTTTCCTGTTTTGTTTTTAGAAGTCAAACATCATTTCCATTAGATTTCAATGATTTCCAAGCAAACAACAAAAAATGGGCTTTTGGGCCCGGTTCTAGTGATGGGAAAAATGAAGATTTCGTCGGAATCGATTGCGGCTAGCTCCAAAATCGATTCCAGAATCGACACCGGAATTGGTTCTGGAATCGGCCCCGGAATCGGAATTGGTTCCGGAATAGAAATCAGCATCGGAATTTGCTCCGAAATCTGGATCGGCTTCGCAACGGAGTCGGTTTCGTCATTTTCATAAGAATAGGCGTTTGGGTCCAATAATGCCAAGTATGTATAGCCGCAAACAATCAAAATTTACTTGTAAACGATCCTGAACATTCCCGGACTGATTTCGCTTCTGAAACTTATTTCAATTCAAGAACTGATTCTCATTTCGGAGCTAATTCCATATCTGGAGTCAATCCTGATTCCGTTACCGGGGCAAACTGTGATTCGTAGATTCCCGATTCTGATTCCGGATTCGACTTCGGAATCGGCTCGGGAATTGACTCCGGAATCAGCTTCGGAATCGGCTCCGGAATTGATTCCAAACCCGGAATCGGAATCTGGTAGGTCCGATTCCGAGCTCCCACCAACTACTACCCTCCCCGTACCTATACGTGGCGGTCCAGTTGAACACGTCCGGATACTTCACGTGCTGCGTGTGGTACGGGCACTCGAGGAAGTACATCATGTAGATCTGGTACGGCGACCGCGGCACCGACGGCGGTATGTAGTGGTCCTTGTACAGCACCAGATCGGCCGTCGAGGCCTTTTCCCGCTGCGCCGTAATGCTGCAGGTGGAAACGGGACACTTGGAGCTGAGAAACACGTCCCGCCCGGCTTTCACGTTCCACGGGCTGAGCCCGTTGTACAGCAGGATCGTTTTCAGCTTGCCCTTCCGCTTGATTGTCTCGTAGTTGGGCGGCACGAACATCAGCTGGTTGCTGATGCGGTCGCCCCGCGCCGTCTCGCTCGGCAGCAGCCGGGCCAGCCGCTTGTTCGTTTTGCGGTTGCGCCTCGCCGGCTTCGGGTACCGCATGCCCTGGGAGAAGTACCACGGCAGATCGCTCGCGGTCAGCGCCTCGCCCTTTGCCAGCTCGCCCGACCGCGCCCGGCCGTAGTCGAGCGGGTCGTCGTTGTTTCCGCGGTCCCGGCCCGGTCCGTGCTGGTCGGCCACCTCCGCCAGCTCCACGGTGGTGACGGAAGGCTAGCAATGAGAGAATAAGAGAGTTGTAAAATGTGTTGTTACTCGTTACCGGGACAGATTAGAAGGTCAGCCGATACAAGCCGATGAAATCGCAGCACAGCATGTTGCGCGATGACCGGATTAATTATACACGAAACGGATCTACACCGCCCAGCGGCTTATCTGCGATGGTGCAGCTGTTTAGCTGTGTGTAAAGCAATTGGCGCGAGGGGGAGGGGGGGTACTGTACCTCGTGCCGGACGTTCGCCTCCTCTAGCTGGTATTCATCTCTCGCGTATAGCACATGTGGCGATTTGGTACTCCAATCTTTATCCCTACAACAAAAAAGCGACACAATTGAATTGCAGAATATGAATGACGCTGTTAACCACGTTGCAGTGAATTCATCACTGCGTCACTACAGCACTTACCTTAAATTAAACACTAATAATATCAGTACGGCGAAACATAAAACAAGAAAGAAACACTTTTTAGGCGACACCTTCGAAAGTCTCATCATAGACACATGTCCGGCCTAGTTTTAGCTTAGTTTAAGCACACGGTTGGCCCGCTTGTGGCCCCGGTTTGACTTGGGATGGTTGTTTTCGTGTTTTATCCTGCCGCCCCCCAAATTGGAGATGACTGGGTGGATCCTGCTAGAGGGATTACAATCGGTAGGATGGTTCCAAAGCCATGGCGTGCCTGTAACGAGGTAACTTTAAGCTCCACAGGACGCTCCCACTACGCGTCGCCAGGAACGTCTATGCACGATGATCACGCTGTTCCATACTTGCTCTAACACTCCAAAAAACGGGGTATGCTAGATTATCACTATTCGCTCGTGCGGTTGATTCTATCGTTGCTCTCACATTCGGACACGCGGGTTGCTTTGGGTTCTGTCCGCGCCAGGGGCGGATATCTGTGTTCACCAGTGCACTCTGCTCCGAATAGAGGGCGTACTGCATAAACTAATTTTCACATACACACACACGCACACACACGCACACGCACTTTCGTGGTGTGCACACCACGCTGATATGGCCGCAATGTTCACGTTTAATGTTCCGTAATGTTTCGAATTATGATGTGACGGCCGATTGTCTGCCCAAAAATCGACTCAATTATTGTTGTTCACTTCTGTGTTTTTTTTTTGCTTTGCTTGTTCTCCACCAATCCCAGCCACCTGCGACCACGTTTTCTGCCGCGGGGTTTGTGCTGCTGTACAATCTAGTAGGCCCTCATCAGCACCGTTTACCGAAAGGGGCGGCTTAGTAGGCAACTGGGGAGCATCACCAAAAACCTATCTAAAACTGCATCTCGTTCAGTTTTTCCCCCATTGCCGTGTGTGGTTCTGGGTTTGCGTTTGCAAGAGCATCGCCACCAAAGGGGGTTGATTAAAATTGTTGTGCTTTTTTGCGTAATTTTCGATCCAGCAGCAGCAGCACCTAGTGAATTAACGCGTGTGTGTGTTCAATGAACGTGCTCGGGGAGGTCTGGTAAGTTTGTTTTAGAGCACAATTTCTATGGCAATTCGACGCAGTGTGTTAATGTGGTCGATTATTTCACGGTTGTGCGATTGTGCCACCACTGCGCGTTTCGAATGCTCGGGCGATTATCGGCCAGAGGCTTAGCTTTATTTTGCCATTAGGATACGGTACCTCAGTCTGAGACGATTTCATAATTTTGGTTTTATATCGGCCTCTCCCTGCTCCGCTGCGCTTCACCAAAGGACTCTGCTCGTCCTGGGCTCTCCCTGTCGTTGAATGCAAAAGGTGGATTTGGGTGTCGAATTTACACACACAAACACACACACGCACACACCTGAAATTGTGGATGTTTCTTGTTCGGACAATAGTGGCCACTTGTTTCGTGCCCTGGAAATCTTCGCCCCTGAATCCTGAATCCTGTACCAACCAACCACGACCACCGTACGTACTAAACCCGTGGGCACAAGGGATACATTTCGTTCGACTACTGTAGCTCCGAAACCGCGGAGACAACAACCGTCCGCGACCCAAAACGGATGACAACCACTATTCTCTCTCGCAGTTTCTCTCTCTCTTTTGGTCGGTCTCTCATTTAAGTTGAGTTTATTATTTTCCTGAATTTTCCAACGCAAGGGTGAAAATGGACCAGTACACGTTATCCTTGCCACTGTCATTACCAATACACACACACACACACATAGAGGCAAACGTACGTAAAGGCGTACGAGTGTGTGTGTGTGTGTGTGTGCGCGCAAGGCAAAAAAAATCGCCAACTCTGTATCCTAGCGATGTTCAAATACCACTCCCCGTGTGTGTGTTGTTCTCGGCTACGGCAACAATTAAATCGTTCCGATAAGGGAGAGAGAGAGAGACTGCCATACACGCACACACAGAAGGGAGAACAGGATATCCGCGGAGAAAAATGAGAAAAGGACACCTTTGGGTGGCTGCTTTGATGGTGTGCTGTTGATAGAAGGGTGCGCGCGCGAATGTGTGCATGTATTGAGAGAGAAAGAGAGCGAGAGAGAGATTGGGAGAGCGAGAGTCAGAAAGAGAGACTTCAACGACAATAACAAGGGGTGGAAAATGCTCGCGTTTGCACACCCCACTATATTGCATCCAATGCCTAAAGCCAACGTTAGGGAAGGAAGGGCATTTAATTCGGGGGAAGGTTGTTATGTAGAGATTTATGCTGCACCGGGGTACGTGTGGTACATGCTCCGTGCCCGCCTGGTCCGATGCTTTAGTGTAGAAATGCATTTCACCACGTTGGAAATTCGAAAAAAAAGGAAATCGACACAGCACACTTTTTATTTAGCGTTTATAGCGTTGATTTTACTTTATTGACTTCATTCACGGTAGTTTTGTTATTGCAATTCAATTGGAAACATGTAATCGTTAGTATAGTTTTGTTGTTTTTTTTTCACCCCGCTCCCACTCTCATCTATCTCTGTCCCATCTGCTTGTCCGTTTTCGCTGTCTGTTGTCGCAATTTGCTCGAGAATATATGTATATATAGTAATGCTGTACTATTCCCTCCCCATATTCGTGTACATTAATAATAGATTTAATGTATGTTTTTGTTGTTGTTGTTGTGAGTTTTGTTTTAGCAAGAAAGTGATAATACCAGCCCCCTTCATTGCCAGGCCCATTTTAACTGTGGTTTTTGCTAGTGGTGTGTAGTGCTCGATTAATTTCGCTCGATCGTACTCGATCGTATCTTACTCTCCTTTGGGCCGATTTCTCTCTCGTTCCGCTCATATATCAACATCCTATCCGCATCGCACGTGGTTGGGATTCGGGGCGCGGTCTGGTTTAACTATGCGTGCCCTTAGCCAGCCATCTAAACATTTGCACACGAGCCTGCGTACGCCACGAATGCATGGGTAGATTTTGGTAGCAACAATGTGTCCACTGATCCACTGCACCTGCAGCAAGCACTCTGTCTGTGACTGCAGTCCCTTCTGCTGGTGGAGGGGGAGGAGGTGGAGGAGTGGGACGTAAGATACGTACTGGCTTGAGTGTTTGGTTACTCTTTTTGTTTACTAGAATTCTATATCTTTTGCGGTATTATGTCGAATTGTAGCGCGAATCATTACTATTCTTTACGTTGTTAATGCATCTTTCGTACTAAGCGGTACAGACTTCTGGCACGCGTGACCCATTCGTCCACCTGCCCCGTCTGCCCCGCACACCGAAAGGATCGCATTCACTAGCCTATTGAACGATTTTTTGTTTTTGTTTCGCTATTCTTCTGGCAGGCATAATCTATATATATTTATACGTGTGTGTGTGTGTGTGTGTGTGTGTGTTTTTTGGAGCAAAACAATGAGCGCAAACAAATCCACGTGACCCGGTGGGAGGACGTGTGTGTATGTGGCTTGTACAGAGAGGCGGGAAAAAGCTACTTGCTTGCTCAGTTCTCGGTTACTTCTGGCCACGATCTTCCAGCTAATTTCACTCAATTGCAATCCGTTCCTGGACCACCGGCCCGGTACCACCACGGTGGTCTGTTGTGTGAGTGTTGTGTATGTGTGTATGTACGCCTGGTCCGTTTGCTTCGGTGTGGAACAGCTCCATGCCTTAACCACTTAATTATCTAATGCTGTTTAATTTATTAACAAAAAACAATGTATAATAAGCATTGCTATATAAGTGTTGTAAGACTCAACGTACGTACATGCGCAAACGCAATTCCAAATGGAGGTTGCCGCGTGGTTCGAGGTTAACAGGGATCAACAGATCTCGATGCACCCTGCCAAAGAGGAGCAGGGGTAGGGGGTGGTGGCATGGTTATTACACTACGAAAAGGGAGGGTGGCTTTTTTTAATAGCGACACTTTTTTACAGTTTACTGTGTTGTAGCGAATAGTTTTTGTGTGGCTGTGTGTTTCCTTTTGTTATCAATATTCTAGAGCGTCTAGAGACGATAAAATTGTGGCCTACGTTTTCCATTAATTCCAGTGGGATAGATGAGTTTTAAAAGGTATGATATACGCCCGTAACACCATCGGTTTCGGCCGTATTTGGGTAACCGCACGAAACGACAGAGTGAAGAGTGTCATGCATTTAATCGGTTCGGTGCGCGGACACAACTCGCCCGCGAAAAAACAATAGTTTCGAACCGCAAAAACACAACAGTTTAAAAACTTAAACAAACAGGTCTTGGTTTGTGTATGTCCGTGTGTATGTACGTGTGATTATAATGCCGCCTGGAAGGGGAGGAGGCGCGCACAAATAGACCAAAACGAGCGGATTGTGATAGATATTCTTGGTGGCGAGCTGCTTATCGCAGATCCGGATTGTCGTTGGCCTGCTTCTTGATTCGCAACAGGATCGTGGTGTACCACTGGTCCAGCCTGGAGATGCTGTCGTACTCCTTGACCGCTTCAGTGAACCCATCCACGTTTTGTTCCTCCAAATGTTCGCACAGCGTCTAAAATGCAAAAGGGAGCGATGCGTGAAAGTGTGAAACAATTTCCCCCGAGAAACGGTGGACTCTCTTACCTTCACTAGCTTGTACTCTCGCGAGTCCTGGAATGCCGGGTACTGTTGTGCGTATTTCTCCATCGCGTGCTGAGCGTTCAGCAGATCCACGCTCAGGTGGCACAGGGCCGCACGGAAGAAGTACTCTTTGGCGCTGTACTTCAGCAGCGAGCTGTCGAGGCACGAGCCGGCCACCTGCTCGTAGATCTGTATCGCTTTCTCGTAGTCCTCCAGCTGGGCCGCGTACTGGGCCACCTTCAGCATGCACTTGTTGGCCGAGCTGGTGGATTCTTCGCCCTTGAAATAATCGGCCGCCTGTTCGTAGTGCTGCACCGCCCTTTGCTGTGGATGTGAGTGAATGCGGGGCATTAGAAATGGAGTAATGGCTTGGCGTATTTCCAACCACCCCATGCACATACCAAATCGTTTGCTTCGTTTTCGTACATTTCCGCAATGCTCTGATGATGCTTCGCAGCCATCGTGAACCGGCCCATATCGGTGTAAATGTCGATTGCCTTCAGCAGACAGTTGACCGCTTCATTTGGGTCGGTCTGGTGGGGGAAGGGCAATGAAGAAAATTTCGTTACAAAAACAGTGTGCTGCAAACCGCAACATCGGAAGCTTAAAAACGTACCTTCTTGTAGCAGTTCGATGCGTCCACGTAGTTGGTGGCCGCGTCGTGTCGGCTGCCCGCCTTGGCGTGCAGGTTGGCCGCCTCACAGAAGGCCGATCCGGCCTGGCTCCATTTCTTAGCCATCTTAAACATATTTGCCGCCCGCTGGTAACATTCTACGGCCTCCTCGACCTTGTTCGAACCGCCACTGCAATGGAAGGGAATTGAAATGACGACGTATTAAAGTATTAGGGAGCTATTTATTGATTATCTTCCTAATTCAGTCTGACGGTGTCGGTGGTCGGCTGCAGCTGGATCGGAGATGGAAAAACAAAGAGCACCCTTCATCCAGCGGGAAAACTGAGTGTGTGTGTGCGTGTGTCTACGTGCCCAAAATGGGGGGATGGGGAGACACCCTTTTCGGAAGCAGCTATTGAGACACATACTAGTCACAGCACCTTGATTCCAGCAGGGTGACCTCTTCCTCCCCAAACTTCCTCGTAAGCAAATTAGCGGGATGAGTCACTTGTTTTTTTCCTCTGATTTCACACTCCTGATAGTGAAGGTGTCGTCTTGGCTTAGCGAGTTTCGAATGGACCTACCCGAATAGCGAGCCGAAGAAACTTTTGGACGAGTTCAGTTTTTTCTCCGCTTCCGCAATCAGCTGCATCGCTTTCTGCTCGTTGTCGGCCATGGTGTCGCGCGCTGTTGTTTGCTGGAACAATTACGTTAATGCTAACAATGCTGCACAATATCTCACACACCACACAGCGCTTTCTTTCTGCTGATTTGTTCCCCTGGCGATCTCGACTTTGAACGAGAGAGCAAAGCTGTATTATTGATTTTTCATTCCTCGACTGCGACGTTGAGCGAATGCAACAAAGAGGAAGATTGCGCGAGAGGGAAGAAACGTCAAATCGAGCTCGTCATTGTTTTAGTTCAAATAATTGACGTTACTGCTTGCAGTAGAGCGTGCCGTTTACGATAAAAAGGCAAATAAGTTGTGTAAAAATACCACTATTGTAGGCGAATTCTGCTTCCACAAAAAATAATGAAAGTAATACGCAAAATGTGTTTTGCACAAGTTTGTCGGAAGTTTTTTTTCGAGTCACACGAGGCACCCTGTGCCGTGGACCACATCGGAAATGTCAAAGCAGCTGCTGCAGCTGTCACAACAAGCTGTTCATTTGTAAACAAAGCCAGTTTTCGGTGCACTTTCCCCACGACCAGCAGGAAAAAATCATGCAAAGTGGCCTGGTAAAGCTGCGAACACAGGCGCCACTCTATGGGCAGCTCGTAATAGGTCCGCCCGGAGCGGGCAAAACAAGCTACTGCCACAAAATGCAACAGTTTCTGGAAAAAATCGGCCGCAAAGCGGTGGTGGTGAACCTAGACCCGGCCAACGACAACATGGAATACACCAGCGCTGTGGACATCATGCAGCTCATCACCGTGCAGGACGCGATGGAACAGTTTGGGCTCGGACCGAACGGAGCACTGATCTACTGTGTGGAATTCCTCGAGACAAACTTTCAGTGGCTGCTCGATCAGCTCAAGGCGCTCGACTGCAACTACTTCATCTTCGACTGCCCGGGCCAGGTGGAACTGTTTACGCACAACAATGCGCTGAAGAATATTTTCACCAAGCTTGAGCAGCTCGGCTACCATCTCTGCACCGTGCATCTGGTCGAGTCGCACTACTGTGTGGAACCGTACAAATTCATCTCCTGTCTGCTGCTCTCCCTGCACACCATGCTACAGATGGGGCTACCGCACGTGAATGTGCTGAGCAAAGCGGACCAGCTGAGAGAGCACGAGGCGAAGCTTCCGTTCAATGTGGAGTACTACACGGAGGTGCTGGACCTTAGCCACCTGCTGGAATGCATGGACACGAGCCGGATGGGGAAGAAATTCAAACAGCTCAATGCGGCCATCGTGTCCATGGTGGAGGATTACAGCCTGGTGTCCTTTCTGCTGCTCGACACCAAGCGTGAGCAAAGTTTGCTGAGGCTTAAGAACGCGATCGACAAAGCGAATGGATACGTGTACGGTGCGGGAGAGGAGAAGAACATCAACACACTGTTGGCGTGTGCCGTTGGAGCGGAAACCGAGTCGGATCGAATGGAGCGAGACATCGACCCGTACCTAAGCTAATGCGAAAACAATAGATATTATTAACTAATACTTCTCCCCCTTTTTTTATTCATTTTGTCTTCATGCTTCCATTCCGAAAGTGCTCACTGCAACGCAGATATCGTTAGTGCGCGCTAAACCAAATTCGGTCGCTTCACTTGTCCAGCAAACAGGATCGTCCGTTGCTGCCGGTTAACGATCATGAAACCGAAGGGACGGTTGGCTAGGAAGCGTGGCGGCGTTGCCTTGTTAGCAAAAACGCCCGTCGTGACGGCAGCCGTCATCGTTCCCTCCTCGTTGACGACGATTTTGGTTTGCTGTATAACGCTGCTAATGTAAATTGCGTTTAGGTCCGATATTTTGTCAAAGTTGGCCACACCGGAATCGAACGCTTCCCTGATACCCATCTGCAAGTGGAGGAATGAAGCGTGTTAAGCGTTAAGATGGGAAGCACTTGAGCATACATCATTCCTGTTCACTTACTTGATTCAAAATTGGTATCAAATTGTAGTCAGAGTTAAACTCAAACTTGGGCAAATGTACCTCCACCTCGTCGTCGTCAAAGTCCACCAAGCTGCGGTCGAGTTCGTCGAACACACGGTCGATGCCGTATGCGGCCAGCTTGCGGATCACCTCCACCAGCGGTACGCCTTTGCGCGGCATGATCAGCAGCATGCTCAGCCGGCGATTCGCACCGTACGGTAGCTCCAGGATCTGTGCGTCCAGCTCCTTGTACCCGGCAAACGGGAAAATGCCTCTCTGAAACATCATCTCCACCATACCGATCGGTTGCTCGTTCTCGTCGTAAAACGGAACGTTGGTGGTGAACGATCGATTGAACGGAATCTGGAGGAAACGTATGATTGAGGGAAATCAAACGGAATGTCGCAATAAAGGCGGGTTCCGGCAAGGGTACCTACCGTCCACTGTCCTTGGAAGAACAGCACCGAAAGCATGATCAGTCGCGCATCCTCAAGATCGCTCATTTCGATCGCCTTCGGGATCTGTCCTTGCGTGGCGTCCGAAACGAGCCGGTTCACCCGTTCGTACGTTAGGCTGCGGTTGGCAAAGTTCATCGGCTGCAGCACGCTGGGGCTGTAGAAGTTATCCAAAGCGGATTCAAAGTCCTTCGACACGGGGCGATTTTCGTCCGTGATGACGTACTGGGCCGCTGCCAGCTGTACATCTCGATCGAGTAGGCTGTGAAAAAATGTCCCCAAAGCGATTGACGAAAATCGTTAACACCTCATTTTCGGCATATGTGCGTGTAAGTGTGTGTGAATGTTCGACCTTCTTACCTGAAGCTTTGGGCGAACGGTTTGTAGTAGTTACGGATCTGCTCCTGCTGCTGCACGTCGAGTGCGACCAGCAGCTCGTCCAGTGTCCGACCGGAGGCGCCTTCCGTTATCAAGGTCAGCAGATTCCAGGCCGAAAACGGTGACACGATTATGTTCGTCGTCGTTACGTTTGGATTGTAGTCGACCAGCTCAGTGACGTACTACGGGTCCATGGAAACGGTGGCCGAGGGAAAACACGACAAAACATCAACCACAAACTTGAACCATATCACGCGCGCAAGGTCATCCACGCACACTGTGAGATGCGCGGTCGGGATCACGATCATGACCACACGAACTCGTCCCCCCGCAAAACGGACGGCTTCTTACCTGGTAAAACTGGAGGGCAAACTTTTGCGAGCTTCGTTGCAATCGGTCGACGCCCGGCGGCGTGTCCGTAGCACCACCGCCACCACCACCATCGCCCGACGTGGCAAACGTAAAGGTCCCATTTTGTTGGCAGCGCACTAATGTTATCAGCAAACAAACCGCCAAACACTCGAGCACAAACCGTCCCATGATGTGTCTGCAGAAGAATAACAGACACTGGCAGTGGCGGACAAGCCAGCAACCAGCAGCAGCAGCAGGCCACCTCACATCAACGTCAGGGGCACGGATGAATAAATACAAAAACCGGTATTTTGATTCCGGTTTCATGCTGGTGGCGGCGGCGGCGGCGTCTCCCGTTCCCATCTCGCCACCCCTTCTCCATCACCACACCCAGCATCGCATTCTTCACTCTCCCGCCATGCACGCAATGCCGGCGCATTAGCCTTCTATTATCTAATGTTATTTTGGTGACGGTTTTTCGGCTGGAACACGCACACACACAGACGCGCGCGCGCGGACGCGTAGAGCGAGACGCAGTCCATCAAGCGCGGTTTGTTTGTTACCTTGGGCGTCGGTTATTTGTGCATTGGCGTTCATTCGAGCGATGTGGTAGAATATGGCGCGTACGCTGGTTTTTGTTGCTGGTTTTTATCGTCTGGACGGGTTACTGGAAGAGAGAGCGAGAGAGAGAAAAGAGAGAGAGAGAGAGAGAGAGAGAGAGAGAGAGATTCCTGCTGCGTTACCATGGCATTGGAGTTGGGGGATGGGAGTGATGCTCTTCCGAGACTGCACTGCACAAGGTCATGACCTACTTGCAAGGCAGGCATATCGTACCCATATCCGTGTCCATCATTACTGGTCGCAAGTGCATCAATGCGCAATGAGAAGTGCAGGTATGGTGCTAGCTCGTGTGAAGTTACCGTAATTGTTGGGTCGGGCGATAGATTGCACCTGGCCGGTTCAGGTTATTCCAGTAGTAGTGGTTTATCTTTATGCACTCCGGACCACGCTGTGCCGGTATCTGGAACGAACAGTTTGTTGCGAAGAACTTTGCTACAGAATATGAGTCAGAACTGTATGAACATCAGGGTCAGTGTTTTGTGCGGACATACCTCAAAGTTTTTTTGTCCCTTTTAATGAGACAAACAGAATTAGAAATACCATACAAAATACCTCTCCAGTTAGTGAACTTGAAGAATGATGCTTGATGCTATCGCTGGCAATTCGGAAATCAAGTAGGCAGAACGAGTGTAACGGTTGCTATCATTTCCGAGACTATAGATGAATGCACGCTGCCTCCTATGAAGCTGCACGTATATCCATACTCTTCCTGGTAATCCAGGCCTACTTCCTGTGGATAAACATAAATTTCACGGATTTAGCCACTCAAATAAGCCTACGTAAGCAATTCCAAGTAGGTTCTATCTGATCTTCAAGATCTTCCTCAGTTGTATATTTGAAGAATTCAGGCCAGCTTATGGCACAAATTGAACAATTCCAAACCATCTAAACTACTCACTGTGTCCTTTGACATTCCACAAAATGATGCCACACTTTGAAGCAATCAAAGGCAGTCAATGTATATCGCCCAGTCATCCTCCTCAGTCATCGCTACGCCCTAGAAGCACAATAAAGCACTGTCACCACCAGGGTTGAAGAAATCCGTACCAGGTAAAACGTTCTACATTCACCACCACGCTTCTGCAACACAACCACTGAACTTGCGCACAAGGTGGCAACGAGCTAGAAAAACAATCAGAGCACAAATCACTTCCGCGACGCCCAGAATTGGGAACTCCGCGTACTGATTGCGCCATTTTCTAAGCGCCAATGTCCAACGGTGACACCATTACAACGCATTACATAAGATTTGTTTGAAAAAAAACACACACACACACACAACAATCCGTGCCCGTGTAACCGCTCCGCAATGTCGCTCCCGAACCAAGAGGGGACCGAACCCTTCGGTTCCGAAATCCGGCAGCTCGCGACTGCCGCGCACTCTAGCAAGCGACTACCGCTTCTAAGCAGGCGCATGTTCTTAAGCCGCGGTGTCCAAACGGTGCTGCTATCCATTGGGGGCGACTCACCGGGGGATATGCATTGCAAATTTATAGCATTTAAAAGCCGCCTTACCTATCCATCGGCTACTCAGTCGAAGTTGGTGGATCGAGTGGACGTGCCACGTGGCAGTTGGGTAGTTCGGTAGTGGTTCGGTGTATTGTTCTTCTTCCTTTGGTTCGTTTTGCATCCCGCGTTCCATCGCCAGTTGACCCGGACCCGGGGGTAGTGTTTTTGGAGTGCAGAACCGGACAAGCAGCAAAGTGGCCACGATGACGCTCGTGCTGGAGCGGATGTACGACGTGTACCGGGAGTACATGGTGGAGCGGCGGGATATGCGCAGCGCCCATCTGCCGCTGGCCGGCAGCCCGTGGCCGCTGATGCTGCTGCTCGCCACCTACCTGTACGGGGTGCTGCACGCGGGCCCTCGGTTCATGGCCCAGCGGAAGGCGTACGATCTGCGGAAGGTGATCCGGGTGTACAACATAGT
The DNA here is from genome assembly GCF_016920715.1 of Anopheles arabiensis. Classification (NCBI taxonomy): domain Eukaryota; kingdom Metazoa; phylum Arthropoda; class Insecta; order Diptera; family Culicidae; genus Anopheles; species Anopheles arabiensis. The sequence goes on from NC_053517.1 coordinate 33,139,469, forward strand.
GCAGGTGCTGATCAACAGTGTCATCTTTCTGTGGATTGTAAGTCACGTTGGAAGGCTCGTGGAGGTGACGAGTCGCCGTTTACTAACGTCACCGTTATGGGTCTCATTCCTCCCCTTCCCCCGCAGGTCATCAAGATGTTTGTCGTGTACCGGGACTACAACTTCTCCTGCCAGGTGTGCAACTACACGTCCGACTACCGGGGGATGGAGGAGATGTACCTGAGCTACAGCTACTTCCTGCTGAAGGTGCTCGACCTGGCCGACACCGTGTTCTTCGTGCTGCGGAAGAAACAGTCGCACGTATCGTTCCTGCACGTGTACCATCACACCATGATGGTGATCGGGTCGTACTTCGGCATGCTGTACGTACCGGGCGGGCATGCCATTATGCTCGGCATCTGGAACACGCTCGTCCACGCGGTCATGTATCTGTACTACTTCGTCTCGTCGTACGGCTCGCAGTACAGCGGTTGGTGGAAGAAGCACCTCACGCACATGCAGCTGCTGCAGTTCGTTCACCTCGCGTTCCACTTCGGCATACCGCTGTTCTTTAATCGCGAGTGCAAGTTCCCGCGCTTCTGGATGGGGGTCGGGTTCCTGCAGGCCCTCTTCATCCTCGGCCTGTTTATGGACTTTTACATTAAGTCGTACGTCGTGAAGCGGAAAGAGCAGTAGGGCGTACGGTAGTAGTAGCAGCAGCAGCAGCAGCAGCAAGTCCATTGACTTCACTTACAAGGGAATGGCGGGGGGGGGACTGCAACGCCACCGACCATCAAAGGGCGAACTTTCGCTCAGGTCAAAACCAAAATACAAAAACATCGAACCAATCGTACAAATTTAAGTTTCGTGAGTGTGTGTGTGTGTGTGTGAATGCACCAACAGCGACTAATGAACCAAGGAAAAAAAACTAATAGGAAAAATTAAATCAAAATACAATGACTGAAACAAGTAAAAAAAATAAAAGAAAACAAAAGCGCGTGAACAACGACGTGGACACGAATGCAAGCGTACCGGTTCAATGTCAAAGCAGTGTGACAGCACACAGCGCCAACTTCGATTGCTAATTACAATTTCCAATTCTCGCCCTTTCATTCGCCCACCCCGAAAACGCTATCCGAACGCTGAAAAGCAGGCGTTGTTGTTGTTGTTGTTGTGTCCACTGTCACCCAAAGGGGTGTTGTAGCACCCGGGCATGTAAGTGCCCCTATTGAACGACAATTAATTACAACTCATTATACAATTTCCCCTTCTGAAGCGGCATTGGAGTTCCTTTGGAGAGCCGAAAATTGCCGACGTCACTGTGACGGACACTGTGGTTCCGGTGTGGTTTGGGCCCGAGACCCCATACGAAACCGATGGCACCGGTAACCTTTACCTCGTTCGCCGTACGGCCAGCGTATTGGGAATGTCGGCCAGCGCCACATTTGGCCAGGATTAGCATTAGTTGTGCCCTTGTCGAGTTACGGGTTTTTTGGGATGTTCTTTTAGTGTCGTTTTTTTGCAAATGTTCATGCTCTTCATAAAGGACCACGTGGTCACTCCATTTGCGCGGTGTAATGGCACTTATTTTTTATTGTTGCAATTCTTCTCTGGGCAGGAATTAATAGAGTTCTAACGGAGTGTTTAGAGACTAAAATAAAACACACTTAACTGAATGCTCTTTGCGGTTCAAATAAAAGCATAATTTCAGCCCCTAATTCACTGAATGTTGCACTTAATGACCACAAAAAAGGCACACAAAGCTCGTAAAGGTTTGCCAAATTCTTGTTTTTTTGCAGCATGGGAATCATTCTGTGATCGCATAACGAGCCCTCTGAACAGAGGCTTAATATGGCCGTTTTTTTCGCTCCGCGTTTTGCTTTCCTTTTTGCAATCGCAAATCGCTTCTAGCGCCCGTTTGAGTCTTTCTGATGCTACCAAGCTCTGTGTTTAAGCTCCCCTAGAGGCTTAACCGAGAACACATCGAAGCCTTAAAGTGTCTACTTTTATATCACGATCGCGTACATTAATATGTAGGCCAAGGCCGTCGAAAATTAATGAATAACGCTCAATCATTTCAAATGAAAACTGTTCCCATTAATACAACCCTTGTGAAAGACACACACACGCGGGCGCATCGGTTCATTGCCATACCTTTTCCTCCAAAGCGTTGCAACGCGCGAAAGCAAAAAGCTCCCTTCTGCGCAAAGCGAAACGAGAGCGCACGCGTGCGCCCGCGCGCAAAAAAAGCGCACACTCGAACCACGCGGTTAGAATACGTCTGGCGCCGATCTGGCACTACGTCACACAGTGACGATATTATTTGTACCCGGTGTTCGTTGTATGGTTAATTAATTGTCCACCGCTGGTGCGATAAAGCAGTGCTACAAAGTATCGGGCACCGTGCGGTGTCAGTCTCACTTGCGTGCTGCCGCCGTGCGGAGAGTACCTGGCAGTTCCTTACTTCCCATTCCCTACGCGATACGGTTCACGATGGCGTTGATCATACGCTCGATCTACAGCGGGTACAGCTACCTCGTGGACAAAACAGGTACAAGGGGGTGGAATAGTTTGTCGGGTGACAGGTCCTTCCAACTCTTTCAATCAATGCTCCGTTTCAATGAACCGTAGATGAGCGTGTGGTGGAACTGCCGCTGCTGCGCTCCGTCTGGACCGTTCCACTGATAACGGGTGCGTACCTGTACTTTGTGCTCGATCTCGGCCCCAAGCTGATGGCCAACCGGAAGCCGTTCGAGATGCGCCGCTTCCTTTGCGCCTACAATCTGGCCCAGGTCGCTGCCAACGTGTGGACATTCGCGATGGTAAGCACAACCGGCGGGAGCGGCGCGCGGAGATTTCCTCCACTAAAATTGCTAGTGATCCCCTTCTCTCTGTGCTCCTCGCAGGGCGTAAGGTACCTGCGGACGTACAACTTCTCCTTCGTCTGTCAGCCGCTGCGCCTGGACCGTAGCGACCAATCGATGGACGAGATGTATCTGGCCTACGCGTACTTCCTGCTCAAGATCCTCGATCTGGCCGATACCGTGTTTTTCGTGCTGCGCAAGAAACAATCGCACGTGACGTTTCTGCACGTGTACCATCACACGATCATGGCGCTGTCGGCTTCGCTGTTTTTGCGCTATCTGTCCGGTGGGCACTGCTTTATGCTCGGCATGCTGAACACGTTCGTGCACGCGGTCATGTACTTTTACTTCTTTCTCACGATCTACCGGCCGGAAGCGGTGCGCGGTGCGAGCTGGAAGCGGTACGTTACGCTACTGCAGATGGCTCAGTTTGCGTACAATGTGGTGCACTTCTTCCGGCCGATCGTGCTCGGTGTGGACTGTGGGTATCCGCGGGCGGTCATGTGGTTCGTGGGCATGCAGAACATCTTTATGCTGCTGATGTTTAGCGATTTCTATCGGCGGGCGTACCTGCGAACCCCGAAAGCAGCGGCACACGCAAACTGAGTCGGTGGAGCCGGTGGCGAATAAAGTGTAACACTTAAATTAAACAGAAACTGGACGATCGAAGGCAAGGTTAATGAAAGAACGCTGGCTGTACTTAATAGGATAGAATACCTTTATTTCAGTAATGTACCTGTAAATACGGGCCATAGCGCTAGCCGCATTTGCTGGGTTTGTATTTTCTTTGTCACAAAATAAAAGAATACCCTATGGTGTACTCTCGCTCTCTCTCTCTCTCTCTGCTTCCCTCTTCGTTTATCTCTCCCTCTCGCAAGGACTTTGGTCCTTATTATGCACTCTGTCCTGCCGTAGTAGATTTGTAGGATGTTTGTTTGTTTTTTCTTTGTTTCTAAATGCCATTCTGTAGCAGAATGTAATTATACCCTTATATGAAAACACTTTCAGTATCATCAACATTGACTACACAAATATATGATGTGCACAGTACCAGCTGCTCTGCAGTGGTTGTCGCCTGCTCGTATCCATCTCGTCTCGCCGCGACGCCCACGCCTTCCAAAACGGTTTCAAAATGCTCCGGCTGTATGCCGCCCTTGACTTTGTCAGCTTTTTTGGTTTGTTCTTAGCTCCAACGGCTCCTTCTTTTCGAGTGTATGTGTGTGTGTTTGTGTGTTTGTGTGCAGGTGAGTTGCATTTGCAGTTTGCAACTGCACTTTTGCATGCACTATTCTTGCTAAGAATATTGTGTCAGAATAGTTGCATGTTTTTTTTTCTTCTTCTTCTTCTTAGGTGTAATTCGTTTACAATGGTACACTTTTGCGTCCTATGCTAATACAGGGCTACTCAGACCATCTCAACGCCTTAGGGGAAAAAAATCATATCCGTAAAACAAATTTCAAAGATATTAACCGAAAGAAACAAAACTAACTTGCTTCCTCTTTCTAACCAACAGAACAATCGGAACTGACAGAATGAGACAGCATGTTGATTTTATTTCTTTGGAAATGATAATTCAAACGATCGGTCACTGGTTGCTAGGATCTATATCGACACACAATTCATAATGTTTAAATTGTATTGAAAATGGTAAATTTATGATCAAGGTCTATTAAGGAGAACCGATCGATGCATAGCCCGTTGCTAGGTTGCCATTTTCAGCTCGGCTTTGACAGTTTCATGAAAAATGTTTACAAACAAACGGCTAATAGTTAACGCGGAAAAGTGGACGAATTTACTATTAGGAAGATTATATTGGTTAAATTTCTTGCGGTCAACCACTTCTGGAGAATAAAGGAGAAGTAATTGCAGTCTACTCTCGGACTCAGAAACATTGTGATAACCTTTTTCATTGTTTGCCATTCCGTGACCAGCACAGTACATGTTCCAACTGGGTAAAAGAAGTTCTATTTACTTTCAATTAAATTTCTTCTTCTTCTTTGGCACAACAACCGTTGTCGGTCAACGTCTACCTATACCACTTATGGGATTGGCTTTCAGTGACTTTTGGATTACCCCCCATAGCAGAATAGTCAGTCCTACGTACGGTCTAGTTGGGGCTTGAACCCATGACGGGCATGTTGTTAAGCCGTACGAGTTGACGACTGTACTACGAGACCGGCTAATTCCAATTAGATTATAATTCTTATAATATTATAAAAGGAAATGAGTGCAAAATGCTGAACAAAACTCACATTCACTCCATAGTAACGTACATCGCTAAACATAGACAATGTTCAATTTAACTGTCAAAATTTTCCCATGGCTTTCTGTCAATTTACTCTAAACGCATCGACCTGTTCTCTTTCAAAGACCTTGTTTACGATGTTGAGCCGGCTAGAGAAGCGATCCCTGTAAAACTGTGCTAACCAGAGGGTCATCATCGAGTTTTAGCAGTTTTGTTTATGATTGTGATTATGACAATTGCAGTACAAATTCCATTGATTTTATGAGTTTGTGTTTGGTAATTAATGAAAGAGAGAAACAAATTATGCACGGAAAAGAGTGGCGAGCTGTGAGACTCCTGGCGGCAGGCTTTTGTACGAGTTTGATTAAATGTGTACCCCCGGTTAAACCACACAACGCTACCGGTGATGGTAGTAAAGAAAAGCTAATGTACGCAAAGTGCAACTAATACTGGTAAATATAATTGATTACATCGTTACCAACAATAGTTTTGCTTACGTAGGTCTAAAACAGTATAACTTGCTGTGTTTTTACTTCTTCTTGCATTCATTATATTTCTGTCTTGTTTTTTTTCTTGTTGTACCATTTTTTTAGTACGATTCATCATAAGATTCAATTGCATTGGATATTGTAGTGGATTTTTGTTTGTTTGTTTGTTTGTATCATGTTTTTTGTGTTTCATTTCCCTTTTTGTATTTTTTTTTTTGTTCATTCACTAATTTATACTGCTATATTTTGAAGTAGTTTGTTTATCTTTGTTTTGTTTTGCTCTTGTTTTGCTATTTAGACTTTTAGACACTCACACTATAGGGAACTCTACGAAATGTGAAACAAAAGTTGAAGATGCTTTTTTGTTGTTGTTGTTATTGTTTGTTTAGTGTTGTACGCAACGAACTTAACTCACCGCTTTATGGGTTTAGCATGTACTTTTATGTTCTCTTTTATGATACCTTAGCTGCCACCACCATACCACTTTAGCTGATTGGCTTGGGCTACCCCCCTATATACTTTTGATCAGCTTGGCCACGGAATGGTCTGTGTGTTTGTGTGTGTGTATTTATGGTGGGATGGCACAAAAGTTTTACAACACTACGTCTGCTTAACAGAGTGAAGCACCAGCTACTCTAAAGTGTGTGTGTGTGTGTTTGTGTTTGTGTGTGCTTTCATATAATTATATTTTCGTAAAGGAAACACTCCTAACGGAGTCGACAACAGCAATGGCGACAACAACGACAACGGAAAGCAACTTAATGACACGCTGTCGACAACGCATCAACAAGGGACAGCTACAAAAAGTACAAACAAACTGTCCAAAAGTGCTAAACAGTGACATTACACAGACTAACAGACAGACAGACAGATAGACAGACAGACAGACGGACAGTCAGATGGGAAGGAGCACCTCTAAAACATCGTGAAAGAGTCCACCTTTCATGGGTAAGTTGGAGAGGACTCTTTGTCGCCTTATAATTGTTCGATAAGTATAAATTTGCTCTACCGCTTATCTTCCACCTTTTTTAGCTTTCAATTTAGGATGGGTAGGAGTTGTATTCGCTCTGCCTTTAAAAGTAGATACAGTACATTTGTCTACTACTCCCTTTACTCCCGCGGGAGATAACTGCACGCGCTGACCATTGTTGTACAACGTGTAACGCTTGCAGCAGCTTCCTTGTATACTGTTGCACGCCTTCTTCGGTGCTGGCTGACTGTAGTGCGACTACGTCACACCTTTTTTACTTGTTTTCAATGATCGTTTGCAGCTGTAGCACCAAGCTTCGGGCCAGCTTCAAAACGGAGGGTGTGTTGTGCCGTTCGGCCATTTCTGGAAAGGGAGAAAGCGAGATTGTAAGAGAAGGGTACCTAACGGACAGAGCTACTTGTTACCATACCGTTGAAAAATTTAATAATGTCCGTAAAGTCCATACTGTTCGACAGGATGATGTCACGGTACGTCTCGAGCAGGGCCAGCGCCAGAAACAGCACAAAGTGTGCGGACGCGACGTGCTTGGCCGCCCAGATCACCTCCCACACGGAGAAGATGTCGGCGTAGATCAGCTCGCGCTTGAAGTCGAGCAGGAACCAGCGATAGCAGAAGTAGAAGTGCGTGTAGTCACCGTGCGCGTGCATCAGATCGTACATTTCCGAGTCCAGGATCTGTATCAGCGATCTGCGCAAAGCAAAGCAGGATAAGAGCGAGCGGATACAAGTCGCGTGTGTCGGCGTCTTCGGCAGGGTCGTCGCCTACTTACCTCATGTTAGCAAAGTGCATATCCATCGCACCGCCGTTCGGGAAGTTTTCAATCATGCGCTCCATGAAGCGGCAAAAGCAGCCGTAGCTCAGCGACTCATCGTCGAAGATGACCAGCAGTGGAGCGACGAGATCGCACATGCCCTGCATGTACCCCACGTCCAGATGCTCCCAGACGTATCTGATGCAGATGCCAAAAGAAAAACAACCCCACAATCATCCAACATCGTCACCAAGGCATGGCACTACTCACGTGCAAATGACATTGCGCAGCTTGTCCAAGTTTTCGTTGGCAAAGTACCAGTAGTTACGGTCGCACCGCTGGACGTCCTTCTCGATGCGATGCAGGTTCAGCCCGAACGACTCCAGCAGCTCGCTCTGGAAGGAAGGAAGACGCCCATTTCGTGAGCGATCAGTGACATCGGTGACAGCCACAGCCAACAAACACCTACACTATAGATGCCCCCGTTCGAGCTGGCCGGTGACACGCAGGCCGATTTGGGCTCTTGCAGCGAGTCCAGCGCCGGCTGCTGCTGGTTGCCCCCCTCCTCCGCCAGCGTCGACAGCGTGTGGTTGTTGTTCAGCTCGCGCACCTCGCCCGGCAGCAGCATGGTCACGTCGATCGACGCATCGGTCACGATGACGGCGCGCGGCTGCTCGAGCGACTTCGGCGAGTCCGGTTCGTCCTCCTCCTCGTCCGGCCCCGCGCCCCCTTCGCCCGACGTAACCCCATCCTCGTCCTCGCCCTCCTGCATGCGCTCTACCGCCCCGAGCGATCGTGCGCCCCCCGAGTCCTCCTCGCCCATCGGCGAGATAATGTCCGCCACGTCGATGAAATCGTTGCCAACCGTCGCGTACGACGAGTCCGACGGCGAACTCTTGTTGCTGTCAAAGTCTTGCTCCTGCTCCTGCTCCTCTCCACGATCGGCCGACTCTGCGGCGCCCGCACCCCCGGCCGTCTCGACGGTGAGGGCGTCCTGCGCCACCACCGGCAGCGTGATCGTCTCCTTCGTCAGCTGCACCTTCGCGTCCGACCGCTCCTCGCCCTCCACCTCCGGCTCGGACATGTCGGAGAACCCATTCTCCTCGAACACCTCGTTTTCCATCTCTTCCTCCTCGTCCTCTCCCTCCCCCTGCTCCCCGTCGGCGTCTTGGTCGAGCGTTTTGCTCCGGTTTTCCATGCTGCCGCTGCCCGAGCTCAGCTTCGCCACGGCCACCGCCGTCTTCTCCTTGTCCCGCTGGCGCACGATCGCTTCCACCGCCAGCCATTCGCTCATGGTCGTTTCGTAGTAGTGTTTGGCCGTCTCGTCCAGCTCGGCCCGCTCGTCCGGCGTGCTGCCGAAGCTGTAGTGGCCGAGCAGGTACGGCCACACCTCCTTCCGGATGTCGTGCTCGACGCCGCCGTAGTACACTAACCGGTACACCTCCTGATCGTCCGCCACGACACCGTTGCCGTCGTGCAGGCTTTCCCAGCGCGATCGCGTCAGCCCCTGCTCGGCCCCGGTTTCCGGCGTGATGCGCCCGTTCACCAGCCCGGACAGGTGGGTGCGGACGGTGGACAGATGGCGACAGTACGCCAGCCAGCCGTAGAAGGCGCGCGAAATGATCTGCCGCTTCATCGTGCTGCAGACGAGCGCAATGCTGGTGGATTGGGTTGTCTGGGGCTGTTCGAGAACGAAACGAAATAGTGAAGTCGATTAGTGGATGCTGAGAGGAATGCAACTTGCTGCGGACTTACATTCGGACTGTCAATGGACATGGCGTCGATCGAGAGACTTTTGCTGGAGCAGTCGCTACTTTCGTTCGTTGAGCAGCTGCTCAGCTGGGCACGGTAGCGGGGACTGGTGCGCCCCAGCTCCAGTATGGAATGTGTTGCCACTGTCGGGAAAAGAAAGAAAAAAAATTATGCGTCACACACAAGCAACGATCGGTAAAAACCCACTCTGACCACTTACAGAACTCATCCGTGTTGCCTTTGTTGACCACGCGGAACACGTAATCGATCGGCATCTCGTCGTTCGTCTCGAGCAGCGATGGAAGCGGTCGGCGGCGCGACTTCTGCGGCCAGGGGAAGATGCGTCCAATGCCCCGCTGGGACCACAGTGGCGGATCCAGCTGGCCGTGCGGGAGAAGACCTGCGCGAAAGGGCACAATCAAATGAACCACTGGACCCCAAATCTGGACGATCGCGTTCATTACCTGTTTCGAGACAGCTCAGGAATGCCGCCATATGGCCACCTTCGGGGAAGTGTATCGGCGGTCGCTGAACACCGTCCTGGCCGACGAGGATGATGGTGCCGCCGGTGTCGCCACCGCGCGCCTGATGGCAGTGCACGTACACGATCTCGTCCACGTTCACGTTCAGCGCGTACGCCCAGTACGAGCTTTTGTCGATGTTCTCCGACTCGGTGTACCCGTTCATCAGCTGGTTCGGCGTCCACTTGATCGTGAGCGATTGTACCGTCTGATGCAGGCTGAGATAGCCGGGCATTGGTTCGCTGACGTCCTTCTGTACTCAGCAAACAGAGAGAGAAAGAGCGAGCAAGCGAGAGAATGGAAGAGAAAGAATAAAAAGGTGTTCATTCCAATAGTTCAAGCTAATTGTTTGTTAAGATTCTATGCGGTTATTTATAACATTATTTGCAAATCCTTAAGGCTCATTTAATAAACAAATAATTATTAACAAAAAAAATATGAAAAATTCACATTTACTTTCACTCTTCACTTCCGGAATCTAAGTGTACTACTTGTTGCTTTCGCAAGTACTGCCAAACAACAGTCAGCAAAGCCGCTAGATCCGTTAGGATTCGTAATTAAGCTAATTTTATACATAAAAGACGCAATCTATCCCAAAATCTTATATCCCACGGTATATGGTACAAGCTATTTTGAAGTGTGATTCAGATCTGTTCTCACCATATGGTGACCTATTTAAGGTTTGATGGATATTTCGTTGAAGGTATCCAAAGTCCCGAGTAAAAGCTGCGCTTCAAAACAATAATAACGGCAACAAGAGAAAACAAACTTCAAAATTATCCCAAGCAAATGATATGCATCGCTAGAGGTGTATCTCAATTAGGGGTAAACTGTTCGGTTAAAAAAATATGCTGGACTCATTTGCAGCATTGATTATGGAACCTAGAGGCTAGGCATTTCCTTACGCCCAAATCACTTAGCAAGTAAAGCTAACACTTACTTGTGCTCTACAGAGTTTTTGCATTCAAAATCGACCATTACTTCAAAATCAGATATAAAGCAATAACTAGCATATTCTCCAGAATAGCAATAACTCAACAATTTGACTATTTATTGAACGTTAGGGTTTGCAGACTACCGTTGAGAAGATGCCAAGCAATAGACTCTATATTCTAGAAAATTTAATATTTATGATATTAAAAAAAATCTGAGGTTGCGTCAACTGTTAAGATCTGCATTCTCGAGAAAATTCTTCTGCTGTACCTATTTTAATCGAATGCTTTGAAAGCTTCAACATACAGTGAAATTTCTCTATGGTGAATCTTCAAGAGACCGTCACCTTAGAGAGATATTCATGTTGAAGAAAACTAATGAAGCCGTTGCTATGAAGTATCCAAGAATCCCGGCCTCGTGGTACAGTCGTCAACTCGCACGATTTAGCAACATGCCCGTCGCGGGTTCAAGTCCCGAATGTACCATTCCCCCATACGTAGGACTGACGACTATCCTGCTATGAGTAATCAAGAAGTCACTGAAAGTCTAGTACATTAGAGAGTAGTACAAGGCAGGCCTTGACCAAGAACGGTTATTGAAACCAAGAAGAAGAAGATAAAAAAAAACACGGTAAAAGCATGGCATCCTTTGACCAATATAGATTGCACTGTAAACCGAAGGTTTTCTTGGAATTTGAAAACGAATTGTCTTCCATTATTGCTCCAATGATAGCTTCGAAGTTCTGTTAGTATCTTAGCTTAAGTTTACATTTTGGCACAGTAAGTGTCCAAGCAAAACCCTCCGCAAGACACTGATTGAGGAGTAAATAACAATAAATTACCGGCAGCACGAGCACATTGTTCTTGCCGTACAGTAGGGTGGCGCGCGAGTTCTGATGCAACGATTCCACGTAGTCCTTCGAGGCGGACGCCAGACTGTTCGACTTGAACGACGCCATGCTGCCCTCCTCGGAGCTGGTGTGGAGGCTGCGCTTGAAGTTCAGCATCGGGCGCCGGTACGCCGGTGGCGTCGGATTGCTCGAGCTGATACGGTGCCGCTGGACGAGCTCGTCGGCCGGCGGATCGGTCCAGAAGTGGTCGGCAGTTTTGGCGCGCGAGTAGTCGAGCGCACAGGGCCCAACGAGCAGCGAGCTCAGTATCGAGCCGTAGTCCGGATCGGCGACGAGTGAATCGCGCTCGTAGTAGCGCGTTGCGTTCGACACGAGATGGTCGATGATGCGGGACAGCTTCTTCTCGTACAGTGCCAACCGGATCCAGAGATATCTGGGTGAGGAAGAGAAGAAGAACGGAACACGTTTACAAGCGATTGCTGCACTCCGGGGTGTGGGCTTTGCTGGGTGTGCCGCTTACTTGACGACTGGCGGTGTCTGTGGTGGTGTCGTGGTCGAGACCGAGTTGCTGCTGCCCTTCTTCAGGATCGGCGGCTTGTTTGTGCTGTCGCTGCTGGACGAGGATCGCTTGTTCGGGTCACTGTTTTCGATGTCCTGCACCTTTCTACTGATGCAGGCCGCCTCGGGACAGTGCTGCAAGCGCGGCGAAGGAGAAGGAGGAGGGAGAGAGAGCATGGGAAAAATAACGTTTGTGCGTTGCGTATGTGGCATATAATGGTTCTATTTAGAAACGATTCAGTTGAAATTAAAGCAGCAGTTGGACAATGGGATTCTACGCGTGGTTCGGCATAACTGCGTTCTGTACATTCGTGGAATAATACGTATCGAAATTCGGAACCAGATTACTAAATTTCAAAACTTTCTCTTTAGGTTTTTTTGGGAGGGCGGTGGGAGACTTATCTTCGACACAGTACGTATGATACAAGGTCAGAGTGTACAGAGGGTTGTGACTGTTACACATTGCAACGATGGGCGAGCTTTCCGGCACGGAGATAGCAATTGTTGGGCTGGTGGGAGGGGTAATTTATAAAAAAAATCCAAACAATTTTGTTACAAAGCGACGTGAATCTAATCCACGGTTTTTGTCTAACGATCTACCGTACAAACATTGAAACAAAACAAACAGCACCCAATAGTAGTAATCTCTAATCAACTCCTAAATCCAACGAGTTACCGATAGCGCCAAAAATGAGGGTAATGTGTATGCGTTTGTGTAGGTGTAGGAAAGCTTATATAGAACATGTTGGAGCCATAGAACGAAACCAAAACAACGAAACAAAACCAGCGGCTACAAAGAATTACCGATCGAAGTCAAAACTAAGGAAGTAAAGCACCAAAATCAACTGAGCATTAGAAACCAATTTAAATGACAGCTAAGCGCTTTTGCTGCCTTTGCTTACATGTTTGTTGATCTACCTGTTACACAGGGATGTTACACACGCGGTACCGGACCCATATAACCGAGGGCCCACACACACACACACACTACACTGGTCTGCAAGGGGATTCGTTGTCTTTACTGCTTGGCACGGTTTACTAACCGTTAACCCCGGCACAAAACAAATCAAACCATGAAAAAAACATAACGAATAGCTACAGAACGTCTACATAAAACAGACGATCGAAAGCTCTCTACTTTTGTTACAAAAAAAAACGAAAATAAATAAATACATAATGCCACAATATGCAGTCGGTTCTCGCTTGTGAAAACAGGACAGGGATGGACATGGGAGGCGATGATCACTGGCGCAAGCAGTGAAGCATTTGGGTGAGGGAAGCGGGGTGGTGGGGGGAAAGAACAGAGCGAGCGAATACAGTGGGATACTCACCTTGGCCACCTTGTGCAGCAGGGCGGTGGTGGAGGATGTCTTGAACAGTCCGAGGGCTCGCCTTCGCAGCCCCTGGCTGAGGCAGGCTTCGACCGCAGCGCACAGGGCCGTTACCGAGCAAGACTCTTCGTGTATGTACTTCTTGGTGACGGCTTCCTCCATCACCTGTTTGACCTCTTTCTTCACTGCCGCTATGAGCTTTTCTTTAAAATCGACCGGATCTGGTGGGGAAATGGTTGAGGGAAATGGCGCAAAGGTGGGGCGGTGGGGAGAATTAGGGTTTGGAATGTCCAATGAGGGAACATACATGTTTAGATACGGTTTGTTTGTTTTTTTTTTAGTTTAGTGCGAACAGTGCCGCAAAATGAGACCACCAAAATCGGAAAATACGAAATAGAAACGTACAGCAAGGGAGAAGAGGTTGATAGGTTAGGAGTAAAGGAAAACAAAGAAACAAATAAAAGTTTGGAACAGCACCGGACGACAGAACCAGACGGGCGGCCAAACACAGCGCAGGAAGACAGCAGGTGGTGAGCGATCGAGCGATCGACACGGGAAGACGAAAGAACAAGAACAAACATTTACTAAACACACACACACATACGCACACATACAGAGGTAACGTTTGAAACGGAAAGCGGAAGCTGCGGTACGGCCGCAAATGGTGTGGGAGGATGCTTGCAAGGGAGAGTTATTAATGTGAGTACTATTTACATGTTTTTTTTGTATTTTTGGGTAAACCTTAAATTTGGGAAGGAAATTATAACAATTTCTCTATGTAAATATGATTTGATGTGTATGCCAAGCTGAAAGGCGAATATTTATTATTGTTATTATTGTTACTATTATTATTATTATTATTATTATTATTATTATTATTATTATTATTATTATTATTATTATTTTATTTTTATTATTATTATTATTATTATTATTATTATTATTATTATTATTATTATTATTTTTATTATTATTATTATTACTATTATTATTATTATTATTATTATTATTATTATTATTATTATTATTATTATTATTATTATTATTATTGCTATTATTATTATTATTACTTTTATTATTTTCATTATTATTATTATTATTATTATTATTACTATGTTCATTATTATTATTAAGCTTATTAATTATAACATGGAAAAGCCAATCTGAGTGTGCAATTGGGGCAAAGTGTTCCTGCGTGTCCATCGAGTGCTGTAAGCCTTAAGTACAAAAAAAGCACACACAAATAGAAAGTGCAATTTTCGTTTCATCTTGTCATGCAAATCATGTTCCTATACTACTGCCACCACCAAAGCTGCTTCTTATCAACAAGTTTATGTTCTCTCCTGTCTGGGACAAGAATAAGCCATCTGCCGGCACCGTGATAGCCCACTGCTGACGTCAGCAACTCACCATCACAAGCTTGCGAGGAGCATACCTTTTAAAAAGAAACTAACTCTTATCTAGCGCACGCGAAGGAGAGAGAGAGAGATAGAGGAAGAGAAAACGAAAAAAAAAACAAGCAAGAACAGCTCTTTGCATGCGTTTGATGTGCCGTGAGCATGAAATGCCGCCCAATTTTCCGTACCACCCTCGGTGAGCCATAACCAAGCCATCACAGCACGCGCGCTCTGATCTGCGCCCACCATTGCAGCACGGTGCACATGGTGCGATGGAGCAGCCTGGTGGCTGACGATTCGCCCGATTCGGCGGGATGATGATGGTGAGCGATGTTCGCCCGAAACATTAGCCCAAACAAGAGCGCAAAAGTGATAAATAAAAAAAAAGAAAATATGTTGCGTCCTTCTCCCCCGTCCCATCCCGTCGTCCACTAAAGCTGGGGCTCCGGGTGGCGAGTGTGACCTTCTGTCGTTTGCTCATAATTTCGTTTGCTAGCGTTTTGCTTAAAATGCGAACATCGACCCCTCGAGCTTTTCTGGTCACGCTTGAATGACCGCACTCTGACCGGATAAGCCCCAAGGTGCTTGATTAGATTATCCTCAGCCCTGGAGCACACGCAGCACCCTTACGTGAACACACACACACACACATGTATAACGCAATGCCATATCTAAACACGCTCACTGCCTTTTGCTTAGTACGAACACATAAGGACAGCTCTCATACGGTCATCTCACTGGAATGGACGCTCTTCTCATCTCATGTAAGCTTTTTTTTTTGCTCCACTCTCTCTGTCTCTCGCTCTATCACTCTAGTAAGCGGAAACGAAGTTAGGTCGTGCGGGTTGGAGTAATTTTCGCAACAATGTAGAAACCAAACTGACGAGCATTTTGGCGGTTACCACGAACAAAATCGACCCTTGCTAATTTGACTGCTCTTAAGCTCTTGTAATGATCATTAATGACTTATGGTTTAAACATCCTGACACCACGAAACCAATCAGCACTACGACACCGGTCACACACACACACGACACACTTGGACAACTTTAAGCACAATGGTGGAAACGCTCATGAATGCCTTTTGCTAATATCTAAACTACTCAAGCTGCATCAAAGTGCGCGATATGTCAATAATGCTTTAGATGCTGCATTCTACGATATAGGAATTTGTTACAATATTGCTCTTAAACCTCTCGCACTCTGATAAAACATGAGTGTCATCAGAGTAGGCAGGATTTACTACTAACGGGCGGGTTCAGTTTGCACAACCAACTTTGCGTCTCCGTGCGCCTTTTTATGTCGCTTTTTTGCCTTTATTGTCGCCATGGCATTGATTTTCCCATTGCTCTGCCATTTATTCCGCAACGCTCGCCCTCGCATCATTCCGCCAGCCCGGTCGGTAAGGGGCTCCTATTGTGTGATTGTTTACCTTTGAAGTATCCGTACCATCCGTCGGCCAAAAGATGGTGTACCATGTCGGTCTGGCGTCGCGTTACTCGTTGCCAATAAAACGAGCTCTCTCCTTCTCCTTCTCATTGATTTTGTTCCTCTCTTTTTGCTCTCTCTCTCTCTACCACCCCTCCCTCCCCGTAGATCACCACAGGGACGATGTTTACTTTCCTACTCGAATGGCAAATAAGTTTCCAGTTTTAATTAATGCAATAAACCCCCCCCCCCCGCTCCATCTCCTCGCGTGTATCCTCACGTTTGAGCGCACACTCACACATACTCACGCTGTGTTCAGTGGGGGGGGGTGGGTGGACCTTTCCAAAGGAAATATGGAAATGCAAGTGCAAAACAAAACATAACAACAACAAAAACACACACACATACGCATGTAATGGTAATCGAACGCACCAACCAAGCCCATGGCGACAGTCGGATGCGCAACACATCTTGCCAACAGTGGTGGTGCCTGTTGTTGTCCTTTCCACACCACACCAGTACTCCCTCTCCCACTTCCCTCGCAAAAAAAACAGCTGCTCATGTACGCCAGCGTGTCCAGCGAAGGGCAAAATCAACAAACAAAACACGGCTGGGCGGGCACTGCTGTGGGGGTGCTGGTGATGGAGACGCCTTGTACGAAACATTCTCGCCCGAGTGAGATAATCATGGCCCACTGTGCCGTTGGTGTTGTTTTCTGCTGCCTGTTTGTTTGTATTTTTCCCCTTTCCTTCTTTTGCTGCTGCTTCGCAGTAACCAATTTGGCACACGCAGGCTCCCACACACACATACACGTGCCTACACAGGCGTTCACGCTCACATTCAACATGTGGGCTGGTCAAAGAAGAAAAAACAAGCGTTTCAATGCACACACGAGCTTTATCTCGAGCATGTGCACGGGTGTCAGTGGGTGTATGTGGAAATGGAGGGGTGTGTTAAATGAGTTAAGGGCGAGGGTGAAAGTGGGAAAGCGAAGAAGAAGAAAAAAAGCGCAGCAATAATTGTGCATGGGAAAATGTGTTGCTTTTTTTTGTGCGAGAAAAATGCTTTTTCTTTTAAAAAAATATAAAAATAGAGAAAAAAATACTCGAAGATTACAAAAAAAAATAACCAACAAGGAAAAGAGGTACACACAGAAGGAGAAAACGAAAATGCAGAAAATGATTTTAATGAAAAAAGGGGCTCAAAAAATCAGAAATAGCGAAAAGCGTACAGGAAAAACACACACACATAGAGAGAGAGAGAGAGAGAGAGAGAGAGAGAGAGATGGCAGTAAGGAAGCAAACAAAACGCGCCTCGGAACGCGGGTTGGGATGCACAACACACAGATACGCACATAGACCAAGGGGGGATGCAAAGTAATTTCCATGTACCATACCTGCTTGGAACGACATTTTCCTGGGGGGGTTTATTTCGGGAAACATGTTCCCCGAGCAAGCCTTTCACTTTTCCGCACACTTTTTGTTGGTACAGTCCCGCTTGCTGCTGCTGCTGCTGCCGCTCGGACAGGTCGTTTTTGCACCGTATGGAACGGGGCTGGGCACGTACGACACACACAGATGGTTGATTTGCTTCACACTTCCGAGCTCCGTACAGGCTACGGACCAAAATTCATTTTCGATTTTTCGAGGCGCTCTCGGTGTCTGATAGGGAGGCGAAGGGGACTTGGCCAAATTTACACACAGCTCCCGTCAATCCACATCCATATGATACGCACTCTGGTCCCTCCGTGTACATATATGCGCTCCTTGGTGCTGCTGCTTCACTGTGAACTTCACCTTCGCACAGAACTTTATGTGTATTTGTGTGTGTGTTTTTATTCTTTACGCTCAGAACGTTGGGTTTTTCCTGTAACACTGCCGCACACACATACACTCAGCTTTTCTGCTCACAGCTGCTGCTTCCACCAAAGCCTCGCACGACCTTCCTTTTCCTTGGTTTAATTCATCAATTCGCTAAAGTTGTCGCTGCTTACCGTAGTGCACACTACCCCGGAAGAAAGTGAAACACATCGAGGCAGGCTAGTGGCAGCAGCTTTTCATACGCCCAACCGAATGGTGAAGCTGGGCCGTATTTCATGCCACTCGAAAAACCAAGGACACTTGTGAAAAACCTTCCAACCTTTGCCACTGCCTCCCTTCCCTCCTCTCCGGTCCCGTTGTTACGTTTACACGCACACACGCACACACACACAGACACACTGGGCCACCCGACCGTAATCAATCTGCAAACGCAAATGTTGCCTTCCGTACTCCGCGTTTGTGCCGTCGTTTTGTAATTGCAAATTTTTTCACTCGTTTTTCTTTCCAAAATTGCTCCACCAAATCCACAGGCTCTGCTTATGTGTTTACTTGTGCACCTGTTTACTGGCCAGCTGTGCCGATGTGTGCCCTGCTACTACCACTGCCTAGTATTGCAATCTGCAGCGCACTGAAAATGGTAGGAAGCGTTGATAAGCGACCTCACATGCGTACTGAACGTGGCGAGAGATGGCACACTACGATGGTGTACGCGGGCCGCTGGAAAACGCTCCAGCAGGTTTTTTCTTTCATTTTTTTTGGCTGCTGTGCCTTTACCGCGTTACTGCGCATGCGTTCGGTTGGTTCCAGCGGGAGGCGAGCAGCTTTCAAGTTTAGTGTTGGGGTATCTCCCAACGGATCCATCCCGCTGGTTTGACGTGTGCCGGATGACTTATGGCAAAAGTTGGAATGAAATGTGTTTTTCGCTCTCTCTCACACTTGCTTTTGATTGAATAATAATGTCATTCACTGCTTGGTGGATTCGGGCTAGTGATAGGGATCTATTTTATTCGGTTTTCCGTAATGCCTATTATGCCTGAAAGTCTACAACATTTTAAAAATATTTGCTTTTTGCACTGCTTGGTATGCATTTATCTGTGTCGCATGTAGTAATCTATGACCGTGGAGAACGCAGCAAAACCCGCTGCTCCAATAATTCCAGCCTTGACTCCCGCTAAAAACACACAAAAACCACACATTATTGGTTTGTTTAGCCCGGTTCCTGTGTGCCACTCATACGTACCTCTTAGGCCAATCAATCCTCCCGTCACCGCTCCGGCGTAGGTACCATTCTTCCAGTCGGAAACGCCACGTTTCTGCAACGAAAAAAGCATCCCCAAACATGAAACTATAGCTCCTATTAACCCATCAACCATGGAGGACACGTACCGACTCGATGGCGCACTCAACCGCCGCAAACACGGCCCCGATGACGGCAAAGTTTTTGCCGTACGAGTGCGTCGCTGCCCGCATTTCGCGGAAAATTTCCCTCGCCGTCTGCTGCTTATCGCCCGCCATCGGATCGGCAATGCTCGGATTGACGGACGAGCTGAACAGCCCGATGGCCGCGCCCAACCCGTACCCGAGCACGCAGCTCATGAACGATTTGAACGCACAGCTCTCGAAGGCGGCTTCCACCAGCTTTTCCTCGTTGGTTTTTATCTGCACCACGCCGTACATTTTCGGTATGATGATGTTTTCCCGATAGCTACAATCAGATGGATGCAATAAAAAGACTATTAGCAAGCAAAGCGTAAAGCGCGTTACCACGTGCCATCCATTACCGGTGAGTGTTACCGATGAAATGTTTGGCCACCTCGTCCAGATCGGAGCCGGGGAAAAATATGCCCTCCGTTTTGGTGGCGCTGTTCTGCTTGGCCGCCGCCTCCTCCGGATCGACGGGCTTCGGTAAAAGGGTGGCCATGGTTTTCCGCCTACCGAACGCCGTTTTCCAGTGCGTGAATCTTGAGGGAGCGTAATTTGCGTGTTTCGGTCCGCAGCACACTAGAGCCCAGCTGAGTTACAACACCGTTTGTTTACATCAGATTTGTGTTCAGAGTGACCAGAAATAATGTATTCGTACCGATGTTTTGTTTTTCCTACCGAAAATCACAGATTTTTTTATAATACTGATAGAGCAACCATAAAATCATTTACCCATTCTTTTAAAAAGTTAAACTCCATACGAAAATATTGAAATCACTAGCGCCCAGAACAAAAAGTTTAACACTGACAAATAAGACAATTGGCTGTGTTTCATCAGATGCAATTTAATCGGATAAGGGGTTAACATTTTATATGGGCCTTATTTTTAACTCTGGTACTTCTTTTTAACTGAGTTTCGAGTTTCTAAAACTACCAAAAATAACAGATACAATGTTGGTGCTCCTAGGAGGTGAGCTAACCTAAATAGCCAAATAATCTGGCCACACTGTTTGTGTTGATGAAATTCCGACAGCTTGGGGATATACTGTTGTGTTTGGTACTTGAAATCGGGTTTAGCTTGGCGCTTGATGCACGTGGTGATTGAGCAACTGTTGTAGCTCAGTAGAATTCAAAACAATTCCAAAACAGCCGCTATGTTTCGCTATCAAAAATACAAAATTAAGTTGATGAACTGCTATAAAAACTCCCATTACACACTAATTTCAACTCGAAATAAATGTCATTGAACTTTTCCTACGCTTCACTATTTGAACCCTTTATTACATTATTCCTTCTGGTTGCCTACAGTAAGTATGTCCCCTTCGTTGGGCATTCCGCTCAGTTTCTGCATTCTCCTCCGTATAATACCCTTCACATTTGCATCCACATTCCGCAGCACGTTCGTTGTCCTTGCTGCATGCTCCAGCCGCTGCACAGCTCCAATCTCAGCCTGGCTCGAGATCAAATTCGTCGCCAAACAATCGTTCCTGCTGCCGATGCGCCCGATGCGCCCAACCCGATGAATGTAGTCCGCCGTGTACAGTGGAAAGTCAAAGTTGATCACGTGTGCCGCACGGATCGTGTTTAACCCGCGGCTCGCCACATCCGTCGTGGACAGAACGTTCACCTCGGCCTGCTGAAACTTCTCGAACTGGCCCAACCGCAGCTTCAGTATCATGTCACCGTTCAGGTTGACGCACGGCAGCCCGTGCCCGTTCAGGTGCATCGACACAAAGTCGCAGGCGGGCGTTTTGTTGCTGAAAATGATCGTCGGCACATTGCGCTTCGCGTCCTTGCGCACCAGATCGAGCAGTATCTGCGGCCGGTCGGATTTGCGTACGCGCATGAAGCGCTGCGTAACGTGCCCCATTAGACGGTGCAGGTTCGGGCTCAGCACCTGCTCGATCGTTTCCACGTTGACCAGCCTCGCCAGCAGCTCCTCCATGTTGGAGGGCATGGTGGCCGCGGCCAGTATCAGTTGCGTACCGTGAATGCCCTCGCCGAGATCCTGCAGATGGTTTTTGTGAAAGGGGAAGCGCTTCATCAGGTGCAACAGCTTGCTGTTGAAGCTGTCGTCCAGCAGCGTGTCCGCTTCGTCCAGCACCACGTACCGGACCTCCTCCATGCGGTAGATGCCGCTCGTGATTAGCTTGCTGATTGCGCCGAAGCTCGCCACCAGTATGTCGATGTCCTCGAACGATGGATTCAGCATCTGTTGCTTGGTGCGGCCACCGAGCACTATCCGCGTCTTGATACCGGTGCCATCCGTAAGCCTCGCCGCCACGGCCCCTATCTGCTGCGCAAGCTCGCGACCGGGCGTAATGATCAGCATCAGGGGTGTGTTGAAATCGCGCTGCCTTTCGTGCAACCGGCGGCGCAGAATCTGTTCCACCACCGGCACCAGGTAGGTGTAGGTTTTGCCGCATCCCGTCTCAGCGGCCAGCAGCAGATGGCTCCCGTCCAGCATGGCCCGTATGCCCTCCACCTGAAAGTGGGTGGGCGACAGGACGTGCTGCTGTTTCAGGTTTTCCACCAACGGTTCGCTAATGCCCAGCTCCGGGAAGGTAAGGTTGCTCAGCCCGTACGCCTCGTACGCCCGCTGCACCGGGTGGATGATGAAGTAATCGCCATTGGAGCGTCGGTGCCGCCAGCCGTCGGAGGCGAGCGGCAGTTCGCCAAACTTGATCCGTTCCGGGCTGGCGGGCAGTTCGTGCTGGTAGAGGTTGAACTGCTGCCGTTTGCACGTTACCACGGGCACCGGTCCCTGGCCCGGGACGGCCGCCAACGGTCGCACCTGGGTGGAGAAGCGGGCCCGCAGCGAAAGGCACACGCGCGCTAACTTTGCCATTGCCCTGGAAACCAAGCGCAGTGGTCTTCGCGTGATTGCCGCCGGTCCGGACAGCGTGCTTGGGGCTTTGTTTACGAAACGAATCAAAACACACTTTGATCTGATTGGAGATGGGCAGCTGTCAAGCAGGGGTACAGCGAGCTGAGCTACGGAGGAACACTGAGCTACATGGGAGGTAGCTCACAGAAACCGGCAAATCAGCGTTGTTTTTTCTAATAAAAAATAAGTAAATGTTCTTTTCATGCAAAGAATTTTAAATAGATTTTTAAAGCGTATAAATTTGGACATATAACTCCATTGTCTTACATAAATCTTCCGTAGAACGTCCAACAGCTGATCTGCGCGCTCAGTGCTGTCAGGGTTGAGTAAAAAGTTAGCCCAGCCCAGACAAATGGTGGCAAAATATGATAACACAACTTCTGGGATTATTTGTTGTTTTCTTCCCGTCCTTTCGACCCGCCTGCACACGGTTCTGCTGCTCTCCGCCACGGCCCAGACACCAAGTGCGTAGATAATCTTTTACACAATCAGTCGCTAGATAATAATAGAAACAACATCCACCCCGGCTGGAACCGAACCGAAAGCTGTTGCGTTGCACCTGCCCGTGTGGTTGTGTGTTGTTTATTTGTGTGCGGCCCATAAACGGCACGAACGAACGGTGGGAGCAGGTCCCTTCAACAAACGTTCCGGTCTTTCTGTAGTGTGCCCGCCCGCATTCATTCCCTAACCGGAACACACAACCAGATCGACTAGGGTTACGGGGTCGGTGAACTTTGACCGCGAAGCCGTGTGTGTGTGTGTGGATAGGAAGCTAGCGGAAGTGTTTTTTTTTTCTTTAAAAAGTGGCCTCAGCAGAACGAGCAACACCGTCATCACCACCTTCACCATGTCCTTAGCATCTCTACGTCACGCACGGGCCGTTCTGCCGCAGCCGGTTAGGTAACAAAACATATATTTATATGGCCGATAGAGAAGGTGCAAAAGTTGTACGCATTTTCCAGGCGATGATGTTGGTGATTACAAAAATGACTATAAACAAACAACACCAACACCATATTCACCTGCGCAAATGCGTAATAACTCATGCCGACGACCACCGCTGGATAGTAATGTGTTCCCCTTTTTGGCATTCATTCTTTTTTTGCGCGAACGATGACGGTCGATGACGATGACCACGACCACCATCGACACGATGGCTGTGACGTCCACTTTGCCTATGACCGCTGCGGTACACCATGAAGGACACTGGCGACGAGCAGCGCCCTGAGCAAGGACGAATCGTCATGGCTGAGCAAGCTGATGGTTCGCAAGATCGAGCCGACGAAAAACTCCCACAGCCGGATGCTGAGCGACAAGTTCGACATCTACGAGCTGCACACGCACAATGTCCGCCCGGATTCGGTCGGAAAGTATCTGGAAAATTAGTGAGTATGCAACCGCGCACAGACGCAATCGAAATCGGCAATTGGATCACTGTACGGCCACAATGAGGCCCCGGCTAAGACGGTTTAGCAAAATTCATGCGCTGATATGGCGTGTGTGTGTGTGTGTGCGTTATCAGCGATGATGCCGGAAATGTCTTATCCGCCCGGGGTGCCGTTCCATATGAATAATTCGACTTGTTTGTCTGCCCTGGTCCACAGCAAAAACACGGTCCAAATCGTACAATCCAAGGGGAACCTGTCGATGGAGCTGATAGGCTCGTGGAACGTGGAGGTGGGCGATCTGGACCAATGTCTGCACCTGTGGCGCTATACCGGCGGCTTCGAAATGGTGGACCAAGCGAAGCGAGAGCTCAGCAGCGATAAGGTTGTGTGAGATAACCACTGCACCACTGCAGCCAACGTTTCTTAATGCCCTCCCAAAACAATTTCCCCACAGAGCTACGTGCAGTTGATGCAGGAACGGGGCACCTTTCTGCGGTCCCGGCATTTGCAGTACCTGCTAGCATTTAGCTACTGGCCGCAGCTGCAGCTGCGCGAGGGCAAAAACATCTACGAAATCCGTTCCTACCGGCTGAAGCCGGGCACGATGATCGAGTGGGGCAACAATTGGGCCCGGGCGATCAACCACCGCCAGAACAACAACGAAGCGTTCGCGGGCTACTTTTCGCAGATCGGGCGCCTCTACAACGTGCACCACATTTGGTGTAAGCAGCTACTGCGGCCCTTTTTACCTTGCACTCACAAAACTCTCACACAACTGATACACATTTTTTTGTCACACCCTTTTTCCACAGGCTACAAGGATTTGCAGGGACGAAAGGAAACGCGCGAATCGGCCTGGCGATCGCCCGGCTGGGACGAATGCGTCGCCTACACTGTGCCACTGATCCGCGAAATGCACTGCCGCATCCTAGCCCCGACCGAGTTTTCACCGACCCAGTAGGCCGATGGAGACGGGCTGTTGCTGTTGCCTTGTTTCCTCTCCTTCTTTCTCCTCCGAGACAAAACAAAATCTCCCAATGTGTGTGTATGTGCGTGCGTGAGGTTGAGCGCAGCAGGCCAATTAATTAGTGTTCCGTCGATCGGTTGTTAGCGAAACGATTTTCTTCAATCTACCAACTAACTGTCTATCTCATTATTCACGTGCATTTTTTTTTTGTTAAGTTTTGAACAGTTTCGGGACTTAGTTGAGCAATAATAGAAATGAGCTTAATATAGTTTACATCGTTTACAAAAATGAATTCACACACACACACTCTCCACTGCAAGGTGGGAGGACGGATGGTGGAGTTTCTTAGTTTCTCTTGTTCAATTTTCACTCGACCGCTTTCCTTGTGTTTTCCCCAGCTTCGGCTCTGCCAGATGGGGGAAGTTGCATTTTTTTAATACGTTAAATGAAATATTATTATCCTTTTCCTTTACTGTAAATCACACACATGTGGCATGTGATGTAAGATAATAAACGAAATGTAAAATTACGCGAACGAAGTGCATTAGTTCCAGTGGACGAAGAAGACGAGGAGAAACAAGAAAACGATCAACCACAATTCGCTGCTTTCGGATTCGCGTTTTGTTTGCAAGCACAAAAAAAAAAGGAAAAGGTAAAAGAGAAAGAAAAAGGAATGTAAATTTCGCATTGTGAGTATGTATTGTTTTGAATGTTGTGTTGTGTGTTCGCTGCTCCTTACTTCATCATCACCATCATCGTTCCTCGTGTCTGTTCTTTTTTCCCTAATTCTTGCTATTAGCGCATTTACCTTCCTACTATCTCTCCCACCCCTTTTCCTTATTTTCTTCTTCCCGGTTAGCTTTTCTTCTCCTCAGGATTATTCACAATTAGAGTTAATCATATGTACAAAAACGAATCGATCTAACTGTGTGCTGGCGGCTGCTGCTTCTCTACACAAACTCGAGCAAGTGAATCGTACGGCATCGTCGCTAGCGTTGTTTGGAAAGCGTTCTCTCTTCCATCCCACTTCGTGTGATAGCCAAGGAGGGAAGAGTTTAGTGTGTGGTGCAACACACCTTGTGCCTTTTGTGTAGGTTTTTCTTGCCCGTCCAATACCATAACCTACATGTGGGCACACTTTTCCAACAGCCGATCCAACATCCAGGATGCTGCTGGCAGGCAAGCAATCGAACAGAGAGGATTATCTACTTTTCCTTGCTTTTTGTATGCCTAACGGTCCTTCTTTTAATTTTACGCCTTTTCTTCCGCCCAATTATTCGAGATGATGCTGCTCCACGTCGACATGTCGTGGTAATATTCGTTGCGCTTAAACTACGATTTACCTTTCACTCCCTTCTAAGCCACCATTAACTGTCTTCGTCCTGGTTCGCTATCTGTTCTTACACAAAGCAGCAGCAGCAGCAGCAGTGTGTGTTTGGCGAAGCAACTGGTCCTACCCGGTCATGTTTCCTCCACATGGCCTACTACTTCGCGTAGCGTCTGGCTTAGGTAAAATCGTTTACAACTTGTTGCAGTTACTACACACATTTACACAGTGACAGAGAGGCAGGCGGTGCAAAATTCGTACTGCGCTTGAAGCAAAATGCAATAAGAAAGTACATATGCATGGGTGTATGCTTGTAGAGTATGTAGCGCTAAGTGTGTAGAGCTAGCTAACGTGTGTGTGTGTGTGTTAGTGATTTATGGTTTGTGTAGAGAGTGTCTCGAAAAAATGAATCCACAATTGATTTGATAACGTTGTAGTAGCAGAAGTGAAAAATAATTACTTAAAAAAAATCGTTGCTCCTACAGAGCATTCATTAGCTGCGTAGCGCGGTGCACCAGCTTTGAATGCACCATAAATTGCATGCTTTTGGTTAATTCGCGTCCGTATCTACTCTCCCTCCCAATCCCGACGCCATGGTGTAGGGGGCCAGCATTTCATAGGTATGTGTATACTATGCTATCATTATATAAAGAGCGTCATCAGAAGCGTAGTAGTAGTACGTATTTTATTTATCGTTTTCCTTTTCTTCTTCTTCTCTATTCCTTTTCCACTGTGTGTTGTTGTTTGTATTAAACGCTAAAGAGATGTCGCTGCTACTACTGGTTTTGTTTTGCTTTGCTTATTTGTTTTTTGCTTCTTTTTTTAAATTTTATTAGATTGTTTATTTGCTTCTAATTATTATGGTTTGTGTTGTTTGCCTCTGTTTGCGCTTGCTGGAGCAGCAGCAGTAGCAGCAGCAGCAGTAACAGCAGCAGCATCAACTACCCACTTGTGCTGCCGGCTTGCGGTAAAAGGTTTCCGTTCGAGGCAGATTTCTAACCGTTTGTTTTAAATATCCATC
Source organism: Anopheles arabiensis (assembly GCF_016920715.1). Lineage (NCBI taxonomy): Eukaryota > Metazoa > Arthropoda > Insecta > Diptera > Culicidae > Anopheles > Anopheles arabiensis. The sequence continues at coordinate 33,166,389 of NC_053517.1, forward strand.
ACTCACACACACACACACTCACACACACATACAGATTGCGCGCCCTATTACCATCCTTCTTGTCGCCGCCTTTTGCCTTCCCTCTGTCTTTAGCTACATCCCTTCATCCGGCTATTATTTCCCTCCCTATCCTTTCCCTTCTCGGCCTTTCACGCTATTTGTTTTGTTCGCTAAAGCATTGAAGTCTAATTAATAAAACCTAGCGGCGATCTATTCACACCCATTACTTTCTCTCTCTCATACTTTCGTCTAATCATCCAGCGCGATATCGTAAAGTTGATTATTTGTGTTTACTTATTTAAAGTGTTAATATGTTGTTTCCCCCCCTCTTTTCGCTACAACACACGCACCATTATCCTTCTGTTGCTAACACACACACACACAAACACGATCGCCGATGATCTTATCCTGGTTTGAATGATCATCCGGTTCTCCTGCCTACGATCTACACGCATTGTGCCCTACAACACCGCTCTCCTGTCTACTGGGGGGAGGGAGGGGGGATTGTTATTGATTGTTTGGCTTCCTTTTGGCCTGAGCCCGCAACAAAGCCGAAGAAAGATGACTGGGAAATTTCTCTACTGAACGGTTGCTGTTGCTGCTGGAGGTTGGATTATCGCCCCTTCTTTCTCTCTCTTTCTCGCTCTCGTTCGTTACAGTTCCCTAGCCAATTGTTCGATTTTGATTATCCCTTTTTATTATCTTACAGGAAGAACGTAGAGAGTACATAAATAGGAACCAAATGGCTTTGCATGGGGATTGGGTTACCGTTTATCCGCTTTAACGGTGATTTTTGTAGGTGGATAGAAAGATAATGTGGCGCGCACCATATCATGTGATTGGCACACCGTATTCGAGTGCTATTGCAAGCAGATTAGAAGTTCGGCCCCGGTACGGAACGATAGATACAAAAGGATAATGGTTACCAGAGGCAAGAAGAACCTTTCTAGTGGGATGTGATAATTGTAGTAAGATGTGCCCGTATGTGCCCGATAAGAGAAGGTAACCCCCCACGAACACACTCTCCTTAACCTTTCTAAGCGACATTAATTCAGTAAATTAGTACTTATCTGCCTCTTGCAACTAGCCTCCCGATTTTAAACCGCCAGCCAGCCCTGGTATCTTCACTGTTTCCCCTCACTTTGGCCGGCCTTTGTATGGTATATTATGTTATATTGTCTAAAGGATTCACCGTGCCGTACCATACGCGCGCGCGCGCTTTACACTTATTTGCTTTGTCTCTTCGCTGTACTTTTTCTTCCCCTACTGCCCCCTTTTTCCTGCTGACTGTTCTGTTCTGCGCGATATCAGATCTCTGCCAAGGCGGCGCGCGAGCGACAGCGTGTGCTGCCGTGTGCTTATCGTGTTATAAATTGGGATAAGAGAGGATGATTATAATGTTTACTATAATTTCAGTTTCGGCCTCGGTAAATCTTATAAATGCACCGATTGGTTTGGGGGCCCCGCAGCTTCTTCGTGCTTCCATCCTGCGCCTACACCTTTCCCCATCATGCTTCCCTTCCTTCTCGTGCGCCGATAGGGCCTCACCGTACGACATCATTCTGACGACATTTGCCACAATTACATATACCTAATAAGGATGTTGCTTTTTTTTTCTCTGCTTCGTTTTGTGTTATCTATTTATAATTGAATATGCCGCCTGCCTTCGAACCGCAATGCTTTACTTTCTCGGCGCACAATGAAAGCAGCTACCTCCTTCCTCACTGTGTTGCATTCCTGCTCTGTTTTGTGGAACAACATAAGCAAGAGGTTGTGGTAAGGAAGTATATTATATCGATGCAAATTAAAACACGTGTTCTGTTGTGTATGTTTCCAGGGGGGGACATTGCAATTCCTGTTCGCGCTGATTCTACTGACCTTGTTTTTTTTTCTTCCTTTTTTAGTGCGGCTAGATTGTGTGATGGTGGTGATTGAACAGTTCGTTGAGTCGGTTTAGTAATATCTTAGTACACTGAACGCTAACTACACTAAACTCGCCTTGCTGGGAAACTCAATCGGAACCATGGACCGACTTCCCTGTCCGTCGCTTCACACAAACTTACTCTTCCGACGCTTTTGTTTCATTACTTTGATGCAAAACTACCCCATTGAAGCTTCATTTTCGAATAAAAGCCAAGACTTTGTGTACGCTTTGGCCTTTTTGTAGTAAAATGTTTTGTCTAATACACCCCCTCCGCCGCCCGTTCGAGAGTCACAGCAAGGCTTTAAACAATAGAGAAATAAACTTAACGCATACATAACGAATGTGGGTGGTACGGCCGAATTAGAAGTAAAAGAGCAAAAAAAAAACAACTTTTTGTTAAAACAAAATTCCACCCAACCCACACATACACACACACGCGCAAATTTAATAATATACTTCTCCATTCCCTTCACTCCCCGAGGTGGCGTTGTTTGGTGGCTTTATCGCTTTTTGTTTTGCGCCTAGACACAATCGTCTAGCACCCCCAATTGTAATTAGCGGCGGTGGTGGTGGTGGTGGTTTGGAATTTACAAAACAACTCAAATTTACACCTAACAGAATTTGTAGCTTTTCCCCCTCTTCGCTTTTTGTTTCGTTTTTTGCTTAAACCGCGATCACATTCTCAGTCGTAGAGTCCAATAAAGAAAGCTAATAAAGTGTAAATGTGTGTTTTTTTTTCTCTCTTCTTCCTATATTACAATTACAACCCCATGCTCTCCAAGCTTCGGCACAAAAAAGCAGGGAAACCGTCAGCGTTTCTTTTTGTTTCGAAAAGCAACGGAAAAACAGGTTCAAATTATTTAGTCAACAATATTAATTCACCCCAACACAATCACGACCTTTTCGCTCAATCGATCGGTCGGTCGTCCTTTCCTTTCGTAAGCAAATAGGATAGTAGTTTTGAGTATTTTTAGTTTAAAATTCCATTTCGTTGCGCTGCTGGGTGTGGCTTTACTTTACTTTGTTTAGATTGTATGGTTTAGTTTGAAAATCGATTAACGCGCTTCAAGCTGTGTTGTGTTTTTCAATCGCACGTTGACTAGACATTCTTTCGGCGGTAGGTTCAGCGAAATAGCGCACGTGCGAAAGCATTAACTAAAACGCGTGTGTGTGTATGTGTTGGTGTAAGGTGCTAGATTAATTGCTTCCCGGGGTTGATTGGATCACAACGGACGCTTCCGATAGTGTAAAAAAAACGTGTTAATTTACTAGTACGACCGTTTGCAAATGTTGCAGTTACGAACTGAATGTGTTCCAAAACGTACCCGATGCCCTATTTCTCCCGATACTCAACAATTTAGCCAAACCGAAGGCAACCAACCTATCATTCCAGTCGGTTTGCTGCGAACCCGGCGATGCGAAGAAACAAAAACCGGCAAATGAAATTGGTCAGTTTGCCGCGGAAGTGGTAGTAGTTAGTTAGCACTGTCGTCTTAATATACAATTATTAAAGCTGAAACCGAATATTGGGTGCCTTTAGAGCGCATGGTAACACAGAACAAGGGAGGGGGAAAAACCATACCATCATAAAACATACGAGTACATTTATCAAGACGTTAGAAACAACACCACCAGCGCAGCGTGTGTGGCAACGCGCGGCGCCGCGCGGAACCACCCCCTACATTATATTAGCCCACACATGTCTATTGCATCGAACACTCATCGTCGTCTACCCGAACCCCGAGTACCGTAATTCCAAATTGATCATCGTTCTATCAGTCTACTAATCCGTCTGGCCCTGCTTATCATTATTATGCTGAATTTGCTGATCCCCCCTCACTACGATCTCGGCACAATCTCAGAATCGTTTCCCCGCGCTATCCATTAGGTGCGAGAATTGCGTGCGTCACACACACGCGCACTCACGTACACAGTGACACGGAATTTAGTGCAGAAGAGCGCCGCTGGATCGCTCGCACTGGTTTTCCAAATGTCCTACCCAACCCCTACCAGGTGTCTGGAGAGGCGGCCACGCCGGTTTCCTCTTACATCGAATGCTGACTCGACAGGGTCATCCATCTGGTGGACTTATGCTATAGAGATCCAGCCGGGAAGCTGGTGGAACTGTTACTGTGCGCCAGGCTCAGCATCGACCCGGACAGGCTGGCCTCCTCGTCCGGGTACGTCTCCTTCGATGCTTCCGCTAAGGCCAGTGCACTGTAAGCAAACACCGAGCAAGGGGGTGAACATGTGAATGATAGGACAAGGTTTTCGTGCAACAACACCACAGCTTACCTGAAGCCCATGCGGGCTGACTCTTCATCAAATGCCTCAAGCTGCTTGTCGTGCTTCTCCTTCAGCTGGCGGATTCGTTCGGCACGCTCCTGATTGAACTGCTGCAGTTCCGTTTCCATCTGCGGAAGGAAGGATCATCACAGTTTTAATAACATGACCTTGTCCGAACGTTCGTTCAGAGGAGGTGTTGCTGCTTACCTTGCTCTCCAGCAGTGCCCGTCGCACACTGACACGGTCCTCCAGCTCCTTGCGCTCGCGGTCGCGCTGCGCTTGCGCCTGCATGCGATTTTTGCTCTGGTAGGCGGTCAGTATGTCCAGCTCGTACTGGAGCCGGTCCTTCAGCTGGTGGCACTCCACTTCCTGGCTTTCGTCCAAACGAAGGCTCTGCTTCTGCAGCATGTCGGCAATACTTTGTTCGTACTAGCGGAAAGGAGTTGTAAATTCGTTCACCGTAGGACAAAAACAGCTTTCACGCACACACAACACAAAATACACTTACCTGATCGCCCAGTAGTGTTAACTTACGATGTTGCTCTTCCTTTAGTTGCTTTATCACAGCCTTTTGATCTTCCTTAGGTGTTGTCTGCAGTATCTGCCGCTTCAGTGCCTTGTACTGGATTGTTTGTGTTTTACACGTTTCACGAAACTGTTTCCTAATCTGGAGTTCTTTTTGCTGTTGCAGAGGAAAGGTGTAAATAGGAACAAAAACAAACCGTATGTTAGACGCTGTTTGGGATTGTCACACAAGCTAACAGACAACAGCATATGGACTCTTTCCCTACCTTCAGGCTCTTTGGTTGCTGTTTCAATTCGAGTGCGTGTCTTCGTAACAACTCTCGCTCGGCCCGGTCCATGTACTCATTTTGGTTTCGCAGCTCGCTTTCATGCTGCTTTGATATCTGAAAGTACGCAGAGTGCCAATGGTTAGGTCATGCATGTGTGCTAAAATGCCGTAGCGCTGTTTTACCCACCTGCTCCTCTCTGAGTGCATGTACGCTCTTCTGCTGGCGGTACTCGAGATCTTGTGTTTTTTCGTGGTGTTTAATAAGCATGGCATGAGCTTGCTCTAGTTGCTGCTGCTTCTTACTGAGCTCCTGTAAATGCAAATCGCAAACGCAAATGGTAAGACGCACTGGGGCCTAACCCGATTGGACCGTTTCTTCGCCACACTTACGTCTCGTAACAGTTGATCCTCGAGGTCGTGCAGGAGGCCCATCTTTTTCCTGCGGAACTTTCGCATCTCCAGCTCGATGTACGTCTTCTGTACCCGCAGCAATCGCTGTTCCTCCTGTGCTTCCGCCAGCTTGAGGTTGTCCTTTTGCGTTCTGGAAGAGAAATCGGGGTTAGGAGAAGTTGGCAAATCGCTTGTGAGACGATCCCGAGACGTAGACAACACTCACTGCAAGGTTGCATCGCGCTGACGCTTGGGCGTCGTGTCATCCATAGACAGCTCCCGCTTCCAGCGCTCCTTGTTCGCCTTGTACTCCTTCTTTCGATGGATTTCGAACGCCTTCCGATCGCCCTCCTGTCTGGTCGCTATTTCCTTGTGCAGCTTCTTCTCTGCCGTGTCATTCTGCTTAACCCTTCGCACAATTTCCTGCTGATGTTTTGCCTGCGCCGAAACAACATCGATTAGATGGTACTGTATACCCACAAACACCCAACACCATCGAAAGACCGACTTACAGATTGTTTGTCTAGCTCCCGTGTAAAATTATGCAGCAACAGATCGTACTCCTTGTCCAGGGCGGACTTGTGCTGCTCCATCTCCACCTTGCACTTCTCCTCCAGCTTCACCAGTGCGGCCTGGTGCTCCCGTCGCATACGCTTGTAGCCCGACATTTGCTCGTGCATTTCCTCCTTGACCAAAGGCAAAGTTCATCATTAAAACCCTCTATCAGTATCTTACTGCGCCGCAAACGGGACAATCGGACGGTGTGCGCTCTACGGTGCACATCGCCCTCGCCCGCCTTACCTGCATGTGCTCCTTCTGCTGCTTCGTCACAATACTGGTCGTGCGGATGGTGGCGAAATTGTTGGCACCGTGTTCTGCCACGGCATTGGCCGCCACCTGCGACACGTGGTTGTGATTGTGCTGCGGGTGATGGTGGGCCGACACAACCGGACTAGAGGAGTTGTGATGGTGGTAGCCCATGCTAGCGCCCATGTTCGCCTGTCCACCGGCCGCACCCGCACTCTGCATACCGCTCGTGCCCATGCCGACGCTGCCGCCCCCGCCCATACCGCTCGCCATCATCATGCCGCTGCCCGAACCGCTGCCACCGCTGATGCCGGCCATCATCACGTTCGACAGCATGCTGTCCCGGGCGTTGCCGCCGGCCGAGTTGTTATGCATCGCCGACATCGCATTGGCGGGCCGGGATCGGGACGAGTTTCGCATCAAACCGCTGCCGACGCCGTGCTGCTGGTGCAGCTGCTGCTGCTGCTGCTGATCCACCGATGGCAGTGAGTGTTCGGAGGTAATGCTGTTGCTCTTGCTACTGTCGCCTCCGATCTGCTCGTCGGGCGTATCCTCCGCGTCGCCTATGTTGCTCTCCGTCTCACAGTCCACCATCAAGATTTTCTTCATCTTTCTGTAGTTCAGATTGTCCAGCTCTCGTACAGCGGCCTTCGTTCTGCAATAACAAAAAACAACAACAACAACACACAGACGATTGCAGTTAGAACGGGATGCAATGCTGCGCCATTCTCTAGCGGCGCGCACAGTTGCCGATTGCAACATTACCTGGCGATCAAATCAATTAGCACGTTCGGCGATCGTGCCCTGGTGACCAACGTGTGCTTCAGCAGCTGCGTCGACGTCGGCCGATCGATCGGTGACTTTTTCAGACAAAAGTCGACAAAGTTCCGAAACATGTCCGACCACTCCTGCGCCTGCAGCGACGGTGCATCGTTCTGCGCGATGTGGTACAGCGCCGACATGGCGTTCATGTTGAAGTACGGCGGCTTCCGTTCGGCCAGCTCGATACAGGTGATGCCGAGCGACCACACGTCCACCTTGCCATCGTATTGGCCCTCGTCCATCGCCAGTATCACTTCCGGTGCCATCCAGTAGGGCGTACCGACGAAGCTGTTGGCCGGGCACTTGATAGCAGCGCTGCCGAAATCGGCCAGCTTCACGATACCCTGCTCGGTGAGCAGAATGTTGCCCGCTTTGATGTCCCTACGAAGATGATGCAGAAAAAAAGGACAAATAAACCGTTACCTCTCTCTCTCTCTCTCGCTCTCTCCGCTTTTCAACACAGTACGCTCGTGCTGTTCGCTTACCGGTGAATGCGTCCGAGACTGTGCAGATAGCTTAACCCGCGCAGCACGCCGTCACAGATGGCCGAGATTTCGTCCTCCTTGAGCGGGCGCTTGTGCACCTCGATGATGTCCGAGGCCGACCCGACACAGTACTCCATCACCAGCCAGGCCGTGTTTTCGTGCAGATAGCAGCCCTTGTACTCGATCGTGTTCGGATGGTTGAGCTGCCGCAGGAACCGGATCTCCTTCAGGATATCCTGCCATTTCTCCATGCTCTGCTTGCCCATGTAGGACATCTTCTTGATCGCGACGATCTCGGGCGTAAGGTTGCATTTCGCGTAGTACACCGCACCGAACGAGCCGTGCCCGATCTCGCGCAAATCTTCGAATATCTTTTCCGGATCATGTTTGTTGAACAGTTCCGCTATCTCGGGGTCTTTCAGGCTTCCGGGCCTCATCGTCGCTGCCCGCTGTCGCCACTCGCGTTACGCGAATGGACGCCCCCGCTTCCGTTTTCCACACACACACACACACAAACACACGTACACACACACAAACGACTATTGCTCACACCCTGCACACCGGCCGGTGCGCGCACTTTGCTCGCTTCCGCGTGGCAATCGCACTTCACACTACGCACACGCGGCCCCTCCTTCCACCGTACGCAAGGGACCTGCTGGCGCAGTTGGCCGTTTCTAGACACACTTTCACACACAATGCCCACTCCCGTAGCAACCGTTTTTCTTGACACATTAAACACATTAAAAACACGCACCGCACGCGCACGGAGTGACACAGCTAGCACCACCTTTCCTATTGCTTTTTTTGTGCGCCACTCGTCGTCCCTCTTCTCCTTGTTCACGACATTACACACAGCCGATCGTCGCTTGACGCATCATCAGCGCAAACCAGACGGATGCGATCATCATCTACGATTGATACTGGAGCGCACACATATCCTTTCGCTGGATGCTCGCTTCCCTTAAATCGAATCCTCCAACCGAACTCGAACTCGAGGGCGACGCGCGCTCTGGGTGGTGCGGTTATTATTGTCGAACACAACACAACTACTCCGCAAAAAGCAAACCCCCTCAGCACCGAGTGTGTGTGTTGGGGCGTGTGGAGTGATGTCGATGCTGACGAAGCTGAGGGTGATGATGATGATGATGATCACGAGATGGTACGCGCACGCCTGTCACTTCCGGTCGGGTAGGGCGGATTTAAGGGTATGCTCTAGCTTGGCCGAACCTGGGGAGGAAAAAAGCCAAGCACAGATAAAGAATTACGTATTTGCCGTTGCTCATCGGTGAATCGGTCTGTTGGAGTGGAAGGTCTACATTTCGAAATCATTGCAAATCGGTTTTACAAATGATTCATTCACAATTATCAGAGGACTTTCCCCCCCAAAAGGAGAAAAACAAAGAAGACCGTGTAATGAGCTTGCTAATTGCCTGCTAACAACCATCGTATCGATTTGGGAAGTTTACAACGTATTTTGCCCCCCGCATGGGAAAGGCGTTCGGGGTGTAAATTTGAATATGCGCTACAGGATGGTATCTAATTGTGGTCTAATCATTGATACCACTTGGCAGTCGGGCTTGCTAATTTAATAGATCAACACAATTTGTCATGCGACGCACGCTCGCCTTTTAATCATTGTGACGCACGGATGGCATTTATTACAGCGGGCAGGAATTTTCTGCCAGATGTCCTTCCAGTTTCTTTGTCACTCGTATCGTCCGGTCAGCAGCACCTGATGCGGCATCATCACGCCATCATCCTGCTACACCTGCCCTCCTCTCCTCCACCACCCTAGAAGACCCAGCTTTTCCACTTCTTCGACTGCGCTAACATGCTATTGCGGTAGAACCGTGACTCGGGTTTTGTCGTTTTTTTCTCTCTCTCTTGTATGTCCACACACCATGCACACAACACCTTCGACACCTTTTTGGCTGGCAACTTTTGGCAAAGAATTTCAAGGTCGACCGGCCGCATGTGTGTCATGTTTTATTTGGTTTCATTAGTTTTTCTTCACCTTCCACTTTTTTCGAACATTTCTCTCTTTGCACAGAAAACTATCGCTCCACTACGGGCACATACACATGCACACACATACACACACGGTCATTCCATTCCACAGTTTCACCCACTGCACACCACCAAACCACATTCGAGGTTTGTCTTTTCGCACTCAGACCACGCCTAGAGCAATTCGGTGGGTGTGTGTGCGGCGGGGACGTACGTTTTCAGCGCACACACACACATACACACACGCAGGCAGGCACACAGCGCAAGGGGGTTATTGTGTCTACACCTAATGGTCCTTTAATGGTGCATCGTCTTTTCCGATTGCCAAATTTGCATAATTTGCAGCTGACCAGCAGCGCACTCGAACGGGGCAGACGATTGGGACGGTCCGTCGGCTACCGAAAGTTGCCACTAACAAATTGTGAAGATTTTTCGTAACACGGAGAAGTCACCACCTCTGCACCGTGCTGCAGCAATCCATCCCGTGCGCTGTTCCGTGGGCGGCCGTACGACTCGGGTCAACAGGATGAATGCTTGCGAACGCTTCCCTTCGGCCATATGATGGTGGATTGGTAAAGTATATTAACGAAATCGTCTGATCTTAACCTTTTCTCCGCTCGTCCGAATTCACATCGCCCTGAAACACAAAATGGCGATTTCACACAAAAAACATACATACATACACGCACACACGCAAACACAACCGTGAAACGTCAAGGGAACGTCGAACGGACCTGTCAAGCTTCGGTGCGCAGTTGTCAAACTTCGGCTGTCATCGGGGCCGTTTGCGAACTTCGTGCTGGTATAGAAAACTCACACACACACACACACACAGATATGACATTAGACCTTGGTTTAACTGTTCAGTTACATGTTTTTGTACATTTTAAAATGCTTGCAGTTCACTCAGAGCGCAGCAAAATTAGGCACAAGATCGTTTGCTTTGTATTCTCTTTCATTTTACAACCATATGAATGCAGGATATAGCAATTAGATAACATACATTTATTAGCCAGCTCAATTTTCTATAAACGAATCAAGGAACGTGTTCTTGTTGATCAACTTTGTCGTGCAGATGAGAAACTCGACGTTGTTATCGTCCTGTTGCGCCAGAAAGCGAAGCGCTGATATTTCCGCAAAGGTACACCCTCCGACGAAAAACACCACAATCACGCGCGGAATGTCGGACTGGGACAGTTCGCTGGTGAACGAACCACGCCGGCTGCTCAAGCTGGGCGATGCCTGAAAATCCTCAAACGTTGGGCCCGGCAGCGAGGACAGCTTTTCGGTAAGCAGTTGCCATCCGTTCGGTTTCAAGTGCTGCTCGATGATGCGCACGGACAGCGGTGCGTAGATGCTGTGCACGTACGTGATGTCCTTTGGTGAAACTTCTTCCGGCGTTTCGGCGGTCAGGTTGAGCGTTTTGCGCAGCACGTGATAGGTGCGCGAGCCGGTCTGCTGACGCAGCAGTCCTGCCTTTTCGAGATTACCCAGCGTGAGCAGCGTTTTCAAACCGTACACCTGCACCAGCTCGCGCTTGTAGTAGTCCAGCACCTTCGGCTTGAGCCCCGTCCCAGCGATCGATTGCATGCAGATCAGGCGCAGAACACTGCGCAGCGGTGCCTCCTTCGCGATCATATCCTCGATGAAGCTGTTCGGTTTGTCCACGTCCGAGCAGAGCAGAAACTCCTGCTCGCAGCCCAGCACATCCAGAAAGGCGTGCGACGAGATCACGTCCTGCACCAGCTCGGCGATCGTGGTGTGTGTGGCCAGCGACTGCTCGTTCGATTTGATGTGTGGCAAACTTTCGACGAACTTTTTCAGCTCCTGGATCGATTTTTCGCCATGGTTCTCGTTCGCCCGCGATCGTATCGATTTGGCCATGCGGGAGAGGACCGCCCCCACCGCATTGAAGTTCTTGTCCCGCAGCTCCGCGTACAGCTGCTCCTTCGAGTTCAGTATGAATTGGCTTTTCTCCGTGTTGCGGTCCGTAGATAGACCCTCGCCTGTGTTGAATTTTTCCGCCGGCAGATTGACGGTCGTATTGTTGATGCCGAATATCTCATCGATCAGCCCTTCGTAGGTGAGCTGCGTGGCGAGCACGCTCATCAGGTCGGTCGACCGATCGAGTATGATCATCTGGTCGATGACACCCTTCTCGCTGTTCATCACATGCCCGTCCTCCTCGGTCAGCGCTTTCGTCATCTCCCAGACGCGCTGCGCGTAGCCGCCGATGCCGTACACCTTCGGAATGCGGCCATACAATTTCTGCAGCGCGACAAGCGCACACGCCGACTGGTGCAGACTGCTCGTGTCACCCTCGAGGTAGATCTCTTTGTAGGCATCTTTCAGCTCCATCGAAAGCAGATCGTTGTCGAAAGGGAAAAACTCGCAGCGAAACTCGCCAATGTATGACAGACTGCCGTGTACGCCCTTGATTTGCAGCCGCTTTTCACACAGGAAGGATTTTTTCGGCAGAAAGTACAGGAAATACTCTTTGCGAGAAACTGAAACAGGGAAAACTGCATTAAACCTTCACGTCACTAGACAAGAAAGGGCGGTGAAAAAAAAACCTTTTCGTTTCCGCTCCTCCTCGTGAATGTTGTTGGCAATGTAATCCATCAGCGTTTGATGGGGGCGTGTTATGAAGATAATGTTCTTCACATCGATGTCCGTCCACGCTTCCGACCGGAGCGGATACATCTTGGTAACGTGGTGCTCCTTGAGGAACGTGTATCGTGCCACAAGCCCCACCGGCCCACCCAATGACTCATCCCAAATGATTGCCTAGAAAAGGGGGATGAAAGTAAGAGTTTTCGCCAAGAGTTGATACATACATTTAATAGGCGCTGCGACTTACCTTTGTGCCTTCGCAGCGATCAAGAATCTTTACAAACTCCCGCACGGCTGCTTCCTGCAGCAGCTGTACGTTAGCCCGACCTCCCGAAAGATGGGAATACATGTTCATTACCATCGGTTTGTTATGAAAAAAGGTGTTCGATATGATGAGAAGTGTTTGTTGTCCTTTGTCCTTAGGGAAAAGTATGCACAACGGCGTGAGTCCAATTGTGAATTACAATAAAACTAGAGGTAAATCAAGTAAATATAACACATTTTAGCACTAAGTTTATGCACGACTCGTTTTTATCAAAACACTTTTAGCTAAAATCTGTTCAATTATCTGGTCTCGTAAATGCCCGTTTTGACAGATAGGCGGACCAGTGACGTCTATGCGTGTATGTATAAGGACTGTTGTGGTATGTGTGAGACCCTAGGTTTCAATGTTTACAATCAAACTACGAGACAGTTTGTTAAAACCTTCTAGTGTTTGGTGATTAAATACCATTTAGGATAAGTTTGAATCTTCACATATGTCGCTTATTCGGTAAATTAAAGTCATTGAATTTAGTCGGAACTATTTCTTCCTCTTTTTTGTTGTAATACCACCAATATCACGAAATTTAAACAGGCAGCTATCAACTGGCTATCATAAGCTTTTCTACACGGTAGCGCGATAATCGCGCAAGCGATACAGGCAAAACTCCATGTAAAGAAAAAAAGAAAACTTATTTGGTTTCTTGTTGTTTTCGATTCCACCATGAGCCGAAACCATTATTTTATCGAAAAAAAACCCGGCAGTTTTATAATAAAAAAGCAGTGATTGTTCAAAATTAACAAAAATAATTAATTTATCCTAGAAACATAGCAATCCCACTGTTTATTTTGGACGCGTAGTCTACGCCAGCTGTCCATAGTAGGCAGAGATCCAAACAGTGGCCGTGTGTAGCAAAACAGTGTTTTGTGTGGAAAATAGAATTGAATAATCCAAAACATTTCACGGTTTTATACAATAACAAGTATCGGCTGAAGCAGTAGTCGTGAAAAACTGGAAAATACCGTGAAATACCGTGAAAATAGTGTCATTTATAACACATTTCCGCGATTTCAAAGCGGGCATTCCTGACAAGCAGTTTAGTTTCGAAACTGACGAGCAGAGGGCGCTCGCTCGGTGTTGAAATTAAATTCCCAGGTGAGATTTTTGTTTTCATTATTACACTTCCTTGGTTTAATTTCTTTCTTATTACACTTCTTCGGGGCGATCCCGTGGTACTGTCGTCAACTAATATGTCTTAACAACATGTCCTTCATAGGTTCAATCCTAATTTCGAGACCCTCTCCCCAAAGGACCGTCTATCCGGCTGCGTGGTACTGACTAATGTCTCTAAAGCCTGTGCAGGCCGGAACGACCATGTTCAGGTCGTTACGTTAAACAGTAAACGTTAAACAGGGGAATCCAAAATACGGCCCGCGGACCTTCTACTTTTCAAAGACTCAAACTCAAACGACAACTATAAAAAGCTGCAGGAGACCAGTTTGGAGATCCCTGCAGTAGAAGAACAAGAAAGCCAATATCCAAAGGAGATCAGGAGAAATTCAGTACAAATCAGATCAACTTACCATGTTATCAAGCCTAGTGGCACCTCAGTCAGGTAGCTTCAATATAAGAATTCACTAATATTTCTTAACTAAAAAGCTCCAACGCTCTAGACGTATACAAATAGAGCTTCTGAATACACTAATATATCATGTATTCAAAAATTATCATCAAATCGTGTCGTTAAATACAGTTACGTATTTCTCAAAACGAATTTATTACAAAACTCTGATACAACCTTACAATACAGCCTTAACGCAATGTTGAATGCACCGGATCGATTGGGAATTTGGAAGATCGATTGGGTTTTAGGAAAAACGATTAGGTAACGATTTGTGTTTGTTGCTGTCCTTAAATAAGGAAAAGGACATAGACACTACTTTCGGATGGATGTCTTAAATTCTATAATTTCCAACGCAACAAACACCACCTTGCGTTACGTTTTTAACGTTTTGTCTTTATTTGCCCATGATTGGTGAGTTTGCGTACGCAGTTAGAGATATCTTTACAGCATAATTTCTTTAGCGGTGCTTTTCTTACAATACTCATGTACGTGTAAATGTGTGTCTGTGCGTATGTGTGTATGTGTGTGTGGGGATGTGTCTTTCGGTGAGTCGCTCTTACACGTGCTCGCTTTCTCTGTGCTGTACATCGATCATGGGCATCGGATGTATTGGAACGGCAAATTTGTTTGCCCTGTTTGATTGTTTAATATCAGTGATAATAGTTGATCGGTATTAGTATTATTATTATTATTATTAATATTATTTGGGTTTGTTTTCTTTTGTTTTAGTGGTATATTCAGGTTGATCGTTTACGGTTAGGTCACGAAAACATCTACAAGGATACGATTAGACTTCAAACAGTAGAGTGATCAATATAGCAGTGTGTAACGAGAAAAACCGATTCTTATGAAATAAATAACACGTGATTTAGTTCGCATAATACTTTTCAAGCGTTAAACAGTAGCACCGTTCTATCCGGTGGTAACACAGTAACTAATACATTTCGCAATGCGTTACGATCCTTGTAACGCTAACAGAAAGATAGTACGTTTAAAGGGTGTGCATTCAGATTTTGTCGAGTCGAGTCTTCCACGGACCAAATTCTCACCATAAGTGCAATAGTTTCACAATAATCATAGTGTGTGTGTGTTTGTATATATATGTATATTTTGTTTGCTTCTCCAGCTCTATACGTAGTAAATACTCTCTGTAAGATGGCGCACGATCGAATGCACACCCATTCCCATTTGTATTTGTGTTTGTATGAGTGCGCGTGTGTATCACTACAGGTACACCGGTTGCATTCTTCGAGCTAGCAAAAAACAAAACCATCCATAGTGCCATCTCCCGTCCGGCGTAAGTTAATATGCTGCTGGTTTAAATATACTTCTCTCAATAAAAATACCATCCACGTGTAAGGTTTTTGGAAACTGATATGCGCACTGATGTCTCGCTAGAGATAATAAAGCTTTTGCGTGTGTTGTTTACGTTCGTCGTAAAAATTGCCACTTTGATACCATCTTGTTGTTTTATACTACATATATCAGATTGTTCCTGTGCCAGTTATCCTGTTTCTCGTCTGTACCGTTTGCAGAGGGCCTGGGGTAGAATTTGCTTTGCAAACTTATCAGCTACTCGCCAAAATTAAAATTCCCTAAACCGAATACACAGTTAAGCTTCCGCGAGGGTATGCAAATGAGATTCGAACATTCGTTGTGCCATGGTATGGTTTTGGTAGTATTTCGTAATTTTTGTTTTCGATTCTTTTGGATTCGTTTCATGTTGTATTTAAGGTGTGTGCATATCTATTTTTTTCGTTTGAAAAAAAAAGAAGAAAATTATTTGCTAAAGAACTGCTCCAAACTGGTGTATCGAGTCTGTAGATTATTTAATACTATGTTTTTCCTCATTGCTCCTGTTGATCGTTTAAAGACTGTTATTTTTTTCCACTCCATTCGTACACTTACGCCTCTCACCCATTACAGAGATGCAACGGACAGCTTAGTCAGCACACTTACACAAAAAACACACCAACAGACGTGACGGGAAGTCGTGAATCCCCTGTGAGGGAGACAGAGAGCGCAATACAACCACATCTAATAGTTAAGTTTGTAGCACATTTCCTGCTATCGTTACTATTCTGACATGTGAACTCTAGAATTTGATTTGTTCCTAAATTCAGGAACACACTAGACTACACTAGACTAGACCTTGTTCAACAGTTGTTTCAGGGTGTTCGAGGGCTTTCCCAGAGATTTTAACACGTGATTTTACCTGTCATTTGCTGCCATGAGTAACGCGTTACTTCACACGTTTTCCACCGGTAGATGTCGCTTCGCTCACTCACATCAATGCTAAGATACTACATATGTCCCGCTTACTTAAGGTATAATTAAACAGACTCACCATGTCCACCTGCACAAACGCCTCAATCAGAGATGTGCGGTGAAAGATAGATTAATAGATAGATAGTATTAATAGCATTCCTAAAGTTTGCTCCAATTTGCTACTACGCTGCTGAATACAATCGAATGTTGCTTTTTGAGGGGGGGAGGAGGCGATGCTGCACGTAGAAAGCAACAGATCAACTGCAGCAGCTCGGATGTACTAATAAATTGAGTGCTATAGCACTACAAGAATTGCCCGATACAGAGTGGCGGGAAAACGATCCAGGAAAATGGAAAGCATGCGGTAGGATGTCTTTTCTTTTCGCTTATCGGGTGGGATCTTAAACAGAGTGTTATTTGTAACGGGTACAGTGATTCTTTTGCATTTGCTGACGTCTAAGAATAGGTTACTAACAACCACAGTCCCGAGACAATGGTTGTGTAGCTTATCATGTCACACATCCGCTTACACCGTGCACACGCCTTACCATCATAGCACATCAAAGTAATAGTTTAGTTGTAGTTAGTAGCTAGTCGCCGTCGTCGTCCTTGTCGCCGTCGGCGGTTTTTGGGCCGGAATGGCTGAATGGCGCTTTGCTTGAGCACATGTACATGGGTTTCGAGACTCTGGTTCGCTCAATATCTTAAGAGTGAGAGAGATATAGGTAGAGACCGATAGGGGAATACACATTCGCTTCACATTCGCAGAGTGTTGCTGTTGTAGACATCCATTTGTGTTGTTTTTATCATCGCCCGCAAGTACTTGTATCTACTACCGGATTCAGTCGTTCGAACGTTCTGTCGCGTTTTACGGTGTAATAATTCGATCGTATCGACCACACCAGCCACGCAGCCGCCGGTGTGCGGTCTTTGTCGTGTGTAAAGCGTTACACTTTTTAGTACTGATTTCCACCATACGCATTACCCTGTGGAGCACCGAACGGATTCTTGGGGGCACCGCCGGGCACATCCAGTGCACCACCAGTCGTCTGATAGGTGCCATAGCCATTGTCAACGTTCTGCTGACCAATCTCGTTGAGCCGCGTGCTCGAGAGGGCACGCGGTATGGGATTGCTCGGGACACCGTGCGGAGCCAGATGAGCCGTCTCTTCTGCCACCTTTAGTTCAAGGAGGGAAAAGTAACGGAGAGTTAAATCACATCAATTTACTATCGAACCTGCGGTGTGCTATCTAACCTGATGAGGATCCTCCGTGGTAGGAATTTCCGAGATGAAACCTTCATCCTTGCGGTAGAAGTTGATGAACACGAAGGCGGCCAGCACGAGAATACAGATCACACCGTAACCACGGAAGGTGGCCGTTGTGCCGAAGTAGGTGACAAACATACCGCCAATAACGGCACCGCAGCCTCTACCCAGCCCATGATGCAGTCCCTGCAGTACTCCTGAAACGATGCACGGTTAGTGTCCTGCCCGCTTCCCGTACACTGCCATCGCGACTTACCTTGTGCTGAAGATCGTAGGTGTTGTGGGGTGTTGTGCGCGATGTAGGAGCAGCAGGCAGCCCATACGGCA